>NC_141560.1:2512500-3762500 GCF_036417535.1 Chlamydotis macqueenii | reverse complement strand
CGGGAGGGGGGAGAGGCGGTTTGGGGTGTGTGTGTGTGTGTAGGGGGGGGAGGTGGGGGTGTGCGCGGCTCCACGTGACTGCGGGGCCGGGAGAAAACCGGGGCCGGCGGCGGCGGCGGCCGCACTGCGCCCGGGCGGCGATCGCGGGAGGCGCTCGGCAGCCGCTGCCCCGGGGCTTTCGGCGCGCTGGGTCCGGGCTGGCTCTCCAGAATCATGGACTGTGCTGATATGCCTTGCTTGCTGTCAGTGAGTACAGCCCTCTTCTTCCTCGGCTCTACTTTTGAGTTTTTATTACGGCTTTTTACTTTTTTTTTTTTTTTTTTTTTTTTTTTAAAAAAAACACTTTATTTTCTTCTTGTCGCCGTTCTCCCGGGATCCGGCGGCGGGACGCGAACCCTCCACCCGCCGAGCCGGACGCCCCCTTCCCCGCCGCAGCTTCACCCCGAGCGGGGCCGGGATGCGGCGGGGTCCCGTCTGCCCGTGGTGCGGGGCGAGCGGCGGACCCCGCTGCCGCCCGGGGGCTGCTGCTCATGTCGCCTTACCATTTATTCCTCTTATTAAATTAATTCGGAAGAGGAGGAGGAGGAGGAGGGAAAGGGGGGGTTTACTTCTCATCCTGACTTTCCTTGTTGTTGCTTTTTTTTTTTTTTTTTTTTTAATTTTTATTTTTTTTACACCCCAGAGACACCATGATTCCTGGTAACCGAATGCTGATGGTCATCCTACTATGCCAAGTCCTGCTAGGAGGTACAAACCATGCTAGCCTGATACCCGAGACCGGCAGGAAAAAAGTCGCGGAACTTCAGGGACAAGCTGGATCCGGACGCCGCTCTACCCAAAGCCATGAACTCTTGCGGGGTTTCGAAACGACTCTGCTGCAGATGTTCGGGCTGCGAAGGCGGCCTCAGCCCAGCAAGTCAGCCGTCATTCCTAGTTACATGCTGGATCTCTATCGACTCCAGTCTGGAGAAGAGGAGGAAAGCCTCCAGGAAATTAGCCTGCAGTACCCTGAGCGATCGACCAGCCGGGCAAACACCGTGAGGAGTTTCCACCATGAAGGTCAGTGGATGGGAAGAGGTAATTTTCCAGCCCCGGTAGCGATCGGGATTTCCTTGCGTTTCGAAGCTCAAAAATGCAGGACGTGCCCGACCCTAAATTTATGGGAGGAAAACCAGCCCCCCCACCCCCAAGCCTGCTGTGTGTGGGTGACAGGCGTGCTGCTCTGTAGTTTTTCCAGCATCCTGTGCTTAACCCGAGCTTGACCGTGTTTTGAGGTGCTTTCACTTCTGTTGACAACGGCGTTCGGTGCCTCTGCCTCGGGGTCACTCGCTGGGCTCGCGTGGATTTAATGGCTCTGGATCGGATGCGGGAGTAAAGTGAGGGCGGGAGCTCGCCCCTGGTGTGTTTCTTTTGAACTATCAAAGCGCTTGCTGCCTGGTTTTGCTCTTAAGAAGGAAAAAAAAAATCCCCCAAAACCCTTACTCGAATTTAATGCTTACAGCTGTGTGTTTATAAGGTTTATTCAATAGGCTCTTGTAATCTGATCCAAATGTTTCCTGGCGGATGTTTCTTTTCCAAAGTAAATCTGAATTATTAATCCAGCCGCATCATTACTGCGTTGGAATTTGCTTCTCTTTCTCCTCTTGCCCCCTGTGCCCTTAACAAGGCACCTCTGTGCTCCGTGGCGCCGCGCCTCGCCAGGGAGATGATTTTGGAGAGACTGGAGAGCGGGGGGAAGCGAGAGGGGAAAAGCCTTCTGGAAAGGGGAAGCGAGATGGGAAGGGGTGACTCGGTCTGGTCGTAGGGCGAACGAGCGATACTGGGGCAGGAGCTGCTCTGGGTCCAGCCGGGATGGATGCGTGGGGGAGCGCGGAGGTGCCGGCGGCTGCCGGGCAGGTGAAGCGTGGGTGCTGTGGCTGCACCGGGGGCTGTGGCTGGGTGCCCCGAGGCTGACGTGCTCCTGTTTGCTTTTTTTGTACCGCTTCCCCTCCCTGCCCTGCTCCCCTCCAGAGCACCTGGAGACCGTCCCGGGTCCCAGCGAGGCGCCCCGGATCCGCTTCGTCTTCAACCTCAGCAGCGTGCCAGAAAACGAGGTGATCTCCTCGGCGGAGCTGCGGCTGTACCGGGAGCAGGTGGAGGAGCCGAGCGCGGCGTGGGAGAGGGGCTTCCACCGGATAAACATTTATGAAGTGATGAAGCCGCTGTCGGAGCGCGCTCAGGCCATTACGCGCCTGTTGGACACGCGTCTGGTGCACCACAACGTGACGCGCTGGGAGACCTTTGATGTGAGCCCGGCTGTGATCCGGTGGACCAAGGACAAGCAACCGAACCACGGGCTGGTGATCGAGGTGACCCACCTCCACCACGCACAGACTCATCAGGGCAAACACGTCAGGATTAGCCGATCTTTACCTCAAGGGCGCGGGGACTGGGCTCAGCTCAGGCCGCTCCTGGTCACTTTTGGGCACGACGGGCGAGGCCACGCGCTGACTCGCAGAGCCCGCCGGAGCCCCAAGCACCAGCGTTCCCGCAAGAACAAAAAAAACTGCCGCCGCCATGCCCTCTATGTGGATTTCAGCGACGTGGGCTGGAACGACTGGATCGTGGCACCCCCGGGGTACCAGGCGTTTTACTGCCACGGGGACTGCCCCTTCCCACTGGCCGACCACCTCAACTCCACGAACCACGCCATCGTGCAGACGCTGGTGAACTCCGTGAACTCCAGCATCCCCAAGGCCTGCTGCGTGCCCACGGAGCTGAGCGCCATCTCCATGCTCTACCTGGATGAGTATGACAAGGTGGTCCTGAAAAACTACCAGGAGATGGTGGTGGAGGGGTGCGGGTGCCGCTGACCCCCTTCCCCGCCGCCCTCTCCTTCCCTTCTCTCCCCGTCCCGTCCCACCCCAGAACTGCTTGCTATAGCTGGACTCTTCTCTAAACTAAACGTTCACCTTGACCTTATTTATGACTTTATGTGCAAATGTTTTTGACAATAATGATCATATATTTTGACAAAATATATTTATAACTACATATTAAAAGAAAAAAATAAAATGAGTCATTATTTTAAAGGTAAATGCATTTTGTGTCTCCCCTCTCAGGGTGCCGCTGAGGCTGTGCTGCCTGGGAGTGCAGCTGGGAATGTATCTTCTCTCCTTCTCCTTCCCCCCCTCCACCCTGCTTTCCTTCCACCCCACCCCTCTACCCCTTAAAGGCTTTGTGAATTTTAGTCTTTCTATTTCTCGCCGAGGTACCGCGGATCCCCCTGCGCTGGGGCTGCGCCACGTGGGAGATGAGGGTCCCCGGAGATTTAGGAGCTGCTCCTCCCGGCCGCTGGGAATAGAGCCGACCTTGCTAACCCGGCCCAAGCCTTTGCAAAGCAACCCACCAAAAATGCATTTGAAAAGAAGGTGAAGATTTACCTGAGGGCTTTATGCTAAACCCACCGGGTTTTATACCCTTCGTCCATCTTCAGGATTCCCCAGGTTTTAAAACTATTTAACATTTCCCCCCACCCCACCTCCTCCCCTCCCCACTGGAGACTGGCTTCTTTGGAAAGCTTCAAAGGTTTGCACGGGTCCTTTGAAGATCAAATCGCCCCATTACAATGCCAAAAAAAAAAAAAAAAAGAAAAGAAAAAGATATCTGGAGCAGTTAAATATGTGTTAGCTAATAGCTACCTGTGCTGTGTCCTTTCCAAATTGCTTCCGAGCAGGAAGGCCATCAGAGCCGAGCAGGTACAGTTGGAGGTATCCAGGGCCTGAAAGGCTCAAACGTTTCGGATGGACTGGGTTTGGCGTGGAAAACAGGGAGCTGTGCGGTGGGGTGCATGCGTGGGGCTCACGTCCTCAGCGATCGCTGGACTGGGAAGGGAGGGGGAGCAGGGTGAGGTTGCCGGATTTGTTTTTTTTTTTTTTTTCTTTTTTTTTTCTCTCTTTAATGATTGAAGCTTTCCAACCCTCCGAAAGGGGCAGCTTAGTTGAAACCAATAAAAAACGGAGTGGAAAGCTTGCCAAAAGCCTTGGCTCCCTGAAGAGTGCAGGTGGAGAGAGAGGAGATGGGAGCTGCGGGGAGGAGGCGAGCAAGGCCCGGCGTTTCTCTCGGAAACAAAAAAAAAAAAACCAGCCCTCAACCTCCTCTGCGCCAGCGAGGCTTTTCCACCCCTCCATCCCACCAGGATTCCGGTGTCTAGGAGTAGGCCACAGCGTCCCCTCCGCTGTCGGAGAGCCTCTGAGGGTGACTCTGTGCCTCTCCCGCTGGTTGCTGGGGGTCCCCACAGCACCCCGCCATCGCACGAGGCAGCGATGGGCATTCGCTATGGAGACCCAGCGTCCCCGGCATGGCGGGGCTTTTGCACGGGGCCTAAAGGGCCGCAGCAGGCTGGGGGCATCGCCCCGCTGCCGGAGACCCCCGGCGTGCGTTTGGGGGTCCGGGGTTATTGCTGCTGCGTCTCCGGGGCCCCCTCGGCCCCGAGCTGACACTCTCATTCCTCCCTTTAGAAGGGAAATGCGTGGCCCGGGGCATCGGCGACCTGCTGCCTCGCCTTTGATGCCTGCATATCAGACATAGCCATGCCAGAGAAAGAATTTCATTTTGAAGTGGCATCAGCTAAAGGCGAGCGGCCTTTCAGCTGCCTGACAGGGCAATTACACACATCTCCGCCGATCTGCCCTGCCGCCGATAACCCCGGCTGCTGCCGGGGAGCGGGGGTCTCCAGGCCCCACGGCAGCCCTGGCTCTCTGGGCCGTGGGGCAGGCGCTGCGGGAGGCTGCCTTGGAACAAAAATCACTATGCTTATTTTAAAAAAGAAGAAGAAAAAAAAAAAAAGGTAGAGAGGCTTCTCCTTTTTTTGCTTCCCTGCTCGTCGGTGCATCCCGGTTTGTCCTGGAGGCGGTGAGGGTGTTACAAAGCGAAGCGGCCTCTGCGCAAAGGCCTCTTGGATTTAGGTCACTCTCGCTGGAGAAGTCTCCAACAGCTTTGCTGCCTTCCTGCTGCTTTATGAACCTGTTTATTTTGGTGCTGATTGTTGCTTTGCATTTAAACGGGGAAGTCAAAGTTTTGGTCCTGTGGAGGCAGAGGCACCTGCTTTTCCGTAGGTGCCGCGAGGGGAGAGGTTGTCCTGATGCGTATGCAGATTTTGGGAGATTTTCCTTGGGTTTGGTTTTCCTGCCCTGGTTGGTGTGATCCTACGTGGAGTGTGCTGCTCAGAAACTGCAGGAAAAACCAAATCAACTGTTTAAAAAAAAATAAATAAATCTAAAGTATTTCAATTTTGTAAATTTTATAAGAAGCTAAACTGTGGCTATAAACCAGCTGACAGTGAAAGTGATGTGTACAGCCAAATATTGATGGCTGCGTTAAGCAGCTCAGTGGAGCAGATCTAAACTTGCGTTTAGCACAGAGAGCCGGGGCTGAGGGTCTCCCGCCCCTCTGCCCCGCGTGGGTGGCACTGCTGTATGGCCCTCTGCCGTCAGGGAGACATTCAGTAAACTTCTGAATCCGACAGAAATTTTTTAAAAATAGGAAAAGACAAGAAAATTGTCAGTGAAGCCAGAATCAGGTCCCTTTCCACTTTCTAGCTGATAACCAGTGGCTGGTTTTTTTTTTTTTTTTTCCACTGCTTTAATTTGGGCTGGGTTTTGCTGGTGATAATCAGCGCTCCCTTCGCTGGGCTGGCTCTTGGGAAGCCGTCAGCCGGTGCGGAGAGACTCCGGGAATCCCATGCAGCGTTTCTGGGCATTATTTGGTGCATTTGTTGCAGCAGTTGTGCGGTTTAATCCTGTGCTCTGAATCAACGCGGTGACCAGTCCTGGCCGCTTGCCGAGCGCTGCTTGCCATAGATGTGCCGATTTGGCTGCTTGCTGGCTCATCTCTACCAGAAACTGCCTTCCTCGCACAGCAGAGAAAAGCTGGAGTCTCAGATAGCCAGTGTTCAGCTTTGCTTAAAAGCATGACAGATATATTTGGTTTATAAGTGCAATAATTCCTCTGACTGTGAAACGTATTATTTGCAAGTGTTACTTATTTCAGCGCGAGCGTTTTTTTTTGTCGCAGCTAGCGCAGAAATCCCTGGAAGGTCTGTGATAAGACGTTATCAGTTTAATCCTCCTCTTATTCAATCCAAGCTGGGAAAGAAAGGTGAAGGAGTTGAAGGTGAGTGTGCAGCCACTTCCTCACCATCCGGGTGTCCTCCGGCAGCTGTGGCCCGCAGTCCGGCATCCCAAGAAGCGCGAGCTGGATGGTGGATGCTCTGTGGCTCACCATGCTGTGACTTCATCTTTGTGCCTACTGCAGGAAGGCTGTGAGTCCTGGTACCTAAAAAGTACTGACATACTGAAGTCTGTGTGGCTCATGGCTATAGGAAATGAGGAGAACATCTCAGTGGGGTTTGGTAACCTCCTGTGGCTCCAGCTGAGTTGTTCACAGCGGTTGTTGGTGAGGTCCACTGAGCGCTGTGCAAAGACGTTATTGCTGGAGCACCGCTGAGGGCACAGGGTAAGGCGTCCTGGAAAACGGGGTCCCAGGCTCTGCCGTGTGTCAGGAGCTCCCCCCGGAGACCTGTGGTTACCCTGACCCTGTCCCAAACACTTCCTCTCTTGGTTTGTAGGATTCCAAGGGTCTTCTGGCAGGACTTTCTTCTCCCGGGCAGAAACTGGCCCCCAAGTCAAAGCTTACAGGATCGTTCTGAGAAAAGCTGCTGTCCTGCAGATGCCGTAATTGAGGAGTGCTGCTCAGACAGCCAGGCTTTGCTTGTAGCCACAGGGTCCGAGGCTTTGCAAATTAGTTTCTAAAAATGCAAATTGGTTTGGAAGAGAAGCACCGAGGTTTGCACGTTGCTATTCTGGGATGAACACAGAGGCTTTGCTACGGAGCCAGCAAAGGAAGACGGAGGCCCTTCTCGTTCTGACTGCAGTGCTTGGACACCTCTAGCAAACTTCTTACCCGTAACAATAATGACTAGCACAGTCTAACCACAATGGCTTGAAAAACTGTTGCATCTTGGCATCAAGAGATGCTTTGTTCTCTTTATTCTGGGGTTTCATAGCATGATAGCAGGTCTGAAGGTCCTTCACTGTGCATAATTCCTATCTGAAGTCACAGGACCTAAATAAGTGTCAGGAGGTATCACTGCCCCCCTGTAAATGAGGATCTTGGGCACAGAGGGGTGAAGAGACTTGAGCACAGTCATGTATGGAGAGCAGGCAGAGCCAAAAGAGGTGTCCAACCACCTCCGTCCCTCTTCTGTGATCTAGACACAAAACTCTTCTCTGGTCTTGAGTCTGTCCTTCTGAAGATCCATCACTTAACCTCAAACCAGTGGTGGATTCCTGCATAATATGATGGAAGAGGAGGCTACAACATCCACAATGTTCTCTAGGTAGGCACGATAATGATAGGGAGTATCAGAAATTACCCAGACACTGGATGTTTCCTTCCCATCATGGATCCTGCATTCAAAGTAGAGTAAAATCAGATTTTAACACATTGATAGAATCATAGAATGGTTAGGGTTGGAAGGGACCTTGAAAGGTCATCCAGTCCAACCCCCCTGCAAGGAACAGGGACATCTCCAACCAGATCAGGTTGCTCAGAGCTCCGTCCAGCCTGGCCTTGAATGTTCCCAGGGATGGGGCATCCACCACCTCTCTGGGCAACCTGGGCCAGTGTCCCAGCACCCTCAGCATAAAAAAATTTCTTCCTTCTCTCCAGTCTGAATCTACCTCCCTCTATTTTAAAATCATGACCCCTTGCTCTATCCCAACAGGCCCTACTGAAGAGTTTCTCCCCACCTTTCCTATAGGCCCCCATTAGGTGCTGGAAGGCTGCTCTAAGATCTCCCTGGAGCCTTCTCTTCCGCAGGCTGAACAGCCCCAGGTCTCCCAGCCTGGCCTCACAGGAGAGGTTTATTTTCATTATTTCACCTGGCTTCTTAAAGGAGCACCTCAACTTGCTCCTTATTTGACAGCAGAGCATCCACCTAGACACAAGCAGTGAAAAATCCATCAATTGGTCCTTGCACCTTAGCAAAGCCCAGTGAGGGATGAGGCTGCAGTGATCTCTGGTCTGTTGGATCAGCTGTGAGTTGTTTATTCCACCCAGCAGATGAAACACGTGTTGGGACTTTGGTTCTGCACAGTCCATCCAAAATTAACCCTAGGAAGGACCTGTGATGAGCTGCCTCTTCCATAATGTCAGGGAGCCAAGGAAAGCTTTGCCCAATGCTTTGGGTCTGTTCGTACACTACAGATGTGGCTGCGTCTTGACATGCTCACCTGCCTTTGGTACTCTCTAGCTGGCTGGTTGTATTTACACCGTCAGCATTTCTTCCAGTCTTCTCTTCACTCAGGTGCTGGCACATGATGTGTTTAGAAATGCAGACTTTCCTTTCCGCTTTTGGTCTCCTCCTTTTCCTGGAGATCGCAGATGTGCAGGTCCAGGGAGAACACATAGATCTCAGAGGAGAGGTTGGCTCCCAGTTCTAGCCAACTATGGATGGAAAATATTGATGTTACACTACATTCACAAAAAAAAGTCTATGCTAATTCTCTCCAAAGGTTCACCTAGTGCCGTAGGAGAAAGCAGGAACACAGCAAGCCTATAACGATGTTTTTCCGGAGTTCCCACCAGCCTCCAGCCATTTACGGGTCAGGGCTTCCTGAGCCAAAATTAGGGTCATTGTGTTTAGTAGACCAGTATGACTTTTACATCCAGAAATTTGTAGAATTACTTTATAAACCTTGTATTTTTGGACACAGTGCACCCCTGCTTCCTATTCTTTTCCACACCAGAGATTGCATCTCCTCTGCTCTGCCAAATCCGTCACCCTTGTCCTCTGCTGAGCCCTCACCAGACTGAAGAGACCTGTAGGTCTTTGCTTCGGTGGATGTCGGTCCGTGCTGGTGCTCGACCTTCTCGGTGCTGTTTCCAGCAGTACCATCTCCAAAAGTGTGGTGGTGGAGGATGGAGGCCACTGATCAGATCCCTTATCAAGTTAATCAACTTGAAATTGTACGAATACTTTTGTAAAGCATGTACCTGGGCGTACAAAAAAATAACACATCACTTTACATCTTAAACATTTGTGAACTGATCAACTGACGGCAGTTCCACAACTGTGTGCAGGTAAGACTTGGGGCTCCTTTGCAGCATTGCAGAGGGCTTTACAACCCCCTTTTCTTCAAGGAGAGGTTCTGCTTGGACCTCTGCGCCTCCAGGCCCTTGAGTAGGGTGGGCAGCTGCCTCCCAGTGATGCTGTTGGGTGGGTTCTGGCTGGAGCAGGACTCTCCGCACCACCCTCAGATAATTGCCTTTGTGTTGCATTTATCGCGGGGATTTAAAACACTTCTGAGGTCCTGCGTAGTTTGGCTCTGCCTTTTCCTGGTTAGATAATCTCACACCTCGTGAGATTTGGCAACATGAATTACTCCCCTCATGCTTGAATGGAGGCCGTGGGCTTCTTGTTGCTGGAAAGTGAAGATACGGCTTGGTCTGGAGTCCCACCAGAGAAGAGCAACTGCTTTTCCAAGTAATCCACCTGTCCCTCACCTTTCCTTCCAGAAACATGAGATGATATGTTACGAAGCAATTGCCTGAAACAAGCTGAGCTGTTTTACATGTTAGATTATATGGAGGACGGGAGGCATTTTGCCTTGCTTTTATTGGCTTTGCTGGTTTTGTCTGCGCTGTAATGCACACCTGCTATTGAACACTGAAATCGGTGAAATCCTTCATGCTGAGATTAGCTAAGACGTGCTAAATTGATTATACACCTCACCGAGGGAGCCCTGGAGAGGATGGGAATGTACGAGAGGGCTTACGAGGGGCTGGGTCGGGCTCGCTGGGCTGGGATCAGCTCCCACCCTGGGACATGCTGGGTTTATCGCTTTTAGTAGGGAGTTAAATAAATTGAAGCAAATGCTCCACTTGAATGCCACACTAAGCAGTTGTCTCCAAAGGGGATGACCAGGAAGCTCAGGGAAGAGCCACCCATGTGCTTTCCTTCTTGTCTTTTTGGAGTTTATCTCTTAAACCCCTTCCATCCTGGGTATGTAGGGGCACGTGGGTGCAACGCTGTGTGTGCTTATAACGCGCTGCTCTTCGTGCTGGGCAACGAGGTGACAGCGCTGGAGCTGGGTTGTCCCTTTGCTGGGGGTGTCCTCACAGCTGCTGGGTCCTGCACAGCCCAGGTATCGGTGCAGCACCCAGCAGCCACAACGCCATCACCCACCGCAGCTTTGAGCTTGACCGCACTGGTGGACCTATTGCTTTCAGCCTGAGGGACCTGCAAAGAGAGTCTGCAGCTGTCATGATGGGGTAAGCAAAGGTGAAAGGCTTCTCGGGGCTGGCAAATGCTCTTTGGGGAGCAGAGGGTGAAAGGCTGAAGCTGTGGGTTGGGTGTGGGGCTGATGGAGATACCATGGCCCCATTGATGCTGCAGTGGCTGCTCATGTGGACGGGCTCTGGGGGCCTGTGCCCTGGACCTGCTATGGGGGGAACCCATGCTGATGAGCTGGTCCTGGAGGAAACTTTCTCTTTGAAAAAGGAAAATCAGGGCTCTAGGACATGCCCTTATTCCTGCTTCAATTCTCACGGACCCATCAGCCAACCTGAGCACCATGTGCCTGTAGTGGTGAGATGGGGGTTGGTTCCTGCTTGGACATCTGAGTAGAAGAGTTTCAACCCAGCACGGCACGGTGCTCCTGTTCTTCATCACAGAAACCCTTACCCGAGGACCTTCAGGTCGTGAACGAGTCTGGAAGAGGCACTGAGCAAGACATCCTGTGAAACACGCTGATCCTTCCCGCTTCTGGATGTGGTGCACCAGAAACAGGTATTTCTAGGTGGTGTTTGCAGAGATTTCACATACACATCTTGAGTAGCTGCTATTTATTTTGATGTTTAAAAGTATTAGAAATAATCACTGCCGTGTTCCTTGAAAGAAAATTTGTAGAGTTGGACAGTTTCCCAGTAAAAGCAGTCCCCAAAGATCGTTTGCAAAGATAATATTTTTAATTTGATTAACCAATGGTTGCATTGAGAGGGACCAACATGCGCCTCAGTAGCAGGATGCAATTTGGGAGCAAAATTTGATGGTACAAGCAACAAAGCCTAGTGAGAAGGGTGGCACGGTGAGCTGAGCAGCTCTTCTCTTGGACACGGCAGAAAACAAAGACCTGGGGTCTCTACTGATCAGAAAACAACTGGGAGAGCCCAAGTGGCAGAACCTGGGATGGATGCGGTGAGGATTTTCCCCCAGAGCTGCCACAGGCAGAGCTAAAATACGGAGTGGGTTTCTGATCCCTACATTCATGGTGAATTGTTTCAGACCTTACTGGCTTGTTATGAGGATCTTAGAGAAGAGCCTGGTCTTGCTCTGCTGGGAAAACTGGAGGCTGGAAGGGATTGCGTGTGTGTCTTGGGGCAAATCCCAACGAGAGGGAAGGGCTGCTTGTATCTGAGTGGGGAGATTTGGGGAACAGGGAAAAAAACTCCAGTTGTCAGAAGGAAGATCTGAGATGGGCCATTTCAACAGGTCTATCAAGGACAAAATCTGTCCTTGTTTGGAGGTGACTTCTCTTTACCGATGGGAAAGTAAAATGTGGTCCTCAGGACAGCAGAGAGCAGCTCTCCTCTCCTGGGGGCTCCCTGCAGCTTTGGGTGCAGGATGTCAGGTGAGAACCTTGCAAGGACCCAAAGTCACTAAGGGAGGATCTACAATCCCAGGTATCACTGCAGATGTCACCAGCTGCAGTCGAAAGAAGAGCAGCCATGCTTCTGCTGCCAGGGCAGGAGAGAAGGAGCGACCTCAGACAAAAGTATTTCTTGTCGGCAGAACGGGGATAGAAATGCCCTTTCTTGGATTGATGGGCAGTCGTGGGGACATGGGAAGATGCAGTCGCTGTCCCCAGCCAGATAAAGAGATGTGGAGGTCGCTCATGGGGGAAGAAAGAGGGTGGGGTCGCTCTCCTGCGACTCCCCTGAGTGCTGGAAATAGCTAGCATTATACAGCACGCTTCACAAATCGCTTTTGCTGTGGGTTGAACAATGGCTTGTAATAACAGCATGGCTTGTGTGGCTTTGGGGCAGCACGACCTCTGGATGAGGGAGAGAAGGGCTGGATTTTCTTCCCACCTCCATCTGTGCGGTCCAGGGTGGGTCAGTAAATGGCCTCGTGCCTCAGTTTCCCCCCCTCGCCAGCCAGGAATGCACTCATCCTGCTGACAGTAACGGCGATAAATAATATCTCACAAGCAACCGCTATTTAAAAAATCTTTTATTGCTTCCCGTTAAGCTGATGACTGCTAACGAGGAGAATTAAATTCACTGCCCTGTTGCCATTAGACAAATATGTGCTCCATCTCCATCTGAAAACCCCACTGTAAATAACTGTGGAGGAGTGGGATAAACATCGTCCTTCCCAGGGCAGGGCTGAGCAGCAGGAATGAGCAAACACAGGTGTGGAAGATTTGTAAGCTTTAAAGGAGATTGGGGCTATTTGGGAATCAAATCTGGTTTTGGTTAGGAGCATCTTCTGCGGAAAAAAATCCCAAACCACCAAGGAAAGACCCCACAGACGGGGCGGTGACGGCTGTCTGCAGCTGCAGGCTGGCCGTGACGGCAGGAGCTGGGGCGGTGGCAGCGTCCCAGCATCCTGGTGACAACGGGGATACAACGGCCCTGCCATAGCTGCCGCATCCCATCCTCGTGCTGCTTGGCATCCCCAGACCCCTGTTTGATCCGAAGCCCTGTACGGAGAAACCCTTCTGCGCCGGGTCAGGTCCTCTCGGGTTGGTGTCGTTCAGCGTGTAATTGGGGCTAAGCCGCTTACTTTATGCGGCAGGCTTTCCTTTCCATCGTTCTCCTTTCCCTTTTGAAGGTGAAGGTTTTATGTGACTGAAACGTGTTAACGCTCCCATAAAAGTAAATGAAACACAAGCAGAGGCGTTCTTTTTTTTGGGCGCAGATGTGATTGGTTTGGGCCTGATCCAGAAGCCGAAAGAGTGATGATTAGCAGTGCCGAAGAGAAGGGCCAGGAAGTGTTTTCTGCAGGAAACTGTCACTTGCGGAGCAAAATGTGACATCTAGAAGAGCCAACTGTGCACCTGTGCTTTGGGACTTGTTCCTCCCCTCCCTGCTCTCGCAGCCCCGCTCCGGCGCTGCGATAGGAGAGTTGTCTCTACCGCAGAGTTAATTTTTCCAAAGGACCCTTGATAGCAAGCTCAGCCCATCCAGCAATTAAAGCTGGCCAAATGAGATTGCAGAACAAAGACCTTTACGTCCTGAAACAGGTCCCTGATGCAGTGGCTGCAGAGATGGGACAGTTCGCCCAGCACCCGCTCTGATGAGCTGTGTTTGTCCCTGTTGCTTCACAATGCAGAGGCCAACAGGATGTTTTGCACGGAGCCTGTGGCCTCCTGCACACTTCCGCTGCTGTTGGTTTCTTATCTTGTTCTGAACAACTCGTTTCAGACTCAGCAAAACCAGGAGCAGGGATGGAGTAAGTATTTCCTGACCTTGTTCGCACATGACAACATGGGACTCTTCCCTTTGTCCCCTGGAAAAGGCACAATCAGGAAAAGCAGTGCAGGAATCTGCCACAAAAATGCTCCCGAATCTTTTTCCATCCCCACCTGGAGGAGCCACCACTTGGTGGACAAGCTGGCTGTGAAAGACTGACAGGACGCTATCATGAACCGTGTTCTCTGAGGCTGAGTGGTGGCAGGACCACTTTCGCCATCTGATGGGGACTCATGGTGAGAAGCATCTCCAAATGACGGGGCTTCTGCCCGGCTTTGGAGTCCACCACCCCTGTGGCACATGCAGAAGAGGGAGGCCAAGAAGAGGATGTCCCACAGAGGTGCCAGTGCACAGGACTCCAGGGAGGCTGCCTCTGTGCCCGTGGGCCTAGGCTGAGTAGAGAACCAAGTTCCCTTTGTGCAACCAGAATGAAGATGATTTGATCATTGTTTGTCCAAGTTGGTATGAAGCCAACATCTATGCTAAGATGGGGCAGCGTTACCTACTGGTGGTTCCCCATTGCTGCTCTGGACTTCATTTGGAGTGTTTTCCTATCCCCGGGAGGAGCAGACCAGGCTCTTTGCAACCCTTAAACTCTTGGTGAAGTTGGTGGTCAGAGCACGGATGGGATTTCCTCAGCCTGTGGTGGTGTTTTGGGGATCGCAGTTAGGGCATGAAGCACCATCCCACGGAGTGAACGTGACAGATGTGTGCCTGCCGTGCTCTTTAGTATCTCCTATGTTCTTCTGAAATGTGGGGAAACATGACAGTAAAACCCAGACTTGCATGAAAAACCTTTCCTTGCACTGAACCCATGCAAAGCCCCATGTCCCAACAGCAGATGACTTAGCTGCTTTCTCAAAGGTGGGTTATTCATTGAGACGCCTATTTTACAGGCACTGCCATCCTGGCCTTCACATGTCTTCTCCAAAGGAGGAACGTTGTTTGCAGATATGCCAAATCTGAGACCTACGATGGCAGAGCAGTGGCCTTGGTCTTTGTTGGGGAACCGCCCAACTCAGATATTCTGTGTCCATGTGTGTGAGCTGGGCGTCCTGTCCCCAGGACTGTGTGTGAAACGTGTCCCTTGATATTTCAGCCTCCAAACTCCCTGCCCATCTCACAAGGAAGATGTTGCCTAATGAGCAAGAAATGGACGCCCTTGCATCACCGCAGTTGCACAAAGCTCCAGTGATGTCCAAGATATGGATCCAAGCTTCCTCATTTGCATCCTGGAGGTGGACACTTCTCCAAAAGCATCCGCAGAGGTCTCCATCCACAGCTCCTGCACCTGAAGATGAAAGGACTTGTGGTCTCAGAGCTGGAACAGCTTTGAAAATCCCTCTCATGGCTTCTGGGATCACATAACGCTTTGGCTCATGTGACCCAAGGAGAGTGTGGCTGGGTGGGAGGAGATGTGGAGCTGCCTGGGCTGGCAGTGGGGCTGCTCTTCATGGTGTACACCTGCACGTCTTGGCAAAACGGGCCCTGCGGCCTGGCAGAACGTTCTGCTGAATAATTTGGCTGGATCTGTGAACTTGTGTGGCTTTTGTGGCATGGAAACTGCCTATAATTTATGCTGAATACGGCTCCATATATTATGTTGACAGTTCCAGAACGTTATAAGATCATTTAATGCTCTCTCACTAAAAACAGTTTCAAACCACAGGGAAATTGTTTAATAATCAGTAGACGAGCCTCACATTAAGCCCACAATTAAGAAAAAAATCCAAAAAACAATGAACAACACCCCTCTCCTTTGCCCCCAATGTCCAGCAACTTAAACCCCAAGACCTGTCTCACCTGCTATTCGCTTGAAATCACAAAGGCAGTGATGGCTCGTGGAGAAACTTCAGTGTGACGTCCCAGCAACCCAACCCAGGAAGAGTGTGCAGCTGAGGTTGCCCAGCCTTTGATGAGGTTGGGTGCAAGTTGAGGAAGATGAGTGCAGAGATGAGATTTAGGAGGAGAGAAGAGCCTGGATGGATTTAGCTGACTCATTCTCTCCGTTCACCTTGTGCTGGGAGGAATATCCATATGGCATATACCCCATTCCTGTGGCTGAAAATGCTCTTAAATGTCCACAAATCCAGAGTAAATATTGTTAACATAGCAGCAGCCTAAGGATGTCCTAGGAAGCCGACAGAGATCCAGCTTTTTCTCTCTGATCCCTCTTGAGCACATTTGGGAAGATGGTATTTTTACCAAGGGGAAAACATCCAGTGCTTCAGCGGTCTAAAACCAGCGTAAGCCAATGGCACTGCAGTGATTTATGTCTGCTGAGAAAGTGATTCAAAATCCTTCCTTTCAATCATCACCTTGTAAATATATATAGAAGAAAACTCCTCCTCCTGGGGTTTCCATTCTCTAACATGCGGTGGATGGAGACATCTCAGTCCCCTTGCATCTTAGCAGAGAAATTAGGCAGTTTCCTAAGCAAATTTCCTATGCATCCAAGCAAGAAGTCGTCCCAGGTGCATGGATGTCCCGCAGGAACTTCATGGCTATCCATCTATTCGGTGTAGATGGCTTTACGCTACTTTGGAGCTTCTCCCCGGAAACATTCAAGGCCAGGCTGGATGGGGCTGTGAGCAACCTGATCTGGTTGAAGATGTCCCTGCTCCTTGCAGAGGGGTTGGACTGGATGGGCTTTAGAGGTCCCTTCCAACCCAAACCATTCTGTGATTCTATGATCTGTGTTCAGTTTTGGGCCCCTCAGTACAAGAAGGACGCCAGCAGTGAAGCTGGCGAGGGTTCTGGAGCACAAGTCTGATGAGGAGTGGCTGAGGGAACTGGGGTTGTTTAGTCTGGAGAAAAGGAGGCCGAGGGGAGACCTTACTGCTTTCTACAACTGCCTGAAAGGAGGTTGTAGGGAGGCGGGTGTTGGTCTCTTTTCTGAGTAACTAGTGATAGGACAAGAGGAAATGGCTTCAAGCTGCACCAGGGGAGGTTTAGATTGGATATTGGGGAAAAATATCTCCACCGAAAGGGTTATCAAGCACTGGAATGGGCCACCCAGGGAAGTGGTGGAGTCAGCATGCCTGGTGGGATTTAAAAGACGTGTAGATGTGGCGCTTAGGGACATGGTTTAGTGGTGGACTTGGCAGTGTTAGGTTTACGATCGGACTCAATGATCTTAAGGATCTTTTCCAACCTAAATGATTCTGTGGTCTCCCCAGAGCACTGAGCAGTGCCCAAGCTCTGGGTATCCTGACCGTTGTCATCTCTCGTGCCACGCCTCAGCCCCGCCGCCCTGCCTGTGCTTTGTTTTCTTGCCCTTCTCAAGAACCGGCTGCAGGTTGTGCTTTTCCTCCATCAACATCGTTGCTTTTATCTGCGCTGGTAGCAGCGATCCCCACCACGCAGGATTTATTTACACTGAAGGGTAAGTGGGAGGCTGTAATTGGGATGGGATTTGAAGAGGTCAGAAGGAGCCTGTGCAGGAAAACTGTAAATGAGTGAGGCTGGGAGTTTGCAGAGGTCGTTACGCACAGATCGTTCCAGCTTCCACTCAGTGCCATTAGCTCTGGGTGGACGTGCTGTCCAGGGACATATGTGTATATATTATTGGGGGTTTTTAAACAGACCATCAGTAATGAGCTGTTAATGTTTTCCAAGCAGTCTTTCAACCCCATGCTCTGATTTCGTTCGGCTGCACGATGTCGGATTTTGGATTTCTTGGTCCCTGTGGGAGACAGCAGCTCCCTTTCCACACACCAAGGCTCTGCTCAGTCTCAGCCCCTCTGTGCCCGACTCTGCTGTCTCCAGCACTGTGGCAGCACATAGAACAGAACAGAACAGAACAGAATAGAATAGAATAGAATAGAATATTTCAGTTGGAAGGGACCTACAATGATCATCCAGTCCAACAGCCTTCACGGGTTTGCCATGCAGTGCGTTGGTGTGCCGGGTGCGAACAAGGCTGGGAGGAAGGTGTAGGATGAAAAATTCAAGGAATTATCTTTCCAGGAAACTGGTTAAATCACAAGCTGAAAAATCACGGTTTGTGGCCTTGGGCGCGCTCAGGAAAACAAGAGCTAAGTCACTACACCCCCTTTCCTCCCACCCCCGGCTCATCTCTGGGGTACCCTTGGGAGGCCACTTGAAGAATCGCACCCGTGATAGAAGGGATAATTGAGGAAACTGATGCAAACGTGATCTCCCAAAAGATTGTGTGGGAAGCAAATTTGGGAAGGATGCTCAGATAAGTGGAATTTTTGGTTTTGTGCCTTTCTTGAGCAACACCATCAGACCTAAGGCTTTCCTGTTTATTTATTCAACGCTCACCACTGTATTACACACATAGGAAATCACAAAAAAATATGTTGTTTTGAGGACAGGTGAGGTGGAAATAAAGGCTGCTATTTAGGCTGTGGCATATTGGCTGTGCTGAGCATCTCGTCTTGTGAGTATTTTTGCCCATCAGCGAAGTGAGCACAAATATATCCTGTGAATATCTGGCTAGGAAGATGCCTCAGCTGTGCGGAACAGAACCGGTAATACTAACATTGCTCATTTATAACATAAAGCAGCCCCAAAGCTGCTCTGCTCTGGGCTAGGCAGCAGAAAGGTCCCTACACTGGGCTTTGGGATGAGCTGTGGTAGAAGGCAGATGTAGAAATGGCTTCACACCACTGGTGTGAAGCAGCTGTAGTAAAGCTTGGGAGCTGGAGTGAACGGTGCTGCACAACAACCAGTTAGATAACAACATGTCATCAGCATCTGTTCCCCCTGGGGAGGTTTACATCCAACTCTTCTCCCAAACCAGCCCACCACGCAGCCTCCTCTTACTGCAGAAATGTGCTCAGATGACTTAACTTAATGACTTAGCTAAGTTGAACGGTTTCCAGTAGCACAGTAATGTGTTTGGAGAAGGAAGAGCTTTCAAAAGGAAGCTGTTTGCCCATCTAATTCAAACAACTTTCTGTTGCTGATGGAGAGAGAGGGGAAAGTCTGAGCACCTCACTGAGTGCAGGCTCCCCATGACTTCATTCCTATAGCGCTTGGCAAAGGAAGCACACATCAGGCAGCAAAATCCAGTAATTTGGCTCTTCCCCGCATTCCCTAGCTATGGGGCAACCAGTGGTGGGAACCTGGGGTGAGCAGTGAGACGGCTTGAGAAGAGCCTGCCATGTGGCTGTGCTTACCTGGCTGTGCTTACCTGGCTGTCACCCAATGGGACAGGGCTCCCGATAGATGGGATTTCTTCCCTTTCTCAGGACTAACTGGGTCCCCTCGTCTCTTCCTGTGATAATGATCACAAAGAGTGATACGTGATAGGACACGGGATAATGATTGCAAACTAAAAGAGGGTAGGCTCAGACTAGATATAAGGAAGAAACTTTTTACACTAAGGATGGTGGAACGCTGGCCCAGGTTGCCCAGAGAGGTGGTGGATGTCCCATCCCTGGAAACATTCCAGGCCAGGTTGGCCGGGGCTCTGAGCAACCTGATCCGGTTGGAGATGTCCCTGCTCCTTGCAGGGGGGTTGGACTGGGTGGCCTTGAAGGGTCCCTTCCCACCCAAACCATTCTGTGATTCTATGGTTTGTGTGAGGAAATAAGGAATAGAAGGACTGGTTCAGTATCCTGGGGCTGGGAAGGGTGAAATCCTTTAGGATCTAAAAATATGTAAGTACAAATGCTGCTTCAGTCACATGTAATTGCTTTGAGCTCCATGGGACTGCTGACAAGGATATTGTTTCACCTTTGCTCATGTGGGGCCCAAATCACAGTTTACCAGATTCACTTGCAGTTTTTGTAACTGCCATTTCCTCTGGCAAAAGATTTGGTCAAAGAAAAGGATAAAAAATAATACTCTGTCTTCTGAAATTCCAGAAAGCCTGAGTCGTTTCACTGCAAAACCATAAAAATTCTAATTTAATTTAAAAGGTGGATTCTCAAGTAGAAGTTTCCCCAACCTTTTCATTCTACATTTTTTGTTATATTTTTATTTATTTATTTATTTATTTTAAATTTTAACCCAGTATCTGAACAGATGGCACGATATCGGAGTTGTCTAGCAGACTGCAATTCTGGCTTCTGTTCAACCTCACCTGATGCTTTGAGCCTTTTTTAAAACTCGGCAAGTGTGATCCCGCTGCGACAAGACTCCAGGTAAAAACAGACATACGTGTTGCTCCTGTTGGCATTTTCTTCAGATCAAAGCTTCAAGACTACTTAATACACAAGCAAATGCAAGCATACTTTTTTTTATAATTCTCTTTTTTCTCTCCTTTGTCTTGCAATAGGATCTACCTCATAAGAATTGACCGGATTATGCATAGTAAATATTATTAATAATAACAATAACGATAAAAATAGCGATAATAATAAAACCCAACCAGTTTTCTTTATTTCTGGCTTAGGTCTCATCTAAAGTATTTGATTCTATTATGTAATGGTGAGGTATTTCACCTAATTTCAGCCACCACAGCGTGGTGCTTCCAGTCCCAGCAGGGAAGCACCAGCCACAGTGGGATGGGCAGGCTCTGCTGGAGGGTCATGCTGGATCACTCCACCTCCCTCTTTCCTGATGGGATGGAGCTCGCTCAGGCTCAGCGTTGTCTGCCCAGGTACCTGTTGCTTTGCACAGCAGAGGTGAGATGCCGTACACTTCCTTTTTGTGCTAAGCATGGCCTTACACCAGCCCTTTTTGGCCCCGCATCGTCTGGCAGATCCAATGCCACGCTCCTGGCACGCTGGACCTGGGTGCTTTGGAAAGCCTAAATTGCACGTGTGTTTTTGGACTCGATGATCTTACGGGTCTTTTCCAACCAAGGTGATCCTATGATTCAGCAGCTTTCCCCTTCCTGCAGCTTGCTCGTGCACACGGAGCCACCCATGACGAGGACCCCGCAGATGTGCAACCGGCAACAGGACAGGCAATTTCTGCTGGGAAACTTCCACAGCTTGAGCCGAAGCTTGGTCTCCTCTGAGCAAATGATGAGAAAATTGTGCCAGGTACTGACCTCTCCTGCACCCCAGCACCATCATCTCCCCATTTAACATCTTCAAGGACCACCTTGTTGATAGCAAGGACTGAAATCCTGGAATGCCCCAGGCACAGCTTTGTGGGAGAAGCACTGCTTACCAGCACATTGCAGTTGTTGTTTCGCAGACTTGATTTGTTGGAAAGAAAAAGGAAAAGGAAAAAACCACAGAAATCCCATCACGACGCCATGATGCAGCGGTTGTTTTATCTCACGGGGAGGTTGAGTGAGGCTTCGTAATTGCTGGAAGATTTATGAGACTGGAATTATGCTCGGCTGTTGCTGGCTAATGTATCCGTGGCGTGGATGTTGTGAAAGCACCTTATGAGACAACGTGTAAGGAAACTTCAGAAGGTGCGTGATCTCTGGAGGCAAAACAAAGGAAAACCCCATACCCTGCAGTAGGTCGATTTGTACGTGGTGTTGACAGGGAACCATCGTCCCCCATGGCCAAAATAAAACCTCTGGAGCTGACGTACTCGTGCTGCATCAGATAAACAGTGGTAGGGTTCGTGTTCGTGTTTCAGGCTGCCTGTAATTCTCCAGGGCCAGGGGATTATGCGTGAGTTATTCACAAACCTCTTTCAAAGCAGAAAGTGTTGGAATAGCCACCTAGTTTTCTTCATTCAACGTGTTCTCCCTTTGAGCGCAACCCGGCTCCTTTGAGATCCAGATTCCTCCTTGGTGGAAACGTGGTGGGATAATCCACAGCCACACAGGTGCCCGGGGAGGCATCACGAGACCCAGCTGGTTTGGAAAATGCATCTTTGCCCTGTTGCCATCGGCGTGACTTGACCGCGAGGCTGCAGCCCGCTTTGGAGGAATTCCATGGCCCAGCTGCAATCACACGGTCGCTGGATGTATTTACCCTGCCACCTCATCAAGGCCTGGGATGTACTTCAACATTTTAGTGCCAAAAGCATCCCTGTAGGAGAACGGATGCTGTTTTGTGCCCTGGTCCATTTGCTCTATTTGCATATTTAAACAGCTTGACCTGATCACAAACCTACAGTGCTCATCAGATTTAAAAATTTTATCTTCTGATCATTTTTTCTTTTGCGCTTTTCTAAAACCTCTTTTTCAAACTTTTCTTCCCCTCAACTTTGTGCAGCTCCACCTATGAGCCAATCCAGGCAACAACATCTGCCCCACGCTGTGCACAGAGCGGGGTGCTCATTGCTCCTTGTGAACCTGTCATAGAATCACAGAATAGTTTGGGTTGGAAGGGACCTTTAAAGGTCACTCAGTCCAACCCCCCTGCCAGGAGCAGGGACATCTCCAACCAGATCAGGTTGCTCAGAGCCCTGGCCAACCTGGCCTGGAATGTTTCCAGGGATGGGGCATCCACCGCCTCTCTGGGCAACCTGGGACAGTGCTCCACCACCCTCAACATGAAAAATTTCTTCCTAATATCCAATCTAAACCTACCACCCTCTATTTTAAAGCCATTACCCCTCGTCCTGTCACAACAGGCCCTGCTGAAGAGTCTCTCCCCACCTTTCCTGCAGCCCCCTTTGGGCACTGGGAGGCCGCTCTCAGGTCTCCCCGGAGCCTCCTCTTCTCCAGGCTGAACAGCCCCAGCTCTCTCAGCCTGGCCTCACAGCAGAGCTGCTCCAGCCCTCTGATCATCTTTGTGGCCTCCTCTGTACTCACTCCAGCTGGTCCATCTCCTTCTAGGGGCTCCAGAGCTGGACGCAGCGCTGCAGGTGGGGTCTCACCAGAGTGGAACAGAGGGGCAGAATCCCCTCCCTCGCCCTGCTGCCCACGCTGCTGGGGATGCAGCCCAGGATGGGGTTGGCTGCTTCCGACTGCTGTCTTTGATTTTGTACTTCACAAGCTTCTCCGTGGTAGACCTTTGCAAGGAGGTGAAAACAATGGCTGGCAGATATTCTTGGAACTGCACCCCTGAAGCGTCCGTCCACGGGAAGTAAAGTGGTTCTGGCTGTGGTTTGGTGAATCTGCCACTGTAATGAGGACCTGGATGAAGCAAAAGCAAAGCTGAAAAAAGGTAAGTGTCTGTAACTCCGTGAGGAATACGTATTTTTAGAAATGTGAAAAAGGGCTATAGGAATTTTTTGAAGCACAGCCCTTTGCAGTCTCTGTAATCTCACTTGCAGCTTACTGGGAACCAGGGGTCATATTTCCGCATCATTTAGAGGAGCTGTTCCCAGGGGATGCAGTGCCAAGTGTACATCTTGCCAGAGGGCAATGACGTTTCACTTCCCAGTTGCCTTCTCTACCACCATACACCCACAGACCTCTCCAGCCGTCACCCTCCCCTGCCCAAATTCTTCATTTCCAAATTCCCAGACTCTTTCAACCAACCAAGTCCCAAGCACCCCTCTGTAAGCCAAGACAGTTATGTCTGTAAATACTAACACGCACCAGGTACAGCACCTCTGAGAAACCTAGAGGTGCAAGATTTTTTTCCTTATCTTTTTTCCTACTCTTTAAAGAATTTAGCTACAGACATTTCAGCACGTAGGCTTGCTTTTTGTCTTTCCTCTGAGTTCATAATGAGCTTCAGCAAGTGGAGAAGAGCCTTCCTCTGAGGAAGGGAGCAGGTTTCTGGTTTTGCTGGTCACCCCTTGGCTTCACACCTTGTTTGCGAGATGCGGCTGGAGGCGTTTGGTGTAGGGTTGAGTGAGGATATTAGAAATGCTTTAAATAGGTATTTGAGGGGATGCATGGCCTGGAGGAGAGGATGAGATAAGTTATGTGGTTTTGCATAATACAGGTGAAGTCTTTGTCGCCTGGAAGATGGGAATATCGCTGAGAACGTGGCGAGATATAGAGCAAAAAAACCTTAAAGCTGACCTCTTTGTATTTTTGTCTTATGAACTTTGAATTGAACTTCTGCGCCGGATCTGATGTGGATGAAATATCATATCTGAGACTGATCCTTATCTCTTAAACCTTTCCTTTGTTTCTTCGATTCTTTGGGCTTTACCCTCTTGTTTTATTGTGAGTGGCCCGAAGCTTTGATCTCGCGGTGAGCCCCGGCGGGCAGCACAAGCCTTTGCTTTGGTGCGAGACACACAGAGGGACACCGGGATACCCAGGCAGTCTAAACAGACAAGAGGTTACTTCTTCTGCGGCAAAGTCCGAAGGCAAACGGAGTAACTTCAGAATTTATTGTCTCCCCTTACATGATGGGAAACTGGAAATTCACACGGGTATTTCCACAGTAAGAAAATGCACCTGTGGGAACTGGGTTGTTGTATATCTGTTTCCAATTTTATTTACAATCCCTTTTATTTTTTTAAAGAGTCTGAGCAATTTAAGCTTACCTATCCTTTAATATAAAATAATTGAAACCAAAGCTCTTAAATGCTTTATAATGTCTTTTTCTCCGCTTTTTACAGTCATGAGCAGAGGTTTTTTTTTTCTTCCAAAGTATCTTGGTTGCTAAGCTTGAATTATATTTTACCTTTTTGGGAAATTCCTTTACTAGAAGCAAACAGCTGGTCTTAATCTGCTCCGATGATACCTGCTGATCTATACAGCAAGAGCAAAGTGAGGCCAACCGTGTTGGAAAGCGTCGGGGGCTTCTCTGCAAATATTCATTCATTGTTTTGGACTTCTTTTCTAAAAGAAATGATGTAGAGAGACACTTCAGACTTACTCCCCACGTTTTCCATTAGTGGTAATTTAAAACTTTGAAAAATGTACAGTAACTTGCCTAGGTCAGCTGAGTATCAGCATGTAGCTTTTCATTCACATTTTTCATTTAATCCGGTGGCTTTGAATTCCTTGCCTTGTAAGTTCCTCTATATGAAGATTAGAAACTGCTTCTGGCTATGTAGAATGACATGCTTTTAGATGAAATTTAATCCCTTGTAAAAGGTTTTGTTTGCCATGATCTTTCCCGTTCGCAGCAACGGGCTGCGTGGCTGAGAGCAGATGACACAGGTGAAGACATCAGTGGACAATAGGCAAAAAAAAAAAAAAAAAAAAAAAATCAAATTGTCGCAGCCAGCCTGCATTTAGGATCAAATCTTTATCAGAGATTTCGGTGGTCTGGCAGCTTAGAGACTCCTGCCTTTGCTTCCAGGAAAGCAGCACAGCAAAATGAAAGTCTGCAAAACCTATTGAGAATAAATTGGATGCGTCCGCACCGTCTGTGTTTTGACAGGGTTTGAAGTGGGAAGTCTTGGCTTTGGAAGGGTTTGGTGTGTGATCCAAGCGCTCCCCGTCCCAACATCCAGCTGGGCCTTCTGCCTTTGCAGCAGGATGGAGACCTTCCCCCGGACTTTGCCCCTCCGAGAGCTCTCCCAGGAGGCAAGAACCGGGGCTCACTTCCCACACAGGGGCAGCTGAAACGAGAGTTCCTTCTCTGAGCCGCTGGTGATTTACACATCTTGGGATGCAAAACTGTGGGATCTGGGGCTGAAGGGGCTATCGCCTCTGTACCTTTTTGCCAGTGACTCCTCAGGCTACCCAGAAAAACAAAGCAGAGGCACAGGTTGAAAAGCTCTGCTTAGTGCGAGCGACCTTTTTGCGTTCAGCCTGGGAATTTGTGGCACTCAAAAAGGAAAATTATTCTCTGCTTCTTCCAAACTCCATATCCCTCCATGCCATTCTAGTCCAGCACAAAGATTAAGCCTGCAAAAAGCCAGATGTTTTCCTTGCCCCTTGGGCTATGCCTCCCACCCTGCCTCAACCACCCCTGGTATCAGCCCTGAAATCAGAGAGCAGGATCCCGCGTGGGGACCGGAGAGGAAATCCCACCAGGCACCAAGGAGCATCCACGGGACACGCCGGGAGAGCAGACGTGGGGAAAACATCTTTGGAAGCTAGGGGCTTACGGATGCAAAGTGAGGTTGTGAATTGTGTTTTCATGAGCATATCGTTGAGACACACTGAATCCTCCAGCGGAGGACAAGTTAAAAAAAAACCAACAAATGGCTTAGGTGACAAATTACATTGGTTAAATCACAAATCTTGCAGTGAATGCTGGCTGCTGGTGAATGGCAGTCCCCTGTCTGGGATGTGCGTAAAAACTTTACTAAAAAGAATTGGGAAGAACTACTATTTTCAGGCAATTTCAGAAAAAAAAAAGAAGAAGAAAGGAAAGGAACTAATTTAGCGACTGAGCTGTTCATTCCAAGCTGCTCGCCCAGCTCTAGCAGAGTTAACAGGTTGGCTGAACCCAAACAAAATTCAGAAATTTCGCTTCTGAATAAAGCATGTGAGCCTGGCCCAGAAGTGGGCTGCTCTCTTCCTTTTATGAATCAGTCTCCAAGATATGCTCACATTCCTGAGAAACAAGCCTGGAATAACACGGCTGGCTTTTGGGTGCAATACGCTGATTATGAGGAAGCGACCGTCGCCCGCCTGTGAACAGCTTTTATGTTGAAACAGGTCAGCCCTATAGCACTCGTTGAAAAATGGCTTTTTAATGCCCTTTACGGGCTGTCAGGGCGTAATGAATGTAAACCGTAGCCCTGGCTTCTTCCGAACAATATTTTATTTTTTTGCTTTATCGACCAGACGCAATGAATCTCAGATCAATTAGTTTCGCTTTGAAGTTTGCTCTTGATCCAGATCTTCAATAAAAAGGAAGTTTCCAAATCACTGGTCTGTGAACGCTGTTTGTGATTAATTACCCTCTTATAATCTGAGGAATTCTGGTCCTTGCTGTATTTTGAATACCTCAGACTGCATGGGGAGTTTTATTTTGGCTGGTATATTTGGAAACTGCTAATAAACACCTACTTCCTGTTTTTCTTGCTACTGTGTGTAACAAATTGTTAAAAAACTCGCTTTCCCGTTTCAGCCGCCCGCCTCTTCGACCAGACCTGAACCGTATTGTCGGTTAATCAACGTCGTCTATCATTCTCCAGTAAATTTTCTCAGCTGTTAAAAGCAGGACTTTGTCTCTGGCTGTAACAAAACCGAGGTAACTCTGCACTGCAATAAAGCCGGAGGAAGAAACCTTATACGAAGGCTAGAGACAAATAATGACTGATACGGTTTTAAATTAAAAATCAAGTTTTATGCAAAACTTCCTAAAATACCAGTGTGTTTTCACGTTGATGCCCGCGTTAATTGGAGCGTGGGGACGGTCACGGATGCGGAGGGTTCGCTTCGTCCTGGGAAACGATGCCCGGCCATGCCCGCAGCGAGAACATCTGTTTGGGCAAAGATTTTAAGGTTAATATTGTCTGGAGGATGTTTGTTTAGACAGGATGAATGCTTTTGTGAAATCTAATATTAGGCTCTATCTAGGTATGTCCGGTTGGCACCGGCTTCTGCATTTTGTGTGCGAACAAATGTTAATTAGCAGGGGAAAAAAAAAAAAAAAAATTCCACACTTTGTCTCTGAAGTAATGCACCGTAGCGGTGGAAATAGATTAGTTATAGCTGCTGAAAGCTCCTTCGGTTGCTGCCTTGCGCAAGTGTTATCAGTGTTTGTGTCGTGCTCGGGGTGTTTGTTTGCCGGCGGCCATGGGCCGGTGCCCGCTCGGAGCGGGTGACTCACGGCCGGCTCGCTCGGGCGAAGGCTGTTTTCAGCACGTCGGTTGTACAAAGCCCATTAAATCCACCGCTTTCGTGGCACTAGCGGTAATAAATGCTTTCAGAAATTTCCCTGAAATTGTGGGTGCAGGCTGTTTTGAAGTTTCAGCCTTTGTTTTTGGAGTGTGTGCTGCTTTTAACCTTTTATATTTCCAATATTCAATGTCTATTGCCCGTTTCCCTCCTTCACCCTGAGGCTATCTCTCCGGGGCGAGCAGCTCGCAGGGTTTGTGGCAGGCTGGGTGTTGTGGAAGGGTGGAGGGAAGGGGCATGGCTTTTGCAAAGTGATGGTGGCTTCACCATGTGTCCCCTGGACACTGCCATATCTTGCACTTCCACCAACATGGATTTAGGGCACGTCCATGTTCACCACCTGGTGAGGACACCAGCCTTTGGGACCTCCCTCCTTGTTCCTACTGATGGGGTCTGCCAGCATCCCAAACTGGCTGCTGGTGGGCAGACACTTCAGCTCCTCTAAGTTCCCATTGCTGCAGGAAGGAGAAACCTCTCCCCAAGTAAGTTGTGGGTTGGAAGCTTCTGTCTGAATGTGTAAGGTGTCCCCATGGCGTGCGAACACACTTCCAAGGTGACCACAGCTAGCGAGGCAAAGCTGAGGAAGCAGGGGACTGGCGTGCTTCAAACCAACTGTAAAAGCAAGTCCTGCTTTCTGGTGGATTTGGGTCCTCAATGCCCAAGATCACAAGAACTCCAGGCTGCTTCTGCTGTGGTGTTCCGCTCGGATGTCGAGGCCGCACAGGCTGCGGAGGTGCTGGTCGACTGGCCGTACACGTGTTGGTGGCTGCGTGTGCCAGCCAGGAACCACTGGTCAGGACGTACTCTGAGCATCTCTGTTCCTCCAGTTCCTCATTTTCACAAACCTTGTACCTCTGCCACGTCTGTTTCTGTCAATCCTCCTTCTTGTTCCCTGGTTATTTGCTTATTTGGAAGCACCATTAATTGCATTGTTTGGAAATGATGAAGGCTGAAGAGTCAATGTGCAGTGAAAAATCTCCAGTGGTGGCTGTACAGGAGGGGAAGCCTCCTCATAGGCTGGAGCATCTTATGGCTGCTTCACCCAGACAAGTAAAAATGACTTGCATTTGCCTACGGAGGGTGCCAGGCCTTGTCCGTCGACATTGCCGCTTTCCCCTCTGACACTTCCCCTCCTGTGATAGCCACTGTCACGTTCCCACACCACGGCATTTTGTCAGCTGCCTGCAACCACCCTGCCTTAAAAAGCAAGAACAAGAAGAGGGAAAAAGGAGGAGGTGGAAATCTCCACAAGGGAGGGCTGGGAAATCCACCTGTATTTTTGGGCCATCACAGCGTGATCCTTTGAGTTGAATATCTTCAAACATGACTCAGACATCACCGTTTGAGTCATCCTGCAACCGGACAGGATGTGGGAAGAAAAAACCAGCGGAGACCGCAGAAACCTCTGAGTCAAACAGGTCTCTGGCAGCGCTGGGAGGGAGTTTGGGACAGAGGAGGACGCCGGGGCACATAGCCTCTTTGAAATGTGCTGGAAGGGCAGCAGATGCTCCAGGGAAATAGGGCACCCCGCCCTTTGCTCAGGTGGCCAGCAGGTACCCGATGGCCCCAGCAGCATCAGAAGTGCTGAGCTGTGCCAAAACATCCTTTCGGCTGTGCCGGCAGAGCTGTGTTCTTGACTCGCAGCGGTCGAGGCAACCTGCAGCTGGGCTGCCACCTCTCCCAAGTAACCTCCTGAGGTGCAGCAGGCCTTAGCAGTTGCTGTTTGCTTTCCACCCACCATATTTTTCTTATATTTAAAGCTTTTTTTTGGCTGGGCTCCCCCGGTGTCAGGGCTGGCTAACGCTCTCTAGTTGGAGTTGGCTCGGGGTTTTCAGCCCTGCCCTCGAACGACAGGTCCTGCCCAGGTGGATGGAAGCTGGCCAGCCCTGCAAGCCTGGATTTTGGCAGCGGGGAGGGAGAGAGCAGCGGATGAAAGCCGGCGAGATCAGATCATCCCGGTACCGTAGAAAAACCTGTTTTGTCCTGACGGTCTGGGCCCAAAGTGTTTGGGATGGAGTTGTGTTGCGTGGAAATCTCCCACGGAAGAAGACTTGTTAGCTCATTTTACTGACACGAGGAAGTTAAACAAGCTGCTTACAGCCAAGCAGAGGACCAGACATCTTGTTGTTGAACCCAGATTTCTGTATCAGAGCTCCACTCCCATCACTTTTGGGCACTATTTTCGCCCTGGTAAAAGTCAGCGGGAGGAGTGATGGGTTGGTGCCACAGCACTGGGCATGGGAGAGTCTCAACCAGTCTCAACCCCATGGTTTCTTCCTGCTTCTCCAGAATCATAGAATTATAGAATCATAGAATGGTTAGAGTTGGAAGGGACCTTCAGAGGTCATCCAGTCCAACCACCTGCAAGGAGCAGGGACATCTCCAACCGGATCAGGTTTCTCAGAGCCTCATCCAACCTGGCCTTGAACAGTTACAGGGATGGGGCATCCACTGCCTCTCTGGGCAACCTGGGCCACTGTTCCACCACTCTCAGTGTAAAAAATTTTTTCCTAATATCTGGATGTGATTGAGACCTGACCGGAGGAACAAAACACCTCACTTGAATACCCTAAACTTTATTAATGCCTACAAAATTATAGAGGGGAAAACAAAAAAGGAGGAAGTAATCTGAAGAATGTTTGATGGCTAGCCCGTTTGTGTTTTGAAATGACACAATTTGTGTGTTTTATGATAGCTGCAGCCACTTTGTGTGAAGATAAGAGATTTAACATAATGTTTTTTTTTTCTTCGCCGTCATTTAGGTAAAAAGAAGCCAACATACCATTGCTGAAAAACATAAACAAAGTGGCCTTTTCTATCTCTTTCTTAAAATGCAGGCTGTTCCGAATGTGTTTTTACTGAATGGCTGGTGGCTTTCCCCACCCCCCCCCCCCAAAGTAGCAGAAATGTTGGTCAGTTTTAAAACAGTTCCTTACAGCTTCCCAGATAAATAATTAGAAGTTAGAGCCGGTTTAGTAGCCACTTCCTGCCATGAAGGCCAAACAGGATTCATTCCCTGTTTTCTCTGTCACGCAAGGTCCGGGCTGGGAGCGCACAGGTTATGACTAGGAGAGTGTTTCAACCTCCTCTCTATTTAATTAGTCATATAATTAACACTTACTAAAAGGAGGTAATTTTTTCCGAGCCCTTGTAAACTCCTAACCACTTCATTGAGTTATTGCTACTTTCAAAAAGGCTGCTGCAGAAACTGCTGGTGTTTTCCAGCCTCAGACACCTTTTTTTTCCCTACCGGCATGCAGGAATCACACAGCGTAGATAAAATCTGGACCAAAAAAAGCCAAATGATTAACTCTGTCTCTCCTAAGGCTATGGTTACCTTATAGTAGGTGAAAGATGAATAGTTTAAGTAGGAAATAGAAAAAATGATGGAGTAAAAAAGGTCTTAATGAGGCAGCAGGGAGGAAAAAATGAGAATCCTGGAAAATTTGATGTGAAAAATGACTATTTGTAAGACTCCTTGTTCACACACAGGCAGGAGATGTCCCCACAGCTGTAACTGCATCCTGGGAGCTGGGTGTTGTGCCAGGATCAGTCCCACCCGTGCTACGAGGGACGGCCGAGCGGCACGGTTCCGGCGGCGGCTGCAGCCGGGTGGGATGTAAGGTGAGATGCGGTGTTCCCTTCCCGAACAAAACCGTCTGCGGGCTGGGTTGTGAACCACACCCCTGGGGTGATCCAGACCTGTAAAAACCTCTTCGCTCCCCCAGTTACTATTTTGTTAACCTGGATCATTTCTCTGGGGGAAGAGGATCAGCTGCGAGCAGCTTGGCGGGTGGGAACACCCTACCCCATCTCCCTACATTCGCTGGGGGAGAAAAACCACGAGTGAGCTACATTTGTGCTCAAAACCCCCACAAAAGTCCCCAAATCCAAGACACCTTTTTTTACCCTTGGGAACTTCCAGGAGCAAAAGCAGGGAGCTGTTTTCCCCAGCCACTGCTAGCATCTCCTGGCATAACCTGAAGGATTGCGTCCACATCCCAAAACTTGCTGGTACGAGGTGCAAAGGTGTGCGAGCTTCCATCCCCTCCCAGCAGAAGGACGAGCCTGCTTTGGGCCCCCATGACGGGACGGGGCAGGGGGAACGGGACGATGGCCGCGCAGCGAGGCCGGCCGCGCAGCTGGCTTTGATCAAAGCCTGGCAGCACTCGCTGGGCCCGACAGCCCTGTTTACATTTGCCGGCGGGGAGCGGGCTTGCACGGCGTTTGCAACCTGGTTGCCGGTCCCATCTACCCGGGCAGTATCGCTGCCTCCGGTGATCCCAGGGAGGATGGGGAAGGACAGAGAACCCCTTCCCTGCGCCGCAGGATGGAGTGGAGGGATGGGCTCCCTATGCAGGATTCATTCTGGCTACCTGGGCCCGAGATGTGACGGCCATCGCGCAGAGCGGATGTGCTGCCACAGCGAAGGGGAGTGGTCCCATCACAGTGATGGGAAAATCCCTCCCTGATGGGTTTTTAGATGGTTTGCTGCCCCTGACTCCTTCAGAGCGTTTGGGTGGTGGACGGAACTCAGTTTTTCCCGTTTTCTTCTGCACTGAGTAGAAGAGATTTGAGTCATTCTGGCACCGGGAGGCTGCTGAGCACCAGGAGCTCAGTCCATGCACGTTTGATGAGCTCTTGGGTCACCAGAGGCTACAGCAACCGGTGGGATACAAATTCAGGCAGCACTATGCCACGAAACCCACACACCCTCAGGATGAGAAATCAGATGCAGTGTTTTCTGCTCTGGGCCAGAGTTTTGGGTAGTTACAGCAAGGCACGGGGCACAGGCTGGATCTGCTGGTGGAGGTGAAATCTGGTCTCTTGGAGGTGAAAGGAAAAATTGGGTCATGCAGGGAGCATGGTGTGGAATTTGTGTGGGGCTTTGAGGTGGTGAGGGAAGAGGTGTGAGAGGGGTCTTGGGAGCTGCGGTGGTGCAGCTTGAGGGTATCCACTTGGTGGTCTGCAGGCAGACAGGAGCATACCTCTGCTCATGGCTGGTGCTTTTGGGAGCCTCTTTTACTTCTTCTGCTGGAAGTAATGGTGGGTCAGAACCAAGAGGAGCAAACTCTGCCAAGAGACAGTGGATGCTAAGTTTTGTGCTGTACTTGTGCAGCTTCCTACCTCTGAGCTGGCCAGGAGCATGAGCAGCTCTGATTCAGGGTTGCTTGTCGGAAGTCATATCTACAGTTCCCCATGCAATGGTGGTGTGTCCAACAACCCAGTATCAGAGGAAGGACACACACCCCATTGTCAGGGATGTGAGGGGGATTTAACAACATGCAGGTGGTTTCCAGCTGTTAATGTGAGCAGGACGTGGCCCATTGTGGTGCCAGTGGATACCTTGTGGACATCCTATTGCCATGAGCGTGGTGTTCCTCCAGATGAAGAGGTCCTGTCATGATGTATGCCCTGCCTAGGCAATGCTATGGGCATCACCGACCCCATCATTGAACTTCCTTCTGGTGACAGCAACAGCTTTTCATGAGAAGGAGACATGTAGGGACAGCAAGACTGTGACCCTCTCTGTTGTTAGTGCAGTGTTTTGGCTTTGGAGATGACACTTATGTAGTTGACTTGTTGCTCCCTGTTTTATCCCTGAGCAAATAGAATGTGTGCTTTATAATCCCTGCCTTGGGCTTGTTTTCCTCGAGTGACCCCTCTGAGTCTAGTTGCAGTCAGTAAAATAATGGCAGTGATCTTCAACAGCTTTTCAGGCTGTGTCCTTGAGAGAGACAGAGAGTTTTTCCAGGACATACTCCATGTAACTGTGTGAGAGAGTAAGAGAAAGCAAACCTGCATGGGAATGAGCTATGCTTTTAGAAACACATTTATTCTGATTGCAGGACTCCAAAGCTCTCTGAAAGCCCAGGGCCAGTTTGGAAAGTAACAGCGTGAAATGGTCCCTTGGTCAAATCACTCATGTCAGGGTGAAAATGAAATAATATTATGGGGCTAAATTGTCTCCACTCCATTTTTAAGGGGTGAAAACTACTGCCTGCAGTAGTGGCTGGTGGGTCCTGTGTCCTGCTGAGGAGGGTCTTGAATTTGCCACTTGTTGTAGACACTCCAAAGGAACCACTCATTAGTGGGTGACAAGTTGCGTGTTTCCAGGGCAGGGCTGAGCATCCTTGCACATCTCTAGTGGGGTACCTGCCATTACTCGTCACTCCTGAAAACTGTCGCCTTAACTTTTGCAGAACGTTGGCTGTCGTATTTCCTCGCGCTCCTTGGAATGCGCTAAATAACCAAAAGAGCAGCTGAGAAAACAAATGAGGAAAGTGTGTTTTTTATAGAGACGTTGCACAAAGAGCATGACGGGCCGTTTGGGATGTGCCGCTTCTGCCCTTTGTGAACGTTCACGTTGATAAGGCGGCTGGCAGAAGGGGTTACTCTGATCCTTCGTGCGCATAGACATGGTCCCTCTGTCCTTGGCTTTGTTTGGTGCTATCTGTCTGCTTTCCTAGTTAGCCATAGTCCTGCTACCTCTCCTAGCAGACATGATGCAAAATAAACGACCTAAGAATTCCCTCCAGAACATGGCTCATTAGTGATGGACCAAACACCGGGAAAAGCAGAAGGGCTGGTCGAAGCCCAGCAAAGGAGGTGAGCTAAATGATCTACCAGCTTCTTCCCCTTTGCTTGGTGCAGAGCTGAGATTTGTGTTGCACCCCCAAGGTGCTCTGGCTCGCACCCTGCAGCCACGCAGCTCCGAGTGCGGGCGGGCTCTCTTCGAGTCCACACGGCCTTCCCAGTTATTCCACAATCCTCGTGAACATATGGCTCTGGCAGTTGTCAAAAAAAGTTGGACAGAGGCTTTGTGGTCGGCTTGATCTGTCCCATCTGGTCAGCCGATCTCTTTGTTCACTGGGCTCCGATCCTTCCACTCGCTCTGGAGATAATTTGACTAACGCTTCCCTTGTTTTTTCTTTTTTTTCTTTTTTTTTTTTTTTTTGTTCTATTGCCTTGGTTTTTCTCCCTGCTAGGAAGTGCAATCTTCTCCTTGGCTTCGGGGATAAAAATGGTATGGCTTGACCCTGGCTGCCTGGAGAGATTTGTTTAGTCTTTTCTGTATTGCAGAGCGCACAGTGTGTGCGTCGCAGCAAACCTGTCCAAGCTCAGTGGGATGTGAGATATGAGAAATATCATGCTCTGACCTGGACGCTTTGCTTTCCATCAAGGTGAGGTGTAGCAGTAGGTCTGTACCTTTTTTTCCCCCAAGTCACTCTAATCCATGAGCGTGTCTCTTCATCTTCAACGTGCTCAGCACCTTGCACCGGCTGGAGGAGAGAGCAGGAGTCCCTGGGGATCATGTTGGTTGCAATTCCTCTCTCTTTTTTATCAGACCTCTGTTCTTCCGGACCCAGCTCTGGCTGAACCCCGGTGAACTTCCCTTGCATCCTCGCGCTCTTCCCCCTTCCCCGCCGGCGTGTTTGCAGCCGTGAACTTCCCGTGCCCGACCCGAGAGTGTCTCTGAGAGGTGTGATTCAAGTTGTGGCGGGAATGGCTGCAGCCAGAGGAAGGAGATCGCTGACCCACCCCTGGCTCCCACTCAACCTTCCTAATCAAGGGAGGAATGTCTCTGGATGCGAGCGCTCCCGGCTAAACTGCACTGTGGGCCGCTTGGCTTTCCTCCGCGAGCGCTTCCTTTGCGAGCCATCTGTGCGGGTCACGCCGGGCAAAGCACGCCGCGTGTCCTGATGGATCAGCACATTTTGTCGCAGCGGCGCTGGTGGGGCCAGGCAGAGGTCCTGTGGCCTAGGAGGAAGAGGAGGATGATGCACAGACTGGGGAAGCGTGCAGGATGACTTGGTACTACTGCTGTTCCTGCCTTGCCACGGGACACGATGCTCCTCTTCTCGTCGTGCAGGCAACTTCCCCTTCCATGCCAAGGGTCTTTTGGGATGGTCCACCACATCCTTGCCACCCAGTGCTTGTTTCTGGGTGTGAATTTGGAGATTTGTGGTCAAATGGCAGCTGTTCTCCACTGCTTGTTGTTGCATGATCGATCAATAAGGAGGGAAGACCAGACCTTGCAAACAGGGGTGGCTTTAACCTTGGGGACAATAGGGTCTGTGCCTCCCAGAGCTTTACAGATCCCTAAAAATCCTTCTGTGGCTTTTTGTCTTCCCAGGGCCGTGCAACAGTAGTACAATGCAATGGAGGCAGCATGGAGCAGGGAGAAAATGTGGAACAATGCAACAGCAGAAGAACAAAATTCCTTGGGTATGTATATTTTGCATATATAAAAATAAAATATGCAAAATAAAACACATATCTATATTTTATTCACGCTTCAGCTTGTGACAGGGCCCTTATGCATTTGTGTATGAGCGCAGTCACCCTCTCTGGGGATGCTGTGGGTCACCCCCAGCCTGCAGAGACAGGCACGTGGCAATGGGCGCAGAGAGCATAAGGGATGTTGTGCAGGATAATGTACGAGATAATGGACACTTCTGCAGTTTTCCAGTGCATGACAAATAAATCTACTTGCATTATTGTCCTAGAATCATGGAATGGTTTGGGTTGGCAGGGACCTTAATGACCATCCAGTTCCAACCCTCCTGCCCTGGGCGGGGACACCTTCCACCAGACCAGGTTGCTCAAAGCCCCGTCCAACTTGGCCTTGAACACTTCTTGACGATAGAGAGTCTCGTTACAAAAGATATTGTCCGTTATCACCTCCACTGCACTACTCATCGATGGGCACATGATGACACAAGTCTCCACCTTCCCCGCTGTGGCCACCACTGCTCCAGCAAGCGAGATGCAGCCCCATAGCGATGCCTTGGATGGGTGTGCCTGGGTCGTGTGGCGGGGAGGGAGCTGTGTGGGCCCTGTGCGGTCAGCTGCAAGCCCTGCATAGCAGAGGATGAGTCGTGACCTGTGCCAGCAAAGGCTGTCCCCAACAGTGACCAAGCCAGACTGGCAGGGGTTCAGCCCCGTGTTGTGGTGGGTCTTGCTGCTGTGCCTGGACCATCCAGACCCCGTTGTGGTGCCTGCAGGTAGCCTGGGGCTCTTTGCATCCCACTAAGCTGCGGGCAGGTCCTGGCATCAAAGCCCGAAGCCCTCCAAAGCCGCCGGTACCGCCTGAGTCAATGGGGCTTCATGCTCCAGTAAGGCAAACAGGATTTAACCTTTGCCACGGCTTGTCCCAGCCAAGAGCTATTGTTAACAAACTTGGACCCCGTCCATTTGGCCTGGGTGGTTATAAGAGTAGAGAGTAAATAATCTGACATTTGAAATAAGTTAATATTTACAAACTCAGGGCCTGCTCCTGCTTCCATTGCCGTTGAGAAAAAGGGTTTTGCCGTGGACTTCACCTTCGGAGGAGTGGAGCCCTGCAACAGAAAGGATTGCAAAGTACAGCAGTGCCGTTAAAAACCCTGTAAGCAGATTTTACACCCTGCCCTGCAAATACAATAGCAGGTACTGTTATAGCACGGCCTAAAATAAAAGCCCCACTGCAAATATCCCCTTTACACCTCCACGCAGGTCTGTGGAATGTGATTTCTTTATTTGCTTTAGTACTTTCCCTAATAATTTAAGCTGACACCTCCACGGTGGCATTTTTAAAACATTAGAAAAAAAGTTTTTTAAAAAAATGACCCCCATGTTTTTCCAAAACCGCTTCTTCCTACGAGGATTTTTACCCCATCTGAGGTACAGCCATCTTGACAGAGCGTCCACTCCTGCAAAGACACAGGCACGCGCTTGACCGTGAGTACCCAGTGGATGTTTGAATCCTTCCAGTTCAACACAGACGTAAGTTTGGCAGCCCTGGGGCCCCGGGTTCGCGATAAATAACTTCATTGATGGATCCAGCCAATGCCTAAGGATAACTGGGAGCTATCGTGGAAGTCAGGGCTGGAAAAGACCGGTAGGTTCCTCCAGCCTGTCTCCTTGCCAGTGCAGTGCTCTTCGTTGTTTCTCATCAGAGAGGAGATCCAGTTCCCTGGATATTTCGTTTAGCTTGGACCTGCTAAGGTCAGCAGATTTCAATCCAAAAAGAGATATTTATTCAGTTATATTTTCAAGTATTTTGGGAACTGTTTGCCAGAGTGTCCTTTATTTTTTTTTCCTGTGCTTCGAAGTTGTCTATTTAAGCAATTTCACGTGCACCTGTGATGCAGAGCCCTGCCTGTTTATTTTAAGGAAAAAGGTGCAGGTGACGAATGTCTCATTAGTGCTGCTTTAATCACTTAATTTTGGAAGGAAGCTGCCAAGCGCTGAGCTGGAGCATTATGAGCAGAGCTTTCAAGGGAATTTATTTCTCTTGGAGTCTTCTTGGCAGGGGCTGGTTGCAAGAATTGGTAGCTGAGCGGGTAATGGAATTATAATCCAAAAATTGTCCATTGGAATTGCCAGGTAACCACATGCACAGATAGCAGGGCTGTTTCCACATGCAGACGCAGCAAATTTCAGCTGCTGCGGTGAGCTGGGTCGTGTGCGGGGTGCAGGTGGTGGTGTCCTCTGCGCCGCTTCTTGTGGGATGTGAGCTCCTGCAGACCGGTTACAATGGGTGAGAAGAGAAAGAGGAGCTCAGCAGCCTTGGAGGGGGCAGCCTGGGGCAAGATGAGGTTTCCCTCTGAAGTGGGAAGGTGCCTTTGCAGCTGGTGTGGACAAGAGATGGGAGAAACCCTAAACCATATGCCCAGGGAAGAGCAAATAACTCAGTCGAATGAGGAAGACCAGAGCGGTGGCTGTTGGGGTTGCTGGGAACGCCACACAGAAACGATCCTCATGCTGAACTGCGGAGTGGTTTTGCACACATGGAGGAGGTTGCTTAAGGGAAACACAGGATAGGACCTTGTGGTGTTAAAAATGCTGTCCTGTGCTGAGATATATAATGAACTGCACAGTTTATATGTTTTGGTTTTTTTTTAATAGAAGTTTTAGAGCATAGTTGCAGAGAGCACTACATCAATATTGCCGCTCTGCCTCTTGGGTGGTGTCAATAGGGGTTAAATGCATGGACTATAACCTTTAAATTAGGTACAGGTGCAAAAGCAGATTAGATAAGTGCCACCCATGAGGTGGAAGGTGGAGGCGAAAAGTAAAAACTTAGTGCATTGAATATATTGCTTTGCCTCTGTCCACAAGCAGACCAGAAGTAGTGAAACGCTTAAGTAATTTAAAAGTTACAGATAAAAATAAATCTTCCTTGATTGATTTGTAGGGCTGAATAGTAGATTCCCTAGCCGGTGGTGAAGACACAGCTGGGAGGACCACAAGCTGAGCTCTGTAAAGACCATTGTCTGCAGATAACCTTCCGCCACTGAGCAGCAGACATGAGGGAGATCCGCCTGTGAGTCAATCAGGAGAGAGATTTGAGCCAAGAAAGGGCCTCACGGGAATGAGCTGGACTGTTCAACCTGGGTGGGTTCCTGCAAGGTGTTGGGTGGAGCAAAACAGTGAGGAGAGGCATGCTGAGATACGTGTGCTTCATGGAGACCCCCCAAAATAGGGTATTCAGAGATGGCAGGTAAACTTGAGACACTTCACTTGTAAGCAAGAGGCTCTGTGCTCTCAAGGGTGAGATACTGACCAATAACAGGCCCTCTCAGCAACCTTTCATGGTTGACATTGCACATTGACGTTTGGTCATTGCAACCACCGAAAAATTATCTGATCATTTGATAATGATAATTCAGTCCAAGCTAACATTTTTTTTTTAATCTCAGATAAATCAGAGTTAATTTCAGAGACTAATACTGCAACACGGGTAAACTGAAGAGCTCCCGTGTTTTTAACAAGGATGACCATAACACAAACCGACTCTCCGGGAGGGCTGATGCAATGCTTTGTCTTCTGCATGGACACCAGGCTCTGCGTTTTGCAGCTCACAGCAGTGTGAGAGTGGTTTCAGACCTCCAATATTTGTCACCCCATGGGCCTGGCAGAGAAGTAATGCCCATGTCAGGAGGAACTGACAGCACCCAGACAGTTACATCCAAAAGCTGCTGCACTAAGATGAAGTCCTAGCAAGGACTTAGCACTAGGAGACAGCCAAGGACTACAGGCCGTTTCTGACTGGGGCTTGCATCCCAATTGACCAAGAGATAAGGAAACCTCCACATATGTGGGAATTGTTTAGGTCTAGGTCTTGTTTCCAAGACTTTTGAAGGCACCCAGCTGCCCATGACTAAGTCACTGGTTGGTTTTTGGAAGAGTATAATTGGTATTTTAGGTAGGGGCCAAATGAAGTGGAGAATTTGTACGTATCTCTGCGAAAAGTAAACGCAGAGCTTATTTTGTTGTACTGGAAAGTCTCACACACTATCGATTATTCTTTGAGTGAGCTAACAAACACAATGTTATTTATGGGACTTGAAATCTCTATTTATTAGCTGTTTAATCCTAGCAAAGAATGAAAAGTAATAACAGTCCACAAGTCCCCGGCAATGGAGTTAGTACGTGAAATCAGCATTATTTTTTCCTCTTTTGCCCATCCTCCCTGTTATTTGTCATGTAGTTAGTCCGTGCTAGGAGGGAGAAAGTGGAACTGCACACACCCAACCAAAAGACATGACAGCAGTCCACGACAGAAGAAACATTCAGAAGAAATGTAGGAAAGCACTCACTCAAGGAACCTATGCTATGTCCAAGTTACATGTTGGGCATCACTTAAAACTAAAAACAATGGTTGACCTGAGAGCCAGGTTGCAGTCACTTTTGCATGTGCATGTTTTTGTATGACCATTTCAGACCATCGTGTTTCAGCTTTCCTGGATTTTTTCTCACTGTCCTCTTCTCTTTGCTGCTGAACTTTGAGTCAAGACTTTAGTCCTCCTGCCTTTGCAGAGCAGATGTTCCCCAGAAATGCTACATGGAAGGATGTGATGACTGCATAAGTTACCCATTCTGCTCCTCAGCGAAAGACCTGCAAGAAACCACATCTGGGCTTGGAGACCCATTGATCTTAGAATCACAGAATAGTTTGGGTTGGAAGGGACCTTTAAAGCTCATCCAGTCCAACCCCCCTGCAAGGAACAGGGACATCTCCAACCAGATCAGGTTGCTCAGAGCCCTGGCCAACCTGGCCTGGAATGTTTCCAGGGATGGGGCATCCACCACCTCTCTGGGCAATCTGGGCCAGGGTTCCACCACCCTCAGTGTAAAAAATTTCTTCCTAATATCCAATCTAAACCTACCACCCTCTATTTTAAAACCATGACCCCTCGTCCTATCACAACAGGCCCTGCTGAAGAGTTTCTCCCCATCTTTCCTGCAGCCCCCTTTAGGCACTGGAAGGCCGCTCTCAGCTCTCCCCGGAGCCTCCTCTTCTCCAGGCTGAACAGCCCCAGCTCTCTCAGCCTGGCCTCACAGCAGAGCTGCTCCAGCCCTCTGATGGTCTTCGTGGCCTCCTCTGGATTCACCCCAACAAGTCTATCTTCAGCACTTTCCTGTTGTGCTTTTGTAGTGATCTTTTGGTAGGGTCAATGCTCCTGTTGCTATGGCATTGCACTAATTAGTAATTTTCCTTCCTCCAGGAGTCTGATAGAGGGGGCAGATAGAGCCAATCACGCCCCGTAGCTTCCCTGCCTCCTCCCAGCCTGTTATGGATGTGAAAAGGCCACCACAGGAAGATGGCTGAGAGCTTCATTGCAAGAATTGATACCTCCCCTTGCCAGATCACTTCTGAAAATACCTCCAAGGTATTTTTTTTTTTTTTTAACAGCTGCATAGACAAAGACTGAGGAAGCAGCATTAAAAGAAATAACTTTTCCATCTGCACTAGGAATGGTATTGTAGCTATGACAATTTGCAGATAGAAAAGAGGCAAGAGTTGCAGGAAGAAGTGATATATGAATATATACAATATATATGGTGAAATAGTTAGAAAAAAATAGCTGAGCTTTGTGAACACAAACCTTTCCCTGCAATCTGTATGTGTGATTATCTGCTTTGTCATCTAAATGTGCAAACACCATAACGCTTTTAAATTTAACCCAAATAATTCTAAGCCTTATCTAAGATGACTCCATTTGAAAGCAGTGAAAATGCTAATGCTAACAACATATTTTTTTGTTCTCTAAATTCCTATCCTTAATTTAATATAGTGCACTGCTGTTTTAAAGGGATATTAATATTCTTTTCAAAGTGTTTGGGACTTTTACATAATTTAAAAAATATTTGCAGCTGTTTTGAATGTATCTGCGAGTACTGATAGACAAAAGGCATGGATATCCATAAGAACGTTGTCATAATACATTCCATATTAACGTAAGCAAAAAAGAATGTTTGCTCAGGAATACCAAAAAAGGTGATTGGAAGACCCACTTCTATGGCCTTAACATCTTCCTGCTAAACAAGCTACACTCCTTATTTTTTTTTGCTGCATTCTTACTTAATTGGTTACTTGCATCTGCCTTTTAGAATTAGCAGCTTTTTTGCATTTGGATCATCCGTAGAGCTGAGCTCAGGCCATTTGTTTTAGATTTCCAGAAATGATTTATTTGTACTGTAATGGGATGGAATCATACAGTGTTTCCCATTTGTTTTCGGACTTAGTTCAGAGTCTAGTTTAAGCTCTCATAGTATATCTGGGAGTGTTGATTCCATTCTCGTGTCCAAGGCTCACAAATCTTTTCTTTCGCGCTGTTTGCACCTTTCTCTCACTGCATAAAAATCGAGGTCCCAGGGTCAATATTACATTAGGGAAAAAAGGGGAGAGATTATCACAGAGGCTGAAAAATTTTGCTCCTGGCTAAATCACTACAGGATGGTGCGTGTGTGTAAGTAATGCAGTAAAGAACAGGGCAAAATGCTTCTCCAGCAAATTTCTTCTCCTCTCCATGCCCTGCATTATTTTAGAAGACCTGATGGACGATGGGATCTTGCTTAGGCTCCGTATTGTGCTTAGGTGCAGCAGGAGAATCTTTTTGGAAGGCGATATCCGCTAAAGTTACTTTATTTTCCTTCTTTTCTAGTCAGTCGTAGGGATGCTGTATGGATGTAGAAGATAGCAGACTTTTCCTATAATAACTGACAATTGTGGAAACCTAGAAAAATACGGTAGATGGGACCTCATGGAGATATCTTGTCAACCCCTCTTCCCACAGTAGAGCTGGCTATAAAAAGGGACTTCTGTTCCTTTTCGTCTTCCAGCCTTTAAGTTAAAAAAAGCCCCAACCAAACAAACCAAAATCAAACCAACAACACTGGGGAAAAAAAAAAGGGGAAGCAACAATTTTTTATGATGTACTGAAAATTGCTTATGGCTCTGTTTGAGGGCACTTCTGTGTCCATGGCGCTTTACGGCAATTTCGATCAGTGGTTGCGCTGATCTGGGCTTATAATGAATGGACTGTCCCTCTCGCCCTGATAATAGAACACGAGAGTATAAAAACTTTGAAGTGCAGGAGGCAGCTGAAAAGAAAACAATAAACTATGTATGTGAGACTCGCTTGTTGCTTGGTGATTAAGAGATGAGGACCCCGTAGGTCAGCTCCCTATAGGTACAAACAGATGTTTGCACTGTTTCACAGCTGCTAAATATGATATAAATCCAAGGAATTTCTCATGTTTTTATAAAGTGAAAAAAAAAAAATACCCAGACAGCAAATTTTTGGTCATTCAGATACTCTTACCAAATGACATCTGGTTTCTGTACTGCTTATTTAAGCAATCCTTAAAAAAATGTTTGCCAAGGGGAATAACTCAAACCTTTTAGTTCTTCACCATATATAACTGTACAGTTTAGATTACAGTGTAGCATGCAGAGTTTATTATAAGCAATGCAGTTCTTCATTTCTTAGCTAGCGAGTATTACTTTAAAGAAAATAGGATAAATATTATGTAATTAGTTCAGGGAAATTCATGTATAGTTACATTTCAGAGCACCCCAGTTTCAGATCCAAACGATGACAAAGAAAATGAATTGTTTCCATATGTTAGGAGATAGCCTGACAGTTATGAGCAGAGAGTTAAGGCATAAAAATGCGATGGCGTTCCCATTAAGTGGGAAGAAACAAAAGCAGTAAGTGGAGAACAGCTAGCTGGGATCTGAAGGTCCTCTGAAGGCACTGTAGCTGCCGTCAGGACCGAAAGAGAAGGAGAAGCGGGTGGTTTCAGAAGCAGGAGGTCAACAAGTCTTCTGCTTTGATTTGCTGATGTCCAGTGAGATGTGAATTTCAGCTGAAGCTGTTGCTTCGTGCACATTATTTGGGCACTCATGAGGTCTGTCTGGATTCTCTGAGGTCTAAGAAAGGGTTGGGTCTGTACTGATGCTATTCCTTCAAGGCATGCACTAATGAGTCTGTAACTCCCACCTGACCACCTACTGTCACAAAGCATATGGGAACTTAATACCCTGAAGACCTCTATTCCTCTGCCAAAATTGGTTGAAATTGGCTAAAGGGCTCAAAAATTATTTTCTTTGGGACTGAGAGGGGACAGACTCACTCTTATGGAACATAATTGCCTACATCTCATGTCTGTTGGAAGCCAAGCTAAAAATCTCAGTATTAAGCTTATCGTATAAATTATATATGCGTTATTTTACAGGGAAAGATTTATTGCCTTCAATATCTAGGCATTTTATGCTTTTGAAGTAATGCATACTTTGATCCAACAAATACTTACGCTTTCAAGTCTCCCAGTGTACTGAGGGTTCAATAAGACTACTTTCTTTGAGTAAAGATAAGTCCCAAAAAGCAGAAGGACCATAACTAGCGTATGATCCATAGATCATATGGATGTTTTCCCTATGGTCTCTTCTGTCTTTGAGATGTTACTGTTCCAAAGGATTAAGGCTATAAAGGCTGTATGGCCCATTAGGACCTTTGAGTGCTGGTTATTGACCTATTCAATGGGCTCAGATGTGTGACTCAGTGACTTCCACCCTTTTTGAATTGGTGGATACGCAACTTTTTCCAGTTATTTTGACTCTAATGAGCATGCTTTTCTTCATTTCTTTTCACAAGCCTGCCTGGTAGACTGCCGATGGAAATTTGCATGTCCACAGTGACCATAATATTAAATTTCTCTGTATCTGTGGTCTTCCTTGAGGTGCCTGGTAGTCAACAGCTTTCTTCCATCTCTTTGTCGAGCAATTCCAGTGTAACAATTATCATGAATCATCTATTTTGTATATATCTCAATGACTGCTTGGGCTTATTTTCACATGAATACACACATCTCAGAGTACTGCTTGGTAGCTAGAAGGAAAATGCGGTCATATGTTCTGCAGTAATGACATGATTGCATTTTTGTCTGTATTTTTTTTTTTTTTTGCTTTTCTTGATTTGGTCTGTCGCCACCATTGTGAGATGCACTGGACTAATTGCCCATCAGATGACAGGAAAACGTGCAAGTTCTTGAAAGTGGAAGCGGAACAAGCAGTGAGTTTATTCTCCTGTGTAAGGTCCCGCAAAAGAACACGCTATATTACAAAGCTTCTTTTGGGGCTGGGGCTATTTATTCTGTTCCACATTTGAGCAACACAGTGGGATCCTGCTCCAGGGAAGAAAGCCAAATGCTGCTGCAGTGCAAGTATTGCTGCAGTTGTAATTAGTGGTAATAACAACTATTGTACTAGCGATTGTAAGAAATATTAATAGTGGGGTTCCGGTTTAATTACAATGATCCCCATGCATGTGGTGGCTTTACCCTTTCCTTTTCTGAAGCTTTTGCAATTTGCTTTCATCTTATTGCCAGTTTTTTCAAACTGAGTTTTGCCCAAACTGGTACATTTGCAGGGTATTTTCGTGTCAAATAAACAAAAAAACCCCAATGGTTAATTTGTATTATTCCTCTCTGCTCTTTCTCTAGCCAAAACACAGATTTGTTCCTCCTGCCACAGTCCCACAACTTCCTGTTTAGTAGGAAACTTGATTAACTTGTTGGCTCCGTCGGTCTTGAAGGTCTTGCTTTTATTAGGAAGAAAATTGTTTGTTCTGCTTGCACAAGATTTCGCTGGGAAGAATTGTTCACAGTCAGGTGTTTCAGGCACAGCTTTTAACTCCAGTTATCTAAAACCTGCTATCACAGGGGCAATTCCTGGAGAAGACACCGTGCTTCAACTTTTCCATAGGTGTTACGAAGCTGACATAAACTCAGTTTGCAACTGGATGTGGTCACCTGGGGGGCACCAGGCTTGGTCTAGTTTTTAAAAAAGTATAAGCATATTGCAATAAATAATCATTGAGGTTTGGTGGTTTTTTTTTTGTTTGATTTAAATAATCAGACTAATTCTTGCAGGTGGAGAGAAATGAATCTCACAGTTGCGTGTTGGCCTCTGTTGATCCTGTGGAGCTCCAGCCAAGGGGCTGGAGGAGTTTGACCACTTTGTTTTCACTCTGAGTTTTCTTTTCTGCCTGGTGTGTAACGATGTGCTCTGGCAGGGGGCTGAGAGTACTGACAGTATTTGGCACAGAGGAGGAAACCAATAGCTTTACACTTTTTGAGAGCAGGTCTGGTTCCCCAGGCTTCAAACCAGAGACCTGCATTTGATGGAGGAATTATTTCTGTTTGGTAGGTCTTGAGAACATTTCATCTTAAAATCATATTGTCATCACATATAAAAAAAAAAAGTTGTTTTTTAAAGCGTTCCTGGAAGGTCCTTTTCTAGGAGAGAGAGAGAAAAAAAAAATTATATATATATTTTTTTTACTATTTTGATGTTGGGGTATGCTAGGCTTCTGCTACAAAAAAAAAACCCAAAAGTGGGAAAAAGGGCTTTTCAGGTGAGGTTAACATTAGTGTATAATAACAGACCCAACAAGAACTTCATAAATCATTAAAACATTATTCTTCCTAAAGAAATGCAGTGTATTTGTGACGGAGCAATGTAGTACTGTGCATACAGTTGTGTGGTCTTTGTACCTCCTGGACATCTGTAGGTAAGTACCATCTCTGTATACACTACAGGAAGGTCTAAAACTTTTAAAATAAAATCAGGCAGAGGTATTATTTTGGCAGAAAGCTTTTACGTTGATATACTGAGGTTTGCAAATATTTCTGTAAGGATAAACATTTCTGAAGAAGTCAGCTCTAAATAAATAAATGTTGCAGCAAATGAGGAATACCCTGACTGGGTGTACTCCAGCAGTTGGGGTTCGCTGGATGTAATGTGTTGCAGATCTTCTCCAAACCAAGCGATGACAGGCGTTAACTACAAACTATCATTTCTTAATCATCATCACAGTAATCAGAAAAGGTGGAGAAGGGAACATCTCAGGCTCTTCTGGGTCTAAACCTAAATTAGCATGAACATCACCAACGCTTGTCAAGAAGCGTGCTCTCACCAACGCTCCATAGTCAGGCTACCGTGTGGTGTAAACATTTAACGTGATGGAATATGTCTGCTGGTTGCAAACTGAGTTTGACATTTTTGCTTAATTCACCATAGCCTTATGAGGGAAGCGCATGCTTCAGACAAATTCCACTGTTGTTGTTATTGCTCTGCGCTGTTGCAGAGGCAACACTTCTAATTAAAGTCTATCTCCACATTTGGCTTGGCAGCCAAAATAAACTTCTAGGAGTTGCATGCTGGATAGCTTTTATCTCCACTGCGGTGGTGGGCTGGCTTTCCAGCAAATACAATTACAAACACACATGGAGACCAAAGACACAAACATTTTAGTGGGGTGTTGTTCAGTCACTGTGTCTCACATCACATGGGAAACCCCACCCAGTGAGATTTATTTTACACCTGGCTCTCCATTAATATTCAAAGGGAAAAGGTTTCAACTCAAGTAAAGGTTGAGAGCTGGGGTGTGTAAGAGCATGAAGAAAAGGAGGATATTTGCGGAGAAGCTGTGGCGGGGTGGCATACAGGAGTCACACAGGAGTCACACGTATAGATCTTGGGGGTCTGTGTCCCAAAGCAATTGACCGTCTTGTTTCAGGACATCTCACCTCAGCTTGACCAAAACAATACCCAACAGAGTCACAGAGGATGCCCACATTGCTGGACATGGTGCACGCTGCTCGTCTTCAGCCAAAGGTGGTTTCCACACCATGACTTCCTGGGGACAGCTGCATTTGGAATGTTTTTTCAGGAGTGCCTCAGAGGGAGCTGTAAATGTGGCACCGAAATCAAGTACCAGAGTTCATCCTCTACACCTGCTTTGATTTTTGCTAACCTGTTGAGTTAGGCACCAAGGGAAACACAAGCTTTTGCCAGGTGGAAAAATCTTGCATAGCAGGAGAGGAAGAAGTAGCTTTGGATGATGAAAACGAAGACCAGTGTGGTTCCTGGCCTTCCTGACTCCCTCTCAGAAGAAACAAAGTCCCCGAACAGCCCAGCATAGATCGAAACATGCTCCTCATGCTGTTTTATGTAGGGTTTCGTTATTTCTCCGTCACCAGAACCGATTGCAGTGACACCTCTGGAGCTGGGCAGACCTCACCCTGTGCTGAATTCCTTTCTGCTGAGGCGTGCCAGCAGCCCACCCCGCGCTCCAGATGTTCCTGCTCTCTGAGAAACGAGAGCTTAATAAACCAGGCTCACCCTTCCTCCTGGGGTGAACCCAAAGACGGTCAGATATGGAAAATTGTTGCTCAGCACCATGAACAATGTACTTGGTCGAAGAGCAGTGCCAGCACTTTGTCTTAATAGAAGAGAAAGCCGAGACGCGCAGTGCAAAAAGCCGAGCTGGCAGCAGTCAGCGACTTTAACATACATTGAAAACTATCCATGAAAGAACACGCTTAAACCAAGAGAAAAAGCCCGGAGGTATATTTAGATGAACTGAAAAAGAGCAAGAATAGGGAAAAAAAAGTTTCTGTGTGACTTTAATAGGTTACATTTTTCCCAGCCTGTATTTCACTTGGGTTTGTTTTATTGGCCTATCATGAGCACATGCACCACAAAAACACACACATGCGCAGGACTACAAAAAAAAAAAATAAAATCTCTTGTTTTGCACACACAGGACCCAGTTTTACCATTGTCCAGAAGTGCTGGAGCTCTGCTCCTGTGCGTTTTCGCCCATCACTGAGGGTTTGGGCAGAAGTGGATGTTGGCCGGACCCTGGATGTTTATGTGCACAACCTCATGTGCTCACAACATTGCTCCTTTTGCCGAGCTAAGTGTCTCTACTTCTGGCTCATTATCTTCTTCTGTGCTTTGTTTTCCTGGCCTTCTCCTCCCACCCTTCACAAATCAGGAGACTTTCTTCCTTGCGAGAGCCTGAAGAGTGAGGAAACACAATGTCCCCCCTTGGCTGGGGTAGAGTGACTCAGGACAGATGTAGTAACTTACCGAAAATCTAACTGGGAAAGCGTGTCTAAGCCAAGACGCGCACCCAGGATCTCATGTCCTGCTCTTGCACAACCATCCCTCTGACACGCTGAGCCCTCTCCCCGCCGGGCTCCACTCTGTCCAGTCTCACTTTAGGTCCCAGCAGAGGTCGAGGGACTAAAATGCCACTCTTGGCCAGACTGGTAAGTGCTCTTGGCACACTTCATCATGGGGAAGTCATCTGACGTTGAAATAAATGGGCTCCTTATTACTGGGATGGTGACCAAGATCGGAAGCGAGCCTAGGGGACATAGGTCCAGATCCAGGCATTGTGTCCTTGGGTGTGATACCCTGCAGAGAGGGAGTGACAACATTTCTCCATGAAGAGTCTCTTCAGCTACCAGGGCTCAATTTTCAGTGAGCTGCTACTCAGCAGAAGGTGCTGGAATCTGGCCCGGAACAATCTTCCTCCCTCCAACTTCTTCCTCCCTGAAGCTGCAGGAGCCTTTCTGCACCCCCATTCTGCGTGGTCAAGCCCAGGCCCCAGGAGACCAGTGCTGTGCGCATCCCGAGCTCAGCACCAGCCCATAAATCTCCCTGCTGGATCCAGGCAGTGAAATGTGAACAAAGGAAACCACCATGCGGTGGGAGAGTAGGGTGGGGAATTGCTCTGGCACCCTCCTTGCTCAGAAAGAAGTGAGAAAACATGGTTTTGTGTTGCTGTTGTTGTAGCTGTTGTTTTATGGTTTCTACAGATGCTTCCAATAAAAGAATTGTGAAACTGTTCCCATCGGTGGCCTATCCTCTATGCGCAAGAGTGACGGAGAAGATTGCTGGATTTCCATCAGCAGAACAATTTGAGTGTGGAGTCCACTGCTACAGATTTAAAAAAGTTTTCCTTTCGCTGCTTGCCAAAGAAACAGGTGATTTTTCTTTCTTTTTTTTTTTTTTTTTTGAGATTGGCAAGTGATGATGGTAATCAACTGCAACTCGATTGCTTGTGACTTAATGCTCTGTTAATGTTACTTTCCTTCCTGGTCTATGATTTGTTCATTATTTTTAAGTGCTCTGGGGCTTAAGCCATGGTGTCTGTCTGTACTAACATTTGTAGCTTCCTGGTGTGCTCCAGGAAAATGGGTGAGACCGTGGCAGATCGGTCACTGGGGAAGGCGTTGAGCGTGGATGTTGAGGTGCTGCACTGTTGATCAACCCTTTCCTAGGAATGAAGCAACAGTGTAGTGGTTTAAAGACAGATGTTCGTCCAGGGTGAAGATCCCATTTTCATTTAAGAAGAAAATTATTAAGTGAAGAGGATAAACAGTTAGCAAATGCTGGACAATTCATTCAATCCACAAAATGCCATTCCTGGACATGGCTCTTAGGGAACCAGTTCTGTATCTGCTGGTTTCAAATGGGGTTTGGGCTTGTAAAACCAACGGTTGGGCATGCAATAGCTTTTCTGAGAAACATAGCTTTTTTTTCCCAGTATTTTCTGTTCTAAATGCACTCATTTTATAAGTGAAATGACGTTTTCCTTCTTTGCTCCTCCCACCCATGGTTGAGTCTGAGGCTCCCAGCCTTCAGCCACCCTTCTGCAAAGCTGCTTTAATGAGGTTGCAGAGATGTCGCCGGTGTGGTGATGGCTTGGGTGGTGTGGAGCTCTGGAAGAGCTTGAGCGGGAAAGGCTGTGTCTGAAAAGAAGGGAAAACAGCCTGGAAACAGCTCATCTCTGGCTCTGGGGCTGGACTGCCGCACGCAGAGCCAGAAATGAGACCTGGTCTCCGCTCGCCGAGATGGAAGCAAACATATGGTGCTTTGGGTTTGTCCCTGTCAATGAGCACATGTGTGGTCTCTTTGCATGGCTCAGCAGACACGCAGCATCTTGCTCAGCTGTTTGAAGGTCTGAGTCCTAAAATGTTAGAAAAGGACATAAATAATTAAAAGGAAACAAAGAAAATAAAAAAAAAAGAAAGGAAGAAGAAAGCACAGTGAGTGGAGCAGGATCTGAGAGGTTCATGCTGGAGTGGACAGGCACGACAAGGGCACATTTAGCAACTGGCTGTTCTTTGCATCACAGGGCAGAAATATGAAAAATATGAAATATGTAGCAGGGCTGGATGGAAGGGAAATGTAATAAGAGTAGGACAAAGAATGCCACATGCTCCAACCACATCTGAACTTGGCAGCAGCAGACCAGGGAAGCCCATGCAAATCCTAGAAGCATGCTAAAGGCATTTTCACCCCACAAAGACTGACACGCATGAAAAGTATCTTTTCAACAATGTCAATCAAGAGTCCGGAGGAATAGTTTCCTAATATACTGCCTAGCAGGCCAACATGGCTGACTGGAACGATGTTCATATCTTGAAATGGGAATTAATTTGGAGTAGGCTTGTAACGAGGGCAAAGAAGTGCGAAGACGTGAAGGCTGTGCGAACAAGCTTGTGTGTCGTTGCTGAATTTAAATACAGTTAGCAAAGAGAGAGGTTTCATCAAAGGGCTCAAGGAAAACATGGCAGCAGAAGGAAAGTACGTGAAAATGAAGCACCAAATAAACCCAAAACAAGGGATGCTGTGGAGAATGCCATAATGGAAAAAAATGCCCTGGGTATTGTCTAAGTCCTGTGCAAAGGAAATTATTATCCAGGCAAGAAACCCAGCGCTGTTGCGTGCAACGGGAACCAGCGGAGAGGACCAAGACCGGACACAGCGGTGCAGAACCGCAGTGGCCAGGACCCCTGTGCCTGCGTTTGCTCAGAGCCGTGCCCAGGCTGAGCCAGCCTTCCTCCCAGCGAGGTTTGTCAGGCCTCACTTCTTGAGGCCGCGTGGTCATAGTTTGGATGTCTCCTTGGCCTGTCCTTTGTGTATTGTAGACGTGCCAAGATCTGCAAAGACTTAGCTACACTGGTATTTTTTCTCTTAGAAAAATATACTTTCTAATTTATTGAATTAAGGGCTACATATTATTTTGCATTAAAGGGGATATAGCGAAATGTTAGCATGTTAATTTATTCGTATTTAATTTGGCTGTTGCAGCAGGAAATATTACAATATCTTCTTAAAAAAAAAAGGTATTGTAAGAGACTCATGGACAGAGCAAAGGATTTTAATCTTTTTTTCCATGTAGATCCCTATCAGATTCTGCAGGTTGGAAAACTTTGGCTTAGAAATAGTTTAAGGAGCTACTTCCCCCAAAAGTCGGCGGAGCATAACTTGATCACAGCCAATATGGGGCCAGCTCTACAAAGGGGGTAAATACTGCAGGCAGGATAGGTGGGAAGGGTCTGTAGAGGCAGGACAAAAATACATTGCTCCATCTTTATGCTCAGTCTTTTTTCTTACATCAGAGTTCTGAAAAAAGACAGGGAAAGGCATAATTTTCCTGATCCTGCTGCCCAGCCTGAGGATGAATGAGCCACATGGGAACTCCATTGGCTCCTGCCATGGGTGAGCCGTGCTGGTGGCGGTTTGCAAAACCCTGAAGGGGAAGGACGTGGCCCTGATAGTGTGTATCCAGAGTCAGGGAGAGGACATTTTGCCATGGTAAGGCTTCCTCCATCACCTTCAATAGATATTGGATTGAACTCAAGCAGAGTAAGGGGGTGGGAGATCCATGACGGCCCCAGTCCAATCCATGGGCACCGCACCTGTTGCAGGGTTCTCCAGTCTTGTTGCTGCCAAAGTGGAGGTAGGAAGTCCAGCTGAGCCTACTGAAGAGCAAAGGATGGTTCTGCCCACACCCATTGCTTGCTCATGCTCGATGCCTGTGGGCCAGGGAAAACTGGAGGCTTGCAGCAAAATGAATGAGGGTGCAGGCCTGGGACTTTCACAGCTGATTCTGCTACTGACTTTAGGGAAGATTCTGCACCTCCCTGTGGCTAATTTCCTCCTGTGCTTTCTCTTGCCTCTTAAAATCATCACAGCTTTGGAGGAGGAACCGTGCTGTGCGCCATACCGATGCCCAACATGAAGTCTATTGGGACAGCTGCTCTCCCAACCACCCACCAAATGCCTGAATTCCCCAGCAAAGACAAAGACTTATTTATCCTCGTCCCTCTTAAAGTACATATATTTTTGTCCTGGAAGATTTACTGGCAATAAAGTTTTCTTCTGAGATTCCTAAATCACGAGGTACTTAGGCTCTCCAGCCCATGATGCCCGTGGACAATATTTGCACTGCAGCTTGACACATCTTTCTCCTTTAGAATAACAGAAAAACATGCAGCCGGGACCTGCTAGGCTGCGAAGACTTTAAATCACCTGCTTTTTTTTGGTAGGTTTTTTGTTTGTTTTTTATTTTTTTTCCAGAGGGGCAGGTGCAGCTCAGATGATCTGCGAACTGTTTTATGACTTCACAACGCTGGCTTTGATGCCGCTGGAGATGCCTTTATTCATTCTTACACTCCTGAGTATTTTTGTGTAAACATTTTTCATCTGTGGCAAGCCAGTTTGTTTGTTGTGTTTTGTCATGTCAGAGCAGACTGTGATTAGACACCGAGATGAGACTACTAAATATTTTCAGATGTTTTCTATTTCCTCGGCGAAGAGCTGGATTTGAACCAAAGCTCTGAGGTGAAAGGGTGATATGTAATATATTGAGACATCTGAAATAAAATAATGTAATGTTTTTAATATTTAAGAAGAAAAAGGCAGCAGTAAAACATTGTGGAAGGAGGAAAACATGAATACCTATATATTTTAATTTTAAATGCCTGCAGATGTTGAATTTTAATCAGAGCATGTCAGAATCTAACTGTAACAAAGGCAAAAATGTGAGATCTGTTTTCTTGAATTGCTTCCATATTTTGTGCTCCAGATTTTTATTACATATAGCACTGCATCATCATATATTTATGTAAAGTGCCAGCATCCATTGACTTGCTGTATGCCTGATGGTTAGCATATAAAACACTTTACACTGAAAAGTATATTCTTTCTTTTGGTATGTACAGTATATCTTATATTATACACGCCTGCACCTTCTTGCACAGTGGCAGGGTTAATTTTCCCTGCTCGGTTGGTCTGGTGTTTCTTTTGGACCTTTCTCTACCTCTTTCCTCAGCTCCAGAAGGCTTCGCTGGTAAAGACCTTGGCCTGGCCTTCTGCTTGTGAGAAGCGGGTCTGGGGGCTGCGCATTTAAAGGGGGTGACAAATGCTGGGCTTGGATGGCTTGGATAGCCGGCACAGACAGAAGATGTAGAAGCCAGGCATCATTTTGTCCCTTCTGGCACCACGTTTGCAGCAGGGTGTTGTCAGAAGGCCCTGCTGCCACCCATCATGGGAGCCATGGAGCAGCAAAGGGTGGGAACGGAGGTGGCCGGGAAGCCCTCTGCTCTACCCCAGCCTGTGTCACCAAGCCAGACACCAGTGGCTCTACCCTGGTCCACCATGGTTGGCTGGGAACATGGGAGCATAACGTTGCCCCTGCTCTGGGGCTGGGCGTCCCCAGTTCCAGACACCAGGTGTTTCTGCATCCCTGGATTTGCTCTGAGCGTTAAGCCGTGGTGTAAAATGGAGAGCCAGACCTGCTGCCCTGCTCAAGAAGCTAAGGAAGAGCTAGGGAAGGCTAGGGTCAGATTTAAAAGAGAAAAATCAAAATGCAGGAGATGAGAGACAAGAAAAAACCGTGTTCAGCAGCATTGCAGAGAAGAGGACTGGTACGCTTCACTCTGGTGGCGCGAAAGCCGGTGGCATTTTAGGCAATGATTGTGTTGGTAACAGCTGAATGTAGAGGTTCCTCAGCGGGGCTGCCTGAGCTGGCAGTGTAGGACACAGCCCCAGCATGAGGCCAAGAATAACTGCAGCAAAGCCATCCTGGGAACCCCTGGTCTCAAGGGACAGGTCAGCCCCTTGCTCCCATCTGAAGAGGTGGGCACGGCGCATGCATGGGCCAGGGCAGCGTGGCCCAGGCTGATGCCGTTGTCCAAAACCACTCCTCTGTTTAGGATGCCCCGCAGTTCTCTTGGGGGGTCTGCATCAGGGCTGCTTCCTTTTTTGGTTTCTTTTCTGGATTGCTTTTCTTCAATGAATAGATTTTCTTTTTTTTTAAAGCCCTTCTCACGCCTTCTGCTCCTGGAGTGAAACACGTGACCGCTCCTCGCTGATGTTTTTCCTAAAACAGTGATGTTTGCGGAGCGTCTCTAGAAAGCTGCAGCCCTTGCCGGTCTCGGCTGCCAGCTGCTCCGTCTGGGAAGCCTCCGATCCCGGGGCTGAGGTCCAGCCCAAGCTGGGAGAGGGGAAGGGCAGCTCCCTGCCGTGCTTGTTCTCTGGGGTTTGACAGGGGGCTCTGTAATTTTGGGGTAAAAGTTAATCAGAGTAAATTGACCTGCCCTTACTCCACCTGGCTTATTTAATTGACCCGCCATGAACACTCTCCCAGGTCATACACCTTTTCTTCTCCTATCTGTGACTATTCCCATTGGGTTGGAGGCTCCCCCAGTTCGGCTGTGCTTGGTCACTCCCCCTGTCCCCTGACCATCTGTTGGAGGCAGTGCGCTTAATGGGAGATGTCTTCAAAAAGCAATTTCAGGTTTTCCATGACAGGCGAGATGTACGGCACGTGCAGTGGGACGTCCCTGTGAAGGTTTTGCGTCATGCAGTGTTCCCATGAAAGAGTTATTTCCATCAGAGGCCTCACCCTTGCTGATGTAGCTGTGGGGAATTAGGAGATATCGTTTACAGGTTGGATGTTTTTCCTTCTGTGTCCCACTCCATCTCTTAATGTGTCCTTTTTGTTCTTGGGATTTCCTGCCTCCTCATCGTGAGCTGGATTCAGGAGTGGTTTTGCTTTAATGGATGCTGTTAGGATGACAGACGAGTGTGGGGTTTCTGACCCTTTATGAGGAACTGTTGATATTATTAGGGATCCAGGACAAACAGGAGGGCTAGCCCACTAGTTCAAAGGCTAGATTCATCAAAGCCTCTATGTGCCTAACTCCTAATGCCATCAAAGTTGGAAAAGCAGGAAAGAGAAGGAAGCAAATATCTCTTCTCCCTTCCCTTCCTTTCTCTTGGTCCCCCAGGTGATGCCAACTTGGACACTCGCAGTCTTACCTCTCTCAAGAGTATCTAAGTGTCCACAATGTTTTGCAAAAGAAACCCCGGTCCTCATGTGTCTGAATTTTTGCTGAGCTCCTGCAGGTGCTGAAACAGGTTGCCCAGAGAGGTGGTGGATGCCCCATCCCTGGAAACATTCCAGGCCAGGTTGGCTGGGGCTCTGAGCAACCTGATCTGGTTGGAGATGTCCCTGCTCCTGGCAGGGGGGTTGGACTGGATGGGCTTTGAAGGTCCCTTCTAACCCAAAACATTCCGTGATTCTATGATAATCCACAATCTTCTAAGAGTTTTGGAGCTGCAAACAATCTGTTTGGCTCTGATCCCATGATCTTTGCTCGTACAAAACTCTCATTGACGCCAATAATTTTCCAGTCCTTCATTCCCAGTGACAGCAGCAGTTTTGTCTGGGCAAGAATGTTGCCATCAGGGCACGTATGTTTTTCAGGGTTTTCTCAGGTAAAGGTTTTATTTTTGTAATTATTTCCCCTTGGTAGGTGCTGAGCTGTCAGAATCACAGCCATGCAGAATTCCAGCTTAGTTAAAACAATATCCTAAAGGTTACGAAGCCGTGCTGCTTGCCAAGAGTGAAAATTGAATGTTCCACTCTCCCCACCTGACTATATTTAGCTCGGGATCCTAATGAAGTCTGTCTTTGTGTAATTTCATGTCTACAGGGCAACTGCGAGAGAGGACTTCCTAATTCTGTCAGGATGCTGGCAGCCCTTACGCTGGGACAGCATGTCCTCTGAGCCTCTGCTGCGTGGCCGTGTATACAGTACTAGATTGTGCCCCCTGTGCCATTGGGGAGACCCTGTAGCACTATTCTTTTTATTTTTTTCCTCTTTTTCCCCTTTTTCTTTTTCTCCTTGATGAAAGAAATCTGTGTGTATTGCAGTAGGTTAATTCCTGGTTGTTTCCTCTGTAGATATTTGATAATAATGCTGCCTGGCAATGGTGGGGTTTATTGTACCGCTGTCCAACCGGATGGTATTTTGAAGGGTCATTTGGGGTGAAATTCCCCTTCCTTTTGTGCAGTGTCCCAGTGGAAAAGCGTGGGATGGCGAAATACACCACGAAGATGCAGGATGCCTTCTCCATGCTACTCAACTGTAGGATCGAGCCATGGCTGACCATGAACGTTGGTCCTGTGTTGCCATACTGTAGAACATTGAATTTGAAGCCTGTGTTGAGCTCCTAAAGGGCAGGATGCCTGTGGCGTTGGAGATTGCTCATACACATAAAAACATGAGTCCTCTCCTAAAAAGCTTATGCTGTCAGGGAAAGTAAGTCCCTTTAGATGAAATATCATATTCCTTTGTGCGCAGAGGCTGAGTGGCCTTCAGTGGCGCTTTTTGCAACTTGGAGCTTTGTTTCCTATAATCACCATGGATTTAACATGCTTGTGGGCTACCCTGCCTGGGCCTTAAGTTATGAATGGCTGCACTGAAAAGGTGGGTTTTGGTAGGCAGTCAAGCTTCATCCCAAGCTCTGTTGTGTCGTGGGTCAGCTGGCTGGCCCGTCATGTGGGTGCCTTTCCCTGCCCACCTCTGTACATGACTGAGGATTTGAGGATTTGCCTTCTTCCTCTGACATTGGTTACCATCATCACAAATGAGTATGCCAAAAAGCACACAGAGCAACTTAAAAAAAACCCGTATCTCTGGGATTCTGCTGAGGTTTCTCAGCATGAGGATAAGGCTGTGCTGGAAGGAGATCTGCCACGTGGGAAGGTCCCAGAGAAACATCAACTCCCCAGGGTAAAAATCTTGGAAATCCATGGAGAAAAAGGTCACGCAAGAGCTGTTATTGCACTTGTATTCAAGCAGAAGCGCAGGCTGGGCAGCCTGCTGTTCGTCAGCCTTCTGGATATTCATCTCAGTCCCCAGCTGGCAGTAAATGTATTGTCGGATATCCCTCTAAAGTTGTGTAAGTTATTGCTTTCTTAGAGTGCTTTTATACCTGGGTGTATTTTTCTTCCTGTTCCAGCATCTTACAAAGCTCTCTTTGGAGACGCTCGGCATTGCTAAATATAGTTTTGCGAAATTCCAGGACATGTCTTCACTTGGCACATGAAAATTAGTTAACAGACTGTCATGAGACCTTTCTGTGCTCTCCCACTGTTCTCACTCCCATGACACCTGACGTATAGCACACGGGTTTGCGAATGGCCTCGGGTTTGCTCCGTGACTCACCATTAATCAGCGTGAGGAATAGCCTTCCCAGTTCATAAATTCAAGGTATACTCAATTTCCCACATATTCTGTCAAACGGACATCAGCAGGCTGTTTATATTAATTCGTGCTCTCTTAAACATTGCGTTACGGGAGGCGAGAAGCGGTGGCAAGGGGGCTCCGGCGTATTGACAAACACGTTTGCACCTTCCGTTGCAGACCTGTTCTCCTTCCGCCGTCTCCAAAATGCATACATAGCCCTCAAGCACAGCACAGATTGTTCAGTCGTCGAAACCACAAACTAAATACTTGAGCTTCCAGTGCACTGAGTAAATACGTCCTATCTACACCCCAGCTGCAAGGGAAGACGCTGAATTTGGGGATGAGCTCGCTCTGTTAAAAATTCATACATATCCAGGGTAAAGCCATGATCACTTAACAGGGGATGGCTGTAAATAGCTGTAGCTGTTGAGCAGTGGTATGAAATTAAATCATAGGGAACAATAGTGATTTAAGTGGCATTTCTAGCTTTTTATGGGGAAGGGAGGGAAGCAGAGCGAGTGTTTCACGGCACAAATCACAAAGACGGCTCGCTCTCCCTCGGTACCGCCAGTGCCTTGAAAAAAAATCACAGAAGCTGAGCTGTTCTCCCACAAAAGTTCAATGCATTGATGAAAAAACTCAGGGCAAAAATAGAGTGAAGGAAATGTTGATGGAGGAAGAGGGAGTCAGGAGAAATGAGCAACTGTGGATTTGTGCAGGGTGGTTGCTCTTTGTAAGGTTATTATCATAGAGGATTGATTAAAACTCAGGATGGACAGGCACGTAGAAATGAGGTGGTGAAAAAAACAGGTGTTTTCCTCTGCAGCAGCAGAGCAGAGCATCAGCTCTTACAAGATCCTTCTGTACAGCTATCTCACCTCTGCTTTTTTGGCATGCCAGTCACTGAGCTCTTAAATTTCCCACCCACCACTTTTCAGGTGGAGCTTTAGCTGGATTACTTTCAACATTTCCCCGAGTGCCTGGGGCATTACCAGGTTACTCCTGGGGACTGTGTCCAGCTTTCCTGGAAAATGTGTGGTGTCTTTCCGCCAGCAGACTGGGAGGTCGGATGCTCTGGCTGTGCTCAGCATCCATCGCACTGCACGTCTCGTGCCTTGCCGAGGTGCACATGTGCCCTTCTATTTGCTGACCAGGCAAGTGCTGCTCCTCACTCCATTCTGGATAAATCCGCTTCTGGGTTTCTTTTAGAAGATGGCATTATTAGGGATGAAGTGTTAAAAAAAAAGTGAGGAGATAAATTCTGCTCTCTGCCATGCTTGGTGAGTTTGGTCCACCCTTTGTAGCATTTTTATACATATCTGGTTGTGGATAACATGTATACCTGAGGAACTCCTATTGTCTTCTCCCTCTCCCTCTCCTTCTCCTTCTTCTCCTTCTTCTCCTTCTCCTTCTCCTTCTCCTTCTCCTTCTCCTTCTCCTTCTCCTTCTCCTTCTCCTTCTCCTTCTCCTTCTCCTTCTCCTTCTCCTTCTCCTTCTCCTTCTCCTTCTCCTTCTCCTTCTCCTTCTCCTTCTCCTTCTCCTCCTTCTCCTTCTCCTTCTCCTTCTCCTTCTCCTTCTCCTTCTCCTTCTCCTTCTCCTCTCCTCTCCTCTCCTCTCCTCTCCTCTCCTCTCCTCTCCTCTCCTCTGTCCATTGGTCCCCATGACCTGGCGGACCACAGTCTGCCACTGCTTTGAGACCCATGGGTCCATGAAGAAGGACAAATCCAGATTTGGAGGTGTGGCATTTCCCCACCATTGACAGTAAAATGAAGCTTCTAAAGAAAAGCATCTCTGCATAGCGCATCCCTGGGTGGAGAAGCCAGCGGGAGCCCTGCAGGCAGCTCCCAAACTGCCGCTTGGACTCCAGAAAATTGAGAGAGGAAGCAGTTAGCACAAGAATCCACATTACCCTTCCCAGTCAACTCTAGCACAAAACAGCTCAGCTGGAGTCCAGAGTAGTAAATGCACATGCACACGGAGGTGTTTAACCTCTCAGCACTAGAATAAAGGAATGATCTTAATTTATTTTATTAAGATGATTTTCTTCCTCATGCTGCGTTCTTGCGGTGTCCAGATGCTCTCCCTCGCATTTTACAGCATTAAGGGGAAAAGCATCGAGAAAAGGACATATTTGTAGGAAGATTTCTAAGCTATTTGTCTCCCGGGAGGGTGAAAAAAAGGGAGATTCTTTGTATCTGGGAACTCTTAAATTCATATTTATACGCATTTCCCTGGGGGCCGGATTTATTGTTAAATAACAATAGGGAAACAGCATGACTTCAGCAAAGACATTTGGGCTAGTGAATGTTGGAGTGAATTCTGTTTCAGCGTTGCTATTCAAAGTCAGGGCTGCTTTTTAATTGCTTTAAAAGTACATCCTAGACAGAAATGTCTCAGCCCAGGCAACTGCTTCTCAGCAGCACCAATGCAAATATGTCTTCCTTTCCTGCGACCAAAGGGCTGCATGATGTAAGCCCCAGAAATTTTCATTTTAGTAATAAAAAATCTGCTGTAGAAGGAAAATACAGTATCTGAGGGCTCAGATCCTTTCAAAATCTTGTGCAACCACTGTGCATTTGAAGAGATCTTCTCCTTTCTGCTTTTGCTGGGGGTTGCCCACTGAGACGCTGTGGGGCGATGCTGGCTGATGCCTATCTGCCGAAGCATGTCGGGTACGTCTGGGGATGGAGGAGTCCCTGTAGATCCCACTCCATTGGCAATGGGGCACCGTGCCTGCCGTAATTGCCCCCATGGTGAGCTGACTTGCCAACATGCAAAACCATCCCCCTTCACCATCGTGGAGTATTTTATTGGTGATGAGGAATCACCTTTGTCACTGCAATGGGCTTGTTTTGCGTGTCCTCTTCCAGCAGTTGCTTCTACAAATGTGGTGGATATCTCCTCTCCCTTCCCTTCGCCTGCTCCTTAGGCTCTTTGCAGACCAGTGCTGAGGTCTCTACAGGCTCCTTCGTATTTCCCACGACAGCAGGATTTGTACCCTAAATGCTCAGAGTTGTCCCATTTCCTCTCTGAAAGGGACATTGGTGTCACAGGCTGCAGAAAAACTCTGCTGTTAGCTTGGTGGACATCCCTGCTCTTAGGTAATCCATCCTCTTTCCTTCCACTGAGAAAATATTTTCCAGGAAATCTCAAGGCTTATTTAAAGAACTAAATCTTCATGTGCCCCTAGTACTACTCTGCAAACAAGCAAGGATAAGGGACAGCGAAACCTGACCAGGCAGGTACAAATTTATCCCAAGCTCTATCCTTTCTGAGCTACCCAAGGAGTGACCTACTCAAGGCACAGTGATGTGGAGCTCCGTGCTGAGAAAATTTCCTTCCCACCCCTGTGCAGAAGAGCTTTCGAGTCTTTGGGATCATGGCAATGCTCTGACATCCATGAGATCTCTTGGGTGAGCGGATGGAGACTTATTCTGATGAAAAAGCCTGCAGAAAAAAACAGTAAAGCTGGCAAAGAAACCCAAACTAGGAGTTAGCAGTCACAGATCTACTCTTTGCAAGTTGCCCTTTGGTCATTTCCCATTTGCAGCATTCAGTGATGGCCTCCCATCCCTACTGCGGCTGCTCTGGCCACCGGTCTGGTACATGCGGCAGCTTGCGCTGTTGTCCGAGTGCCAAAGGGAATGTCTAATAGGGTATTGTTTGCGTGTGTTCCTGAGATGGAAGTGATTAACATAAAATACGTAAAAGGATCATGTCAGGAATTCTCTCCAGATCTGCACAGTTAGCGAGCCACTCTGTTTCGCATTACAGAATTACAGTATGTTCTGTAACTGCTTGGTGTTGGACACAAATTTGGGTCTCTTTCTCCAGTGTTTACAAACACGGATGGGAGCTGAGCAAAAAACGCAGCCAACTGCACATGTATTTATGGACCTCTAGTTGATCAACACGCACACACGTAAGAGTACTCACGTTGACTTCATATCACGGCACATATCAATGGGTCCTTAAATAACCTTGCAGGGGCGAGCTGCTTGCCCACATTTCAGATGCAGGCGAACAACCTTCGAAAAGCTTGGCGACTGTTCTTGCTCTCAACCGATAGACGTGATCTTCATCAAGAGCCTGGAAATATCGTTCCTTTGAGCTCACAATTAATTCGACATCTAAAATATATGGAAAAGAGTTGCACTGAGCTGGTGGGAAATTCAAACAGTCTCAGGCATGGAAGTTAATTAAGCTACTAAAACATAAGGTAACTCTCAGGCTCGGATTGCCAAAGCGTGACCGGTTTGTCAGCATGGTTACGTTGATTCTTGCCTTATGATCCTCTCTCATGAAGCGGTTAGGGACATCTCCCTCCCTCTCCATGCTGTAGAAGTGGATTTTGTGGATAATCACTAAAATAAAGGAAGTGAAAAAAAACCAAGCAAAACAAAGCCAAAACCCCAAAAAGTGCTATTGTGAAAGTGTCAGAACAACTGTCCTGGGGCTAATTTTATCCTGGGTGTAACTCTACTGACGTCAATGTGAAAAGGCCTGATTCATCCCTTCATTGCAGCAATTTTAAGCTGAGGCTTCTGGGAAAGTTGCGTCAATGTTAAAGCTTGGTTCAGCATAAGACTTCAGCCTGGTGCATGACTCCACCAACGTCAGTGGACTCTTATCAAGCTTCATCTTTTCCACTGGAGGCTCTGAGGAATGGTAACAAAAGTGCACAAATCACGACCCGTGTTGAGTGGCCTACATTGCCCACCTTGTGTCTGGACAGGCAGAGCAGCCCATTGCCTCAAAAGCACTAGCCAGACGCAGTACTCGGAGGACCTGAAGATGATCCTCATTATCTAGATGTAGGTGATATTTTTGGAGCAAGCCCAGTGCTCCCATTCTTCTCTACCTTGACCAAACTGACACCTTTTTGAGAGAAAGTGATGTTCTTCATCGTGAAACTTTGTCTTCCCTGAGATTGCATGTTTCTCTCTGTTCCTACTTCTTCTCTTAGTCCTGAAAGTTTACTCCCAATTTGTCTGACTCCAGCTTTCTCTTGGGACCTCCTCCTTTTCCACTTGGTTCAATCACTCCATAAAAAATCAGTTGGCATCTCTCTGCTACTAGCTTTCCAGCCTTGTTCTCTACTCCAAGAGTGGCTCAGAGATATCACTCCTTGGCTGCCCAACAGGGTTAAACCAACACGTCTTCAGCCATTACTGCCTCCACTCTTGTCCATAATGTGCATCATCTTTATCCTGGTCATCTCTGTGCCTTCTCATACAGGACACGGTCAATTCTTGTAGCCTTTCTGCGGAACTTCTCTAAGAGACACAGTGGGATTCCCCCATTCACACAGCTGAATCTGTCATCCAGGATCTCATTTCTTGTCTTGGTTTCTGCAATACCCTTTCCTCTCGTCTTACATGCAGCCTTGCTTCAATGAAATCATCTGGTACACTGCTACAAAAGTAATTCTCCCAAGCACTTTGCCTGACTCTGTCTTGACTATGACCCCTCTTTTAGTAGCTCTCCCATAGCTCCTCTTTCTTTATCCCAGCAACAAAAAGAAGCACAGACCAGCAGCCAACACAGCCTCTTCAATCTAACCCTTTTTCCGTACTGGAGGTCAGATGCAGAGATAGTGAGCTTCCCAGTGCAGCTTGATTGGTCTCATTTTTCACACTTGTGAAAAGCTCTTAATTAGCTTAACAAAGTTATTTTCTAGTTCTCTTCAAACCTGTCCTTCTATGGTTGTGACCAGTACTGTCCTACAGTTTACCTGTCTTCTTCTGTTGCCTCTTGACCGAACAAGGTCCGTTCTCTTGTTCAGCCTTTCTACGGTGTCTAACACAACAGGCCCCACAACCATCATAACAAAAGCAGGCAACAGTCATACAGCAAAATCTGTGTTGCTTTCCATGGGAAGGATGGGAACAAAAAAAAAATCTGTTGATCTGCAACAAGCTTAGCAAAATGCGAGGATGCTGGAAAGGATCCTGACTGCTCCTGAACTCACAGCAAATATCTCCTCAACTTCCACGGTGATTTCATCCCTCTGCGTTAAAGGGCTCTGCATCTCATGCGCTTTCCCTCTTTTTTATTTATTTTATAATTGACTCTTTGAACTTCTGCCTGAATTGGAGCCAAAATGGAGAGTGACCTAATTCCAGCAGCACTTCTAGGATGCGAAGGCCTGGACCTTCCCAGTGCAGAGCCTCCCCACCAACTTCAGACAAGATGATCAGAGAGTTAAAGGCAGCCTGCGATCTACCCAGACTAATAGTCTCATCCTTGGGAGTGTGGTACTTGCTGATGTGCAAGAGAAGTAGCACTGCCCACCACTTCCCACAGCAATGGGTAAAATGTTTGCCCTCAGGTGGGTAAATAATGACATGCTTTAAACTCTTGTTATTCAGCAACCATTCAAATACTTTCTTCACCTTTTACTTTTGACAAGGGTAAACTCTGGAGGGACAAGGTTGTGGCTGGAGATTTCACTGCTGGCTTCCCGGTCTGGGAGGGAAGCAGGGGAGCGGTCTGCAGGTTGAGTTGAAGAAAAGACGGAGCTTTTGCTTGTGTGGATTTCAGGGTCATCTGGATTTTAAAATATTTAAGACAGGTGCTAAATCTTCATGAATCCATCAATACAGAAGCATAGAAATTTTAGGGTTGGAAGAGACCTTTAAAGGTCCTCTAGTCCAACTTCCCCTGCAAGGAGCAGGGACATCTCCAACCAGATCTACCCTGGTAATCTATAATGTTTTCTCTGTTTTGAAAGTATTAGTAATAACTGGAGTAAGCAGATAAAGACACAGATTTTGCATGACCTGGAGTCCCAATGCTCATACACTTTGCAGAATTGTGTCCCATGGGCCCTGCAAAACTCACGCAAAATAACGTGGGCTGTAGAGCTGATGTGTGGCAGCTGGAGGCTGTGTACCAGTCTGAAAAGCCAGCTGGGCTGAAAAGCATATGCTTCTTTGAAAATGTTTCTTTATAAGAAATTGTTCTAACGTGTAGGAAAAAAAATCTACAAGTGAAACCCTGCAGCACACAGTGCATTTTTACACACCGTATTTCTTTCTTGCAGTGGAGATGAGCTAGTTTTCTGCTGGTGTAAAGCAGGTCTGCAGAGAATTAAGAGGCACTACATCAAGATACGTTGCTTGTAAATCAGAAGTGAGGGAGATGTCGTGCTGTTGTTGAAGAGGAAGGGTCGGTTCCCCAAACGGTGTAGACAGATTGTAGGAGTCAGCCATGACCAGCAGCTCCAGTTGTGACCCAAAGTAATTTTTTTTTGGGCTCCTCTCTGAAATGAAGCTCTTCGGATAAGTTGGAGGAAAGCTCGGGCTAGATTTTATCTAACGCTGAGTTGCTGCGCAGGACGCAAAGGGCCTGATCCTCACCTGCTGGAAATGGGAGTAAGGCCACTGACTCACACAGCTCCCGCTTCTGGGAACGCAGCCCGAATTACTCATTTTAGTACACGACTGTTGGCAAAACACGGCGTTCACCCCCAAATTGCAAGGGAGCCTGCTACCATTCAGTGAGTTTCCCGCGTGCCGTACTTTGGCCCCATCACACGCTGCTAATCTCTTCAATGATTTATGTGCTCTTTAAAGTTTTAATTCTCCCTCTGTCATGAACCTTCCTCACTAGCAAGTTGACAGCTTAAATTAGTGTTTAGACACGGCTTTCATAATGTCAGCTTTTGTTTTGTCTCAGTCATCTGTTGGAATTCCTTCCATTGTATCTGAAGTGACTCATGACAATAAATGACTTCTTTCTTCTTTTGTTCTTAATCGGGGAAGAATGGAATGAACCATGCAATATTTGTAAAAGAGCAGTCTTAATTAGTCCTCAGCTGTAGCTAAAGATGCTTGTCTTGTCTCTTTAGCATATTAATGCAGGAAGCCATGCGTTCACGTGGGCAATTGCCATGTTCCTGAAAAGCCTTGTTACAAGCCAAATTCTCCAGCGTAAAGGTATTCCCCGGCCCAGCTTCTTCGCTGAGCCCTGCCAAATGAGGAGCCCATGCCCCGGGGGCATTGTGCGAGGCTGCTCAGGCCTGCGAGGAGAGGAAAAATGGGCACATTTTAGAGTGACTCATCTCAAGGATTGAGTTTCTTTTTTTGGTTTGTGCCTCTTAAAGGTATAAACTTTTCGTGCAGAAAGCTGGAGCCTCACCTCGAACCTCACTGCTGGTGCCTGTGCCATTTCCCTGCTCTGAAGGTGGTGATATTCACCAATGATGGACCCCAAAATCTTTTCTATTTGCAGAGTTTTTTCCTTTGCACACTTTAGGTGGCTCAAATACCTGAGTGCTAATGAAAGGTGTGGATGGAAGTGTGTGAGTATTTTGCAAAAAATTAATAGTGACATCCTTTAGGGATAAAATGTGGCTTTGTGCGGAAATGCAAAAGGCTGTATCTTGCATTGTCAGAACAATGTTGCTGCGGCCTTGTAGTCCTCAATATGCTCCCAGAGGTAGTGAATGGCAACAGCTTTCTTCTTTTTCTTCTTTTTTCACTGTTTGTCATTTGGGAGAAGAAAATTGATTCTCTAGCAAAGTGTGGGAAAATTACATTGCCAGCCAGCCTCCCCGCTCACTGCGCACTTTCCGAGTCCATGTAGGGCCATGCCCACGATGCCAAGTTATGCGGTAACTGTAAAACACAGCTAAATAAAGGTTTATGTTGAGAGCTGACTTTTTACTGATTGTGTTTTGAGGAAGGGTTGCAACGTGGGTCTTGGGATGTATTTGGAGCTGCTGTTGAATTGTGGGCAGTAAGTCTTCTCCTTTTCCTGGGGCCTTGCTTGCCCAGTGGCCTGGGAGTGCGGCTTGCACCCTTATGTTACGGGAAAGGGTTTAGGCTCCCATGTGATGACATGTTGCCCATCTGTCTGTCTTTCTCTCCAGTTTTATGCCTAATTCTGACATAGAATACATCCTGACGTGAATACACCCCATAGGACCTGCTGAGGTGCTTCCTATTTTACATTATTAAAGAAGATTCTGCCCCAGAGCAAAGCACAACTGCACAGAGGGTCGGAGGGAGGTGTTTAACAGTCAGCCCACAACAGAGTGCCGAAAGAGGTCATCGAGGACCAGTTTTCTCAAGATCCATGAGAGCCGAGTGAATCTCCCTCCTGCAGAAGACATGTGTTTTGCAGGATCTGACCCAAAGTGGGTGCTTCTTGGTGAAGAAGAAATGAAGCACAGATGAACAAGGCTGTGATGAGAACCCTGGTAAGAGCTGTGCTCGAGATGCCATTTGCTGCGCATAACAACAGCCTCGCTGAACCTAGAAACATATGAACAACACTAAGAATTCTTCTGTGCCAGTACATGGTGCTCTTTATTTTAATAGTCTGTTTATATATACATACAGCTATTTTTCTTTTGCCCAGACCTCATAACAAAACCAAATGTCTTAATGAACACAAAGAGAAAGCAAGCAGCTGGAGAAAGGCATAAAAGTGTACAAACCCAACGAAGTCCTGGGGGAATCATTGCAACTTTATTCAAAGTAGTTTCAAAAGTAAGTTGTGCCTCTGGAACCGGGCTGAATTTGGAGCTCTGTGCTCCAAAGCAATCCATGTTCCCCGTCAGTGCTGTGTCTCCAAAAAACATTCACAGAGTTCATGGTGAGGTGTGCTGGGTCGTACTGTCACCAGGAGTGTAACAATCATGGTCTTCTCTCCACCTCTGTCCCCCACCTCTTGCTAATGAGGGTTTGACAGATCAGTACTAAGGAAGTCAAGATTCTCTGTGAGAGGTGGTATCATTTACCCACCTGATTGGTAAAACTGGGGAAAACAGAGCATATTTGGGCCATGAGCCTTTCTGCAGGGGCAGCAAGGTTTTAGGCAAGTGACCAAATCAGTCTTGGAAATCTGGGTTTTTGCAGGCACAGATATTCTGAAAGCATAGTATTATGCCTCAGAGTAGACTTTGGGCAACAACTCTTTATTTTTAATGTACAACAGTCTCTGTCCATCTAAGATCTCACAACGTATTTCATCGGCATTGTAAGCTTGCAATGGCAAGGCCAGTATGTGACAGTACAGGGTGGGTTCTTTCCCTGTACGTGAGCTGTCACATGTTTATTGACTCCAAAGAAGTACTTTCTATTTGCACAGCCTTGCAAATCTCTGGTTTGACTGTATAGGCTTGCTCTTCCCTAGGTTGTCAAAGGACAGAAGTTCACTAATATTGCCTTTTTCTACAGCATTGTCAAATGTGTTCTTAGCTTGTCATCAGCTGAGGCCAAGTTTTCCTTCCATCTGTGTTTGTACTGGATTGAGAAGAACAGGTCCTGACCAAAGTCAAGGTGACTGTAGCGCAGAGGTGGTGTATACTTCTGTTGGAAAAGTTATACAAAGGGTTTACCAGTTTGGCACAGTATTAGCGTGGCTGGGGTTTTGCAGAAAACCTAGCAGTTTTGGATGCCTTTGAAATGTGGAAGAAGAAGGAAGATGGGGCTGATCATATGTAGGGACTTCCAACCCCTTCTGCAAAAGCAGATAGTTTTTTAAGGGTCTCTTAACCGACACTTCATTACAGCTTTCCCATCGGCCTCAAAGTCAATGTTAACCTTGGCCCTGATGCAGAGAATATTGACTTTCAGGGTCAATAAATCTTAATATGGATCAAATTGGAAGTCATGTTTGCTTACTTTATAACTTCTTTCCAGTGCAATTACTCTTTACACAATGCAAGGACATTCTGCACATTTTTCTTCTTGGTCATTTTGAGATGCATTACTCTTCTGCGAACAGCCAAGGGTTTCCAAGACCCAGATTTTTTTTCTCTGAAGTTTTCTGTCACAGCCGCTTTGATTTTTCTTTAATTTATCTCCTTCCACAAAAGGCGAACTCTTTTTTTCCACGTTGGTTCTAACGTGGATCCGTGTAAAACGACTGCCTCCTTGTGTAACCGGTCATATCGTCACCTCCTGCATCCAGAAACGGCACGCGGTTGTGTGGGATGCCGGAACCACAAAAGGTTTTCAGATGTCCAGGATACCGAGCCGCATTGCTGAACCACATGACCTATTATGCAGTCGTTTTCTAGGCTCGGCAGTAATACGAAGACTTTCTCGTACTGTGCGCTTTCCACTTTGTTTATATCAGCCAATACCTACAGAACTTTAATGAGCGTACAGTGAGTTGGCTATATAAGTACAACATGGTAGGGTGTGTACTGTTCCCATAATGAGGCATATATAATGCCTGGGGCTATGGAGGCAAGAAGCCAAAGGATGTTATTATTGCCCTTATAAATTGTTTTCAAAATAAATAAGATACAGAGCATTTCACTTCAAAGAAAAAAAAAGGAAGATTTGTACTCTGAATACTGACCGGGGGTGGGGATGGGAGCAGGAAAGAGGAGAAAGAAGGGTGGGCTGAGCTATAGCCTTTTGATTTGAGTCGCTTCTGTTGAGCACATGTGAACTCCATGTACACGTGTTGCTGGGGCTACAGCCAGGCCCAGACGTGTCCAGGATGTAAAGGAAGATTGGGGGTAGCAGCTGTGCAGTGGGCAAAGATAACAGGGGGAGGTTCCTGCACATCTTTTGTCCTGTTATCCCCATGAGTCCATCCCGGAGCAGGCTCTGTAGTTGCCTGCCCATGCACAGGCTCCCAGGAGCTGAGATGGGGAAAGTGGTGCTCTCCATTCAGAAGGATAGCCCTCGTTGCCGGTGTCCTGTGTGATTGGTTGAGCTGTATCCATCCTTTGGGGATCCTGTATTGGGTTCCTGCTTTCTGCTCACTCACTGCCATGGTGTGGCGGTGACCAGGCTTGTCACTTGTGTGGTGAAGACAGAGAAAATCCTGTATTCTATTTGCAAAATTTGGGATGAGGTAGCATCCCTTGGAAAACAGAAGGATACACGTTCCAGGACTGTTCAGATCAGTGAGAGACATCCAGCCAATGATAATAATTCTTATCATATAAGTGCTTTGCCTCAGTTGCAGTCTTCAGGTTTGGCCTTTTTAGGAGGAGATGAACCCCAGCTGCTTGGCCTTTGTGGAGCAGCTGATTTGGAGAGCCAGGCTTGTCCCATGTCTCAGCTGACAAGTGCCAGGAAGAGCTCCCAGGCAAAAGCTGGTGAAGGAAACCAATGCCAAGAGATGGTGTGATGCACACAGGAAAACTGCAGAGCAAGGTACTGAGAGCATCTTTCCTTCGGCGTGGCAGTGGGTCACAGCCCATGGGAAGGAACATCCCTGGAAGCACAATAACGCCATGGCCATCCTTAGGCAGAAGGTGATCTCTGAGTTTGCGTGTGATTCCTGTTACATAAAAAGGGAAGGAAACACCATGAGCCAACTCTGTTTTCTGTCAGGCCTTTGACTTCGGAGACAGAAGGAAAAAATTAAAATCATTAGCAACTGGAAAAATCCAGTGGATTCTATGCATTAGCACTGCTGGCATGCAAACACATCTTCAGAGAGCAGCTGTTGTCCTAGTGCACTTTAATCCTTCCAGAAGTAGCATGAGAAGACCCAGTAGGTGCACTACTTTGTGAGCTCCCTGGAATTAATAAACTAGACCACGTTCCTGGGCAAGGGTTAGCCCCGTTCTTCTACGGCGTTAACTTTCTGCTCTCTTTTAGCTACTGCTGAATGTACCAGAGCACTCTCGGATATTCACAGAGTTTGGTGTGTGATGGGGCAGTATCCAAATAAAGCTAACAGCAGAAGACACCAAAAAAAGAAGCCACTTTGGAAGGAGGATGAGAAGAATGGAAATAAAAACAAACTAAAACAACCTGCTCTCAGCCCTCAACACCAGCATGGATTCCCTCTTCCCTGTGATTTCTTGGCTGCTCTTGTGACTTTCACCTAAAAAGGTAGAGGAGGAATCACCTTCATCCCTAGGGCTAAATTTAGAGGCAGGGCAGCGGACGTCAAGTGGGAACGTGATGGAGTCACTCAGATCAGTCCAGGAACCACAGATGTGCACGTGCCTGTTTGAACGGCTTACTTCATTATGACAGTCCTGGTTGTATGACACAGACCTCACGGTGACTGGGAGATACTGGTAAACGTGGACAGCCCTCCAGCCAGCTCCCAGTTAAGCAAGGAATAGAGCTGTTGGAAACAAGCCCTGGAGATCAGGTCTGGATGGAGAAGTGGAAGAGAGGAGGATTAATCAAGTTTGTTGCTCGAACAAAAGTTTGAAGCTCAGTGCAGAGGAAACTGTGTGAAATTCAGAATCCTGTTTCCAATGTGTGGTTGAACTAGATGATTGGGACTTGCCTCTTGGAGCAAAAATGTACACACGGTGCTGGTCTTGGAAAGTGTTCTTCATTAATCACCTTGGTAACACCAACAGCTCGTCAGTCCAGGATATGATCTGTTATAATGCGATGTTCACCCTTCCTCTGAGGAAACCTGCCCCTTTTACACCTCTTTACCTCAGGAAGGGGATCAGAAGCTTTGTTGAACCACGGGCTGGTTTGGGAGTCATCAGCCTGGTGAGAATGGAGTGTGAGCAAGTACCACTGAAATGGGGATTGATTTGATCCAGTTCCCCTTGGCAAAGGCTGGTGACACAGCCTCTGTTGATTCCAGCAGAGGCTGGCAAACATGCTCCATGGAGGAGCAGATATTTGGAGCCACATAATCAATTTAGGAACCTCCAGGGTGGGAATCAACTTGCTTAACATCTGGGTGGTGCTTTAGCAGTTGACTTGACCTGGAAAGGCAGTTCATCCCTGTTCCTTCTGCCCATAAAGCTGGGTCAGCCGTTTCACCAAGGAACAGAGCGTTCAGTGAGGAGGTATTTCATGAGCACATAGTCCCACAGACTGAGTTTCAGCAGCCCTGACCAACTGGCAAGTGTTTTCCTTGTCCAAGAAGAGCTTTGCCTTTGTTGCTGGGATTTTACTAGCAGTTTCAGGGATTTTTTTTAAGCAGTTTTGACTGTTGCCAGGAGGCTTAGAGGCGTCTCTGGTCCTAACCTGGAGCCTGTCCCCAGGAAGATGATCTCACCTGACCAGGAATGATCTGGAGTTCAGGAGCTGATTTCTCCCCTTGATGTAGAGACGGGACATGTTAGCACTCAGCGAGGAGCTGAGTCGATGCTACTGGGAGGCTGAGGGTTTTAAAAGGTGAGAAGCTCTGAGGAACAGGGTTAGGCAACAGGGGCTTGATGATCAGAAACCAAGGCAGGAGGGAAGATGGGGGGGCCCTGTATGGTTCAGCCTCCTTTTTTTTTTTTTCTTCCCAGTTTGGTTTGTGGTTTTGCATTTACAGCTTGTAAAACTGTATGGAAGGAATGTGCAGCTGGGGGCTTTCGCCAAGTTGGTGTCAATTTGGGTTAAACCAGAGGTCCTGGAACAGAGCCTCGTTGGGAGAGTGGGTAACTCGCATTAAGACCAGAGCTTTCATTATTCTCCCTTCAATTGTGGTCATTCCTTGGGGACCCCATTCCAGGAGCGGGGCCCAAACCCTCTTACACCAGGCACACTGCAAACCAATAACCCGGAGGCAGGGCCTCCCGCTGAGGGCTGGCAGCCCCCGAGATGCTCGGTGTCCTGCCATTGTCCTGCTCTGGCCTCCAGCAACGCCTGTCCTGTCCTGTCAGCAGCAGCCCACGTGCTTCTCAGCTGGATCCCACCAGCACTTGGGATTTGCTGCATCCAGGATGCGAACCACATGTTCTGTGAGGTGCCCAGCATGTCTTTAGGAATGGTACAATGAAGACACTTTCCTTCCCTGGTCCCTGGGGATGCTGCTTCTGGACCATCTCTGTTATGTGCCTACTGCAGTCCCTGCATGCAGTCAGCCCAACAGAGTCCCCGCCAGCATCCAGCACCAGCCAGTGTTCCTCTGAGATCCAGTTTGCCTCCTTGGATACCACATTTTGTCTCCATGCACACACAAAGAGGCAATCTTCTTGCTTTCCTTCATTCCCACGGTTAAGCTGCTCACAAGGGCAACCTGTTCTGTGCTGGTGGATGACTTGCAATTGGAGATTTCTCTTGTTCCCTTTGTCCTCACATTGTCAAAAAAACGAGTGTACGTCAGTATACAGATGCCTTTCCCCAGGCCACACAGAGCAGGTCATCTCCAGGATGGTGTTTGGCCAGGTGTCTCCTGTCTTCTATAGTCTGCATGTCAAATGGATCTCTCCCATGCTTGTCCTTGGGTCCAAGTGATGTGAATGAGGCAGCTGGGCTTGCATGCTCTCTGTGCTTCATGTAGGTTTGACTCTGTGCGTGACTGTTGAGCTACGCTCCTCTTTTTTTTTTTTTCCAGAGGGACCTTGACAGGCTGGAGAGGTGGGCCAGTGCGAACCTCGTGAAGTTCACCCAGGTCAAGTTCAAGGTCCTCACATGGGTCGGGGCAATCCCAGGCACAAATCCAGGCTGGACAGAGAATGTATCGAGACCAGCCCTGAGGAAAAGGACTTAAGAGTGCTGGTGGATGAGAAGCTCAAGATGAGCTGGCAATGTGCCCTTGCAGCCCAGAAAGCCAACCGCATCCTGGGCTGCATCAAGAGGAACATGGCCAGCAGGTCGAGAGAAGGGATTCTGCCCCTCTGCTCTGCTCTGGTGAGACCCCACCTGCAGCACTGCATCCAGCTCTGGAGCCCCCAACATCTGAAGGACCTGGACCTGTTGGAGAGGGTCCAGAGGAGGCCATGCAGATGATGAGAGAGCTGGAGCACCTCTGCTGTGAGGCCAGGCTGAGAGAGTTGGGGCTGTTCAGCCTGGAGAAGAGGAGCCTCCTTCTGCTTCCTAAAGGGGCCTACAGGAAAGACAGGGAGAGACTTTTCAGCAGGCCTGTTGTGATAGCACAAGGGGTAATGGTTTCAAAATAGAGGGAGGGAGATTTGGATTAGATATTAGGAAAAAGTTTTTTACACTGAGGTGGCAGAACGCTGGCACAATTTGCCCAGAGAGGCGGTGAATGCCCCATCCATGGAAACATTCCAGGCCAGGTTGGCCGGGGCTCTGAGCAACCTGATCTGGTTGGGGATGTCCCTGCTCCTTGCAGGCGGGTTGGACTGGATGGGCTTTAAAGGTCCCTTCCAACCCAAACCATTCTATGATTCTTTCAGGCAGGACAGGTCTGCCTTACTGCCCTTGTCTGAGCTCTGCCTATGGAGCTTAGCCAGACCTTTCTGGTGGGATGGTACCAGCTCCCCCCAACCTTGCAGGTGTTTCCTCAGAAGTCAAAGCGGCTTTGACAGCTTGGCCCTCATCATGTGCTCCTGAAACACAACCCAAGTTTACAAACCACACAAGTCTCCCTATGCCTGTTATTTAGATTCCTGACTTAAACGAAGCAGCATGATTGCTATTACTGCAGGGAAGTCGTTGATTCTTGCAGTTTATTTACAGAAGGCAACATGCAACCAGCGAGTCCAATCGCTCACCATTGTTCCCGTATCAGTCCTGGGGCTGACAACACTGCGCAACAGCAAACACATCATAAGGAACCACCTTTAATTATTCATGTGCTCTCTGGGGGAAAAGAAGAACTCTGGTGAAGAGGAAATAAACAAAATATCTTTGAACTGTAAATCATGACTGCAATGGCTTTGTTCTTTGTTTCACCAGAGTTTTGTTTTATCTGAGAGCATAATTTGTTTTCAGTGATGCACTAGATTAAATTAATTGAGGTTTAGAACAATATCCATTTCCTTTTGTAAGTGCTTTCACTAATGGCACGATCTTATCTAACTTGTTACCCCTGCCTGCTCTGTTTTCCTGACCTCCCCTTAGCATCGCATGTTTTAGAGCTGTTTCTTTCTGTTCTCTCTCTTTTTTTCTTTTTTTTTTTTAATTTAAAAAGGGTTGTTTGTTGTTGAAAACATCCAAATTATTTCTCAAGCTATTACTCCTTTCCTATGGATATTTGGTGAGCTGCCTTTCTGAGGGAAATAAGGGTATTTTCCTAATGTCCCATGATCAGTGTAGTGCCCGTGGCTGCCCAGCTCTTGAGGCCAGCATCTCCAGAGGAGGTGAGACAGATGGAAAGTTTGGGAGCATGCTTTTAAGATCCTTATGGAAGACACATGGCTTTGCACTGGAAATAAATAGGCAGGCCAGCGTGGAACTCTTCATTTCTCGTGTCCTCTTCTTGCTCTGTGTCCATGGTGGGAAACAAAAACTCAATATCAGCAGGCGAAGAGATGCTTAATGCTGCCATCTGGGACATGCGCCTTTTCGTTAGCAGCTATTTGATCTCTCTAAGGTCTGTTTGTGCTGCTCAGGATCTCCTTGAAAAATACCTCAAACCTCTTGTGTTCTGGAGACATAAAACCCTAGAAACCCATGTTTTGACCAAAGAGCAGAGATATGATTTGTTTCAGGAGTCTGATCTCTGGTGATGGAGGCCTGAAGGAAGTTAAAGTATTGGCCTGGTGTACCAAGGCCTGGCAGGAGCATGGCTCTGGCAGGTAGAGAAAAGCTATCTCCTCCTGTGCAGGATGGGGAAGAGCAAACAAGTGGGTGAATTTGGCACCTGGTATCGGCAATACCACATCAGACTATATTTCAGTCCCGCAGGGCAGTGAGCCCCGTGCCAAAGCCAGCTGTGTGCACATATCACCATCAGGGATGTTTACAGGCTTCTGTGACGCCAATCACTCATGATGACCTGGAGAGAAAAACTAAAATTGATACCAACATCTTCTGCAGCCTGATTGGAAAAGGACGAGGATGCTTCTCTGGAGAAAGCGCTGAGATCCACCACAGAGCAGAGCTCCAGAGGAGTTGCTCTGTTGCTATTTCCACAGGTAATTATTGCAGTTCTTGCCTACACCCCATCTCTAGCACCGGTCACAGCTGGAGGCACAGCTGCAGTCTCGATGAGCCTTTGGTTTGACCAAATGCTGCCAATGTTGTATTCCTGTGATGTGGTCTTTTATGATGTCTCCTGCAGGACCAGACAGCACTGCACAAGTGGGAAGGGGCTGTAACCTTCTCCTAGGGTGTCATTTCTACTCGAAGATGACTATTCTGTAATTTGCCGACCTCCCAGACCTCCTTGCAAATAGAATATGGTGGTAGGTGTGGAGCAGAGACTGACAAAGCCTTTGGAGGTTGCGGACATTTGTGTGTTGCTCTGAACGCTACTGTTGTGTTTTCCCAAGATGCAGATGGCAATGAGCAATGACCGCAGTACGTGGCACAACAGTGGGAATGTCTGGATGCCAGAGGAGATTTCCCAGCAAATGGGCTTGGGGAAGGAGCAGATGATGCGTCCAGAAATAAAGACTCTTCCCGTATAGCACGGGTTGGTCAGCAATCTGGTGGCTACAAAAGAGCAAATAATAAAGCAGTGCCTTGCAAAGCTTTCAGCTCATGCTTGGGGAAAGCTGTGAAACAACAGCTACTCAGGGTGTGGATGGTCACCATGTGCAGTTGGTCAGCACATGCAGTTGGTCACCACATCCTTCTCTTTGTTGTGTGTCACCTGAGCGGCGGTGTTGCTGCTCTTTCACATTTGCACAGGGCTGGCTCACCTAGAAAGGTTAGGGAGAAAAGATACGGTGAAGAGTCTCCACAAACAACCCATCATCTGGAAATTATTTGCTGAGATCAGGCAACTGAGTGTTCTTGTAGCCATTTATTGCATCTGTTAAAAGGAGAGTAAGAGGTAAAAATCATGGTGGTTTTGGTTCTCTGACTTACTTGAGCAGCTATAATTAGAGCCCTAATCTTTAATTAAAAAAGAAAAAAAAAAAGCCCCTCAAGGACGTATGTTGCTTAGTTGAGTGAGAAGTTTAATTAAATCACCCTGGTGTCACAGAAGTGCAATCCCAGAGACCAGGTTCCTGCCCTCTGAAAACTATTAGTGGCCACTGAAGACACCCGGCATCATTCATGCCAAACCTTTAGGACCAGAGCGATCTTCAAGGACTAAGTGGGCTCTCAAGAGCATTGCTTTCACCACAGCACCAGGAGACCCAACAAAGCCCTCCTTTCAGCAGGAGTTTGCAGCTATTCCCGACACAAAACACTGTAAGGGAGTAGAGAAGGCTCCATTTTTGAAGATTTTCTCTCCCTTTCTCTTTTTTTCCTTTGACGCTCTTTTCTGAAGCAGATTTCTCCCCCTCCTCACCCCAGCTCCCCATATTTATTTTATTACAAGCGTTTTCGCTAAAACGATTAACTCAATTTAAAATTTCAACTGTTTCCTTGCCAAGGATTTTAGGAATTTTCATTATTTCCTTTGGGAATTCTGAGACTGCGGTTAGCCAGTTTGGAGTTCAAGACACGAGAAATGCCAGCACAACTGAGGACTTGGCCGTAAAAGCGTTTCCAACATGAAAGAATTCCAGCATTTCATAAAAGGAAGTGTAGTACTTGAGCAGATATGTTGATATAAGTAAGGTCTTAACAAAACGAAAGCCAATCTATTATTGCTTAAGTATCAGAGAAATCCCTTTGTAAAGGTGCTAAGCCCTGCTGGAGGAGCACAAAGCGTGTCTATTTATTTGTTGTGTATTTAAATGGTTTATGTATGATTAAGGAGCCAAGCCAGTAATACTGAGCTGGCCGGGGTTTCGGAGCTCTGTGGCTGTAGGCAAACATCAGTAAAAAAGGTAAAACTTATCCTCTGCTAGGATGGGTCTGCAGCGTGCAGCAGGGCTGTTATTTAAACGAGGTCTCTCAGCCATGGGAGAATAAGTGCTTTTCTGAAAGGTGGCCTTGAAAAAATAAACCCTCTCTCTTCTGGTTTAGACCTCCAGATGCAAGGGACCATTTCTGACCCCATCAGACCCTGTGGATGAAGGCTGACCTTGGACTGCCGTTGCAGCAATAAGCCCTGCAGCTCTTTGTATTTTGCCTCATGGCAATGTTTTGGGTCCTATCTTGTGCATCGAGTGTAGTGCTGCTCTCTGCTCCTTCTTTGTGCAGTGCTTGCAGGTGAGGAAGGAGCCCCAGGACAAGAAATCACCTTGGGGGCTGGTGTTAGTGGGTAAGAGCCATGTTGTTTCACTCTGCCTGGAGCGGGCAAAGTGCTCCTGGTACAGCTTCTTCTGGAGGGGCCAGGGCTGGAGACAGCCACATCACTTCTGCACGGCTGTGGAAACCACTCCCCAAGGGGCATCAGTAGCAGAAGGCTGTCCCACGGACTCAGCCTGCGTGGGCTGGAGTGGTCCCAGGAGATGGCATGTGGGGCAACTCAATTTCTTCTCCAGACCCCCAACCAAGCCCCTGTCGCACAACCCTTCCTACCCCATGGCCCGAGCAACACCATTCCCTGAAAGCTTTGCGGAGTCAGGATCCTTCCCTTCTTATTTATGCAGCAGGGAAACAAACAGTTGTGTTACCATGGGGTCCAAGTGATGCTGCTGTGCCTTGCCTCATCCTTTTCTCCCTAAAACACACTGGGGAAGAAGAAAGTGCATGCTATTTCTTGGCCAGCAGGGACCTGGGAAAGGCAGGAGAGCAGAAGGCAGGTATTTCAGGGTGGTTGGAGAGGTGCCATGCTTTGGCTAGAATCCACTTTGGCCAGCATCCACTTTGGCCAACATCTGCTAGCCAGGAGATCGGCTTGGGAGCTGGAGATACTTCACTTGGGGACCTTCGGGTCTGCTGAAGCACTGATCATCCTGCTGAAAAGTGACTTAATTGGTGACGTGTCGTAGAAACCCCAGCTGCCCTAAAATGAGACCCCCACTACAGCCCAACACCTGAGGACAAGTTTAGGTCTTGCCAACGCAAGAGCTGTGCTGAGCAGCAGCGTGTCTGTCTGGGGCTGACGGCTCCCCCTTCTCTTTACTACTTCTCCCCACTATGTGATCAGTGGGGCAGCACCTGCTACAGATGAGAAAGAGAAAGAAAAAAAAAAAAAGTTTTTTTTTTTTTCTGCAAGTTTTCAGAGCCAATGTGTCCATTTGGATTCTCGGTCTTTGGGCTCCCATTTTGGCATGTCACCAACCCGCCTGGTTTACTGACCCTCCACCCCTACACCCTCTTTTTGCAAATCAACTCCATCTGCCATGCCTGTAGCTGGCCTCCTAAAAACGACCGTTCAGAATCATTCCTGGAAAAAAAACAAGGCACCGAACCCCGCAGCCTGGGCCCCTGCTCCAAAGGAGTTTGGCTGAGCCAGACGTCATGCCACCAGCAAGGGACACGAACAATAGGGTCTTGGTGGGGGAGCAGAACAACGGGGCTGGCAGCAGGCGCTGAGCTCGGGAAAGCACACGCGAGCGCTGGGAGCCGACGGCTGGGCGCACGCGCTTCTGTGGAGCCTGAGAAACTGCACTTTAACCGAGTCGGGCAGATATCGGAGCGATTTTCTTGGTGGAAAGTGCTGTCCTACCAAAGGTCACCAGATGATGTCCCAGAAAGTGCATCCTCAGCTCCCTGTGCGGAGCTGGGGGACACTGGGTGATGCTTCTGATGGATACCTGAGTTGTCCAGCACTGTGGGAGGGAGAGCGGAGGCAGGATCCATGGAGACCAAACCCCAGCAGGCTCTTGGGTCTAAGCTCAACTCAGCATAGTTGGTGGATGTCACAGTGGGTGAAGGCTTTGCCAAGTTCTCCATGTATGCCTGTGCACGGGAGGGAGAAAACCACACGCAATCTGTCAGAGACAGCTTGGAGAGGCCCCAGTTAATGTGCTCCCATCTGAAAGGTCTTTCTGTTCTCCATTCAAAGTCTCCCCTCACCTTGAGTTTGTCTCTAATTGTAAACAAACATGAAGCAAGGTCAGAGTCTAAAAAAAAAAAAAAAAAAAAGCCAAACCCAACAACCAAGCCCCAAAGGAGGCCCCATCCTTTTTTTTTTTTCCTCTCTCTTGGTGCTAAAAATGCAGGTAATCCTGGTTTTATTTTCCTGCAACTAAAATTTATGATGATGTCATGCATGTGGCTGAGCAGAGTAGTTTTCCGACTGGGCAAGTGAGCCTTGAGGATGTATTTACTATTAATTTATTCACAGTAAATGAAAGCTTTGGGGCCAGAAGATGGGCAGCTTTGTAGAGGAGATCAAAAGCCAACAGGGCTCAGGCCTGCTCTCCTCTGGCTGGCCTCGAGGCCTTTTGCCCAAAACCAAGGCTTTTGGCACCAAAATCCTACGGGAGGTAGAGTTCCCTAGGGACTAACAACTCCCACTTTAGGGGTTTGGGACACCCCTATTTAAAATCTCTGAGTAACAGGCCCGTCTGGCAGCCACGAAGGGTAATAAGCCGCTCGTTAGAACCCTGGCAATTGAGCGAGAAGATTTGCATCTCGGATAATGGCCACCAACGGCCAAGCTGAAGTTTTGTTTTCACATCACAGGAAAAATACCAAGTGCCAAGCCATGTGGTAAACCAAAATAGCTTATGAAGTGTGCAGGTTTTGGAATACGGGTAAGGATGAACCAGGAAGAAAAAAAAAAAGTGGTTTTATATATAGATATTGAAAACCAAATAAATCACATGACCCAGCCCAAAAAAAGCTTCAGTGAAAAGTTTGTGTCTGGGATTAAGAGCACTAGTCATTACTTTAACTATGTATGGTATGTTCTCGTTTTGAAAAATGTGTACACCAAATATTTTAGCCTTTTCTCATGGAAGGATCTGAAAGGCAAAGAGCTTTTTAGTATTATGCAAATAATAGGCTTTCCAGGACGATGCTGGCTGGCTGACTGTTTCCTATGGTCCTATATTTTGCTGTCTGTACTTCCATCATGTCCCCTCTGACACTACGTGGGGGTTTCTGTGGGTTTTTTTTGAAGAGGGATGTTTCTTCTCCTGCTAAAGGTGGCGAAATGGAGGGCTGATCTGAGCCGTGTCTGGTTTCTCCCCTGACTTCCTCCAGACCTGGTTGATAAAATTTCAAGTCTTTTGATGGGGTTTAGTGTGTTTTGGCGCTAATGCAGTTTACCTGCTCCAATTTAATGTCCCACTGTGACACTCACACAGGAGGATTTGGGAAGGTCTTGGTGTGACACTCGCCTCAAGTGTCCCATCGTGAGGAAGGGGATTGTTCATGCAGTGTGAACGTACCCACTTGAAATCACCATCCTGGTGAGAAGCCTGCAACCTCATAAGAGAGGGCTGGAGGCTCACGGCAGCTCCCCTAACTCAGTACAGCACCGAGGAGCCCAGCATCCCAATGCTTCCTGCATCTTTCTTAGCACTTTGACCCGGGACCCCACTTGCTCCAGTCTCAGTTGCTTGCCGACTGGGAAGCTCTCTCAGAGTCACCCAAGGGATGCTGAGAGCAGGATTTGTCCCCTGATCTGTCAGGTTTATGGACAAACCAGACTCTGCCCATCTCCTGGATTATTTATATAAACAAAGTAAGATTTAGGGCTCTCCGGGACTTCCAGTGTTCCCAAGTATCCCACCATAGCCACCAAATGGAACACCATACCAGAGACAGATGAATGAAGCCTCCTTCTGTTTCTGACAAAAATGGATGGCAAAATTAACCAGTCAGGATTAACCTGTCACAGACATGCAAATGGCAGGTAGAACCATCAAACGGGCTGAATGTGGGACCGAGTTCAATAAAATGGGGATAACGACACAGAGCGGCTCGTTGTGTACTTTAAGTTCTGTTGACAAATGGAGTGGGGTAAAACCAAGGTATCACTCTGCTATTATGGGACTCAGTTAGACAACTTTTCAAAGAAATTTTTTTCTCATTTGTTTGCCTGTTATGTTTTTAATTAAAATAATCCTCTTCTAAAAACTGGACTTATTGACCGGGCTCAGCAATTTTTCATGTTTCTTCTGCTTTGGGGCAGTTTGATAAATTTAAAAAAAAAAACAAACAATTTCTCAAATTTTGTTTGGCTGCCCCCTGCACAAACAAGCTGCATCGCCTTGCCTAAGCTGGGATTTTGCAGGGCATGGAGCCCCCTGACTTTGCATGGTGGCTTTGCATCCCTACGGCTTCTTTTGCCGCTGCGAGCAGCATTTGGGACTTGCACAGGCTTCACTACACCGCGGGAGCTACACCAGTGCCAGAGTCCTCCGTCTAGACAAGCCCTTAAACCTGATTGCTTCATTCCATTACTGATAAAAAGCACTAGACATGGGAATGACTTCCTCTCCATTCTTTTTTTTTTTTCCTCTTATATCCCCAAGGAAGGAAGACTTGATTTTTTTTTCTGATCCACCCAAAAGAAACCACAGTAACCACAACTGCAATTATATATATATATCTTTAAAAAAAAAAAACGAAAAACCTTTCTGGCAATTCTTTCACATTCTTTTTTAAGCTTCTTTGCTACATGTAGAACAATAAATGATTTAAAAATGAAACCTAAAGGCATTTGTTTGCACTATATTTGAAATTAAATTGGATAAAGCTGAGAGGGAGCAGCTAGTGACTAATACCAAGCAGTGCCCAAGTAATAGGATGACGAAGTTAACAGGACCCAAGTTAAGCTAAGTTTCTTCCTAAGGCAGGAAAGACTCCTTTTCTTAGCTCTCTCTAAATGTCACACTGACTTTTTGCAAGATGGGGCCAAGATATTTGTTCTCTAAAGTTATTTTCGGTAGAGAACAGTTTTAGGTTTCTTTTCCTTTGTCCTAAGAACACGACAAAGCCAATTTGCATTGACACCAAGGGATTATTGTCTGGTGACTTGGCTGATACAAAGCCATCGCCAATATAAAATTCCCACATCAAAGTATTTCAGTGACTTATTGGAGAAAACAGAGAACAAACCAAAAGTGATGGAAAAGAAACATCTGGATGTTTTGTTTGGTTTTATCCCATCTGCCCATTCATTTAAATTGCTCATGCTGCATTGTTGTTTCCAAGGAGGCCAAGCTCTATTGGGTTGATGATTTGGGGGACATGAGACTGGGGAAAAAGCGGGTTTGTGGTGAGTTACTCTGCTGTGCCCTGGGAGATCCTCTGTGACCATGGACATGGGATGTAGTAGGTGGGTGGGTGGCAGATGGCCTTGGTGGGTCCACAGAGGGGCCATGGCGCTGCACCCACAGTGGGAATTCCTCTGCTCTCAGCCGATCTCCCCCACAAAACTGGTTGTCCTGTGTAGTATTTCCTGATACCAAGACACATGTCCTATGAGTGTCTGCATTTCCAACAAAATGCCCTAAGAGGTCAACTTTGAGTCCACAGTCATCATTTCTGCAACTGTCTCATCATCTGTAGGCTCCCCGAGGGAGAGAAGATGACCAGGAAAGCAGCTGGCAGCTACAGTTACAGCCACAAACCTACCGCTGAGATACACGGTGTTGGATTTGATCTTATCATCTCCGCAATTAAAACCAAGTATCGGTTCCACAAGGCCCGTAACCACAGCACTGGTGTAATTACAGCAGCCTCGCAGTGCATTCTCGCTGCAGGATTATCCCTGTCCTGCCAGCTATAAATTATGTACTAAATACAACTCATAATGAAAAAAATGGCATCCTCAGAGAAGCTACCAAGAGCATTTTAAGTGCTCGGTCATTACAAAATGAGGGAACATTTGTAATGAGCCCATTGTTATGGTTTGGTTCTCTTTTGCACTTGGAGTGATGGCGGTGGCAGGGAATTCATCCTTTTATTTTCTATGTTTCCATCTTTTTTAAGGCTTTTAGCACTCAATAAAGCTTAGATTTTCATAACAATATTCAGACAAGCTAGTAAATGAATCTGAGTCTTTAGCAATCGCAAACTGACTTTAAATGAAATTTATATTCTGAATCTGAGAATATTTAGTCATTTCTAACTTTAAATTTTTTGTCTGTCTGCCTCACAAATCAGAAGTATGTGCAGAGTAAGTGCCCACAGATGACCCTAGGACTATTTGCTTATTTTGTTAGGTAAAAGAGAAAAATATGGTGATTATTCTTCAGGACTGAAGACCTCTGTACCAACGCAGCGAGCAGAAATCAGAGTTTATGTTAGTTGTTTCTGTTCTCTCTGCATTAGCTCCTTGAATTAGCAACTATTGCCTTTGCCTGTTGATGTGGGAAGACTTTTCCAAAATAGAGCTTGGGACAGGCTGTCCAAGATCAGGTGTTGATGGACATAGATGTGCTCAGTGGGGTTTCCACACTCCTGGAAAGTTTGGGTGCCATAAAGAAAGGGAAACTCAGTTTTCATGGATACTTTGGGGTGTTTTCCTTATGACTGTTTGTGCTTTTCAAGGTTTCATTGCTGTTATGCATAAAGAGTCGTGTTAAACATGGTCTCATGCCTCAGAGATGGGGCAGGAGTTGGTTTGTGAAAAGTTAGATTAATGAGCTGAAAATGTTCTTTTGAGCTGAGAAGTTATTTTGGCCCTTTCCCTCCACCTTAATTTCAGTGCTAAGGACCAGCATGTGACAGGGCAAGTAGCAGGAGCCCCATCAGTCCCGTCCTTTCTTGCGAACTAAAAAATCTTGAGATTTTAACATGGGTGATGCACACAGCTCCTGATTGCTGCAAGTTGGGACACTGCGATCTTTGAGCGCACACTTCTGAATGGAGCTGTGAAAACACACAGGAGGATAGGAAGAAGAACAGAAGAAACCAATTATATTCTTGGCTATTGTGCCAAGAAAGGACAGGCAGAATATTGACCTGTGGTGTCTTCTTTATCCAAGGAACAGGTATTTTGTAACCTGAAAAATCCAGTCATAGAACAAGAGCATTTGCGGATAGAGGAGGGACTTTTTTTCCAAACTTGCCAAACTTTTTTTTCCCTTCTTTGAAGGCAAAGTGAGATAAAAAAAAAAAAAAAGAAAACAAAAAGGAAAACAAATTCAGTATGTCCCAGAATCACAGAAATATTGGTGGGAAGGCATCTCTGAAGGTTTGTAGGTTCTGTGTGGAATGGGATCAGATCATCCATGACTTTAGCTGAACTTTGAAAACCTCCAGGCATGGAGATTGCCACCACATCCCAAGTGACCTATCACAGTGCTGTCTCTTAACGTCGAATCTGAACCCCTTGAGCTTCAAGGCCACTGCCCTTTGTTATAGTGTCTGCCCTGACTGAGAAGAAGCCCCGATCAAGCCATGCCGGTAGCCCTTGCAGTTTCTCAACATGCCTGATGAACTGAGGGAATGCCCAAAACTGGACACAATATCCCAGGTATAGCCTCATCTGTGCTATACTGTTCAATCTGCGGCATCTACCAGAAAAGCAGGACTGGATGTATCCAGGCTCTCCACAGAGGAGGTTCATCAAAAGTCAGAGTAGACTCAAACAAGTTGTTCCTCGCCCATGTTGCTCCTTATGGATCTCAGCTGGGATGGTTTGGATGTGGGTCTGGATGGAAGATTCTCAAATTCCTGAGTGTTTGTAGCTAGAACTGTGTTTGGGTTGGATCTGTGAAGTTTGTAGTGCTCCACCAGAGCAAGTTATTTGTTCTAGTAAACGTACAAACAAGCAAGCAAGCAAACAAAAAAAAGAAATGAAAAGAAAGTCTGAGCTGTTGCACCAGTGATGGGATTAATAAATCTTGGTTCCCTATGGGTTTGTGATTTGAATGTGAGTGCCCATGTGGATTTGATGATGTTTCATAAGAGTTGATCTCCTGCTTCTACTTTTCTCTCTGGTCATCCTTTTATTTTTTTGTTGGCCTTGTAGGAACTTAATGTCTTGAAGACCTCATCAAACCCGACTGAAAAAAGCCAGGGAATTCCACAGTAATTGGTGAGGAGTGATGGGTGGATGGACACATAATCTGATCAAGCAGGGCCTTGTTTCTGTAAGAAGGTGGGCTAAAAGAGAGTAGATAGAGGTCAGAAGAAGTCTTTGTGAAGCCTGTGTTTATTAACATATAGATGGGTCCCTGTCTGCCACTCAGCAGAAGAAATTATTGTTCTCTTTATCAGAGGTGCTGTCATTTACAAGGAGAGGAGCGATTGAGAAGGAAGAATATGTTAGACAGGAAAGACTTTACAGATTTGGGACCATACCTGTTCATACGCTGAAATCAGTGGCCTCAAGGTTAAGAAATAATTTGTTTCAGAGTTTCAGGGAAAAAAAAAATTCTTAAAATAAAAACAGTGAATAGGGGAAAAAATGCAGACCGTCAGTGAAGAAGAAAAAGGGTTAATTCTGTCTGCACCAAGACAGCCATTTCCTTGCTTCCAGCTGAAAACCATGAGGCAGAAATTGCAATTTCAGGAAAAAATACATGACATGAAAAGTGTGTCTGCGTTTATAAGTGGCTGCTCCGACAGAAGGAGTGAGAAAGTGGCGGGAAAAGCCAGCCGGTGTAAGATAGCAAACAGCAAACAAAAGTTCTTTGAAGGTGGGTGGCTTCCATGTCAGACTGTTTGCCATTGACTAAAACAAAGTCATTCTGTGGTTTGTAATTGAGCGGATGAAATGGGAGCGTATGGGCCTTTGATGATGGGTGTGGTTATACGGCATTCAGCAATTTGGCGTGTCCTGCTAAGTATGGAGCGGTCTGTATTGTAGCGCTTTAGTTTGGCCTGCGAGATGGCCAAAGTGTGAGTTCGGGTGTCAGCTAAGTGAAAGCAAATCTCTTCAAAGCAAGAAGGAGCTAAAGCAGAGGGACTGCTGAAAAGTAAAGAAAAAACAAAACAACCCACTTCTCTGGGCCCGTGGAGATAAACCCGTGGGTTAAAGGCTCTGCTTGGCTACTCTTGCTCTCTTCTCCTCAGGAACTTCCCAAAGAAGTCATCTGCACGGCGGTGCTTCCCAGCATGGGGTGGCAGAGGAAACAATGAGTCAGGTGAAGAGTCCCAGAAGAGCGTTTCATAAGCCCTTGGAAGGGAAACTGTACAGCGCTGCCTGAAATAACTCCGGGGTTGAGAACCAGAGAGCTCAGAGAGCAGCAGCCAAAGCATACTGGCCTTGAGGAACACGGCCAAGCAAGGCAAGGGAAGCACGGGCCCGGGTGGTGAGCTTACCCATGAGGAGGACAGGAGATGCCAGGTCTCTTACAGGGCCAGGCTTGGTATAGGCCACCCCAAACCCTCCTTTCCTGGAGTCCTTGGCCACAGTGATGGGCATGGAAGCAAGGACAGAGGCATCGAGCTGCTTGCAGCATGCTTTTGGCCTGGAAAGAGGAAGACCATGGTGATCACTGATGAGAATACCCCACACGCCACCAACTACCTTGTGTTTCTGCATGAGAGGAAGGGTGAAGAGAGAGGGTGGAGAGGGAAGGGGGCAGATGGAGGGGCTTGCAGCAGGGTTCATCCTGCTGAGGTGAATGCCATCCCAACTCCTCGGGGAAAAGACGGAAGAACCCCACCGTGTCATCCAAGAGGAACTGAACCACCGCACTGATGTTCAACGTTATTATAAACAAAGAAGTACACACTGAAGAAGAATGCAGGGCTTCAAAACCAGCTTGGCAATTTTTCCACCCCAAGATTTTATATTTATTTCCTCTTTATATGCAAGTCACCTAAAATGAACAGCTTCTATGGGGATATTAATAGATGTTTGATAAATTTTGGAGACTGGAAGTTGGTTAGGAGCATATTTTGAGGCTAAACCATGTAAGCTCCCTCCTGTGGTATAATTAAGGTCTATCAAGCAACTATGTATGTTACAATATGCTCCATAATTCAACACAGGATAGAGCCATCTGCCATGTCAGGACTCATACGTATCTACAAGAAATTTAACCTTGGATCTGGCACTGACAGTGTAAGGATCGGTTACAAGATTGAGGCTTCACTCCTTTGCACGATACTGTGACAGAAAAGAAATTAAGCTGTAGAATTCCAAGTCAGTCCAAATTGTATAAATAGACATTGCAAAGAAAAAAAATCAGAGCCGCTGCTAACCACACATGGCTTAGGCTGGACTTCGAACTTACACTGCAGCTCCTTGCTAGCGTAGATGCTTCCAAGCCGAAACACAGCATTACTGGTCAGATGGTGTGTGGAGAGCAGCAGCTGCCCTTGCTCTAATTGCAGGGAAGGGATTGAGGATTAGGAGTTCTTTGAGTTCGAGAAGGCTGAGAGCTTGATGCCATTTGTACATTCATCAAAGGCGGTGTCTCTCCACAACTCATTAATTTGGGTTGGAGATCTCACAAAAGCAAGTTTTCCAGAAGTTCTGTGTTCTGGTTTACCCAGTGGCAATTGCAAGCGACAGCAGATCATGGTCTGGTCTGGAAAAAAGTACGGAAGCAGACAAATATGACATCGGTCTCCTGTAGTAAGCAAAAATAATGACCTTTGGTCAGAAGAGTGACTTTGGTAGATAGCACCTGAAGAGGACTTGCAGCCACTTCTGTGTATCAGTCTCAAGGTAGAAACCAAAAACACAGGCCCTCAAATGGGTACACGGGTGCAGTCCACCCATACTGAGTTACCAGGGGTGAGTTAACACAAATGCAGAAGATTATAGTACATATGCCCATGACCCACATGCCTGTAGAGTAGTTTAATGAAAATACACTTCAACCTTACAACCTCTTGATTTTGGCTTTGAGAAAAAGGTTGGTTTTTTTCTCTTAAGATTGGTGCCCTCCAGGAGAAAGTCACACTTGTGGGAAGATGCTAGACACAGCACTGTGTGGAGAAGCTGTGAAGAAGCTCATCCCAAGCACTCCAAGACGTGGCCAGCTCTGAGGGAGCTTATGTGAGGCAGGGAGAAATGTGTGGTGCATCTTGAAAGAAAACTTGAAAGGGCAAAGTGAGACACTTGTACCTTGCTGTATCACATCACGCAAGTTTTGACCACAGCTATTGGATTGGATGTTACTTCTCCTGACACCAATGTCCAAATCCCACTTCCCAGGGTGTCTTAATTCCAGGATACACACCATAACTGGGAGTTTAAAACAGACATGACACATTTCTAAGCCACAAGCCACCTTCTGCCAGGTGGCACAGCCTGGGGACAAGGACTGGCACTGATGTGGAAGGTAGGAAGGCATGGGTCAGGAGTCAGGGCAACTGGGTTCAGTCAAAGGCTGAGTCTACCATCTCCGGGGAACATCATAGTGCCAGAGGCTGGCAGCGCTGAAGTCACCTTGGATGGTTCCCAATGCCTTGCCATGGCAGGAGGCGATGCCAATGAGCAGACAGCCCATGGCTTAGGAACGTTGCATCAGGTCCTGGCTCTGATGTTGTTTTACTCAGTTTCTTTGCTCTATTCACTTCCATTTTTCTATGCCTCAGTTGTCCTGGGTGCAAGACAGAGATAAATAACACAGCCTTCAAGCAGAAGTGCATTGAAGTTGGTGAAGTCTCACCTGTGTGAAGGCATTAGCTGTAAATCCAGAATCGGGCCCTTTCCCTTGGGAGACGACATTACAAATTCCATTTAGATTATTTAAAAAACATAGCGATTTGGTTACATAACTAAATCCCGGGCAGAATGAACCAGAGTATTTTGCTTAAAAGGCCAACATGTAAACTAGCTGTTTTGCTTAAAATAAACAGGACTCTCCAGAGGACAGAATTTCTCACAGTCTCCTCCGGGCTGGCCGTGTTCCTGCAGGACACGGCTCCAAAGCGAAAGGTTTAGATGCTCTGGGGCCTACGGTGATACGAACATGCATTGCCTCCAGCTGGCGAGAAAAGTTGAAGGTTATTACGCTCCACAGAGAGGATGAGGCCTCCAGAGAGACAGAGAGACAAGTGGCACATTAAGAAGTCCGTGCTGATATTCACTATGAAATGATGTCACAGGCAGTATCCCATGCTTTGCTTCAAATCTTTCTCAGGAAAGTAATTAAAATAAAGTAATATGTGGTTGAAAACCTTTTTGTTTCTCCACAGCACTTGGATTTGCCACAGAGATATCTGTGGTTGCTCTTCCCCATGACTAGGTAGACCTCCATCTTCGTCTGGAGTTTGCTGCTGGCAATGTTAAAGCACCCTGCTAGAAATGTGATGCTCTGTCATTGCAGCACAGTCTTAATGAGCCTAGAGAAATGGACACAGTGAGGTGAGTAGTGGAAAGCAAATCAGGGCAGCATATAGCCAGGCAGCCACTTCTTAGGCAAGGCCAGATGCTTTTGCAACTGAGGTGGCCTGAGACAAGCTCTCTGAGAAATTTCACTGTGCCGAAACTGTCCTGCCTTATCCCTACCTAGAGAGAGAGCATTCAAGATGCAGAGACAGGTGCTGGCTGGAAGAGGGAGGGTTGAGGCTAGGTCTGATGAAGGTACAGGACAGCCCATTGCTTTCTTCCAGTTCATGATTATTTGTCTTTTTTTTTTTCCTGAGTGTTTCCCATTAGATGTGTTTCAGTAGTAGCTTTTGAGAGATGACGGCGGGAGAATCACACCTCCCGGTATATCCGTCCATCCATCCGTCACTGGTCTGAGAAACAGCTGTGTTCTGAGACGAGTCTGGCGGGGAGGGGTATCTGCAGAGAATGGTGGTTGCTCCACTGCAGCCTGTAGCTATGCTGGGTGTTATTTTATAAAGCGGGAGGCTGTTTGGGCTACTATTTTTCATAACAGGGAGAATCAAGTAAGAACTGTGGGCTACAACAGCTATGTGCTTTCACAAGGTCCTGATGCTGACAGCAGCTTGAGGGGGAAGCAGGACACCTTGAATGAGGCAAATCTAGACTAACCTATACCTACAGAAATGTCCTCCCGTCACCATCAGCTCACAAGGGACATTAATGCCCCCAAAGTAGGCCTTTGGATTGCTTTTTATCTTTGTTATGTTCCTTTCTGGCATCCACATGAACCTTTGGCTCCTTCCTTAGCTTTTTCCGGAAACAACATTTCTGAACATATTATGTTCAGCTGTAGAGCTGGTAAAAGAGACAAGGACCCAGCAAGGGCCAATATCTCCTCCTGAGTAAGTCCTGCTAACAGCCCAACTAGAGTAAATGTGTCCTCAAGCCAGGGAGGGGGTGTAGGAGGGTCCCTCACAGGCATGGGCAGCAAGAAGGGCTGAAAGCACTACTGGTGGGTGTCGTAGAGACATGCAACATCAACTGTTAAGAAAAGTTCTATCACCAGTAGGTTACTTATGGAAGCAGATGTTTGGAGTCTTTCTTAGCCTATGGTGTTTCGGTGGTCTGGTGGTGGATGTGCAAGGACACGAGCACTCTGTTTCTCTCAGCATTGTCGCATTCTTCGGTCAGAGAATAGTTCTGTATAATATGATAATTAAGGCCGTGTTTCAGCGTTAACAGAAAATTCAACTTGGACTCCTGTGACTCAGCACTGCGGCATATTACCCCCGCTCGGCTCCCTGCGAGCCATTGTCTCTTAAATTCGAAACAGAAGGTTGGAAAAACAGAGAGCCCTGACCTTTTGGGAAGGTTGGGTTTTACACCATGCGGAGGGGCTGGCAGGGGGGAGGAAGCTTCCAATTCAGTTTACCAGCGAGGAGCTGAAGTCAAGCAGCCAAAAGGATGTGGCTAAGGAAGCTGAGGGCAGCGTGGCCATGGGCGATGACTTGTGTGCATGGTGGGGAGCCGAGGAGAGGGACGTAGGTGAAGTGGCGGATTCGATGAAAATAAGGCTGGAGCCTTACATCTGGGTCTCACATTTGGCTGAAATCCTGCAACAGACACCACACTGGGGGTCCTGGGTGGATGTGCTGGGTGCTTAGGCAGTACCTGCATGAGAGTTTGGAGGCTGCAGAGCATTTGCCGTGGCGGTTTTGTCACAAAAAAAAAAAAAAAAGGGCCTCCCAAAACAGAGCCAAACTGTAAAATAACAATGTGTTGAATTAATTCTGCTCTCCGGGAACATTGAGTGTCTAGTGATGAAGTCCCAGGAATGTGATGCTGCTGCTTCGCAATTCACCCTCGCAGAGCCCGGGAGTGGTGCATTGTTTTCCAGCCACACGCTGAGGGCCCGCGAAGAAGGAAAATGCACCCGTGTCTCACAGGGAAGTCAAGATATCTGTGTTTCGTGGTCACAGGCAAAGGATTAGTAAAGCACCATTAACCCTGCTACAAAAACACACCAGCTAGGGCTCCTTTCATCCCAAACAAAGTTTATAAACACACCCTTATCACTCAGAGAATGTTTATCTTCATGTGCTATAAGCGGATTCCGAGAAAGCAACAGTAGCTAATGAAATTAAATATGATGTTTGGAGATACATTTTCTTTATTTAACTAACTATGCATGTGAGCATGTGTGTATATTTAAAGAAAAAGAAGCGACACTGGGGTTTGGTTTAGCCTAAGCCTCCCATTTCAACATTAATTTAGAAGCCTGACTGATACACGTGGAAAAGCAGGAAAGAGAAGGAAGGAAAAATCTCTTCTCCCTTCCCTTCCCTTCCCTTCCCTTCCCTTCCCTTCCCTTCCCTTCCCTTCCCTTCCCTTCCCTTCCCTTCCCTTCCCTTCCCTTCCCTTCCCTTCCCTTCCCTTCCCTTCCCTTCCCTTCCCTTCCCTTCCCTTCCCTTCCCGCACCTTCCCGCACCTTCCCTTCCCACACCTTCCCTTCCCTTCCTTTCCCTTCCCTTCCCGCACCTTCCCTTCCCGCACCTTCCCTTCCCGCACCTTCCCTTCCCTTCCCTTCCCTTCCCGCACCTTCCCTTCCTGCACCTTCCCTTCCCTTTCCCGCTTTCTCCCTCCCTTCCTTTCCCAAGGCAGCTCAAAGAAGGCGGCTTTTCGGACCATGCTCTGGGAGGATTCTGAGCACATTTGTAATTTATGATCATTCGCTTTAGAAGTGATTAACGGCAGCAGAAACCTAATTACAGCCTCCCTGATGGAGTGTAGTATCCTCTGGGGCTCGGGTTTTAATTGTTTTCTATTTACGTTCAAGTTTCCAGGGGCTAACTGCCTAGCAAAGACCCCCGACTAACCCCTTCCACTAAAAGCTTCATTTATTCTTAATAACGTGTTTACAGACCCAGCCTCATTTTTCACGAGAAGGTCACGTTTGTTATCCGTGGTTGTTAGGGAAATGATTAAGGAATCCCGGAAACAGTGGAAGCTCCTACTGAGGAAGTGCACAAATATCTGTTAACAGGATGCTCATCCAGCCGGTGAGCAGCCATTCGTGAACACCTACCGGAGGACGGGTACGACATATGGGATCCGTACCATGGAGAAGACCAAGAACTGCCTGCACGGGTCAGCTTAATATGCTCTAATTAGTCCTCTTGGCCTTGACCGAAACATAAATTACTGCCATCGGTGTTGTTTTTTACTAAGGGAAAAGTGGAATAGGTTCAACCCACCTCGCAGAGGCAGGAAAATATTATTGCAGACAATAAATTTGTCAGGACTTTATTTGGGGAACTTGAGCGCAGTCACTCTGTCGTGCCAGCATCCAGGCGAGCGCGGAAGCTTTCAGATAGAAAGATAAAGCTGTAGAAAGGCCTCTCAAAAGAAAATTTCCGTAAGCAAACTGGAAGCACAGATCGCACTGAGGAAGACTGGTGAATTTGCATTTCAGGTTTACTTATTTGTATTAAAACTGGAATGAGCATTCATGGGCGAACAGCTCAGTGTGGTAGGTCCTGTATCTCTCAAAATCAAATATGTCAGTTCAAGTACAGCACGCTTACAGAGCAAGGCCACTGGTGGGAACAAACAGATGATGCTACCGTGGCATTGAAGTGTTTGTGACACTTAGTTTTGACAGAATGTTTAATTTGAATGAAAAAATAAGAAAAAAGTAGTTGATTGTAATTTTGTTTCCTGTTTGTTTTTTTTTTTTTTGCTAACTCTTCTTTTATTTGTTGTATTTTGGTCATTTTTATGTCTAAAAAAGGAGCTTAAGGTGTGACTTGCAAGGGGACTTCTAGTTTTTTCGGAGGAGCTGGGGCGCACATTTAGATCGCAGCACATCAGCTGAGCCTTGACAAAAGAAGCAGTACGTGTTCCCACAGATGTCAAACGAAGAGCATTTCCTTGAGTCCCTCTGAAGGGTGTTTCAGGACAGCCTTTAATTCATGAGAAATACTGAGCTAGACTCAAGTAACTTTTCTCAAGAAACAAATTTGGTCGAAACTGGTACCTTCATCCAGGAAATTCAATGTGGACTCATCATTTTCTGATGAAAACCCCATTCATCACAAGGATATTCCTGACATCTCTCCCCTGAATGGCTTGAATTCGCTTTGTAAAAACAGAGCAACTGGATTACTTAATACTTATAGTAAGGAAAGGTGCAGTCCTGCTTCTAGACCCTTTTTGGTGCTCATAGAGGTAACCTCCAGCCATCGTCTTTTCATCATCACCTGTTGTAGACAACCCACAGAGGACTCAGGATGTGCTGGTAGTCCAGACTGGACCGCGTGAAGTGTTCCTTCTGTCTCAGAGTCTCAGTAGCCCTGCTTGAACCTGCAAAACTTGAACTTTTTAAGGCCCATTTGCAGAGTCATGGCTGCTTAGTTCAAAGGCTACTAGCCAAGCTTCCCTTCTGGAGGACATGGCAGTCTCGAAGGTGCTCACCATGGTGGCAATGAAGAGGCAGAGCAACCCCCTCCCTGCTGTGAAGGTTGCTGTGTGGATTTGGATAGCAATGTTGAACAAAGTGGTGCATGCTCCCACTTGGGAGAGGACTGAGTTTGTCTAAGTGTGTGGTGAACACTGGGCAGCATGAGGTTGGACTGTCACAAAGCATGGAGGAAAGAGTGGTTAACCGGCTCTGTGGCTTTCCATTAAGTCCATGTGCCAAAGGACATTCTTACCTCTTTGTTAATCACAGCGCTGATTCCAAAAAGGAATACCAAAGGGCTGCCTGTATGGATGATCACAGACAACCACACACTCCCAATTTGTCAACGCTTCCTTGCCTTTGGGTTGTGGTGCACAGTTCAACAACTCATGGAAGTGAAGGGCTGGGGGATCTCAAGAGGTTTCCTGCCTCAGCTTGCTGCAGTGATGCAAGGGTGAGTCTTTCTGGACCCTGAAATGGAGGGTCTGAATCATCAACCCATGCTCTCACATCGACCATGGAGAACAAGTGGGGCCTGATGCTTTTAAAACAGCCTTTTCCTTACCAGTCCATTGCTCTGTCCCTTACTGTAGCCTTCTCCTCTGTAAAACAAACCAGCACGATTCCTCCACCCTTTCCCTGCAGGGTATGCATACTTGTTCCATCACCTCCACCATCCAGCTTTTTTTGGACTCTCATTTTTCCCTTGCTTCTCCCGGGGGATCTTGAGACATACATAAATGTTTCTGGGGACTCCAACAGACCATTTTCTGCTGAGCTACACAGTTGGAAACCCAGAGCAATCCCACTCACTGGAAACACTGAAGTCAGTGGAGCTACTGCAGCGTGGACCAGTGGGGGTTGAGCAGTGTCCTGAGCAATTTCCCCTGTGTGTTTACCCCCCTTTCTGTTCCTGTTCTCTTCCAAGGGGGAGAGTGAGAAAGAGAAGACGAGCGGATGTGTGAACCATGCAAAAACATCGACTCCCTCTAGTGGCTTTGTCTCCATATAGAAGCTAATGGCTCGTTCCTTCATCTCCAGCCACAGAGGTTTGTGGCCTGAGAATTGGAGGGCCTGGGTTCACTCATGACAAGGGACACTGCTGGAAGATCTGTCATGCTCTTAGACCCTTTTGCCTGAAAAGTCAGCTGATTTTGAGAAGAAACAGCTCTTGTGCATTAGGAGGAGAAAACAATGGAGGCAAGAGCTCCTTGTGAGTGTGGAGAGCCCAGGACACGCTCAGGATCCAGTACGTGACAGCCTCTTTCTTGCAGTGCCTCTTGTAGACAGCACCTTGTCCAAAAAAAGCCTTTTATTCAGATTTTTCAGAGCTCTGTTATCAAAGTTGCTTTGATTTGCCTGTCTTCTCTGCCCTAGGCTGATGATTTTTTTCTAGGACACTATTTCTTAGCTCCATGAAACCATACCTATGTGTGACTGCTTCCTCCTTTTCTCCTGAAGGAAGCCCAGCACCCCCAGCATCATTACTGATATCCTCTTTTCTGAGTGCATGAATGCAAGAGTTAAATTAGTTTTACTTTTTCAGTAAAAAGTCTTTTTAATTTTTGTATTTTGTTACCAATACCACAGCTCCCTAAGGGATATTTTTTTTTCTCCCAGAAACAAAAGAAGAGAATTGTCTTCACATTGTAGCTACAGAGGACAATGTCAAAGACATGCTCATTAGCTAACTAGGTCCTTAGTGCAACAATCCCAGATGTCCCTCTAGATTTCCTCGGTTCCCCGCAATCCTCAGTCCCATTACTGGCATTTTGGGCAGCTATGACGTCTTTGCATGTTCACACTGTGGTCAGGGTGAACAGATTCACATCTTCTTTAAGAACATAGCTCTTGCAGCATGGCTTGCTGCTGGTCTTATCCACCGGCCATCACTGGGAGCCAAGCCTGAGGCTTGGCCACGGTTTGGGCTTGTCAAATTCTCTAAAAACCCCACTCTGAGCCCATCAGCACAGTCCACATGTCCTCCTCTTGCAACATTGCTCATGGTGTGGTCTTGTGCCCCTGTCCCCTCCCGGCTCCTCGTCTCACCCTTTCCCTTGAAGCAGTGCTCCTCACCTCATCACTTCACACAGGGCTTGCTCCTCACATTGCAGCTCTGGAGCACTGGTGCCTACAAGCCCTTCCCATACCTTCAGCTAACACGTACTGGTGGTTTCTGCAGCACACCCTGAAGATGTGTTTTCTTCCATCCATCAACGTTGTTCAAGCTCTTCCTATCTCAAAGTTACCGCAATGTTGTCTCTGCCTATAGCCACCACTCCTGCCCACCTAGAAAGCTCCTGCAAAGGTAACTGTCCCAACATGTGGCTTTCACCATGTCACGCCACTAGTACACTTCCTAGATGGTTCCCTGTCTCATTTGCACCATTCCTTTTTGTCCCTTGTCCTATTCTTGTGCCACTTGTCACTTCCCGTTCTGTATCAAGAGGCTTTGTACAGGTCCCTGATATTCTCCTTTGTCACATGTGTGCTGGATTTTGTGCTCTCTCCCATGCTTGGAGAAAGCAACCAAAACCTCTGCATGTAGGTACCTCATGGACCTCCTGGCAAACCTCCTTTAAAGTGTCTTTTGTGAGAGTGCTAGGAAAAAACACACAGAAGTTGGACGATGGCCTGACACATCGAACGCTCCTATGCCCTGTGACGGTGGAGCTAAGAATAGAAGAAATACCAACAATCATAATTAGGATGGGCCAATTTTTATTGTTTTTCCATGGAAACTGGAGTGTTTCCATCAGAGTCTTGTACGGAGGCTGCCTTCTGCAGCCGGAGGAGATAGAGAGGCACGGTCTTTGCGGGGGGACTCTGACCCTTGTCTCATTGAAGTGGAAGGGGTCTGGACCACACAGCTGAGCTCAGGTGAGATCCATCCCTCGGGGCTGGAGGGACGTGAGAGCTTCCAGCTGCCTCAACCCTGGTGCTTTTAATGCAATGGAAACTGTCTCAGGCTTTTTCGAAGAGGCAGCCCTTAAATTCTCGATGTGAGTTTTGGTTTTCCTTTTGTAAATGAAGCTAGCAATCCCAATTCCTGACCAGTGTTTGTTTGCTGACAATGTAAACTCCCGGGGCAAGGGTACTTGTTCGCTCCGACTGCAGCAAAGGGCTTGGCTGCTTGCTCATCCCCTCCTGCCTGGGCCTCTGGCTGCTGCAAGGGCACGAAGGGATCATCATTTTCAGTTTACAAACACAGGCATCTCCTATTTTTTTTGTGGTTTCCTGCTGCATCTCCAGACCAGGACACTGAAAAACATACAATTAGTAAATCTTCAAATCCCCAGCTGAAACAATTACAACTCCATGCCTGCGCAGCAACAAGACGTCGTTGGATAACGTAATCACAGCTTTACATGGCTGCTGCTGATCCCTTGGTTTGTAATGATTTCATTTCCCCTCTCCCACCTCCTTTATATTTTCTATTATGTAAAACCCTAAGAACTAATTACAAGTGGGTGGATCAAAGACCATACATTTTAATTTTCCTTCCAGCCTCACCCACTCGCGGTGAGGAATCCAGCATAACCCATTAAACTGTAGGTACTTGCTGACAGAAAGGGAACCATCTGCTGAACAACTTCTGTTAATTATTTTGGAACACACTAACAAGAAGAAAGCACAGGCCTGTAATGACCTTTCCTTTGGTGGCAGGATCCACTGCAAAGCAGACAGCTGTGGCTTGAAGCCAACGGTTAATGGTTAGTATTGGCACAAAAGACTCAATGTACTAGTATTTATTAATTTCCCCGTAGTGGAGAAAATATTCCAGGCATTCTGAGTATAAAACTTCCTAGCACCTGCACAAAACCAAGCTCCAAAATATTCATTTCGAGCATTATTCAGAGTCCCTCAGAAAATGTGGATTTCACATGTTTACTTCCTTGTGGTGTTCTTTTTTGTTTTGTCACATCTGATTCGGTCAAACAACCTTTTGTTTTGTTTAGCAATGAGCAATATTTACACAGGGCTTTTTTGGCACGAAAGGATCACAATTATTTCATGTCTCTGAGGCACGGAGGTCAATGGAAACTTATGCCCCTTGTAGACACGTGGACCGGTCGCTCATACATTTTATTTTTATCTATTTTGCCTGTTTTAGTGCAACTGAATAAACTGGCTTTTTCTTTGCCCTTTCCAGTAGATGCCTGCTGGGGTCAATCCAGAGCTCATGGAGGTTTCTGTGAGTCTCCTTTCTGAGGAGCTGAGCAGACGTTGGATCAGCCCTCCAAGTATCTGGATATCTTGAGTATGAATTAACAATCTGCCTTAATACTTAAATGGTGTGAAACTCCGCCGTGCTTCTTAATACGTTTTGCAAGAGAGCTGTGCCACTGTTTGGAGGGAGTAAAACAGGAGAAGGATATCCCACTGAATCCTGCAGACTATTTCAGCTACAGCTCCGTCCCTAGGTGCTAACATATTGAACCTTTGAACTGTGTTTTAAATCAGACGAGGAATTGCCCGTTGCACAGGGGATCTGGTCTGCTCTGTTTGATTTCTGCAGGTTTTTCTGCCTCTGGAGACTGTGGCCTTTCGGTGCAGAAGGGACACCTCAAGGACAGTCTCCACACATGTCTAACCAGGAATGCTCTTTCTAGGTCTGTGTTTGCACCCTTACTGCTCTCATAGCAGCAGGTAAAGTAAAGACGCAACATAAGTGGTAAATTAAAAGCTGTTTGTGTCTAAGTCATCCCATCTGTGTCTTTTGGATAGAAGTCAACCATCTTTGAAACCACATGCATCAAGCAATTGGCTAAATGTCCTTGTAGACAGGATGTCTCCTATTTGCATTTGAAGTGCTGCACTTTCTGTTTAAAATATGAATGCAACTTGCTCATACCATTTTCTTAACCTGTTTACAAATAGCGGCTATTGCATAATCGAAAATAGGTGTTAAAATGCTGAAGCTGTCACAGGGCTTTAAAGCATCTTTGTGTGAAGTACAATGAGATTTATTGAAAACACCTGAGGTAACGTGCACCCCAGCCTCTCCCCTGCCTCCAGCCCAGCCCACCACCGCCACCGCCACCCACCACCACCTTTGAAGTCACTTCGTTGGTCATAGACGCGCTGCGAGTTGGGGTACACACCTATCATTCAAAGGGCAATATATTATCCGCATGACAGATGTAATCAGTCCCTTGGTCTCTTAGAAGTGCAGCTGTTGGTGAATTCTTTTTTGTGAATGTAATATTTGAGAAGACTTAAGTTAAAAACTGACACTTCCATTGAAATCTCATCTCCTTTGGAAAGAAGGTTCCCATTTTCTGGCTCTCCTCCACGTGTGACAGCCAGGGATGTGTCAAACAGCATTCAACAGACAGTTTCCAACAGAGATGCCATTAGCAAAGATGGCATGAAAATAACCCTCCCTTAGGAACGTTTTTAATGTGAGCTGTTTGTCTCCAGAGCTGTGGCAAGGCCAAACCAAAAGGAAAAACCTCATTTAGGAGGAAGGCATATATTGCAAAGAGGAAAAAAAAAAAGAAAGAGATGCTGCAGCTTGGGAACAGGTAACAGCAGATGCAGAGGAGCCAGAGGGAGCAGGGCAAGACGAGGGATGGGAACGATGCAGGGACCAGCAGTGTTTTTGCCATGCTGGATCATTTTCACTTTCTTCGTCAACATATACACTGAGTGAGATGACTCCTGCCCAGAAGTCGCACTCGAAACGGACATTGCTCCGATGGCTGGAAGGAAGGGACTTCCTTGCTTTCCTCATGGGAAAAAGTACCCATCCCCAGCTGTGCCCAAAGTCACACAGGGAGCTCGCGGCCAAGTCGGGAAGCGAACCCCGGGCCGCCCGAAGGCTCGTCCAGTGCCTGAACCGCAGGCTCGTCCTTTCCTTTTATTGGTAAAAATAAAAATATGACCTTCTTTTGGCAGCCTTACAGAGCAGATGCTGCTTTTTAGATGACAGCATCGAAATGCAGAAAAACTTTGGGGATTTGCAGAAATTCTTTCCAACGACAGATTGTCTGGCCTACTAGTGTCATAATGTCAGCCCTGAAACATGCCATAAAGCTTTCTTTCAGCAGAACAAACACAACCCCCTAGACCAGCTCTTTGACAAGTAAGTAAAACAAAGCAGGGTAATTGCGGCTGGAAACCCACCAGGCTCTTAATGTGACCTCTTGAATACTAATAGTTATTAGAGATGCAATGAATAAACGTCAAGAATGTTACAAGCAATTTGTGTTTAAGAAAAGGACTCCAGAGGAAAGTTTGTGAACGAAAAGCTTTTGAATGTGAGTTACAGTAAGGAGGAAGCGCTCATGTGGCTCCTGGAGAGCCTGAATGTGTTTTTCATGTGCTGGTGGACTGAAGGATGGAGATGGAGGACTCCAGGCTGCTACAAGACTGTTGGGTCCCCTGACACAGAAGATAAAAGCCCCAGCTCTTTATGGAGCTGCTTTCCTCAATAAACACACAGATGGAAAATAAGTGAGGAGGGAATAAAGAGGGCAGGGTATACCGCATGATACGCAACTTAGCATCTTCGGCAGGCCACAGGTTGCCTACAAAAAGTCTTTTGCGTGCTTGTGCGTGTGTCAGACACCCCAATGAGGCACCCATGTATATGCAGAGATCAGCCCCAGGTGCTCAAGGCTCTTGGGAGATCCCCTGCCTTTCTCCCTCCTGGATAACTGGATATATATCCCCTTCCTTTCTCCCTTCTGGATAATCATCTTAGAAGGAGCATCTGAGGGAATTGGGATTGTTTAGTCTGGAGAAGAGGAGGCTGAGGGGAGACCTCATTGCTCTCTACAACTCCCTGAAAGGAGGGTGTAGGGAGGCGGGTGTTGGTCTCTTCTCCCAGATAACTTGTGATAGGATGAGAGGAAATGGCCTCAAGGTGCAGCAGGGCAGGTTTAGGTTGGATATCAGGAAACACTTCTTTACTGAAAGAGTGGTCAGGCACGGGAACAGGCTGCCCAGGGAAGTGGTGGAGTCATCATCCCTGGAGATGTTCAAAGAACATGTAGATGTGGCGCTCCAGGACATGGTTTAGTAGGCACAGTGGTGTTGGGCTGATGATTGGACTTGATGATCTTGGAGGTCTCTTCCAACCTTAAAGATTCTATGATTCTATATATTATTACTGGATATCTCGAGGAGGTAAACCAGTAGTGTGTAACTTGTGGGGTTAGGCTCAGAGGGCCTCAGGAGCAGGAAAGCTGCCTTTCCCGGCAGAGTGTGCCTCTGCCTCCAGCTTTGGGTGTTCTAATTATACTCTCAGTAACTTCTCAATTTCCAACCATTTCTCTTGTGCTCCGGCACCGTGTGTGACATGTCAGCGCACAAGTTCTGCTCAGAGCTGATTTTGTAGAGAAAACAAAGCCAGGACATTAACAGAGGCCTGGTCTTGGTAAGACCAGACTGAAAATGCAGGATATATGCTTTGTTATGCCGTTCTGGCCCAAGGAAATTCTGGTTTTGCTGAGAAGTTTCTGTTTTTCTTTGCATAACAATGTGAAGAGAATTAACAGAGTAAAAGAGTACCAAAAAAGCTATATTTCATTTGTCTAAGAACTGGAAGAGGAGAGAAATGGCATGCTGGGTTTTTCCATACATGGGCCTCAGTGCTGCAAAGGAGAAGCCAAGAAGCTTGGTCCAAAACAGCTGCAACTACGTAACCTCCATTATAGCTGCTGGATAGCACCTTTTTCGTTAGACCCCTTGCACTAATTTTCAAATTGAAATTACTCAGATGGCATGGATGGTCCTTTGGTTGGTGTTTGGCCCTAGACTCATTGCGAAGAGTAGGCGGACCTCTGTTAGCCACATTTAATAAAGGTTCAAAGGTCTTGTGACAGCAGAGCCAAGACGACGTACAGCTCACCCAGAGCTGTTCTCCTTTAAATTTGCTTCGTAGCTAAGCCATTTTTTACTGTGATTTCAGCGGGTCGGATATGTCAGCCTGTTTCCTTTTTCTCATTCCCTTCTCCAGCGTCACCAGCGATATGACTTAAGACTTGGGAGGTAGCACTGAGGTTCGTTGGGTGGTGTATGTAAAATGAGACACTGTTTAGTTTCAAGGCTGGGAATTCAACAGTTTAGCTCCACACACAGGGTAGAAAAGTGTTTCTTTTTATTGGTTTTTGAGTGTGTCCCTTTTAAATGTTACGGAGAACCTCTTTGTCCCTGTGGGAACAGGAGCCTCTGCTTGGCAGCTTCCTACTCTGCCATGTCCTCACCTCTTTTCCTCCTTTCTAAGGTAAACAATCCCTTGGGTTTTAGGTTGTTGTGGTTTTTTTTTTTTTAGTTAGAATACAACTCTAAAGCACAGGTTTAACTTCAGTGAGAGGTTTGAGCTTCACAGGAATAAAATGATGCCCTAAAGGTACACAACCACTCAACTTCAACATAGAGTATGAACTCAGCTCAACTCAACAAGACCAACCCAGGGCAGTCTTGTTTTGAACCTGAGCTGGGTTCCCACATTGCAAACTCACATCTCATCCAAGAGCAGCTGCGCTGCAGGGGAACCTGTGATCAATGTGCTGATGATTAGACCTCAAATGGCATGAGGCTGTGGTCCTTAATTGCTTAATGGCTGCTGGAATCTAACTGCTCAAACCTGTGTGTGGCAGGACGGGGAGCATGGCTGGAGGCTGTTTTGGTGGAGATTTTCTTGTGCGAGGAGATGAATGATCTAGGCCAGTTACATGGGCTGGTGGACTACCAGAAGGGTGTTTGATCCTGTTTCTCACTTGCTGCAATTAAAATTCCCCTCCCTTGGCCCTGCTACACTTCGCAAAACCTTTTCTCGTGGCTAGCGATGCTGTGACCCTCCTGCTCAGCCGCTCCCGCGCTGTGCGGTGCAATCACTAGCTAAGCAGGGTCAGACCAGTGCTTTCTTAGTAATGAAGTTCAGAAAGATGTGTCTGCCTTATCTGATCGGCCTGGAGAGCCTCTCCAACTGCTTTGTTCTCAGACATCCATGCAAGGAGCAAATCCCACTGGGCCGCAGCACGAAGGGACAAATCCTCTTAGGTGCGGGATGGGATCTAAGTGGACGGGAACCCAGAGAGAGACTATCATCAGATCTGTCTGTCTGCCTATGAGTCCTAAAAAACACGTTGGCTGCGGCATGCATACCCCAGTGTGAAGTCAGCCAGGAACAAGCCAGAGAACCTGCCTCTGACCCTGAGGACATCGCTTGAAAAATATTTTCCAGAACTCGGTGCCTGGGGACCTGCAGCTAACAAACATTCTGGAAGTGTAATCACAGCCTTTGGCTCTGCTGCCGAACCACCTACGGGAGGTGAGTTTAAAGAGAGCGGCTTTAAAGCTGTCAACATAAGAAGGAGGGAAGCCAAATTGCTTTCGTGCTTGCGTTCGTGTGCCAACTGGTTTGTCATGGGATTGGTATGTAGCAAAGATAGAGTTGTCTGCAGAAAAGCTGTATTATTCTTTTTTTGGATGGGTCCACTGGCGATCAGTCAGGGCCCACAGCGATTTCCTGAGGGGACAAATCTAGCCCTGAGATAGGCCACTGGCTCCTCAGTGGTTGCGTGGAGCTTTGCATTGGGTCAGAAAGTCAGCCTTTGAGGAGAAGAGCTGGAGAAGCCTTCCAGGAGCGAGAGCTGATAAGACAGCAGCTCCCCAGCTGTGCTGTGGCCACACAGTGCCGCGTATGTCATCGGAATAATGAGAATTAATAACCCTGGACCAGACTCTGACCTCTGCTATTCAGGCATATATCCCTGGCAGCTCCACCGACCTCTTTGCTGGGCTGCACATCGGCTTGTGTAACTTGTCTCAGCCCTCCCACAGCCCAGGTCTCCCACGGGCTCTATCCGGGGTTGGTGACATCTGGTGTCTCTCCAAGGGAGGCCCATGGAGAGAAGGATGTAGCTCTGGGGAGAAAGATGAATGCCAAGGGCTGTGCTCCCCTGCAAAGCGTGGAGCACTCTTCCTCCTGGCATCTGAAATAGAGAGATGTGGTGAAAGGACCACCCAGCCTGGGCTGCAATGTTCTGTGTCAATCCAAGAGGGACCACTTAGATTTGGTGAGAATGTGTCATAATGAGTCAGAATTCATGAGCAGTGGTACATACCTGGAATTGTGCAAAGCATTTGATACTGTCTCACACCACATCCTTGTCTCTAAACTGGAGAGGCATAGATGGACAGACCACTCAATGTACAAGGAATTGGCTGGATGGCTGCACTCAAAGAGCTGCGGTCTATGGCTCAATGGCCAAGTGGAGACAGGTGACGAGTGATGTTCCTTAGGGGTTGATATTGGGACCAGCACTGTTTAACATCTTGTGGGACAATACCCTTTGTAACAAGTCTCTTCATTGTCAAGAAGTGTTCAAGGCCAGGTTGGATGGGGCTTTGAGTAACCTGGTCTGGTGGAAGGTGTCCCTGCCCAGGGCAGTGGGGTTGGAACTGGATGGCCTTTAAGGTCCCTTCCAACTCAAACTGCTCCATGATTTGATGATATGCTTGATAGAAGAGAAATCCCTGGTCCCAGGCAAAGCTTGTGGTGTATTCTCACCAGGATCCAGATGAAACTAAGGTTAATCACACTAACAAGAGCTTTTCCAGATGAAGAATTTCTAAAGTGTCCCTGCTGCAAGGTGAAAAGTGTTGGTCAGCATGGAGCATCCTGAATATTGGCCTCACTGGTGTGAGCTTTCTGTGGGCGGTTGGGATATGCAAAGCCTGAGTGACAAGTGATGGGGACAAGGTGGCCCTGTGCAGTGGTGAAGGGCAGGAACACCTCCCCTTTCCATTGCCAAACCATCCTGAGCGGATGGACAAATGAAGTCTTCACCCTGCAAACTAATTCTCGGTGCCCTTCCAGGTTTTTTCTCCAAGACACAGACACACAGACAGTTGAGGTGGCATACTCAGTATTTCTTTCAACAACTCATGAAGTTCATTTGCTCAGTAACACACACTAACGTGGGAGTGGGAAGGGGTGAATGGACTGTAGAGAAGCAAAGGTTTACACTTATGCTACATAAATCTGGGCTAAAGCATCCCCAGCCTGTGTTCAAAGAACCGCGTTTGTGGTTTGTGCGAGGATGGGGTGTTTGCTTGGCTCACCCTCTACCAGCAGCTCAGGCATCTCGGGGTGACAAATCTCACAGCTGGCCAAGCCAGGCTGGAGGGACCCAACAAGTTGTCCACCTACATCCCCAGCCAGGCTGCAGCTCCGCAGGAGACCTGAAGCCGGAGGGCTTTCCTCACCCTCTTCCAAAAACATCCCTTCCCAGAGACGAGTGCCTGGCGCCCACCACCTCTCCATGCCCGGTGCTGCGAGGACAGCCGTGCGTGAGCTGGCGGCCCCCGCAGCCTCCTCCCCAGATGCGGCTGCTCCCTGGCGATGCTCAGCCCACACCCTATGTCCCCGTCCTTCTTCTCGGCGAGCTGTTCCCACCCTCCAGCTGGCCGAGGAGAGCCGCCAGCTGCCTCCGTGAGTCAGGAGCGCCGGCTCAGCCCGTCCTCACCTTTCCGAAAACATTGGCAGCCGCTCGCAGGCGCTCCCCCAGGACACAGCTGCAGGAACATTTTCTCAAATAAGGTCTGCAATGTCTAAAAGGTGCGGTGAAGAAAGGCGGGAGGAAAGCTCAGTCCCAGCTGCCGCGGGGTGCTGGGCTAGAGGGGGAGAGGTCGATATTGGGGATGGTGGATTCGTTAAAGTCGCTTTTCTTACACCACCGTTGCCTCATTGATTAAATCACGAAGAACCAAGCCTGGCTCAGCAATTCCTGGGTTTATTGGGGTGGACGGAGGGAATGGCACTTTCCTTATTTAGTGGAGGTGATCTGGAGGTAAACTGTTGTGCTTGCGACCAGCCAGAGATGCTCAGATGAAAAACACGTGCGTCACTGAAGGGTTGGGAAGGGACTTGTTAACTCCATGTGTCGAATTGCATTTTCTCTCTATCAGCCCCAAGCTGCAGGTGCTTACAGGGTCGGAGTCCCCGATGCGCAGTCCACCTATAGACCTCATCTGGGTTTTCCCTCATCTGGGTTTTCCCCTGAAACACGAGAAACTCTGTAGCCCCGGAGAGGCTGTGGGGTGGAGAGGACAGTGCCATGCTGGTGGACTCTACCAAGGATGAGGATGGTGTTACTCCCCAGATACAAAGCAAGGACATTTCCTTCCATCCCAGCTCAGACTGGGAGGATTGGCAGAAAGAAGACATTTTTTATTTCTTCTTTAATATGAGGGGACCTGCTCTTGTACCTGCAGACGATCTGGGCAATTCTAGGCTACTGTAGGGCTTTAGGACATGAGTAATGCACTCCTGTAAGTTTGTTTTATTATTTCTTTTTTTTCCTGGGGACACATTACAGCTTGTAGAACAGAGGTCCTGCTGTTTGCTGGGATAATGACCAGTGCTGCGAAGCTGGGTGGCCAGGGAGGCACGGGCCAAACCTCTGCCTGCCCGAGCTGGCTGGTACAGGTGGTCCCTTCCCATTCCCAGTTCCTGAGATATTATATCATAAGCTGTGTTTATCCATCTGTTTGCAATCTTCGGGGGGGTTGGCGTGGTTTTAATTAATGAGCAATTGTTTTTGTGGTTGTTGTGCAGCACCCTGAGCGATTCACAGGGGTGGGGGTGTGCTTATAAATAAAACAATTATTATTACCCAACTTCATTAACATGCAACGCCATCATTCCCTCCTCCTGTCCTGCCTCCTCGCTGCCGTCTCTATCAGGTGGGTCTGGACGGGAGAAGAGTCGGCAGAGCCCATCTGCTCTGGGCGATGGCAGTGTGGACTCTCCAGTGTCTTCTAAGGGCTGAGCCTTTCCCTCACGCAGGCCAAAAATAAGATCTCTTTCCTCCAGCCGTTTCCACAAAACTTACAGAAGCCAAATTATTTTTGAGAGTTTTACTCATTTGCCAAATTGGGCTGAAATCATCAACAGGTTAAAAACTACTTGCAACAGATGGGTTTTGTCTGTAGACACCTGTGCACAGTAACTACATAAATTCTGGGTTTGTGGGGGAATGAGGCCCAGAAAAAAAAACAAACCAAAACAAAACCCAAAACCAAACAGATTTAGGCAGGATTTAGTACCTGAATTTCAAAAACCCTTCCCAGAGGAGCTCTTGAATGCTCCCAAGGTGCTGGACGCTTGCGTGCCCACCGGGCATTGCAGCTGGTCCGTTCCCCATGACCTGCTTCACCTCAATAGAGGTTATTCCCAGGCCTGCTTTTTTTTACTGCCTGCCTTCTTACAGCAGGCAAAAAGGGTCCCTGGGGCCTTGTGTTCTCCCTTCTCCAGAAGATTTTATAATCGGGACTTTCTTTTTCCCCAATAATCAGAGCACTTGCAATACAAATCAGCGTGCTCAGCCTTGCACCTCGTGTGAAGACGGGGCCGGTGCCCACCCCCACTGCTTTGCGTTGTATTTTGGATTTAGACCATCAGATATGTCACACTGGGGGAAACTCCAGCCTGGTGGCAGGCAGCTTTCAGGGCTCTCCTGTAGCTGTAACCTCACAAATTAAAATAAACCAGTCCTGCCATGTCCCATCACACCACCCGGTGCTCGGAGGCTCCGATGTTGCATTTTAAAGAACCTTTTGAGGCCTGTTCATTAGGGAAGAAAAGTAATTCCCTGGTTCGGAGAGGGGACACAAGCTGCACACACTTACGTCCTTGCCACAGCAGAACAGGCTGCAACATCGGAGCCTCCGAGCGCTGCGTGGTGTGACGGGACATGGCAGCCCAGTGACAGGGTGACTGTGGGAGTCCATGATCTGGAGCAGTACACACCAGTGGCATTGCTGTCCTTGTCACTGCATGGCCGTAGCCTTCCTCTGGCCCTGGGACATGGGAGATGCAGACAACTGATGTCTCTCCAGGGTCCAGGTGCTCACTGATCCTCAGGATCTGCATCTTTAGGGATGGATGTAGCCCAGCCCTTACTCTTCCCAAGGGCTGGAAGGAGCAGGAAGAGAGCCCAGCTGGCTCCTCTCAATCCACGCTGACTTGCCTGGGTCTTCATCCCAGAGCCAGGTCAGCCTAACTCACAGAAAAACTGCATTTTTGGGAGAAGTGAGCCCTACACTGACACCACAGACAGATCCAAACTTGCTCCACGACCACAATACAGTGAAGAATAGGACCATCCCATCAGATGGCTCTGCTTGACCTGCCACGTTCATGTCTCCTCACTGGGGAAGGGTGGCAGATACCACCACATCCTGATTTTGGCAGTAAAGAGGCAAGTCTGGCTGTACACTGGAAGGTCCAGTCACTCAGGTCACCATCAAGATGTAAGCAGGTGTCCTGGGAACGATATTGGTCTCCAGCTGGAGCTGGAGATGCTCTGCAGAAACCTGAGATGTCCAAACGCTGGGACAGCAAACTTTGGGCTGTCTTTTGTGGGGAGCAGCTCAGACGTTCAGAAAACAGCACCTTTGCTCCCTCCCAGCACCTCAAGTGGTGGGAGGTGCCCTGTTTTCCAGTCCATGTTTTACCAGGAGAGGATCCCCGAGCCTGGCATGGGACGGTGGGATGCGGGTGACATCAGCTCTCTTGTAGCTCTGAACAGGCAAGAGCAACAGGCGGCCACGCTGCAAGAACAAGCGTGGGTGTTGCACGTGCTTTGAAGAAGCCGATGAGCTGCTGATCAGCAGTGGCCAGCGGAGAGGTTAAACGCAGAAGGAGAACATGGCTGGAGGGCTGGGCTGCCAAAACTCTCCTCCGAAGCACGTGTTGATCCAGGGAGAGCACTATAGATTATTTCTCTGTGTGTGCTCGCCGTGCCAAATATAACGAAGTAGCGGGAGGTTGCTCTGTTTCTAATTGGGTGATGAAAGCCCGTTTAGGAGGCCAAGACCGAACGGTCAGGAGCAGGGGAGGCAGGAACTGGAATGGCACTGCTTCCTGACGCAGCAAGGACGGAGTGGTGAGCACCAGCTCTCCTCTCTGTGCCGCTCTTGGTCCTCCTTGCAGCACGGGGGAGAGAGTCCAGGCTCAGGGAGCTCGGGGCTGCGCTTGGGGAGGAGGGGGTTGTCTCCTGGGAAGGCCCTTGCATTAAAAGGAGGTGGAAAATTCATTTTGATGATTGAAATGCATTGGCTGTACATTGTATTATATTCATATTAGGCTCTCTAGAGAAAAAAAAAAAAGGAAAAAAAAAGAGGAACTTTTCAAAAATGAACTGAAATGACAATTTTAATCAAGCAAAAAATTCCCTGTTCCAGGAAAGGGAAAGGCTTCAGTATAGACAAACCTTCAATTCTAGTGGGAAAACTCAGCCTGGCAGATGAGAAGGAACAGCCTGGAGACCTGGAGCACGTGGTGAGCACAGGGCTGAGTGCCGATGCTCCTGGCAGACTCCGTGGCTCCAAAGCCGTTCCTGTGGCACCCCTCCTCCCAGCCCCCACGCAGTTTCCAACACCGCTATGGGTTCCCCATCTCTGTGGGGTGAGAATGAGGGACTCCTGAAAGCAAGAGCTGTGATCCTCCCTGCTTAACAGCACCTTGCTCCTCAGAGGGCGAATATAATGCCCACAGCCCCACTGTCGTGGGGGGTCCGAAGTGGTGAGCTTCAGCAGAGCCCCTCCTGTTATCCTAAGATCTGGGAATTACACATTTGGCCCATGTGCTGTGTTTGCACAGGAGGGGAGAAGAAGGGATCCATGTACATGCGAGATACAGGGGAGTGAAGTGATGGAACACTCGTATTGGGACATTTATGAGTCACCTTCCTCTTCTCCTCCCCTCCGAGATAGATGTCATAATGGAGACTAACCCCGCAGTAATCTCCATATAACATATGGGATATGTTTACTTATTTCTTTCCTCTGTCTTCCCTGCTCTGCAATGTAAATAGTCACTTGTTCCTCTTCCAGATGCTGGTACATGGTCTCACCAGTAGGAAATATATTATCATCCAATAAAACCAAATTCTTGGTGGCAATGATGATGATTTATTGATTTTGGCTCCGTCGCCTTCACAGATGGAAATAGAAGCTGGCAGTTAGCTCATGTCTTGCAACTCGGCCTGGACCATTCGCTTTAGCTTGCCGAATGCTACACGTTGGAGATGCTATCTGCTCCTCAAAAGAAAGTTTCCAGGGTTGTGGCTGGATTTATTTAAGACTGCAATCAATGTCAATTAAGCGTGAATGCATCATGGAGACCCCAACTTCCTAATGACAAGCTACCTCTGGGATAGAGACATCCAGGGCACATCTCCAGCCCCGCAGTGATGGGTCCGCCCCAGTAAACATATGCACTCGGAAGCTTGCGAGCCAACCTAAACAAACATTGCAGAGCAGCCTGCAAAGTCCTGACCCATGGAAACTTCCTGGGTCCAAGGGTCTCTGCAGCTGGAGAGGACATCCTCGCCCACAGCTGCAGTGGCTGCTCCCTTCCCAGAGGGAGCCCTTCCCTTTCCCTGCCCACCTTGACCCCGTATGAAGCCATGGGGCTCTGGGAAGGGTCCTGGGACACATGGTGTGCCTCCTTCCCAGGGTCTAGTGCTGGGTTCCTCCGCTTTCTGGCCAGTGTTCAGCAGGCAGAGCCTCCGCTGGAGCAGGATCTCTAGCCAAGCCCACGCACTTGCGCTGTGGGAAGAGCTGAGACCTCTGTGGTTGGTTCATGTTTCAGAAGCCACTTGTGTGTGGAAGCCTCTTGGCCGGGCACTACTGGCTTTGCAGAAAGACCTTTTCTTGGTTTTATTTTTCTTTTTTTTTTTTCCTTGCCAATTCTCTAACTGGGCCAAGAGGAACCCCGGGAGCCACCAGCGGACCCGACAACACACTGAGCAGATGTTGATGGCTTTTTTTGTAGAGTGAAGAGTAATGGAGTTAATGACTGAATTGCCTTGACTTGCCAAAGCAGTTGGTTTAGGGGCCTGATTCGAGTACCCATAAACAGCCCTTGTCTTGTAAAAAAAGAGCTGCATGCGGTCCCTGAAGCCCCAACCTTTCTCTGCTCCTCGGGTCCACGGCTTCTTTGGAAACACACCACTGAGGCCGGATAGAGCTGGGGCCGGACAGGCACTGCTGCTCTGCCGTCTTTGCTTAACATCATCCACCTTTCCTTGCTGATATCCCACTTTGGGTTGCATCACTCCCTGGGACACGAGCTGGTGGAGAGGGGTTCTCCCAGAGCAGCTGATGAGCAGCAGCCGGCTTTGCCCGGCAGTAACCTGCTGGTACGGCCGAGCCTGGGGTTAGACCGGATTACAACCATCCTTAAAACTTTTGCTTCATCCTCCGATTGCTCCTGGTCAGAATCTTTCATCTGTTTTGGGAAAGTTTGGTTAACTTTCATGTGGTTTCCAAAAAAGAAAATCATCCACCAGAATTTCCTGTTATGCCATCAGTCTCCAGCCCGGCCAAAAGGAGCAGTTTACTGTTGTTTACATAGCTGCAAAAATGTACTAGGACCTTCCCAGCCCAAGGTGCCTGCTTATTCTTAAAGCCTGGCCTCCCGAGTCTCCGAGTGCCATTTGCAGCTGTGTTTGACTCCACAGGCTCTCGTTTCTGGGGAGGGAATTTCTCCAAGGCAGGAAACCATGTCTTCGCGTGCCTCCACGCCATGCCTTGTGCCAAGGGGCCCCGATTCCGACGAGGGATGCAGGATGCTCAGGCAGTTGCAAACTTGTGCTGGAGCTGGGTGGGGAGCTGCACTGAAAGCTCTTGATTAAACTCGTTAAATTCATGGCATCTTCCATCTGGGAATGGAGGGAGGGGAGCAACTCGCGATGCAGCAGATGGGGTGGGGGAAAGGAAGGACCATGGGGCAGGAGGAGGGAGGGCAGGAGGAAAGCGGCATGTGGAGCTTTCCATGAAAGCTTGCTGTTGTTGTAGGAATAATACTGAGACCTCACCGGGCAGGAGCCAGGCTTGAGATCCCATCTAAACCTGTGAGTGCAGTGTGAAGGCGAGCAAATGGCCCCTGTCATGGAGGTTCCTGGAAGCCAACGGGGAACATGTGGTCTCCAAAATTTTTCTGTTAATTTACCTCTTTCTGGGTAGTGGGTTTTGACATATGGAAAAGCAGGTACTTGTACAGGAAAATAACCTTGTCCTTTGAAGTAAACCCACTATAGGATTTAGGGGAAGCGAGTGTACCCATCTGCTCGCTGTGTCTCTGCTATAGGGCACCTCCAGAGTCCTTCAAAGAGTCCCAACGAAGAACACTCTCTCAGCAAACACTAAGTGTGAGTATTAAACCATCTCTCCTTGGAGGTCCAGGGAGGCACCTCTTCCAAAGCAAGACTGGCTCCTGGTCATCACCCAAAAGGTCACTGTGGGAATCACTGTGGGAACACACCTAAGGGGGAAAGCCCGTCCTAGGGGGTCAGAGGAGGAGAGGACCATTTTAATTTGTACCTTCTAAGTGCTGGTGGCATCATGTAAGTCCTGAGTGCTCAACAACCCCAATACCCCCAGCTGTCTATTGGTATGCAGCGATGCATTTGTTTCCTCACTGAGACCAAAGGGATTCACTGCAATGGGATTGTGCAGCTTTTTGTTGGTGGAGCAACACATGCTTAATGGAAAGCAGCAAAAGCCTGGATCTGGAGGTGATATCTGCAGTGATTTCAAGGTTTCTTGTCTTTGAATATCTCTAGAAGACCTGCCATGAAGATAATCCCGTTTACCACTAAGTACCATGAGGTTCCCCCAGGGCACTGATCACAAGCCACTGAGGTTTATGAAAGGAAAAGCTGAGTTACATTGGTCACACATCATATCTGAAGTTTATAAAGAGGTAATAAAAAATTAACACACTGTTTTGCAAATGGTTACACTCTTTGGTGCCTAATGCAGTCCTTCATAGCCGTCACTTGCCCATTAAGATCACGCTGTAATGCAGAGTATTCAGACGTGAACTCTGCTTGTGATTAGAAATAATTTGGCTTCATTTTTCCTAATGAGAAAGGTATTTTAACAAAAATACAGTTCTTTGCAATACACAAATAAAATGTTTCAAATGGCTTGCTCTTTAAGGAAAAAAGGTAAACTTTTAAATGTATATTTTGTTTTTATGAGAAAAAAAAAACAACAGTTTTACTTGTTCCCTCTCTTTTTCTCTTTCCAGTATGGAAAACTACAAACAAAATAAAACCTGTGATCTTTTTCATAATATACTTATCCTTTTTGGCCAGATTGACTTTATAAAAAAATTAATAAGCATATGCTTAACAGAGAGCTTATGCTTTTATGTTTACATAGCTATTGATTTACAATACTCTTAAAATTATAGAGCCAAATCTAAGTCTTTGCTTTGTTTTTCCATTAATGGAAATTTGTGTAAGTAAAGAATGAAAAAAGAAGTAACTTTTGACCTCAGTAAGCCTGTGAAAATTTTGCCTAGGCAAGAAGTGATAAGGATTTCAAAATTTGGTCCTTAGGAAAATCTTTGTGCGAGATAAAATAGCAATGTGACCAGCATAGAGAACATTTTTTTTTTCAGAATCTTTTATCAATTTTAAAAACAACACCAAAACATTCACTTGTATGTCTCTCAGATAGTGGATTTTGAAGAAGAGGCAAGAAAAGTGGAGACAGCAGTGCAGACTTCTTGGGGTTGCCTCCTTAATCGAAACCAGCATTGCATTATGCATTCAAATAAAAAGAATGTTCTACCCGACTGGAACTCCAGTCCTACAATAATCAGTAAGAATACAATTATCCATCCTGGAATTAGATCAGTAGAGCTAATGAAAAAAAAAACCAAAACCAACACACTAGTTAAAACTGTTTTTATTAATTTTTTGCTTTTCTGTTTCCCTAAATGAAAAGCTTTTTTCAGAATTTGTTTGAATTGAAATGTACTTGCTTGAACATCAAACAGTGGAAAAGACTTCTTTTGATGAAAACTATACAGTTCTCTGCCCTCCTTCTCCTCCAGTTTAAACTTGGCAAAATAAAAATATACCTATAAAAATAGTTTATTGACTTTCTTCATGGAAAATACCTCCTATTTTCTGACTCTTTGCACTGGTGTTAACAATGAAGTTACACAACGGGCAGCTTCTCTACCCAACATTGGGTGCCCTGGGAAGGTCAGTCCAACAGTTTCAGAAGGATTCCCACACATTTATGTGTTGGCTGATGAACAGACCCTCATCTTCTGGACAAGGGTGTAGGACCTTCAGTGGTAATGCAGTAGAGGAGGCCTTAGGTTTCCATCTCAGCTGCAAGGCAGCATTTCAAGCAGCCTACATAACTTCTGAACAGGACCCATTCAGTCCAGGTTCTGTCTCCAACAGGAAAAAGAGAAGTGCACAAACAGGAGAAGTGCATGAGGTGTTTCTCCCAAAACTCACACTACCTCCAGCTTGGAGAAGTTCCTTAGCTTGACGCGACCCATCTGTCTAACGATCTCACTGGATTGCCCCTCCGAGTCCTTGTCCAATCTCCCTGGGACTCCAGGTAAACCTTTCACACTTGAAATTCCCCTTGGCAAGGATTGGCACTGGTCCATTACCCACTGTGGGGGAAATATCTTCTTTTGTTTATTTTCAGCTTGGCTCCTCATGTCTTTGTACGATGCCTCGCCTCTTCAGTACTGCTTGGGGAGGAAGGTTTCCCACATATGAATCATCCACAACGCTCCCCAGAGCATTTCTTGATGCTCTCCATTGGTGTTAAATAACCAATAAATTTAAACAGCATTCAGCTTGAGGGCTGATAAGATCACAGTGAGAAAGGGGACAGTGCCAAAAATATCGAGCTTTTTAAAGGATGTGCCATATAATGCTTTTAACATTTGCAGTCCTTAAGGCCAAGGGGATCATTAGATCATCTACTGTGACCTGCATAACGCAGGCTGGAGAATTTTGCCTGCTTACCCCCACTCTGAACCCAGTAGTAACTGGTGTTTAAGGGAATGAGCAACAGTGAAGGTATTCAAAGCACCATCACATCAAACTGCAGCTCCAGTAGCAAGGAAGGATAATGAATCTGTCAACTGGGGGCCACTGTCCTGGGACTGGAGAAGGAAAAAGTAGTGCCTAAATTCACAGAAGTGAGGTAAGGGAGGCAGGATGCTCGTGGCTACTACATGCCCATTAGCTGACCTCATTTTTATGGAGGGGCTGAGAGCAGAGTTTGAGGCAAGGAGGGAGCAGGAGCATGGGAGATGGAGAAAATCTCATGTGGTTTTGTTATGAACATATCGTGTTGCTCTAACGCAACACGTAATCACAGCCATTCAATAAGATAATTGACTTCTCTAACAAGGGGAACTTATGGTCCAAATCTGCCCCTAAGAAATTTAATATTTGGTTTGAATAAAAAAGGAGTGGAGGGGTTACTCTAGAAACCCCCTATACCTTCAGTGGAGTAACAGGTCAAAGAAACATTTCCCGTGTTTCTAGTCTGGTCATAGGACATGACACTTGAAGAACACTTTGCACTAGCGAAAAATGCAGATAACACATTGGGTGATACGGCCAATTCTGAGCACTACCAAAGAGGCGGTCAATTCAACTTTGTAGAGTGGCAGACAGCTGGCCACACAAACGCAAGGTCAAGTGCGAGCTAGAACCATTCCCTGAATGGGACACCAGTGGTTTGGAAATGTCGATGGGAGAGATGGATATATTCCTTCATTGGGGACTGACTATGGACCACCAGCATGAAAATAGCTAATATGTTGGTCATTAACATGTTTAGGCTGGAAATCAGAAGAAGTTTGACCTTTAGAGACATGGGACTCTGGACCCCTCACCAGACTCAGGGCATGAAGAGCCCAGAGCTGCTTGTGTCACGCTGGTGGGCACAATCCTGGAATTAGAAACGAGAGCTTGTGGGATGATGTGTTGGGTGTCGGACAGCCTGGAATTTCCAAGAAGGGTTAGAAGAAGAGCTGATGCCCGTGTTTGTCACGCAGCATTTACAGCACATTAAATTAATCACAGGCTTTGTAACTTCCTGGCTTTTGCAAAGGATGAGCATTATTTCCTCACCACAGCTCCACTCCTTCTCCTGTGGAATCTCACTCCTGGATTTGTTTTTTTTTGCCTTTCTCTAAAGCTTTGGTGACAGGTCCCAGACAGAGCCGGTGACCACAACACCAACATGCTTCTCAGGTGGGCCTTGCTCACTGCCTCTGTCGTAAAAGCATGAGTAGAACTGTGCTCGTGTAGAAAGTTTCTCTCCACTTCAACAAGCAATTACAGTTGGGACCCCTACTTCTGCTACAGGATGGGTCATGGGCCACTTCCAAGTACCATTTTCACCTGGCATATTTTATTCTATTGCATGGCCCAAGGCTCTGAAAGCATGCTTGATCTCTCCTGATGTCTTCCTGTGCCACACTGCAGTTTTTGAGGCTTTTTGAACTTCCGTCTGTAGAGATCAGCTGTGAGTTTTTTTTTCTCTTCCCTTGGGCAGGAAGGAAGCCGCATGTGTGGCATCACGCTATTGACTCAGTCGATTAAAAATTGCTTACCAGTCCATACATCAACCATGGGTTTTGCTCTTAAATTGGGTATTTCTTGCCGCACCTGCTGCATCAACACACCAGCTGCATTATGTAGTGGGCTTTGTTCACCTCTTTTCACTGTAGTAGCTGTGAGTAAAACAAAGCTCTAACAATGTTCATGTATGGAATGCTGTTTTTGATGAGGTGGCATCAGTGAGAACACAAGGAGAAGAATGAACCCCATAAACACACTCTTCTTCCCTCTCAGCCATTGGCTTTGATTGTTCTTCTTCATTTTGGCTCCTCATCGGGGGCAAAGATTCTTCCCCAGGACAACACAATAGTGGAATAACAGTGTTTCTTGTATTTCTCTCCATGGCCACCTCCTCCTTCTCATACTGTTCCCTCTTCTATAGGGCAGAGGGCTTTAGTTGACAGCCTGTTGCACTTGGTGCTGCACGTGGTGAGAGGTGGACCCTGTGGAAGCTCACAGCTTGGGAGGTAACACAGGGGTGTGGAGGATGTAATGGGTCAGAGCAAGAGTGAGGAACAAGCCAGGGATTTTGCATTGGCTGGTTTAGTGGCTGATGCAGGGGACCACCTCTCCTGCTGCTTGCTAAGGGGACAAGAATCTTTCTGTGCTTGTTACTGCACAAACACACAGTTTCTCAAAAATATGGCAGGACTGTGATAGGTTTCACGAGCCCTACAAGTCAGGCTCAGCCTTGCGAATGCTTCATGTCACTCTACATAGGAGGGATGAGGAAGAAAACATCACTTTACTTTAGAGGGAGGTAGATTAGGACTAGATATTAGGAAAATTTTTGTTACGCTGAGTGGTGGAACACTGTCCCAGGTTGCCCAGAGATGTGGTGGATGCCCCATCCCTGGAAATATCCAAGGCCAGGTTGGCCGGAGCTCTGAGCAACCTGATCTGGTTGGAGATGTCCCTGCTCCTGGCAGGGGGGTTGGACTGGATGGGCTTTAATGGTCTTTTCCAACCTGAACCATCCTGTGATTCTATGATTCTGCATTAAGAAAGCTCTGAGCAGGCACCATTTGTCAGCAGACGAGTGTGGCCAGGCCTGTTCCATTGCTGGGCACTGGGGACAGCAGCCTTTTCCACCATCTGTGTATAATAAATGAAGAATTTGGGTCATAAAAATTTCTACCCTGTTTAAGATGCATGGTATTGCTTTTCTCAAGCTAACTGCCCCTGGCAGTTCCAGTTAATACTTCCGTTTGAAATAAAAACCTTAAAAGCCTTTTAAGTTGACATTTAAAGTAATTTGGGAAACAATGTGAAAACATAATCTCTCTTCCAGGGTCTTTTTGCAAGGTATGGAGTTTAGCAGCTCTGCAAACCCTTTGCCCATGGCACACAGCCTCCGTGAAGCCTCGGGAAGAAATATTTATCCTGCTTGTGCAATATAATCTCTGGCTCCCAGCCCAGCCCTGCACTGCTGTGATAATTGTAGATGCATCTTTTCTCCAAGGGTTTGTACCAGCTAACGGGAAAGTCCTATTAAAATAATATTGGAGCAGGTAAAGACACTTAGGGAAAGCCTTGGCACTCTACAACATGAGGTACGTGGCAAATCTCAGCCTTCCCCAAGCAGGCTGGAGCCATCCTTCTGTGGCAGGTGGTGAAATGGAGCACAGCAAAATGTGTCACCATTTCCCCGGGGTCTGCCTCTCACGTCCCACCCGCCTGCAGAGCAAGAGGCTGAATCTCCTCGTTTCCCCAAGGGAACCATGAGTCAATCCTTCCCCGGGCAAATCCCTCCGCACCTGCAACGACCCCTGGCAAAGGAAATGGGAAGATGGTTTTCTGCAAAATACTCCAAATGTTTCCACTTTGCAAGGGCTGGATGGGCTCATTTTCCTGGCAATTATTTTTAGCCATTTTTCCACAAACATTTTTCCCCTTGAAAATACAAGGAAGTTTTTGGTTTTTTTTTTTTTAATTATCATGTGCTTGGAATCCTGTCTTTAGCAAGTGCATGGCTGAACAGCTGTCGGTGAAATGAAGAATTGCAAACATCATTTCAAGTAATGATTTTGTTTACATAGTTTGTGAAAAAATGGTAGAACTTCAGTGATGTCAGAATCTTTTTCTCAGGAGCTTTGTTTTTGGAAGGAGGCCTTTCGGGGAAAGGCATATCTATACATGCACCACACCAAACACAGGCGACTTTGATCTTCGCTAGTGCTCTGAGTTTTTCTGTAGAAAAATGAATACAATTTCTCAAGAGAAAGGTTTATCATTAAAAAAAAGAGAGAAACATGGGGTGAATTGTTTAGAAATTGCTTTCAAATTTTCCTTTCCAGTTAACCTGCAGCTGTATGACTGTTACTCCAAGAAACTCCAACTAGAACATTCCCAAGGTGCAATGTTTTGACTTTTTCCTGACTAAAAAGTGTCATTGACATTTGAACAAGCAAGAGATTTCCCAAAGGCACTAAGCAGATATATCCTGGAGAGAAAATAAGACATGTATTGACTGAAGGCAGCAGGGGCAGACTTCATCTGATGGTACACCAAGGTGTACATCTGAGTGACCCACCTTCCCACTATTCATCCCTCTATAGGCAACAGAGGTCCAATCAATATGTGATATAGGCCATACAAATGGCTATGAGGAAGGTGTCCAGGTGCCACCCTCCTCAACCTAAAGCAAATGTCTACATTTGGTCATGAAAATCACATGTGAAATGTGGTCTTTTTTTCCCCCATTCAATATAAAGAAAATCCTGGGATGAATTGCTCAGGTGAACATACCCATGCTGCAGACACTAAAACTAGAAGAGGACATCTCTTAAGTTGACTGACTGTCTCCAGGGCAGATGGACAGCTGGCTGCAAGTGCTGTGATAACATTCCTCAATTACTTCCATCAGTTAATGAGTTTTTAAAGATCATCCTGGAGTACCGAGCATCAGGAAGATATTCAACACTGTCCGGGAGCGGGAATTTCTATTCTGCCAGAGTTTCCAGTGTTTTGCCAAATGAGAATCATTCACATTCGGAATTAAAATCTAAAAGTCACTACTGCCTTCAGGATAAAAATACTGGAAGAGGGTGTACTGGGATGTTTTATTAAACTGTGTTGCAGGAGCTTATTTGTTTTGACTTTTACATTATATCAACTTTTAAGTATAACTGATTATGTAGAACTACATCATCTGCTCTAATAGAATACGATTGTATTATGATATAAAAGTCAAAATGTCACAAACTGAAACTACGCTATCAAAATGCAATGTTTTGACTTTCCTGACCAAAAAGTGTCATTGACATTCGAGCAAGTTCCTGCTTGATTTCAGAAAGAATAGTATTTTCCAGTGGAAAACCTCTTGGTCAAAAATATTTTGACTGGCTTTGCTAGGGATAGAAACAGAGGGTGACTGCAGGAGAAATAAACGCTATGGCTTTTCTGCCTGAGCCATTCTGCTCAGTCTTGCTGGGTTTGTCTGGGGGTCTATGGGCCAGAAGTGGAGCTGGTACTGGGGCACATACAGCCACACGCAGCCGGGCACATCCTTTCTTGCTTTAGATAACAACTATGGAGTCCCAGCGACCTGCTCCGCTCTTTACCAACCCTCATGATAACTCATTTCAAAAGACATCCTCTAAAATTATCCCAGCTGTAGAGACTGTAATGGAAAAAGAAGTCCTGGTGGTCTCCTGCTCTGCTTGGCTCGGGGGCAGATCTGTCTGTCCCTGCAGACATAGCTCCGGGGTGGTGGTTAAATTGAGTCCCTGTGGGTTGCGAATCTCTAGTCTAGGAAAAAAAGTCTGGTCTTCTTGATGTACACAGTATTTCTGGAGCTCTCCTTCATGACACGGAGAGATGTGGCCATTGACACAGAGGTTCCCAGCTCACGTGGGGTCCATGGAGCATTTCCAGCACCCTGACACATCATTTCAGTACTCACCTCTACAGAGCCCCAGCTCTACCTTTACATTTAGTTCTTAACTTGGGGCAGCACTGTCCTGAAGATGGAAACTTCCCTCATCTGGAGCCTACAGAACTTATACAGGAGGTAAAATTACTCATTGATGAGAAAAAAAAAGGGGTTACTTGCCCAAAGGGCCTACAGTCAAAGCCTTGCAGCAGAGAGGACTCATGGTCAGGGTCTGATCCACACAGGCTCCATTCACGAGTGTTTTCAGCTCCTTAACACATGCTCTAGAACCGCTATAAATATTTCCCATCTAGGCCCTTCCTAACCCATACTGAAAATGATGGTCTTGGTAAAATTTTACGCTGCACTTTAAGATTTATGAGTCCATAACGCGCGATTTACCCCTGGTAAGGGATGCAGTGCTGGTTTTGTGCTCTATGTAATGCTCTGCCAACATCAGCCCCAAAGAGAGACCATCAATGTCTAAACAGTGAAAAGAATGTTGATGACATTTTCTTTTCTTAATTCCACTAAAGACAAGAGAGGTTCATGTAAAACATAAGCTCTGGTCGCTTTCCAACATTAATGCAATTTACTGCAAAAGTGCTCACTTTTTTAATTAAGCTGGAATGCTGCTACTCTTTGTAGGAATGCAAAACGAGCGAGTTACTGACAGAGGAAAGGACTAATCACTGCAATCTGCTCTTCAGAGAGCAGAGCAAGACTCTGCCACCTCTGCTGGGCTTTGCTCAGGAGCAAAGTTTGCTCGACGGAGCGGGCGGTGAGCAGCGTCAGGTCCCGGCAAGCAGAATCTTTTCAAATGTCTAAGGAGCAATTCTGCAAGCCTCTTCCCTCTTCGCTGAAGTCGCCACGATCCAGTGGCTGGGATGTGAATTTCGTAGGCTGATCTAGTTTCTGAATAAATAAAAGTGCGGAATTTTTTTTTTGTTTTAACTTCAAATGGCTCAAAATGAAGAATCTACACCCCCTCCACATGTGCCCGTAGCAAGCTGTTTATGAAAGTAGAGCATAAAATATTTGATCATGGTTTTGATCCAGAACATGCAAACATTTGTCCTCTTGTGCCGGCTTCACCTGGTGGCTTTCATTTTCTTCGACATAAAGACAGGGTGAAGCAAAGTAATAGAAAAATAGAAAACATCTTTGTAGAAAATGAGATTGCAGCTGTGTAACTGGAGCACACAACCATAAATCAGAATGTCAAATCCAAAGCACATGACTTTTTGCGAGTTCTCCATGTGTGCTATAATGTGATTACAGCCTGGTTACTATTATGATTTAAAACAAAGTCTTTCATGCTAGAAACAAAACGCGGAATGTGAGCAGCCTGGGGGAGAGAGACGGGAGACTTAGCCCCGGCTGTCAGAGGTGGGCTAGAGGGTTTCAAGTGCTTCTCCGTCAGGTGTGAGGGGATGAGGGAAGGACTCAACCCCGGCTTTGGCAGCAGTCTTAACATCAGGGACAAATTAGCCGGTGGTGTTCGGCTCCGTCTAACAGTCCGCAGTTAGGGATGGGGTAGGTTTCTGTCTCCCCACGTCGTAGAAAATCCCGAAGCCAAATACACAGATTACAGAAGTCATTCTTTTCTGTCTATCACATAAACAAATGGTCCAGCTGTTATTGCTAAGATTCCAGTTTGAAAACTTGGACTTTCTTGTATAAACTCCAATGTAATGGTATTTAAAGTGTCATAGACAATAAGCATCTAATCCTAGTCAATAAATTGCAGACTAGTTGCATGAGCTTTGAGAGCTGTTAAAGACAGCTGTGCTTTTTTTGTAATTCAAGTCATTTCCAAATTGGGCAGCCCTCCTGGTGTATTTTCAGACAAACACAGTGTGCTCAGAAAATGTGTTGTTTGGAGCAGCACGAGCATGAATGCAAGGGCGTCACATCATCCCGGAGACAGAGTGGGGATCGCATTCTCCGTTTCTAAGAAGCTCAGGTTGATGAGGAGGAATTGCTGAGATGTCTGTGAAATTAGTAAATGGCCCTGCAGGTCTCCTGAGGGAAGAAAACGTGGCCCCTGTGGAGAAGAAGGGGGAATATTCCTATTAACTTCAGTTGAGCCAGCAATATAAATGGGTCTGCAGAGACTCCCATGCCTTTCAGAGAGAGGGGAAAGAGGGCAAATACTTTTTAACTATCACTCAGCTGTTTTTGAGAAACAGCAGCCTGTAAGGGCTGAAGAAGGTGGACAAAGCAATATTTTCCCAGAGCCGGCCTGGTGCCGTGGCTCTGAGAAAAGCTGGTTGAGGCCGCGTGGGCTCCACCAATGTGAGGTGTCTGGGACACATCTCAACGCACGTGACTTCTCCTGCTGGGATCAAACACGAGGGGTCAGAGCAGGGTTCCCTGGGTAGCAAATTTTGGGATCACGATCATGGTTTTACAGAAAAAGCTGCAACCACCAGCCTCTCTAATTCCTCTCGTTGACCTCAGTAGGAGATCAACGCTTCTGAAGACCAGACAGGTGCTTGCAATAAACTTTCAGAGCCTCCCCACCAGGCTCAGGGTGGAAATCTTGGCTCACATGTATATTTGCAAGGTATTTCAAACGTTACATTTGAAACCGGTTAGCACAGGGTCACTGCCTGGTATTGCAAGGTGCCCTGCGGGATTTGGTCGAGTCCAAAGGTGTCTGAGCACTTGGTGCTGGGCTGTCACTCTCCCTCCCTTGGCAGCTGTGGTGAAAAACATCCAGCCGAGCTTTTTCAAGGGTATTTTTCCACATCTGTGAGCACCAAGCAGATTAATCTATTTCTTTCCCTCCTACCCCCCCCGTAAAGCCATTTTATCACCATCAGACGGTTTACACCTGAGAAGCAGCCTTGCCTCCTGCAAGTGCTGCTCCGTGGTGCTCAACATCTGCCCCTCAGCGCGTATCAAATATCCCTCTCCTTGTCAGCAGCATGAGGAAAACAGACAAGCTGGCGAAGAAAATATAAATCAAAAGCCTTCACTGCAGGGCAGGATTTTGCCAGACCTTTTCATGGGGCCCGGTCCCTGCCATGCCCGCCTGGGGGTGCGAGAGCCCCACTGAGCACCTGCTAAAAGGGCATCCCACCACCAGGTTGGGTTTAAATACGTGCAAACAAGGAGCTTTTGTGAAACCCATGTCTTCCTGCCTGCGTTGGCCCAGCGTGGCATGGGGAAGGGTCTTAGGATGGCCCTGAGCCGGTGGTTGAGCCCCAACCCTGGAGCCGGGTGCCTTGGGTTCGATTTCCAGCTTGGCCGCAGGCTTCCTGTGTGGTCTTGGGCAAATCATACACTGCAAGGCCCGCTCTCCATTTGCTGATATTTTGAGAGAGTCGTGGTTTGGCAGGTGAACGAGCTGCATACGTATGTGGGGAGAGGAGGTTTTATTATTAGCGCCAGTCGACAAATAAGGGCCCGCTCCATCTGCGCGTGTTGCGATTTTGCAAGGGCAGGGTTGGGAGGAGAGCGCTCATCAGAGCACGTGTACGCCAGGGTTTCACCCCGGCCTTGTGTGCAAATGACAGCATCTCTGGGAAAGCAAGCCTTGCCGATCCGAGCAGCCGTGAAACTAGTCCATCATCACGTATGTTCTCAGGAATGCGCACTCGTGTGGGTCTCTGTAGACAACCCTGATTCATCACCTCCAAAGCAATTAATAAAGCTCGCTGGCCCTTCCTCAATATATTGAAAATGATTTGCAATTTGAGAGTGAGAGTCAGTGTTGTTTTTCACATGGAATCAGTTTAATTAATCACACTGTTTGAACAGCTGGGTCCACCATGCATTTCTACTCGAGTTCAGCATTCCTAGAAAACTTGTCAAGTATGAATCAAAATAATACCATCTCCCTGCTTCCAGTGATTAATCGCATATCTCTCCTTCTCATTCACACCTAAACATCAGCTAAATCAAAAGCAGCCTCCTTCCCCACCATTGAGTTTGTGGCTATTTGCCAGTCTAGGATAAATTATCTAGAAAAGGCTTTGAAAAGCTGTTAGTTTACCCTCAAACTTTTGTTATCAATGTCTGTTGCAATTTCACATGTATTTGTAGTCTCTAGGAGCCAGGGACCGCACAGGAAGTGTGCACATTCCAAAATTAAGGATTTGTGGCACAGAATTAAAAAATAAAATTAATTTCTAGCATCTGGAAGTCCAAGTGAGGTATTTGCGGGAGGTCTCCAAAGGGCGTCTGAACAAAGGGCCAGAGTTTTGAAGAATATGGCTCTGATTTCCAACACGAAGTCTGGTATGTCCCGAACATTTCTGTTTGCTTAAAGCAAGGCTTTGTCTTTGGCTTTGTGGCAGTTTGCCGACGCAGATGGTGGATCCTGGTCACTAACACCACATGTGAGCTGTGAGCTTGGGCCATCCGGGGTTCACGCACATTGTGGTGGCTGTGCAAGCAAGGATGAACACCCGAGAGGTGAATGCACATGGGATGTCTCCCTCAGGTCTGAGGGGCTCTTGGCAAGTAGGCACAAGTTACAGCCCCACCAGCCCTACCCAAAAAACCAACTGATTTTGAGAATGCAAAAGTGAAGATGTTCATGAGAACAAGGGAAAGCTTCAGGTGGAAATTAAAAGGTTGGTTCTTCGAGGGCCAAGAAGAATTATTTAGGCTGTTTGAATTGCCTGTCCTGATGGAATCACAGCAGAGCAACGCTCTTACCAAATCCCCATCGCAAAAACCTGCTCCCAGCCCTGGGAAGGGTCGTGGCTTGTTTTCCTCCTACCATGCAAGGGGGCAGGAATATGCCATTGGGCATGAGCTTTGAAAAAGCAAAAAGAGGTTAGAAATAGCTGAGTCTTCCTTGAGGACCACCCAAGAGGAGCTAAATATGGAGTTTCTTTTAAGTGGGGTTGGGATCAAAGAAGAAAGGAGATTTGAGCCAATAGGGAGCTAAAAGGTAACATCTGGTCCTTTTCAGTGATCACCAATAGAAAGAGGCTTTCTCTGGAGAAGCAAAGTGTCCAGAGGAGCCTGTCCTTCAGCAGGACAGGGGAGCCAGGCTTTGATGAGCTGGGGAGATGTTGCTTTGATATCTTCTTCTTGTCCCAGCACCCCTCCATTCTTCATGAGAAAGGCATCAGGCCTGGGGCTATGGTCTCGATCAGTTTAGAGGCCACCTTAACCCACCTGTGCTCCAAAGGGAAGTGCTACATGGAAGCATCTGAGCAGCCTTGAAGCGAGGAAAGTGCTGTCTAAAGGGAATAAATACTGTCCTGGTGCTTCCTCACCCCTGTCACAGCAACATACCCCATCTCCAGGCAGGACAGCATCTTCCGGGGATGGACACATGAACAGACAAGTCCAAGGCTGTTCTCCTACCCTCCTTTCACTGTAGGCTACTTTGACATTAGTGACATTACACTCATCCATTTGCCATGAGTGAGTCCTTCCCTGTGTCTCCTACTTCCATGGGAAACACTGAAAAGACCGGTACGCAAGGGTGAGGGCAAGGTTTTTGTCCTTCTTGGGCTTTCCGTGAAAGGTTCTGATAGGAGGCTATCAATCCGCCCTGTCACCAGGGGTGCCAATTAACCAGAGTAAAGTGCCTCTGGGCGATAAGCAAATCCAGTCGTTGACCTTCTGAGAACTGAGCGATAGCAGGACAAGTTCTTAACTTGACAGCTTAGTGCGCAACACATGATGAGTCCCTGTTGCCAGAGGCCAGTTGGCTTTTCCCAAAGGTCCCTTGTCTGTTTTTAAGCCCGTGGTCCTGTATTTTGGTGGTGATTTTGCTAATTCTTAAGGCATGGAAAAGAGTGGGTGTCATTTTCTCATGATCATTGTGTCAGCCATTTGCTGACCCATCTGCAAGAGCCTTGCCACAACCTCTGGCAGAGCAGATGTCTCGCAGGCTTTTAAATAGTGACACACAAGTATGTTTGCCAGAGTCTGTATGTCAAATCGCCTGCCAGGGTTTTGTCCTTAAATGTGCTGTTGGGTGACATCCCGTGGTCTGCTGCAAATGTATTCAATGCCAGGTTGCTGCGAAAATTAGCCCTCAAAATGAATCACACCTCAATGTCATGTAGCGGTGTTCAAAATGGCCAGGCAAACCTGGCTTGCTCTACAAATCCTTCAGGAGGTCTCTGTCATGCTATTTAGCTGCCTGGGGTTGTACATGGCAGCAAATGAAGGGAATAATCTGTCCTCTACATCCACGGTTGGCAGGAAAAACAATCCTGGATGTATCTTGCAGCAGACTTAAGGAACTTTCTAACAGGGATGATAATGATGTCAAGACAAGAGTATTTGGGGAGGATGAGGTGTCTCCATCACCAGGTCAAGCTGGTTCTGCCACAGGGCAGGAGGATGGAGACCTCTGGAGTCCTCCCAGCCCTGGGACCCGCACATCTGTGCACATGAAGGATGTGACGATGAAATCATTTTGCTGCTCCCTCAGGCTTCTCACCCACAAATTCCCCCCATCAGATCCCACTTCTTCTATATGTTTCTGGCAAGAAAATGCATACTTTGAAAAAAATTTTGAAAAAAAAAAAAGAAAAACCCTGGGTTTGTTCTCCATAATGATACCAGATACCCTGCCAACAAAAATACAAACCCTGAAATGGATCTAGTTCTTTTCCCACATTTTTCTAAATATAAGGTCTGAATAGCAGCTCCAAGCTCTCACTTGGAAAGAAAGCTGCAGGCTGGTGCTGGGGTTTAACTCAGCAGAGAGACCATTGCCTCCGGTGGTACCTCAAGATTGCACCCAGATGATGGGTTTCCCTGCAAGCGGCTGCTGACCCAGTTGCTCCATCGAAGCCAAAGCACGTGGGCAGCTGTGCGGGGCCAGCCCAGGCTGGCAGCACCACGTTCTTCTGCATCCAAGCTAGTGGAAGACTTTTGTTGGGATAATGAATGCAGAGACACCAGCAAGGTGCTGGGATCCTTGAGGTGTCTGGGTAGACTGGGGCACCAAGGGGACTTGCAGTCAGGTGAGCTGACCTCAGCTCCATCCCTGGAGGCTCCCCTCCAGCTGCATTTTGATCACATCCCAAAGGTGTCTACCTGCCTCCTTATGAATCATCTTCAAAAGAGTGATGGGCAATTCTGAGTCACGCAGTGGAGCGGAGCAGTCATACTGCCTACATTAGGCATTTCTAGTAGGTAACAGAGACTCTTTCTGGTTTTCCTTCCCACTGCTTGGATTGCAATAAAAAGTTTTTAAAATTAAATTAATTAAAGACAGACAAAAAATATAACCTTGAGAACAGAAGTGATTTTTTTTTCCATTTGTGCACATGTAGTTCACCCCCCTCAGGTCTTGTTGCAGGGTCTGGGATGGAAACCATAGGGATTACAGCCCAGATGTGCACAGGTATCAAGAGAATATTAAGGTCCTGATGAGTTCAGCAGCATTGGGAGGCTGACTCAATGTGTGATGTAGAAGACCAGGGTATATGCATTTCTGATTGCTTCAGCTCTCTGTTGAATTGCTTGTGCCCTGCTGGAGGTCTGGGGCAGGGGTATCGCTCATGGGAGGTACAGTTGAACCTGGGAGCATCACAAGTTCAAGGCCAGGTGGGGAATCTGACTGCAAGGAGCAACCCTCTCAGGTCGGAGTTTCCATTAAAACCTGAATATCTGTTTGCCTTCATCTGCACTATCCACCTGTGGACTGCAAGGCCAGATTGTCTTCCACCCACACTTTCTTCAGGTCCTTTTCGGGCTCTTTTCCAGGGCCTGGACTATATGAGATTTACAGGATCATCCACCACCTCCCCTTCAAGTTGTTCCCATCTGGTCCTTTTGCTCCTCCCAACCCCTTTGCCTTAGCAGCAGCTGGGGAGGCTGGACATGCCCCGGCTCTGGAAACACAGGCCATACAACCTCCAGACTTCTAGCCCTGGAGGAGAGGGATGCACCAAGGAAGCCTAAAGAAAGCCTTCTTGGGTGCTAGCGGTGGGAGTGACTTACACGTGGGGAACTGGACCTGCCACCGAGCCACTGACATCCTCCTGGGTGCTTCCTCAAGCCATGTTTGTCACAAATTGTGTCTGTTGAAAGAAATTACCCTTTTTTTTTTCAAATAAACTTTTGAAAAAGGTCATAATTTTGGAAACTCTGCATTTTTTTCAAAGGACATTGGAAAACACTAGCTTTTTTTTTTTTTTCCCCTCCGTTTTCATTTTTTCCCTCATTCACTTCCTTCTTTTCCATTTTCAATGCGTGAATCCCCCAGTTCTCCCAGTAAATGAAGGTGTTCCTTTGAGTGGGAAGCCACAGGGATGTGTCTGGGCGAAGCCTCCCAGGGACGTCTGGCCCCGAGGTCGGTGGGAACGGACGCTCGTTCACTCGGAGCAGACTTTTTTGTGTGGCAGTCGCTGAAAAGTGCCTGGTATCTGCCTGTGCTATTTCAAACGTAAGTCATTCAGAACATTCCCTGTGTTTTTTAGCTCATAAAACTGCTGAAGTACATCCTGTACAGTGAACAAATTACTCAGCTTTAAGCAGATATTTATGCTAATTATCCATGGGAAGCTGTTTCTGCCATTGTAGTTTTTCATCTGCTGGCATAATATTTGAGAGGTTTTATGTGGCGTTAACTATCAGCAGTAAAATCCCCTAAAAGTAACATGAGAAGGAAGAATCTGCTCTGCATACATTTATTTGCTTTAAATGTTCTTGATTTGCCATCTATGAGATGAAAGTGTTTACACTCAGCGCTCCCTCCCCGTCACTACAGCAGCGTTCTCTCCCTGCCTGCTCTTGCTTCAGTTTATTTACCGAAGAATATTCATATTTTGTAAATCCCAGGTATTTATTCCCTTGATTATTTTGGCATGGTGCTTTTTGAGGATGTTTGCTTTGTTTTAAGCAAATCCTTTTTCTGCCTTTGAAAAGCAGAATACTAGTAAAAACAAAGGCAACAGCAATATTTGTTAATGTAAGTCCATGCTCCTAAAATATTTATTCTTTTTTCATATGAAGAAGATTAAATGCTTGCAAAATTCTACAGACACATGCACATATTTGACCCAGAAGGATGTCTCTTGGGATTTGTAACAGCAAATGTGTGTTGAACAAAACGTCTTGGCCCGGTACAAACTTACTTTGTGTTCTAAAAGCCAAAAACTTCATTTTAGCATGACCTTAGAAGAATAGGGATACTTTTAGTATTTCCTGGTATTTGGTGCAAGGAATGTTTTTATTTGAATGCAGATGTCGTTTGGTTTACAGGAAGGATTTGGTAACATGTCCATGCCAGTACTGCACTTATCCCAAATTTCCTGCTATGGAGGAAGAACATATGTCAAAGCTCACTGTTTGTTAAATTGAAAAGATTCAGTACACCAGAAGCTTCTCTTCTAAACATTGTGACTTTGTGCAATTTACAGAATGTTCTATCTCCATTAAACAATAAACCCTTGACCTCTGGAGCTGGCTTTCAGGATCCTGCTATTTGAGAAGGTAGACATAATGGATGGCAATAATAAATGAAAAGTTCAAGAGGTTAAGAAAAACTGTTTAATTATTTCTCTAGAGCGTGGGCTGCAGAAGAATTGCATCTCTGCCTTCTCTCTTGTAGAAAACCCTGCAAGGAACGACTCCGGCAGCTCGGCTCAGGGAGGGTATCAAGCAGGTTGCCGGCCCTCAGCTGTGTTTATGAACAAACAGTCTCTAGATACTCTTCCATCTCTCAACCTTTCAGCTTGCTGCGAGCTAACTCCCTGCCAGCAGCGAGCCCGTGCCAGCCCCACAAACCTCAGCATCTGTTTTGCAAGGATCTTTTTATTTGTTAGCATGTGAAAGCGATTGCTCATGTGTGCTTCCCAGCTGTGGTGCGCTTTGGGCTCAGTATCTTTAAAGAGATCTTTGCCTTATTCGCTTGTTAAACACGGGCGCGCACAAAGCAGCGCGTTCCCCCCTCGTTACGTGAGCCTGGAACGCAACCTCTGCCAACAGGTCATCGTTGCCTGCCTTTCTTCTACATTAAAGCAAATCCAGGACAAACCTCATTATGACAAGAGAATCAAGAGGCTTTTCCTTCTCCCCTTGAACAGACATCTCTCTTTTTTGCACTCCTGTTTGGTTTCTGTCGCATGGCTTGCTGCATTCAATTATGATGGGCTTTATCACGGGACCGAAAGCCCTGAGCTAAAATCGTCCTCCAGTTATGCAAGTCACTGTACAAACACTCAAGTCACTGTACAAACACCTAGCTGCTCCAAAAACATCCACGGCAGGGCAAGGGGCAAGGGCAGAGACAGGGCTGAGGAGCCGTGCTCAAGGTGGCCAAGCACACCCAGGGCAGAACCCCAAATACGAGCCCCGCTCCTAAGGTCAGACCCTTGGCCAATGAGCGTGTCCTTCTCTTGAACACCCTGTACCCTCCATGGTGGTGTCTCTTGGGAGGTTTCCACATGTGTGGCAGGGCACAGCTATGGGATTTCATGCAGCAGTAGGGTCACCCAAGGAGGAGCTGGAGTATCTCTCTCTCACCAGGTGGTTCGCCCTGGTGAATCTCCCCAACCTGTTTCCAAGGGCAAACGTTCTGCTTTGGGGTCAAATCTTGCCATGCAAGAGGTCCAATGCCTTTTTTTTTTGTGTGTCTTGCATGGCTCATGCTTTGAAAACGGGAAGTTATCATGTAATGCTGGGGCCAGGAGATGGAGCAGACCCTCCTTTGGAGTAAATCAGTTTGTATATGTGACATCCTAGACGTGAGATCAGTCTGCACTGGCTAGAAAGCTGTCCAAGGGGTTTTTATGACAGCTTTTGAAAGGATTTTAAAAGCTTTTCACATTCACTTTCTCCTTCTAAACACCTTGATCCACAACTTAACCTATCAGGAGTCATTTTCTCAAGATGGACCTGGTTCAAGAAGCATGGCTTGACTTTGTTCTTTCTAAATAAGTTTCCCCAAATCAGCTTTCCCTCTCTGCCGACTGTGTTGGACATGAAAGCATCCCAAACACAAGCCTCTGGTCTCCCCACAGCACCGTCAAGCGGGTGGGAAACGAGACGTCAGGTTGTGACCCTGATGGGACCCTCTCTGTTTAAATAAACAGTCCGGGTTTCGTGTAATGTTATACTCCATCATGAGCTGTGGAACAATAACAGTGCGGGAACCCTTCACGTGACTTCTCTGGGATATATCAACAAACAGAAGGAGCAGTGAGCATTGGTGGCTCGTGCTGTGGGTTGGATGGGACACGTTCTCAGTCTGCTGCCAGATGAGCAAAACGGCTTTCCAGAGCCTCCACCTGTAAAGCATGAAATAAAAAAAAAGCTTGGGGTGGAAGATTTTTTTGGCCCAAAGTAAGAAAAAGCACACATGAACCTGGTTTCCAAGTGTAGAAGTTAGGTGAAAGGGTCTAATGTTTGTGGTGATGGAGGGGGTCATCCCCAAAATGGCTTTGCAAGCAGTTTCCTTTTGCACCGCTGAGCTTGTGATGCAGCCTCCTGCCCAGGTTTGGTTTCTTTCCATGAAGGAGGTGGCTTTGGTCCATTAGCGACAGTGAAAGGTTGCAGCCATAGCTCATTTCCTGCAGCCTGTAGGTGATGAAAAAACCCCCAAAATCCATGGAGGTCAGAGGTGTCATTAAGTGAGAATGCATTCTGGCCAGGGTGGTTGCACTGTGTACGGGGCATGGGAGCTCAAGCTGGCAGAATGACCAAAGCAGAAGGTTTCCACCTCGCTGTCATAGTCCTGGAGTACGTGCCATTTTCCTCACACTGGCTACTTCTGCAACAAGAAAGCCGTGGGATTTTATGCTCATCTTCCTTGGTAAATTCCCCATCAGCTAATGACTAAAATAACGATTCCCCACCCTGTCCCCTCCCTTCCCCTTGTGGGTGTGGTGGGAGAGCAGTCAAAACCTCTCATTTCCACTCAAGAAGGTGTAAGGAGGAGCTTTGGCTCACGGCAAAAGCTGTCCCCGCTTGACCTGGCTGTCTGCAGTATCTGGCCCTTTGGCCTGAGGAGGTTCAAGGAGACCAAATGGGATCACGCCCAGGTCCCTCCCTTGCATGCTACCGTCACGCAAGCTGGCAAGCCCCAGGCTGGGAAGCCTTCACCACGTCCCTCTTCAGGCATGCTAAGTGCCTCTTGGCTCTGTGCCACCAGAGCAGCTCCACATCCAACCGGCATCCCGCCAGCACCCGTCCAACCACAGAGCAGGCCTTGGGCCAAGTTTGAACCACTTACCGCAGCCCCAAGTGAGAAATTTAGGCACTTATACTCACAAGATCCTTCCACCTTTTCCCATGGGTGGTGCATCCCATACCCTTGTTTCTCCTCTCTGGAGCATCTCTGGGTGCCCCCACCTTTCCTGGACCGAAAGCCCAGACAATACTGGTGTGCTGGGGGGAGCCTGGGGGACCTGTGTGGCTTACAGACCTCATTCCTAATTACATGTCGTGGTAGGATGTGTGTGCTGATGACTTTGCTCAGCTTGTGGTTGTTGCCCGTGTTTGCACAGTTGCAGATTATGTGTAGAACCACCTGCTTGCCTTGTATTGGTTCACGCCCAGTTTTCAAGGCTCTTGCTGCCCACAATGAACAAAAAGATTGTGCTTGTGTTGGGAAAGATAGAAGGGCAGTTGGTGCCTGAGACATTCAGGGGTGCCTGCTGCTCTGTGAAATGCAAGTCCTGTTCAGGTTCACCTGACCAAGCTCCCACAATGTGGAGGGGCAGAGACAGACCACCCAACACCCATGGTTCCCTTCTATGGTCCACTGATTTTGTAGGAACTGGGTAGCCCAATTACAAGTGTGTCTGGGCCCAGAGCAATGCTCATGTCCCTGTAGCCCCAGCAGAATTGTCTTTACATTCTTCCACCCTGTAGAGAAGGTGAGGGGAAAGAGGATGTGCAGGTTCCTGTACCACTGTAGACCTTTCATGGCCAAGGTCTCACAGCCCCTCTGTTCTCTCTGGAGCTCATCTGGCCTCCAGCCAAACAAGACCAGCTGATGTGAGTTTCCCTTTCTCACCTAAACCCAAAACCTCAGCTGAAAACTATTCTTCCTCATGCCTATGTCATCAACTGCAGGCTCTCTGTCTCCAGAGCTCCTCAGGCAGCTTTCCCATCATCACAGGCTCACAGATACAAGCAAAGTGAAGACAGCAACCAGAGAAAGCCCTGAAGTCACCAGTCCATCTTGAAAGCAAATGGTACATGTTAAGTCTCCTCTCAGGAGATTTTTCTTTCACTTTCCCTTAGTGGAAGGGATCCTGAAGCATACAAGAGACATGGTTGAGGCAGGATATGACTAAACCCCATGGGGTTTTTTGCTTCACACCCTGTATCAGCAATGATATCTCCCTTCTACAAAGCCACCCTTCAGCCTAGCCAGGGCAGATACAGACCCACCATGCTCATGGCTTTCTCTTTTAGAGTGACTCAGGTACCACTGAGGGCCGTAGTTTCTAAGAAATAGGTGACACGATATCTTTGCAATTTGATGACAGAGCAAACCAACCATGATGCGAAATTTTCTGCTCCTGCAAGTGTGTACACAGAAGATTGGCCCTGCTGGAGTGACCACTCCCCAACCCAGGAACTGTCCCTTGTTGCCTTTGCACAGCAGCATCAGGAGGGACTTTTGGTGGATTGCAGCTCTGCCAGAGGAACGAGGGGGAGGTAGGTGGCTCAGGAGGTACAGACCTCCTAGGGACACCCCGGCCAGAGGAAAGCCAATGAAAATAATGACTCACTTGACCCCTCACAAGACAGGCAGCACCCAAAGTTTTCCGCACAGTGTTAAAAAACACCACGCACTGGTCTCAAATTGTGCTGGTCATGCCAGACTCCCACCTGTTTATGTGGAAAACTTTATGCACCCAAAGCATGAAGTTTTTCAGCATAATATGTTGGGTGGATCAAGGCTTCCATGTGTTCCGCTGCTGTCAAAAAAAGGGTGTCTTAGCCAACACAGGAGGACACACTGAGGGCACAGAAAGTTTGAGTCTTCAGGAACTCATTTGCAGAGGCTCTCCAAGACCTCTCACCTCCTGCCCTTTTGTACACAGAAGAGCTGCAGATCCAAGCCAGCTCTGGAGAACGGAAGAAAAACTCCACTCCTGTCCTACTTTGCAGCTGTGCCCTGGAGGAGAACCTTGAGAGAGGTACCGTCTTCCAATTGATATTGAGATTACAATGGGTAAAAAACTTGGCACATGTGACAGAATAGAGAGTTGACCTAGGGAGAAGAGTGCAAGAGGTAGGATCTAAAAGCAGAAGAGCAGGTGATTACAGAGCCTGGTTAGGTAAGAAGGTATGTGGACTCTGCACAACATGTTTTGTGTCAAAGGATGAGATGTAACTGTCCTCTCTGAGGAGAACTGCCCTTGTCCAGGAGCAATGTCAGGACTCGTGCTGACTGGCTGTAAGCTGGGATGAGAGACTTGTCTGAAGAAACTGAGAAAGCTACCCAGACAAAGGCAACAGCACTCCCAGATGCTCTGGAGCCCATGAACATAGGATGTGGTGCAGCCTTCCAGCCAGCTCTTGGACAAGGGCGTTGGGTGTCCTCATCCCCAACTTCAGTCTTGCTGCCATTTGAGCACCTGCGCCGTGTTGCATCCCCTAAAAGAACAGAGAACACAGCGTTTCCTTCCTCTCCACAATAGCTTTTTATATTTTTTTCCTTCAGCCACAGAACTGCAGAACTGTTCAGGCTGGGAGGGACTCAGCATATCTGTATCTCAAACAGGGTTAGCACCGAAGTCAATCAGTTTGCTCAGGGCTTTTCCAGCCACATCTAGAAAACATCCAGGGTTTCACTCTCCAAATTCCCAGCTCATATTAAGTCTCGTTATGAACTTTCTCTTCCCAGACTGAAAAAGACCTGATCCTTCTGCATCTCCCTATAGGACACGCTCCAGCCCATCTTGGTGGCCATCTGCTAAACTCAGTCCAGTTTATTAGCATTTCACTTGTACTGGGGACCCAAACCTAGACACTGCATCCCAGCCAACGTTTAATGAGCACCCGCTAAATAGGAGTAATCATAACCTCTCATCTGCCTGCTGTGCTTCTGTGGTACATTTCTTCTCTCTCTCTGTGTCACAATTTGCCATGGGTGCCTCAGCAAGCAGCTAGAAAAGCTCCAGACTAGAAAAATTTCCGATAGCAGGATACAGTTGCATTTCTCAAACTCAGAGCAAGAAAGCATCAAAGACTAGTGATAAAAAGTGATGTTATTTGACTGAAAAATACATGCCCCAATTGCTACAAATTCTGGTGAAGAATTATTTTGCTAGAGAAGCCGTGCTGCGAAAGGCTGGGTGTCCTGGGGACAGTCACACTAGAGCAATGCATTTCTTCTTTGAGATGTTTGGCTCTTGGAGATCGCTGAGTTGAACTCTAAGTTGATAGAGGTCCTGGGACTGCAGCAGTGAGTGACAGCTTTGTTAAGCTATGATGGATGACTTTGCTACCAAATTCTGATTAATGTTTCCTTCCAAACCCTCCTTGCCCTTGCAATATGCTGTCCATTAGCCCCTGCCAATATGTGCTTAGAACAGCCTCCTTGCTGCGATAGGAGTTGTGTGATTATAGTTATCAAAACGTGTGAATAATTGGAGGTTGTGCCATATTACATGCTTCATCAAGTTCTCTATTCAAGTCTCGGGGAAACACTTGAAGTTCAACACTATGTCTCAATTATGCTTGAATTTCTGGCAAGGGAAAAAGAAGGCACATTAACGAAGCTGTCAAAAACACATTCTGCTTTAAATTTCCTGGGACAATTGGACAATGAAACTTGCTTACGCAGTGAAGAGCTGCCTTCTCCTCACACTATTAACAGGCTCTTAAATTTATTGAATTTCTTTCTTGCTTAGGCTCTGAAACTAGATCCTGATAAAAAGGAGCTGTGCAGTAAATGAGTAAGCTCTGCGAACAATAAATTCTGTGCTGAAACATTTATCTCCAGACAGTCTATGGAAAGCAACGTGGTTCTGTTGGGATATGTAATGAGTTTGCACTATGGTGATATCTGTAAATTATAAAAGAAATAAAATAGGTCTGTTGTTACAGCTCTGGTGCAATATTCTGGTTACTGAAAGTGAGATTTTATTCTTATGTGCACTCCGGACTGGGACTCTGCCCCAGGCAGTTTTGCACTGCAAGATTTTAACGGGGGATGAGCTTATTCCTATTCTGAAAAATTCCTTTGAAATTTCGGGAGTGAAGTGTTATTGTAGAGTTATAAATGTCAGCACTGGACACAATCGCAGGCTCTCTGAGGGAGAGCTGGACTTTTAAAAGGGAAGCCAGACCCCCAGCTGGTTTTCCTCCCAGTGACCACAGACTTGCGTGCTGGAAGCACGTTCTGCTAGGACAAGGGAAACTGGAACAAGCTGAGGCTCAGTGTGAGCAAGCATCAACCGAGACGTGGTTGGAGAAATGCAAGGGGTGTCCAAGAAGAGGTAGGAGTGGTAGGAAGATAGAAACAGCCATCACTTCTTGGGCTTGTTCTGCCCATGTTTTCAGTGACAGACTGGTTTGAGACTGGGAAGTCACCACTGAGATTGTTGGGATAGAGGTAGATGACACCATCAGACAAAGCACTGTTCTATTAAGCTGGCATTGAGGAGGTTTTCCTTGCAAAGCTTCTTCATGGAGTGGAGGCCATCTGCATATCCACTTCCTACCCAGGACACTGGAGTTGTAATTTTATGAAGAGGAAGGGCTACTGCTCCGTCAGAATGGAGACCAGGCAGGGACTTGTTCATGGTCATTCATGTGTAGGCTGTACAAGGTAACTGAGGGCCAGAACACCAGTGGTGCCAAGTAGGAGCGGAGGGTGATGCTTTACGATCTCGCTCTACATGTGCTGAGCAGGGGCCACCAGCCACGGCCGCTCCTCGTCCATGGATCTGGAGGGATGGCTGTGCAGCACCACGTCACCCATGAGATGATAGCAGAGCCAGTCCCAAGCCTGCCCTGGGGCTTTCCAAACACACGAGACAGCCATTCCAGCAGGATTGACATGACCAGGGCCATCTCCTCACAGCCTCCGTGCCCTGCAGGACAGCAGGCTGGCAGGCTCAGCCGCAAGGTGCACAACCTCACAGCGTGCCAGAGCATGAAATCACCTTTGACAGAGACAGTAGCCATGTGGGTGGTAGCTCTTCCCCATCTTCCCCCTCTTTGGGTCCTTCCCTTCCTCTCCTGGGGTGCTCCCCACTGCAAATCCCACAGTGAACGTCCCCTCTCCAGCATGGGGCTGGCCGTGCTGCGGCCATGCTGCTTCTTGCCATGCAGCGATGGTGGGACAAGCGAGTGACAGGCTGCAGAAAAATCTTAGCAAGGTGAATGAGCGAAGACAAACCCAGTGTGTTTATCTTTCCCAAAATATTGCAAAATACATCCAGACTTGGCCTACAGTGAGAGCACAAGCAGAGGAGAAATCTAAAGTGTGCAGATGCATTGCATACCAGCGCGGAAAAGTGACAGCAAGACAGGGCCAAAACAGGCCAACCACACTCCTCCGGGAGTCTAGGAAATAAGTGAATCAAAGAGGGCTCAGGGCCAAAACAGGCCAGAAAAGGATCCCTCAGGAGTCCAGGAAATAAAATGAATCAAAGTGTGTTTGGGGCTGATACAGGCCAACCACAATCCCTCTGGAGTCCAGAAAAATGAATTTAAGTGTTGTCTGGGCCAAGACAGGCGATTAAGCTTTCCCCCACCACAGAACAGCTCAGCTCTGAACTGAAGAAGGCAGGGCCGTTCTGCCTCAACTAGGGCAGGACCCCAAAGCACATGTCAGCAGCCTCCTGCTCCTCCGGCTCCCCTTCTCCCCATGGTTCCTCAGGATGCACGGCTGGTGCTCTGGGCTCAAGTCAGCTCCGGGCCAGGACGCTCCCTTTGTAAATTCCCTTTAACTCTCTGCAGACCCTTAATGAGCTCCTCTGCCATCCTCCGGCATTGCCCTGGAGAACCAGCTGTCAATGCCTGGTGTGGCCAAGAGTTGTCCTGGCTTCTATCTGCTGATGGTAGGCCATGCCTGCAGCACTGTTGGCCATGTTCACGGCACTGCTGGCCACGCTTGCAGCAGTCTTGCCCATGTTTATGGTGGTGTTGGCCATGTTTGTGGCAAAGTTGATTGGTGAACTGCAGTCTTTAAAGAGGAAGCAGCAGGAATAAGCTGCTTCCACCATTCCAGGCTGCTGTGTGAGTTTGGGCCCATGGATACTGCTGGGGAACGAGATGTTGACTCCAGCTTCTCATGCTCAGTGCCTGCTCCTCCATCATGTGCGGCAGAGTCTTTAGGAGCTTTGGTAGGACAGCTGAGCCCACTCTCCTTGGCACATTGGTCCTTGTGGGGTTAATCCATCAGCTGCAGATCCTCACCTACCCCACTGCCTCCAGCCCTGCCAGCCCTTTCGCACCACAGGGGTGCCACCAAGCAGGCCAACTACCTCCAGAGTCAGTCTGTGAACCAAAGCCCTGTCAGCCCATGCTTCCTACAGCTGTGAGGCTGATGGCCACAGCATGAGATGGGGCCAAAGAGCTGTGTCTTCTTTCTCAGAGTGAGAGGAGATGGACATTTCCATAGGGACCTGCTGGAGTACCCCACCGATGGCCCAGTCTCCTTCATTATGCCTTTCTTTGGGCATCCTACATTTGGGCATCCTACATTTGGGCATCTCTACATGAGGATTTTTTTTTCTTTTTGGCAAATAGTCACAACTGCAAACCATGGGGGGCCTCAGCACCTTCTCTCAGAGGCTGTCACCGCTATCGCTGAGGGGTCATGAAGGGAGTAAAACTAGTGTCCGCTTCATTTTATCCATGAAGCAAATGGCGGGTAAATGAAGAATAAATCAGAGGAGGTACTGACAGTCTGCAGTCAGGCACAGGGATTTACTGCTGCAGAAAGTTTATTAATAGAGCTGTGGATATAGCAGCACTGTCTGTAAAGAGCTGTGGGATAATTTAATGACTAGCAAGGACAGAAAGCTGAGATAAGGATAATGTAGCATCCATATTAGTGTTGTTTCCTCTCTGCGGTGGTTTAGCTCCCTCTGAAGGGCCAGCCAGAGATGAAGTAAATCATGGTTAGCTCCACCTCGGGTGTCCCTGCCCTGTGCCCCTCCATTAAGGCAAATTGCTATTTACTAGTGAGAAAAGTCTTAGATACCAGGATCCATCTGAGGGTTGCAAGCAAGTGTCCCCTTGGGCTGAAGGGCAGAGGAGGATGATGGAGGTCCACCAGGACAGGCATCTCAACGTGGCCTTCAGAGGGAGAGATGCCACCAGCACAGTTTGCAGCTCTGGAGGGTGGAGTGAAGAGGAATTAACACTGCCAGTCAGTACCTAAAATGGGACTTTTAAGTAAGTGATCTAATCTTAGTCACACCTGAAAGCCATAAACAGCTCAGGCAAGGTCATGAGGAGTCTCCTATGAGATATCTGCTGCTAAAACTGCCACCATCACTCATGCCGCTTTTGGTGACCTCCAGAGCAAACAAGTTTCTTTGCTTCGTGACATGCTTTACCTCCTGAAAATGAACCGAGAACACAAATTTGGCACCTTTGGGGTTTCTCTGAGCCTTTTAGCTTTGGGTCAAATTGCTACTGAGGAGGGGAATTTCTGTCGCAGGAGACAGAGATGGAGGCAGCGACACAAGTGGCCACTCTGTGTCACAATCTGAGTTTATTGATGTCTCTTTTCCTGAGGGACACACTGAAGCAAAGTGCACAAGTCATTCCCCTCCCTGTCTCTGCGATGCTGCAGTAAGTGAATTGACTTGGAGTTCATAACACAGCCTGTTAAAATAAGGTTCTGGAATTAAACTGAGGCTCCTGGACTAAAAACGCAAACACACCAAATGCAGCAAAATCAATGCAAACTCCTTTTTATTTGTTTTAGATGTGGGCACTCCCCAAAGTCTTCCTAGGGAAAGTAAGAAATCACGTGTGTCTTGTAATTAGATCTAAATGATTATGAAATTTTGGGAAATTGGTGTTTATGACACCTGCTGAGGTACACTTCCTCCTCCTGCTGAGAGACGACAACGCAGGAAAAAGACCAAGCCTAACTTGTCTGACCTCCTCCTGACCTATGACAAAATCACTCAAGACAATTTAACTTGAAAAAGTGATGGGCTCCCGGTTGTTTGTTGAACTGAAGAAAATCCGTTTCACTTCCTAGTACTAATTTTCACTATTTTGCATCTTACTTTGGGGGAAAATTCAGAGTTATTGTGAAACCACAGGTGATATGACCCATTAAAACTGGGATTTAAGTACTGGTTTTATGCAGCAGATGGATAAACTATCAGTCACTTGCCTGTAAGTGGAAAAATCTTTGCTTAAGCCATTAACACTCCCCAGCGTAATACTACCTGTGTTAAGCAAAGGGAAATATGTTTTCTTACTGTTATTTGATATTGGGAAATAACAGGAGGAGATAAGCTTTATAGCAGCACTGGAAACGTGTCTGTGTTAATAAACGAGACACGCAGCAAAACCATCCTTGCTGCTCAGCATACGTTGGCATAAGTCTGGCTGCCCGGCTTGCTTGCAAGGGGCCTGGGGGCAAGCCTGGGACACGCTACGGACAAAAAGAAGAGAAGAAGAGCATCATGTTTCACCCTGTGGTCCTCCACGGTCCCTGCTGCCATCCTCAGCATGCTCTGCAGAGGGATGCCCTAATTAATGGAGCGATGGCAATAATGACACTATGGCTGGTTGCAGCTCTTGTAGAGCATCCCATCAGCTGCGGAATTTTTGCATCGCTACGGAGAGCCCTGCTTCACAGCAGAAATTTTGTCCTTAGCTGCCCCCATTCATTTCCGTACACTCTGAGTGTCCAGATCCAAGAGGGGGATGGCTTCCAAGGCGAGGAAGCACAGATGTTGGGAAATCCAGGAAGGAAGCTCATCTAAGTATTTAAATATGTAGCTGCTTAGCTTACCCATGGAAACTTGTGCTTCTGATAGGCCCCATCCAATTGTCACTGAAGTCAATGAAAAGACGCCCCTAGAGTCAGATGAGGTTAAGCTGCACTTGGAGAAACAAACATTTCTGCTCCCTTGAAATGCACATACTTAAAAAGCCGAAATGCACATACTTAAAAAGCCATAGCCCATCCATCCATCACATAGCCCTTGACTTCCACATTTCCCCCGAGTTACCAGTTTCCATGCTCCAAACACGTGTCTGTTTCAACGCTACTGGCTAGTCTCACTGTTATCTTCTGGAAGGGATTTCTGTCCAGTAACTAAGTGAAGGTCGAGGGGGTGGGGAGGTGGTGTTCAGCTTATTATACCTTTTTTTTTTCCTTCTGATTCTCCCTGTGTTGGATCCTGATGCCTCCCACATGGACGCAAACAACAAAAGTTTGCACGAATGATGATGATGACGAATTTGGCCAAGGTTTCAATTCTTCCCACTGTATGAAAGCAAATGTAGTGCTGCCCTGGGCATTAGTATCTGCTGGAGTGGTCATTTGCTGTTTTTTATCTTCCCAGTTAAGAAATGTAGAGCTCCTGTTTCCTCTTCCAAGTCATGGGGAGAGTAGGACACACAGAAACGTCTTTATCGTCTCTTGCCTCTTAACGTGTCTGTAGCAAAGACTGCAGAGGTCTGGGAACAGCTTCCCAGAGCACCGTGCAGTGATTGTAAAACATAATCCCACCCACAAATTTAACAAGCTCCTTCTTCAAACTGAAGAGGAGCCTTTTGCCATTGGTAACTCACAGGAAAGTCATTCCAACATTGAATCTTTCCAGGAAGAGAGAGAGAGGGGTTTCCCATTCTCCTGTGGGAGTTCGACTGGTGGAAGCAGGACCAAACTCTTGAAGACTTCATTCACCTGCAGAGAACAGAAGGTCTTTGGCACTCAAGGTGGCCCTGGTGTTCCTGGTGCTATGGTTGGAAAGGCCAGAGGTTAACAGCCATAACTGAAAGCCATTGCCTGTGGAAAGGTTCCATCGATCGTTTCCCGTGTACCCACCATGTAAGTTCAAGCCTCTGCCTGGCTCAGGCAGCAATCCTCCCCCAGGTACACCTAGGCACCCCATGGCCAAGCCAGCTGTGATTTCTGGGCCAAGGCATGGCCTCCTCGTCTATGTGGAAACGTTTCATTTTCCCCCACCATTGAATCCCTGGTGTTCGGGATATCCTCTCAGCCTTTGTGGTCACTCAGGTACGTAAAAGTCTGACCCCAGGAGTAGCCAGTGGGCTGTGTAGAGGGTCCACCTTGTACAACATCATGGGCATCGAAGTGTTGAGGGAAGCAGGTCCCCACCAGTGCTGGTGACCCCAGCCCATTGCTGAGCATGTTGGGTGCCTAGGCCACACAGGCCAGCCCAGTGTTGCACAGCTCGAGGCTGGCCCTGCAGGCAAAACTCAGCTCAGATATGCTAATTGTCTGCGGAGGCTAAACACTCTCTCACCAGAGCAGACACAGAATCATAGAATCACAGAATGGTTTGGGTGGGAAGGGACCTTCAAAGCCCACCCAGTCCAACCCCCCTGCAAGGAGCAGGGACATCTCCAACCAGATCAGGTTGCTCAGAGCCCCGGCCAACCTGGCCTGGAATGTTTCCAGGGATGGGGCATCCACCACCTCTCTGGGCAAGCCAGGCCAGGGTTCCACCACCCTCAGTGTAAAAAATTTCTTCCTAATATCTAATCTAAATCTACCCCTCTCTATTTTAAAACCATTACCCCTCGTCCTATCACAACAGGCCCTGCTGAAGAGTCTCTCCCCACCTTTCTTGCAGCCCCCTTTGGGCACTGGAAGGCCACTCTCAGGTCTCCCCGGAGCCTCCTCTTCTCCAGGCTGAACAGCCCCAGCTCTCTCAGCCTGGCCTCACAGGAGAGGTCCTCCAGCCCTCTGATTATCTTTGTGGCCTCCTCTGGACTCACTCCAACAGGTCCAACACGTACTTGCACTAATGGGTGTATATTTTCCAAAGTAGTGTGTATTTTTGCATCTCCTTTCTTTCCTTTTTCTCTTTTGCTCTTTTGCAACGGTGACAGCTAAATTCACAATAGGCATAAATCGGATGTGTGGAGCTCAGACCAGTTTGTTCCAGCTGAAGATCCTTGAGGCATCAAGGATCTCCGTATCTCAGCTATGCAGGTCCTCAAAGTTCCTGAAATAAGAACATTTTCCCATCCCTTTCTTGTGCAAGCCAGGTGAATCCTCTTTTTGTTTTCCCAATAAATCTCTCTCCACCAACCCTCTCTCTGATGTTCATCATAAGGGAAGACATGGACTGTACAGAACACCCCAACTCTCATCATGGTGTGGCTTATACCCTGCGCCTGTTGGAGACTTTTCCTGAGACAGCCTACAAGCGTGCACAGTCTTTTCTCTCTTTCCTCTCTTTCCTTTTCTCTTCCTCTGCTCCTGTTTTCAATCATGGACTGCCCAGGCAGCGTAGTGGTCAGGCTTAAAGACTTGCTAGAACCGGATTCAAGATTTATGAGAACTAGATGTAACCAGGCCTCTCCCAGAGGTTTGGGAAGAACAGCTGGAGTCTGGCACTTTCCATCATGACAAGGACTATTAAAAACTAAGAGTTGAACTGCAAAAGTTTGGGGGGTGGGGGGGGAATGTTTAGGCTTAAAATGCAAAACAAGCGCCTGCAGTATCCAGGCCGTCTGCACAGGGGCCAGTTCTGACAGCAAACAGCTTTCACAGCTGCTGCTAACTCGGGCTTATTTTAGAAACCACTTTAGAAACAAGAGGTTAAAAGAAAAGAGGGAGGGAGGGGGGGTTTCAGCGCGAGGGCTGTCTGTGTGCGATCTCTGGATGCAAAGCCCTGACTGGAGCGCGGCGGCGGAGCGGTTCACATCCTGCGCTGTCTGGAGGCCGTTTCGGCTGGGCCACCCCACCCAGCTCTGATGTAATGCACCCCGGCCGGCTGTGTTTGTCGAGATTGCTAAGGCGTGCGTGTGTGTCCAGCCGTCCCAAGCCAGGACAGCAAAGCTGCTCTGCAACGAGGAGGGAGGGGACGGTGACGATGCAGGGAAATTTGAAGGCTCTGAGCTCCTGCTTGCATGCTCCATATCCTTAGCATTCCCACCCTGTCCTTCCCCTCCACGCTGTCCGTTCTTGTAGGGCCACCTCAGCATACAACCTATCCCATGCCAAAGGGCTGCCCAAGGGTTGTCCCCAAATGGGGTTGGGATCATCAACTGCTGTCACCTGGCTTGCAACCAGCAGTGGAATGGGGGACGTGGAAGGGACACCAGAAATGTTGTCAGTGCTGGAAAACTGTGAAGACCACTGGCATCAGGTCTACTGGCCAGGTGGTTTGTGCCTTCACTGATGGAAAGGTGGGGGATGTGTAAGGACAGTCAGGTTGGTCATATTAATTTTTCCCTTCCTAACCAGTACAGATGACTATTTCAGACCTGAACTACCCACCAACTGAGGTGTCAGTGTTGATTCATAAGGGATCCCACACTCCTGACTCCTGTGTCCCACTTAACTACAGTTTTATGAGATTATTCCGCACCAGGATCTTAGCAAAGAAGGCAATTTGGATTTGCCTGCATTTTTATCCACCTTTGATCAAGGCTGCTCCATGCTATAAAATAACATGTTTTTAATTCACAAGGAGAAGAAACAACCTCCCTATATCTGCTTTGCCTAGCTTGCTCCACAGCTTTATCTGACAGATAGCCACCAACAGTGGGACAACCCAGTGTGGCCAAGCCAAGGGGTTCTGTGCCTTCTTTTGCTCCAGGTATTTTGTCACCCATTTCCCCTGGGAAATCTGGGGGTTCTGGCTAGCCAAACACCCAGATCTATCCATTGTTTTTGCTTCATACCAAATCGTGTTTCAAAGCTCTCCATTAGCACCAGACAGTAGTCATAAATACCCCAAAGACTTCACAGGTTAATCTTAACATCTGTCTCAGTATCCACACCTGGATATGTACATTGCTGGCGCATCCCTCTTTCTTGACCTACGATACTAATTGCGGCAACTCCACCACCACCTCCTGGGATCCTTTTCCCCAAAATACAGGTACCATGAGGTCCCTGAGAGACTGGTGCTCCTGTCGATGAGGAAACCTCTGCTAGAGAGATGCGCTGTGCAAAGATCGAGTGTATTATATTTCCAAGCACCCACTTGCAATGCAGCACCCTTCGTGCCAGGCCACACACATCATTCCTTCTGTCTGCTGAAGACAACCCAAGGGGAGATTTTTATTCTCAGGCAATGCCCCACGCTCTGAGGTCCGAAGTCAGCTAAGTAGGCAATGGTGTATTTAGAGCTGGGTGTTCCCATCTCCACTTGTACGGGATCTGACATCTGGCCTGGCTTGGTGGAGACATGAAGATCAAACCAAGCTGAAGTCAATGCCCAAGAAAACCAACCACAGGCTGAGCAAAGTAAGGGAAACACTCTGGTATGAAAAACTAGCAAAATTATCCAAGAATAGTCATGACGATGACCGCAGAAGATCCTTTCAGATTTCCTGGCTGAGAAGAGCTTTGTGGTGGTTTGCTTTGGTGTCAGAAGAAGCTGGTAGCAAGAGAAATGACCTTGTCCATGGTCACCTCTCGCATTGCCTAAGCTCCATGGGCCTGGGCGGGAGCCCCCTACCTCCTTCCAGTCTGCACAAGCAGAGCAAGAAAAGCAGCGCAGACAAGATGGAGGGTACTTAAAAGGTAGCAGGAATACAAAAGTAAAAATAAATGACCCATACATCACAGCTCCCAACCCCATCCTAAAAAAAAATAGGGATAGTTGCACAGAAGGCACCCTGAAACAGGGGTTACATGGCAAAACAAAGGGAATTAAGCCTTCACGTGCCAAATAAATTGAAAAGACAAGTAAACTGCCACTCTAACGAGCTGCAAGACTGACTCCCTGCTGGTCTCAGCTGAGCCCAGCTTGGCTTGGGAAAGTCCTGTGTACTGATGAACGAAAGATTTCTTGAGCACAAAGGCACTCATTTGACCCAGCAAATGACCAGACATGGTGGTGGCACAGGTCAGTCCTCCTTGGGGATGGCGGCACAGCTGCTTTTCAACAGAGAGATTATTTGGGGCTTATATCTGGCAGCACAGGGTAGTCCAAGAGTAGGTTTCTCCTCACCCTAAGTTAAGCTGAACTTGTTCTAGTAGCTCTACCCAGGAAAGGTATCTCTGGTGAAAACCACTTTCTCACCTTTCCAGAAAATAGCAGTTTAAGAGTTTAATTCCAGTTCCTACCTCTGAATGCTCCCATCATAGTGATGTTGGTCTCAGGGACGGTAAGACTGTGACAGCATCTCCCAAAACAGAAAGAGGAAAATACACAATATTGGCATTTCTGCCATCTACCTTTTTCCTTTCAGAAATATCCCTGGTCTTGGAGATTCTGCAACATCATTTCAACACAGCTCTTAATAGAATGTAAAATAGGGCAAAGACTGACAAACAATGGGAACATGATTATTATCAACACTTTTCTAAAAATATCTTTTTTTTTTTCAATTTTTCATTGTCTCTTAGCAACAGAACAGTTTTGGTCGCACACAGCTTTGGGTAGGGAGATAGGAAGTGATTTGGCAAACATGACATTCCAAAAAGGTGACATTTTTCTGCTCAGAGCTTTCAGTTTGGGTAAATCAAGAAGCTTTAGGACATGCAGGCAACAACCTTGTCTTAGAAACTTCAATGTATTTATCGTGCCAGGACTGCAGGCTCATAACTCTGCCAAGACACAACAAAAAAAGGGCTATTTCATGGTGGAGGAATATGAGGAGCATGTGTTTGGTCAAGCTGGTGCGCAACATTGCTCCTTCACCTCCCAAGGCTGACTGGGCTCTGGTATGCCCATAAAAACATCTTCTGCTTCCTCCCCTTGCTGTGGGAGCAACAAAAAAAACCTTGATTTCATCCCATGCAATTAAAACAAACGGTTGCCACACATAAATATTTGTGTTGTTAGCCATCTTGCTTCATCCCTGGTACTCCTAAAAACGAACATCAAAATGCAACCCTGGCCGTTAGAGTAGGACCTGAGATGAGCTGCAGTTTCTGAGCTTCCTCGGTGCCTTCCGCAGCAGCCAAACTAGCAGGGCCAGGAGGACAAGGGGAGTCTGAGATAGGACACTTACTAGTTGTTGGATCAGCACAATGCTGGTGGAGTGGTGCTGATCCCATTTGCCCTCGGTGGTGTCTCTGTGAGAAGACTCTTCTCACAGTCTCCCCAGCTTGCTTGGGCTCCCATTGAGTGTGCGGTCGGGGGAACCGTCACACAGGTCCGTGTGAAAACTCTTGGTCCAGAGGTGGAAAACTCCTGTCTGATCTCTGGACCACATCTGAATCACCCTCCTCAGCGATGTATCCAGAGCCCTGGTCCTCAACACATGTCTACCACTAACAGCACAGGGGTCTTCTCAGCTGAGGACAAATCCCTCACCCCTGCTGAGCACCAAAGTTTTAATGTTCATCCACGCAGCTTGCGCCCATAGGATTGAGTCTACAGAGAGGAACAGCAGGGCTAAAAACGTCCCTGGCTGCTTGCACCTCTAACCTATATGACATCTACGTATGAGCTTGTATATTATCTGGGTTTGCTTCAGCTCAGCACAAACATTACAAAATCAGGTCTTTACCGCGCGCGTCTCCAGGGTTCTGCCCTTTGGCGTTAAGGAGTGAGGTGGATAATTACACAGGATTTTTTTCTTCCCCCGGGAAAAGACATGAAACCTGGATCATTTCTGGCTTTCCTTGGTGACTGTCCAAGCAGAAGTTAAAGCTCTCACGGCAATTTCTGAAATCCCCTTCTAGATAACACAGCGGCTGGGTTTCAAGGTTATTCTCAAGGGTGTCATAGCGGTATTTCTTCTTCACTGCAATACCATGATCTAATGCACAGTTTCAAGAAGCTTTAGGACAACTTTAAAACTGGAAAGTGTTTGGCAAAAAAAAAAAAAAAAAAAAAAAAAGAACCAAACCACCCAGTTAATTCCAGTCTGCTTTCTTTGTGCTGTTTTGAATAAGTTAGAAAACAAACTGGGAAATTTAATTTACACTAAGGGAAAAAAAAAAAAAAAGAGTACTACTATTTAAGAGAAAAAAAAAGTCTACACTGATACTGCTCCACTTCAACAATTATTTGTAGCATATCCCATATATATATGGGGTATATAGATGTGTGTGTCTGTATATATATATAAAAAAAAAGTTTTTTCCCCTGGGATTTTCCTTTTAAAGATTTTTGCATTTTCGCATGTGAACTGTAAACAGACTGACAGATGGAATTCTTTTGTATAAACTGTTTCAGATACACTATTCTTCCATGCCTATGTCAGTTGTTTACAGTATTGGAAAGCCACAGATACGCCTAAAAGTAAGGAAAGTTGGAATTTCTGCCAAACATTTGGATACCATCCATCCTCAGAGGCTATACCCTCACCACGCCCGGTGGTGCTGAGGAACTTCTCACTAGAGGCATCTCCACAAGATGTATGTCGGCAGCGGTGGGGGATCTTCAAAGCAAGGGCTGGGGAGGGAAAAGAGGGGCAGTTCTGCAGACTGTAGGCCACCAGATTTGCTGCTGCCAGTGTCTACACTTGCTAATGAGTGTCTAACAGACTGGTGGCTGCTGGGCTGGTGATGGGAACATCTGGAGCTCTCCACGTGGGTGGTGCATTACTCCCATGGCTTTTTTTTTTTCTTTCTTGTGTGTTTTCCCTCCTTGTTTTCCTGCCCTAAACGCCAGGCAAAGAGTCCAACCTGAAGGGCCATCATGTACTCAGGGATCTCCATGACTGTCACTCCTGGTGTCTTTTATGAACCCAGTTTGGGCTTTTAAAGTGTGCAAAAACCCACAGCCTTTCAACAGTCATCCCAAGGAGTCCTCTTCTAGGGAGAGCCTATTTCACTGGAGGCACTGATTTAACCTGTCTCAACTAGCAAGCTTCTCAGCCCTGTTGCAGAAACAGCTGTTCTGGATGATCTCCAGCCTCATGGTAAAGCCATGTAGACAAGCCTTTATTTTCTCCGAATTCCACTTCTGGCCCTTACCCTCAGGAGGGCTTCACCTGTATGGTCTTCAGTCATTGAAAACACTTCCAAATCTTTTGCACTGCTTCTTATCTCTCCAAACCATGCCATGGGTTTACCTGGAAGAGGGGTAATGGCCACACATCTCCATCACCACCACGAGCCTGGGCGGGCTCAGGCACCAGAGTTAAATACCACCTTTGGTGGCCTGCAGCTGACAAAAGCTCAAAGAGCCCTCCAGGTCCGGCAGAGCTTTGTGAAAACCAGCTGTACCAGTGTATTGCACCTCTGCTACAAGGATCCACAGAAGACTGACCATGTTGAATGGCCATAGATGAATGCCTGCTGCTAGAGAGTCATCTGAGAGGAGGCACAGAAAGAGCCACCATGGGACTGAAGGGGAAGGTTGTCAAGAATGCCTGTAGCATGGTCCATCAGGAAGACTACTGGGCCTTCAGGTCTGAGGGACTGGGAGAGCCTCAAAAGGCCAAACAGCCTTTAGATGAAAAATCCTCACCCATCATGATAAAAAAGAAGCCTCGTGAACACAGAGGAAGGTTCTGTGAGTTTCTGAGTTCAGGGAAATTAGAAAAAAAGGTCTCTGAATGGCAGAATGACTTGTCCTCGTAAGGGTCCCCAGGGATGGTCTCAGGTACCAATTCTTTTCTTTCCTGGAAGATGTGGTTTGGGAAAGATTTTAGTTTTGTTCACCAGGACATTTATTGATCCAAATTTGGAGCTCAAAAAGGCACCAGCAAGAAATATTTTGGGAAAAATCTTCATGAAACAACAACAACAAACCAGCCAAAGAAAACAACCTCCAATTGACCCAGACATCCCACCCACCATGTTTGCCATCAGAAGTTCTTCTGCTTCAAGTCAAGCCCATAATCTCCACTGGTACAAAATCAGTCAGGTGTTTGTCTGCACGAATGCCAGTGATGCTCTGGCTGGGGAGTGTGGATAGAGCACTGCCCTCTCCTCTCAGCTGGAGATCCCGAGGTTGCTGGGCACCAGAGCAGGCTGCCAGCCCAGCAGCTGCCCAAACACAGTGGGATGTAGAGCCTGGTCTGCTTGGGCAATCAGGAAATCTGCCCTCGCCACTTAGTGGGCAAGTTCAATACCTTCTGCTAGCTATTTCTTCATGCCATCATATTCATACACAGCCATATTTCCACATTTCCAATGGGAATAATATATTGCAATATTGGGAATATGATGGCAGGCTATGAGGATGTGACCAAGAAATGCATGAAAAATTCCAGAAGAGGCCAAGAAGTTGCTGTTTATGTCTCCATCCTGCAAGGGACCAAGTCCGCTCAGCCTTACTCCAGTCCTCTACTCCACAAAAGCTTCAGCACCCGTTCCTCCTTTGCAAAGCCTCTATCTATCCTCCTCCATTCAAACCCTGAGCTGGGAATTCATCTGACTTGTCTCAAAGATTGTCCACTGCGGACTGTAGACAGGATGGTAGGATGCATCCTGGAGCTTTCCTGGATCACAATTGTGCTACCTTGGGAGAGAAACCGGACAAGGCTGACTGCAAAGAGATGAACTCAGAGGATGAGGAGGGAGCAGAGGAAGCTCAATAAGTAGATGGGGGAAGACCATTAATGGATCTGTGCTCTGCTGCCATACAGAGGAGTGACATGACTGTGCCAAGATCAGGATGGACTCTGGAGCTGAGCAAGGACCCCATATGGTGGTCCCTTAAACAGAACCCACTCTGACACTGTGGGTTTCCACTGCCTCTTTGCAACGCTGTGCAGTGTATTTGCACTTTTTGCACCTTCCATTTGCAGGTGGAGTAGATGGGCAGGTCCCTTTCTTCCTCCTCTATTGGTGCTGTGAAAAAAAAAAAACGGAAAAAAGAATGTGCACACCCCAGCACCTTTCCGAAACACATCTGAGGTGTGAGCGAGGGATCTGGGAGCTACAGGGCGTGCACTGCAGGAAGGACGAGGGCATCACAGAAATCTGCTGTTGTGCAAACAACCTCTTTGGAAGCATATTGTGGCTCTGAGATGGAGAACACCAACACAAGCGTGTGAGGGACCTTGCTGGCTCTCATTGCGACACAAGCAGCACTCAGCTTCTTGCCCAAGCAAGCACAGGCTCCTCTGGCTCAAGGGGAAGAGGGCTGCTCTCCTCCAAGCACATGGGCTGGAGCTGCTGTTCCCGAGGTCTATGTAGCCATGGTGAGCTCTGTGGTCATGTAAACATTACACAATCACGAGCCCCCGCTGTCTGAGGGCAGTGGAGGCACCACCGGGCTCCTCCTCTTTGGATTTCTCTTCCTGGGGGAGTGCAGCACTCCGTGAAGTCATGACAGCAAACTCCAGAGGTGCCGGCAAGCCCGCGGCACGCTCTGAATTATACTCACATTGCTGAGAGGATGGGTCACATTTCTGGGAATCCGCCCTGACCTCCTCTGGTGATGCTCTGGCTTCCTGAGGACAGAGAGATGGAACAAATAGATGCTTCTTGCCCAGCCTTCAGTTCCACTTGAGGAACTTTACGACTCCAGGTGATTAAGAAGCTGCCAAATACTTGCAAACAGGGCCTTGCCTGGTGGACAGACCTCCTGGAGGTATGGTTAGGACAAGGTGATGGTGTGGGCAGCAAACCCTGGGGGCAATGAGGCAGGAAGTAGGAGGAGAGAGCACTCTGGATCTTCCCCATCACTCCTAAAGGGCTATTTCTTGATGACAGCGGGACACCATCTCCAGCACAAGTCCTTGGTGTGCTCTTTGACTCAGGAGCAACGTGGTTTGCAGGTAAGACCACAGCCTTGGCTGTGATGGGGAAAGTTCTATGGACATGTTATTTTCTGCACAAAACCACCTCTCTCTGCTTGGAGAAAGGTGGAAACCTGTAATGCAGCTAAATTTGAGACAGATTGGCTGATGCTCTCTAAACTATTTTGCCACCTACAGGTACCATGTTCTTAATTTGCACTCTGCAGTCTTATTTTGAATTTCAGTTTTAAATTGCAGGAAGAAAAAATTGTACATGGGCGGCTTTAGCCCTTCCTGAGGAGCTGCTGGCTGCTCTGGTGGGAAATTCCTCAAATGAGCTGAGCTAATGCAAAGCAAGGTGAAACAACTTGATTTGTCCATCTTCTCTCCCAGCAGATCCCTGCAGCAGCAGGAGAAGGGAAGTTGCGGATAGAGCCATGGCTGGCTGGGTTGAGAGGGTAAGAGCATCGCGTTGAAGCACGGACCCTTTCCACAAGCCAAGCTTTGGGCCAACTCTGAGCCTTCCAGAACCCCGGCACATCTCCACAGATGGTCGGACAAACGCGAAACGCCCTGCGAGATGCTGCCAGCGTGCCGCCGTGAGGAGCCAGGAGTGCTTTTTGCGAAACAGGAGTATGATGAGCAGACCTTTTGCAGCCTATTGGAAACAGATTTTTTTCTTGACACACAAGTGCAGAAGCGATTCCTCTGGAATAACAGCCCTGACCAAGGCTGGGCAACAGAAAAGGGTTTCCAGCGAATTGCGGGGAGGAAGGAAATCCGCCCATGGGACAGACGATATTGTCTTTTGTTTTACTTTGTAGCACTGGTTGTTGAATGCTTTTTGATTTCACAAGAATTTCTGGGTTTTGTAAACTTCCTTCAGAGATTTTTCTGGGAAAAATGGAAACCATGCTTGGGGTTCTCCTTTTCCAAACAAACCACTCAACATTTTCATTCAAATAAAATTTTTCCACAGATAGTAATGCGTATTTCTCAACCAGTGTCATAAACATGGTAGGCACTGCATTCCCATCTAGATATATTTGTATTCCAGCAGCAGGAACTCAGGGCAGAGCCCTCTTCTGATGGACTTTGTGCAGTAAGAGACAACCTTGCTCTGAGGACTTCATAATCAGAATAGAAAAGACAAAAGGGTGAGAGAAAAGAGAAAAAAAAAAGCTATAAATATGCTTTAACAGATGGAGCACTGAGGTGGCAGAAGATTAAATTATTTGTTTGACGTCATGATCATAGGAAAGCTAAGCCAAAAAGAAGAACTAAATCCATCCTCTTGGAAGGCTCAGCGCATATCTTCAACCACAGCCCATCCTTTCCCTCTGATGCTGTTGATTTTTGGTTGAGCCTTTGCTCTTCACTAGGGCATGGCACTCGGTGCAGCACTATTTGCTGAGGATCAGCCCCCTTATCGGGGCGTTTCTTGGCCAATTCAAGTTCACTACCTGGCACGTGGGAATAATACATGATGTCTGCTTGCTCCCATTGGTCCTTTCCGAAGAGCCCCAGTGAAGCTTTGCTCTATGGAATTGGGTGTGGGCAATGCTGAGGTTGGAGATCCCAGGCTTTGCCACTTCTTTGCCAATAATAATAGCAACAACAACGAAACCAGATCTGGAGCTCAGTGGCTTTCCCTGGCCACCTGGCACCTGGAGCCATGATTGAAGGGATCCTGCAAGGTGAGCAGAGCACCCACGGCAGTGTCCCCTCTAAGGGGAACAGCAGGAGAGCAAGGGGTTTATCCATCTGGAAACCAGGGAAGATGCTTAGGGCTTGGTTTCATCCCACCTGGCATGCTGGTGGATCCCTGGCAGCACTCCTTTGACCATAATGGAAAGCATGTACAACACATGACCGAGATCTGGAGATTTACACACAATTTGCTTCCTGCAGCAGCACAAATCATGGGATGGCCAAGGGAGCTGACCCCATTCTTTGTCCTCCTCTTGTTTCTTGCAGCTGATGGACAACTTTCACAGGCCAAATACGTGGTCCGGTGATAGGGACAAGCCACTTGCTGCTGACCCCCAGGAGCAGTGGATGCTTTGGGAAGGGAAAGGGCTTGGGGGAGCGCAGCGGCGACAGGGCACGTTGCCGAGCTCTGCTGGGGCTGGCGTGCGGAGCGGGCTGGGATTAGGGCTGGAACTTGCAGCATTTGGGCCATTGTGCAACGCCGGGCAGCTGGAGGGTTTCACTTTTCAGAGGGGAAAAGAAAATGTGAAAAACTAGAACCAGAAAACTCTTTTCTTCCCTCCTTTCTTTGGACCTATCCAGAGCTTTCCACAATGCTAGTGATTTAAACCAGGCCTGGAATATGAACGCAGCTCTAATATTTCTACCTTACTCGGTCACATTGATGAGCCAAGGAGCTGGCTGAGGCTGAAACGCAGCAACGTATAGACACAGGCCACAGCTGAAATCTCCCCTCGTGTAGACACCTTGTCAGCTAGGGCTGGATCCGGAACGTTAATAATGTTCTGTCCTTTTGGCTAATTCTGCCAGCATGGACAAGAGAATATGAATTTAATTTAAAAACGAGACATTCCTTTAGCTCTGGGACAGAGGAGACAAAGCTAATTTCACCATGGGCGGAGGGAGATGGAAGGGGGGCACATCCTGAACTCTGCATGCAGGCTGAATCTGCCTTGGAGATGACTTCTTGGGGCAGTCGAGCCCATGGGTGTAAGACAACAGGGCCGTTTCTTGGGCAGGAACGAGCTTGCACCCCAGCACAGGGGCTGAGAAGGGGAGCAGGTGTCTGGGGTGCATGTCAAGCATCCTGAGCACAGGCATCCCTCGCTGTCTACACTTGGAGGCAATGGTGGGGAGAGCTGCTGTTGTTTCTTCACAGGGACTGGGGGATGGGCAAGATCTCAGGGTCAGACCAAAGCAGGGAGCAGAGGAGTCCCACAGCCAAACATCTGCCTGGTTCTGGGAGCGGGCGCTACGCTTTGCTCTCTGCAACCCGGCCAGAAACCCTTGAAATGGCCTCCACTCCCTTTTCATCCCTCACCCACATCTTCAGCCTTCTCGCAGCCTCCCCTCCTCCATCCCTCATGCCAAATAAATCTCCTCAGAGTTTAAATAAATGCTGTAGTGTCCTGAAAGTCTTGCAGCCTTGGAGGGAAAAAAAAAAAAAAAAAAAAAAAAGAAGAAAGAAAAGGTATTAAACCTGAAAGAGAAATAGTAGATGTGCATCTTCCTCCCTTTGGTCTCTCTGAAGGCTATTAAGTGATGCAGGGTGACTGTGGACAGGTACATGCAAATAATAGGATCAAGGCAGCAGTACAAAGGTTTGTCTCCCAATCTTAATGCAGGTGTGGGAGACACAAACCAGGTGGCTAAAAGGCTCCTTTGTTTGAAGCTGTCAGGAGGAGAAGCTGATAATCTCGTGCCTCATCCCTAAACTCTCTTTCAGCCGTGTCAGGGCATCTCCTCACATCAGGAAGTCTGCAATGACATGGCTATGTGCTAAGCCCGGTTAATGTGGTCCGAGGTTTAAACACTTCAGGTTGAAAGTGGATAATTGGTGGTAGTGGATTTTAAAAGCTCACACAGGTGCCTTTGAAAAGAGGTCAGGAGTCAAGTGCATCTCTCCTATGAGAAATGGTGAGCCTTTCCTAAGGAGATCAAAATTCTTCCACGGAGAGCCCCAGGGCTTTGTAGGAACTGTTATTAATTTAGTTCTGTATGTTCCAAATAATGGAAAAATGATACCACATGTGTACACGCCTAGGAACCGGGGCGCGTTCACTCTGGATAGATAGGCTTTCACCTGGCACTCCCAGATCGTTAATTAATTAATCCGCTCTCAGCCCAGGCAGGAGCAGCACAGGAGCTGCCGTCAGGGGGGTTTCTCCCAGCCGGGGCACCCAAGGCAGAGGAGGCACCGGGTGCCGAGCGAGGGTGGGGACTGGGTGACTTCGGCTCGAACGGTACCCGTGGGAGCAAGGACAGACCCCTGGCAAGCATCTCCCTGGGGGTCTGGAGGGCTGTGATGTCTCTCACTCAGGTTTTCCAGTCAGCCAAGGGATTTAGGCACCCATGAGGTGTCGCGGTCCCAGTGCTGCCACAAGCTCTCTGTTTTCAGGGCTGTGCTGCAGGCATTATACGTACATACAGCCCGACCGAACCTTTTGTCGGCACAGCAAACCCTGCAAGCACCTAAGCAACATACTTTAAAAGACGACCGTTGTCCCTTGTCAGGGTACTATTTTCTCGAATTGTGCTTAATTAAGGGAAAGCTGGAGGAAATTAACATCCAATTATTTTCTTACGGTGGATTTTTTTCGTGTTGGCCACAAGATATAAACTTGCCTAAACACGCAGGACATGAAAGCAGCTCTTGCCCACGGCGTATCAGGTTGCAAAGGCCCCGCACTTGCACCCGAGGTCTCCCCGCCGGATCCCTGCACCTGCCCGGAGCGCGGTGAGGAATTTCACAGGGTTCGGCATGGAGCAAAGACAGCTGGGCGGATCGGGGGCCAGAAGAAGCTGGTTTTGTCCCATGTTCACCATGTGTTTGGATGTGCAATCTGAGCAGCCAGGGTGACATGTGCCAATAAAGCTGAAAATAGCATCGTTATTACTCATATTTGCATTGAAAGTGCCATTCGGTCTGCTTTTGTAAGTGGTGGCTATTCTTAGCTCCTAAACCCGCTGGCGCAGATGCCTCTGGCTTTACCTATGCAAACAGCTCCTTTGGTTTGAAGACCATATTATTTGCCATGTCGATGCCTGCAGCCCAAACACGCGCAGAGGCAAGGCATCGTGTGAGAACAAGCTTAGTCCAATTACGAGAGAAAGCAAGGAATTTCCTCCTTGAAAATGTCCAGATGAATTTGTTGATATTTGTTGAATATGGCATTTTTAGCCATAACGCACCTAGCTGTCCTGGAGGCTGGAGGCTTTGTGAGCAGGTGCTCGTTTCGGCCAACAAAGCCCTTCAAACAAAATAGCTGTTCCCATCTGTCCTCTTTAAACCTTTCTCTCTATTTGTGGCTGGGGACAATTTTGGAAAGATTCCCACTGGTGAAAAGATGTTACGTATTTGTTGTTTTATTATTTGCTGTAAACTTATGTGTCTGGCAGTAGCCCATCAAAGGCTTTGAACAGGCACAAAGCAAAAAATACGGTTCCCACTCCAGAAGCTTTAAACTACCACTGCTCCCCATCCTCTGAACGATGGCTCAGAGGTCATCCATTTTGTTTCAATTTTGTATGGCATAGTTTGAAACTGAAAGTTGCTGGGAAGAAAAACCAAATGAAGCCTTCAACTTCACAGCACAGACCATGGGAATCACTGGAACGCTTCTTTTTTAATTTAGTTTCTTACCTGAGAAGCGATGAAACAAATGCTTTCTTGCAGAAAGTTTCACTTTTGACAAAGTGATCTTTCCTGTGGGGACAAATATCTCATTCAGAGACATTTCCCAAGCTTTGGTTGTAAGGAACTTAAGAGTGGCACTTTCCCTTTTTCTTATTAATATTGTTTGTTGGTGAAATGGCTTAATGGCTGTAGGGTCAGTTGACAGATAGGAGGTAACATTGTTCTTCTCTTCCAGCGAATGTAGCGCTTGGCATGACTTCAAAATAACCCTATTGTTTGTCATCTTCTCAAAATACACTATAAAACCCCTGTTAAAAGGAGAGATAACGTTTTCTAAGCATAAGTCAAGTGCCGGGTTGCCTTTTTTAAAGCTGCTTGATGAGAATTAATGGTGTTGGATCTCCTGTTTTAAACACATTTGGCCAGGTTTTCTGGAGGCACCTAATTTATCTTGAGGCTCTTTCATCTATTATCTAACTGTGAGCTTGTTCGTAGCTCATCAGCCATCCTGGTTTTGACAGGGGGCCTTGTGATGAGTAGCCAACGGCGTACTGTGTCGGGGCCGTGCGTATCTCTGGCAGGAAGGTGATGGGAAAAGGCTAACCTTCTGCCGCTCCTCCCAGCACTCACCAAAATTAAAAATAGAGTCTTAGATCAGCACGCATCCCGCAAAGCCCTTCAACGTGGTTCCTGCATCTCAGCATCATAACAGACCCTAGCAGGATCAGGCCCATTCAATGGGCAAATGGTACCCTCGTCCCCTTGTGAGAGCTGGGGGTGGTGTTTGGGGAACTTCCTCCTGCCGAGGGGATGGTCTGTGAGGGAGAATGGCTTTGGCCAAGGTACAGCCAATTTCGATGGAGCCATCAGTAAAGAGAAGGAAACAGCAGAAGTTTTTTTTTTTAAAAAAAAAAACCCCACCTTATCTAATAAGATGTGGAAATAAAGAGCTTACATAAAAGCTCTTGAAATGAAGAGTAATTTTTCCACAGTTTGGACCCAAACAAGAATTATCTGGTACATGATTCAGGACCATTGCAGATGTGTAGATTTTGGGCGTGAGCTCCAAAGCCATTCTGGAATCAGTCGGAGAAGTTTTGCGAAATAAGGACATCGCCTTCTTTTTTTCTGCTTTCAGCATCGATGTATGTGAGCCCTTGGAGTAGCAGCTACAAAGCTGCTGGAAAGTTTGTCACCATAACACTGGCTGTTTATGCTTTGTGTGGATGAAAGAACAGCTTTCTTCAATTAGGCTTTGTACTTCAGCTGGCAGGCGGGTGCCGATTGTCTAAAACTCCACCTCTCCGCGCAGCTTGTCTCGGGGAGCTGATGGATGCTGCGCACGTCAGGGCGCCTGACCGGGCTGCTGATCTGTTCTGCTCATGATGCGACAAAATGGGACGCATCCAACCGGCAACAGCAACCACATGGATTCAGTTGTATTGACTCCTCTGGCCTGGTACAACTTTAGAATCATGAAATCATAGAATGGTTTGGACGGGAAGGGACCTTCAAAGGCCACCCAGCCCAACCCCCCTGCAAGGAGCAGGGACATCTCCAACCAGATCAGGTTGCTCAGCGCCCCGGCCAACCTGGCCTGGAATGTTTCCAGGGATGGGGCATCCACCGCCTCTCTGGGCAACATGGGCCAGTGTTCCACCACCCTCATTGTGAAAAATTTCTTCCTTACACCTAGTCTGAATCTACCCTTTTTCAGTTTAAAACCATTACCCCTTGTCCTATCCTTCCTTGATGTTTTTCCTCTTTAGTCCCTTCTCCATCCACCTGCTGACATACCAGGGAGAAGCCTGCTGGGTCCTAATGAAGATCTCGAGCTCATTTTAAAGTCAGTGGTGTTGTAGGGACAGCAGACTCTTTCCATTGACTTCAGCAAGTTTTGAACAAGTTGCCTGGAGACCTAGCTATGTAACACAGTATGTGTGACCGGCCGATAGATATCTCTTTAATAAGAAACAGTGCATGGGAAGGGAACTGCCTCGATAACAGCGTGGATTTATAAGACGCTAATTGCACTTTGTCGTGCCGGTTTGCAGATTGAGGGAACTGGGGTGGAGGGGGTGGTTTATGGTTTACCAGGAGCTGATAGCAAAGCCATGGCAAAAAATCAAAATGCAACACCCATGGCAGCCCTTCACAGGCAAAACTGCCTTATAAATTAGGATCTAGAGGAATTTGGGATTTTGCCTAGGAATTCCTTTAGAGTGAAATGTGTTTCCTGGGTCAATCCATCACAAAAAAAAAAAAAAATTATACAGAGACTCTGGGATGAATGAATGAGAGCTTATAACAATTAAAAACAAACATATGTCTTCACGCCCAAGCAGGTACACATACCACACCAACAGCTCTTTCTCATTTCTCCTCTTCTGTTTGTGTCTTTTACCACAATCAGCCTGCAGAAGAAGGGATTGCAGGAGATGTTGTTATGTGTCCCACCTCATCCCAGGGGTTCAGAGACCTGGGGAGATATGGTGCGACCCTGGGCATTCACACAGCTGATAATCCCCCGCTGAAGCCAGAGCTCAGTGGCTGTTTGCTGATGCCAAACAGAGATTCATCCATGGAGGACGGACAAATGCCCTCGGGAAACATCGCCGTATGAGTGCTCTGGTCTTCCTGGCCAGACTTCTACGTGTCCCTGACCCATCCCAGCAGCACATGGTGTGTGGGACCAGGGAGCTGGGGTGGTGAGGCATTGCCTGTTGCACTCACAGCCTCCAACGTTAGAATCACAGCCCAGCTTAAGCTACGTCTTCACAGAGCACGGCAGGGACTGTGCCCAAACTCAGCCCGTTGCCCAGGGTGCCATGTCCTCGCTGGGGTGCACCACGACCTGCTAAGCCTAAGCTGAGGGCCCATGGGAAGAGAGGCATGAGGAAAAGCAAGGAAGAATAAGAGAGGAAGCCTCACCTGAGGAAAACATCTCGTTGCTGTTAATTAGAAAGAAAACAGGCTGTTTTCTTTCCTGCACATCCTCTGTCCAGCTCTTAGCTGGATTCTACCAGGACATGGTTTAGTAGGCATGGTGGTGTTGGGTTGATGGTTGGACTTGATGATCTTGGAGGTCTTTTCCAACCTTAAAGATTCTATGATTCTAAGATCAGAGCATGCCCAAGAGGTCTGGGGTGAGTGGGTGTTGGTGCTCAGGGAGGCAGCAAAACTGTGACTCAGAAAGGAGCAATAACTTCTTCATGGCCCTTGGAGGTTATTTGTAAATTGTTCCCCTGGGAACAAACACAAGGACCAACACTGCAAGACCGTGCTCAGCCTCTGGAGAAAAAAAAACCTGGTCTTCGTGCTCTGAATTCAGACTTTGATTTTTTTTTTTTTTTTCCTCAGGTTCAAATATTTCTTAATAATAATCAAGGGAGAAACAATGGCCTATTCACGGGTACGTTCAGCTCTTCCTTGTCCGAGGTCCAAATGGACTAACCCAGGGCTTTGCAGACCCAGGTGCAACACCCTTCTCTCCTGGGGATTTCCAGCCTAACCCTGAGCCAGGTAATTGGGCAGCTAAATCCCTTTTAAAAGTCTGGCCCTTTTCCTCCGTTCCCTCGCTGTAATTCCTCCTCTCGCAGGTGGGTTGTGAGATTAAACACATGAAAGACTTGGAGGCACCAAATGCTGCCGTGATGAGACCCATCTGACAGAGAGATCAGCTAACCGCCGTGGAGCGGAGGGCAGCCCGAGCTAGGGAATGCCTTAAATTTTTCTACCCGACAGCGGGATGGCCTTGTGGATAATTGATTTCCCCCTCACAAGGCCTGAAGTATATTTTTAGGGAATGCAAACATTTTTATTTTCACTACCTATTTTTCTTTCCTCCTCTAATAAATGGCTTTTCCTACACACAGGCTGGCCAGCTGCTTTGAAAAGTCAAGAGAAAAAAAAAAAACCTCATTAACTTTCCCAAAGCCTTAATTGTCCCATTTATTTCAAGGCAGTAGGAAAGCCCATCTTTCAGTGGCTCCCTCGCCCTGCTAACAACTCACGGTAATCCTTTTCGTAATCCCCAGGAATGCCGATCGGGCCGGTGGAGTTTGATTGTCCTTGCTGACGAATTGCAGGGTATTTTATATCCTCTTGTCACAAAACTCTTCTTCTGCCTTTACTCTTTCAGCGAGGAAAGTCACTTTTATGTTACCCATCAGGCCTTCCCCCGCCATCAGCGACCTTTTTCTCTTAGATACACAAAAGCAAATGTTCTGGAAGCTCTTTAAAATACCTGAGCAACTGGTAGTAAATGAGCCATTTCCTGTTGTTCTAACCTTTTTTTTTTTTTTTTTTTCAGCTGAGTAGTTATCTTAGCTCGGCATGTTAAGATAGTTGCATGATCTTCTGTGCTTGTGTGGGTAAACATTATCTCAGCTCATTCCCGAGCCGATCAAACCGATTCTATAAACAACCTTTCATAGTGGAAAAAGGGTTGGTTGGTTTTTCTTTTTTTCCTTTCTTTCCATGCGTTTTCTAGGCTGGAGTTTGGCGGATGCTGGCACGCGGGAAAACTACTGTATACGTGTTTGCATTGCAGTAACTGCAAATCTGTCCCTTTTAATCTTTTTTGAGTTAGCACACTGGGCAAACTAGGTGGTTTTGAAATGACCTCATCCCAGGATCTCGGCAGAAAGCAGCCCGCGTACATAGCTGAGTCTGGAATGCGAGCGGGACCTCATTCATAAACTTCCTTACCATTCCTTTACACTCAAAGGCAGGAATAAAAGTCAGCCAAAACAAGCAGAAATGGTGTTCCGGAGTTAACCAAATGGGAAAATATATAGATGCACTTTTTTATTTTGTTGTATTATTGAATCGGGATACTTTTAACCTTCTGTAGGAGACTTTCTGTGGTAATAGATACACGCTATCTTGGATTAGACTAGAAACTTTACTAAACCTTTTTCGTTTCTTTTCTTTAAAGTTATTTTTGTGATAACACCTCCATTTTCTATCACCTGCCCCACACCACTGAAAATACAGAGCTTGAAAAATATGTTATAAACACAGTGTTGTATGAAAAGACTGGAGGTTACCAAACAAGGCACGGGCAAATCTGGAGTCCTCAGGCATTCTCCCAGTGGGATGCAGAGTTATCTGGAGCCTCAGCTAGACGTGAGCTCCACCATGCTAGGCAATGGTTTCACTGCTTTTAAGTCCCTCTTGTCAGTTCGGCAGTAAAAATTGGGCTGGATGATTATTGCAGTGACTGGAAGAATTTTCTGTGGTCTAATATAAGCGCAACCAAGGAGCTCCGGCATGTGCCTCCAGCAACTTGGATCTGCAAGTGGTCTTACTTTTCAGTGCTGGACACTCCCAGAAGGAACTTAGTTTCCAAGAGAAGATGACAGTGGGTGTATTCAGTCCAACACAGCTGTAGGTATGGTACAAACACGCAATTAGAGACAGTTCCTGCCCTGGAGAGCTTGGAGTCTAAATAGACAAACAGATCATCTCCAGATGGTAGGGGCTTAGGTTGAGTTGGTGGGAGAGCGAGTGAGTGCGTGGCACTTCTGCTGCTGGATGCAGACAGATGGTCAAAAGGCAAGAGGAGAGATAAGTGCCTTAGCCCTTGCGTAAAAAGGGAGCGCTCAGATTTTCTGCAAACAGCCCACAGGAGAGGGACAAAGATGTGGCGATGGCTGTAGGGCTCATTATTACAAGTGATGGGAAGAGAGGGGAGAATGAAAGATGTCTGTTTCTGGCAGCTTCCTCTGAAATGCAGAAGGGGTGTTGACTCGTGTCGATGCCTGTTGGTGAAGAATGGATGTGATTTAATTTTATTAGACACTTAGGAACTTGTTGTAGAAAGGAGAATTGATGGAGAGGGCATGAATTCTGGCCAATTTGTAAATGAAAAGTGCAATGGCAGAGAGTTTCTTCTCCTTTCACCATCACCAAGATGGAGCGTAGGACTCGTGTCTCAAGACCAGAGGGTGGACTGCAGAGGGGATACTGGGGGATCACACGGACATGTCCATAGAGCAGAAATCCACCAAGAGGAACTACAAGTAGTCACGTCTGGCTCAGAAGGTCCCTGATCTGCAAATATTTGGGAGCTGAGTACGTTCTTAGGGGAGGTCGAATGAATCTTTTACTCTTCCTCAGGCCTGTTGAGGTTTTGGTCACTTCCAAAGACAGGAAATTGGACCAGTGAGACCTATGGTCTGACCCACCGGATTGCTCTTACACTCCTGCTCCCTGTCATTTTCTCTGCCTTCGTCATCTCAGCCTCCATTTTGAAGGAATGTAACTGAAGTGAAGAGAAGAAACCACTGCTTGCCTGGGAAAAGTTCTGAGTATTTATTTCAGACCACAAACACTGTAGGTGGCTCTAAGGTTTGGGAGGATGTAGATGAGAAGGATTTGTGGGAAAGTATTGAATTTCCAGTGGCCAGAACAATAAAGAATAACAAGCGAGAGGCACCTCTCCAAGTAGATGTAGGGTTTCACCAGAGTGGGACAGCGAGCAAAGCGTCTACCAGCAGTCAAACGCCACATGTCTCTGCGCTAATTGCAGGAGTTTACCACCAAACATAGGAAAGCTATAGTATTTAACTTGGCAAGAGGTGAGGTGATTTAACTGGTATAGCAGAGATGCGGTTGGGCAGTATAAATCAACGGGCCACAAATTACACAGGAAATTTGGGTCTAGCTTTCAGGGTCGAGGAAGGCGGGAAGATGCAGGAATTAAAACCTGATACCATTAAAATATTGCTTCAGGGTGGAGATGACCTTGCTGTAATGCTTCTTGGGTTTCAAGATTCCATATAAAAAAGGCAGGAATACATGGCAAGTCACCTTTTTTTCCAGCTGTCTGGTGACACAAAAAGCAAATTCGGAGCAGGCAGGATGCATATTGACTTGCATATTGAAAGACATGGGAGTAATCCCAGTTCTTTGGATGAAAAGAAAACTGTAATGAGTTAGGATGATTTGGATATGATGAAGCCATGTAGCCCATCACCTGCGTTTTAGCTGGACTAAATTTCTAGTAGAAATATTAACTGGATGAGGGCTCTTACGAGCTGTAGCTGGAGGGATATTCATGAATGCATTCACCTAGCAAAGTCACTGGTTCAACTCATGTGCCGCGTCAAGGTACATTTAGAGTCTTCTGCATTCACTTGGTTACTACTGGAAAAACTTTGGTCTATCAGAAATAAGAGGTTTGCCTATTTCTAAAACTGGACTCACTGTCTTCAGACTTCTGTAAGTTCATCATCTTAGGCTAAGAAGGAATCACTATGATCAACTAAATAACATTTTGCAAAGCAGAGTTTGTGAAGCCAGTAAGGTCATCCCAGAGGTGTAGAGCATCTCCCTTGGAAAGGCATTCTGTTTCATTTGAAGACTGTGCATAGCTGAAAATATTTCCCTTTAGATAAACAGAAAAAAAATGCACATCTAGTTTCTGGTCAGAATTTGTTTAGCTGCATTTTCCAGCTAATGGAACTTCTTTCTTTTTTTTGTTTGTTTGCTTGTTTTTTCTTCTTCTAGTATATTTAGCTTTCCATCTAGCCTGTAAGCCTATTCTGTCTAATCTAGATTGAATTTCCAGCTGCCTTGTGCTTTGATTAAGCTGAGCTAATTCTCATCAGATGATCTGAAACAATCTGGTCCAACTTCTTCAGACACCTTGGCAGTTTGCAAACTGGTCTCTACCTACTTGCAACTGCCTAGGATCACTTCTGGTAATTCAGATCATCTGTGATGCCTTCAGGGACTGATCCAAATTCTGCTAAACCAGCATAAAGGCTTCCCTTGATCTAATAGGCTTTGGACCAGCCTCCAATCTCTCCAAAACAGCAGGTCATATATCTGACTGAAGGTAAAACGTTTGGCAAAGTGCCTACAAAATGCATTGTAATACAAGCTGGGGATAATCAGAAGACAAATTTTGTGTATGTGCGAAGTATTTCGTGCCCTTAATGATAAAATATCCGTGCTTGACATAATTTTTGGATGAGGCTTGGAAACGGCAGGCTCGAGCTACTTTTCACATGGAAATACCTTGCAGGCAGTAAAGAGCAGATGGAAAAGATCAGCATGAAGGGAATGAAGTGCTCTTCATGCTACAAAACCCAGGATCTGTGGATGTAAGCCACTGGCACTTTGTTATTAACTGTTTGCACCTAAACAGGTATCCTCACAACAGAGGAAAAACGTTTCCTAAGGGGAGAGGCCATGGTGAGCAGAGTGTATTGATTGTCAGGTGAACCCATTTAGGGAACATTTCTGGGCGACCTGCTGGTCCTACCTCAGGAGATGCTCCATTCCCTTTCCTCCCTGAAAAAAAAAAGCGCAACGCTGAGGACGAGAGCAGTACGGCCCATTCGCCCATGCAGCAGGACACAGTGGAGGAAACCTGGTACCTGGCTGATGTCTAAGGGAGACCATCCTCCCAACAGCTTCAGCATGATTCATATCAAACTGGGGATGCTGACCAGGATTGCTCCTGGTGCTTTGTGCAACACAGGCTGCACCTTCACGAGCTGCAGGGCTGAAACCATATTCAATCAAGAGAGTGTCAGGACAGAAGGGAATTGGGGTGGAACACAGAAAAGGTCCGTCCGCACCGTGGCACTCGGTTTGTGTTTTTGGCAGGGCCCCTCGTATCAGCAGCAACGCTTGATCACTAAACAGATGGGCTGAAAAATCACTTTGTGATACAGATGGGGTGAGAAGAGAAGCATATTTTTAAACCAAGGTATTGGATGTTCGTTCACTGAGTTTTTTCCAGAGGGCTGTCTTGTGTGGGGCCCAGCTGACCGCATGGGGCAAAGGCATCTGCCCAAAGAAAGGCTATCTCTGCTCTAGCAAGGAAAGGCAAGGTCCAGAAGGATGTGGTGACTCACCTTGGGTTGCTCGAAGGCTTGAGAGCAAAATATCTCTGAACCTCTGCATCCTTCACCTACAAAGCCCTTTCCCTTGGCCCATTCCTGGAGAGATCTCCTCTCCCAGGAATGCAAGATCCTTCTTAGGAGCACGATGTGGATAAGCCACCAAGCTGCTTGGGAGAGTAAGAAGACCAGGGAATACTCAGCTCTGAGTCTTCAGCAAAGCTGGAACAGCCAGTGTTTCACAGCGATGTTATTCTCCCCTTTAGTCTGTTTACTGATTTCTAAAAATAAAACCACCCAAGCCTATTTTTTAATCCTGGATCTGCAGTTTCTTTCCCAACACTGCAATTTTTCAGCTCTGTGCTCTTTCTGATCATCGTCATCTCCACACAGTCCTGCAGGAACGGCCAGGCGGGACTGCACACTGGTCCTTCACCTTCAGTCGCATCTCTAGCAGTGACTTCTAATCACAGTGCTCCCAAGGGAAATACGATAAAACCTTTGAGGAATAACTAGTCTGTCTGGTACTTTTGCCATTCCAACTCCCATTTAGTGTTGGGTAGGTGCTTGAATATGATATCACAGATGCTTCTTGCCTTCTTTTAATCTGTGTATGTAGGATCAGCTGATGTTTGACTTCATTAGATATATTTTTGATCCTTCTTTGAACCCCAGTAAGACTTACGGTAACAGTGGCAGTGAGTATAGGAATATCTGCTGTGGTATTCTACATGCAATGCTTAGGAAAACCTAGTCCTGAAGAAGACATGTAAGAATACTCAGACCTTCAGGAGGTGATGCCGTATCACTGGAGAGTGTGCCCAAGGCTTGTAAAGTCCGAAACAAGAGCAGGACTGAAAAGTATCTTCTTCCACCAGCAGTTCTTCTTGCAACTCTTCTTGTTTGCGAAGGTCTTTTGGATAGCAATACATTGACCTTCAGTGGCTGGCTGTCAGCTTTTCCTCCATGACATCAAGCAAGTGATTTGAAATCTTCCTAACTTCTGATTTCTAGAACAAGACTCCTAAAATTTCGTGGAGCTGCTGTGAGATAATTCCCGTGTGTGAGGAACTCAGATGTTAGGGTTGTGGGTCAACAAAGCCCCTTGACTCAGCAGAAGAGAAACATCCTTAGATTTTGAAGAATCATTACTGTGAATGCACACAACAAAGCAAAGAGGTCAACAAAACCCACATGACAAGCATCCAGTAAATACTGGTGAATAGCAGGTACTTTTGCAGAAAACCAGAAACCAATTCATAGGCAAGCAGACAGGCTAAATTCACGAGCAGAGATAAACCCCGGTGCAGAAGTTGACCTGCTTTGATCACAACCCAAAGACTTTTATCAGATGTGTTTAAACAAATCCCGCTTGCTATTTCTGACTTGTGTCAAGGGAAAAATATATTTTGCCCCTGAAAGAAAAATCTTACATTTTCTTCTAAACTCACCAGTAAATCAAGAAGAGCCAGAGACCTCAGCCTGGTGGCCACCTTCATTCTCTTTGCTAAGCTGAAGGGAAGTCTAAGCTTTGTGGGGGCCTGTGCTCATGCAAAGCAGCAAGCCCAGCGCTGAACGTGGGCCATACTACACAAGGGCACTTTGAGGAGGTTGGTTGGCTCTTATCGAGGTCCCAGAGCGGGTGGTGTGCACAGGAGCCTCTCTCCCCGTGCAGGATGCACGCGCATCATGGCACTGCATGCATCCCCTCTGCAGTGCTAGCTCCATGCCAGAATAGGAGTTCTCCCAGTTCAAGGAACCCAAAAGATCAGTCAAGGCACAAAACCCAGACCCAACCACCCTGTTACTTCTTGTCTTCCTCTGAGACTCACTCCGTGGAGTGCAGGGGAGGTGGAATGGAAGGGAATAATCTTTGCAGATGTAAGGGATTTCCTCAGGCAGCAGAGCTGGTGGCTGCAAAGAGGTTTTCAGCTATAATCACCTGAAATAATCACCAACGAAATGCTGAAGGGGAAGAGCAGCAGCACAACCCTGCCTTAAATTAAGCACACAGTCATGACCACGGTCATGGACGTGTGCCCTGACCTCATGTAGGCAAGGGCCACATCCACCCCACTCTCTGCCATTCGGAGGATGTGACCATCAGCACCAACACTCTACCTCATAGGCAGGATTGCATCTTTCCAAGATGATCCCAAAGACCTGTTTTCCCACCCCATGGCTCTCCTTCCCTGCGAGGTCCATTCCCACTGCAAAATGATCGGCTGCAGAGCATGATTTTATAAAAGCCAGCACTGCACTGAAGCAGCCCTTCGTTGCCTCTCTCCTAAGTTCACAGCTATAAATAGGGTCTTTCATAAGGTGGACACCGCAGAAGTTCTGGCACAAACAGGTTTTTAACATTTTGAATGAGCGGGGTTGGATGGGAAGCCTGCTGCCTGCCTGGCTTGGCAGACTCCGCAAGCCTGTTTGCGTTTAAACATCCAGATATCCAGCAGAATGAACTGTGAGCCTGGCTGAGACCATGTCAGCTTATTTCATAAGTGACTTAGACAGATGTTTAAAGGATTTATGTAAGGTTGGCTGAAGTCAAACACAGGTGTAAGAGATGAAAGGGGAATGGGAAAAATGCACTGTGATGATCATTTTTCCATTTCTGTATTTTTTTTTCCCCTGGCTGTTGATTCTAGTGCCCTTTCCATGCAATGTCTGTGCTATGAGTCACTGAGGAAAAAAAAAACCAACTATTTTTATTTACTACCAGCAAGGAATGAGGTTTTACACAAAACTGCGCTGTAGCTGTACTCTCTTCTCCTGTTTCAGCTCTCCAGTTTATTTTTGCTCTGCTTCAGCTGCTCTTTGCTCACAAGATGTGCTGAGCAGACATTGCCACTCTGAGGAAGGGGAGAAAATGAAAGATGTAGAAATTCACTGCAGCCTGCTCATGAGTTGACTTTCCCAGCGTGTAAAACAGGAGTTTCGTGCAGGCCTGTGCCAGCTTCTGGGTATCTACTGGCTACTGAACATCTCCAGCGGTCACAGCATAAGCCTTCACACCTTGTTGTGTGGTTCTGGTGCTCAGACCAAGGTGGGTCAACACAGAGCAGCTGCGTTGTGGTCCTTTAGGAGCCTTCACCCATCATTTGCGACCTTCCCCAGGGCATTGCGCATGAATTATTGTCTGTGGAGAGGAAGCACCACCTTGCATAAGGTCCTCCGTCCCAACACCAAATGCTTGGCACCCACCACCAGGAAGATTCGGTGTGGAGGGGTGGAGGGGCAGGAGCCTTTGGAGCAGTGGGGAGGACCGAAGTGGGTGACCCGGAGCATCACTCTCGGAGGCAGCCTGCATTCCCATGCTGCTGGAGCCTGTTCAAGCAGCGGTCATAAGATAAACACAGCCCAGCCCACTGCTTTTCCAAACAGCGCGCCGTATCTCATCCCGGCCTGCTAATGGCCACCCGAGTCAACAGAGGGTCTCTCTGTTGACTCCAAAGTTGCCTCGGGATTAGGCCTTAAAATAGCATCCACGAATGCTCCGTAAGCATCTGCGATCCCATCTGAAAAACAATTACTCCCGCCCGGCTCTCGGGGTGCGTGAGTCGGTGCTCCTTGGCGTGCTTCAGACGCATCCTAGGTGCGGTGGAGGTCTAGCCCTGAGCGATGATGGTTATTTCTGGGGGATATTTTGGCATCTTATCTGCCAAGCCACACCCAGAAGGCAAAAGCAAACCCCTGGGGTACATGAGCCATCCCCCTCGTTAATTATGGAGTCGTTACCGGCCCGAAACCTGTGGGTGAAGGCAGAGCAGCCCCATCCACCCCAGCTGGCGGGCAGGAACGTGAGGCACCGGCCGAGGCTCCATAGCCCGTTGGAGATCGGTGGCGGAGGTGGCGGCGGAGCCAGGAGCTGAGCTCACATCTCCCGGCTCCCCGGCCAGTCCCCGACCCACAGGGCCATTTTTTCCTCTCCGTTCTGCCTCATTAGCACTCGTAAGCACTTCTGTCATCAGGGACACGCACACTCTGGTGGGGAGTGTAATAGAAATGCCTATTAATAAATGATATAATACTTTCCAGTTTTCAAGGCTCTCTGTGGCCTCCACTCAGCAGCTCAGGCTGAGTCAGGCTCTTTTATTTACACCCTCAGCCCTGCCAAACCTGTTGTTTGCCATCGCCTGGGCTCGCCCAGAGATGTGCCGGGTTGCTGAAGGAGCCGGCCATGCACGCAGCCCCGGATGGGGACCAAAGGGGTCGGCGATGCCGATGGAAGGAGAAGCAGCCAGCAGGGATGGGGCCTTGGGCTGCGCCATTCGGCGTTGGATGGGATGAGAGGGGCAGCTCTATAACAAATGTTTTGTATTAGCCCCGGGCCGGGGATCCATCTGCAAGCACGGAGCTGGGGCGGGCACTCGCCCGGCGTGTCTCAGAGTTATTGCTTCATTCTCCTCACAACAATATCACACAACGGGACGTGTTTTATGGGGACATTAATCCGCACAGCGATGGCCTTAACGCATCTCACCACCCGAGGTGGGTATTAGCTGCTTCTATAACGTATACCCCAGTGGGTTTTATTGCTATTGCAGCATAAATCCTGGGGTTTAGAGCCTTTTAAAACTCTCCTGTTAAGCTCTAGCCTTCTATGGCCCAATCCAGAGGATGGTGGAAGAAAAACCCAAACCCCATCACCCTTACCCAGCCTCTCAGTTGACACGGCTGAGGCTTTGGAGCCTTTCTCCTGTATTTCCCATAGGAAAGCAACCATAACGAAGGGATTCAGTATGTTATTCCTTCTTTTGTATTCATGCTACAGCTATTCAGATATCCAGAATCCATTCCTATGAAGAGAGAGGCAAGCAGGAAGGGAAGGAGTGCTTTGCTTTTAGGGGGTATTTATATTGTTAAGCCAGGAAAAAAAAAAGCAAAAACTCCAAAGCAAATGTTCCAGCTGTGGAAACAGCGATGAGAATCACTGGGGGGCTCTCACCTGGCCTGCATGCCATCTGTGTGACATCTGTGGCATCACCGTGCCCCAGAGCCACCCCACCATCACCCAGGGGGCCAAGTCGCCACTCTGCTTTTTAGCTGAAAAATCAAAAGTCCACCTGAGAACTGCTTCCCCCACCTGTTTCTAATCCTTTCACCAAACTCCTCCATCCACTGCATGAGGACCAGGTAGACCCAGGTGTTTGCCATCAAAGGGTCCCTGGGTTTTTTTCCCCCCATGCCCAGCCGTCTCCTTTTGGGAAGGTGATACACCATGGCCATAGGAGATTGCATTTCAGCTCCCCCACAACAGGGTCCGTCCCCCTGCTTGCTGAAGGAAAAACCCAAGGAATTCCTCACACTGGAGACCTCCCTGCTGAAAAGTAATTTCCTTGCTGAGGACCAAATTGCATTAACTCATTAAGCCTGCACATCTTGACCCAGCTGCCACTCTTGAAAAGGTCCCCACTTAGCATTTGACAGGAATGTCAGCAATTCAGATGCTTAATGAAACCAAGGAAGGGCTTGTCACTCTAACCGTGCTAACAGCTAAATGCCCTGTTCATCTGCACCCCGGCCAATGCCACCGCGCAGGACGCTGCCCTCTCCCTACAGTGGCACCAGCCACATGGCCAAGGCTAATTTGCAGATATGGATAAAAGACTTGATGTGAAGAAGGTGGTTTTGGAGGATTTGACCAGTAGGACTCATTCCCCCCTGGTCTCCCCAGATAAGCAGAGCAGCCTTTTGGGATCGTGCCATAATACCAACGCTAACAATAGTGGTAACGGGGACGATAACAGTTGGCTTTGACTCGTCGACGACAAACACTGGCATTAGTTCTTTGCAATTCCTTGCCGCACTGAAGGAACGCTTTAAGAAACAAGATGGTTGCCCGTGAAACAAATCACCTGGCAACCCTGACAGCAGAGGCTTCTGCCTGGAACAGGCATTAACTCTTATCCCAATATTTACCTTTAGGCTGGTGGCCACTCGGCTCAGAGAGGCCAACACAAATTGTCAGAAAGCCATAAATTTTAGGATGATCTGGTTTTCCTGTTTCTGAGAACACCACAGTCCCAGATTAAATCTCTCTTGGGCAATGTCCACAGGGGCATATGGTTTTCTTCCAAGGACTCGCTGTCTTGGAAGGACTGGGACTCAGTGTCCACATCCAGGGTCTCCAGTAGACTGGCTTTTGGGGGAGGTGGCCAGCAGCCCAGCTGGGGGGTTACGTTCAGCCCCAGTAGTGATGACCACTGCTGAAGTGGTGGCAAGAAATCCCAAAGAAGGACATTTTGGAGTAGGAACAAGAGGCAAGACAAACACACGAGTTCTAGCTTGCATGGCTGACTAAGGAGAGCAGGAGAATTTCCACTGGCATTTTACTTGGGACATCTCCTACCTTAATACAAATGTCTTCTCTACATGAACGCTTACTGGATTTGTAAGTCAGTTCATGGGGAGCTTTCTGGAGCATGGAACTGGGATTAAACCAAATAGCACCACTTGGCTGTCCCCATCAGTTTTAAGAGACCTTTTTTGAGGACTTCATCACACAGAGAGAATGTGAAACACATCTGATGTCTGAAAGCTACCATCAGAGTTTCCTCCAGATGCCAGTAAGCCTGGGTCTGTATTTAACTCCTAATTTAACAGTACTCCTATGGAGATGAGTAGCACAGATCTTTTCCCATCTATTCTTGAATGGGGTGTAATTGCCAGCATCATGGAGAGATGTCCCACCAGCTCATGAGTACATGCTACAGAGGGAACCTCAGTACAATAGTATTCAAGGAATGAGAACATTTCTCCCGCTGCTGCCCCTTGGGATACAGAGGAGTCACCATACTAAACGCAATTCTTTTCTGGCTGGAAAAAAAAGTCCTGAGCAACTGCAAGACAATAGACAGACGGGCCTCGTCGTCTCTCCTCGCTTTCAGGAGACATGTGTGGTAGATATGTGAGGCTTTTCTTGCTGCGCACTGAACTGGCAATGTCACAGAGAGCTGATTTCTCCTCTGCTTTGTGTCCAAAGATGATTTTGGAAGCTGAAATCTCACTTTAGCCATGAACAAAAACAATTCTTGAAGGCCAACTGGCTGTACTGCTGGGTTAATGGAGATATGTGTGCTTATCTGTTTTGGTTATCGGAGTGACATAGTTTCTCTATCTGTCATGGAAAACTCATTGACAAAGTAGGAAGGGAATGAAGCTGCAGTTGACCAATGAAGTGCTTTGCATGTGTCTGCTTCCCACTGTTTCAGTCTTGGTCATTGACCGTGCACACAACTGGGAAGATGAAACCGTGCTGGCATTCAGATACAGTCTCCCAAGAGCCATTTCAGCTGGGGGCACACTCACATCCCACAGTGTAAGTGTACACCTTGAATGGCCACACCATGCATGTTGCCCTTCAGTATTTTGCCAAGTTTTCTTAATGTAGGCAAGAAAAAATGCAGAGAAAAATTGCTCCAAAGAGCCTGATCTTCCTCAGAAAGTGTTGTCTCTAGTTTCCAGTGTCAAAAAAAAACCTCCAAGAAGCAGGATAGAATGAGGAGAGAGTTACTTCCAAAGCCTAGCCAAAAAGAAACTGTAGGTCTTGAGGTACAAGAGAAGCTGTTGCAGTATCTTTAACACGGAGCAGTTTTGTGGAAGAAGAGCACCAGCACCAGAGGTGTAGGACCGAGAGTTGGGCTTATCTTTGCAGAAACCTCTTCCAGTTGATCTCATTGTTACACTACCTATAGTGTTCAGTGAGCAGGACATCACAGTTCTGTTGGCCACCTTGACCTTGGATAAATCCTCCTCCAGGCCTTGAACAGTGGAAAAATCAAGGATATGTCAGAGTTAGGAAATTTGTAACCCTCTGCTGCAGGGGAAAGGTCCCATCTTCACCCTTAAATGGTGTCACAGCAGTGAATGCACCTACTCACCCCACTAGGAAGTGGAGAAAGGAAGGTCACAAGAGAGATGTGGTACCAGTGAGCATGCTCAGGTCTGCTAGTGGTGGGGTGTAATGAGACCCAAACCACGTCAAATCTAAATCTTAGCAAGAGAGAGGAAGCAGGTGGTTAAAAACAGAGTTGTAAAGGCAAGATTGAAGTAGTGTTTGCTCTTGTGAAAGGCCAACCTATTAGCAGATCCCAAGACTTTCGGGGTTTTCCAGCATGGTCCAAACCCAAGGTCATCCCAAGACATCACCAAAGACCTATGGCACAGAAGTGACAAGGAAGGTGGAATCACCCTTGCTCCATTATTGGTTGGTTTTTACCTCTTGCCAAAGCCTGGCCTGGTATCAGGGTCTTGATCCAGGGGATATTCTGGTTCAGGACTGGTTGTGACTGAAGCTCTAGCTCAAGCCATTCCAGTCGGAGTTCAGTATCATTCAAAGCCCAGGTTTTGTTGGGCTGTGGTTCAAGAAAAAAGTCACTGCTCCAACAGGTTGTGCCTCCTGCGGGACGTGTCTGCTCATGCAGTCCATGGGATCGCATGGGATGTAGGAGTGGATTTTTGGGGCACTTGTCCATGAGGGAAGGACTGTGTAGGTTTTGTTTAGTCTAGTCATAAATGTCATACATTATATATCCTTCACCATTTCCTCATAAGACAACTTCACTAATGGATATCTGCACCAGGAAACTTTCACGGCTAGACAGCCAAAATTTTACCTTCTTCACTTTCAGCCTTTCCTTATAACTCTGTAATTCCGCAGGATTTATGTCATTCCAATATTTGTTTCATGCTCCCCCAGTTGCTGCTAGCCAAGCCAGTGATATTTCATTTATTTTAATCTTTCTTCCAGAACTTCCATTTTTCCAAGCTGAATCTTGGTGCCTTTTTTTTTCTTTTTTTTCCCCTTATGTTCATCTCATTTGCCAAGGAAAGGCTAAGGCAATATTGCATTATATCCAAACTGAAAATTATTTTATTAGAGTAGTCAGCTGGGATAAAGGAAGAACTTGTCTCAACCAGAGTTGATCATCTGCTTTGCCTTTTAACTTCAATAACACTAACAGTGAAAGAAACTTAGGTCGCTAACTTAAACTGCTGGCAGCACCTAATTTCTGGGGGAAAAAAAAAGAAAAAGACAAAAAAGAATTAAATTAAAACTTTTGGGTTTTTTTGTATTGCTGAAACTACTCATATATTAACACCAGCAGTGCCATATAACACAGACAAATTACTATTTTGTGTGAAATAACTAGAAGGTATTTTTTCAGGAGCGCTTAGATCAGTTATGTGTATTCTCTAGTCGTTCCATTTATAATTTTGTGTCTAAGAAGTTTAAACTTTGAGTTGCACTGCCCTGTGCAGACAGGAACACTTGGCCGAAAAAATCTGAGAAACTGCAGCAGGTAATTACTAAATACTGAGGGAAATTTCTTCATACATCAGCTGATACATCACGTTATAACATTAAAGGGAGAAAAATCAGTTCAGATAGGTGTGCAATCATATTAATAAATTACTTTGGGGTGCATCCTACTCCATATTGCATCAGCCTTTTGTCGGGTGATAAGATTTCTTTTTGAAATTTTTTGCTGAAACATTGGCCAGCAGACCTATGCTTGCAAAACATTTGACTGGTGAAAGAGAAGGTAAAAGTCAAATGATGGCTGTGCTCTTTAATTTGCATTTTTAAAAATGCACCAAGTTATTGGCAGAATTTGAAGAAACAAAGAGTTTGCTAAACTCTCTGTAAAATTGTAATTTTCTTTGTATGGCTAATTTTGCTCACTGGAAGCTGTATTTTCCTTAATAATAGTTGTTTTTTTTTCTGTCAACAAAATATTCCAACCTCATCTTGACAGTGTTGAGGAAAAAACAAAACAGATATACCAGTGTAATATAGGTCTCTTAAGCCACAAAAAAAAAAATGTTTTCTAACCCTTTTTTAATATATATTATACTTTTTTTGAGCAACTCTACTATCCACCTCTTCTTTTCTTTTTGTTAGAAAGATCAGTCAGGAAAGCTTTGAGAAATTGGCTGAGCTTACTGGGTAGACACCCCTCAGAAAACAGTACTGACGAGAAAGAACATCATCTGGCTTTACATATTGATGATGTTAATTAAACGGTTTTACCCTCTCTCCTCTCTGGGCTCATACCTGGGCGTGGCGTAAGCCCACCAAGATGAATATACCTGTGAAGGAGGAGGACCTAGTATTTCCACAGCAGGCAAAGGAGGTGCCTTGGCACAGAGGTTCTTGGTTTCTAGTGCACAGCTGGGGTCGAGCTGTGATAAGGGACCTCAGAATTTCTTCTGGTGGTGGCTCAGGGTGGGAGATGCGTGCACGGCTCCCGAGCGCTGGTTTCCATCTCTGCCCAAAGCCGTGCGTGTGATTTTCCATCTCTTCCACCCTTGGGAACAGAGCCATTCAATCTTTCGCTGCAGAAGGTTCCACAGCCCTTCCGTCCCGACGAAGGAGCCCTACACACACCCCCTACCCAGACCTTGCAAATTTCCCCCAGCCCCTTACCCCAGACCACAATTTCCCCCATCATCTTCTCACCAACCGCCTTCCCTTCCTACAGCATCGTTCCCTTTCATCTCCCGTTTCTCCTCCCTAACTCATGGGCTACCTTTGATTTTCAAGTGCTCATATTCCAGTCCCTCATTCTCTGGTGGAAACTTTAACAAATGCACCAACATCTGCTATAGTTAGTCATCACACTTAATGTACAGGATATTCCAGCTGGCTTCCCTCTCCTTTTATTATGTATTGGAAAGAGGTTTCAACTGCGCTCCTCCGGCTTAGCCAGACACACGCCCAGACTCACCTCCGCGTGGGGCGGGTGCAGCTGGGGTGCCATGGGGTGCCCCTTGGCCACACACCCATGGCATCCCCCAGGCCAGCACCCCTCCTGCACCCTACTGTTCTCGTGTTTGCCCACACAGCCAAGGTGGGACACGCCTGGGCTGTAGGGTCCTTCTCTGAGGAGACGTGATGTCCCACAATGGCAGTCTGAGTTTGAGGAGCTGGTAGACCAACAGATACCCACTGCCCAAGTGTTTTCAGAGATGATCCCTTGCCGTTGCTACTTACAGCGTAGATGCAAGCCACCAGCCAGCATGGCAAGACCTCCAGGCTTGTGGCCTGGTATGCAAGTATGTGATGCCTGTAAGGTTTGCAGGCAAATCATTAAAAGCTCATGTTTGCAGGCAACCAGCCCCTTTCCAAACCTGAGGGCAGAGCAACCTCTTTCCATCCTTCACCCCAGGGAAGGTGCTCAGCTCCTTGGCAGAAGGAAGGAGCTGAAATGATAGAAACCCCAGCCCAAAGCCCTCATCTCATGGAAAGTATGAGCCAGAATGACCTCAGACGCCATCACATGGGCTTCCTCCACAGCAGATTGAAAATGTGAAGGCTGCAGAACTGTGTCGTTTGGAGCTGGGGCTGTCTGGAGCATCAGGCAGGTGAGGGCAGCTGGGAGGAGCACCAGGCATGGTCCTGGGGGGAAGAAGAGACAGCCCCCAAAGAACAAAAAAAAATATTAAATTAAAAAAAAAAAAAAAGAAAGAATTTTTTAAAAAACTAGTGCTTGGTTGCAAAAATGTGTGCCACCTCTTTTCTTCCAGCAAGCATTCATCAGTTTTCATACGGCACCATGGTCTTTATCTGATCGGACATGTGTTAAGTTTTGGCAGTCACGGAATGGTGACGGAGAGCGTGAATTTGGTTCAGAAAGACAGGCTACAAAAATAAGTTCTCTTATTGTTGTTGCACAAAGCAAAAGTTAAAACGTAAAATGGGACGGAGGATTTAAAGACTTCAAGGTGCACATATTGACGTGGTGGCCTGGCTGGAGAGCAAGCAGCTGCAGAGCATTGGAAGCACGTTAGTCGCATCAGGTGTGCGGTGAAGAAAAACACAACAGAAACACGCTGAGACCATGAATATCCCGAAACAGGTCTTGCGGCTGACTTCACACATGATCTGTGTCCTCGGGAGTTTCCATTTAATTCCCTTTGCAAGACGAGTGGTTTATTTGCTTTCCTAGATAAACACGGACCCACGTCATGCACTTGTTCCCCCGACAACACTTCACAAAGGAGCATTTTTCCTCAAGTGTTTGATCGTCTTCGGAAAAGAAATAGCAGATGGTTAACACAGTTGTCGGGTTTCTCTAATTGTAGGTGAAACTCCCCGGGTCAGGATTTCCAGCTGCTAATGTATTTTCCTCATTTTGGTGTGAAATCAGTAAACATAGAAACTGTGCTTCTAAACTCTAAGACATTTATGTGCCTCAATCTGGGGTCTTTTGGTAAATCTTATTCTGGGTAAATAAAAGCTGCCCTAGGACAGCTGTGTGTTTTTCAGTAGATTTGATGGTAAATAGGTAAATCCCTGCTAAAAATATTTTTCAGCTATATTTTCTTCCATTGCCCAAGGATTTCCCACCTCCTTCAGAGACCAGCAGGTTTGACATTGAAGACCGAAGACAAGGATGATCTGAAAACAGTGTGTTTAGCTACCAGATGCAATGAAATCTGTCGCAAAACGTTGCGGGTTCCGTGCAAGGACTGGGCTCAGGTCCTGGATCCCGTATTGGGCTTAGGGGTGGAATAGAGGGGTTACTCAGGAGGGGTTTGTTGGCTGAGCTTGGGGTGAGCTGTGCAAAAAGGACCCGGAGGAAAGCCGATTCCATTATTTCAGAAGGCTGAGACCATGGGATAACAAAATAATGGAGCTTATCTCTGTGATCAATGAGAAAGAAAACCAAGTGGTAGCCATTTAAGGTTAAGTTTGGTACTTTCAATTTGAAATATTGGCAATAAGTGGAGGAGTCATTCCCTTTAAAGAGAGTGACATCATCACAAATGGAGGTATCGATGCGCTTCATAAATTTCCCTGAAGTTACTGCAGGTGACAGACAATGGCTTCTAGGAAATGGAGGGCGTTCAAGGAAGCGATAAATAACTCCTGCACTGCTATAACCACAAAGTTTGACACATCAAAATACAAAAGAATCCAGATAATTTTTTTTTGAGAAATGGCTGATTTACCCATTTACCCTTTCAAAAGAGTAGATCTTGAAAGTATTCGAGATATAATGTCAGAGTAGATCTTCCAGTGCATTACTGGAAATCCAAAAAGTGAGATTAATTTCCACATGGCTAAAAAGATATGGGAAAATAAAGAGCACTCCTTCCACCAAAGGAAGATTCATCCTTTCCTGAACTTGTCTGCTATTGTGAGCACTTAAAATTTGGTTAGTGTTCAACAATAATCCAATTTATTTTGGAAAAATCAGCAAATTAATAAATCAGGTGCTCTAACAGTAGTGCCTCAGAAGGCTGGATGTGCTTCCTTTCAGACACTGACTATTTTAATGCTGGTATCTGCAAGCAAATGCAAGGAGAGTTTTATTTTTTACTTAATTGCATGCTTGAAAATAGGTTGCCCTCTAAATGCCATGTTGCAAAACTGTATGTATTTTTAAAAAATAATCTCAATATGCTTACTCCGGGTACCGTACCACTGCATAAACTCTGGTATATGGTAGAGCAAATCCCAAATGTATTAATATTTGCAATGGAGAAGTCCTTAAAAAACATGAAATTGATAAAATTTGTGATAAGGGTTGATGTGAATCTGCCAAAACATCTGTTGAATTTAGCCTTGCTCCTTTCTAAAAAGCAATGTTAAATTTTATGTAGAAGGAAACCATACTTATTGAAAGAAATGGGGTGAAATACTTCACACTGTATCATAAATTTATTGTTTTAGTAAAAACAACCCATCAAGACCTGGAACAGTGGCACAGGGGCAGCAACTGAAATGGGCTCAATCTTTCGCCGGTGTAAATCCGTGCAACGCTGCTGATCTCCACCGGCTTCTGCCTCCGTCCTGCCCTGCCATTGTTTGAATGGACACGCTGTAATTTAAGCCAGCATGCTGCTGTAATTAAAAAAATACACAAATGACAGAATTTGACTCAAAACCCACCATCCTTCATGGTTTACATTTCCTACAAAGGGAGTTAACTGGTAAGATGTACATGTTTATTGGTTTCCTTCTTTGTGCTTTTACAAGTATTTTTCTCTTTGATGATCTAAACCATATGTTGAGGTACTTTGGAGGATTATTTTATCAGTTCCTTTGCAGTACGAGAGAAATACCAGGGCAGAGCCCATAGGTTTGCACACATACACGCCACTAAATCATCCCTTGTTCCTGAGCAGCCAAGCTGCCATATTGATAAATAGTCCGTGTCACATTAATTTAATTCTGAATCACTCTGAGACATCGTTTTGTTACAAATATAAATTTTGTGGTGTAATGGAATGTGTTAAGCCTTTAACAAATGAACATTTAATGGCCGCTCATGAAAAAACATAAATAATCAGAAATAAAATTAGCAGGATGGGTAATGAGCATATGAAGCAGCGTGACGTGGCCCCACTTCCCCAGGGCAGGGACAGGTGGGAGCAGCATCCGCGCTTCCTCCTCCTCTTTGGCAGGGACATAAATGTCTGAACTTGACATACAAAGTGTAAGTTCTTTTTTGTAATTAAATACAATTTTTAAAATAATCTGTTGGACCATTTTTGGTAATAACATTGAAAAACACCTGTCCTTCCTATTTCTCTCTACCTTTAGTTTATTATTATTATTACTTCCATGTTGCCTTTCATTTATTCCCTTCCACTACTAGCTGAATCCCACTGATGTTCCATCCTCAGAAAAAAAAAAAAAACTAATTTTCTCATCACCAGCTCTCTACTAGCTTGTGCCTTTGCTGTGTGTCAACATTTACATAGTGCCAGGAGCAATCAGTATATATATAATTTTTTTTTCTCTTTTTTTTTTCACCAAACCACCCATTTCTATATTTTTTTTTTATTTTTTTTCATTGAACTCCTGCAGCCAGTACTTGTTAGAGCAGCTCTCCGGGCTGCTCCAGCCTTGCTGGTGTTATCCACACACCATTTTTTGGGGGAAGCCGCAACCTCAGCATGCAGGAATGGGGCTCCGTTAGTCCCTGGGTCAACTCGAGGGCAAGATGTTAAGCACAAAAGTGTTGTGTGATTAGTGGCAGTCACTGGAAAGAAGTTTTAGTATCTGTGACTATAGGCAGTTTGTGGAATTCAGCCAAAACGCTCTCTTTAAATATCAGAAAGTATCCCTAAAATTGCAAGCCTTTGGAGACCACGGCACTCCACAAACTGCCAAGAAAAACAACACATAGCGCATAAATCTGAAACAATCACTTATTCCAGCTAGGAAGGGACCAAACGACAAAACACTTACCTAAAGGCTTTTTATTTGCATGAACATTTATTCAGAAATGATCTGAAAGCCTCAGTCACTTCGCCTTTACGCGTGTGTACGGTAAGGGTCCGTGCACAGCTCCTGCGTGGGAATTCCCGTCTCTGGGGTCAATCAGACTCGTTGCTTATGGGGACATGAAAAAGGGGATGTGTTTCAGTTGGAAATCACTCGGGTTCTGCTTCCAGCCTCCGTGTGTGTGATACCATCCCCCAAAAAAGAAAGGTGGTCCTGGTCCTGGTTGATACCCCCGGCTCCTGCTCTGTGTTTTCCTTACCGGAGGCACGGGATGGTGACACCTTCTCAAGAGCCGCTGTAAATCGGCGAATCTCTCTCCCTAGGATTTGCTCACGACTTGAAAATCTGACTTGAAACAATCGCCTTTCCCCTAGGGCGCCATATGCAACTTCGACATATTAGTGGCGAAGGAAAATATGCTGTGCTCGGCGTTTACAATTCCCACTCTAATTTACCAGACAGGTGTTTCTGAGGAACAGCTCATCTGGCAAGAGGAAGGAGGGTCACTGGGTTGGGGCTTTTTTTTTTCCTCCTTCTTATTTTCCTTAAGGGGGCAGACTTGCGAACAGCTGGTAGAAGGAATTCCTTGGGGGAACGTTTTCCCCCCACATTAATGACGGGGAGGGGGTCAGGAGAAGATAGTCATGCCTCCTCAGAAAGGGTCCAGCCAAAATTCCCAATTTTGTATGGAACAGCTCCCTGATTATCAAAGGTGACTGGTGAGCTGGACTGCCAGGATTCTGGCTCCGGAGGGCACCGGGATCTTGCCTTCCCCTGAAAAATGGCCTTTTTCTGAGACTTTCTCCAGGATGAGCACCAACTCTACTGGTCCTGAAACTTGTGACTTGCATTCTTGCCAGCCAGCCTGCAATTTCTTCCTTAAAGAGACAAAAAAAAAAAAAAAAAAAAAAGGAAAAAAAAAGAAAAAAACCCCGCTAAACTAAATTAATCCTGTTCTGAGAGCTAAATATGGTCAGGACATCTGTGACCTCCCCTGAATTCACCCTGGCTGAGCGAGGACAATAGCTGCCATGTGCCACCCTTTGTTGTTGAGCTTGGAAAAGATTTCAAATCCCAGAATAACACACGCGTGCGCCCATGCACGTAGGCACGCGCGCGCACCCACGAGCGCTGCTAAGCTTGCGTCTCACGTCCAAAAGGGAAGAGTTGGCAGTGAGGCTGCCCTCGCAGCGTTGGGAGGAACGAAAGAGCCCCCCTCCTCGCTTCATAAAATCCGTGTGTACACAAGGGTTTTTCTTTCGTCTACAGATGTCCGTTTCTAGTGTTACAAGGTGCAAATTCCGAGGTTCGGCAGACGCTGGAAGCTGTGTTCTCGTGTTGAAATGCCGGTATGTGGTCCGCGTGTCTCTGATCTCCAGAGTTTCCTAGCATGACATCTTTCATCATCATCATCAAGTCGGAGGACGTGGATACATGTGGCCACCAGATTCCCTTCCAGCGTGAAGACGGTCCGCATCCTTTAACTCCTCTCTTTCCTCTGTTACGGGCGATGCTTTAAAGTCTCTCCTGCCCAGCTTCGTGGGATACGTGGCCTCGCAGCGCCAAGCCAAAAAAGTCCTGAAAATAAGGGCAGATGCCGAAAGGAGGCGGTTGGGGCCTGCGCTCCAGCCAGCAATGCTCTAACCTCTCCCTGCCCCTCTTTGAACGGGACGGGCGAGGGTCACCCCGCTAGCCCCCACTGCTCGGCTCATCTTGCCCAGTGTCAGGAAACGGTGGCCTTTTTCTGTGTTTTTTTGGAAGGAAGTGGTTAACTCTTCCTTCACCGCCCCACGACGGGATTCGTTTTGCAAACACGCTCTTCAATCAAGAGCAAGCGAGACTGCAGATCTGGCTTGTGTGGGAGGGAAACGGGGGCTCTGTGGGAAGCCTGCAGAGAACGGCCACGACCGCCCGCAGCTGAGGACCCCCTACCCTGGGCGCTCCCTGCTAAAGTCATCTTGGCCACCCCACCGCTCCTGGTCCCACAGGTGCAGGGTTCCCCGCGTGGGAGATCTCCTGTGAGGGCTATTGCTTGCGTTCGGCGGATATTTCTGATTCACATCAAAGTGGAAGCCGCAGCAAGTGTGCATCAAGTCAGCTTTGGCAAGTCTTGTGGTCCTCCCTTTTTTTTTTTTTTTTTTCCCTTTTTTTTTCCCTTCCCTTTTCTCATTGCTGCTCAGCCCTGCAGAATGTAATTAGAAAATGAGCCATTTATAAAATAAATGTTTCCGGGAGAAACTCCCCTGAACACCCGTGTCATAAAATTATTGAGCGCGGCGTCTGAGAGCGTTCAGGATCCAAAATTTCCTCGGGGCTCACCCCTATCCATTATTCCGTCGCTGCTTCAACTGGGCGGTGACATTTTACTGGCGGCACCCTGTTCCGCTCCAAAAGAAGTTGGCCTTCTGGCTGTTCTGCTAATAAACCAACGCACTGCTCTCTTGCTGTCCTCCTCTGTCTGCTAAAACCATGGTGAGGATGTAGTGATCCTGGGGCTGCCTGGCTTGTCATCCAAGGGGACAGAGAAGGGTGATGGCCCCCCATCCCATGTACCAGCAGCACTTTCAGGGCTGAGCAAAGCAGCATGGTTTCCAGAGCTGGGACGTCCCTTCCTTCTAGAAACACCCATAGCTTTTGCTCAAGGTAAACACTTTGGGCTGGCCCATCCTGTATTTCACCCTCCACTGGCATTGTTTTTGCCCAACAACTCAGTTCCCATCAGAGCATCATATAATTCACCAGACTTTCCAACACATTCAGAACCTACAAAGTGCTTTGAGATCCCTGCCAGCTTCCTCTCTGGTCTTCTGGCGCAGTTCAAGAGGCAGATATTAATCTTAACAGCTATATGCTGGCCGGGCCCTGGTTGCCTAAGAGATTCTCCCTGAATTTATTTACTTGGATTTATACAAAAGAGCATAAAAAGGAACACTCCTCCCAGACTCCAGGCTCACCAGCCATAAATTACAAAAACAACTACAATGAAGCCACCCACAGTACCTCCCGCCCCCGACACGACTGTTTTCCTCCAAAACCCGGCTCCGCAGCAGCAATGTCCACCTTCTCCGCACGCCTCTGCGTTCCCGCGTGGATGCATAGACTGCAGAGAGCCCAAGGATGGGGGCTTTGGGAAGCCCTGTCCTCACTCCTTCTTCAGAGCTATGGGTAGCACTTGCGTGAGAAGCGGAAGAAGCAGTGGGTGTGATTTCCAGAAGACAAGATGATCTGTCCACATGGACAAAGTTAGAGTAGTTCAGCTTGTGAATTCACACAGGACAGGGTTGGCCAGAAAGACGTCAAGAAGTCTTCTAATCCCTGCAGGTCTTCCTATCCACCTAGTCTGTTCTGACATACAGCTAAACAATTTGTTCTTGAAAGCCTCCGGTGATGGAGTTTCCACTGCCTCCCACAAAAGGAATCCTGGTTCTTGCCCTTGGAAAATGTTTCCTAAAGTCTGACCTCAGCCACCCTTGCCCTTAGCCTAATCACTTTATATGCTAGCCCCAGCAGACACATAGGACTGCATCCTACCTCCTATCCAGTGGGGAAATTCAAAATACTTGAAGGCTGTTATCATGTTTTCCCTCAGTTTTCTCCTCTCTAGACTAAACAACCCCGATTTTTTCGGTGTCTCCTTGCAGGTCATGTTTTCTAGAGCTCTGTTCTTCTTTGTTCTTCTCCTCTGGACCCTCTCCAAGGAGTCCGCATCTTTTCTCAAGTGTAGTGCCAAAAGCTGGATTCAATATCCAGCTGAGGTCTTCCTGGGGCTGTGCGGAGCAGATGGATAAATCTGCATGTCTTCAGCGTGCGCTGCAAGTTAGATGTCTGTTTTGTTCGCAGAAGGCAGAGCGGTGCTGACTTCTCTTCAGCCTGTGATACCCTATGCCCTCCCCAAACACACCAGAGCCCCAGACAAGGTCTCTCCTTATCAGCAGAGTCCTCTCTGATTGAAGGTTTTTTGGCTTTGCTTTACAACTCTTTTTGCTGCTCGTGCTGAGCTTTGGCAATTTTAGCAATGTAGAAGCAATCTCTTGGGGTTCGAGTGCCCTAGGGCAATGTTCCAGCCGAGGGAAGGAAGACAGCCTACAACTCTTTAAAGATATTGTCACGAATTCACATTCCAACCCTCATTTTGCTACAGAACCTGCAAGGTCTTATCCCAAGAAGGTAGGATGCCTCCCAGGACTATTTTCCTTCCCTGGCGCTGCTGAACCCTCATCCCAGAGAGATGCTATGGATGCTACGCTGACTTGCTTTTTGAGGTCGTGCTCATCCAGCCCAAGGTTTCCATACCACACCAACACATCTTAAGAGCTTCCTTCTGCCCTGGGATGTGAAGAGTCCTTAGACCCTGCCTCGTCCTTCCTTGCCTCAGACAGCAGTGAAGGGTAGGAGAAGAATGGAGAAAGAAGAAATGATGGAATGGCCACCAGTGGGTGGGCACCCTGATCTCCAGGCCCGGATACCATGCAAGTTCCCAGCACATGGCTGAACTGGGACGAGGAGACACGATGAGGTTCATGCACTCCCCGTGCCAGACTGCATCCCATCTAGGCACCGAGCTGAAGGTGTGACAGGGGGCATCAGCTGTAGGTGACCGCAGGGTCTAGAAAATTTTCTGGTAAAAACATATGTTGTAGGATCACAGGGTAACTCAGGCTGGAAGGAGCATTAGGAGGTCCCTAATCCAGCCTTTGAGCTCAGCTTAGGTTGCTCAGAGCTTTATCGAATTCAAAAACCTCCAAGGACGGAGACTGCACAGCCTCTTTGGGTGACCTGTTACAATGGTTGTCTGTCCCCATCATAAAAATCTTTTTCTTTCTATCCAGAAATTATACTCATGGATCACTCTCGGTATTTTCTGTCTGTGCATTTGTTCCAATCCTAAGACCTAGACACAGGCCTAAACCAATGCTAAGATCTTAGTTACAGCTTTACTGACCCTTCTGCTGTTCCTTTTGCCCAGAGCATAGTCACAAAGTGGGATTTAGTGACAAATTGGAAAGGAAATGGTGTGGCAGTGTCCAAGTCACTGTGTTAGCCAGAGGACGAAGCAAAGAGAGAGCACTGAAGGCAGCAGGTGAATCTCAGATAGAGCACGGGACTGTCCCCCCAAACGCAGCCGCACGCCCGTTTGAGCTGAGGTCACCTCGTTGGTAGGTGTTGGTGCAGGTTCTTGCACAGTGGGGTCTGGTTCTGGAGGGAGTCTTCAGATTTTGCTGCAATTTCAAAAAATACACAGTCTCGAACAGACGTTCAGGCTGAAGTAGAGGCTGCAGGTGGAGCAACACCATTACAGAGATGTTGGACTCATCCCAAGCCCCAGGAGCTAAGGTCAGAAAAATCAGAATTAAATTGAAATGGGAAAGAAATCGAAACCAGCCCAGGGTGTGTTCATTCAGGATATTCTTTCTTTAACTCTGCCCTACAGTCAAGAAATAATGACGCAGTTATAATTCAAGCATGGTTATGTTTGCAGCCCTTGATTAGATTCAACTAATTAGATTCAGCGAAGATTTTTTCTTTCTCTCTTCTGTTTTCCTTTATGCTCTTTAAAGTTACGGTGTCATTTTGGGTGGGTGAAGGCTGCCAAATGGTTAACAAACTAGCCAGCAAGGTCTCTGGAAGATCATCTTATTCTGCCACGTGTTGTTCCCAGGGGTCCAGGGAGGTGTAGCAGGGACAGTGCAGGAGAGCTGGTGAATGGCTTGAGGTTTGCAGTTTTTTTCAGTTCTATCTTACTTTGTGATCCATTTTTTGTGCTGGAGTCCAAGAAGCATGGAGTTGGAAATCCCATTCCTGTGGGATCCAAATGCAGAAATCACTCGGCTCTGCCAGACCAAGGTTTCACCCCAGTGGAAATTAACAGCCAAAACGTTGTCCTTAAGAGAGGAAGGAAAGTGGTACTGTCTCAAGAAAGCCTCTTAAGCAAGCATGGCTGCACTTGTATCCAGGAGAAACCCTCAAAAGAAAATAAAAACACCTAAGTGTTTTGCCTTGGATGATCAAATACATTGGGAAGTGCAATGCACAGCTTCAGAAGAAAACCCAGCAAGCTGCCACACAAATAAAAAACGACAGACAAAAAGAAGACAAAGGCAGAGCAATTTTCTTGGGCTTGGAGATGGCCAGAACCTACAAAAAACCGGAGAGCCAAGAAGGGATCCAACACGCGGATCATGTCCATACCCATGATCACCTCCAACAAAGCCATGAATCTGATCGCAAACTGCACCAGCACAGCACTCGAAGCCAAACGCTAACAAAAGTCAAGAGGCCTCACGGGAACTGGTGGGTTGCTTTGTATGCTGAATGCCATAGCTATAGTTATCCATGCTAGATCCGTAATTCAGCACAGATGGAGGTCATCAACCTAAGATAAGCTAATTACGGGAGGCAGGAACAAGTTGAAACTACATAAATCAAGCTTTTTTGTCTCACTGAAAGGCGCAATGGCCGCAAAATTTCACCTGAGGACTGACAGGAAGAAACACTAGATTTGCTGAGAGGCCAGTTGAGGTTTTGGAGAGTCCACCAAGACCTCCAGAGGTAGGAGAAGGGCTGAAAGGATGCAGCCATCAAAGCACTCCTCAAGTGCCCTGAGCTGATGCAGGAAAATGCTTCATCCCTCTGCAAAGTATGGACAAGACAGCCCATGCCTCCTTCAGCCCATGCTCCTCTGCAGGAAAACTCTCTCTGCCAAGGCAGCAGTCAGCACATCACCATCAGCAAAACCTCCAGCAAGAACCTTGTGCCATCTCGAGTTGAGAAAATAGTCCCGAGGGGAATTTTGGCAGAGAGGTGAGTCCATTGTCCTGGGTGATGTCTGACATGGGTAGGCTTTGAGACCTCCTTGATCCCCCTGGATCACTATACATCTCATGGTCACATTAATTAAGCTCCAGTGACTTCAGGTACCAGCTTGAGGCCAAAATAACATGAGCGTATAGACACTGAGCCTTCCTCCAAGCATGGCATGTGGGGACAGGAGGGTCATAGTTCCTAAACGACAGTGAGCAGGAGGAGATGAAGCTGGCGTTGATTAACTGAGCTCATTTTCCCAGAAAGAGCGGCGAGGGGGATCTCTTAGCCAGGACCAGTGGCAGGAGTGACCCACGGGTGCTGGCTGGATGAGACAGTAAACGCAAGCAAGAGGCGTCACGCATTCTTCTGTGCATCCCTCACCTACAGCTGGGCTTGAGGAGGCGGAGGCCAGCTTGCCGCTGAAGGGAAGGGTGTGTTAGTGCAGCATCCCAGTCCCCACGTGAGCCTCGCCAGAGCCCAAACTACCGTTTGATTAATCAATCGTTCGATCCAGCTCCCTGCCTCCCTCCGCGTGCAACGAGCATGAGCCGAAGAGCACGCACTCACGGCCTTCAAGGGCTGGCGTAGGCCGCCCCTGATAGCGCTGTTTATACAGCTTCCCAATGGAAACAATGTGGATTTTATTAAACGATCCCATTAATGTTTCTCCATGTTGTCATTGCAGACTTCAAACGATGATTTATGTTGGCTCGTAGGTCTTTGTCCTCGCAGCCGCACTGCGAGCAGCATCCAAGGACAAAGTGTTCTGGGATGGGACGGTGGGAGTCCTGCTGCTCCGGCTGTGCGGCCGTGCCGAGGTCTGCTCCTCCGGTGCCATGCACCGGGGAACAAAGGGGACCGCCGGCCGGCCAAGGACAGCGACACAAGCCACACGGCCACCTGGGACCACCCTTCGCGCTGCTGCCGTTGGTCTCCCACACCGATGGCTTAAAGGGAGAGCTGCACAGTGCTGCGTTGCACAACCACGGGCTATTTTTTTACCTTATTTGAAGTGGCACAGCTCCTTTTCTCCCTGAAAAATTCCACCTGTTTGCCCCATGCTGGTTCTTAGCCCTAAGAACTACATTTATACCACCAGGCTGCTTTTCTCCCTATTTTTCCTATTTTTCCACCCCATCATTCCCTGGTTGATTTTGCCCCAAAAGAATTTTGCCTCCTTGGTGCCCATTTTGCATATATGCCAGTTTTCACCTCAGGATTGATCCAAATAATCCACTCAGCAGGGAAATCCCAGCTATGGAGTTGAGGGCTATCCTCTTTGGGACCGAGGAGCTGCAGACAGCCGTTCTTGGCCAAGGTAAGATGTGGCAATGCCTGGTGTGACTGAGCCGCCGATGGATGGAGCCAGGAGGGGTATATACCCCAGCCAGATCTCTATCTGTACTTTAGGAGGTACAAAAAAATGCTGCAAAATCCATTCTCTTCAAAGAACCCACCTGTGTTGCGCCAGTGCTGGGTCTGACGTAGGTGCAGCGCCCAGGTTGTGGGAATGAGGCATTTCTGAGATACATCTTCTCACCCAAAAAAAATCCCAAGGTTTTTGCTGGCAGGCACTAATTTTGTGTACGTGCAGGAGGCACTCAGTCTTCCTGCCAGTGAGCAAAGAGCTCGCAGCCCATGTGCAAACTGCAGCAAAAATGCTTTTCATGCACCAGGGAAGGCTGAGTGGATCTTCTTACCCTCCTGCTTAAATACAACCCCTGCCCTTGGCTGCAGTCTGGAAATATTTCATCCTGTGGGAGCTCTCAGGGAAGATCATAGAATCTTTAAGGTTAGAAGAGACTTCCAAGATTATCAAGTCCAATCATCAACCCAACACCACCATGTCCACTAAACCACATCCTGGAGTGCCACATCTACACATTCTTTGAACACCTCCAGGGATGGTGACTCCACCACTTCCCTGGGCAGCCTGTTCCAGTGCCTGACCACTCTTCCAGTAAAGAAGTGTTTCTTAACGTCCAACCTAAACCTCCCCTGCCACAACTTGAGGCCCTTTCCTCTCGTCCTATCGTTAGTTACTTGGGAGAAGGGACCAACACCCGCCTCCCTACACCCTCCTTTCAGGCAGTTGTAGAGAGCAATGAGGTCTCCCCTCAGCCTCCTCTTCTTCAGACTAAACAACCCCAGTTCCCTCAGTTGCTTCTCACCAGATTTGTTCTCCAGACCCAGATCTTGCTCTTTACGGAACCGTAGTCACATTAGAGCGGATATTGTGGAGGGGTTCAAACCTCCTCTCTCTGACACATGTAAGGTCGCTTTAGCCACCATAAAACAGAGCTTTCCAGTTTTTGGAGTGCAGGCTGTGACTTTCCCACTGGTTTTGTCAGCACCTGCATGCACCAAACATTTCAGCTCTCAAAAGCACACTACTGAGAACTGCAGGGTGGTTATGTACAGAGGATTTTGGGGGGAGGTTGTGCAGAACAGCAAAAGTGCAGCTCAATTTCCCGCATATTTTTGCTTTAAAAAGCATCACAAGGTGAAAGCATGAGGCAGAACTAGACCAAGCAAAAATTGTTTGTCATCTCTTGTTGCCTTGCCTCTTGTGATCCGCAGGTAAGTTTAAGATCCTGCAGCATCAATGGGCTCTCCTTGACCAGCTTTGGAAAGCTCACGGCCCTGGACTCCGGCCCTCCTCATGCTTCTTATTTCTTCTTTGTTGGCCCTTTACTTTCCTCAGGCCTTCAGTTTTTTCACATCCTCTGGCCAGCCAGGACATGACGTCCATAGCACTACAACAAACCAATGGCCAGACCAGCTCTCCAGGCACCGGACTGGAGCATGGTCGTCACAATGCACACCAGGTCACCTTGCAGAGGACAACCACCAGCACGCAGCTGCTCTCCTTGCCCTCTGTCCTGTCCCGTCCACTGGAACACCCTAAAAAAGTAAAATACAGCGGAAGGGAAGAATACATTGGGAAGGGAGTCATATGGCTGGCTGGGAAATGCTTTGAAAGGGGATGGGGCGGGACAGGAAGAACATTCCTTTCTCACTACAAACGCCTTGAACCGTTTGGGGAACATCCGACAAGGCCGCCGGCTCGCACCCTGGGGCTGGCCGCGCCGGCCCTGCTCGCCGGCAGATGCTTCGCGGCGGAGCTGCGGCCTCATCCGAGACCACCACCAGAGACGGAGAGGGATGAGGTGCCCGGAAAGAGGCAGGCTGAGCCCCAGATGCTCTGTCTGGAAATCGCCCCTGCGTTGGGTGCAGGTGGTTGCACACAGCGGTTTCACCTCGTCCATGGCCGCCAGTGCTGGTGCCGGAGCTTCTCGGCTGCGTGCATGGAAAAGGAGGGACGGGGGAGCGTGTCGCTGCAGGGATGTGTTCTGCAGCTCCATGTGGTGCTCACAGCCGGACGCCTTCCTTCCCTCTTTCCTGGGAAGATGGAGAGAAGTGCAGTTGCTTTGTGCTCTCAAAGCCCCCTCAAACAGGGCTTTACAGACCCTTCCCCACCTTGCTGTAGGGCACAGAGGACAACTTCAGGGCAGGTCTCCTCTCCACCATCTTCTTCCTTATCCCCCTGCCCCTGCCTCTTCTCTGCCCCACTGTTTAACAGAGTAGTCTATTCCTCAGATTTCTGAATTATTGTCAAAACCAGGGTTTGTAGATACCTGGAAGTGCAAATTTAAACCCCTCCTCTGCATTTCCATGCTGACAAAGCCATCACTTGGGACATCAAGTGCCACCCCAAATGACCAGATTAGAATAACGACAGCTGAGCTGGCCCTCAGCTCCCTCAGTCCCCGCGTAAGCAGCACAACTCCTTCCGTTGACTTCCACAGACATCTGAGAGAGAGGACCCAGCCCTGCTCCCCCAGTGCCACCAAAACCGGCGTCAGGACAGACCCCATCCTGCAGCGGGCTTTATTTTTTTCTTCTTTACAAAGGGTTGGCTTTTCCTTTTGATAATTATCAACCACACTGACGTGCTTTTGTTGCCTTTGAAGTGATTTCTGTCTCCACAGATGCTTGCTGCTGCTTTGAGACATGTTTTCATCCCAAATTGCTGAGGACACCCATGAAGAGTCACCGTAGCAAAGCAGCCCCGCTGCCTCCTCCCAGGCACAAAACGACGTGGGGAAGGTCTCTGCTCCTTCCCAAATAGGTACCGGTGTCCCAACAAGTGCCAACAGTGCTTCTTTCCTGCAGGTATGATGCTGAGCGAGAGCTTCTTGTCAAGAAACTCTTAACCTCTCTCTCCCTCCTATCAGCTTGCTGATGGCGTGGTGACGGTGGAGCATCCCCAGAGCTCAGCCTTTTCCCACACCCGGAAAAAGCCACCGCGGAAGGCACAACGGCAGCCAGCAGGGATGCAGGCAGAGCACATCCCACCCTTGCCAGGCAACAGGTAGGAAGCGGAGCTTCCCCCTTTATTTTCTCATCCTGAGCAGAAAGGAAGATTTTTGGAGCCGGTGGGAGAGGCGTGATAGCTTAAATCAACAGTTTGCTGTTAGCACTGAAGAAGCCCGCTCTGCACGTTACCCAGTAAACAAACTCTGAGGAAGAAAGGCCTGTTTATAAAAGCTCCTCTGACATTCGCCTCCTCAAACATAGCAAAGCATGTGCTAGAAATAGATGCATGAATGCTCGAGTCTGTTTTGAGTCTCCTCTCTCCAACAACCAAGGAAATCCCTATGTACAAACATTTAAACTGTAACATCTGGAGCGCGGTAATTTTATCTGGAAGATCCACATCAAACAAACCTGCAGCTCAGCTCAAGAAGATATACAAATACTTCCCCAAGGAGACCCCAGTCTTACAACGTGGGTACCAGGAGACTTGCGATTTAAAAGAAAGATAATTCAGCATCTCTTTATCCACGCCTGACAAGTATGCCTTCGGAGGGCATTAGCGTGAAATTATCGCTCTTCATCAAACCCAAAGTGAAACGGATTTGTCCCAATCACTTGAGGCAGGCCTTGAAAAACGCAATTTAAAATTTATAACCCCAGAAACCCTACGCATCATTTGCAGCCAGAACTTTACCCAAGAAATTTCACTTGGGTTACACTTTTTCTGTCCAGCTGAATTGCTAAAATAAGCACCCAGCCATATATAGCGCAGTGCATTGGCACTCGCAGCAGTGGGGAATGACTGGATTCAATTTTCCATGGAAGATGACAATTTAAAATTGCTTTCTTTGGTATATCCCATTCTTTCTGTTGTTTTTCTCCGCTTTCCAAGCGCACAGTAAATTTAGGACGCCAAGCTCCTTCTCCTTCAACATCTCACTTCCAGTTTCCATCTTATTAAAGACATGACTTAACTTTAATGTGTGTAACATAAACAGCATCGTAAAGAGGAAGAATTAAAACAGCATGGGAACATTTGGAGTTTCAAGAGAGGGAAATGGCACCGCGTATTTCCTTTTTGGTTGTTGTTGTTTATCCAGCAGATAAACCTTGGCGTTCCCTCTCCTACCGAATACTTCCCCCGCCTTGCAATAATTGGGAATTCCACGTTTCGCAAAGTTATGGTATTATATCCACAAATAATCCATCTTGTCAAGTCCACCTCGTACGTCGAAGATAAAGCTGGAGCTGAGTCACTGCAGACATCTGGAGAAGGTTCATTACTTGTAATTGCGAGCCCCTCTGTTAATGCACCCCATGAGAAAGGAGCTGACAGGCTGCATATTTCTGCAAACTGTTCCCAGAAAGAACCAATTTCCTGACTTCCATGTGGTGTCAATAATACAGGCATGAGATGGAGCAGCGCTTATGAAATATTAAATCTGCTTACGGGACCCAGCTATAAGCAAATTCAGACCACCTGGGAGACGGAGGGTTGCACCGGGGATGGAGAGCTTGGCACTCACCTGGTATACGAGACCGACGGGCTCTAATCTATGCATTTTGGTTTATTTACCACAAAACTTCCTGACAGTAGTAGAAGAAGAGTGGGAGAAAAAGGCAGAGGGTGGAGGGGGTAAAACACATTTCTTCACGTTTAGGACTCAAACCTTTCGAATCACTGACATTATTAAATTTACTATCACAAGCAGCCGGAGATCTTATTATTCATCGGCAAAAAAAAAAGAAGAAAAAAAATAGGCTGATATTTCATGGCTTTTGAGTTAGATCATTTTGGTTCATGCCAACGAAAACAAAGCATTAGTGTTTTGATGTTTTAATATAATGATTTAATTCTCTCATTGATATTAGAACCCAGAAACACAACAAACACGAAGACCCCTTCGAAATCCTTGAGCCAGAGCGAAGGCTCTTAAATCACTTCAGCGCTCCGACCTCCCCTTTCACGGCGTGTATTTTATGCTGGGGACTTTGCGAGGAGGGGGGGTCCTCACCACTGCGGACGCGCGGTTTGATAGTGCTAACCTGTGTTCGGCCAGCTTGCCTGTGTAAACTGGAAAACATCTGGGCTCTCTTGGCCAGCCAAAGTGGCTGTTTCTTGATTTCAGAGCAGATCCCTCGACTCGAGCTCCAACGCAGCCTTTTTCACCAGTTCACCCCTCATTGTCCACTCTCTGTTTATTGCTTCCCAGGAGGCAACCCAGCACCCCTGGGCTGGGAGTGGATGGAGACATGGAGCCATGGGCGTGGGGAGAAAGCAATTTTAATCACAGAATCACAGAATCATAGAATGGTTTGGGTTGGAAGGGACCTTTCAAGGCCATCCAGTCCAACCCCCCTGCAAGGAGCAGGGACATCTCCAACCAGATCAGGTTGCTCAGAGCCTCATCCAGCCTGGCCTTGGATGGTTTCAGGGATGGGGCATCCACCGCCTCTCTGGGCAACCTGGGCCAGTGCTCCACCACCCTCAGTGTAAAAAGTTTTTTCCTAATATCTAATCTGAATCTGCCTCCCTCTATTTTGAAACCATTACCCCTCGTCCTATCACAACAGGCCCTACTGAAGAGTTTCTTCCCATTTTTCCTGTAGGCTCCCTTTAGGTACTGGAAGGCCGCTCTCAGGTCTCCCCGGAGCCTCCTCTTCTCCAGGCTGAACAGCCCCAGCTCTCTCAGCCTGGCCTCACAGCAGAGCTGCTCCAGCCCTCCCATCATCTTTGTGGCCTCCTCTGGACCCTCTCCAACAGCTCCACGTCCTTCTGATGTTGGGGGCTCCAGAACTGGACGCAGTACTCCAGGCACCAGGCCGCCACCTATGTTGTACTCCCCAGTGTTCAGGGCTGGGGATGAGGAGTGGTCTCCATTTTCCCCGGCTGGAAATAAAAGACAGTTTCCCCACAAGAAAGATGAGGGGAAGAAGCAGGGGAGAAATGGGCTTTTAGTAGAGCAACAACAAGATGCCACCAAGCCTAATGGGGACATTTTGCTCTGCGCTGCGTAGAAAATAGAGGGAAAACATTGCATAGGACTTCTTGGCAACACCTCCCAGGAGAAGAAGCTGTCTGAGATGATGGGGACAAGGCCCAGAGGTGGTGGAAGATTGGTGCTGCAGATCAAGAGCTGGCCTACATCAAGCTGGGACACATGGTATGGAGAGGTAGGAACAGGCCAGGCTGGCACCTTTACACCAGCCATGCCACATCTACCCCGCTCCCAGGGTCAGGCGGGTGCACCGCCTTCCCAACGCTGAGCTTCTTTGCCAGGGCAGAGCCCAGCACAGGACGTGGAGATTCGGGTGCACGTATGCCCTCCCATCTATTTATTTCATGTGTGCGGGAAGGGGCTATTTTTGGTTTACAGCCTCTTTGCTGCAGCCAGTATCTGCCAGCAGGACATGACGTACGGCGCTGTGCGACAGCTCTGCTCCCTGCGCTCCCGTTCACACGGCAGGAATTCCTCTTGTTTTATCTCCTCTGGACCACGTCGGAGCTGAGAGCATCCAGCCAGGATGGCTTGAGGCACAGGCAAACCAGGCAGCTGCCCAAAGCAGCCCGGGCCTCCCTGCCTGTGCCAAAGTACCACAAGATCGGTGGGCTCCTGCCACCAAAAGAGAGCTGAGGAGGTGCAGGTACAGCCGCCTGCACCAGCAGCAACTAGAGCAGCACACTGAAATCCTCTCCCACTCCTCATCCTTGCCCTGGCTCTTCTCCTCTGTACCAGTGGGCACAGGTTGAGAATCTGAGCTGGATTTATCCCTCGCCATACTGCTTAGACCTAAAGATCTTACATGGCAAAGTGATTTTTTGGGGGTTTTCTCCTATGCCCACGTCCCGCATCCTCCATCCATGGGTCACTGCTGGATCCAAAGCCTCTCTGAGGACAGGCCACTGTTTGCTTGTGATGGTCAAGGCTAAAATCTCTCCCACATCATGTAGGTTGAGCCTTGGATTTGACCACATTTTTGGCCTGGCACAGACAGAGGAGGGCTGAGCTGGTGCAGAACTTTGTCCAGCCCCTGCCTCTGGCTGTGATGAGTACTGCCCAGAGGGGCAGGCACCAGTGATGGGCAGGCTTCGGTGAGGCAGTCTGGTCAAGGCGATACTGAAGTGAGCACCAGCAACTTTGTAGTCACTGGGATGCTCTTCTTGCTTGCCTCGTCCCTGGGTTCCCACGGAGACACTGCTGACATCACCCTAGACCCGCAGAAATTGTACTTGCTGGGTTTTATCCAGTGAAGGCTCCACTTTTTCACACTTGCTATATTGACCACTTCAATCTGGATGGCTGAAGAGCCGCCAAAAACTGGATTGGCTCCCTTACTTGCCTTCACCCTCTCACCCCCACATTTTCCTAGCAGGACACGAGCAATGCTCCCAGCCCTACCCACATGCCCTTGGCTGCCCCTGCCCAGCCCCTCTGCAGGCACCCCAAAACCATACACCTCTGCATAGGCAGCACCGAACTGCAGCCGGGACGGCGAGGCCTCCTGCGAGGCAGAGCTTTATCTGCTCAGGACCAGCATCCGTGCCTGAAGCCTGGAACAGGATCTTCAAACTCACAGAAAAAAAATCTTTCCCAGCCTGCATCAAGCTGAAGATGGAAACACAAGAGCACATTTTTGTTTCCTTTTGTGGATTTTAAAATCAAAATGACATGCAGAAGCAAAGTTGCTTTTACCTGCCAGGGAAGACTTGGCTGTGGTACACGTCACCTTCTGTGGCTGCGTGGTGCCGATGTCCCATCTGCTCCCGGTCACCGGAGGACCTGAGCCTCTGACTCCCCCATCTCCAAATCGCCAAAAGGAGATTCAACAATGTTTACATCTAACAGCAGATGCCACACTCTGGCAATATCTAATGCTTCATGCTTCTCACGCAACCGGTGGTGTGTACTAACCAAACAAGCCAAATTAAAAATGCTAATAAAATAAACAAGAATGGTCCTCAAAAGACAACAAGAAAAAAAAGGACTCTGGTTTAATGAAGGATGGAGTTTGTTGCTCGTGACAGCAAAGACTCGTACCTGAGGCTTGTTTTAAAGAAGGCTCAGGCCAGCTGTTGCCAGTACAAGGCTGCATTTCCTCCCTTTTAATGGTTGATCACGCGTCCGCATTTTCACAGACAGCTGCCCATGCACAGCCCAATAAGTACTGAAGAGCTCAGCTGGCCAGACAAGCACCTCACAGTTAGGTGGGGCCTGACCAGCTTCCAGAACATCTACCAGCCTCAGGAGCTTCTTTTTACACCTTCTCTTCTCACAGCAAAGACCCAACACCACAACATCTGCAGAGTCAGCAGCCATGGAGGGTGACCTACGATGGGACTACCAGTCTTACGGAGGGATGAAGGACTGTTTAGCCCTGTGTCTCTGGTACTCCTGTAGTAAAGGGAAAAGGAACTAAGAAGGCAGCCCTGGCTCCCAGAAGATACAAAATTTTGTACCTGAGCTGCTCCCTGAGTATCCAAAGAAGCTCAGCTCAGGGCAGGACCTCCCCTCTGAAGATGCCCCGAGCACTGTGGCATCCCCTTGGTATCTGTACATTCATGGTGCAGCTGTATTAACGGAGTGGGGCTGTATTTTGGCAGAGGGTTTGTGACACCTCCAGCTGCTCTGCCTGGCTCTTCACCTCACCTCCATCTCTGAGACCCCAAATCCCTCCACTCTGGCCCAATCCTGCCTGGCGCTGAGCAGAAAAGAAGCACAGATGGAAACAGGGACACGCAGCACCAAATCTCACCAGTTATCTGTGGCCTCAGCAAGAAGAGCTTGGTGACAGGCTCTTTAGCAGAAAGGAGACACCAGGACTAGGTCACCAGCCCCAGGTCACCTCCCTGGGCCGTGCCGTTATCAGTTATCCGTGTCTGCAGCTCTCCAGGTGCTCAGGGAATGGAGATACTCCTCACCACCTGCGGATCTTCTTACCCACCGAAAACCAGAGTCAGCTGGGTGCCGCTGCCCATCAGTACACGCCAAGGCATTTGCCAGCCAGGGTTTGAGCTGGGGTTCAAGCCTGAACCGTGCTGATTTACCCCAAAACAGGTCTGCCCTCCATCCACTCTCGCAGTGCGGGGAGCACGTTGCATCACCCCCAGCCATCCTCTCTGCTTGTTTCTGAAGGATCGCGGCGACCTTTCCAACATAATTCCTGGAGTGTTATAAAGCGTTATCTGAACGGGCCTCTTGCAGAAAAACAGCACAAAGCAAAGCCAGTTGGGTAATGATGGCCTTTTGGTCTGGTTTATCCTGCACCAAACTCCATAGATGGCAACTCAGAAAGTTTCTCAGACCTTCACAGTAGACCTTGGAACTGTCTCTGATTGTTGTTTCACAAAGCACGCATTTCTCCTACATAATCCCAGTGTTTTGCTTCTAAGCCGTATTATAACTGGGAATCCATCTTCTTTATTTGAACGTTTAGGACAGATTCACACATCATTTTACCGTTAATTAGAAAAGACTCAGCCTCACAGATCTTTCAGGTTTCAAGCCAGGCCGTGGTGCTTCGGTTCTCCGCCGCTCCTCGCGTTACGTGAGGAAAAAAAAAATCCCAGACTTCAGGGCTTTCTGTTGCGGCTTGAAGAAGAACACAGGTTGTTTCATCACTGGTTGTGAGACATGTGTTAGCCGGCTCATTAATTCACAACAGTTCTTGTTTTCTCTGCCTTTTTCATGCTGATCTGATACGTTCGTGAAGTCCGGGGTTGTACTGCAAGTGATTAATGCCGCAGTAAAGTCTAATAAACCGAGATTCCAACAAAAAAAAAAAGTGTGAAAAATGTAATCTCTAATGTTCTGAAAGCTCACATATGACAAAACCCATAAATCACCCCAGAAGCAGTCATTATGGTGAGTTACTAACTAGATTATACAGCTGCATTTGTCATAATTTCCCATTACGTAGAGAATAAACCTATCAGCCTGATTTATGGCAGAGGGCTTCACAATATGGGAACTGAGACCTGCGCTGCTCTGCGGCAAATGAAGAGAAATGTTGTGTCTGCTCGAGCGCGGGATGGAAAAGGCAGGAGGGGAGATCTTCCCTTTGGCTCGCTGTCCTTTGAAGGCATGGGTTGAGAGACAAGAGCTTACGCCCATGGGATGGGAAGGGAAAGCATCCACCAACCTGTCCCAACACCACCAGCAGCGGCAGGACACGCTTTCCACAAGGAAGGGAGAAGCTGGGAGGTCTTTTGGGGGGGACCAAAGCTGGTCATGGGGAAAGCAGGTACTTTAGTCATGTCTGGGGATACGTTATCTCCAGGCTCCTCAAATACACCAAACAGCCATGCCTTGAGCACGGACCTGGGCAGAGCCTTTCCACTTTTATGGGGGAGAGAATGGGAAGGGCTGGCTTGGGGCAAAAATCATAGAATCATAGAATGATTTGGGCTGGAAGGGACCTTCAAAGGTCATCCTGCAAGGAGCAGGGATATCTTCAACTAGATCAGGTTGCTAAAATGGTCAGCTTTAGCCCGTGGAAGAGAATTTGGCCAACTGAAGGAAATGGCCTCATGAACGAGGATAGGCTGCCTTTCCCCGGCGCTCCAGTGTGTTTTTCAGACCACTGCAGAGTAAGTTACATCCTCCTACAGTAACCTCTGTCTCGCCACGCCATTCTGGATGGCACGGGAACATCTGCAGTGATTTGAGATCACTCCCAGCCCCTCCACAGAAGCAAACAGCGAGCTGAAGCGGCTGATTCACCAGCAAGCCCAGCTGATGAAGGCGACATCAACAAGGACGCTCGGCAGGCCCAGCTCCACGCAACCAGAGCCTGCCTGTCTGTGGTGGTACAGCCTGTAATTAGCTACCGCTCATCTGCTCGACGCAGAAAGGATAAATATTGACAAACTGTGCAAGGCTCTCCATTTATTCGGCAGCTGCTGAAAGCGCCGGGTGGTTCGGTAGCCTGGTGCGTCTGTCTGTCACCGCAAGCTGCCACCCACCCCTGTGACAGCTCACAGGCAAGAGCAAAGAAGAGGTTGCCCACGTCCTCCTCTTCCAATTAAATATCAGAGGGGCCGGTAGCACAGACGCAAGGCTCAGAGCAGCACTGTGAACTCCTCCTTCCCTCAGTTTGCTGCTAGAGATTGAACACTGGAGGCTGCTGACATCTACACAGAAGGGATTGGGCCACTGAATTTTGCTGCTGGGTTCTCACAGGTCCTTGGCCTTCCGTGTCTCAGCTCCTCACGTGTAACACGGGTGGAGGAAAGACTGTTATTTCTGACCCATCCAAATGAATCCACAGTCACATTTCACTGCTGAGATCCTCTCTCTGGAGCACCTCAGGGCAATGGGAAACCTTGGGTTTTTTTCTTCAGCTGGAGCATCTACAGGCATCCAACACAAGATCTCCCCACAATCCTTCTCCCAAAAGCCAGGGAGCCAGAGAGGGGAAGAAACCTGAACAAGCACTTTTGCCTTTCTAGTTGTGGAGAATCACAAGCAGTTTGTGGGTTGTGGGAGGAAGGAGTTGACAGACCAGAGTGAGCCAGGAGCTCAGTGGCGACGGGCCAGATGCCCAGAGCTCCTACGCTCCCCTCAGAGCCTCCCACCTTGGTCTGAACTGTTTAAACACTCCAGAAAGGGCCCAAGCGTGCAAGAAAGGAGGCTGTGTTCGTGTCCTAGGGAATCTCTGCTCATTGCTGTTGTGCAATGAAGAAAACAGTGGCCATAAAGGCGATGGGCATCCCTCAACAGACTCCACAATCCCAACTCTCTCATGGGCCAAATTGGCAGATACTGGGTGAAGCAAAGCAGCATGGCTTTTTGGTTATTTATGGAGAATTCCTCCCTCTGTGTCACCTTTTAAGGACACAAGAAGCATGAAGGGCCTTGAAAAGCGATTGGGCAAAGGAAGATGGAGGTGAGACCATGCTGCCACCCCTCTGTAAACTACGAGAAGGTCTTTCAAGAACGATCCCCGAAGCGAGCACACGTTGTTTGTGCTTGCTCTAAGTGACAGCAAGCGCTAGCAACAGGCAAGCGTAACCTGAGCAAAGCGCCTTATCTCTGCGACACCTGGAAGGCGACTTGCGAGACGTTATCGCTGAGCAATACTTTGATCTAGCAGGTGGGAGCAAAACGAAGGGAGCCCACATGTTTCTCAGGAGACTTCTCCACACGCCGAGCTCTCCCGGAGCCCCTCTGCGACATCCAGCTCCGTCTCAGATTCCCACCTCAGCAAAGCACCTGCGGAGCTGAAACCTTCCTTGAAAAACAACCAGGGAGAAAAAAAAAACAAACAGGAGAAGAAACTTTCTTTTGTGGCAGCCAGGAGAGCTTGCTTTGGCCAGACAGCAGAGCCCTCTTCAGTCCAGCGGCGGGTAGTGAAGCCATGGTTGAACCAATGCAACCTTCCAGACAGTGGCAATCTCCCAGTTGGGCCAAACTGGGGTTTAGCTGGTGCTTGGGTATAGCGGGCAGCAGTGCCTTTGGGACACAACCGAACGCACTCAGTTGTTGAAGCTCTCACCACAGATAGAAGACAAGGACTTGTCAAACCAGAGGGTGGGAAATGCATCATAGAATTACAGATTACAATAGGAGGCATTACTTCCAGGAGGAAGCATTATTTCACGGAGAAATCTTGGGATAGAGGAGGAAAAAAAAGGGGGACAAGGGGAAGAAACCCACATTCTGAAGCTATAAATAAAGAAGTGATTTAACAAAACATGTCATTATGTGACAAGGTAGTTTTTCTTGCAAGCAGGTGCACCGCAGTTTTAGAAATATTAAATCTTAAGAGGTTTGCGTTGCACAATAGATGGCAGCCAGAAAGCATGTTGATGTTTTTTGGCAGCGTTTCAGATGTCATGGTATTTTTTTTTTCTTTAAAGCTTCCATCAGCAGGAGGGAAAGCCGTGCCAAGGAAAAGGAATCAAATCTGGATGCAGCAAGACTCGCATTCAGACGGAGGCTCCCTGCCAGATGCTACAGGGCCAAATCGGAAACAACCACATTGAGTTCATTACGACAACTGCATAATCAAAAGCCTGCATAAAGGCAAAAAAAAAAATTAATCTATTTAATACTTAGCTAAATTCTCAACTGTTGAACTAGATTTGAAGAAAAATTCATCATAATCCCCTCTTCCTGTTGAGAAATTCCTCCTTATTCTCGAGATGTCCATGAGATGGCAGGAGTGCACTCTCCTCCAATGGCCAAAGGGATCACGACACGGGTACCACTTCACACCAGGAACCTCGCTCGGCTATGGGCGCTGCTGAGAAAACACTGGTTTATCCTTCTTTTTAGTGCTGCCGGAAAGAGACGAGAGAGCGGCACCAAAAGGCACATCTTCAGAGAAGAAATCATAGAATCATAGAATGGTTTGGGCTGGAAGGGACCTTAAAGATCACCCAGTTCCAAGCCCCCTGCCCTGGGCAGGGACGCTGATACCAGTTTCCCAGAGATGCTGGGAATGGGTCCATTTGCTCCTCTTGCTTTCAGCCCCTCTAAACTGCTTTGAGTGACACAACCCTGCTCATTGCAGATCCTGGGTCTACACACTTATCCCGTGTTGTGCGCAGGAATTTGTGAACGTGCGCTGAGAAACTGAAAGAGTGCAATGAGAAAAGGACCCTGACATCCGCCAGGAAGAAATCTGGAGGCTGTGATTTAGAAATCATAGCCCCAGCACTTGTGACTGGGGATGACTGTGGAAACAAACCCTCAGGGATGTCCCAATTTTCAGCTCTGTTTATGATCCCAATGCCTCTACACAACTGGGGTACAGCTGCAAGCCCACCTCTGGTTAGGTAGGACCCATAAGAGCCCAGCTTCTGTGTGCCAGGCTGCAGAAGTGACATCCTAACAAAAAAGACCACTGACAGCGGCTGAAAAGCACCCAGCTGCTACAACAACTTCAAGAGAGCACGTTGCATGAAGGAGCTGCTCTTTGCGCACTCAAGGGTCTTAAAACCAGGAGGTGCTCCAAGTCTTTCGCCTACTGGTTTGACAAATCCGTGCTCAACTCATGAAGTCACACACAGTTGTTGCAGTTTTGCATGGGGGGGGGGGGAAGGATTCACGTGCATACACTGTCTTTGTGAAGGATAACAAGTTCTGCACCAGGTTCATGCTCGCTCAGGGACCTTCAGCTCAGGTCCTACCAGGACAGGAAGGCAAAAAGAACCCCAGCAGCCTCATGCTGGGCCCTCTGCAGCAGCAGGTATAATTGGAACGTTAGAGCCAATGCCTCTTCCCACGGATCTACTCACTGCATCTGCATGGTGGGAGCAGAGCTGGGCCAGTTTTGCTGTGTTCAGAGCTCCCTCTGCGTCTGCGAGCTCACACCGACGTGCACCGCCGTGATCGAGTATGTGCAGGATTCACCGTGCATGTCTGCCTTGCACTGAGCCGCATGGGATGGGGGCTTCGGGGACACTGCGGGGGACCCAAAAGCCTCAGAAGATGTGTATGTTTTAGCTCCTTCTCCAGTGTCCCATCGCACAGCAGGCACTGCCCAGCAAGCAGCAGAGCTGCATTCCCAGGGACAACGCTGCAGCCTACAAACAACTGTACTGCAGGGAGATACTGCCCTTTACAATGACCAAGACATGGTGTTGGTTGACTTTTCGCAATGTCTCCTTTAATCTTCATGTAACTCAAACCTCCGTTATCTCCCCTCCATTGAATCCTTTGCTTTTGCGTCATCCCTAACCACCTCCTGGCTTTCATAGAATCACAGGATGGTTTGGGTGGGAAGGGACCTTCAAAGCCCATCCAGTCCAACCCCCCTGCAAGGAGCAGGGACATCTCCAACCAGATCAGGTTGCTCAGAGCCCCGGCCAACCTGGCCTGGAATGTTTCCAGGGATGGGGCATCCACTACCTCTCCAGGAAACATGTGCCAGTGTTTCCAGTGTTCAAGCTTTGTGGTTCACTATCCCTAATGCAATCTACAAGATTGTTTTCCGTTCTCTTAATTCCCTCTTTCTTCTGCACAGTACACCAATTGGTATCCCAGCTCCTGGTTGCAGAGTCCGTTTCATACTGAGACACACAGACCCAAAGCATCAGATTGCACGGGTCAATCATCTCAAGAAGCTGATGTCCACCCACATCCGTGGACAGTTAACTTGCTGGTTGTAGGTAATGTTGAGAAAGCAGTGGGACAGGACCAGAGTGAATCCATCAGCACATGAGCTCTACTAGCCAGCTTCTGAGAGCCAACAGAGCCCCAGGGACAGCAAGGGGATGTCATCAGGATACAACAGAGGGGACTGTGGGGCAGGAATTGTCCCTTCCTCACGAGGACGATATTCACAAGGTTAGTGCCCCACTTAAAAACAACTTGCAAACCCACAAGACTTGGCACTCAAGAGAGCTCTGATCTTGAACCCTCAACCTGACTTGAATCACTGTTGCCCTCTCTAGTGTTTAAATGAATTATTAGAAAACCTCTGCCGAATGCATAAATCCCATCCTAATGCCCCCCCCCCGATGTCAGAGGGAAGGTGCCTGGCAATGTTACTGGTCTTGGGATGGGGCCTCAGAAGAGCAGCTGCAAGATATTAACCAGCAGACTCAGAAATCCATCTTCACTTTAACTCGGTCTAAACCTTGGTAAATAACTCACAATAGGTCAGGGGAAAAAAAAGAAGATAACAGCTCATATCTGGCTGTGCTCCCCTGTCCTATAAAATAAGCTCACGCTCTTAAGAAAGAGGAAAGCTCGCTAAACAAATTCACCCAGGGCGATGGTAGTTTTCACGCCACAAACCAAACCATCCAAGAAGCGCAGAAATCGCTGCGCTGATTCTTCACCTTTTTCCATGGCCGAGAACATTTTCCTCCTTTTTCTGTTGGGTGTTCCCACTGTCTCCCGATTGACAAGAAATCCCTCCCGCTGCTGCAAGAAGCGTGACAGCTCCTAGGAACTATCTGCCCATGGCACGTAAAAGCAAGATGGTATGGCGAGGAGGAGCAGGTACGTTTTTCTTCTGGCAGGAGATATCATGGGCAACGTGGATGGCTTGGGGTGTACCAGGCTTTAGGGGTGCGCTTCTGTCCTACCCCGGGATGTGGGGAACCAGCATCTCATAACACTACAATAACACAAATCATAAACCAAATAACCTTTTTCTTTGTTTGTTTTTTTTTTTTGAAGGTGGTTCTGAAGTTGCAGGTGCTGTTACCTGGCTTAGCTGAGAAATTCTTCAGCAGCGCAGCAGGTCTGCAGCACGATTATCACCGCCCCAACTGGGAAAACAATGGCTCGACTGGGAAATACAGAGCTGGAACAGACTTAAGATGGGCAGTGATGGCTGCCCATCATGTGAAGACCTCCCACAGGCAAAAATATGGAAATATTAGCATATTTTCCATTATGCAAAGGACAGGATTCCCAGGTGGCATTGGCATATGCGGAGCAGCTGCTCAAGGCGGGGACCGAGCGTACCATGCTGTCACTTCTGGGGAAAGCAGCCAAATGCATGGGCACTTTTCACGTAGGCTGGCTCTAGACCAAATGGCTTTATAGCAGGGCTTGCAAATTACTACCTTGACCACCGCATGTGCTTCTTCTATGGTCTTAAAATCCATCTGTGTAAATGTTCATTCCTTTCTTCTGCCAGGATAATTAATTTCTGCCCTAAAACTCCACTTTCCGGGTCACATTTCTCCAGTCTCCGTGAGGATCTCAAGAAGGTGGAGAAGTCTCGGGGCTCACGCTGTCTGCATCGAGGGGTGGTTAACTTCACATGCGGATCATCTTCCAACCCTCGGCAAGGGCAGCACCAGCGGGGGCAGACCTTTGCAGAGCCCAAGCCCAACTGAATTGCATGGCAGAGATGAAGGGCATCCTAGGGCTGGCTTAAACTGCTGCTGAAATGTGGTCTTCTCTGGAACGAAACACAACCGCTGATTAACACCACACACAACCGGCCATTTAAAGCGGCGAGTGAAGGAGTACAGCTCCAGGAGGAACTGCAGGCAGAAGTGGCCATGGCACGAGACGGGCAGAGCATCTGGCTACAGATCTCTGTTGAGTTAGGTGTGGGAGCAGACTGGATCATAACAGCGGTGTTAAACCAGAGGCGCTGCTGTTTCCCTGTCAACGGGGATTACATCGGTTAAACCATTTATTTGATACTGACTAATGGAGGAAGGCTCGGAGGAGTCGGGAAACGACAGGGGTAATCAGATATTCCGGCGCTCGCCTGCTTCGAGCGCGCGCGCGTGAGACATTCAAAGCCGAAGCGGGGCAGGTGCATATTCCCAAACGCAGACTCTTGTCTTGTGCCATTTAGAACTGCCTTGGCGAACGACCCAGTTTTCCACGGGAGCTACTGCGGCTGCAAAAAAACTTCCCAGACTCCAGCTGCCATCTCGTGGTGGTATGAGGTATCTCCCCGTGTTTTTCCTTCTCATCTGCCACCACTCATGGCTCAAACGGTACTTTTCCAGGATTGGTAACGTCAAAAATTTCTGGGAAATGTTTTCCCCAGGAAAGCCCCGGTTGGAAGCATCATATTCCCAAATTGCAGTGGTTTTGACCTTTTCACCATGTATTAGAGAGGATACCTTATATTCCACCAAGCGACATTTGAAAAAGGTGGACTCAAAGGGAGGGGGTGTATTTAACATTGCCTGTCACCATTGAAATCCCCAGGAATTTCAAGCAGTGTTCAGCAATACACTCAGGCTTGAGTTTTGCTTCTGTCTTCCCCTGACTCCTGGTCAAAATTCTCTGGCCTACCACGCCCAGGTGGGGTGGTTTCAGAAGGCCATAGGGTCTCCAAAGTCAGCAGGCCAAGCTACAGCACATCGTAGCCCCTCCAACTTGGAGACACTGTTTGTTGGCTCCTCCCTCTGAGGACTTGCTCTAGCCCCACTTGGTGCACCAGATCCTGGAGCCATCTGCAGCCCTAGGAAAACCAGCGAAGCTTTGAATGAAATCAGAGGTCCATCTGCACAGAACAACTTGCGGTATGGAGAGTCCCAGGGTAACGTCCTGGCTCTGGTGGGAGTCTGGCTGTTTTTTTCAGCAGGACTAAGCTTTTGTCCCTGTTCTGTTTTCCAGACTCATTCAGCATGTCAGTGGGACTGACAGATGTTCATGAGGTTACCCCGTGCACAAAGTGAGACGCATTCCCGAAGCTGCTCTGGTCTAGCTATTAGCTGATCACCACATCTTAGCCTGCTGCCTTGTCCTGCTGCACGGCATCATGGCCAGCAACCACCTGACTAAAAGGCTTGTTCAATTCAGTCTCTTCATACTTAATGACACCTGTGTGGTCACCACCATAAAGCCCTGAGTTCACTGTGCACTGATACACGTACACTGAATAACACATGGTACCTGTGCGTTGACATGAGATGTGGTCAGTACCACCTGAGACAGAGCCATCAATAGCATCATGGTTAACATGAGCTAAGAAAAAAATGTTGCAGGCTTCAAAGCTGACTTCTCTGCTGCTGAAGGCTTTAGGCCAAGCCTGGGCAGTGCTTTTTAAGAGACACTTGCACTGCACCACACGTTATGAGCTGTGTTAGCTCCAGAATGAGATTTTTCTGCCTCTGTTTTGCAAGACATTAGGCAAACAGAAATCTTCAATCTCAAAAACAGCTGATGGCCCACCAAGACACTTCCTTCAGCTGACACTTTCTGGAGGAACCTGCAAAGGGGACACGAGTTCTGTGCGTGGTCCATCACTCCTACAACAGTTCACGTATCCTGCTTCCCACCATCATCTCTTGGCTACCAGTGGTCTGTCAGCTATAGACCTGTACCAGCCCGGCGGCAAAGCCAGTGTCCAATGCCAGGTACCTGAGTAGTCCTAGATGCAGCAGATTGCTCTAAATCATGTCTTCTCTGGGGCAGCATTGTGTAGTACAGAACATGCCAAGTTGATCCAGAGTTACCAGACATGCTGGGTTTTCTACAGAGAAATTGAACTTGAGCAGTAGGTCCTTCCCTAGCACTAACAAAATCTGAAGTCCAGCAAGAAGCTTGGATGTCATCAGATTAAACTGTCTAAATATTTGCTTTTTAACTTAAAATCTACACATTAGCTCTATTAATTTTCTTCGGTGCAGAGGAAAGGAAGCCTGCTTGCAGTATTAATTTATGGATGTCTAGAGAAGGGTTTGCCTTAGATGACTATACTGGTGTAAATGTGGCACACCAGTAACTTAAGAAATAAGCCAAGATGGGTATTCGTGTCTCATCTTAGAAAGGTAAGGCAAACAAGGAAGAGCTTGCCCACTGGGATACTCTATACTTGATTTGGCTCACCCCATCTCTAGCTATCACGCAACGTCCGGCAAGAATTTGCCATTTCAACCAGTTCTTCATTGCATGCAACTAAACGGTGGTGTATGGCCAGTAATGTAACTCCTGCCCAAATGCCACTTAATTCTTGGGATAAGACTGATCTCTAATGTCAAGGGTTGGCTGCCATCAAATTTAAGCTCTAGACCTGCATTCCCTGGCATTCAATCCATGCCTACAGAAAATCCCCAAAAGAGCACGTGTATTTCGAGTGTCTCAATAGCAAAGTAAAGATCACGTCCCAGGACCCTTGGACCAGCTGTTACCACAAAATGTTTATGGTTGTGTAGTGCAAGGTCCTCATATCAGAAGAGGCCACTTTCCTTTTACATACTTTTTTTATTTGGAGTAGATTTTAGACCAAACCTTCACATCATATGATAACAAGAAAATCCAAAAGTTTTCCCCTGAAAAACTGGGAACTGCAAAGAGCAAAATTAATGGCACCTACAGGCTGAAACAGGGCAGTAAATGTGTAAGGAGAGAAGCGATCATCTAAACTGACTTCTGACGTCCCAGAGAGGTAGACTGTGTTACATGTCTTCAGCATTAGGTCAAATTTCATTGCCCAGCTCATGGGGGGTGGAGTAGGTGAGATAACGGAAAAATTCAAGTAACGTAGGGCCCACTGTGTGAATCCACACTGACTCCATGAGGAACCACCTCAAAATACCTGCGTTCTGCTGCAGAAGTAGGGTCCCCCCAGCCAAATGCCCAGAGCAGACAATCCCGTACAGCTGCACGCGCCAGGACCCGGGTGGGCGCTGGAAAAAGAATAGCCAGGGATCCCTACCAAAGCTCACATGCCAGAGATTTAGTCACATTCCCAGCAAACCAGGTGCACCCAACATTTTGGGGCGAGCCCTGATAATCGCTTCTCACAGGCTCAATCAGCCAGCTCGCTGTCCACGCAGGGCTGATGCAAGGTTCCTGTAAGCTCCTTTGTGTCTCACACCGGCCAACCAGTTCTGTCTAAGATCAACTTGCTTCCAGATCAGATATAAGCATATTTCACGTACTTTGCTCAACTCGGAGATAAGAATCACCAGTAAGAAACGATGTCAGCTGCCAGGTAAGCTAGGTTTTAGTAGCACTGTGCTGCAGGAATGATTCAAAAAACCCCTCATGACAACACCAATGAACTTGGCTTCAGGACAATACCTAAAGGGATGAGGTCCAAACCACAAAATATCAACAGAAAGGTTTGGCAGGGCAGTTCTGCCCTTTGGTTCTTTTGTTCTGGGCCGTAAGATCTCATCCTCTCCTGGTGCTTCCTAGCCACTACCACAACTCCAGCAATATCTGAGCTACCCTTCTGCAGAGCTGAGGCACTGGCAAGCTGTGCGGACCTTCTCTGAAGAGGTGGGTGCATATCTCATCAGAATGTTTGGCTTTGTGCACCTGGACTGCGGAGCTTAAAAAATTGGCACTCGCAGGTGCCAATTTTCTGTCTGGTGTGAAGGTTTAATCAAGTTCAGGCCCCTTGTGGTGCTTACAAAGTCAACGCCAAGTCTAGGCAATGGATCTGATGTTTTTCAGCAACAATGATGGGGAACCTTTTCCTTTCTCCAGGCAAAATAGGCTTTACTAACACATTAGCCAAGATTTTATTGTAAAACCGTGGAAGAACGAGCCATGTGATCAGGGCTGTATGAATGAAATTCCAGTCTCCAAGCGCTCAGGCTGCAGACCCCCCAGCCTGGTTTACAAGCTTTCCTACACCACGATCCCCATGTCGGCTCGTGCTGGCAAACGGCAAGGCTGGGGCCACAGGCGGTTTACTACACCAGGTTCTGGTATGCAAACCCTGTCCTTTCCAAGGGGTTTTTGCAGCAAGCTGGGTCTTGCCAGGTGCCACACGCTCCCGGTTCCCATGAATTTCAGAGCAAGCTCTTGGCAGGACTTGGCTCATACCATGCGAAGGAATGTCTCGGCATCTGTGGCACTTGGATTAGCAGGCTTCGCGCTGCCAAGCAGAGCCGAAGCCGACTCCTCACATCTTTGATTAGATCAGCCTCAATCCGATTAACATTGCCTAATAAGAAAATTTCAATTCTACGGTCATTGACCTTCAAAAAATTGCATGTGATATTCTTCTTGCACTGAAAGTGCTGCGTGTAGAGCAAGGATTCAGGTGTGCTTCCAATTCCTCAGGACTACTATGTATTCCTCATTATTACACACTGCCATGGATATTTTTAGGACATCAATTATTTTTAGGAGGAAAGCATCTCACAAAAAAAAGGAATCTAATTGCTTACATATTTATTTTCTTTCATTTGAACAGTCAGGTTCCTGCAGATGCCAAAGGTACATCTGAAAAGCACAGATTTTCTGTGTGAGACTCAGAGAAATACTGATTTTTTGTAATTGGATCTATTACTAAAATTTCTGTATGGATTTCTAAAGTCACTCACTGTATCATTTTCTGGTGGTGTATCACAGAAGCTACATAACATGAAAAAAATCAGCATTTACCAACAGGGACGAAGGACTGTCTTTCCATGAGTTGTTCGCTCCATCGGTGGGCAAATCTGGAAAGGAAAATGTGGAGATGGGATGGGAAAAAAAGCAGTGTCTCACCATCGCAGAGTAGGTTTGAAAAGACTGCTTTTAATGACGCTTGTAAGGAGCCACATCTCTGATCTCTCCATCACATCCTTTTAGACAATGTTGGATGAGCGGTCACTGCAGATGGGTTCCAAATGCTTGGGTTGCTCTTGCTGCAGAACTAGCAAAATTCCAGGAAAAAAAAAAAAAAAAGCCTCCTAAGCCAGTTATTTAAACACTTGGCAGCTTCCTATCAATCAGTATTTATCTAACACAGAAACGCAGCTTAGCTGTACTTACACATGTCTGAACTCGCCTTTTGCGGAGCACGGGCACGGTTGTGCCTTCCCTGAGCTGGGGGAAAGGTCTGTGCACTATAATTCCCTCTCTCCCCGGCATTAAGGTTCTCCTCCAGCCACGAGAGGACAAGGATGGGCCAGAAGTGTGGCTGCAGGAGGCACGAGCCCTTTCCCTCAGCCCTTTCTTGTGGTGCTGTTTTCATCCTGGAGACTTTTTCCCCACTCCTTCTTTAAGAGAGGCCCTAAAGATAGATGTGAGAGAGGGAACAGCTGTTATTTTTTTTTTCCAAGGTTCACACTGCCAGAAGGCCTGCAGAGCAGCTAGATACCTTCTGATCTGGATTCACATCCAGACTCTGCAAGAGCCCCATGTGCCCTCCCACAAACCGTTCAATTATTCAACACCAACGCCAATTATCATGGCACTTTACTCTCTGCCAACACATTAAAACACTTTCTTTTTCTTGATTTTTCAGTTTCTCCTTAGAACTTGCACGTTTTGGGGGCAAACATGGTTTGGCACCCAGCACAGTGGTCATGTTTTGGTTAAAGCCTTTAAATCATTCATAATCATATTTATTAAGAACTATGAAAGCCTCCTGGTCAAGCTAGAGATCTTCCAACTTGACCAAACATTTCCAGATTTCCAGCTGTGCCATTGCTAAAAAGGAGGAAAATTGTGACACCAAAACCATTTCAGATCTTAAAGAACAATTAGTCAAGCAACACTTCACCTGCTAGGCTGAAATCAACCCAAGAGGAAGCTTGAATTTCCAAAATTTGCTGCCTACAGTCATCTTTCTACCTACACTAAGGTAGTCTGTGATGGGCTGCTGGGGGTCAAGGAAGGAGCAGGTTGTATGGAGACGCTTTTCATGATTCATGGTGGTTTGTGGCATAAAGAGGTTTGTTTTCATGGTGGCCGTGTTTGGTCTTTGCATTGTCTCATCCCGCAGTGAGGACCAGCTTGGTGCCCGCTGGCTCCCAGGGGAGCCCTCCCTCCTCCCATGCTCACTCGTCTCATCTTGCAGGAGCGGAGGCGGTGAGAGGGCTGGGTGCTCAATGTGGGGCAACCCTTCCTCCACCAGTTTCGTGCCTCCGGGGCACTGGATGGGGGACAGCTGGAAAGAGCCTGCTGTGACTTTTGCTGGGGAAAAACCAGAAAAGACCCCATGCCATCCTCAGGGTGGAGAGGGCACCTGCTAGAGGTGCCTCCTGTACCAACATTTGAGTAAAATAAATAAACCAAGAGGTGCTGGTCCTGAAGCACATGGAAGATCCTGGGAAGGCTCCTGCTGCCTCGACTGAATCAAACTCTTAGAGAAGCTCATTAATAAATTCACATCAAGTCAAAGAGTCCTTCCACTCGACCACTGATTTATAACAGGCACCAGTATCCAGTGGTGAAAACAAGGAGCTTCTCCTGGCTGCTCTGAGCAAAGCGTTTTCAAGCCGACCAGACAGTGAACCCACGAAGGGGATGAGCTTCTTGCCAGAGGAAGAGGGCACCACCCAAAACGCGAGCAGCAGCCTACGCCGGTGGGAGCTGAGCTGTGCGGGGAGGGTGTTTTTTCCATGCTGAGCACAGACACACAGATGGGTATTGTTCACCGGCACGTCCGTGACCCGAAGCATCCACAAGCCAGATAAAGAGAAAAAGCTGGATGCGAAAGAACAGGAGACAGCACGGCCCTAAGAGAAAGTCACAGGCAGGGGGTTGTTTTTTCTAAGCATAGCGTTGCTGTTAATTTAGATGGAATAAATGAGCTTGATCAGACCACAAAAATGAGGAAAAACTACCTGGCGAAGGCTTTTTGCACCAATGATTGCCATGAAGTGACCGATAAAGGAGGAGGGACAGCACAGTTTGCAGTCCCTGTATTTGCTTGTATAGCTGTTCCCAAAACCGTGGCCGTGAGCCTACTGCTGGGACAACGCGGCTCAGAGGTTTTGGCAATCCTTGGCCTAAAAGCACATGGGAAAGGAGTCTTATCAAAGCATGGATGCTTAACGATCAGAGCCACGAGGGAAAAAAAGTGACCTAATATTTCGATGAAGTGATCGTGTGGCACTGAACCAAATCCTACAGAAATCTGACTGTCAAGGATAGCTCGTGTTGTAGGCATCTAGTCTGCCATGTGGAAAAGGGGAAGCTGATGTCCTTGCTTCTGTCCTTGGTCCCCCAAAAGGACAGACGCTTCACAAAAAAAAAAGCCAAAATCCCTGACTTTCCCCAGGCAGTACAAGCAATAGGCTCTTGCTTTCTTTTTTACAAAAAGATATGATGAATGCAGGGCAAAGTAGAGAAAAAAAAAGACTAATAAAAATAGAAATCACTGCTTGATTTCAACTGTCATTTATGATTTAGCTGCTGGGGAAACAGACACTTTCCCCATCTTAGCAGCAGCCCTGAAACCTGACACATTTTTGCTAGCTTTGGCCTCTTTCCTTGGGTATTTCTTTTCCAGCATCAGAAACACTCAGAACAGTTGCAAAATGTGTGTTTTTGGCTGGCTCTGCTAGGCCTTAGGAAAGGAAAGAAGGAAAGCAGACGCAGCTGATGGAGAGGGAAAAAAACTCACAAGAGGAGTAGCAGGAGTGGAAGTTGGGCCTCTCATTTTGAGCAACGTTTAGGGCATAGGAAAGGCAGCAGAAGGGACAGTCACTTTTGCTGGGCTACTCTCACTGGGGTCTGTCTCAGACACAAGGCAATGAACGGCCCAGAACTGGCACCTCACTACTTGCTAGGGTGCCGAGACGTTGTGGATGTGGAAGCCATGGTGATAAAGCCTCCTCACTGCCGTCCGGATACCTCCCCCGAGAAATGTTCTTCTCTCCATTTTCTTAAGGATCTGGACAGAAGGTGATGGACAAATGGACCCTCTGCTCAGAGGTTTATCCACCTAATCGCAACATATCCACTTTGCCTGATTGTGCTTTACCTTGCCAAGTCGTGATCTGCAACGCTGGCCGCCCGCTCGGGGTGAGGGGCGAGAATACGGAACCTGGTTCTGGTGTTACTCCTTCCCATCAGGAACTGTTGACCTAAAATCACTGTAAGAAGAGAAGGAGGGCCAGGACACAACAGGCATACGGATGTTCATGTCATTAAGCATGTCGTTACTCGAGCTGCTCCGCAAGCTAATTGCGGTGCTGATGCCAGCTCTGGGTATGTGACTCTGTTACCAGATTCTCCCTTACAAAGTACAAATCCTGTGTCACATCCAAGTGATAAAGTCCCGTAGGAAAAACAAACACTCAGATTAGGGCGTGAAATCAGATGGAGTAAGAGTGACACAAAAAAAACCATTTGCTTATCCCTCACCCACCTAAAACGCCATAAGCTGATTGGCGAGGGCAGGCATCTGTTTTCCAGTGCAAGTACCTGTTTGGGGATCACGGCGAGGATGATTAAAGACACCGCTGTTTTGCAGATCCACCCATCACAGCTTGCTTTACAAACACGGTGTGCATGACTGTAAGCTTCTAACTCACATGGTTCACCTGGGGTGAGAGGGCGATAGCGACCTGGGACTTAAATAGCCAATAAGCCCTTTCCTAGGAAGGCTTTGGAAAGCCAGAATACTCTGCAAAGGGCTGTGATTCCAACTATTGAAGAAGGGAAAATATTCTGAAAGGTTTCAAATGCTACATTTATGCCATCCCTGGGACAGATCCACAGGGCAGTAGCGGGAGGAATCCAGTCCTCCAAGCAGCCATGCAGTGTTCCCATCCACGCCGCCCAGGCCGGCGGTCCAGGAAATGCTCTTATATGTCACTCTGCGTTATATAAATGGGAAATTTTAGGACAGTGGGTTGATGTAAAAGAACATAAATCGTTGGGAAGGAAAAGGTGTATTTCACAGTTAGATGGTTGTCTACCTCTGCAAAGAAATGGGGAAGAAATTTCTTCATGAGGCCTTTTAAATAATCTGAGTCTTTGGAAGATTTCCACCACAGTCAGATTTTCTACCACAGGAAGAATCCACATTAGATGCTTGTTATTTTTTTTTTTCTTTTTTTTGATCCTCCTGTGCCATACGAGTACGGAGTGCCTCGTTTCAGCCCCTAAGACAGCAACGGCTTTAGATAACGTGAAGGCTAAATAACTTTAACTGGAAAGATCTCACTCTCAGAGGCCCCACTCCTGACTTTCCTTGCCAGGCCCTTTACCACTTGCTATTACAGTACTTCCACCATAAATAGAAAGGAGATCTCCTGTCTGCACCACTGGCCCAGGCTGCAGCAAGAGTTGGCCTTCAGTCTCTCTCAGGCTTGCAAAACTACGGTTCAATCCATCTATCAGACCTGACATAAAAGAGAAGACCTTTTAATGGTACATCAGAGGAGAAGTGAGTAAATCTGGCAATGGAGGTAGAACAAAGTAGCTGGGATATCCAGCAAAGAGCAAATCCGAAGTGTTCCGAGGCCCGTAGGACTTGGAGGCGTTTGATGAAAGCATTTCCACGTCATGAATAAAATGCGGTGTATTTATAGCTGGAATCTGGTCCTAGCTGCCACCTGACCAACAGCTCCAGCCAGATGACACGGTAGTGTCTTTGAGTGCACGCTACCATAGCAGCTTTCCACAACCTTCCTGCACCTTTTCACACATTGCACAGCCACTGCCAGCAAAGATCTCATTTTACCTACTAAAACACGAGTCATAAGGACATGCCCTTGGGGCAATATGACGGCGTCAGGTGATCCAAGGTCACTCACTTATATCAGGTGACCTCTTACCAAGAGGTAACGTTTGCATCTCTGCAGATCTGTGCAGGCTTAAAGGTCTTCTCAGTCCAACCCTGTTTCAGTAAGATATTTAAGACAGTAAATGACTATTTCCATTGCTCCTCTCATGCCTGAAGTTAAGTATGTCCCTCAGCACTTCCATTAAGGATGCAACCACGAGCGTTGCTACTATGCTTTCCCAGAACATTATGTACTGCAAAGACTAAGTAATATATTTTGTATCCCGTATGATTCATCATGCGTAACAGTTATCTCCAGTTTGAGCCAGAAATACATCCAGTGGATTGTGATCAATTGGCAATAATAAACATTTGGGAAGGGAAAGGAGGAACCACAGAGAGTGGGTGAATTTTTAACCCTGCTGAAATCAATGGCAATGCTCACATTGGTCTCAGTAAAGCTGGGATTTAACACACAATCACACCAACAGTGACCTCAAAGTCACTTTTAGTGCCAAGTGTTCCCAAGGTCCCGTAACTCCGGCAATGCTTTTGGGTGTTATTATGAGACCAAACATTTCTGTGTGGCCCTCCGGGCCTTGTGACTCTGGTACAGAGGGCTTTCAGATTTCCTCACTCCCCATCTGACCCTGCTCCCAAGATCTTTAGCTGTGAACTCTAGCACAGCCCCACACCCCTACAAAAACCTCCTTACCCCGGCCCTGTGTACACGAACCCTCTCCCAAATGAATGAGGGAGTATTTTTGGTTTCTTCCCTTATATTCCCTATGTGCAGGAGTTTTTGACAACTTGTAACCACATCTTTTTCTTTGCTTTTCAGCCACTCACCAGAGAGAGTTTTTCGTGCAGAATAAAGGAGTATTTTCTTTTTCTCGTGACATTTCCAGCTTGTGCTTTGTGTATCGTATCCTTTCAGACAGCCAGCCACAAGGTGTGTGGAGAGACAGTGGCCTCCTACTCTTTATTTCAGCATCCACAGAAAGGAAACAGGTTTCCACTTTCCCAGAGGTCCGTGATGGTTTCCTCTGGAAGGTCCTTGTGCTTCTTCTCGGCTTAGCGGTTGGCACAGTATGGATACAGAGCCCTTGTTTTCAACCTTGATCCGGTCAAGTCCACAGTCAACACTTAGAGAATGTTACACAACACCCCTCTCCTTGCCCCTCTCCCTCCCCCCAAAAAAATTTATCTATGTCAACTTTATTGTTCTTGGACCTACAAAACTCACTTGCCTCCCATGTGCCCACGCTTATAGTATCTCATCAGGAAGAAAAAAAAAAGAAAAAAAAAACATGGGAAGAAATAGGTTTACTCTCAGATTATATTTTAATGGCTTTGGCTAAATGAAAGACCTAGAGAAAGTGGAACTTCAGGCACTTTCTACACTATTTTCATCCATGTGCTCACCATCTCTAGCAAGGAAGAAAAAAATCAATGATAGCAGCCCCTCTAATACCAGGAGCTGCCCCAATCCCAGAGCGAAGAGATATGTCATTCTTCAGGACATGGTTTAGCAGGCATGGTGGTGTTTGGTTGATGGTTGGACTTGGTGATCTTGGAGGGCTCTTCCAACTTTAAGATTCTGTGATTCTATGTAACAAAACCCTCCTGGAAGAATATTCTGGAAGGAAGGGAAATATCCTAGAAATGAGATGGCATCATTTACAGGACAGTGGGTACACAGAGCAGCTGTTGGCATCCTTGGGGATGGGCTACGCCAATGCTCTGTGAGGAGAAGTATTTGGACTTGAATCTCTGGTGCAGGACTTGCATCTGGACTGCAATCACATTTATGGGAGAGGTCTTTTATTCATCCCTACGAGCGCGCGCGCACACACAGAGCATTATTTTAGCAAGTAAGCCTACCTTGTGACTAACTTTTTTCTAACACTCCTCTGAAGAAGGCTGAAGGGGTCTTGGCTAGAAGACTGAGTGTGGCCCCTCCATTTGATGCTTTTACATCTTTCACATTTTGCTCCCTTCTTTACGTGGGGGACAAGTGCAGGGCTAGGATTTTTTTTAGAGAAAGAGTGAGCAATAATTCATGTCCAACATCTCTATGACAATATTTGCGTGAAGATGGACTCACTATCGGAAACTCTTTGTTCACCATCAGAAATCTCACTTGGTCTTGTTGAACAAGTTACCCCATTCTCATTCACTCCTTCAAGAAGGGCAAAATCCATACCTCTGGAGATCCAGAAAGAGATAAAGAGGAGTCAGGAGGAGATGTGGTGGCTGAGCCCACAGCAGCAGCACAGCCAAACCAAAGTCTGAAAGGGTAAATATCTCTGCCAGGGTTCACTACTTTGCTTCCTTCCTTTGTTTGCCCCAGAACAAAGGAAAAAGAGGGAAAAAAAAAAGAAAAGAAAAAAAAAAAAAAAGCCTGTACAATTTAACAATGCTGCATTGAGAGAGACAGTATCTGATATCACAGAAATGACCCTCTCCTTGCCCCCTAATCCTTGTCTTTTAGAGCTGCAGGGATACGGTTCTGCCGCGTGCTGCAGGGATAAAGGAACGCGGAGCTGTGGCTTTGGAAGAACATTTCGGATCTCGTGAAAGGCACTTTTGACCTTGGCATAAGAGCTGTCCCAAAATTGCTGGTGTTCAAAGAGAAGAAATACATAAACAAACAGACAAGCCTCCCGCGTCTGACGGTCGCGTAAAACACTCGCATGGGGGATTTTTAACCCATCCGACCAACGGCCCTTCTAAAAGAGCCAGAGAGTTAATGTTCCCTGTGCAGAAAATCTCATTTTGTAAGGAAATATTTTTTGGAACCCTGCTTAATTAGATGAACAATATTTTAGTGGAGTCCAATTACAAATACACTCAGTGTGTCCAAATATATTTGGATAGCTGTGAAACTGAAAAAGCAGAAGTGTTTGATAAATATTTCCTGCCTGTATTTGGGACAAAGTTGAGTGCCGTTTCCACATTATATAATGATGATGAAAAGCTTCCTTTTCAAGCAACTTAAAAAAGAACATCAAACAGCACGACGAACATTTTAAAAGCAGCGGGTCTAGAGGACTTGTGTGTTGGCATTTTAAGAGCTAGTTCTTCAGATGACTGTTCTCACGTAAGGTGGAGATGTGAGAGCTTAGAAACGATCCAGGAGACCATTTCTAAGAAGAAAAACAGTGTTGGGTCAATATTTGAAAAGTGTGACTGAGGTAAGCCCACGTAATTTCAGGCCGGCTAGTCCAGCATCGCTCCTGACCTAGGTATAATGAAGTGGTTTGTACCAGTTAATAAGGAGATGGAGAGTGGGGCTGTAATGAAAAAAAAAACATCAGCAGTTTTCATGGGAAATGGTTCCTGCCAAAGAATAAATTTTGTCTTGTTCTTTAATAAAATCATGGGTACAGTTGATAGCAATAACTGTGTTGACTCAGTGCTGCACAGTATCCAGACTTGAGAAAGAAAAATAAATCAATGAGTACATAATAAATGGATTAAAAATAGCTAATGGAAATATCTTAAATGGCTTTGTTATAAAGGATTCATCAATGAATAAAGACTGTTGCTAATGGCCTCTTGCAAGCACTTGCACTTGTGCTATTCATTGTATTTCATTCGGGATCCGCAAGAAAAGACAAGATGATTGCACCATTTGTGAACTGTGAGAGAGAGTTTCAAAACTGACTGCACAATTTAAAACTGCACTAATGGGGGTAGCTTCCTGGCAAACACAGACTGCTGGGATGAGGATAATTGGGAGAACTTGGTAAAATGAGCTTGGTTAAAGGAAACCTTAGGACAGGCAAGTGCAAAATCCTAGGAAGAAATATCCAGCACAGCGCAGGGTCATACAGACACGATCTCTAAGTGCAGAAATTCCTCTTGGTTAGTCTGTACCCTGGAAAGGAGCAGAGTGCACTGTAGAAAACTGTACTTCGGGGACATTTATAGCGAGCTAACTCCAGCGCGGTGCTGGGGCTGCTGGAGCTAACAGCAACCCTGGGCAAAAGAGCAGGATGAAAAGGAGGCATTGCTGGTTTCAGTTTTGGTGAAGTTGCTGCAGAAATTCAGAGTCCAGTTCTAGTGTGCCCGGTTTTCCAAAGCTATATTTAAAAAGTGAGGATATTCAGAGATGTTTTGCGGTGCATTATACTCTCAATGACACACGTACTCCCTACCTTCATGGTGCCTCTTTCTCTCTTGGATAAAGGGAGGACCTTGGGAGGTCCTCATGGTAGCCCTCTACCTCTTTTCCAGGAAATTCCCAACTGTATTAACTCTGCAGAAAGGAAACATATATACATACACAGCTGTGGAACCTTCTGCGAAGGTCTCACGATACAAGGACAACAGCATTCACTGCTCTTGGTCTGCATGGAAGCTCTCAGTGCTATATAAATGGTATTTCCAAACAAACGTAACTTTGCTTAAAACTTCCATATAGACACTTATACATTCTTCCACATTTATTCCACCGTAAGGAAACTTTCCTCCTCTGACGGTAAATTAAATTTATACATTTGGTCTTATTTTTTATTTCATGTAACTCTACAGTGATGGAACTTGACTCCTGTGTCATGATAGAAACTTTCAAGCTACTCCACAGTTCTGAGCTCAGAGCTGCTAACAGTAAAAAGGGGAAAATGCTCCTTTTTTGAGCTCAAACGAGAGAAGTCTGGGTTCTCAACTTCATTCATATCAGCAGCAAAGACCTTCCTCACAAAATCCGAGTGAAAGCCATTGGGACTCTTTCAGGAGGGGTCCAGGCTCTGGAGTTCCCTTCACTTTGCCTTTAATAAATCAATTTTCAGGCCATGCGTCTCCATAGGTCTCCAGGATGGCTGTAATGAAGAAATCATATTGCAACTCTCTGTGCCATGGTTCATCTTGATGATGATGGACCACTAGTGCTCAGTCCTTCTGCCTATTGTCTACATGTGCACAAGAACGTAGCATCTGCATATGGAGAGAAGACATATACCCCCAGAAACGCACATCAAGAAATAAATCAAATCATCCAAAAGAATATATAAGAAAAGTAAAGAACATTTAAAGTGCCCCTTGTCCATTTGGACAGTCTTTCCTTGATCTCAGACAAAGAACAAAAGGAGGAAGAACTTGAGTAGAATGACATGAAGAAGGGTGAAGCACTTGTTGAATGAGAAAAGATGGTGAAATCCCTCTGGCTTTGACGGAAATGAGGATAAAAAATGAGAATCCTACAATCTGTATCTTCAAAGCAATCTATAAGGTAAGTATGATTCACTTTTTCTTCCCCACTGTGGAGAAAAATCTGGGACAGGCTTCACAGAGAGATTACTTTGAGGAGCTTATTAGAAATGCAAAAGATAAGTTAAACGAAGAGGTAATGTCCCAGTTGCTAGAGCAATGTGGTCAAACGCTCTAGCGCAGCCTCCTCCCCTGACTTTGTGCTTGCCCCGTGGTTTTCTCCTCTCTTTTTCCTCTCTTTCTCCATTCGAAAAGGTAGAACAAGCATCCACAAAGCTCCTGCCGTGGGGGCTTGTGAATGCTAACAGTGTTCTTGGAGCTTTTAGGATTGAAAAGTGTTGCTGATGCATCCAAGGACCCACGCGTAGTCTTTCGGCATGATTTTAATGACTTGGGGAAACAATGCGCCGGCAGTGAACATTTTTAAAAGCCTCCAGCCTGAACTTCATCTGCTCTCTCTCTCTGTGTTTTAACACACTCCATTAACGGGATTCCCCAGCTGAAAGCGGACGTAGGAGGTAGAGCACAAACATATTTTTGGACATAGCATGCCATGCAATACACAGAAGTTCCCTTGTTGCAGGAGGCTGTTGGATGGAGACAAGCAGAATTGGTAGGAGACGGAGGAATCAGGGAACACATGCATTGGGTTTGTTTTTTTTTTTCCCACAACTGATGTAGAGGGCTGTGAGAGGGGTTTTGCTGGAAACCACAGAGAATGGCTGTTGTAGTTCAGCACCCAGCCATCCACTGCAGGCCAGCACAGGCAGTCGGGTGTTTTGGGTAATTCGCGTGCAGAGGTGACATCCAGTCGTCCTCATTTTCCCTGCTCTTACCTTACGAAAAAACTACGCGAGTGTGTGTTTGTGCGCACGAATGAAGGTTGGGTTGGGGGTACAACCTGCACACAGCCACATCCCCCCGTCAGGCTGCAGGGTGCATCTGGCCAGAGGCTGCAGACCAGCACCCCGATCTGCCAGCTGCGGTGTGTACAGGAGGGACAGATGTGACAAATGCGGAGGTATCGGCTCCCTCGCCCTTCGAGGTGTAGGTGAGATAGGATTATCACTCACACACCCTCTCACCACCTCCTTCCTCCCGGGCATGTTGCAAAAAGGGGGGGGTGTCTCATAAACAGGGGACTCCACCCCAGTAAGCCAGGGTGTGTTTCTGGGAGTCTCTCTCTTTCCCACACACACAACAACCCCTCAACCCATGAGAAAGGATGGAGGGGGGAACTGTCACCACAGAGGTGATCCATCACTGCCCTGCACTCGGCTGTAGGGCGTGTGTTGGGATGGGGAGCTGCAAAACCTGGGCACCCTCCCTCATCCTTTTTCCTGCTAGGGGCTGCCAGGTGTTTTACCACACAGATACGCATCTCAACACCCCCTCCTGTTGATTACCAGGTGTGTACTGGGCATGGAGGCAGCTGTTTCTCACTCACACACACAAACAAGCACAGGTGAATCCCAGCCTCTCCAATTTTGTGAGGCACGGCTAGTATTTAGAGGAATAGGGCCTCTCTTGCACAAGGGTGGCTTCAGGTTGTCGCCCCCCTGTTAGTCTGCAGCGGGTGTGTTTGGGGTATGCCTGTCTCACACACACTCGTACACAACCCAGCTGAAGGGAGAAGGGGTGTCACATGAACAAGGAGAGGTCAAACCTGACCGCCTCTCCCTGCCAGGCTGTTGGGGTATTTAGCTGGGGGAGGACATCTCATGCACACTGTCACCCTGTGCGTGATTGTCAACCATTAGCCTGTAGGGTCTCCTTAGCGTGAGGGCATAGGGTTGCACGCACACAGGAGGGATCCCTGTTGCACCCCTGGAGATGAACAGGTTACCCCCCAGTTAGGCCTTGAGGGGTGTAAGGGGTCCAATTTCTCCCCACATACAAACCCCAGTACTTCCTGGGACATGGCAGGGTGTTGGTTGGGGTTGACTCTCTTGCATATGTGTACACCCCTCCTTACTCTCTTAAATGACCAGCTGTGTGTTGGGCGTGACACCCACACTTACAGGCCAAACCCCAGTTACCCCGCCAGACAGGCTGTAGGGAGCAGCACACGCGCACGCACAGACCAAGACCAACAGCCATCAGGCAGCAGGATGAGTGTTGGGGTGTCAGGTACCCCCCCCCCCCCAACGCAGCAGGACAAGTGCTGGGGTCTCACACACACAGACCCCAATCCCCCGTTGGGCTGCAGGACATGTGTTTTCTCACACACAGGGTGAAAAATGTGCTTTAATGGCCTCTGTTACCCACATGGGGCCGCAGTTTGTGTGCTGGGGGTGTCGGCCACACTCACAGAAGGTTGTTTTAGGAGCCCCTGCCCTAAAAACACCAAGCCATAGTTTGTGTTTTGAGGGTGCCCATCATTCACTTTAGGTGTGTCGCACAGGCTAGGCCTCAGGTTGCACTGTAGCGTGCCTGTCTGCCTGTCAGGGTGCCTCACACACGCCAAGGGTCACAGGCCGCGTCGGTGGGTGTCACTCGTGTCTGGGAGGCAGCAGGCAGGGGTTTTGTGTTTTGGGGGTCTCCCGCACACAGTGCCTGTCACACACGGAGCCAGGGCTGTGTCTAAGGGTGTCTCACACACAAACACGGGCCTGTAGGCTGTGTGTCAGGGTGTCACACATGCACACACAGGGCTGCAGGCTGTTTGAGGGCACCTCACACAAGATGGGGCCACAGGTTGTGTTTGAGGGTGCCTCAAAAGCAGAGCTGGGGCTGTAGGCCATGTTTGAGGGTGCCTCACTCAAAGTGGGGCTACAGGCTGTGTCTAAGGGTGTCTCACACAAAAATATGGGCCTGTCAGCTGTGTCTGAGGGTGTCTCACACTCAAACACGGGCCTGTAGGCTGTGTGTCAGGGTGTCACACACACACACACGGGGCTACGGGGTGTCTCTGAGGGCCACTCACACAGGCAGACAGGGCTGCAGGCTGTGTTTGAGGGTGTCTCACACAAGATGGGGGCCACAGGTTGTGTTTGAGGGTGCCCCAAAAGCAGAGCTGGGGCTGCAGGCTGTGTTTGAGGGTGTCTCACACAAGATGGGGGCCACAGGTTGTGTTTGAGGGTGCCCCAAAAGCAGAGCTGGGGCTGCAGGCTGTGTTTGAGGGTGTCTCACATGCACACACGGGGCTGCAGGCTGTATTTGACGGTGTCTCACACAAGACAGGGCTGCAGGCTGCGTCTGACGGCCCCTCACGCACCCGCCCCCGGTCCCGGTCCCGCCGCCGGTGTCTCACGAGGCCCCCAACGCCCCCTCCCCACGCGCCCGCAGGCCGCGTGCCGCCGCCCCGCCCCCCGGCCGCGTCGCGGCGCGCGTGACGAGGCGGCACCGGCACCGCCCCCGCCCGGACGGAGCCGGCGGCGGCGGCGGCGGCTGCGGCAGCGGCAGCCGCGGGCCGGGCGTGAGGGGGCGGGGGGCGGCGGCGGCGGTGCGGGGGCGGGCGAGGTGAGGCGGCACCGGCGGGCCGGGCGCGCTGCGGCATGGATTACCCTGAGCCCGGCTCGTCGCCGGGCGCCTGGGACCTCCCGGGGGAAGCCGGCGGCTGCTACGAGCGGCCGGCCCGCGGCGAGGAGGAAGCGGAGGAGGAGGAGGAGGAGACGGCGAGCCGCGGCGTGCAGCATCCCCTCGCCCGCCCGTCCCGCCGCCCCCAGCAGCGCTCCGCGCCCCTGCTCCGCACCGCGCTTTCCACCTCCTCCTCCGAGGGGGAACCGGAGGCGGCGGCGGCCGCCCTGCCGCGGGAGCTCAGCCTGAGCGACGAGGCCGGCGGCGGCGATTTCGACTCGGCCGAATCCGGTGCCTCGCTGCGCTACTCCACGGGGACGGGCGGCGAGGGCAGCGAGGGCGAGGGAGCGGGGCTGGCCGGTAGCGAGAGCGGCGGCAGCGGCTTCTCCCTGGCGGCGGCCGCGCTGCCCGAGAGGAGGCGGCCGGGCGGCGGCCGGCCCCGCTATGAGGTGGTGCGGGAGCTGGGCGCCGAGGAGGTGCGCTGGTTCTACCGGGAAGACCGCAAAACCTGGAAACCTTTCATCGGTTACGACTCTCTACGGATCGAGCTGGCGTACCGAGCCCTGGCAGCCGGCGGCCCGCGGGAGGGCGAGGCGGCGGCGGCGGTGGAGCCGGTGTGCGTGCGGAGCGGGCTCTACGAGGTGGACGTGGCCAGCGCTGAGAGCTACCCCGTCTACTGGAACCGTGAGTGAGCCGTGTCCCCCCGAGGACCCCCCCCATCCCCTCCCCCGGGGACCAGGGATTCCGGTATCCTGGCACCGAGACCGTGGAGGGGCACCGGGGGGGCACCCAGCAAGGGCTGGGCATCCCCTGGGACCCTGGTTTCCCCCATCGTTGGGACACCAGGTGGATCTTGTTGCCCCTCCAGCTCGCCCCCGTAGGTAAATGGGGGTCTGGGCACTCCCCATCGCACCAACCCGGGTAGAGATTTGGGCATCCAGGGGAATGGACATCACTTGCTACCCACATGCACTTGGGGATGAAGGATACAGGACGAAACGCTCTCCAGGGAGAGGGGACCCTGGGTGCCCACCTCTCACACACCTGAGCGAGGAGGGACTGGGAATTCCCTCTCCAAGTCTCAGACATGGGGGGAAGGAGTGGCACTGGGAATCCCACCCTCCCAGGTGCAACCATAAGGGAAGCGGGGTGGGCATCCCTCAGCATGCCCTCGAGAGAGGCGACACTGGACCCCACAACACGTCTGGAGGATGAGAGGCGCTGGGTAACGCTTGCCTCCCATGTGGGGTCATGGGGGAAGGGTGTGCTGGGCACCTCTTCACCCACTTCCAGCTGCAAAGGCAACTGGATATCTTTTCCTCTCATCCCTCTGTGCACATGCCCTGGAGGAAAGGGGGAATCTGGGCATTCGCACCGGGGCGTACAGAGACATGGGAAAGGGAGGTCTGGGCATCGCCTCGTTTCTTGCCGCATGCAGAAGAAAGTGGGAGGGAAGGTGACTGAGACTGTTCTTGCTTATGTTTCCCTCTTCCTAAACAAAGGGTGAGTGAAGGTGGGGGATTGCCTTCAGCACTCCCCCTTCCCTCAACACACGTGCCCTTCCTTCAAAAGAAGCAGAGTAGAAACAGCAATTGTTTGCCCGCTGCCTCCCCACCGCATGCACAGTTCTGATCCCTCTTATTTGGCGAGGAACGATGGAGGAGAGGGCTGCTACCTGGCTTCCCCTCTGCTGGCCGTGTCCTTTCCCCTAGGAAAACAATGACATTGTGCTTCGTCTTCCCTTCTCCATCACCTGTCCACGGGGAGGGGGCATGAAATGGGTCTTCTCGCTCCTGTTGGGATGCAACAGGCATCTCAGATACACACGCCGTCCTTACTTCTTACCCTTCCAAAAGAGAGGTATTTGCTTCACTCCCTCAACTTCAAAAAGAGGTGGTGCTGCACACCCTCTCCCACCCTTCCCTTTGCATTCAGTTGTGCAAGGAAAATGTTACGGAGTAGAGTGAGAGGCGCAGAGTAGCTGGGCGGTCGACACTGTCTTGGCATGGATTTGGGAGAAGGGCAGGCAGGTTTCTCTCATCTCTGCGTGTTTTTGAGACTCAGGTGGGAGTCACGGAGGAACAGCAGAACTCTTTCAGCTGAGACAACTCGATTTCTTGTGGTTGTTTCCCCTCTTCTTCACCAACATCTTTACAGGAGGAAGATCTATATATGACAATACCAGGTGGTACAAGTCACGCGTGGTGTGGCAATTTTTCTTTCAAATTATTGCCCCAGCAGACAGACACTGAGCTCGAGGAGTGAGCAGAGGTCTCAGCCCACACGTGTTTTGAGGTAGAGGAGCCTGAGCACAGCTCCTTGAGCAGAAAGTGGAGGTGGTTCTCCCTGTCACCACCCCAAAGCCCCTGCTTTTGGTACTGAATGCCTCTGCCACATAGTTACTTGGAGGTTGTCCAAGGGATGAGGAAACTGCTGCTGTCCCTTTTGTAACCGTGCCGTAGGGAGAGAGGAGAGCGAGTGAGCGGAGCTGTCAGGTGAGGCAGGATTGCTCCCGGTGATGGGAGCATGAGGCTGTACTCAGCAGCAGCTTAAAGGTTTAATTTCTTGACCCTGTGCCTTGTCCATTTTGGAAGCTGAATCAGTCTCATTAAGCCTGAGGAGCAGATGTTTCCTATGACAACGTGTGCTGTGCAGAGGCAATTTCTGATGCTTGAAAGGAGAGATTCCCAGAGGTTAGCACCAGAAGCGGTGCTAGGCAGGGGAGAAATAAACTCACGGTCCTGAGAAGACTAACGACGGGGATGTTTTCTAGTCCTCAGAAAGCTGATTAAGGAGAGTGCTTAAGTCTTTTCTTATTAGCAAGTCCACTCCTTCACAAGACTAAGATAAACTTTTGATGTTTCAAGGGCCTGTCAGTGTCTTCTGATCTAACTCCTTCACTTGCACTTTTCCTTGCCTCTGTTCCCTGTGTACGTGAGCACTCTTCCCTTTCTCCCAGTCTTTCTGTCTCCTGCAACCAGACCTGAGAAAACAGCAGGGTCAGATCCCAAGGATTCGGTCTCATCTGTGCTTTTGAAAGCCTTGGTGTAGTCGTTATTCCCAAATTATTCCCGTTTGATAGCGTGCATGTAATTTTGAATGCAAAGCATAGCTGCTACGTCGGTTTGCAGTAGTGTGGCAGGGAGCTGCTGGTGGCAAACCGTCTCTCATGCTGGCGAAACCCCTGAGTAAGGGAGCAGAATCTCCCTCTCTGGTCGCAGAAGCATGAAGCGTAATGAGGACAACGTGACTGAACATATGCTGAGGTGCACGTTAAAGAGTACAGAAGCTGCTCTCTGGTTTTGCTGATTCACGTTTTCAGTTCAGAGCAAAGGTCAAAAGCTTTTATCTTTGTTGTTCTTACCCGTTTTGTTGTTCTGTTTCACGTATGAGCCGTACTTCGGGGAAGGCTGCTATCTCACAGCTACAATACTGAACGCGCTGACAGTTCCTCAGCTATTGTGGCATCTTCATGACAGGGAAACGTTGATTATAACTTGGCGTGTGCTGAAATACTTTCTCACTCCACATCTTAAGCTCATCACGGGATTCGTTTGTAACATCAGCAATATCAGACTGAGTTACAATTTGAGCAGATTAATTACTGAGAATTTTATCCTTACCTTGTGACCTCTGGGATTTATTTAATTAGGATTGCAGAACTAGCAAAGACGGCGCAAGAGGACTCAAATTATTAGTGGAGGTTTCCAGATAAGTGGGTAACTTGGAATTGGATTCCTGCTTGTCTTCTGTGGACATAGCAACGAGTGATATTTTATCCAGAGGTCTTCTGTCTGAATCTTTTTAAATCATCCAGCCCTTTTCTGCCCTCCCAGTTGAAGAGGACTGCTTTATGACCATTTTTCTCTAGAGTTACTCAGTCTAGTTTTCAGAGTCCTGAATGAGTCTCTTAAATCCACAGCCTGTGGACTTCTGGGTGACTCTCTTCTATTCTCTGATTTGTGAGTTTGTCCCATGCAACTATTCCCCTTGTCTGGTATTTGCTTTTCCCTTGCTTTTTGATGGTTACATTGTCAAGTTGCCTGTATTTAGTTCTTGCAGTGTTTTCTTGTAAATCAGTCCACTTGCACTCACCAGGTAGTGGTCTTCATCCCAGCATGTTCTCCAGTCCGAACTCTGTGTATTGGGGACACTCATCACCTTGTATGACGTCTGTCTTGCAACGGTAGGTTTTTTTTTTAGAGTGGAGTAGAACTTTTGTAAAATCTAGTGGTATGTGGAGAGAAGCAATAACAGAAATGTGTGTTTCTACAGCCATTTGGGGAGTCTGTGGAGCATTGTTTTCTAGGGAAGAAAGAATACTCCCAGATCCCAGACACAGTTGCAGAAGTTTATTAAGTAAAATACCTCTTGTATTAAAAAAAAAAAATAAATCTTTCACTAGAACCATCCCTGAGTGAAAACATAAGATCTGCTGTACAGATACAGCAGATATTTTGTTGACCTTAGCCTGGAAATACCTGTGAATACAGCGTGGGCCATTGGCTCTTAATTTTAAAATATGTATGCTCAGGCTGGAATTGGACAACTATAAAAAAATAATTCAGCTGCCTTTAAGCTTGGACTGAAAGAAAGATCCAAGACTTTATATTTTCTTCTGTAAGCTCTCTGTGAGCTGCTTTGTAAACTGTAAGAGGAGGCAGTCTTGTGAAAAGCCTCTGCAGGCTGAGCTTTTGCAGAATGAGAGGTGAATGCCAGGGCAGGGTTATCAGCCCTTCGGTCAGGATTACTGAAAAAATCTTGGGCTGCACTGACAAGACTAAAAATCAACATTTCGGAGCTGTAAGGTGCTTCTCTGCTGTCTGCTTTGTGCAAGAGCCTTGGGTGCTTGTGCCTTCCCCAGACCTCCTGCCTTAATCAGCGTCTGAGTGTTTCTTCTGAGGCTGCGTGTTTAGTTTATGGGTTTTGTTTTGTATTCTGAAACAGAAATGGTATTAAAAGAGATGAATGAGGTGAGATGAACATTAAGGGTTTGGAATCGGGAGTTTAGCAATATTTTTGCGGCCTGCATTTGTTTTAGGCTGTTCTTGGCAGCAGAACACGGTTTCAGTTGCTTTACACCACGCTTGGAACATTGCTTTTGGTGTGTTGGACAGTCTTGGGACGTGGCTGATACAATTTCCTTTATGTAAAGGACCTTTTGATCAAAGGCGGAATTCCTGAACACTATTTTCTTGCTTTTCTCTCCAGGTATATTATTCTTTGCAAATAAAACACTGGTAGTTTACATGGCAAGGTAAAGCGTTACTTCTGCTGCTCAAAGTCTTTCCTGGGTTTTACTTTTTTCCTTGTGTTCTGACCATACTGTGCTTCCAAAAGTGTCTTGTAGCTTAGTTTGGCCAGCTCCTTCCTGAGCAGAAGGCCTAGCACACACAGATGAGCAATTTTTAGGTTTGTAGTGCTCTGTGTATGATATAAACAAATGCAATTTGTGATTTATATGTTCTGGTTGTTTATGGTCTCTGGTACCTTTCCCTCTTTCAATAGAGAGAACTTGTGACCTTTAGGATGCTTTTACTAGAACAGGTAGGAGATGTCAGCACTTTGGATGTGCCTTTGAGGGCAAGTTTCTTCCATGTCCTCAGCTTCTATGTTTGATTTACAAGCAAATGAATCTGTTGTCTTACTCCTATAAATGACACCAGAATCAGAGTTGCTGTCCAACGGCTGGTGTCAGCTACAGCAGAGAAGCCAAGGATGGACTCGGCTTAGAGAGCCGTGCTAGCCCTTCAGTGTGGTCCAGCGCTTTTTCTGCCGGGTGTGGTCAACAAGGAAGAAGGTAGAGATGCAGGGAATACTTGGTTTCCCATCCCTGGAAATGCTCAGGGCCGGGTTGGATGAGGGTCTGAGCAACATGATCTGGTTGGAGATGTCCCTGCTCCTTGCAGGGGGGTTGGACTGGGTGGGCTTTGGAGGTCCCTTCCAACCCAAACCCTTCTGTGATTCTATGATTCTACAAGTTATGGGTGACAAGGTATTATCTACTGTAGCTGAGAAAGCAGAAAATGTGGGATGAGAAGGATCAAGAGTTCTGTTCTGACTTAATTCAGGCTTGAATATGGATTTGACTGTGGCAATATCAAGGAAATATGATGGGATTTGATTTGGAGGTGACGGGGCTAGATTAAAGATAGGTTACAGGTGGACTTCTGCATATATGTGTGTGAGGGGAGATGCTGTCTAGGGAAAAAATACTGAAGGCAAAGAGAGACCTTGGGCAGAGCTTTTTTGCTCTGAGAGGAGCGCGACAAGGATCTGGAAGAGCTGACACTGTAAGTTAGTAAGTAGAAGGACTAGGTGGAAGAAAAACTTGCAAAAGAGCAAGAAATTAAAGTAATTCTGACAGTGGTATCTGTAACATTGAAAAAAGTGAAGTTGAAGTAGTGTTTTTGAGTGTTGGCCAGAGAAAAGGTCACTAGTGTGGTATGATCTGAGTGGGCTGTGAGTAGCTGACCCACACTAGAGCATGCCTGGTGTGGAGCTGGAGAGCAGAAGCTCCAGAGAGATTGTGAGTGTTGTACATAGCATGGTTAGTGAGTGCTGGGATGAAGAAAGTGTGAGGTGCAAGTGGGGTCACAGGCAGTGGTATTTAAGGTGAAAGAGGCTAAAATCTGTTGTTTTCTGGGGGCAGAAGAACCCTATAGGGTAAAAAAAAAAAATGAAAAAATGAAGTCTGGTGATGAAAGTGTAGGGGAATCTGAAGAGGGTGTGGAGTAGACAGAAAAAAGAATTGAGATTGGGAGAAGAAGGCAGAAAAAAAATCCCAGCAGAGGAGAAGTTGAGAGCAAAGGTACCTTAGATATCTTCATCCTGTTCATTAGTGCTAGGTCCGAGGTATGCACAAGAAAAATCTTGCTCTTCTTTTTGTAAAACATATTCCTGCCTGGGAACCTGCTTGCTCAAACTGCGCATAAACGATCGTTGCTGCTTGGCGCTGGCGAGAGCTCGCTAACAAAAGCCCGATTGAGGAGCGCCTGCCGGGAGAGCACACACGCTTGGAGCTGAGGGTGCGATTGTGCAAAAGTCCCGTGGCTTTCCGTGGGATCTGAGCACACGCTTACGTTTTAGGTGGTACTCACGTGTTTGTCATGTGGCACCGTCATTCTTTTGTGATTTAGCTCGCACCTGATGCCGTTTCAAAAAAACGCAAGCTTCTCTGGGTGAGAAAAGAGCCGATAAGGGAACGGCTCTGCAGCTTACCCACTGCAGCAGCAAATGGTGGTGGTGGAAGAGCTTCCCTTCAGATTACTAGTATTGAGATTTGGTAAGCTGTTTTAATTGATAAGAATTCAATAAAAAATAAAGCTCTAAATTTAAAACTACAGCCCTGTTTCATGTTTCAGCATCCAGCGCTCTTTGAGCTTTTCCTGCTCATCACTGTAAGGTGAGCTTTCGGATTTTGACTTGGACCATTGCGTTTGGCTCTGTGTAAAGAGAATCGCAGAGGTGTTCATTAAACTACTAATTTAAACCAGAAGGAATCCTTCCATTATATTTTGGGGTGATATATAGCAAAATTGATGACTTTGAGGGAGTTCATCTCTTTTTGAGGGGTTCCATCTGTGTTTGACATTAGAACCAGCCCCAAAGGTCAGCCTTTCATTACTGTTTTGGATTGCTTTGTAAACCAGTTAGAAATGGTTCAGGGAAAAACAGTTAGAAGCTGTTGCTTGAATGCCTCATGGGGTAGTGGTAAAACAAGAGGTGATTTCACCTTCACAGAGGAGCAAAGTGGATGCTCCTCCCTTGCTGCATCTAACACCAAGGCAAGCGCGGAGGCTGCTCTGTAGATCAGAGTCTGGAAGGAAAACCCCGTCCGTGCCAACCACGTTCCTCTTCATGTGCTCAGTCTCTGGGAAACTCAAAAGTAACTTCCACCTGTAATTTTGAGCTTGCTTCAGTAAAGCAATTTAGAATTACTTGGTGGAGCAGCAAAAGAATATCCTTGACTACTCAGTGAATGAAATCTCTTTTCATCTCAGACGTGGAATAAAAAATAAGCCTGGCTCTGTAAATTCATGTAGCTCTGTTAAGTTTTCCGAGGCCAGGATTTCACCCTTGAACTCCTCTTCAGGTTACATTGTTCCTCTTGAAAGAGCAGAGCAGATTGTGTGTGTGTGCGGTTAAACAAAGGCAGGTCACCTGGGCTGAGATTAAGTGAGTGGCTTTGTTTAGTTAAATTTCAGTAACCTGCTCTATTCTGGAATAACACGTGAGGGAATAGCAAGAGAGAACATTAAGCTATTAAAAAAAATCAAGAAGTCTGTTATGTTACCTGGCAAACATGAAATAAATAGCTCAAAACTAAAATGTCGTTTATCGTAACATCAGTTTGTTCATGTGGCATGCACAATCATGTCCCTGACAGTAAAACGTGGGAATCTTCAGTCTTACAATGACTTTCTGTGACCAGCTATTCTCCTAATAAAGCTTCCTGTCCTCATGAGTGTTTCTCTTTTTTTTTTTTTTATTTTTTTTTTTTCCTTCACATGAGGGAACGGAGTACGAGGGAGGGATCTTGTCCTGCAAACTGCTCTCTGCATTTGCATTGGCAAAAATAGAATCTGCAAATCGTTATTGCTGGGTGAGCAAGAGGCACGGGTGATGCAGAGCTCGAGCGATACCCGTCCTTACACTTATAACTGCAAAAAAATATTATGGTCTGTGCAGTAGTTAATGTACCTGAAGTATAATTTTTGGTCTGGTATAATAGGAGTGGATAGCAAATTTTTAGAAGTCTCCAACACTACGCTTGATGTTATTCTGGAATACATTTATTTCAGTGACTCATGTCAACATTCAGATTCTTGCATGTATTACAATTTATAGGAGTGCTGTGCTCCAAGACATGGCATTCAGCACTTTTAGCAGGCCTTTGGGGTGTAAAAAGAAAAAAAAAGGACCAATTTTGCCCATTTGTTTTTTTGGTAATTGTTTGGGCACTTCTCTTCGTTGTTTAAATAGCTTTGAGCTCAAGATGTCCTATACGGTAGCCTCATAGTTACCTTCAGCATGTGCAGAAGTTGTCCTCACACACTGCACATTGTTTGCAACTGTAATAATAAGGAAGCCAAATTTAAGGAACAGAAGTCACTAGGTTGAAAAGCAGGAATCTGAAATTACTGTACTGAAAATCATCTCGAGCTGACGGCATTTTATTTTCTTGTCCAACCTCTTAGCTTTGGGCTTGGAGAGCTGGGAAATTTGGATTGTCAGTTCAGCAAAACACCAGCTTTAATTTAAATTTCTGAGCCTTTGAATATTCTATTAACCTTTTAGATCTCATTTGTGGGTAAATTGTTACGGCTGCCTTGAGACTGATGAGTGAATAGTGCCAAAGTGCCTTCACTTTGCCGTCAAGCCGTCTGAGCAGGACCTCAGCTTTGGAGCAATGAAACTGGAGTTTACTGAATCTTACTTTCATCATTTGATTTTTTTTTTTTTTTTTTTGTTTATCTTCCAGCTTGCGTGCTAGCTAGGTGAAGCAGACCTCCTTTGGGCTTTTTCTTTAAGCTCTGTTCGTTAACCTGTAGTTATCATTTCTGTATCATCTTGGTTTTGCAACCGTTCCCTGGTTTTGAACCAAGTAAGGTGAAAGAGGCTTGTGTGAGCCACATCTGAGCTGTGCAATACTTTAAATTTAGATACACACACCGTTTCAGCCTATGTGATGGCAGGAAATAAATTAAAGTGTTTGTGTAGTAGTACAAGAAGAAAAATGGAGGCAAACTCTGCTCAGTTATTACACTTCATACCGTGTTCTGATGGATTAGTTAGCTTTTTCACGCAGTTTGTGTTAGATGCGATGACACAGTTTAAAGATCTTCACAAAAAAGGAATAGCTATATATATATATATGGATATATAACTTACTGCTGTATGCTATATTTGCATACAGTTCTTATTTTAACTGTAACTTTTGTTATTCAGAGGATTTAGGTGATAGTCATAACACAAATTGCTCATGTTCTTGTCCCATCACATTAATTACAGCACTTGTATTCTTTTATTCTGTGGATTTTCAGGAAAAAAAAGACCTTTTTGTGTAATAATAAATAAATCCTTTGTTGCAGTCTAGATCTCTTAAGCTATTTTCCTCTGAAAGTGGTAAAATATGTATGACTAATTAAAATAAAGTCCCTTTCATCAGCTCATAATCCCTGCTGTTCAAATTTATTTTGAAATTCTTGTATAAATAAACCGTGCAAGTGTGTAACCGGCCAAATCTATTGGTATCTTTAAGTACGAAGCGCTGCCAACTGCAGGTTATATGGCATCAGACTTAAAGTGGTGAAGAAATCAAGGCACATCCTTTCCTGGAAATCAAGATTGTAGGGACAAAGATAAATAACACTTCGTTTTACAGATTTGGAGTTCTGTCTTGGCAAAAAAAAAAAAAAAAAAAAAAAGGTTACATTAAAACATGATGTAAGTATCCGTATAGTTAATTCTCTCATGAAACAAAAATAACTGAAAGAGTGTAGTTTAAGCTTCCTAAATTCAGCAGAATATCCAAGATGTGAATGAAGTTATTGAAGGTGGATAGGCACGAGTGGAACCGGGAGCTAAAGTTGCAATTCCGATTCTTCACTTTTTAACGATTAGTGTAATAGCTTGCATCGACTTCTTTTTTTTTTCCCACTTTACCAAGTGTCGACTGTGATCATGAATTTAATTTCTGAAAGATAGTGTTCAGTTTTCTTAAAACCAAGCTGTGCCTCCAATGGAAGGAAATGTCAGTTACTCGCTTCCTCTGCCGGGCGGTTTTTCTCTTGAGGTTTCCCAGTAGCGTGGTGGTTCCATCCAGCCGGCGATGGGAAATCAGATGAGCTGGTGGTTCGGGGTGCTGGGGGTGCACGTGTGGTGTGCAATGGTTTAAAGGAGGGGAGGAAAAACAAAAAAGGGGTCTCCCTGAAACCCCACTGAACTTTGGAAAACAGAATTCCCTCGTGCAGGTTTTAAATCTCTGGTCTGAAAATAAAGCTCCATGATAATCTGTCTCTGGATCTGCAAGTGGGTTATATTTCCATATAAATGCCCTTTCCAGAGCTACATTTATTACGTTGTTCCCAAACTGAACTCTCCTGTAAAGATCTTACAGTAGATTTTTTTATTTCCAACAAGCCAGTTTTTCCTGGCTGAGCCTTTCTGGAAAAGGCACTGCCCATCCGATGTGTGAGAGCTGCTGTTGAGTGCCACAGTTTACTCTTGTAAAGAGCTACTATGGGAAAGCTTGTCGGGCAAAACGAGCCTCAAAATGTTTATTTTAATGCTTTATGTTTAGAATTTTAGCAATCTGTAGGTGGAAATTCCCATGTGAAAAACTTAAACCCATTCAAAACTGAAAAAGAGGTGTTTTGTATTAATTTGGTTTGGAGTACAAAATAGTATTCACATGATTATTATTTTTTTTTTCAAACAATCTTTTTATTAATTCAATGAATGGAGCCTCGTCAGATTGCTTGGTCAAGAATTAAGGAATGGCTTACAGATTTTCTCAGGAAGGATTAACATCTGACGTCGTCGTGTCATTGCTCCGGCAACAATGGGATCTTTTATCGGCGCTCACGTATTCTGTGCGTTTCGTTTCTTCTTACAGACGGTGCTTTGTTTGCACGGACAGCCTAACTGGGTCTGCGGGTATCGGCTCCGCTGAAAAATGCCGGTATCTGACAGGTGAAATGGAGGGGAACGCAGCAAAGGTTAAGAGAAGTGTTTCGTTGATGGGATGTATACTCTAAAGTTAGTTTAAATTTTCATAGATGAATTTTCTATGTCATTTCTAGTGACTCTTAACTTCTGAAGTTTAAAGCCACTCAGACCTTTTGTTCTCCTGATATGTTTGGATTAATTTTCATTAAATAACCCTGCCCTTTGAACACCTCAACGTCTTAATTCATCTGATGAATCATCAACAACCAAAACACTGGGAGTTCAGCGCATACCAATTGGCTCCTGTCTGGAAAAGCTATTTTAGCAGAGCAAACAGACGTTGAATGGCAGAACTGGGTCTTGCACTGCTTCTGTCTGCGTTCTGGTCAGGCCAACAAGCCCTGAGTCATCTGTGTTATATATAGGCAGAGCAGGAGGATCAAAGAGTTTGAATGAGGCTTTGGGGGACTGGGGAGGGGTGAACCAGCACGCCCAGTGCCTGCCAGAGAAAACTGGGATCTATGAGAAGGTGGGATGAGAACAGCTCCGAGCACTGCCAGCCTTTGTTCTGGGAAACGCGCTCTCTGCGTTGTGCCGTGTGTGCGTGGAGGGGCTGTTTTGTAGGGTTGCCTGCAGGATTCCCAGTCATGAGAACGCTTGGGTAACTGGGAGAACATGTGTGCCAGCACCAAGTGAGGGAAGTTCAGTGGTAAAATGGGCCTTTTTCTCCACGTCGTCTGCCTCCAGCGTCCGTTTCCCTCCCAGCCTTTCCTTGCTGACTGCTGCAGGACCAACTTAGGGATGCTATCATGTGCCAATGTGCCCTCCTTCCATTGCGAAGGTGGGGTGTGAAGAGTTTATCATCATTTCTAGTACTGTAGAAACAGTGTTTTTCTGTAAATCTGTTATGGGAAAGATTTCAAAATTGGCTTTGGAACATTCTGAGTGTTACTTGCCCTGATGGGAGATTATTGTAAGGAGATTTTCCTTTTATTTTCAGAGCTTTTAGGTACAGAGGTCTGAGGAATGAAGCATTCAGAACAGTTCTGAGGTTCCAAGTGAACAGCAATTCTCTGCTATTTCTTGCATTTCCATACTAACTACAAGCAGTTAATATGGAAAATACTTCTGGTATATACTGGTGTCCACAGGTACATTGAGCACTAGCAGTGTTTCTGTAACGGAGGGCAATGCAGAGACTTATAGAATCACAAAATGGTTTGGGTGGGAAGGGACCTTCAAAGCCCACCCAGTCCAACCCCCCTGCAAGGAGCAGGGACATCTCCAACCAGATCAGGTTGCTCAGAGCCCCATCCAACCTGGCCTGGAATGTTTCCAGGGATGGGGCATCCACCACCTCTCTGGGCAACCTGGGCCAGTGCTCCACCACCCTCCGTGTAAAAAATCTCTTCCTTACATCCAGTCTAAATCTACCTCCTTCTGTTTTAAAACCATTACCCCTCATCCTGTCACAAGAGGCTCTGCTAACCCCCATCTGAACCGCAAGCCAGCGTAGTGGGATGTGCCCAGTCCTGGCGTGGAGCCAGTGGCTTTGCTAACAGAGCAGTGTGACCGGGCTGAAACCCACTGCCCTTGGCCGGGTCACCTCGCCCAGCCGCGTTTGTACTGATCTGGTGATGGATCACAGAGAGCCCTTCCTTTGCTCGGTAACTCTGAAATCTCTCTATTGTTTCTTGTTTGTTTTGTACCTAATTTTCCGTTTCTGTTTCTTTGCATCTGTTGTTTCTTTTCCAAGTTGTCCTTACCGGCTTTTTTCCCACCTTCCAGGTAGGAACCGATCTTTGAGTAGCAAAGCCTATTTTTTTTTCCCATCTCCTTTTTTTTGAGCCACCTCTTCTGTGGTTGAGTTCTTACCTGCTTTGGAGAGCTAAACTTGTGTGCGCACACACGAGATGTTTGCATTTGGCAGAGTCTCTCTCTACGTATGTAGCACACATTAGCGTGTGCTGGAGGTCAGTGGTCCACATGCTCTGGGGTCTCAGCAAACCCGTGTCCGTGCTGGTCCCGTGATGCTGCAGGTCTTACAGGCTTGTGGAGCGCAGGCACACACAGTATTTATCCTTCTTGATTTCCCAGGTGAAGGAGGAGAAATTCCAAGCTACAATGGACATTATTGTCTCAGCTTGCTTGCGGGGATGGGTATAAGAGAAGAATTCTTGCTCCCTACAGCCCCAGTAGCTAGTGTGGGCATCCAGCACTGTTTGATGAAGAATAAGAGCCGGGATACATTTCTTTTTTAAAGATTTCTCTTCTGTCACATGGACAGCAAACGCTGGGCACCCAGCTTCCTCCTCACTTGGAGTGCCGAAGCTGAAACTAGAATGACAGTGACTGAAAACAGCCCTCGGTGAAAGACTGATTTTAATTAAAAAAAACCCTTTCATCTTTGAAATCACCCTTTATGCTAATTGATGTGTAATTTGGGTTATTGGAAGTGCAGTTCCCAAAGCAAAAAAGGCTCTGCAGTCAGGGTAAGCATGAGAGGTTTTGTATCTCCTCCTCATTCTGCATCCTCTTGTTAACTTTGAAACCAACTGTTGTTATCAGTCAATTTTTATGTAGGAGCATGAGTCTTACAAAGTTCCTTTTTTTTTTTTTTAATTTACGGCAGCTGGGTAGAGAGGAGTATATATCCCATTAAAACTGGACTGCTGTTTGAACTTAGCCCTTAATAAATTTTACAGAATCTGCATCTTTCTGTCCATCTCTCACATCCTCACACACACACTCTGAGAACTTGGCCTCGTTAGTTCAGCTGTTTGCAGGTTAACACTGCTTTCACTACTTGTTTCAGCCCCATGGGAGAAGGTGGTGATCTTTCTGGAGGCGTTTGTGGTCACCTTCTCAGGGGTCCCAGCAGCAGGAGCATAACTTTTTCATCCAAACACCTAAGGGAATTCCCTTTCCCTCTTACCTGCTGTCAGTTTGCGATTTGTTGCATAAAACCCACCCCACTTGTTTGATTTTCAGAAACAGAAAAGATTCCTGTAATGCGTGGACAGTGGTTTATTGATGGAACGTGGCAACCTCTGGAAGAGGAGGAAAGTAACCTCATAGAACAGGAGCACCTCAACCGCTTCAAAGGCCAGCAACTGCAAGAGAGCTTTGATATGGAAGTATCCAAACCTGTTGACGGGAAGGAGGGTAAGACCACTTAGATCACTATTTTTGTAGTATGTTCTCTTCACAGTTGGGGTGTGTTTTTCTGAAGTTTAAGAATATGATCTGTGATGGTTTGCCATCCTGCTTAGTGGGGAACATTGTTGTAGGCGTTAGTCTGCTCTCCCATTTTTTTTTGTAGGATTTCCTGCTGCAGCGCATTTGCTGAAAACTGTAAAAATAATATTCAGGGATATTCTCATTCCCATTTTGCTTTGTATTTAATATTTTTTGATTGTGTTTGAAATCTCATTTCAAACTGAAATGTCTTGATGGGACAAGAAGAGTGAGTGTCCAAATGCAAAGTGGCTATTAGCTCTCTGACCAGCATTCCTAATTCTGCCCTAAAGGGAGTGTGAGTTTTACAGGCCACATTTCATTTTCTGTTCTAGTTCAGCCTGTGACTTTATTAGAGTAGTTTTCAGCTATAGTAAATCTTGAGTCAATTCATTCTGTTATGGAAGCCGTTATATTTTAATAACCAAGCTGAGGACGTTCAGTGTTTTTGAGACTCTCAGACAAATACATTTAACGTTTTTTAAGAACAGCTTTCTGAAATTAATTTAATGTATGCCATTGAATTGGTTGTTCAGTGTAAATATAGCACAGTGAACGTTCAGTTTTGACTTTCACACTTCACTTTTGTTTGTTGGTCGTCACTTGATGCACATTCTACAAACCAAGAGCTGCAAGTCCCAAGGCCTCACAATGTCTCCTAGCAGGGTCTTGGTTGTGTTATTCTTTACAATGCAGCTGTATTTTTAAACTCTTTAAACTACAACTTTGTACAAAACACTTACAGAATGTAGGAGCGGCGGTGTTTTGGCCATGAGCGTGGAGGAGTTCTTACGTGTGAACCACGTGACCACACAAGTAAAAGCTTGGTAACAAACTGGAAGCACGGCAGCATTCGGGGAACCTCCGCAATTACTGGAAGGAAAACCAGAGTATCATTTCTTGATGTAAGGAGATTTTTCAACAGTACAGGGAGTAGTTAAGTTTTTAACTCCCCTCAAGGCTAGCGAGGACTCTGGATCCTTTTATTTTCTATTTATTTATTATTTATTTAAAAGATCTTTTCCTCTGGCCAAGCCTGCAGTCCAGTCTTCTGCTTTAACAGCTCTGTCAGGTAGGTGCATAAAATTGTGTGACCCCCGAACCACAGCTCTGTGCCAGTACAGCCCCCCTTTGAAATGGACTTTTACCTGTATTTCTGTGTGCCTGCACTGATTTATTGTGCCAGTGTACGGGCACAAAGCTGAGCTTTGTTAGTACAGCTGCACCCCCACGGAGAGCACAGTGCTGTTTGTGGTACGTAGTATGATTTTTACTTGGAAAGCACATCTTCATGGCTGCTGAGTGCTTCCAGCCTTCGGTAGCTTAACTTCTGACAGAAGGAAGGAAGGATGGCTTCAGTTGTACTTGGATTCTCCTTATCAAGTAAGGAGGGGAGGTTGTTTTTTTTTTTTCAGAAAAATTCTGGTCTGTGGAGCAAAAATTTTCAGTAGGAGAGATTGGGGAGAGTGGTGAGAAAGATGCAATGCCTGATAGTTATGAAAACATAAAAGATCAAAAAAATAAAATCCAAATTCAGATACCAGTGCCTTTTCTAAAGCTAAAGTTAAAAAAAAAACAGCTATGTATGCAGTCACTTCAAAATGAAATACATGTCAAGTCACCAATAACTTTCAGTAGATTTCTTTCTTTAAGTAATTAGAGAGTTGCAGGAAAATTACAGCTAACAGTAAGTGTGAAAAGTGGTTTTGTTGTTATAATATGCCTCTCGATGTCTCTAATCAGCTGGCATCCATGATTGCCATCTGCACGTGGCATTGAGAGAAGCTTTACAACTTGCATTATCGCTGGTGAAGTAAACATAATTAGTTAGGAGGAGGACTGAATTCCGCTTATAAATTTCTTAAATGCTACAGTTTGTTGCTACAGTTTGTTGTAATTTCATCCTGTATGAAACATATTTTGGTCCCATCAAGATTTACAGGTAGCTGTTATTTAAGACTAGTGAAAGTTAGAAAATATCTTTGAGAGTCGAAGTGACTGTTCGCAATGCTGTGATAAAGCGCCGTAAGTGATGAAAACTAGCAGTCTCCTCTAATTCGATGAGAGTTGAATGAACACATGCCCCGTTATTAAAATGTTAATCCAAGCAAACCTTCATCCAAAAGTGCAAAATGTTTCAGAATAGGGATCTCCAGCCTGTGGCCTGTAAGTAACATAACGCCGATGCTACCTTGCAGAGTTGTTTGCGACCGCAGGAAGCTGTAAATGCTGAAGGTAACAGAACAGCATATGATGGTGTTTAGGTGAACGATTTCTCAAGTTCTGTTTTCCCTTGGGCACCCTTGAGACCGCTTCTTCTGTGGGAGACCCCTCTTGAGCAAACTGCCTGTTAGCAGCATTTTGATTTTCACCCTTCAAAGTATTTAATGTCATGCCTTGCAAAATGAGCTGCGTTTATGCTGCCTGATGTCGTTGACTCCTCCTGGTGTCTGCTCCTCTTCCGTGGGATGCTGAGCTGTTGGGCTCAGCAGTGGCGTGACTTCCTCAGGTGAATTACTTGGCATAGCAGAATGCAGAAATGGGGTGCTTTATTTCTTAGGACTGTCCAAGCAGGTTTATGGGACCTTTAGATTTGCCATATCCATTGACCTGCTTTTGTCTCCAAGAAGGTTGTGTCCTGTAGGAGTTCACAGACGTGGTTCCCGGGCACCAGAGCTCTGTCTGCTGCTTGTAGAAATTAGTCACATTTCTGAGATTTCTGGAGGGATGTTTGGTTCTGAGTGTATTGGTGTCTGTAACACGTGTCAAAGGCCAGCTACCCTGACCATCAATCTCTGAAGTTCCACAGGAGGTCTTGGCATGTAACAGCCAACCCCCCAGACCAGGCAGAACGTGTGTGTATTGGGGAGGGTGCTATGGGCATGAGCCTCTCTCTCTGACGACTGTAGGGAGCTCTGCCGCCCGAGGTGCCCAAAACCAGGCCAGAGGAACGCTGCTGGAGTCCTGGTGCGAGCAAGTGCTGCAAGGGCATCACTTATCTTCTCCATAGCTTGACTGCACTCTTCTTCACATCTCATCACCCCAGAGTCTGCTTTGATCCTGGCCAAATTCCACATAATTTTTTTCAGTTTAAATAGTTCATTTTATTGTTAATAGTTACAGGAAAGGACATTGCTCTTCTGTTTTTTCAGACAGAGTAATCGGTATGGCTACAGGAGGAAACCACACTTAGGATGAGGAATTAGAGGTCTGGCTGCATTTTTACTTCTTTGTTTTGAAACTGAATGTCTGCAGCATGGATTTGAGTTAATGCAAATCATAAATTTGCACAAATCCAAATCTGCATATCAACAGGTTCATTACGTAAAGTAGCTTTACATAATTTTTCGGAGCAAAATGAGAGTCGTAACATTGTCATTTTATAGTTGTATTGAGGAGGGGAGATTGACATCTGCCACTCAGGTCTTTGCTAAAAAGAAGAGTCCGATGACACCTTAAACTCCTAAATGAGATGCTGCACTGCTGTAACAGTAGATGTGGGCTTCCAGGACTGATTTGTTGTTCTGCTACCTGTCTGTTGATAGGTAGACAATGTTGGGGTTTCTGGGAGCCCTCCAACTCGTTTGTCCAGTGCTTGTTTTTTTTCACCCCCCTCACTAAATAAAACCAGAACAAGGTTCAGTCTGTGGGACCCACAGCTGCCTGTAAGACTGCCATCTCTTGCCTTCTGTTTAGTGACGATGGTGCCAAACAGCAGAGCAGGAACAGAAGTGCTGAGCATCCTCCTGGGGCTGCAGCGGTGGGTGATACTGCCCAGTGCTCTAGGTCAGCACAAGGACTAGTTCTGATTCTTCCATTCCATGGCTACATCATAAACTGGTCCCCAGTGTAAATAATATCCTCCAGCAGCCTTAAGGTTTGCTACCTCTGCTTTAAGAATACTTGGTTAGATGTTAGTATCATAAATGTAGTTGAGTACCTATCATTTGTTGCTTCATCACCTTTTTCAGATATATTCATTTAAGGATGAAGTGAAACTGAAAGCTTAATATATATGTTAGTAAGGTAGGAATAGACATAGTTCATTGTATTTGCATAGAGAGATTGTAGAATAGCAATCCATCGAGATGCTCAAAATTCAGCTGGGAATCACCTGAGCAACCTGATTCAAACCTGAAATTGGATCCAACTTAAAAGTTGATCCTGCTCTGTGTAGAGAATTGAAGCAGACGTGCCCCAGCACTCCCTTTGACAGAAATTATTCTGTGATCAAGTCTGTTATAGATTCTAAGAAATGTAGAAAAAAAATCCTGTGAGTCAGAATCAGAATGCATTTTTCTTAATGCATTGGTTTTGAAACTGCGTAAGTTTATTGGTTTTTCTTATGGATTTTCAGCATGTGGTTAGATGCCACAAAACTGTAAAAGTTGCATTTGGAATAGTTTGCTTCTTTTGCCTTAGATTTCAAATAAAATTTTCTCTATTCGTAAATATTTGTATTAACGATGAATTTTTGTCACAGATGGCTAAGTTAACCTTTAGATGGGAAAGTCACATTCCTAGAATCAGCGAGTCGTGTAGATCAGAAGGGATCCCTGCAGATGATGTAGTCCAACCTCCCCGCTCAAAGCTGCGGAGTCAACGAGAGCAGGTTGGTCAGGATGTTTCCAGTGGGGTTTTGAATATCTCCAACAATGGAGACGTCACAACCTCTCTGGGCAATCCATAGCAGTGTTTTATCCCTTTCACCATAGAAAATACTTTTTTTTTCTTATCATTTTGCCGTAGCGAGTAGACTGTTCTGCAGACTAAATTATTCCATCGAGTTCCAAGTGCCTGATTTTCCTCTCCCCTAGAAAACTGATGTGCAACAGTAATGTACTTCACCAGCATCTCTATTAAGGCGTCTTCTGACAGAGCTGTTAGCTGAGGGTGGGAAGAGGTGTGATTCTAGACCAGCGTAACCGTGGCAGTCAAAGCCCTTGACACAACATGGAATATCACTCTCTTGTACTGGCGTAAGTTACTGGTTCGTGGAGTATTAACTGCTCCTGGTTTTTGTAAGGGAAGATGTCATTCAGTTGCATTTCTCCTCACTCTCTAGCAGGCAAATTGATTTCAGGTGATCACAACTGAACTGGAGCCTCTTGATTTCTCATTGGATTTAGACACATTCTCTTCACTATATCAGGTTTTGGAGGCTAAAACATTTTGAAATTAAGACTCTTTGTGTGAGTGAGGGCCCACAGAGCGGTAACACGGAAGACGTAGATTTACAGGACTTCACTTTCAGCCTTGCTCAGGAACCCCCTGAGGAAGCACAACGGGTATCCATCACAACTGAGCTAACAGTGAATGCTGTGCTTAATTGAGATGAGGTTTTTTTTTAAAGTATTTAGTGTATACTTCAGAAGGGCTCCTGTGTTCTACCCTGTACCAAGTAGAGTGATAATGATTTTGTATGTGTAAATGCAAAGCCACTCAGTGAGTCTGATTACGTTGTGTCCCAACTGTCTTTTACTAACGCCTTTAGCTTTTTTGTGATGTCATAGCTGTTTATGAAGAGTGGAAAAATTGAATTTGGCTAATGTGACCTTACACTTTTGCTACAAAACCAATTTTTTAAGTGTATGTACTTTTTCAGAAAATGTGCCAACATTTTTTTTTTCTAAAAATGATAATACTAATGAAAAAAATGACACCCTTTTTAAAAATTTTACTTTGAAGCTCAGTGTTTTTACTTTTAGTTCTCTACTACCTCCCTCCCTTCTCCCTCCCTTCTTTGTTCAAATGGAGAGGATATAAGGAGAATTCAGATGCTGCATGTCTTAAGCGAAAGCGTTCCCAAGGTACAGTAATTGTAGATTTCTTTTTTTGTAGTACTCCTGGCTTAGGAAGCTTTAAATTCTAGTTTGCTTATATCCGTTAAATGCGTTAGATTTACGTGTGCTGCGATTTCTTGAGCTGTATTCATGCCAAGGAAAAAGTATCGTAGATTCTAGAAGAAAAGTAGAAGTGTTGTGAATCTTAGAGAAAAGTAGATGCTAACAGTATCATGCAGTAATCCTTATTATAATTGTTTGTGACTGTGATGAAAACCATAAAATGCTTGTTTCTTATGCTCTTTATGTGTGGTTTGACTTTGTCAATAAACTAAAAGCAACTCTTTTAAAATCACAGAAGGCCTAGTAGAAGATAAATTATGTCAGAGAAGAAATGAAGGATTTATACTCGATAGTGTTTTCTTTGCCACTTTTTTGGATAATGCATACATCTTTAATTTTATGTTCTATATTATTTTTACTGCAGCTTTTGTGTAAGTACTGGAATGAAACGAGACTTTGGACATACAATATAGGAAGGGGAAGCTGTATAGGATAAATGATAAAGGCTGCTGTGTTGCAGAAACACCTTTGAACTTTGCAGCAGCTGATGTTGTGCAAATTTGTTTCAGAAAGTGGGAGCAGATCTTACAGGAGCCATTAATGATTGCAGAAGGCTCGGAAGTACTTCTCACTGGCCTTTCTCTGCCATCATTAAAGCCAGTAGTGATTAAACTTTTACTGGCTTCAGTGACCATGGAACTAGACTTCTGAAAACTGCACCCTCGATTAAAAATGTGAATGCACGTGGTAGGTTTAGAGTTATTCTTGTCAGACCATATATTCCTTTAGTTCCCGGGATCTCTCTTGTGAAGGTGAATAAGTCTAACAACTGTCTTGAGCACTAAGAAAGGACTTCTGCCTTTTATTTTGTGTTTGTAATTTTGAAATTATTTGGTATCTTTTTTTTTCTCCAAATCATCTTCAATTGTGGTAATGAATGTGCTTGAATTAAAAAATTAAACGCAGGTGCTTGTATAGCAAATAGTGACACTGATGAATTGAGGGGTGGTGAAGTGCAATGTAAAAATGACAGCAATGTGAAACAGCCCAGTTAAGAGCAATAGCCTTTCTAATGGTTTTGCATACGTTTTTAAAATAAATTTTAAAAAGGTTTTAAAATCTGTAGCTGTACTTCAGGTTTACATACCAAAACTACAGAGTTATTTAAGCAAGAAGAATAGCAGCCAAATTATGCTCTCAGCTGTATGTATGATGTGGCAGGGTTCTGTGTAGAAATTAATTCTTACTGATTTGTTCTAAAATCCCTGAAAAAAAGAAGGCAGAAAAGATTTTCCAGGCAGTATCTGTCCCTCTTCTGGTCTTTAGCTGTGACTGAAATGACAGGGTTTTTGTGGAGGAGATGGAAGTAGTATCAGCTCTTAGCACTTCAAAGATGCTTTTGTCTAGATTGATTTTCACTTGAGCATAGTCAAACTCTGCTAGAAGAGAATCACCCCATGCTTTGGTATCAAGTGAAAAAAACAGGTGCTTATCTTATTAAGTATTTAATTTTAAACTTTTGGCCCCGTGAAATGCCACATTCAAGTGCCTGTCTGTCTGCACTTGATGCTGGAGGTGTTCAGCTCCTCAAGCACTTGAGCCGGGAGGATGTTTGTGCTAGCAATGCTCATGCCGTGTGCACATCGCCAGCTTCTCCATGGGTTTTGTGCTGTAAGTACACAAAATAGTGCAGACTTCCTGCTCTTCAGTTATTCTCCAGTTATTTTGGCTCGGCAGGTTTCCGCAGTCTAACTGAGATCGGGTTCTTCAAGGCTTTAGGAATATGTAGTCTAGATTTTGTGTTTACCTCTTCATTTTTCATATTTAGACATTTTAGAGGGATTTTTTTCCTCTGTGTTCATCTATCTTGGTGAAACTGGAAGTTTGTATGATAGTAACCTTTGATTTTTTTCAGCTGAAGGAAGTCCTTTCTTGATGCCTTCCCCTGTGTTTCTCTCCTTGTCTTTGCATGGCTCGCTCCTGTCTAGCGTCAGGCTGTCTTCCATCTACGGTGGGGTTGTGCCTTCCACGTACTCATACTCTAGGTGTCTGTCTTGGTTGGTATTCCTGAAAAATGTTTCATTTCTAGTTTCTGGCTCCAAAGGAAACTAAAATTTGGTCTCATTTCCATGGGCTTGGCCTTCAAGGCTAAACTAGAAAACTAAGCAGTGTGCAGAATAGCCAGGGTTTTCTGCAGCTGGGGAAGATGCATCTACAGAGACGCCTACTAAGCAAGCAGTGCCTGTTTTCAGAGAAGTAGTTCATGTGAAAATAAAGCTGCAAGAGGTCTGGTCCAGAGGGAAATTCCTGTCCCGTGGTTTTACGGAAGACTCTTCATCTTCTGCACCTGACATTCAGAGATGCCATAGGCACAGTCGGATCTCAGTGAAGCTCAGCAATATCCTAGCCTGGTGCTCTGGAGAGAATCTGCAAACATAGAAATCGCGCTCCTGAAGGACCCAGAAGGCAGAGGAATGAACATGAAGAGGATTCCCCTGTGCTGTACCCACTGCCTAATCTGAATTCTGCGACTTGGCTTCCTCAGCCACGCTATGACGTGCCTTGGTGCCTTCCTGACACTCTGACATCTCTCGATATGAAAAGCCCCTGAGTTGTCAATTTGACCACCTCTGCAGCATGCGAGAGGTTTATAGGACAAGAGGTTGTTCTGAAAAGAGAATGTAAATCATGTTATCTCATCATCTTCCAGAAAACATAACTTTCTCTTCCTCATGTTCAGTTTCAAAACAGCGATGGCAGCCCTTGTTTTCCCATACCTGGAAAGGACAGTTTGCATATTCAGATTATTTTTTTAGGGTGCTTCTTTTCAGACTGCTATAAAATCCAAATGCTTTATTTGTTCCCTGCCTCGCTATTAACACACCATGGTTTTGTCAGCAGCAGAAGCTCCTTTTGGTTGGGCTCTTGAGAATCTTTTCACAGTCCTTGGTGCAGTGTTGGCCCTCATTAGGAGCTACCTTATTGCAGGTTGCTTTTTTTCTTACCTAAAGAGTATCTCCTGTGAGTAGGGACAGAAAAGCTACTGTCTCTGCCTTGCTGTGCGTGCACACGTGGCTTGTTGGTCGTTTATCGCTGTGACTGATCTCAGCTGGGCAACTCTTCTCTCAGTTGGGTTTCTGCCGTGCATGTCTGCAAGGGTGTACCGTTTTTCTCTCCCCAGACATCGTCGTCACTGGGACAGATGCTTCTGTAAGGATAGAGAGGGCACAACCATAGTCATCAAGAGGACTGTCACTTCTCTTTTGAGGGGATAACCTTGCACACCAGGAGGGCTTGGAGCTCAAAATGATAGATTTTACCCTTACTAGGGGATTTCTGTTCCACTGGTGGACATCACATCCAGGGCCTGAGGATGAGCAGACATCTCAACGTTTATATAAATTTTAAAAGGGGAGATGAAATCTCACCCCACGTCAGTAAGAGGGTGAGCTGGTCGATGGAATGGGTGCATTGATGCTCAGGCAGACTTTTTAAACAGTGCATCCCGTGGGATTTCAAAACGAGTGCCAAGGTAGAGCACCCAGCTTGGTTTGTTTTGACCCAAGTGACTCTTGCTAACTTTTAAAGGAATGTGTCTACTCCTGCTTGGTGAGATAGACACCCTGGAAGTGTTAAGCAGAGTGCGCTGGAGTGCATGGTGCCTCTGAAATGTCCGGCAGCCGCTTTTTGCAGTGATTGAGTCTGCCTGCTGCTGGTGTGGGCTTTGCTCTGGAGTGTGCACATGGACAGGCGCTCAAAAGCAGTGAATGTGTTGGTGAGCAAAATTTACTAAGAGACGCAAAATACAATATAAATATGTCAATTAAAACTGCGAAATTTATCATCTTCCTGGCAAATTGGTAGATTCTCTGAAAAGCTTTGTCCGTATGCATGTTCTGGATCCTGCCACTTTCCTGAAAGCTCCTGATATTTTGTGGCTGAAGAAAAATTGAGACGCAAGAACAAAGAAACACTTTTTTTGTTTGCTTTTATTCCCAGTGCTGGGTAGAATTTAAGGGCGCACAGTCCAAGTGCTGTAAAAAATAAATCTGAACTTGAATGCAGTGGGTGTGTTAACAACACATCTCAGAGAGGTAAGTTACGCTGTTGTCAAGAGACAAGGAGGTGTGGTCCTACTGAAGGTTTCATGTGGTTTCATGTGGGGCTTGTGTTAACAGTAGATCAAAATTTTCAGGCTCCCTTTTGAAGGCATTACTAAATATGCAGAGAAATAGTATCGGATATTTCATTTGCGGTTCCTCAGTGCTTGCTTGTCTTGTAGTTGATTTTGATGTGTCCTTCAACATACGTGTTTTTGAAGAACACCATAAGAGTTAAAGTTAGGAATTTGTTCTTCCCAAGTGCGAATAATTCATGCAGGGTAAGGAAAACCTACTTCTTTCTGTATATTCTTTGCAATAGAGAGGCTAGACTTGAGTCCAAAAATAGTTTGAAGATTACTTCTCCCCAAACTGCTGTTCTTCCAGTAGTAATACATGACTCGGCCACAGACCTCTCCGTCTCTTCCTCTGCGTGCTTTGGACCTTGAGTACAACGCTCTCCAAAGGCATCAAGCTTCCAGCCTTCCTCTGTCAGCTTCCCTAGGAACATACTCTGAGAGGGATTTTACAGAAGGCGGATGGAACAGCTCTTAAAGACCTGCCAGACAATGCATAAAAAGTCTACATTGGTCATGGAATTGAGGATGGAGGAGATTGCAGAGACATCTGCAAGGAGATCCCTTGCCTTTGCTACGAGACTACGTGCCTGTCTCTGGACATCACAGTCTGTGTTGCGTTGTCTCCAAGTCTGAAGGAGGAAGTTTTGCTGGAAATTTCCTTTCCTGTTCCAGTTCTAAATTGAGATTTCTGGACATGGATTCATCTGTGTGCTTGCAGGGATGTTTATGAAAAATCAGTTTGCATGTTCGTTGAGTTCTCACTAGATTGCTTCTTGCTCTGGCCACTTGTTACACTAAGCTGACCTGTTTGCTCTTCAAAGTCAGGCTTATGTCCTTTCCTGTTCTTGCTCTGTCAGTGCAAACCAGCAATCTAGTTCTAGTTATTTTTTCTGAATCAATTGTTTCTATTGAAGGGGTAATCCTTTTCTAATCCACTCGTTTTGTACAGACTTCACTTAGTTTTTCATGAGACTCTGCCAGGTCTATCTGCCTTGGCAAAGAAACAAGAAATACTACAGGAGAAAGGTCACAACATCTAGCTTAACATGGCTGGTTTGTGCTGTAGCAGAATTAAAATATGAAACTGTGATGGCTCAGGCTTTCTCAGAATGTTTTTAGAAGAGTACAAAAAAATTCAACTGAGGGACTTCAAGTAGGGGACAGATTAGGGCTCCACTTGTTATAGGAAAAAATACAAACCCAAAACAGCCCCTCTGGGTGTTTTCCATGACTTTGAACTTTTTAGCAGGACCAATGACAGTTAAATAACACTGGGTTTGTTTTTTTTTTTGTCACAGAGCTATTGCTGTTGTTAGCTCTCCAAATGTTGTGTATTCCAGGTTAGATGAGACCCGAGCAGCAGATTTCTAAACGTAGGTGAAATCTGAATTACTGGTAATACAGCTGTGGTACTGCTCTGCTCAAGCCAGCTCTAAGCCTGAGATGAGAGCTTCTGACTTGCATTCTAACACGCCTGCTGTGTTTAATCCTGCCAACCAGGCACTGTGTCATGAGGTTGGTCCCAGAGCTCAATCAGTTCCAAATCTGGAAAACACAACTGCACAAAAAAACACTGGAGCTCTTAGTGGCTTTTGAAAGAGCTAGATTCTTCTCTGTGCCAGAAATTATTCATTCAGAGGCTTTCTCATTGAACTCTGCGTCTCCGGCTCCTAGATATTGCTGAAAGGATAGAAATGCAAAGGAGCCTTCTAGTAATGGAGCCTTGAAAGCCTCTGTGTTGCTGGAGCGCACTGTAGCCTCCGTCAAACCCAGGGATCTCGCTGTGCAGACACAGGAGAGAAAAGATGGGACTGAAATCGCTCTTTTTCTGGTGATGAGAGCACGTGAGGTAGCCACCTGGTCATCATACCAGCCTCCAGTATTTCAGGATGCATTGCCCTGCCTCTCTCTGATTTTGGTTTTCAGCTAAGGGAATTTTTTGGAAACCAACCTAAAATGAGGGTGGGAGGAGAACGACATGAAATGTTCTCATAGGTGGTCTCCAAACTGCTGCTTATCCTGGTCAGTTTAATCCTAAATGTAAAAAAAAAACTTTTCAAGGTAAGAAGTAATAAGGATTTAGGTATAACGACGCTTTAGTTTTTAACCTATGTATAAATTACTCTTCTCTTTCTGTGTTTGAAGAGGCTTTTTTTTTTTTCCTCTCACCCATCTCAATTAAATGTTGTTCCTTTTTGCTGCAGCTATTCATAGTCTAAAGTTGAGTCGCAACCATGTGGACTGGCACAGTGTGGATGAAGTGTATCTTTACAGTGATGCAACAACATCCAAAATTGCAAGAACTGTTACACAAAAGTTGGGGTTTTCCAAAGGTAATATTTCTCAGAGTTTGTAAAGAATATTGTAAATGCCGGTATTTTATGTTTGTAGCTTTAACACTAGAGGGAGATTTCAAGTTTGAAGTTTCGAGATGTGACTAGCTCATTTTGGCCATTGCAGTTTTTAGAGAAGACTGTATGAGGGCCCTTAGGTTGTTGTAAGTAATTGTAACTAGATGTGAGCAGGCTATGACTCTTCATACATGTTTTATTATTCTTTTGGATGCCGCAGTTAGCATTACGTAGTAAGTATAAGAAACTATTACAGTGGCAGAGTCTAGCCACTGTAATATTTTCAGCATAGGAATTACAGTTCCCTTTGCAACCTTAACTTCACCGCTGTGTACTTATATACTGTGATTTGTTGCTTAAATACGTGACCATACCTTCCCCTCCTGCCAGCTCTTGCTTTTTCCCAGTTCATTAAACAGACGTATGAACTGAGAGGAGGGGTGAAGCATTTAGACAGATTGTTTCCAGTAGGGATCCAGGCTCCTTTAAGCTCAAAACTACCAGTTACGAAGCCAGCAAGGATGAGGTGGTTGGAAGAGAGGGTGGTCTCTCTCAAGCAGATGTCAGATTATTGCCATCCTCTCTGTTGTGGTGCTTCTATGCACTGCTGGACAACTACAAAAACAAGAACACACACATCTGTTTTGTTCCTTGGTCTCTGAAAAGACAAGATCAGGTAATAGGTTTGGCTTTAATCTCCGTGCCTCTGTTCTGTAATTAATGCCCTCTTACCCCACAGGGCTCTTGGGTCAATACTTAATTAATGTTTGCTAAGAATTAATTTAATTTGATGCTTCGGTTCCAGAAGAAATGAAGTGTTCTGTATCCAGGACATAATTTGGATTTTGTGTAATAAATAACAAGTAAGATCTGTCCAAAACAATTTGGGAGGGGAAAATACCAAATAGAAGCTGACTTGGAAAACAGAACCTGTCCTGTTTAAAAACTGCCCTTAGCGTTTCTGTAGTGTTTTCCTCCTCCTTAAAAACAAACCGAGTTGTTTGTTTCAGATTTTTTGTGGTGGGGAATGATGCTGTCTTCCTCTGCATGGCCATCTGAAGGGGTTGCTGGATTCCTGCACAGGTAGCCCTGGTGCAGGGCTGTGGGTCCTCTGCGTGGCTCTGTCACTAGAGGGGGGTGGAGACACGCTGTGCCAGTGGGTTTCTGAAGCCATCGCTGGGACACTGAGAGAATGCCCAGATTTGCCCTGGGTAATTGATTTTTGGTTTGGCCACTGAACTGGAGAACGGGTGGGGAAATTTGAGGTTGGATCAGCTTGAAATAAAACCTAGGTTTTCCTGATGAAAATGAAAAATTGTAAAGCTTCTCGAGAGAATGACAACACTTACCAATTTGGTGGCCAGATCATTTAGAATCATAGAATCACAGACTGGTTTGGGTTGGAAGGGACCTTTCAAGGCCATCCAGTCCAACCCCCCTGCAAGGAGCAGGGACATCTCCAACCAGATCAGGTTGCTCAGAGCCCCGGCCAACCCGGCCTGGAATGTTTCCAGGGATGGGGCATCCACCACCTCTCTGGGCACCCTGGGCCAGTGTTCCACCACCCTCAGCGTAAAAAATTTCTTCCTTATATCCAGTCTGAATCTACCTCCTTCCAGTTTAAACCCATTAGTGCTTGTCTTACCACACCAGGCCCTGCTGAAGAGTTTCTCCTCATCTTTCCTATCCAGCCCCCTTTAGATACTGGAAGGCAGCTCTAAGGTCTCCCCAGAGCGTTCTCCATGATGCTTCCATGCTGTGGAAGTAAGGTGGAGATTTAAGGAAGTTCAGTGATTGAGACATAAAGAAGGGTATTGTGTTGTAAAAGTGGATGGACAATTACACAACCGTTTTCTAAGAAGTTGTTTTTCATAACATCTCTGAAATTAGTTGTCTTTAGAGTGGAAATGGCCTTTTAATACATTGACTGATAAAATTAATATCACCTAGTTGCTTAAATCTTTCAGGAGTTTAAAACTGCAGTTATGTAAAAGTACATGCTGTTCCTTTATATATAGTATTATTTTCAAAATATGTATTGGTCTGAGACAAATCAAGCTTCTGTCAACATGTAAGACCATTGCGCTTCACCGAATGTAACTGATCTAGGATGATGTTTTCTCTACAGCTTCAAGTAGTGGGACAAGGCTACATAGAGGCTATGTAGAAGAAGCTACGTTAGAAGACAAGCCACCACAAACTAGTCACATTGTGTTTGTTGTGCATGGTATTGGGCAGAAAATGGACCAAGGAAGGATCATCAAAAATACAGCTATGTGAGTGCTTCGTCATATTTGCAGTATCATCTCTAGCCTAAATGTGAGGCTGACGTTATAAATTACACCAGACCCTTTGGTTTACGCTGTGTCTCTTCCTCTTTCCTTCTCCTCCTCTTCGACCGAGTCATTAGACTTTATATTCTGTGTACACTATTTTCTCTGTTAATTTGGGTGTGTGGACTTAGTGAGAGCAGCTACGGGCCATGAGAGCAAGAAGGGCAAAGGTACATTCTTTTTCATGACCAATACTTGCCAATTTTAGGGGACTGACCCATGAATTTCTAACAGCTCTGGTCCGTGACTTCTCTGAGCGAGGAGAGATTTTTCATTTGGTCAAAATCAAGGGGAATCTCTGTTCTTCCTCCTGGTTTTCAGGATAGTGGACGAGTGAAGTGCATACTGGTAAGAGAGGGGAATTGGGGAGGTAGTGGGGATGTTGGCATTCCCTGCAGGACAGAATTACTTCATGCAGTTGGTAGGTGTTGCTGAGCGTCTGCTCATCAAACTCTGTGCACAGATGCCAGATAAAAAGTAAAACGTGACTGAAAGCTCACCAGATGTTTTCATTGAATGTCTTTTCTGAAGACTGGTTTGCAAATGGCTTTTGATTTGACATCTAAGCTAACTCAAAGAGCTACTTAGGGTGCTGGTGAATGGGAAGACAAACTCCTGAGCTATTGAGAACGCTGTACCTGAAAAAGATTTTTGAATATTAGAAGAAATTATAAAGTCGTGATGACAGCATTTTGAGGGACAAGGTGGTGTTGAGGAATGCTTCATTAGCTGAAAAAGAGGCTAGAAAAGTGCTAATTGCAGGTCTGTGTTGGGCAGATGATTTAGTATGTGCGTCCCAAATAGTTCCATAAAGTTGAGAGAAACAGCGACGTACCCAGGGACTCCTGTGAAAGTGGGTGTAGAGCTGGGATTGCTGATTTCATGGTGAGAGCTTTGGGAACCTCCCTTTAAATCCAGAATGGCCATGTAGGTCAGTGCTTATGTGCCGTGTGTACCATCATGTCAGCAGGCTCTCGTGTTCGTTCAGCTCGTTGTTCCACTCGAGTGTCCTCTGGTGTGGTAGAGCAGACCTCTTGATTTCACTGCTGTGTCATTTGTCATCTCAAAGCAACAATCTGCTACTGCCTGCTCCCCTTGTCCTGGCACTTCGCTGCTCTTTTATCCGTGTCGTTTAAGAGCAAGCAATCAAAACCAAAGAGAAAAGAATCCACAGCCCTTGATAAAGGGCTGAAATTAGTCACCAAAATAAATGTAAAAACTTAAATTTTTGTAGGATGTAATTACTCCTAAATATAAGTTGCTGTTTTAATAGTGACGAGAAATAAAACTTCCACCTGGAAATTGAGGTTTTCTGCGTTTTCCTTCCCCTACCCTGTTTTGCGTTGAACATACGTACAGGGGTTATATGGGTGGATTAACTTCAGCTCAGGACACAGTGCGTAGGTGTTCGTTCCGTAAGAAGTCCTGCTTTAACTGGCAGCCCCTTATGTGAAATCTTTTCTCTAAAAGGGAAACAGACTTTTTGTGTTTCACTACATCTTGCTCATATCCTCAATAAATATCAGACAGTATTACATAGCCTTTTAAAATGCTAATTATTGGCATAAATTGTGTATTCTGTACAAAACTGGGAAATGAAAGCATCATTTTCGATTGATTTTTTTTTAATAGCTTAAAATTTACCAGTGAGGAAGATCCCATATGTTCTAGGAAGAGATTTTAGAATAAATGCCTGACAGGCCAGCATGATGGCAGCTCTCACAAGCCATACTAGCACTTTCTGTTAGCACTTTCATCCATGGTGGGTGGGTGTGTTTTGGGGTTTATTTTACGTTCTTTTGCATTAGGGTCACAGGAAGTCAAATGTTGTCTTTTGGGAAATGATAAGATGGATAAGGAGAAATATTTTTTGGACGTTCACACTTTAAAAGAGAAGCTAAGGGGACAAGAACTCAGTGATGTTTTTGCTTTTAAATCTACATTCTTTAGTAGGAAACCTGTATTTGGAGCCATGCTAACTCTGTAATTTAAGCCATAGGTCTGCCCGTCAGTGTCACCGCTCTTCCCTTCTTCCCTCGTCCATATCTGGGTATCACCAGCAGATGTCGAAGGCACCGTCAGCCCACAGAGCTCATCGTTGTCTTGGGCTGCGTGCAGCTTTGAAGGACTTGGATGTCACTTGTGATCTGTATATGCTGGTGTGGGAACCTTGTTTTTGGTGGTGTGTCCCTTAGAAGTAGAAAGCTGCTTTTCCTTTAGGCCCTAGGACGTCTTGCAGGACCCGTTCCTCTGCAGGGTGTCACCAGTCCTCTCTGTGGACTCTGGGACACAGATGGGGAGAAAACAGAGACGAGGCAGGCTGGGCGAGGCAGTCTCTGTGACACCTTGCATTTTTTTGGTATGGGGCTTGGAGGGACTCTGAGATCTGCAGAAGGGAATACTTCTTCAGGTGCCTTCCCTTTCTACCGTCCACAAAAAAATATTTTGTGCATTTTTTCTTTGCCACGTACATTTATTGTTGCTTCTTTTTGTGTTCGTTCTACCCTGGGATAAAACTTTTTTATTTGTTTCAACCTGTGTGAGAGCGACACTTCAGTTCTTCATAGCACAAAACCAAAGCCTCACTTGAACAAATGGTCCTAAAAGAAATAAAAACAAAGTGCAAAAATACTGTTTATAACCCAGAAATTGATTACTCTGTCTTAACCCAGGCCAGTGAGAGACTCTACCAGAGCTCATTTGATACGCCCTGTCCTCAGCTTACCACCTTGAGAAGAAATTGGTGCATCTCGTGATACATCCGCGTCATTAGGCAGATACTGTTATTTACAGAGGTGAAAACAGAACTCTGCTTCCAGGGTAATATCTGCTAATTTCATTAAGGAGTGGAGTTCAATCAAATCATTAATGTGGTTAGACGCTGTGGTCGCAAGGTGTCCTGTAAGTAGGTAAATGGAAAAGATGGGTTTTATCGATGCTCCAACGAACGGGTTGTCGGTAGATGTGACATCATTTTGTTTCTTCACGGTGTAGTTAAACACATTTATTATCTAAATGTGGCACGGCAGCTGGTACAACAAGCTGCTCCTGTCAGTGCTGATATTAACTGCAGAGCTCGTCTGGAAGGAGGCAGTACCTCCTCCAGGCTGGAGCAGTGATTCAGCTGGCCTAACGTGAGCGGAATAACGTGCTGTGAGCCGCTTCCGTAGCATAGGGATGATTGTTTAAGGAAGAATATATTCTGTTCTGTATTCCTGTGTAATACAAAGTAAGATATTATGGCATAATGTACATACTTAGAGGGGTCTTAGAGGCCATCAGGTGCAGTATTCTGGCATTACTAGGTTTCTGATAAGGTACAGTGTTAACTTTTAAAAAATCATGTAGGGATATCCTTTGATTTTACTGTAAACACTTGTATATTGTACTTGGAAGATTTTTTCACTGAAGCCTAATCTCTGATTTTGTTGCACTGAGGGGAGAGGGGTGTCCTTCCACGTATTAAATAGAATTTAGGAATCTTACTATACACATTTCCAACCTCCCTTACCAAAATCCTTTTGTTTCCCCTGACTTAGTTAAAGGTCAGACCTTGGGCTCACCCTCTAAATTACATCAGCTCCTGTGCTTGCAAATCGAATGAAGTAACTGCTCTGTGTATTTCCATAATAGCTGCAATGTTGTGACATTTCTCGGCTACTCCTACCCTCAAGCTGGTATCTGTCTGTCTCTGAATCTCCTGTTTTGATGCAAAGATTATAATTGCCTGTGTTGCTGCTCGTAGCACAAAAATTGCTGTCTGCACAAGCAGCATCATCTTGGCGTTCCATAATCACCAATTACATTTTTATGGCAAGTCCCATTAGAAAGCAATTTAATTGTGGATTATCATTATAATAATTACCTCAGAATAGCTATTTTGGTAAATTTCCAGTGGTTTGCAAGCCCTTACAGAGTGCAGAGATGCTCAGAGGCCTTTCAGTGCATTAAATATGGAATCTTAAATCAAGATTTCCTATAAAATTTTTCCTATAGTTTTTAGCTTTTCAGATACTTGGTATTTTTGCTGATTTTCCATTTAAATGCTTATATTGCATTAAATACATATTACATGCTTGTTTTCCATTCTTCAGTGCTGGTAATAATTGCATGTTCTTCTGAAATTAAGTATCCAAATGGTAAAAATTGTCTTACAGGTTTCGACTTGAGCTTGTCTTGCAAGCTAAATGAGAAGTTCAGTCCAAAAGGTAAAAGGTGATAGTTAGGGCATTAAATACTTTCATAACAGCTTGTTTTTTGTATGTTTATTAATTATCTAACACATGATTGCATATTGGACGGAAGCTATGACAGCCTGTTTAGGACTTTGATGTATCTCTAGATCTGTCCTCGTTCCCGTCTTCCCTGCCCACACCAGCGCGACTGCCTGCACGGTCCTGTTGTCAACTGCATCAGTTGCCGTTGGTCCTAAAAACTGGAACCTCGTCTGGAAGATGGGAGTAAGTGGCGAGGAGGCAGGGGATGACAGCGGGGACAAGGAATGCCTAGTCTGCTTTATGCCAAAGCCAGCGCCTCGCTAAGGGGCAACCTTGCTGCCGTTTGACAAGCAGTGCTGGGGAAGGAGGCACTCACGCTTGGAGGACCTGGATCTCCGCAGGCTTGTCTCAGGGATCCTGTGATCAACTAACCGAGCAGCTTGAGTTCCCTTGATCATGCGGAGTCCCGTTATTCTTGAAAAGGATGAACTGTGAATCACAATCGTGCTTACTTTGGTTGCATCCTAGAATTTCCATCTTTCTTACAAAGTAAAATGAGTCTGCACGTGCCCCAGAGCAGTGATCTTAACGTGTCTGGTCTGAGAGCAGCTGAATCCCTGAAGAACAGGGGCAGAAGATGACTCGTGCCTTGCCGTTGCTCTTTGAAATCTGCCTTGAGTGAGACTTCAGTTTGCCTTTCTGCGATGCAGCTACACTTTTGAAAACACCATCCTTTTCATTTCCTCTGGCTTAAGCAGATCTCAGCTTTTATTACTCATGCCCACTACTCTCACTTCAACTTACCCAATTTAGCTCAAGCCAGCCCTGGGTTTCCTCAATAACTCATGGTATTATTTCCTCAAAGAGGCAGTGAGCGCTGCCCTCCATTTGAGGGAACTCCAGAGTGGTGAAAGCGGTTGGGGAGTGCTTTAGAGCATAATTTATCGGTTGTGTGACCGAAATCCGGGGATGGAGTCGCACAGTTTTGCAGGAAGTAGCGAGAGTTTTGATTTTTTTTTTTTTTTGCGTGGACAACCCATTGCCCTATCTCTGAAATCAAGAGTTCAGAGTAAGAAGTTGTCTGTGTAATGTTTTTTAAATTAAAAACCATTCCTTTTTTCTTGGCTATGGATCATCTGACTGAAGAGAGTCTGCAAAGATGTCTTGGGAATAAAATGAGTAACATCTTCAAGCCTTCAGGCATTTTGCTCTGTTAGCAGCTCTCAAGGTCGTTTAATAAAATTGGTGAACTAGCTGAAGCGAACTTGCTTGTAGCTCTCTGGTTTTTAATGTAGTATTTATTTTGCTGCACAAGAGTGAAATTAGTAGCAAAACACAGCAGTGATCATAAATATGTTAATATATCTCTGGAATATACTAGCTTAAGCAAGAATGTGTATGTGGAAATACAAGTTTATTATTTATTATTTTAATCAGAGAAAGGCAGCCAAGCACATTTTATTTATGATGACTCTCAAAGTATCTATTTTCAAGCCATTACTTCTAGCATGGAAAATAGCAATATGTCAGAACGCTTTCTAAGCTATGTGTTGCATCTGCACCTGAGTGATTTTTTTTCTTAGGAAAATCATAAATTTTAGTTGTTACCATCTGTTTCAGTGTGTAGATTTAAGTAATTGTTGCTCTGGGGGTCAATATTTCAGCATTCATTTGTATTGGAAGGGAGAAGAATTCTCTGCCTGTTTAGATGAGAATTTATTACTGCAGTTGGTGTTAATTTAGCAAGTGAGTGGAGGGACTTGCCATCTAATAAAATAGATCAAAATAGTTATTTTTAAAAAGTCAGAAGAAGAAAAAAAATACTTTATAGCAGAACAGATAAGCACATGTATAGCAGGTATATGTGCTGGGGTTTTATATGCGAGCATAGCCACATCGCTTGGCAATTACACCACAGTTTTCTTTAGGATTTATAATATCAAATTTGATTAAAATCGATGGGAGATGTTGTATGGTGCAATTTGCGGAGAATGAAATGAGTTGCAGTGGGAATTGCTCTGCTGATGTGCTTTAATGCCTCCATGATTCTGGTGATCAGGGGATCAGCGTGACACTGCTGCTGTAAAATAATGAAAAAGAGAATAATTGCACCTCTGACGGTGTTTGTTTAGGAACACTGAACTGCATTGCCTCAGAAAGTTTAGTGGAAGGCAAGAAAAATTTAAATGTTCTCGTAACTACGGAGTTTCTAATCTGCAAAACTGCAGTCAGAAGTTTGTGTTATTAACCAGCTTTGTAAGGTTAGCGTGCAATGCTGTGTATCGTAGTGGGATCGTGTCTGGACAACCTCATCTGACGTGAGGGGAGCCCTCCAAATCCGAGTCAAATTACATTTTACGTTTCACAAAATTTCAGTTAAGGACACAAAGCTGGCACCGTTTTTAGGAGGGGGGACTTGAAGCTTTTCCCAAAAGCTTTGGCAGAATTGCTAGGCTGCACTGTTCTCTCCCAACTCATCTGTCTAGCTTTAGGAAAGAGACTTTTTGTTAAAAAAATCTTCTGTGTCAGTTTTTCTTTAGTAAGACCTGGACCCTTTTGAACAGGAAGAAACCCTGTAGCTGTTGTGTTTGGAGATGGGGATGTCAATGGCCCCAGTAGTTATTTTTTCATACTGAACACAACTGTTACTGATATTTTAAAAGTTTGGATGTTTTTTCCTGCACTGTTAGGACCAGGTTGTTTACTAGTTCCTTCACTTAAAGTAGCTGTGTAGAATTCTCTGCTTTATTCATACGTTTCTATGTTTTTACTGCTTTTATGCCTAGCAGCTTTAGATTGCTGCTTGGCTGGTTTCCTGCTAAACTTACTGTTTCTGAATTCATCCAAGCTGGCCTTCTCCTTCGTGCAGAGAAAGTTAAGCTGACTTGGCAAAACCGAAGAATTGTTAGCATTTCCGAAGAATATTCATTTAGATTTTAGGCCCCTACATTTCCTTCTGCCTGTAATTGTCTGATTTTGTACAAACAGGTGCATTTCTTTTTTGTTTTGGTTACTCAGGGACTCCAGGAATGTTAATGTATTTACTAAATTTTTGTCTTCTTGATAATCTAGAAATTCTGTGTGGCTAAAGTTGGGCTCTCAAATAAGTGTCCTTAGAGGCACTTTGTGTGGGGTGGGTTAGTTAGGCCTAACTAACCTGATTTAAGCAAATCCTCTTGCTGATTTTTTTTTTTTTCATCATGGGAACATTTGCCATCTCATTGGACTGGAGGTGAGGAGTACAAGCAAGCCAGGCTTTAAAAATAGAGACACTCATTAGTTGCATTTCTTGGCTGTTTGGTCAGGCCGTCAGTAACTGCTTGGGAAGAAAGGGTGTGAAGGCTGCTCCCCTTTCTTACTTTCCTTCCTCAGAAAGTAGGTGTCAGTTATAGAAAAATGTATTGAGTGCCTGCTTAAAAAAATTTGGTACATCACCGATCTGCCTTTTTAGTAGTATAATGGGCTTTTCCTTCTCCTGGAAAAAACACGATGAAGAAGAGTGTTGCTCTCTCTCTGTGCAGCTGGTAAGGCTGAAGTAAAAACGTAGAAGGCATTTTGCCCAAAGCCAGCATGACATCTCTCTGCAGCCCTCAGGAGCTGAAGGTGATGGCTGAAATTCATAGAATCATAGAATAGTTTGGGTTGGAAGGGACCTCCAAAGCCCACCCAGTCCAACCCCCCAGCCAGGAGCAGGGACATCTCCAACCAGATCAGGTTGCTCAGAGCCCCGGCCAACCTGGCCTGGAATGTTTCCAGGGATGGGGCATCCGCCACCTCTCTGGGCAACCTGGGCCAGGGTTCCACCACCCTCAGTGTAAAAAATTTTCCTAATATATAATCTATATTTTGAAACCATCACCTCTGTGTTTGTTCCACCGGACGCATCTGCCTTCAGCATAAATCCCGCTGCGTCCTGATGGCATGACAGCTACCCTGGGAGATTAAGAAAAAAAAAATTTGTTGATACTTTTTCCTTTTTATCTGACCGTGTTTTGCTCATCAAATGGAGCAGCTCAAGCGATTACTGTCTCAGGTGTTGGTAGTGATTGAGGCTGAACTGTTTCATTTCTGTTGGAGAACAGAGGAGCATAATAAATTCAGGGAAAGTGTCTCAGCTAGGGGGTACTTAATAAACCGCGTTTGGACTGGTAGAAGTACAGATGGGAGATTAGTGTCGTCATGTCTGTGATTGTAGCAATCACTGAAAGGGCATTGCTTTGAAAATAGGAAAAAAAAAAGAACACCATGTTGAAACTCTGGGCTTTGCCTCAGAAATTAAAAACCTTCTGATTCTTGGAGCTGGGAAGCAGCTGCTGGAAACCTAGCACTGCTGCCACTTGGTCGGATTTAGTTTGTCATGATCATCTTCAAAGATCCTAATACTGTTGGGAGGCAAGATTCCTGAAAAGGAAAGAAAGGGAAATACAACACTTTATCAGTTTGGTTGCTGAATGGTTTTGATGGAATCCATGGATCTTTTACTATCTTCATGCTGTTTTCATTTTTTACTGTTGGGTCTTTCACACAACAGAAGTAAAATAGCATTTTTAGAAGAATATAACACACCATTATTCCCCTTTTCCCCCAACAACAGAGAGGTCAGATATATTTGGGTTTTAGGTATTTTAGGTTTCTCGCATCCATTGAGAGAGGTGCTTCAATGTTGATGTTCAGATATGCTTTAAAAATTAAAAGTCTTTTAAAAGGACAGCATCTGCTACTGCAAGTTGAAATGCTAATAAACAGTCTTATTTCTCACTCTGAGATCTCTCAAGCCTTCCAATTTGATATGCACTGGCTTTATTTGATAAGAGCACTAACAGTAGTCTTTACAGTAACGTTCTTTTTTCTTTTTCATAGGATGCGAGATACTGCAAGAAAAATAGAAGAAAAGTATTTTTCCAATCTTGCAACGCATGTTGAATTTCTCCCAGTTGAATGGAGATCAAAACTTACCCTCGATGGAGGTATGTTGCTTGCTTACTGGTTCTTTTGCTGTTCCAGTAGCTGCAGTCTGCAAAATTGTCCCCAGAAGTTTAACGTGATCTCTGCAGATGCCTTGTTTGGATTTTATCGTTCTCCTGCATGTAACTCAAGTCTCTTTTTTTTTTTTTTGATTTTCAGACACTGTGGACTCCATTACTCCAGATAAAGTACGAGGTTTAAGGGATATGCTGAACAGCAGTGCGATGGATATCATGTATTACACAAGTCCTCTTTATAGAGATGAAGTAAGTGTGCTTTTATGAAACAAACTGGATTTAGGAATGTAAGCAGAGTTTCCTTCTGAGACACTCAGCATAAAGAACACTAAAACTTTGCAAGTATGTAATGTATATCCATAGTAATCAAAGTACAGGGTTTTAAGAGCGAGAGGAGTAGAAAAACAGCAAAAAGTACTATCAGTGTAATTTATTGAGAACAAGAAGTGGCTTAATCAGAGGGGAAAAGCCTTGAAGAAGTGATGAAGTAGCCTGTAAAACACGTACATCACCCCAATAGCACGCTTTCTGTGTCACTCTTACTGGAAAACCCCCGTGGGGATGTTTCAGGATTAGTTTCTTTACGAATTACAGGTTTTTTCAGTATTGACTGCATTATGTGTGGACTAATAGTAGTCTTTTTGCAGCCTTGGTGTTCTGTGCATAGTTCAGCTGGGGCTTTAAAAGCTTACCTGGGGATTTGATGCTACCTTTCATTAAAATGAGATAGGTATAGGTCCTTTAGACTTAGACTAACAGTATAATTTTAAAACCTAAACTACCTAATAATAGTTCTTTTCCTGATGGCAGCAATCGTAGTGAGATCACTGTGAGCCTTTTAACTTCCAACACCAGCAACAGGTGTGCCGAAAGCTGTTCCTCTCTTGTTGCTCAGCGATGCAGGGTTCATTGTTCAGAGCTCCTGGGTTCTCTGCTGTGTATCGAGTTTCTCTCTCTGTTGTGGAACTGAGGCCAGCATGAACTTTTGGGGCAAGTGATGAAAACTTCTCTGGCAGCTCTAAAATAGATTTTTAAACTGCATTAGAGGATTGGCGTGTCTGTGGGCATCTTGTGGGAAATGGATTAGCAAGCGAAGTTCAGGTATGCTGGCCAACAATGCATGAAAAATTTAATTCATGGCTCAGTAGATCTGTAGTTTTGCAGGTGTATCAGCATCTCTCAGGTATGAGAATTGACAAATGAGCATTCTGTAGCTATGCTTAGATCTGATTACAAATTAATAAGTTGTTTTTTTCACTGAATCAAGTGAATTTTCTTGAAATGTTTGCAACAGTACAGACAAGTTGATTGTACCTTACCATGTTCAGACTGCATCGGTAAATTTTTTAACTTTCTCAAAGCAAAGTTGTACAATTTGAATTACAAGTATTTGTCCAAAAAAGAAAGTGCTGTTACAAATGAAATGTTAAAACCTTGAAGAACCGGTTTCTGAAATGCATTTTCGGTGTTGCAGTCGAAATGTTTGGGGTGAAGGTTTTCTTGTTGTTCATTCAGCTACAGAGTTTGTGTTCTGCCAGTGAGCTGTCAGGGCTGTGACTTCTTATCTGATCCTCCTCATTTGGTTAGGAGTTGTGTTAAGCTTATAGTCATTAAATGATTTTTGTATATTTTTTTCACCTTTTATTTTGCCTTTACCTACTGAAAGGAGACTTGATTTAGTGGGTTGTGGTTTTTTTGTTACCATTTCTTACCCCGTTTTATTTTCTGTGACCTATCTGCAGAGTTTAAACACAGCAGTACTGAGTTGAGGACTCTTCTGGAAAACAGTTGGGATTTTTCCCATGTTCACTGTGGAGCCTTTTTGTGGCACTTTGCTCTGAGTGCTCGTTCCAGCTCAGAAATGAGCCTTGTCTTCAAGTGTTCACATGGTCACACGTTGCTCAGAATTAATATTCCTGCTCGCCATTTCATCACGCCAACACAATTCTTTGTATACTGTGGATGCTCCTAATGCTTTCCATCCAGAAATTCTGAAAGTATCTCAAAAGGAGCTAATTAACTTTGCTGTGCCCCTGTGAAATAAATGGAGCAATGCAGTGAGTTCAGCCTAGAGAAGAGTAAACCCACTCTTTACCTGACATCACTCAACGATACTTTGATAGGAATTTTCTTTCTACTTCCGAGGATCTTCCCCACATCCAGAAGTAACATGACTGCTCCTTTAAAGCTTTTGGCCACTCTTTAAACAACTCGTTAAGGTGTTTGCGAGTGGGTAGCTGCTGTCTTCTTTCAGGGAGAAGAAGCTTTGTCATATCAGCTTTCACATGAGATAGCAGAGAGGTGTTTCAGATGCAGCTGGATTGCTCTGCTAAGCATTACGGGAGCGTGGTGGATAACCCCCTCTCTGATTTCAAGTATTGTTTCTTCTGCAACGTGGTAGAAGAATACCCAAAAGGTGCCTCTGACTTCTGACGTGTATTGTGATACCAGACAGGTATTAATAATTCAGTACGGCCCTATGAACATCTCGGTCTGGTCTCTGAGTTCAGTGTGGAGGATGTCTGCAAGCCAACAGATTCAGCTGTGGGGTTTGTGTGTGGCTGCAAGAGAATTGTCCTCATCCATACAGTGGTCCACGATGAGTAAAACAGAATCCCTCTTTAAACATCACACAGATAATAAGGAAAAGCAATAAACTGATATTTTGGTGCACACATGCCTATCTCTAAATGAACAATCATTTCACATTTTAGTGCTGACCTTGCTAGTGCCACCTGTGGTAACGTAATCTTGGGCTTTAGTGTCTTCAGTGGGTGACTTCGTTTCACATCTGTGTCACTGTAGCTTCATGTTTCTTTAATAATAAATGGCTGTAACAGAGATTAAAAAGACTAGTTGGTACATAGTAAATTTAGTGTGGTCTCATTGTATTGTTAAGTGCTTATTTGACTGATCTTGCCTGTACTTACTTGCAGGCTAATTGTAATTCTGTAAATTACTGATACATGTCTTGGCAGAAAATGCCTTTAGTACAGGATGAATATTATTTACATCTGTCATCCCAAGATCTCTAAAGATTTGGCGCAAATATTGCAGCAGCCTCAGAAGATTAGTAGGAGATGTTTATGGATTACTTTCGCCACAGCTGAAGAGCAAGGAAATGCGGTGGGAATTAAACGTTTCTCACTAGCTGAGGAGAGGAAACAGAGAAGCCGGGGTCCGTGACGCGGTGGCTGTGAGCTTGGTGTTGGAGGTGCACTGAAGGCTTTAGGAGGAATTCGGTGTAATGCAGCCAGCCTGGCATTGCCACCATGGGCGGGCTGCGCCTTCTCCTTGAAACGGCGTGAAGGTTTGCTGTTGTATGTGTATTAAAAAGGGGGATTGATGACTATACTCTTAAAATTCAGGATGAGTATTAACTTTTACTGGAGCTTTCATCCCTCTTTGATAAGAGGGTTTGCAATGGAAATGTCCTTCTCTTATGCACTCCTTTCAGCAATAAAAGGCACGTGCTTTTATGTGTGTTTGAAAACGTGAGGGATGTGAAGCAGGGAATTTTTAACTGAGACTGTCTCAACACTGGTTTTGCTTATTCTGTTGAACCTAATAGTCAAGGACCTGCTTGGCTTAATTCATTTGATTGTCCTTTAATGTATTTTCAGCTTCATAAAGTGATAAGTTATTGAATCTACCTGAACCCAAACTTAGTCTTAAACACAGTGACTAGATTAGAAATGAATTAGACTCAGCTTTTCAACAGAAAGAGAGGTATTGAGAGGGAGACTCAGGTCTGGGCAGATCCACAGATCCTTATTCTGTAACGTCTCTAAGACACACAGCGTTCTAGTCTCTTCACACAGCTAAGACTCGTTCTGGCCTCTCGTCTGTTGTTGTGACACTCTCCTGGCATCCATCAGCGATGCCGTCAGGCAGCGTGACAACTGTTGTGTTCTGGAGGGTCGGCAGTCTCACCATCTCAGCGTTGTGTGCTGGCACCTTCTCCTGGTTCACATGAAGCAAACACTCCTTGTCTTTGCTTTTGTGGTCCTTCACAATCCATCCTTGAGCTGCAGATCTTTCATTGGCTTTTAAGGACCTCCTTCTACCTCCGGTTGGCTCACACACCTTCTTATTGCCTGCTTGTTGAATTTCAAACGAGTTTGCACTTTCTCCTGAAGTCCTCTTGGCATTTGGAGGGAGCTGCTTGCAAAACTCGCTGTTCCTTAGATCTCCTTAAAATTCCTTTCCCACGAAGCCTACAAAAACAGTCACGCTATTCAAGCTGGAGAGGGTGCAGAGGTCAGATTTCCTGCACTCCTACCGTTTTTTTTTTTCCTCTTGGCCTTCAAGCTGTTTATGTGAAAAGATTGTCCAGTGGGTGAGGGTCCTATGGAGACCGAGAGAGAAAAGCCCTCTGAAAGTTACAGCAAAGGGACGGTCAGAGCTGAGAGCAGTCTTAGGAGAGGACAATCAACATAGCCCAAAGAGGAGAGCAAGATCAGAGAGGTTGGGACTGGAGTGCTGTATCCAAATTTCAGCAGCAAGCAGGTCATCGAGGATTTGAGCAGGAGCAGTGCAAGCTTTGCGTTCCTTCTATGCTCAGGGTGCCAGCCCACGGGTTTTGTGCTCCTTGTTTTCGGAAAAAAAAAAACTCATTTCTTGGATATTGAGGGGAAAATGTCATTTTCTACCATGGTACTTTTGATGTGCACTGAAAAGCCCTTTTGACCTCAGCGATCTGCCCACTAGAACGGGCAGGGGATGAAGTTCTTCTTCCTGCTTGGATCTCCTTGGTGTGGGACCAGGAGGTGTTTGTCCACCATACACACCGAGACTTCCTTCTGCTTTGTAAGAAACAGGCATGCTTATTTACACTGGTAAAATGGACTTCAGCTGAGACAGCAGCTCTGGATGCTGCTTGCTTCTCATGATCCAGCCGTTCAGGCTTACCCAACACCCAAGAGGTTATTAGAGACAGGATCCTTCTGCTCTTATTACCAGCCGTGCCACAGCTCCTTCTGCCTGAGATGATAGTGGCATGTCCCATCTGACTCAGACTCCCATCTTGTCTTTATAAAAGATATGCCCTTGGCACCAGAATTCCTGAATGGGTGGAATGGGCTGGTATTTCTTGACTTCTTGGAAGTCATGTGCCAAGCAGCGAGACCTTATAACGGTCTTCTAGTACCTCATGGTGGGGCTACAGGAAAGATGGGGAGAGACTCTTCAGCAGGGCCTGGTGTGGCAGGACAAGGGGTAATGGTCTCAAAATAGAGGGAGGTAGATTTAGATTGGATATTAGGAAGCAATTTTTTACAATGAGGGTGTTGGAACGCTGGCCCAGGTTGCCCAGAGAGGTGGTGGATGCCCCATCCCTGGAAACATTCCAGGCCAGGTTGGCCGGGGCTCTGAGCAACCTGATCTGGTTGGAGATGTCCCTGCTCCTTGCAGGGGGGTTGGACTGGGTGGCCTTTGAAGGTCCCTCCCAACCCAAACCATTCTATGATTCCATGATTCTATAACTGGAAAGCAGAGAGGATTTTTGGCCTGATTGGGCCCAGCAGCCTATTCCTCGGTCAGCATTCTGGTTTTGGGCTTCCCCTTGAATTCCATGACTGTCACGCTGGCTCTCCGTGAATGTGCAGAAAGACCATTCCTTCCTCTGCCTTTGATTTGGTTTGTGAAGGGGGTAGAGCGTTTAACCTCGGTTTGTCAGAATGTAAACGGATGACTTCTGAGCAACTTGGTCCCGCGGCCTTGGATTTCCTGCATGGACGATTTATCGGCAAAACTTCAGCTGATAAGGAGAGCTCCGGGCAAGCAGTAATCAATCTCCTTTTCGTATAGCAAAAATGAAACACGTTCCCAGAAGAGCTTCACAGGGGAACAGCACTGTATCGCATCTGCTCGGTTGTCCAGTGGCTTTTTTTCTCCGTTCACCCCATTTTGCTGAGATCTTTCACTGCTGGAAATCAAGGCTCTCCCTCGCCCTTTGGGACCAGACGAGAACGTGTAGGAAACGCAGCCATTTCTTGGATGCCGCTCTATCAAACTGTATCAAAGTCTCGAGCGTGCTTCTGCTGGTGTTGAGCAGGTCTGAAAATTTAATAGTGTATAAGTAACATTTAATAGTACGTAGGGGCTCTGTCCCCAGCCTGAGAATTTTGGGGTGCTTCATGTGCCTGATTGTGACTTGCCATAAAATCAGGCTTGGAAATTTGATTGCATTAAAGGCTCGGGCATTGCTAAGTCGTGCTTTATTTGTATTTCATTTTCTCTGGGTGTCTCTGAGTATTTGCAGCCATCTACAAGGCTTGTAGCATTTTAATCCTGTGCTAAACTTTTGCACTGGAACAACTGGTCTGCAAAAGGTGCTTAGGAGGTTTTTCCCTAAAAATCAGAATAGGGAGAAAGGGCTTTTCTGAGGAAGAAAATAGGAACACTGGAGGATTTTCTGTACCTTTCTGCAAATATTTCACTGCCAATATTGCAGTGTCCCCAGGCTGATGCTAAGCTAACGCTGCGGTGGAGAGGTCAGCAGGGAGGAAGGGTTTTGATATGGCTATTTTTTGAAGAAATAGAAAGTGTTCCCTTTGTTACGGTGGTTTGATCTGCTCAGTGACAGGCACATAAGCACGCTGTGTTTTGCTGGTCCTCCTGGAAGAGCTGAGGGTAACGGAGCAGAGCGGAGCCGCCGGCAGATTAGCAGTCAGAGCAGCAAGCGGGGTTTGTGGGAGCAGCTGCACAGGAAAAATAAAAAATTCCTCAGTCAACTGTTGCCACATTTGTTCTTTTGTGAGATACTTAAGCTGCTTTAGTCTGTGGGAGAAGCCTTAGGAGACGGTAATAGGGGTTGGGCAGCGGCTCAAGGAAAGTCTAACCTTTTTGTGGGGAAGGCCCTGCTCGGGGGGCTGACAAAGAAAAACAGTGCTAGAAGGATTTTTACTTATTTATTTAGATGTATTTTATTTATTTATTTAGATTTTTATTTATTTATTTGGATTTATTTATTTATTTGGTTTTATTTTATTTATTTATTTGGTTTAGATATAAGGAAGAAATTTTTTACACTGAGGGTGGTGGAACCCTAGCCCAGGTTACCCAGAGAGGCGGCGGATGCCCCATCCCTGGAAACATTCCAGGCCAGGTTGGACGGGGCTCTGAGCAACCTGATCTGGTTGGAGATGTCCCTGCTCCTGGCAGGGGGGTTGGACTGGATGGGCTTTGATGGTCCCTTCCAACCCAAACCATCCTGTGATTCTAAGGGCTGGGGAGACGGCTCTTAGTGAATTTTCAGTCCCACCGGTCCCCAAAATAAGGTGGGAACTGGTGGGGAGGAGGCAAGAGGGGAGATGGAAAGAGAGAGAGGTCTGGTCATGTTGCATTCCACTATTCCACTTTTTTTTTTTTTCTGGATGATTCCTGCTTTATTGTTTTCAGGCAGAAAGAGCAGTTGACCGGCAAGCAATGAGGCTTGGAGTTTGCAGAAGCACCGGGGAAACCAGTGGGGAGAGGGCTTATTTAACTGGGAAGTCATTGGATGTAGGTGCAGTGAGAGCAGGAAAAGCTGTCAGCAAGCTCTGGGTGAGCAAAAAGACAAAGTGTGGATAAAAAAAAAAAAAAATCAGCTCTTAAAAAGTTTATTTTAATTACAGTGATGCTGTTTAGGAGAGCAAGTTTGATAAGGAGTTATGTTTTTCGTGTTTAATTCCAATGAAAATGTCACTGATTTTAACAGCTATAAAGACAATGGGTGTTTATGGAAGGTATTTTTCTATGGAGTGTGAGGACAAATATCAGGCTGTAACTACAGAAGACATTTGGAAACACTTACTGTGACACTTGCTGGACTAAAGCCCTTTTCAAACCAAACTTTTCTTCTACAGCTTAGAATATTATGTGCATTTTAAGACCAAGAAAGCCAATCAGGATTAAGTACTATCTTAACTTCATATACTGCTTAACCAAATAATTTTTTATCTGGAACTTAAAATCAAGCTGCTTTTTCTTTTCCTTTCTTTTTTTTTTCTAACTATATACCAGAAGGTTCAGTTTCTAATCTGAGTGCTGATACAGAACTTCTGGCAAGATGCAAACATCGACAAGTGATCGGGTGCCGGGCTTCTGGTTTTGTCACAGCGGCAAACCAGACCGCTCACAGTGCCTGAGAATCTGGAGCTTTTACTACAGCAGATCTTCTACTCTACAATTAAGTTAGGTGACCAGTGATTTTGAGTTTAGGAGCAATCTCCATCAGATGATCTAGTTGAATTAAATGCTTGGGCTCTGGTCTGCAAGCTTCCAAATATGCAGCTATTTGGAAATCCATGCACGGTTTCTTAGTTGCTGTCCGTGTTGTTGCCTAACTTCTCAGTAACAGCATGATTATAAGGAGCAGGACACTGAAAAACAGGGTTGGACTCAGTGTCCAACCAGGACTTTCGACAAGGATTCTGTCTTATCCCCCCAGATTGCAAGAGAGCAAGAGCTTTGTACTGAAATGCCGTGATGCCAGAAGATTACTTACTTGTTCTGTGTCTATGGGACGTGGGGAAAACGGACGTAGTATCATTCTTCCCAGAAGATATCTGCTTTTCCAGGGAAATAGGCTGTGCAGGAATAGGATGTAGGAGAGTAGGGTACAGGGCTGTTGAGCAAGCTGGGCAGGACATTGGGAGTGATGGCTTTTATGCAATAAGAAACCAAGGGATGTAGCTGAGTTGTTGTGCATCTCACTTCTCCCACCAGAGAAAAAAAATTGAGAACACGGAGATATATTAATACAGCTTGTTTAGGGTTTTTTAAAATGAGATGGCATTACTTATCTCCCTGCTGTACTGACAGAGACATGGGAAGCTGTGATGAGTCCAGCACTAGCCTGATTGGCATTTTTTACACTGCCAGCTCTGAAAGCTGAAGCCAGCGCTCCATCCGCTGCGTGGCTGGGCGTCCCGGGCTCCCGGCTGAAGTCCCGGCTGGCAGGATGATGTATGTTGGCTCCCTTGGCAGGTACAACAGCAGTCAGTCACGCAAAAAATGCTGGATATCAGCCTTCCCTCATTTCACTGAGCTGCTGGCAGGAATCCCAAGACGCTTTGATTTCAACAGATCACTGCTATTTCGTTCTGGTTTTTAATCAAAACCTTTTTAAATGGAGAAAACGCCAGCCAGCCAAAGCTAGTCCTGATTTCTATTTTCAGCTCCAGCTCCTGCTAAAACCTCTGCCCGTTTGTTCGTGTGTGAAAGTAGTGCCCAAAGCCTGTGTAGAGCCAAACGCAAGAATAGGCAGCGTCACAGTCAAAAAGACTCAAAAGTGGGACCGATGATACTTGTTTCTGCGAGCTCTTGCAAGGCTTTGTTGATCATTTCGCAACGCTTTAGGCGCAGGGTTTGTTGTGTGGATCCTCTCTCGTAAAATGTGTATCAAGCACTGACAATCCTAGTGCCATTCATATTTATATTCAGTAATGATTCAGGCTCTTGAAAAATCATGTTCAAATTGCGTGTTGTGTAGCCTTAATTTCCTGTTGCTGACAAGGGAAGGATTTGCAGTTTTTGTTTGTCCTCCTCTATGCCATAGCCTGGAAGCATTGCTCCATTACCATTTTGAGTTTCACAGGCAAAGCTGCCTTCTTTTTGTATTGTCTAGTTCCTAAATTTTGTGGCTTTCAACGTTTTTGCTCTAAAAAATACTTTCTGTGAATCTTAACATTTTTATGCGTATGTACCCCGCTGTAGGGTCTGAAGCAGATAAGCCTCTCGGAGATTCAATTGACATAGGACCAATATATATTTATTGCAGTAGTTCTATGGGATTAGCCTCTGATGTCTGAGAACTGTGTTGCATTCCTGGTTTTCCCCCAAAAAACCTCCTAGAAACCCATAAAACTGCTTTTCTTAGCATCACTTGTATCAAATGTTCAAATTCAGGCTCTGTCTCGTTTGTGCTTTTTCTCCTCTTGTATCTTCCTTTTGCCTGAGATGAGGCTTTTTATTCTTTAGTGGCATCATTTCATTCTGATTTCTTTGGGAAAAGGTGTGGGGTGGTAGGAGGGGAAGTAGGACAGAAAGCTGCATCTCCTTGTAGCCAGGCAGCAGGCAGAATAATGAAAGACTTGATGAGTTCGAGTGTGCTTTACAGAGATCCAAAAGCAATTTGAGGATGTTTTCCCAGAACCCATTTAGGCTGTCACTGTGATATCTGAGCATATCCATTTTAGTGAATTTTTTTTCTTCCCAGCCCCCTGCAATGAGATAGGAATGCTGCTGCCTCCCTTTGATAAATGGAGAAGAGAGAATATGATTTGTCCAGGGCTGTGTGCCAAGCTTGTGGCAGAGATGTGAGTTTGATTCGAGATCACGTGTGGCTCAGGCTCCTTCCAGCCTCCTTAGGTTAAGACAGGAGCTGAACCTCTGACACAGGAGAAACATTCAGCGCTGTGAAAAGGTAGAGAAACATGCAATAAGGGAAACCCAGCGGTGTCAATAGTCGCTGTTGTGCTAATGGACTGCTGGTGAAAACCAAGCAGTATCGCTCACCTCAGAGGATGCTGTTGAGTACTTTAAGCACAGCTATCATTTGTTTCAGGGTTTATTTCAATTTAATGCCTTGGGCTGCATGGTTTAGCAGTTCTGGGGTCAGCACATGTCCTCTGTGGTGGTTGCTGCTGGGTCTTGAGGGGGAGAGATGAACTACTGGAGTCAGTGACAGTCAACCAAACTGTTGCTGCTGACCATAAGATTTTGCTCATCTTCCCAGCTAAGTGAACAGACTGTCGTGCTCATCCTAGATGCGTGCTTGAGAAGCTGGTCAGTGTAGTACGTGAACGTGAACAGGAGTCATAAGATGTTGATGTTAAACTTTTCTTCCCTTACCCTCTTGAAACAGCTGGTGAAAGGGCTGCAGCAGGAGCTGAACCGGCTATACACACTCTTCTGCTCCCGGAATCCAGAGTTTGAGGAGAAAGGAGGGAAAGTCTCGATCGTGTCCCACTCGCTGGGCTGCGTCATCACCTACGACATCATGACTGGCTGGAACCCGGTCAGGCTTTACGAACAGTTGCTGCAGAAGGAGGAGGAGGAGCTCGAAGACCGTTGGATGAGCTATGAGGAGCAACATTTACTTGAAGAACTTTATATAACTAAACAACGGTAATGCATCCGCTTCTGATTATTAAAGGAGAAAACCACATCCCTAGATGATGCCCTCATGAGTGTTTCCAGAACCCACTGTGGCTCTTGTCTTTTGTGGCTGATGTTCTTCTGTCTGGTGCTGAATGGCAGTGGTAAATGCTAAACACAGGACTGAGCAGGCACTGCTAATAGGAGCTCTGAATCCACATCCTACAGCCTGCACCAGAACCAAGCAACTAGCTGCTGCTCACTGACCAGATGCACTGGGAGCAGATCGTAGCCAGGAGGAAGGGAGAAGGTCAGGCCATTAGCCATCCGGATGCTTGAGGAGAGACACAACAGAGTAGCTTGCAGGTGGGCAGTGAGCTGTAAGACTGAGCAGAACCTGAGCAGTGAAATTCCTAAGTTTCTAGAGGAAAATGAGAAGTTTTCCCTAGGCTCAGTTTGGAAATTGAGCTCCACCAGCTGGATATGGATGTTGTAATTGCTGGGATTGGGTTTACAGGGTTACTACTCTTCTGTGGATCCTTCACCAGCTTCTTCCTGCTGCCATCTAAAAATGTTCATGCTGTTGGGAGTGTGAAGCAGCACTACCCACTGTGACAAACAGGATCTCGGTTTCAGCGCCTTGCAAGTTTTAGTAGGGATTCTCAGTATCAGGAGACCTTGCAGATCATTGTGATGTCTCCACAGTGTCAGGGTGACTTCTCTTTCCTAACCTGGATATTGAGGTGCTATGAGACACCCGTGGATAGAGATAATAATAATATAATAATGATAGTAGCTTGAGCTTCAGTCTTTACAGCGGGAGGTGAACCGTGATCGGAGTTCTTTTTGGTTCCTCCTTGAAACCTGTCTTAGTACTGATGGTACTTCGGAAGCATTCGTATAGCATCAGATCTCCTGCAGTGCTTGAAATCACTCTGTGTGTAGTTAGAGGTTGGTACAGGACACCCCTATCAACTGCAAGACTGGATAAATTGCAGTCTTTCTGAGAGAAGGGAAGTAAGAAACCCAATGAAGTTGTCCCAATGGTAAGATGACCTTTCAGGCATATCACTAAGCAGGGAAAAATTACCATTTTCACCTCACACTCCAGCTCCTTAGGCATCCCTCTGAAATGCTTCAGGTTGCGTCCCCAGAAATCCAGATATCGTTTGACACTGGCACTTCTGTACAGCGACAGTGGCTCTCTCTTTCGTGAGCCACGTTAGTGCCATTCAGTCTGAAACGACGGAACTTGAGGAGATGGTGCTTTCCTTCTCTGAAGAGGGCATCATACTCTAATGCTGGGGCTGACCAGTTTTACTGGTCCCTATGAGGTGCTTTATATTGTGGCTGCTTTTTAAATTGAGACTAACTTAGAAGAACAGGCAAACAACCTTTTTTAATGATAGTTGAAGGGGTGGGACACTGTCTTCCAGATATTGCACCACAGTACAGAACTCCTTAATGCTTGGGCCATGGAGTCTCCTGTGGCTTTGTTGTTTGGATTTAAAAAAAAAACAAACCAGGTGATTTGGTTGCTAAAACACCACGGAAACAGGAGGTGAGTCACCTACTCCTAAGGAAGGAGGGTGAGCAGATGCCTGGGGTGGTGAACAAGGAAACTGTCATGTCTTAATTGATTCCTTCTGTGGTCAGAGAAAGAGGATTTCACAGACATTGATTCTTAATCAATTGAACTGCCTCCAAGAAATACTGACGCCATCACTCTTTTCCCAGCAGGCAAAACTGTTGGACCCCACAGGAATGCCTGTTTGGATCAGAGAGGTTAAGGCTACGTGTTTTATTGGATCTCAGAAAGATCTCTGTTTTCTAGGTTGAGAGAGATAGAAGAGAGGTTACATGGGTTAAAGGCATCCACTATATCAAAACCACCTGTCTTAAAATTTAAGGTATGTATGTTCAAGAGATTTTTACTGAACATTCTGCTTGCTGTAAAAATACACCTGCAGTATGAGTTATTGTACTTACTTTTTTTTTCCCATGTCCCTAGATATGATGTTGGTAGAATAATGTTACTATATTGGTTGTAGTGTGTGCAAACATGTTACTGTATTCATATATTAGTATTTATTACAGATATATATGTTTATCTGTAAATATATACGCCTATATATAGATTGTTAATATATTACACACACATGTACGACTGTGTGGGAAGGTAAAAGGCGTGTGGCAAATCACATTAATCGTGTATCTTAAACAAAGTCTTTGTTGACTAATCGATTTTCCTTGGGGCTGCTTCTAACATGTCACATCTCTGAGCAAATCTGATTGAATTTCCTCCAGCAGTGGATTCCCTTTCCAAATCACACTGGTTTGACAGTTAGCACAAGTTACTGTTAGTCTCACGAAATAGATGGCTTGCTAATCAGCTGTATAAATTGCTCCGCTTTCATATCATTGGGAAAAGGCATTTTCTAACTTCTTGGTGGGATGTGCAACACTTTTTAGTTGCTTCGCTATGTCCTGAAATATTAAACCGTAAAAATGTGACATGATAGATTATTCAGAAAATAATTATTGTTTCTTAACTTGCCATTTTCTTTCCTTCTGAGTTCAGAAGGATTCCTAGAGGTCAAGGTCAATCTTGAACCATAAAAGAAGAGGAAACTAACCACAATTCAATTTGTCATAGCCTTCTCCTTTTCATCACTGCTCAAAAGCATGTATCGTGCTATTATCTCTACCATCAAGCAAGCTGGAGTCAGGCTGATACTCCTCCAGCTCTGTGAAAGATTTTTCCTCGCTCAGTTGTGTTTAAGCTGAAGATTTTTTTGAACAGATGCTTTTAGAGGGAGTGGGAAAGGAGAGGAAAAGAAAAGAGGACTGTATCAATCCAGATTACTGCTAGGTAATTTTGCATTGCAGTACATCCTTTTTCTTACCCATACTGAAGGGAAGACGGTTTTGCTTCTGTGAAGCTTGACGCTGGTGACTCCCATTGCTTGAGTACTGTGCCTGAGACAGAGCTGCAGAAAGTGATGGCAGAGTGCTTGTGCCAAGGGAGGATTTCAGCAGGATGTCACTGAAAAACGATTGCGCATGAGCAAGCCAGTCCCGCTTAGTGAGGGCGACTAGCTTGAAAAAGAAACTGCTTTGTAGGTACCGACTGCCTGCACCTTGGCTCTTCATGGCAGACCAGAGCTCTGCTTTGATGGTGAGTTGCTCTTCACTTCAGATGCTTCATCCACTAATTACTTTGGTCTGTGCGATGGCAGAACACTGGAGTCTTTGGTCACTGGTCCCCTTGAACTGTATTACACGACGGAATGGGCACGTACAGGGCTAGCTACTGTCCATGTGTGGCCTCTTTTATGGACAGAAACAAATGAAGCTTCCCAAGATGAGACAGAGTTACTAGTCCTACATTAAACAGAGTTAAGCTTGCTTGAGGCTGAGCAAGCACAGAGGCAGCTTTTGAGGAGACAAGTGCAAGAGTAAATACAGCAGCTAACTTGGCTGGTATTTAATGTTAGAGGAAATGATTTGTGCGATTGACTGACCCTTTTGGGAGGAAAAGAAAACCCAAACATGAAGATATAGGGTGTCTTGTACTCTAACAAGAATGTATTGGACAAACCACCAGAATGGGAACTTGAGGGTGAGGTATCTTTGTCTCTCTTCTTCTACTTCTCCTCAGATGGCATAACTGAATAAACTGCTAAATCAATAGGAGCTGCGTGGGTTCAAAGCAAAGCCAACCCCCCACTGTAAATGTAAAGTTTAGAAGTGCAGCCTCCTCCCCACCAGCTGTGTAAGAGGAATCAGAGTTAAAGGCTAAAGGGGCTGAAGAAGGTGAAAACACGGAGAATGGTGTGATACCTACCTCTTTATGACTCTGATGCATGAAAATAATTGTAGGATGGTTTTCAATCACAGTGGGGAAGAGGAGGGCAGAACGTACCGCAGTTGCTCCCTAGGACTGAAGTGGAAATTTGTTTAAATCTGGACTTGTCAAAGTGCTTCAGAATTCCTTAGCACTCCTCATTCACTCAGGGTTACAGAAACTTTCCCAGAAGGAGCTCCAGCTTGTATTTGACCTTGTGGTTTCTATGTAGCATCATTTCATAGTGATGTCAATAAGAACTATCACAAATTATTTATAAGGTATTAGTGATTTACTACATGTATAAGAATTATGAGAGCTTAATAGGATGCTGAAGTGCAGCCTCATCTGTTTTTTTTTTTAATTTTGAAAATACTGCGGTCTTAAGTTGAATAGATGACTATTTGGCTCAACTTCTGCTTAAAATACAAATAAATTCATTGAGTCTTCTGTTTGTGAATCATAATCAGGAGAAAAGTGCTATCCTGGAAGGACGTGTTCTTAAACATGTCTTCTCTGTTAAACATTTACAGGAGCGTATGTGAAGTGCCTCACTCCTGCTTCTAGGAGAAACGCCAAAATTAATACATGTTTTCTAGAAATGTTTAGTCTTCTGATCCCAGTAGGTTTCATTCCATGGCAGCCTTCTCTTCAGCCACTTTGCACCAGTGCTGAGTCTAATGGCTGCAATTTAAAGGACTTTGTTTTTGGAAGACTTGCTTTTGATTTTTAGTGTTCACTGCTTTGATATTGGTCTGGTGCCACCCGTTAAGGTACCACCCATTGGTACTTTGTCTTTGTAAGCGTTTCCAGAGCTGGAAGACCACGTTGAAAGGCTTGTGGATGTAAGAAAACGCGTAGTGAAGAACAGCGCCCTCCAAGAAGAAAGCATCTGTCTGTGGACACTGTTAATCCTGTGTTCGTAGATAGAAATAATGCAATAAAAGCCATGTATCATGTAACCACTGAAACTGTTTACCTGCAAAAATGCAAGGGTCTCTGTAAAGCTTTGTTATCAGAAAGGGGAGCAGCTTTGCACTGCACTGGAGTGACAGTACAGATGACAGCGCAGAGCTTTGCAGCATATGACACTGAATAGCTTTACTGAAAACCTAGATTTTCTTTTTTTCATGTTGAATTGGGACTTGCGCGTTCTTTTGGAAGGAAGGAGGGTGGGGTACCGGCGCCAAGTCAGAGGAGGAGGAATGTTTTGAGCAGTACTGGAATGTAGTAGCTGAAACGGACCATTATTTCGACACCCTCGCTCCTTGCGCTGCCGTGTAGCGAAGGCACGTGGCAATCCAAGCATCCTCCACATGCACTCAGCAAGAATGCAGCAATTGCTCTTGCTGGTTAAGTAGCAGCACAGTGGGAGTTGCTCAGTGGTGGTGACCTGCAAACTGGGCACTGCTGTTGGGAAAGTTGCCGTGAAGGTCTGCTAATGGCAAAATTCATTGTTCGTCTAAGAAAATACTCTCTAGGTTAAAAATCAATTTTGACTTACGAAAATATTTTTGACCACAGAGTTTTACATTTGGTGTTTCTAGGAGATGGTGTCTGAGGATTGGTAGGGGGATACAAAGCCATTCGCCTCTAGGTCACTGTTGAATCCCGGCCCCAGGTTGGTAGCTACCAAAAGTCGTTACCACAGATCCACGTTCAGTGACCTTTGTCATCTGGGTTAGCGGTTGTAGTCCCGGTTTACTCAGTTGCCTCTCAGTGTCAGAGACAATACTTTTAGAGCAGTCCCTGTCGTGACTTACTAATACTATATGAGTTCCTCAGTTGAAACTGAGAAATCAGTTGAAAGGGAGAAGTCAAATCCAGCCATGTTAGAAAGTGTTATTTCCATCCTTATTAACGCGGATGAAATCTCTCCTTAGGTTGAGAATTTCTTCTGTATGGGATCTCCATTAGCAGTGTTTTTGGCATTGCGTGGCATCCGTCCAGGAAACAGCGGTAGTCAAGATCATATTCTGCCCAGAACAATTTGTAACCGCTTACTAAATATTTTTCATCCAACAGATCCAGTGGTGAGTTTTAATTGCAGTTGCAAGCTTTTACCTTGCCGGTTTTTAAGCATCAGCTGTGTGATAATGTGTGATCTCCAAAGCGTGTGAATCAATGCGAGTATGTTCCAGCACAGGACTGTTTGTTGATGATTGTTGTACAATGTCTTGGGTTTTGAACTGTAGAATAACAATTTCTACAAGTAATTGCCTTAAATACCATATACTTTGCTTCTCTTTTCATATTAATAAGCATAAGATTCGAGATTACTCTGTTTTGGGGATTTTTTTTTTTTTTTTTTTTTTTGGCAGAGACGTAAGAAATAATCCTTTTCAGTCAAGTTCCAACTTGTGTTTAACTTGCTGACTTTGGTTAAACATCATCTGTCCAACGATACTCCCGCTGTTAAAAAAGGCTTCACAAGCAGTTTGCAAGATACTGGAGAAAAACAAAGACTATTTTTTCTTTTTCCCCAGGGGATCCAGAGTCACAGATTGTTAGAGACTGGGATAGTACGTGGGAGGGCAGTCCTGGTATCGCTTTGCCCTGTCCTTATTTTTATAATCCTCCGTAGGCAGCCAGTGTTCCCTGTTATCAGAGGAACTTTGATCTGTATCACCTTGGCAATCTCTTTGGTGCAAGCTTGATTTGGGATTTCGTGCTTATTGTAGAAGAGTAATTTGGGGGTATCTCAAGATGTTGTTCAGCTCCAGCTACTCCAAAACCAGAATTTTCCTGGGGCATCTGGGACGATTGGTCAGGCTGCAGTCTGTGGTCCTGCAACAACCAACATCTGTTAAGTAACCTCTGTGTTTGTAACAACGTTGAGTAGAAGTGTGGCAGAGAAATGTCCAAATGCCGGCGCACAAGCAACTGGGCAGCTTATTTTTGGGTTGTGAGAATAAAAGTGAACCAGGACACAATGCCACCATTCTGACACTTTCTAGGCTTCACTCGTACAGATATTTTGGATTGGAGGTTGGAGAGGACTCTCTGCGAAGGGAATGTGATTTTTCAATCTTGACAGTCAGGATTTTCTGTTCTGAATTACTCTTGCAGGCCTATAGATTAGAACCTTTAATTCTGAAACACTACAGCAACATCTCACCTGTGCAGATCCACTGGTACAACACTGCAAACCCTCTACCTTACGAGCACATGAAGCCAAGTTTTCTCAACCCAACAAAAGAACCTACCTCAGTTACTGACAGCGAAAGTGCTTCAGCTGTCCCAAGCCCCACTACTTCACCGGTCATGGTTCGACGCCACTACGGGGAGTCTATAACAAACATAGGCAAAGCGAGTATATTAGGTAATTGTTCTTTATGTCCTTTGTTATTTTTTTTTTTATATAGGACCTTCTTGTAGAGCTTTGCTGTTTGAGGTGCAACCCTAAGTAAGCCATTCCTGGCTGTTTCTGTTTGTTCTGTATAGGTGTATGGCTTGTTTTAATCCCAACTGACATTTACTTTGAAGAAAAGACAGTTTACGTACACTGCAGTCGTGGCTTGCGGGGAGAGGATGTGGGTCAGGGAGATTAGGCTATTGCTGCCTATTGTTGTCTGCTTTATTGAAGTAACATCCTGGTGATTTAATAGTTTCCACTGCACTTCATGGAAAAAAAAAATGTAAAGCTTGTTTTATGACTACATTTTCTAGTATTGGAAAGTAGAAGAAAAATCAGTCGATGTAAGCTGTTACAGTTCCATTTAACTTATGGTTTTATGATAGGAAATTCAGGCTGGTTTAATATGAATTCTGTCCCCTTCTGGCTTTCTGATTCAAAATAAGCCCTGGTTTAAGGGAGCTTAAATTTACTCTCACTGGAGCTTACATTTGAGCATGCACTTGCAGTTTTTGTTGACTCAAGGCTTTTATTTAGCTCTCCATGTGGGATTTGGAAGAAGGCTAATGTGACCTAGTGCCAGGAATCTTCCCAATCAAATAAGTAAAGTATATAAAAGCAGTTTTGTCCTTAAGTAGAAATATGCAGAATATCCAAGCAGGGTTTCTTTTTTGCTGTGCTGCTGGAGTAACTTTAAAGTCCTGTCCATAAGGTGGCAGCAAAGTCGGGAGAAAACATCCCAGATCTGTTCTTAACTTTTCCTGAGCAACCAAAATATCCTTTTAAAGGATGATCTAGCATTTCTACACCTCTGTAAGGGTTATGCCAACATAAGGACCCTTAATGGGAGGAGTGTCTTTGATGTCTTGATGGGATCCTGGTGTGCAGCAGGTACTAAAAGCATTTTTGTCTTGGTCTTAGACGTTTTGTGAAAGAGGAATTACAACATATCTGTAAAAGTACCAGATTTCTTGCCGTGGAATTGTTCTCATGTATTTTTGTTCCCTTAACTACAATTTCCAAATTGTAGCCTTTGCTCATACGCTAGATTAGTCTCAGGATAAACAGTGTACGCTTAAGTCAGATAATCTGTTCCCACCCTAGAAAAGCATGAATAGCGTTTCCCTTTGTCTGTCACTCAGCTCTAATTGATGGGTGCCACAGTGACTTTAATTTGCAGTTTCATTTAGCTCCCTTGTGCTTTTTTTTTTTTTTTTTTCCTCCCCTCTGTGCTGAATGCAGGAGCTGCGAGTATTGGGAAGGGCCTCGGCGGGATGCTTTTTTCAAGATTTGGTCGATCCAGTACAACCACCTCCCAAACACTCGAGACGGGAAAAGATGGAGCCGAGAGCGAGGAGAAGAAGGCCACGACCGTTGGGACGCCCCCTTTCCCACACAGCAGCTCGGGCTTTCTCGAACCCGCAGGTTAGGGATGAGTCCACCTTACAAAACCTTAGCGGGCTGCATCTGTACGTTGTGGGAGGCCTGAAATAACATAACAACAACATATCATAGAATCATGGAACGGTTTGGGTTAGAAGGGACCTTCAAAGCCCATCCAGTCCAACCCCTCTGCAAGGAGCAGGGACATCTCCAACCAGATCAGGTTGCTCAGAGCCTGGAATGTTTCGGGGGCGGGGGGGGGCATCCACCACCTCTCTGGGCAACCTGGGCCAGGGTTTTCTACAGCCCTCAGTGTAAAAAATCTTTTCCTAATATCTAATCTAAATCTACCTCCCTCTATCTTGAAACATATGCCACTATCTGATTTTGTTGATTTACTCTAAAGTGGTAAATATTTAATCCATTCCTGCTTTTGGAATCCCTTAAGACTGACTCTTTGTTCTCTATTTTATTCTTTATTCTTTTAAATGAGTTTTATCTGTATTTGTACATACGTGTACACCACTTACACATACACATGCATGTATGAGTTTTGGCTAATGACATCTACATATCAGTAGCTCCTAGACTCCCACTAGGAAAAGCAATAGAATTCCTGCAGAGAATCCCACTCACCATTTATCATCGAATGGATTTATTTAAATTTCCCCATACATCTGCAGTTCTGAAGCAATCTGGATTTGAAGGCACGTATGACTGGAAACAGAAACTGCCCTTGTCCTGATCTGAACTGCCCAGAACAGAAAGTACAATTTTAACAGCTGGGTTTTTTTTCGAAAAGTGTAGATACTTCCTTTACAGAAATTCATACTTGATTTTATTTCTAAACTTCTCGTTGGCAGAGATGGGGTTTTTTGCCATCTAAAGAGTCACAAGTACGCTGTATCTTGTGATAGCGTTCACATGATATATTGCTGTCCGTTCACCACTGCTAATTTCAACAGATAACCTGCCTGAGTCAGAATTTGAGGACAGAAACTTCATTTTAAACTTGAGGAAAACAGAGTGGCACAACAGCGAATCTTGCGGAGCTGCCGATGAGGTCCTTTCAGGGCGGGTTTGGCACGTCAGGGGCCTTCTGCACGGTTCCCGCATCCCTCTGTGCCGAAAACCCGTCCCTGCTCCATAGAAGGAGAACATGGAGCGGAGGCCAGCGAGGCCGCGAGCTGAATGATGCAATCCACGGCCAAAGTATTTGCTTCTGAGAGGGCGGCCGCACGGCTTGTGGTGGGGTTTGGCTGCCTCCCAAGCTCCTGTAACGGCCTCTCCTCGGAGGGAGACGGAGTCGTTCGGGGCGTCCTTCCTGCACAGCGGCTGGTTTTCTTGAATATATGAATCTCAGTGGAAACAACTGTGGTTGTCTCCTGGTATTCGACGGCTCTGACTCCCTCTCCTCGCTGCAACGCTCCTGTGAAGACACGAGGAAGGCCCGTCATTCCCCGAGTGCTGCCGTGCCGTGCCGGCCGAGGCAGCGCTTGTGCGATGCTCTTTGAGCCAAGAATTAAAATGCCTTGCAACGGGCTTTGATAAATGGCTGCGTTTATTACTCAATATGGGGTTTTGGGTTTTGTAGCTAAGCAGGCTTTTAGTTTTGTCCTTTTTATTCTGTTGCTCCTTGTAGAGATTTTTCGAACCGCTGAAGTGCCTGAACAATAGGTTAGCTGTTGGCCCAGTTAAACACGCAGTGAAAATTGCTTTGGATGTGGTATTAATCAAAGCAGCCATTGAAAGAAAAGGATGATTGCTGAAATACATTTGGAATAATCTGGAAATGAAAGGGGCTAGCGCTGTGTAGAGACAGAAAGGGCTTATAAAATTGGGTGTGGTCTCCTTGTATGCGACTAAAGATGCGAGAAGTCCGTTTATTTCAGAAAGTTCTGAGCATCCACCTTCTGAAAATCAATGTTTCCTCGACACTTGCTGGATGCTTCTGTGTGGATATCAGAAGGAGCAGAAATAAATTTATTTATTTAGTTACCATACGAAAAACAACTGCTTAAAAAATGCTAGCTTTTTCCAAGCTTTAGGTTTAGTTTCTTTTTTTCTTTTCCCATGAACTAAGCACCACTTAGGTCAGGTTTGTGCTGAATGCATAAAAATGTATGTGCGTACTCTTAAAAATCACCGTTGACTTAGGTAAGTGTACTGTTAAATGCATTTTCTATACGGCAAGTAGAATCAGAACCCAAAGCTGGTGGAAAAAGATGCTGATGTTTTTCTTCTGCTGACATACAATTCTAACCCTGGTTTTGTTCCCTGTTCACTTTCTAGTGGAACTGGAGCACCGGATTGATTTCGAGCTCAGGGAAGGTCTCGTGGAGAGCAGATACTGGTCCGCGGTCACGTCGCACACTGCCTATTGGTCATCTCTGGATATTGCTCTTTTCCTTCTAACCTTCATGTACAAACACGACCAAGAAGACACCGACAAATCCAATTTAGAGGCGATTTGAATTTTTGACTGGGGATGGGGCGGGATGGGAAAGGAAATTTTAAAACAAATGGCACAAAGCTGATGTTTTACTGTTGAACTGCAGGATATATGGCATGGAGGTTTCAGGTTTAAGTGCATGTTTGGATTTTTTCCTATTTCTAAAGAGCAAAAATGATTTGTATTTAAAAGCACTTTATAGTTTTCAACATTTTGCAGTGCTTAATTAGACCTGAAATGATTCCAAATTCCTGTTAACTCTGACTGTATAAAAAGCCAACACAACGTGTAGCATCCCATAAGCACGGTCGTGCGGTGTGCTTGGGTGACATACTTGTTAATCACCATAATTGCTGTTCAGTTCATTCAAGTATAAAAGATTAGTTGATTTAAAAAAAAAAAAATTAATTTCCGTTAACCAAAATATATGTTAGATCCAAACCTCAAACTGCCATGTTCTGATGTTTTATGTATCGGTCAATAACAAACGGTGGTGTCATTTTTCTAGGACTTTATTCAGCTCCACATCCTGTTATCCACTCTGCCATCGAAAGACCATTCTGACTGCTGGCTTCTGAGGGCGTATCGTACGTGACGCATTTAAAAAACTAATGCTGAGAAAAGCATGAAGCAAATATTTGAAATACTGTAATTATAATTTATTATTCTCTCTAATTGTTTCATTTTATTCCAGTGTATAAAACATTACTTTTTTACTGGTTTCTTTTGACATAATTTAAGAACCACATTTATTTTCTACAGTGTTAAGACTTTTTCTCAGAAATACATATCTTTGTACTACTATTCAGATGAATATATGGACACTGTGGCACACTTTAAGTATTTTTTCATTAAAAATAAATATTTGTGGTTTCACACAAATGACATCAGTCACATTCTTCTCAAAGGTAAGTAACTGCCTTTGCTTTTTAGGCCTCAAGTGGTTCTTGGGCACAGGAAGATTCTGAGCTCATATTAGACTTGGTTTGCAGAGGATCCAGCTGGCTTTTGCTTACCATCGTGAAATATATATATTTGTGTGTACGTTTGTATGAAAATATATGTATATTTATGCACAAGGAACCTATCAAGAGGAAAGAGAGCAGCATAAAATAAACTCAGTGAGGCCTGAGAATGCCAGAGCTTAGATTAGATTTGTATCTGAAGCTAATTCAGGAGAAGTCAAGAGAGAAGTGTTGTGATGAAAGGAATTATTCTCCAAATGAAACACTGAAAGGTCATTGCTGAGGTTTTAAAGCTCTGCAGTAGAAGTGTCAGATACATGGCCTCTGCGCTGCCTCTGGCTGAGGTATTTATGATGTGTATGGCGTATGTAGAAGCTGCAGAATCTAAATTTTTGTTTAAAAAAAAAATCAGGCTGTGATGTTGGTGAACAGCGGTATTCTCACTGTAAACAGATGTGGCAACGTCAGCCCACACCAGCAGCCAGCCTCAGCCAGCGGCTCCGAGACGTGGAAACCACCCAGATGTCCCTTTCTAAAATTCTGGGGAGAGAGAATATTATTCTCCAAAAAATAATATTACGGGGGCTGTTGCTTGTTTCCCCCCTGGTGCGATGGGGAAAGGAGTTGGGAGCTTGGGAAAAGTCCAGCCTTGGTGAATTGTAACTCTCCTGCCTGACATGTTTACCTTGGTTGACGAACAATCATAAACAATTAAAATCAACCCTCGAAGACGAGGAAGCTTGACCCCCCCTGCTCCAGAAAACAGGCTTTTGTTTACATTGCTGGCTTTCCAGATAACTTGTTTAATCAGCTCTTCTTAATTAGGAGAACTTAAACATAAAAGGAGAATCTCCTTTTCTATTTAGAAAGTGTAAAGCATTTCCAAATGCGCGTGGTTTGTGTTTCGGTCCGTTGAGTTGGATCGCGTCCCTGCTGCGTTATCCCCTCGCACTACTGGATCCACACTAGATCTCTTTTTAAACTCCGTAAACAGAAGGGAGTTCATTCCTGTAATTCCTGTGGTCTGTGTAAACTCCGCCGTTGTCCAGAACGTGTTTCAGATTTATGGAATAGCTCTTCCCCTCGCGTCGGAACGTGCTGGGACTTGCTGACTGCTCTCCATATAAGGGGTGAGATCCTACTTTTATGTAGTGCCCCTTGGTAAATCGGGGCGAAGATCGAGCGGAGAAGTAAATCGTATCGCTGCTGGGGAAGGGATAATAAGGACCGGTACCTGTTCATCATTTTGCATTTTTCCTGACTTAACGGATGTGTGTATTTATGGTTCTGCTCTAATTTGTGACTTCATGGAGCATCTGCTAATCACCAAGCTTGATTACAAATGTAAAACATACCTCAAAAGAATAAATGGAGGTTTATTCTAAAGTCTACGCAAGGATGTTAAGCATGCTGTGGGCAGGCTTTCATCTTTTTAATCCTCAGAAAAGATCTCGTATCGTCACGCAAAGATGAAATACTGTTAGAAAATTCCATTTTGAAAAGGATTGCCCTGTTTCTGTGCTGCGGTGTAACATAGGTTGAAGTGGGGTCATGTCTCTGCATGCTGGAGTCTAAATTTCATGCTTGAAACTTTCTGGTCAGATGGTCCGTGGCATAATACAGAGCTGGAATGTCCTGGCTTCCAGTTACTGACTTGTTTTCTTCTGCAAGAACGATGTTTAGCTTTACAAGCTGTGTTGACTGGTGGTTTTTCTTGAGAAACCAAGATAAGGAAACGTACTGCGCTGCTGTCAGTCTTCTGACTGATACTGAGCTGTTTTCCGAAACTCGTCCTTGAGTGCTTTGACCAAATTTGACGCTTACAGTTTTCTTTGCTACAAGGTCATTTTTGCAGATAATCAGCTTTAATTTTTTTTTTTTTTAACCGAGTTTCACTCCTTTGCTCCTAGTTATTCTGTCGTGGTTTTACTACAACCTCCCTTCCCCTTGTATATTCTCTCTCTATTTTTACTGCCCGTGTTTCTGGCCCTTTGCTTTATGTTACCGTGGCCAGCCTCACTTATTTTATCTCCTTTCCTAATTAGCGTTATTAGGTTGAACTGAAACATGCTTCACATTCTCTTAGATATATTACGCCTGGTTGCCACCTTTTCCTCCTTTGTGGTTTTCTCTCGTCCTGGTGCGTGTTTCCCATGCCGCTTGTCGGTCGAGCTGACTCTGCCAGTGGCTGAATCGGTGGGGATTGATTATTTTCAAGTTGAGTTCATCAATCACTGTGTCAACTGTTTGCAGTTAGATAGTTAATGTGTATTTGTGTGCCCTCTGCCCGGCAAGTTTATCTGGAATTCGTTGTTGCCCATTTTTCCGTTATTAGCTTGGAGATTAATCTTCTGCCTCCTCATATTTCTACTGAATTCAGACCGCAGGTGATTGATCCATGGTGTTTTACGGGGTCGTCTGCCCCGTCTCTGCCGTGCATCCTCAGTGACCGTCAGGGGTTCGGTAAGCTTTTACACACCGAGACCCAGTAACAGACTGCCACGTGTACTGAGTTATTTCCAGTTTCCAAGCGTTACCTAACTGGTTGCTCTCCATCTGGAATTGTAGCGACCACTTTTCATTGCTTCCCCGGAGTCTGTGCCCATTGTCTTTGCTGATCTCCCAAGAAGCTTTAAAATTGTTGGGTTTTTTTTTAAATGTCACCCCTGTGACAATCTCATTTTCTGATTTATTGGATGGACTTCAGCCTGACATTTTTCTTGCATTCCATGTTGATCTGCATTTAATAAATCATTTTCCACAAAATCAAACTTTCTCTTTTTTTTCCACAGGTGTTTTTAGTACAGCTTGTCTCTTACCCATTGCACTCAACCCTTTTCTGAAGCGTTCAGTTTTCATTTCTGCTTTCATTTCTCACTGCTGGAACTGAAGCTTGCTCCGTGCTTGTTTGAGCATGGCCTGTGCATCCTCAAGACTTAAACTGAAACTTTGAAACCCACTGGAAACCCAAGAAGCACGTATTGCTGTCGTGATCACCGAGACTTCTCCTGACATCTCGGCATCAGCGGAGCCCAGCTGGATGTGTTTAGCTTTCAGGATGGGTTTGCATGTTCTCTCTTGCTGCATTTGTGTCTTCTCTGGTCACTGCCATCAGTCAGCGTAGCTCTGGGACTGACAAAGCATTTTCTGTCATCGTCAGTGAATTCTGGCGTGTTAACAGGCAGTGGATCTGGGCTGGCCTCTCCCAAGACTGGTTCCTTGCCCTTTGGGTTTCCCCTGAGGCTCGTTTGAACTACGCTTTGCTATAGATGTCACAATGTTTTGTGTTTCTTCTCTGCATGCTGTTGCAGAAGCACTTCAAACTGCATGCCCAGCTCACAGCGTGTTGATATGGTCTCCACTTCCAAGGAATTAGAGGAGAAGTTCTAATCCATGGAGAGAAAAGCCTGGCTATCAGATTGCCCTTGAGGTTGGTGCTCTCTGCTCCCATTAGAAAGCAAATTCCAGCATCAACCTTTTCCCCCAAAAATGCTCTGTCTGCCCAGCTGCGGTTGTAGCAGCTCTTGACTAGCAGACCTTGGCCAATCCTTTCCCTTCAAGAGTGAAAAGTCAATGAGTCCCCTGCAAACACAGAGATGTCCCAGAAGCAATCTCTTGTGGTTTTGAAACCCTCAATGAATTATTCAGGGAGAGGGAGGGCTTCCATTTGGCAATTCTGTGGGCATCTGCCACAAATTAACTTCTCTCTTTATTTCTTAAGAAAATAGCATTTTCTGTAGCTCCTCTGCCCATTCCCTGGTGCCCCGTTGATTGTAGGCATGGACGTGGGAGAGGTGAAGTGCAGACCCCTCTACAGACTGCAGCCCTGACCAACTCCACGGAGCCCACGTCCAATTTGTTGTTCTTGCTGGTTTTATGGCTTTTCCAGTATCTCCTTGAAAGTCCGTATGTCATCTCAGAGCGGTCCCATACTTTGTGCTTAAAAAGCAGCTACTTACAGGGTCTCACCATGTCACCCCTTGATAAAGATCCTTCCTTTTTAAAACAGAGTTGTCAAGCGTGTTTCTGACAAAGCATCTCAGTTTTTGGGATTACTATTTCCTTCGGTTTATAAGAAGGCTTCTTTATCTTGGGTTTTGAACTCATAATAGCTGCTTCAAGTGGACATTAATCTTACCCAGTGCCTTATGAATCCAGATTTTTTTTCTCTCTGATGTGACACCACCGGTAATGTAACAGACCACCTCAAGCTGCTGATGTGGTCCTGCTCATGCAGCTTCTCGAACAGCCAGATCCCAACCCTGCTGAAACAAGAGTCTTCTCTTGAGTTCAGTGAGGTTGGGATCATATCCCGAGTGCCTTCAGTCCTTGTTCCTCTTCCTGCCTTTTCTTGGGTGAATATGTATAATATGGATTGTCGGGGAGTAAAAGGCTTTGGCATTTAGGTTGCCAGTTGGCCAGCACCGAATCCTTGAATTTCTTGAACAGAGAAATGACACTGTCGTTGAATTCTGGTTTTCTGTGGTGTGGTTCATGTCCTTCTGCCTGCAAAGCCCAGAAGGAAACCGAAGGTGGAAAGCAGAGCAGCTCTGCTGATTTTGAATTTGTGGTATCTTTCCATACACTGCTGTCTCTCACACCTACCCAAAACTGGAAATGAGTTGTGCTACCACCAGAAAGAAACTGACGGACCACATCATCTGGTGTATTTTCACAGCTTGTGTTTTCAGAACTGAGTCACTACGCGCACCACGGTTTTTGGACTCCAAATGTTGAGGTTTTGCAGGGTTAGAACCCAGCAGGTTGGGGATGGAGACAATTTCAATTGACCCTCAACAGTGGAAAAGGCAATTGTGAATGATGGGCGTGGGCAAAGGCTGAGCTGGTGTAACTGGCCACGGTCTCGGGGCGATGGTGCTCATGAAATCTGGGCGCCATGTTGGCCAGTGCTGCGGAAGCCGGCGTTTGCCGTGGGGCTGCCGCAAGCCCTGCGCTTTGTCCCTGGGAGCCCACCTGGGCAGGAACGGGCTCCTGGGTGAGGCGTTTCCCGGTGTGAATCGACGTGGCAATGCAAAAGGGAAAAAATCTCCGCAAGACAAAGAGAACTCTCCAAAATGTGCGCAAACATTTGCTCTTTCCAGCTTTCCATCCCGCTCCCGTTGTGTTGTGCTGAAGGGCCAAGTGAGGAGCGCGCGCTTTGGAGTCTGAAAATGCCGACATCTTGCTCTGATGACTTTCCAGAATGTTTAATACTGCGGGATTGGGCAGAAATCATTTTCACATTCATAATTACTTTTAAATAACCAATGCTTACTTTTAAAAATAACTTGGTCTACTTTCAGCACTGCTAGGTGTGCTTTCAGTAAGGAAACGGCCGGACCTATTTGCAGAGACCACTTCCAAAACAAACCCCGTTATCTCCCGGATGGTGTCTCACCGGCGTGCGTTCCAGCAATGCCGTCGCTATCGTTCGCCGCTGTTTCCCCAACAAGTTCTACGGCTGCTGGACTGTGAAGGGTCCTCCAGTCAATCCAAAGTTGGAAAAGGAATCGTTAAACAGCTCGGATGCGGCGCTGGTGGTTAATCTTGTGTGCGTTTGCAGGAAGGGCTTTGCTGAAAAAACAGCGGAATATTCTGTGTTTGCAAATGGGACAGTTGCGTCTCTTGGCACGCTCCTCAGGGTTTCTCCTTTATGCTCACCAGACTGCCCCTTGCATGCGATTGAGTGTGGGGTTTTTTAATTTTCATATGAACCGGAGTATTAAAAATCAGCGGGGGGAAGGGAGGGAGGTGAGGTCGCTTTGTGGTGGTTGCAGAAAAGGGAAGGGAGGAGAAATGTTCCTTCCAAGGATGCATGCTGTGCTGTCACGGAAGAAACCTGTGATCTCCTTCGTGTTGGAAAGGCCACATCTGCATTCGGTGGGGGGGAAGGAGGGGGAAGAAAAAATAGGCAGGAGAAGCGCTGATTAAATCCAGGCAGAGCTTGGCGGTGTTGTGGAACAGCCTGATGCGGATCAGCCAGCACGTGGCCAACAGATGTTGTAGCCTGATGCTCCCCTCAGCAGACGTGGGCGCAAGGCGGGCGGCAGCGAGTGGGACAAGAGCTATGGCCTTTTCCTCCCATGAGGGGCTTGATTCTGTGCAGGCCCCAGCACCCTCTTGTTCTTTGCGGTTGAGTGAGCCCTTCCTACTCGCCATGAGCACAGCTGAACTAAGGTTCTGCTGCTCACCCCAAATATCACTATGGCAAGGCTTCTCCTGATGGTATTTCACAGACTGGTTTGGGTGGGAAGGGACCTTCAAAGCCCATCCAGTCCAACCCCCCTGCAAGGAGCAGGGGCATCTCCAACCAGATCAGGTTGCTCACAGGCCCGGACAACCTGGCCTGGGATGTTTCCAGGGATGGGGCATCCACCGCCTCTCTGGGCAACCTGGGCCAGGGTTCCACCACCCTCAGTGTAAAAAGTTTCTTCCTTATATCTAATCTAAACCTACCCTCTTTCAGTTTAAACCCATGACCCCTTGTCCTATTGCACCAGGCCCTGCTGAAGAGTCTCTCCCCACCTTCCCTGCAGCCCCCTTTGGGCACTGGGAGCCGCTCTCAGGTCTCCCCGGAGCCTCCTCTTCTCCAGGCTGAGCAGCCCCAGCTCTCTCAGCCTCTGCTCACCTCAATTTAATTGCTCCAGCGACTGCGCTCAGCCCGGGGACGGCCCTGCCAGCCGGTTCGGTGGGACCTCCCAGAACAGGAGCAGGGAGCCCAGGGCATACACGTGTGTCTCCAGGGGAACTGAAACCCCTTTCTGAGCCTGTCCCCGTCCTGGTCTCTGGTCTCCAGCCCATTTTCAGTGGGCAGCTTCTAAGGAGCAGTTCCATGCCGGGGCAACACGAACCTTCACCTCCTTGCCCAGAGCCCCCAAAACTGGGACCCTGATGGATGGCTTAAGCCAGGAGGGACCAATGCATCTTCTCTGACCTCCCGCAGGTGATAGCTCCCCATCCAGCATTCCCCCAGCCGCTTTCTAGGGATTATTCTCTTTCTTTCCCAAGTCACTGGGCTGACCGAGCATCGCAACTTTGAGATCTCCAACCGCAAAGTCCAGGAGAAAAAAAAAATGTTGAGGACTGGCTGCTCCAGACTGCAGAGAATTTTGATTCCAAACAGCTTTAGCAAGTGACGGTGCCCGAATATATCCACAGACGGCGTTGGCCCTACGTTCTGCAGCGTGTCCTGTTCTTTCATTCTAGCTCCCCAAAGAAAAATCCAAGGTGTGAGGATTTTTTGCCAATTTCTGGTTGTATTTCACAATCACGATGGCATTCTCGGCCCGCTTGGATGTACAGTTCCCGGGGGAAGCAGGAGCTCTGCGTGCGAGCTGTTTCTGTGCGAGCGTTAAGGTCCTCCCAGCTTTATTCCACGGGATCTGGAGAAAGCGTGAGCATGGATGAGCACGGATGCATATATTCCGTGCATTACATACATCTGCAGAGCGCGCTCATTTCTCCACAGTCTAAGCTGCCTTTAAATCAGGGCTTTAAAACGAGCCTGAAAGCTTCTGGAAAAGAATTTTACCCTCCTCACACAATTTAGTTAATTAATCTTTAGATTTGGACGGAACACAACGGTTGAGTCATGAGTTTTCTTTCTGGCTGGGCTGCCGGAGCGGGGAACGTTGTTCACAAGAGTGGCTGTTGCCATATGCTTTTTTCATCAAGTAAAAAGGGTGCAACTTTCTGTTTTGCTCTCCATCCCCCCCACTGACTCACTCCCCAAATATGTTTCTGGTTCGGATGTTCGGATGCTTTGCGCCTTCTTCCTGACAGAAGGTTTTCGAGTTTGCAGTGAGCTGTGTGAACGGCCTCTGCGAGCTCTAAAACATCCCAGCTCCGGGGATGAGAGGACGGATGTCCCGGAGAGCAGCGGGAACAGCCCCATGCTTACCTGGTTCTTGGGTTCTTCGCGTTTTTGGCAGCTCTCCTGCCGCAGGAACGGCTTTCCAGAGGCCGGGCAGTCCCGCTCCGGTGCCCTTCGCATCCTCCCTGCGGATCGTTGTGCCTAGGAAAAGCCCAAGATCTGGATCAGGTGAACACGGCATTTTGTCTGTTTGTGAGGCGATGGTTTTAGAATCAATGTGAGTTAAGGAAGAGAGATGCTGGTTGAAAAATAGCTTGGAGGGACGGACGGACAGACATGTCCCTTCCTGCCTTTTTTTCAGGCACTGCTTCCAGGCCTCCTCTTGCAGCACCAGAGCTCTCGGAGCAGTGACCTTCACCGCTGATGCCGAATTTCCTCAGAGAGGGCAAGTTAGGAGCACGGGGGTTTTGTCCGAGCCAGCCCTGTGCTCCCAGCGTCCTGTCCTTAGCGGGCAGCTTCCAGCGCTTGGCCCACAGAAGGAAACGGCTCCCCAAAAAAAGCCGACAATAAATCATTCAAACGACGCTTCCTGAAAACAGCCTTGCACCTGCGAGCGTGGGGCCGGGTTCCCAAAAACCAGCGCCCATCGCACCCTAATCCCCACAACTTACTGCGGCCTACACCCCATCCTCACCTCCCAAATTCCTCACAGCCCCAGAGAGGCCGGGAAGAAGAGCTCACCACTTTTCCAGCTACAGGAACCGCGACGCCGAGAGTTAAGCGGCTGGCCCAAGGCCAGAGAGCTTGGAAACGAGCCCGTGTGTTCCTTGTGTTAGCTGGGACGTGGCCGTGTAGCATGCCTTGCTGGAAATGTCACCCGTCATCTCTGGAGCAGCTATTCTGCAAAGAAGCATCTCCTTTTTTTTTTTTTCCATAGGACAATCCCCATCCGTTTGACTTTCTGGGCCGCGGGATCACGCCAGCCTTTGCTCTCTCCCCTCTTCTCGTTTCCTACGGCTTTGCCTGGAAAGTTAACTTCGGACATATCCACGCTGGGAGTTTTTCCCAGCAGCCGCTCCGCTGGTGTGATGCTACGGAGAAAGTGATTCCAGCCGAGCGGCTCTCCGGCCGCGTGTCCCTGGGTGTTGGGTTGACATTAAGCGCATTGCAGGGTGGTCGTGCCTGATCCTGGCACCCGCCTCTCCCAGGGAAAGGGAACTGGGAGTCAGATCCTCCCTGCCCCTTCTCAAAGCCTGAGAGCCACTCTTCCCTGCGCCCCTTGCGATGTCGCACGGAGACGACCGGCCATCACCAAGCCATTTGGGCACAGGAGGTGGCAGTTGTCAGGCGCCAAAGCCACCCGAGATGCCATCCCTGCTCCTGGGACTCAGGCTCTCGTTAAGAAGGGGCTGGCTCCATCAGACAGCAGGTCCCACGTTCACGCTGGGGTTCCTTCTGGGGAGGACACATCACTTACAACCAGCCTCCGCAGGCCGATTGTCCACGTGGCCTTGGTAACCTCACCTTTGAGATCCAAGATGGTGCCTAATTTCCATGCGGTTTGATGGAACTTTGGAGTTTTTGCTGTGGGTATTTTTCCTTCTTACTCTTCCGCTGTTTTTTCCTGGCCTGGCGCTGTGACTGCGATGTCTCCAGTGCCCAAAACACAGGGGAGAGACACGAGCAAGGCCTGGCCACCCCACGGCCCTGCATGGAGGGACAGGGGACTTGATGCTCGGAAAGAAATACCCTGGCAGCAAAACCTCCTGGACTCTCGGCCTTTAAAAAAAGAGGAATCTCCCAAAGGAACTGATGGAGCCCAACATTCGTGTTATTTAAAACAGAGTGAAATACAGAGCTGGTGGCTGCAAGGTCAGTGTGAACAGCAGTGGCTTCTCAGGACCTCAGCTAAAGCCCTCTGGGGAGGAAAAGCACATTAGCCGGCCAAAATAGGTCTCTCCTCCTCTCCACTGCCATGTTTCCGTGTAGTTGGGAAAATGAGTGAGGTCTTGGGAATATCTATTTGCCAGCTGTGCACTCAAACACGCAGATATTTTCCTGTAGGACCTCCCTTCCCGCCGGTCCCTGCCAAGGAGAAGCGTTCGGGCCTTGCCCTTCCCCGTCCGCGCGGCCACCAGCACGGAGGACAGTGCTGGGCGCAGGGTGCCACGGGCCTCCGAGGGGCTGGGCAGCACGGGGCAGATGTGTCAGGATTTGGGCTGTTGGCTGGAGGTGGGGTTCCCCAGAAGCAGCCAGTGCTCAGCGCAGAGAGCGTTGGGGAGCCAAACGAAGCCATAAATGCCTTCTTGGGCTCCTCCATGCCACGTGAGCGTGGCACCTCTGCGTAAGGGGGCTCATGGCGAACCCAGGTCTGCGTGCAGGTCAGCACGCTGGAGGGGAGGGATGGCATCCAGAGGGACCTGGAGAGGTGGGCCCGTGGCAACCTCATGGAGTTCAACCAGGCCAAGGGCAAGGTCCTGCACCTGGGTCGGGGCAATCCCAGGCACAAATCCAGGCTGGACAGAGAATGGATGGAGACCAGCCCTGAGGAGAGGGACTGGTAGATGAGAAGCTCAACATGAGCCGGCAATGCACCCTTGCAGCCCAGAAGGCCAACGGCACCCTGGGCTGCACCCCCAGCAGCGTGGGCAGCAGGGCGAGGGAGGGGATTCTGCCCCTCTGCTCCGCTCTGGTGAGACCCCCCTGCAGCACTGCATCCAGCTCTGGAGCCCCCAACATCAGCAGGACGTGGAGCTGTTGGAGAGGGTCCAGAGGAGGCCACGGAGATGCTCAGAGGGCTGGAGCAGCTCTGCTGTGAGGCCAGGCTGAGAGAGCTGGGGCTGCTCAGCCTGGAGAAGAGGAGGCTCCAGGGAGACCTGAGAGCGGCTCCCAGTGCCCAAAGGGGGCTGCAGGAAAGACGGGGAGAGACTGTTCAGCAGGGCCTGCTGTGACAGGACGAGGGGTGATGGTTTTAAAATAGAGGGAGGTAGATTCAGACTGGACAGAAGGAAGACATTTTTTGCAATGAGGGTGGTGGAACCCTGTCCCAGGTTGCCCAGAGAGGTGGTGGATGCCCCATCCCTGGAAACATTCCAGGCCAGGTTGGCTGGGGCTGTGAGCAACCTGATCTGGTTGGAGATGTCCCTGCTCCTTACAGGGGGGTTGGGCTGGGTGGGCTTTGAAGATCCCTTCCCACCCAAACCATTCCGTGATCCTATGATCTCTCTGCCCTGGAGACCTCCTCTCAATCAACACACTTGCCCCTGCACTGATGTCCTTCCCAAGAACTTCCCCATGGCCTGTTAAGCCACTTCAGAGAGTTGACCTGATTTTCTCCTCTTCCCCGTGCATCTCCAGGCTGTTTCCTATCACGCTGCCATGGGGCTTGGCTTCTCCTCCCACCCTCCCACGGCTGTGTGCAGCAGCGGCTTGTGGCGCATTCCTTCCCATCGTAATCTCCGGCTTGCTATCTAAGGAGCTGAAGGATATTTCCAACCCAACGCTGCCAAAAAAAATGCTGGCACCCACCTCCAGCTACCTTCCTCTCGTACACGCATCCAGCTCCTCGAGCGCTCCGATACTCTGCCGTGTTTAAACAACTGTCGCTTACAGACGGCTTTCGGTGCAGCGAGTTATTTTCTTTCCTGGCTGGTTTTTTTTGTTCTTTTCCAAGCCCCAGACGGTTTCTGCAGTTTCTTGCCCTACTGACTGGGCTTGACTCTTCGCACCGAGCACCTGCGCCACGCCTGCTGCACGAGAGCTGCGGCTTTAACCGAGCCACAAAACACCCAACGCAACCCAGCCTCTCCCTTCCCCGGGGAGCAGCGGGTCCGAGATGTGACTGACCTTCTGCCATCATTGCACATCCCACGGGTGTCATCCCACCACACCTCGGGAGCCACCCTAGACCGGCTTCCTACGGCATTAGCCAGCAGCAGGGATGAAGACTCCCGGTCCCTCAGCGCTCGCCACCTCTCCACTTCCACCTGGGCTGGCTCGCTGGCATTTTTGTTGGCCCACAGGACAGTCTAGCAGCTAAGACCTCATGGCTGCAAGGACGTGAGTGGACAGCCATCCTTCTGGCATATGGTGGGGTTGGGGCATCCTCAGTGCTGGATGCAGCACGCAGTGGAGGGCAGAGATTTACGTGTAAGCAGAGACTGGACCAAGTCTGTGCATGGCACTAATTTCAAGCCCGTCTTTGGAGAGAGTGAACCTGTTGGTCTTTAGATCAGGGAGCAGCCTCAACATCCTCTGGTTTAAGCAATGAGCCACCAAAATCTCTTATCAATCAGAGAAGGTGGGAGAGCCCCACTGTCTCCAAGCAGGCACATAGACCATCAGGGACGCGTGTTTTCTGGCTCAGCTTTAACCTCTGACGATGGCGATTCCCCTCCCGCTGCAATCCTTTGCTCCCTCACACCTAAACAGTCTCCCCGAAGAGCTGACCTGAACCTTTCTCCGGGAGATTTGCCCATTCCTTTTTCCCTGTCCATTGTGGAAACGGGGGAACAGAGCATTTCCTCCCTCTTCCATCCCTCCCTCTTCAGATAAACCCTCTTTTATCTCCCTGAAGATGTTATCGCCTGTCTTTCTTTCTCTAAGGTAAACAGCCTGAATTCTTTTAACCTTTCCTCATCCGTCACCATCCTGTCTCGCCACCAACTGCCAATAAACGGGGGTTCCCCGGCGGGGATCTCGTTGACCCTGCCCATCCCCACTTTGCAGGGGACGTGGGGCTGTACCAGAAACCGTAGGTGCACGACAGCACCCTTGGCCGCAGACTGTTGCGTGTCTTCTAGGAGCCTGCCAGTCACCGCAATTTCATGCTTTGGTGGGATTTTGGAGATTCCCAAAATCTCCCCACATTGCCCATCCTTGGCCGGCTGAGAGCCCACCCCTCCTTCCTATGACAGCTGCCTATCGCTCAGATTGCTCTGCTTGGAGGTGAAGTTCATCCCACCCAGCTGATTCAATCTCATCTACCGTATTAAACCGCTCTGCTCTGCTCTGTCTCTATTTTTCCAGCCCTAACTGCGTTACCACCCCGCTTGCATCTCACCTTTCCGGTGAAGAACGAAGCCGAAAAAGCAGAAAACCATCCAGCTGTGTGGGCATCATCCATCTCCAACTTTCCCCGGTGCAACAGGGTCCCGAATGCGCTCAGCCGCTGCAGCTACATGGGGCGGCACGATCCCGGCTCCAACGAGGACCTGTGTCCTCAGGGGTTGTCGGTCACCGCCCTGCCTGCAGCCTCAATGTCTCCGTCTGTAAAATGGGGAGAAAAATTGGCACAATTTCCTTGGCTGCAGCCATTCCTACCTGGATTTGACTGGGGAATTTGGGTGACCTGTGCCCAGCGAGGCTGCTCACAAACACCCCAAACTCAGCGAGAAGAGCCAGCACGTGCTTGTGTATGGTTAAAAACAAGACAGAAGAGCAGTTTGTGGGGCTGTGGGGAGCCCCATGGATGGTCAAGTGAAGCGATCGTAAGGGATGATGTTGGGTCACTCCCCGTGAACCTGCAGCCTGGGGTCTGGGTCAAATCTGGGTGATGTTCCAGAACGCTGGCCCAGGTTGCCCAGAGAGGTGGTGGATGCCCCATCCCTGGAAACATTCCAGGCCAGGTTGGCCGGGGCTCTGAGCAACCTGATCCGGTTGGAGATGTCCCTGCTCCTGGCAGGGGGGTTGGACTGGATGGGCTTTGAAGGTCCTTTCCCACCCAAACCATTCTGTGATTCTGTGATTCGTGCAGGGCAAAAGTGCCCTGCGTGATGGCTCCACCAGGGCTGCGCAGCCGAATCTCCCGCTGTGCCGCAGGTGCCCCCGGTGCCCACATCACATCGGTGCCTTTGCTGCGGTGCCCGTTATCAGCCCAGCTTTCACAGAGCTCTGACGTGCGTTTCGATAAAAACCCTCGTTCAGAGCTTCTTGTTCTCTGGCGGCACACGAGCAAAGGTGGCCAAACGCCTCCTCCTCCTCCTCCAGCCTTCGCAGCTTCCCGCAGCAGGGCTGGGATTTATCGGGAGGGTGTGATTTATAAGATGGATCTGATTTATGGAGCTGCCGCTCTTCTTGTTTGGCTTTTGGGGCTCTGCAGCCTCGGGGAACTCCCGACTCCCTGCGCCGGCGTGGCTGGCTCCGAGTCCCTTATGCTGGAGGATTTGGATGCTCTTAGGACTGGGCGATAGGAACAAAGTAGCAGTGTTTCCGTAGGGCCATCGCGTGCCAGCTTCTTCTTCCTTCTGGCTGGGCTTGGGGGTGGCGAGCAGCTCCTCCCCAGGAAGCCCAAGGCCACGTAGCTCCTCTCAGGATGCCGCATGAAGGGGAGGGACGAGATTTGGGGGGGTAATTGGTCCATGAGAGCGTCCCAGCTGCCCACTGGTGTTTGCTCTTCCCATCGTGGGGGTGTCTGGGTGTCCCCATTCACCCCCTTGCTGAAGAATAAACCCACCTCAGAGCATCTTTTTGGGGCTGTGGGGTGGGGACCAGGACAGTGGCACAGGGTTGAGGGGATTCAAGCAAAGAAAAATCAGGGTGGTGAAACCCCAGGCCTGGGCAGGACACGGATCTGCTCCTGCTAGGCTTCATCTTTGACCTCCACACATCTTGAATGGAATTTGACCCCACTCCAGAGCTCATCCATAGGGATGGGAACGATCCGGCACATCTCTGGGACGCCCTACGCCTCCGCAGCCCTCCGGCTCCCTAACGAAGCGCGACGGACGAGCTTCACCTCGCCGCTCGCGGTGCTGATAGAGGGGAAACCCGCGGGCTGAGAGCCAGTTTCTCCAGACCGTTGGGGAGGGGAGAGCTGGGGCTGGAGAGATAACGGGAAGCATCAGTGCCAGGGCTCGGGGTGGGGTTTATTATTTGGGATTTTGGGTTTTTCTTCTTGCTGGCTAGCAGTGGATAAATGACGGCGGCTGTTTCTCCTAACACCCCAGAGTCACCAGCTCCAGGGACGGTGATCGAGCGCGGCGTGACATCTGGGTTTTCTTTGAGCCCCAGCTCCGTGGGAGAAATTCAGCCTTCCAGCCTGTACTTTGTGTTTGTAAAGGCAAATGAATACGGAGGGCTTGTGGAGGTGGAGAAGAGCCAGAACGGGAGTGGCAAAGGCTCAAAAAATCTGATGGACAACAGAAAGTGGTGTAATATGTTGTATATTGCAGGAGAAGAGGAGGGTGCTGGATATTTGAACCTTTGGGCTGGAGTTACCCCCTCTGTCTTGGACGAGTGGAAATCAGTAGTGCGGTAAAGTACCCTTTGAAGTCACTTTTAGCCAAAAAAATTCTACAGACTGTTTGTGTTCTTGGATTACCTCATCAAAACACAGCATTTCCATCCTGGGTTCCTAGAAAATGAGTTACACCAACCGATTGCTGATAGCACCATGCAAAGCATCTCCAGCAGCCGCAGGCGAGCACCCTCCGAGAGCGACCAGGGCAAGCTACGTTTGGGACAGGATTTGCCGAAAGAATTTGGAAACCTTGGCGGTGGGCCGGATGGAGCCAATGTTCCAACATCACTGGGGGTCCTGGGGCTGGCTGAAAGACTGATAGGCACGGGGCAGGGAGCTGGAAGGACATTTTCAGCCCTGAGATGAATCAACTTTTCGGAGAATTTGACCGAGATCTATCCAAATTCTCCATCACATGGACTCAAGTCTTCTGCTAACAAATCCCTCTGGCTAAAGGAGATGTCAAGAGGGTGCTCCAGAACCCTCTTGACCTTTCAGACACAAAGTTCAAGGACCATTCTGGCCCTGGGGTCGACTGGAGCAGGATTTGGGGCACGTTGCCTCCTTTCTGGGCCAAGGCAAGAGTCATGCTTGGTGGAGGTCACTCCTGGCGGCTGGAAACATCAGAAGGACACAACTACGTGATAGAAAAAGGATAAAAGAGAAACGACAGGACTGGGATTAACATCAACAGGAAGCTAATACCTGACACACGCCGAGTCAGGAGAGCGAGCAGAGGAAATATTTGTTATGAAGAGCCGATTGCAGAGGAAGAGGCTGGGAAACAAACCTCCCAGCCCGGGGCTTCAAGAGCTTAATTGACCTCGATTCCTGGAAAGAAGGTGAAGAGAGGACAGAGAAGAGCCCCGCGGCGGGGTTTGTCCTGTGGCACCAGCCTAGCAGGCTTCAGTGCGCCGTGGCTGATGTTAGGCTCGTGCAGCATGGAGATGAGATGTGATTGTGTAGCTGCAGGGAAATGAAACCTGGGCTTGACTTGTCAAGGGAGGAGGCAGCTCCCTCCAGCTCCGTGTCTCTTATCTGAGCGTAGCTATCTCTTGCAAGCTCGGGTTGATTCCAGCTGCAGGGGATGTGGTTTGTAAACTTTGGGCATGAAGGACCAAGCTGGATGGTTGGGATTGTCTCAGACCTTGGTCCCTGGCTTCATCCCCTGTGTCCTTGGCCACATGGCCCTCCTAAGGTCGATGGCTCTCATTTTAGGTAAGGACTCTTAGCTTGGCATTAGCACTCCTTGCCCAGAGCACCCAGCTGCATTTCCACATCAGGTGGCCCCAGCTTCCCTTGGGGTAACCAGGACAAACATCCCAATCCCGATGGCACGAGGACTTGAGTCTACAGACCTACAAGCCCTTCCTGGCCCTCAAACTCTGTGAAGATACTCAGTGTTACCTTGTGTGTTCAACCCTGAGCTCCACATACTCCTCCATCTCCTTTCTCCCCCACAACTGGTGGGAAAACCCAAAGACACCACACCAGCTACAAACCCGCCCAGAGAAGAGTGCCAAGGACCTCATTTCTTTTGCTCCTGAGGTCCAGCTGAGATGAAGAGCCTGGTGGAAGCACATGAGCAAAGCAGTGGGATTGCATTGCTGGAGTTCTGTCTGAAGGGACTTAAGGAAGTATTATTGTCCTGCTGGGCAGTGAGGTATGGAGACGCTAAATAATATTTGCAAGATCACAAGAGGGAATTACTACAGTCTAGAAAGACTAAGCCTCCACATCTCAAGTGCCTCTTCAAGACCTTAATCCCAAACATTATCTATCCTTTCATTACAAGGATGCTGTGCATACATCAGGTGATTCATAGACTCATTTATGTTGGAAAAGACCTTTACAATCATCAAGTCCAGCTGTTAACCTAGCACTGCCAAGTCCCCCACTAAACCATGTTGCTAAGTGCCACGTCTACACTTCTTTTAAATCCCTCCAGGGATGGTGACCCCACCACTTCCCTGGGCAGTCTGTTCCAATGCTTGATAACCCTTTAGGTGAAGAAATTTTTCCTGATGTCCAATCTAAACCTCCCCTAACGTAACTTGGGACCATTTCCTCTTGTCCTATCACAAGTTACTTGGGAGATGAGACCAACACCCACCTCATCACAACCTCCTTTCAGGCAGTTGGAGAGAGCAATGAGGTCTCCCCTCCTCCAGACTACACAACCCCAGTTCCCTCAGATGCTCCTCATCAGACTGGTGCTCCAGAACCCTCGCCAGCTTCGTTGCCCTTCTCTAGACGTGCTCCAGCACCTCAACGTTCTCCTTGTACTGAGGGGCCCAAAACTGCACACAGGATTTGAGGTGCGGCCTCACCAGAGCGGAGTACAGGAGGACGATCACTGCCCTGCTCCTGCTGGCCACGTATTTGTGTAACACATAGCTTCATTACACTGCATGTACATTCAGAAAAATAAAAAAGCCAAATGACATGGACTTTTCCAAAATGACAACATCAGGGAAGAACTAATGTGGCTGGGAATAAACAAGGAAGCGGAGTTACCCAGCACGCTTCCTTTGCTAGGAGCGTAGCTTTCTGCTGGGAAGTGGTCATCTGTGAAAAGTGAACCCTGGCTACGTCCAAAAGACACTTAGAGGTGGAAGGAGATGAAGAGACACATGGAGAAAACCACCCAGGTGGTTTGAAACTCTCTTATGGAATCATAGAGTGGTTTGGGTGGGAAGGGATCTTCAAAGCCCACCCAGTCCAACCCCCCTGCCAGGAGCAGGGACATCTCCAACCAGATCAGGTTGCTCAGAGCCTCATCCAACCTGGCCTGGAATGTTCCCAGGGATGGGGCATCCACCGCCTCTCTGGGCAACCTGGGCCAGTGTTCCACCACCCTCTCAGCAAAGAATTTCTTCCTTATGTCTGATCTAAACCTACCCTCTTCCAGTTGAAAACCATCACCCCTTGTCCTATCCCTCCATGCCCTCGTCAAAAGTCCCTCTCCAACCCTCCATCAAACCCCGTGTGACGAGGAACGGTACCAGCGGCAGCGGGTTGTAAAGGAGCACACAGGCAGGGAGGTGTTAGACCCAAAAAGTGCCGGGGAAAACCAAGTGTCTGCATTTCTCCTTTTTTGGATTTTCTTTTGAAACTTCGCCCTTGTTAAGGAAGAAGGGGAATACCGAGATCTGGGTGAACCGGAGAGGTGACGGGGGCTGAGCAGGGGCTGCCTGGCGCCAGCTCAGAGCACATCGCGCTCAGCCACACTGGAGCATTCGAGGAAACGGAGCTTTTGTTTACATGGAGGTTTTGGGGAATTTCTCTGCCTCTGTATATGGAAACGGGCCGGGCATTCGGTCACGCTGCTTTTCCTGCTCCAGTCACCCAGCCGAGGCACCCAAATGCACCCGGCAGATTTCCGCGGCCGGTCACCCTGGAAAGAGCCAGTCTGACCGGCTTGCCCGTCCCCCGGAGCAGCCAGGCAGGACAGCCAGCTGGTTTCAACAACCGCACATAAAAGTTTAAAAAAAAAAAAAAACCAAGAAAAAACAATCACAAACGATAACGAATAAAAAACCCGCGACAGGGAAGGAGCCACTCGGCTTCATCGCTGATTTCCCAAAGATGCCCGTTGAGTCGTTTCGTTGGAAAAGCATCCCAGTTTCTGCGGAGCGGAGGCAGAAGGAGTGGCGGGCCGGGAGCCGCGCTGCCGGCAGATCTGGTAGGTATCATCCCTGTCCCGGCCGTGCGTTTCGGCGCCTTATTTGGCGATTGCCGCTCGGACGGAGCGAGGACCTCTTGCAAACAGTGGGAAGAGCCCCGGGGATGCTTGGCTGCCTCTGACGCAAGAGCCTCCTCGCCGGTGCATTTTTGACCTTGCTTTGTGTCTCGGTTGAGCATTGGCCATCGCGCCGCCCGCCTCTTCGCACACCCACCACCCAGCGCTGGGAGGAAAGGAGGGTCCGGGGGGGACGGAGAGGGCAGAGAGAGCGGCTTTCCCCGTCCTCGGGGAAAGAGAAACTCCGCAAATGGTTTTAAGAGCTCAGGGAAGCAGCACGGCGTGCGATCGGCTGTACGGAAGGGTTGCTGGCTCCAGCGGAGCCGTGTTGAATTGCATCAGCTGGGAACCGCGTCCAGAGCGCTCGGGTCGAGAGTAACCCTTTCTGTTTATCGCCCTGGTGTTTTACACAATCTGCGAAAGCTTTATTCTCACAAACCGGCTTTCCCCTGCCCTCCCAAGCCGTCACCCTGGAAATCATACCCCAGCTTCCATATTTTGGGGGGGGGGGGGGGGAAATGGAGCGGAGGTTTATCAGTATCTCCGCCGCAACAGCGAAAGTGAGAAGGTGGTGAGACCTTATCGTCCCCACTGAGGGGTTTTCGTCACCTTCACGACGGCGAAGCTCCCGCGGGAGATGCGAACGGCGCGGTTTGGTCGGAATGCGGTTTCCCATCGCCCGGCACGGGACGCATCCTTCCCGCCGCCACCGACCACCGCGCCGGACCTCGAAACGCAGCTCCTTCCGCGTGACGCTTTTTCAGGAAGCCCGCTTGCCTTGGCGGGATGTATGTACCGTTGGGTGGAGAGCGGCAGGAAGCGGATAATTTTTTTTTTTTTTCCTCTATGTGTGCCGGTTCAGACTCTATTATTTAAAGACAGTTCCCATTTCCTAGATTGGGCAGAGGATACGGATGGAGGGAACCAGCGCATCGCCCAGCCCCGGCGCGGGCACGGCGCGGGCCGCGGACTGCGATGTGAAGGTAAGGGCCTAACGAGAAATATTTTGCTTAGGAATTAGGGGCTTTTAAATGGCCAGTGTTAAAAAAAATTAAAATTAAAAAAAATGGGAAAAAAACTAAAAAAAAAAAAAAAAAACAAAGAAAGAAAAAAGTAGAAGCAGCAGAGCGGGTAGGGCTGCCACGGAAAGGGGCTTAAAGCATCCACACGTGTTTGGGACACAGTTTCCACGGGCTTTAGAGGCTGGCTCATGAGTTTGCCGAGCTGAGCCGAGCCGAGCCCGATCGGACCGGGCCGAGCCGAGCCGAGCCCAGTTTGACCCAACCGAGCCGAGCCGAACTTGATCGGGTCGGGTCGGGCCGAGCCGAGCCCAGTTTGACCAGACCGAGCCGAGCCGAGCCGAGCCGAGCCGAGCCGAGCCGAGCCGAGCCGAGCCGAGCCGAGCCGCCCCCCGGCGAGTCCCGGATGTTGGAGCGGCCCCGCTCGCTCCGTCCTTCGCTTCCATAAAAGGCCAAGGGGCCCGGCGGCGCGGGGCGCGTTTTTCCTTTAATTATTATCCCCCTCCTCCTCCTCCTCCTCCTCCTCCTCCTCCTCCTCCTCCCTCCGCCTCCTCTGCCCGCCCGCCCCTTCTCCTCCCGCGGCGGCCCCGCAGGCAGCGGCTGGGGGGCGGCGGGGCAACGCTGCACAGCCCCGATCCCGCCCCACCGCGCCCCCATCCCGCACCACCCCCCCGCCCCGCACCCTCCCCGCCTCGGCGGGCCGGGCCGAGCCGGCGGGCGGGCGGGCGGTGAGGCGCGGCTGGCGGTGCAGGAGGCCGGGGCCATGGCGCTGGACGGGATCCGCATGCCGGACGGCTGCTACGCCGATGGGACGTGGGAGCTGAGCGTCCATGTCACCGACCTGGGCCGCGACGTCACCCTGCGGGTCACCGGCGAGATCCACATCGGCGGCGTCATGCTGCGGCTGGTCGAGAAGCTCGGTGAGTCCCCCGGCACCCCCCCCACCCGGCCCGGCACCCTGTCCCGGCGTCCTCCCAGCGACCGGACCCTGCCCCGGTGCTGTGCCTGGGCTCCCAGCACCCTGCCCCGGCACCCAGGACCCTGCCCTGGTGCTGTGCCTGGGCTCCCAGCACCCTGCCCCGGCACCCAGGACCCTGCCCCGGTGCTGTGCCTGGGCTCCCAGCACGCTGCCCCGGCACCCAGGACCCTGCCCCAGCACCCTGCCCCGGCTCCCAGGACCCTGCCCCGGTGCTGTACTTGAGCATCCTGGACCCGGGACCCTGCCCCGGTGCTGTGTTTGGGCACCCAGCATCCTGCCCGGGTGCTGTGCTTGGGCTTCCCAGGACCCTACCCCGGCACCCAGGACTCAACCCCAGTGCTGTGCGTGAGCATCCAGCACCCAGGACCCTGCCCTGGCTCCCAGGACCCTGCCCCGGTATGTGCTTTTGCTCCCAGGACCCTGCCCCAGTGCTGTGTTTGGGCACCCAGGACCCTGCCATGGCACCCAGGACCCTTCCCCCGTGCAGTGCTTTAGCTCCCAGCACTCTGCTCAGCACCTTGCCCTGACACTCAGCACCGTGCCTGCCCTAAGACCCTACCCCCAAATTTTTACATCCCAGGGCCAGTGGTGGGGCCTCAGCCCCCATCCGCCGCCTGCTTTGCACGTGGGATTTTACCCAGAGCTGGGAAACGGCTTCATTTATGGGGTGCTGGGGGGATTTTTGTGGGTGCTCTCCAGTTAACAGGACAATTTAACGCTGAGGTTGTAGCTGGCTCCGCGCTGCTTTGGCCAAGGAACGCGCCTCCGAGGGCCCTTGGCGAGCACGGGGTGATTAACGGGGTGGCGTGGACAAGTGGGGGGAACTTGGGAGACCCGGGGACGCCGCGGTGTCCGGTGGCTTTGGGTGCGCACCCGGACAAAGAGCCCGTTTGTCTGGGACGCGTGGGAACGGGCGGCCGAAGCCACCGGGACGGCTTTTTGGCGGAGGAGCCAGCTCGGGCTCAGCTCCCCGCCGAAAGCCAGAGCCCCGACGCGCCGGCCGCGGGGAGCTGTGCCCCGCCAAACCTCCCTCTTGTCTTTTTATCAGCTCTTTATGGCTCGGGTGTGTTTACTCAGCGGTACAGTCCGGGCTGGTGACTGTAATTACGCAAATAAAATATTAATTGCCAGGTCCCCGCGCGTGCCTGCGGCTGTGGGAGTAGCGGAGCTGTCAGCCGTGGGTCCCGTTTCAATGCAGCTTTAAAAATGCCGTCTTCCACCATGCTTAGGTTTTGATTTATTAATTATCTGAAGTCAAAGGAAGGAAGGGACGGATATAAATACGCTTGTTCCGAAAGGAAGCAAGTGCCTGCATCAAAGGGTCTCGTGCTGGAGATAGCCTTGACTCTCTGAAAACTTGATTTTTTTTTTTTTTTGGTTATTTTTATGCTGGAGCTGCAGAAAGATTTGCTGAAGTTGGACACTCAGTGACTAGGGGGGGGGGGAAAAAAACTAAAAAACCCAGCTTTCTAGAAACTGTTAAAAAACCCCGTCGATCACGAACGAAGAAGCGATGCTCGCCTCGCTTTCCAGCTGCGCTGGGAGATGCCGAAGCAGAGCCGGGGCCGACTCGTGTGCCGAAAGCCGGGCGCGTGCACGGGGGCCGAAGCCCTGCGAGGACCTAAATTAGCGCCTGACGTAATGCCTTCCTCCACCCCCCCCCTCCCGAAATGTGTTTGCCCGGTTCCTCTCCGCTTGTTAAATTAGGGATTGTATTAGAGGGAAGGAATGCGGCGGCCGAGGGAGCGGGGATGGTGCTCCCGGGGGGCTCAGCCCCAGCGCCTGCCCCCCCCGGGACGGTCAAGACCCGCGGAAATCTCCGGCTGTTGCCTTCCCTTTCCCCTTGGCTTTTGTCGCCAAGCCAAGCTGTACGTATTGAGTTCCTTTTAATCTTCCTGCGTGTCAGCTCTTCCAGCCCTCTCATTATTTTTATGGCTCCTCTTTGAGCCCCTGCCAGTTGATCGGGGTCGGGTTTAGCGGGGCGGGGTGGGACGGGACTCTCTTCTCGCCCTCCTCAATGCCCTCCTTCATCCAGCCCCTGCTGCTGCTTCGTCTCCAGATGGATTAATTTTGCAATTTTTCCGCGTCAAAACCCTTTCCCTGCGTTTTTAACCTATCCCTCCCTGTCGTTCCTCTGTCGCTGCCGGTGTCCGTTTCCCTTTAACAACCCCCAGCATTAAAAAAAAATAATTCATCTTTTGCAAAGCAGATTTTTTTGCCCGGAACTTTAAGGAAATATCTTAAAAATAAAGTCATCTTGCAGCGCCAGGATCTCCTATGGCCTTGAACATCATGGTAGAAGGAAAGAAAGGGGTCTGTGCCTTGGGCAGGGGTTTCCCAGCTCCATCCCTGGGGACAAACCTCCCGTAGGCTTCGTGCTGCCACAGAAAGCGGATTTTTTTTGTGACCTGCTCGGAGTTTCACTAAAGTTTTGGGGATCGCTGTGAATTTGCGGCAGACCGACCCCGCTGTAGGATGCTCCGCTGGTGAGCAGTGGGGGGGTGGGGGGGAAAGCCTTCCCTCCTCCCAGCAGCAAGGGGAGCTTGGAAAAGGGAAAAAATCGAGATTTACGTTAGTATTTTCTGATTTTTGTAGGAGAAAACGATGGCGGCACGTAGCCTTTTACCTCGGAGAGGGGTGGGATGCGCGTTGGGGTGCTGCGCTCGGAGCAGGAACGCGGGAAAGTCTCTCCTCCCCTAATTGCGAGGCTGCGGGTATCGGTAAATCTTGTTGACTCTGTCCTCGCCTGCGCGGAGCGGCTGCGGTCGGACCGTTTGGGAATAAGCAATTAAAATCTGTCACTAATGCAGGCGAGGATTGGAGGAAACCCAAGCGGCGGAGAGGGATTCTGGTTAATCAAGTGAATTGCAACGACCTGTTCGCTCCCCTGTTATTTATCACCCCGCTGGATTAAGCCACTTCGTTAATTGAGCCGTGCCCTGTGCTTGCCGGAGTCATCTCTGAAAAAATGGGCAAAAAAAAAAACAAACCACCTACTGGGGTTTTAAGAGCTGTAGTATTTAGTTGGGGTCTGCACTGGAAACTCCTGGTGCTCATGCAGGGTTTTTTAGGAATTTTGCCACTATTGACTTACAAACAAAAAAAAATAAGGCTTAAAATCACTGGGAGCAGAGGAAGGAAGGAAGTGAACGCAGGTTATTGTTGTTGTCAGCTTAAGGCTGTTTTAAACACATGCGTGGAAAAAAAAACCCACTTTTTTTTTTTTTTTTTTTTGAAATACGCTTGGGTGAGCTTTGTGGGGTGGCCGTTAAACGCGGGGTTGCGTTCGGGGGATGCTCTGTATGGGAGTGGGAATCGAAGAACAGCTGACGGCAACGGGGAAGGAGGGACAAATGGCGGCTGGCAGAGGAATGGTTTAAGACAGATGACCTAAATGTGCACTGAACGGGCTCTGAAAGTCTGCGGATAAAAGTTTTGCGGTGGAAATGCAGATTTCTCCCTGGGTTTCTTGTACAGGCAGTATACGCGTGGCAGCCGGCTCCAGCTCGCTGGGAGCACTGGTGGAGGACTGAGCACCTTTAGGGGTTTGTACCTGAAGAAAACAGATAAGTGAAAGAAAAAAAATAAATAAATAAAAATCAGGGTTTGGAATGACGATAGTCCTGGACGGAAGGGCGTTTGTGCTTGCTGCATCACCCGGCCAAGGCGGGCGGGTGGCTTGAGGTGCGTGGTGGCATCGCCGTTTTACGGGGCCAGGGTGGGCGCGCAGGCTGCGGCGGGGATAAATGTCAGAGCGAGCCCCCTGCCCTCGGTAGAGAGCGGCCGATAACGGCGGGCGGTGATGACATCTGAGGCCGTGGGGTTTTTTTTGTCAATCACCTCTTCGATAAGGGTTTGGGCAACTGGTTTGAACTCTATTGTTCCCTTGGCAGCTCCTCCACTATCTCCTTCCCATCGCTTGGGAGAGGTGGGGATGTCACCTGAGGACTGGCACAGGAGTTGTCCCATGCAAAGTGTTTTGTTTAAGGTGAAGTAGCACATCTAGCCTGCAAATGTGTCCGGGATTCACCCCAGGGGCCCAGTCCGCCACGGAATGGACGCTGCCAATGACTTCAGCTGTGCTCTTTAAGAAGATCGATTGAAAATATTAATGTTCTCCCCGTAAAGTCTTTTTCTTAATGGACCCTTTAAAGGGTTATGAATAAAACACCAAAAAAAGTGCAGCGTCATCCGTTTCCCCAGGTTTGTGTTTGAGGTTTTGCAGTGCTTGTAAATGCTCCGAGCCATCCTGAGTCTCGCTGGGGAAATTCCTTGCCTTGAAACTGGAATGAACTCTTGGAAACAGCTTCAAGCTACGTCAGAGAAATGCAGAGTCCTCGCCCCAGCCCATTTCTGGTGGAAGCACGAGGCAGGATGAGTCTGCAGTGCTGTCTTGCGGGTGATTTGCTCCTTTTGCTTTGGAGTTCTCCAAGGAGAACTTGGGTAGGGGCTCACTGCGTGGCCACGTGTGCTTTGCCGTTAGGAGAGGCGAGAGGAACAGCTGGAGGCTAAAGAGAAATAAAGGAAGGATTTTACTGTAGCCACGCTTTCCGAAAATACGTATCCGAGCATCAGTGCTTGGCGCCTGGAGTACGGTCGGGGAGTTTCTCCGGTCCGTGCCGCCAGGATGGCAGCTGAGCATCTTCATTTGCGAGATCTGCGGATGCTTATCTGGCCGTCAGTTCTCGGTCGAGACCAGAAGGATGTTTTGCTTCCAAACGGGCGCTCGGTCGCTCCTCAGTGTTGCTTTTCAAGCACGTGGCGTTCACGAGAGCGCTCTCGAGTGCCGTTGACTACGCCGGGAGGCTCGCGAGAAGCTGTTTGTGTTCCCTGTGAGGTGGGGTGGGGAGTGGTTGTCTCGAATAACGCGATAAACGGTGGCGGTGTTTGCTGCCGAGGGCGGCGTGGGCCGCCGCGGTTTGGGCGGGCGGGACTCCTGTGATGCTCCCTCTGAGCCCAGGTTTTTCTCCTCGTCTTCCTCGACTTCCGCAGCCAGCGAGAGGTGGGATGGCGAGCGCAGAGGCTGGGGGAAGCTGGCATGCCGCTGAGCGCAGGAGTCCTCCCGCTCCAGAAACAGGCGGTGGTTTTGGGCCATTTTGAGGTGAAAATGGTACCCTGGAGGCTGCCCGGCAGAGATGCTGCCCCTTCAGCAGCATCTTCAAGGAGACCAGGGGAGCTGCTGATGCACCCTGCATTTACGTATCGCCACTTGGTTAATATCTTTGAATACTTCTCCCTTGAATAACACATTTTTTAGTGGCATTTTAGTGACAATATGCAAGTGCCTGTTAACACCGATGCTCTCTGGCCACGCTCATTGATCCGTGCCGGGCTGGCTCTTTATTTTACATCCAGCTTTTGACTCCAGCAAGTTTCTACGTGGGCCCACACCAAATTACAAGGATTGTGGCTCAAATAATGTCCTCTTTGTTAGCGTGAGTGGAATATCCATCTGAACTGCCAGTGGCCAGAGGAATTTGGGACGGGGGTAGGTAAAAGCCATATGCAAGCAGCTCCAAGCTGCGATCACAGCAATTAATATTTCCACACAGAGTGGCAATGACTCTTTGTAAGCCAAAAAAAAAAAAAATTAAATTTTAATTTTTTTTTTTTAATTCTTTCACTACAAGCCATCTGCTTTGGCTCAAAAAAGCCCGGCTGATGACACAGATCCCGGTCCGAGGAGGAAGACAGCAGGGCAGGAGGCGGCGGCGACGTTCCCGCGGATACTAGAGCCTGGGTTTGTCGTACCACAGACAGGAAATTGTTGGGTTTGCTGCTCCCACCCAGCCCAAATCAGTAGTTTCCTCTTCCAGCTCCCTCAGGTTTCGATTTGACGTAAGGCGCGTGGGGAAGCCCGCGTGGGGAGCTGCATTTGCCGCACTCGCATCACTCCAAAGGAGCTAAAATGATAGAAATCGTCACACTCACATATTTCCCTCTTTTTTTTTTTTCCCTTTTTTTTTTTTTGCCCCCATAGCGACTTTTATTTTCCCCACCCTTCTCCATCAGGGCTTGCATTTCACCCAGGCGTCTGGCCGAGTTTCTCTCAACCGTATAAAAACCCAAACAAATTGTACTCAAAATAGTTTAAATTTTCTCTCTAGAAGCCAAATGCCTCCAGGTGTCCCCTGGCAGGGATTTTTGAATCCTCGTTCTGTGCTGTTACGCGTGCAATGGTTGCATTCAAAGCAGGCACCGTCCTCCTCTGGGTACCGGGGTAAAATCGTACCCCACCTCATTTTTGGGGTGGAAAACTGGCATTTGGTGATTGTCAGTCTGAAACCCGCAGCGGTCTGCAAGCTGATGAGCAACTTCTTGCAGCCCTGCTGTGGGATATTGTAAAAAGCAAGGCAGGAACCTGGATTTTAACCCTCGGTCTCGGATTGTGAGGGGAGGGGGAGAGCGGAAAGGAGAGCGGATAACTGCGTGGAATTGTGGATGTGGGGACTGTTTACCGAGTTGGGAAAGAGCAGAGGGAGTGTTTGCACTGCAAACCTCGGTTGTTTCAACATCACCGGTGACACTGCTACTGCGAGCGCCTATTTTGGGTGTTTGGGGGAAATTTATTTTTTTTTATGGTGATTTTTTTCTTACAGACAAGGGGAAGGAAGGAGCTCTTGGCACGCTGACTTCAGCCCGGCGTCCAGCTTTGGGCGTGCTTGGGGCAAAAAGCTTCGTAGTGTTAAAACATCCCAAAGAAGACGCATTTCTTTGTTCTCGTCCTGAAATGTGAATTAACCAATAGCTTAGAAAGGGGCAGAGAAACAGAACTTCTCAGCTGGTGGGGTTTGGTTCTGAATGTTCTCGGTGGCTTTCAGGGTTTTCCAGTGGTCGTAATTTGGAAAAATACCGAGAGCCTCAAATTCCTGCTGGATGGAGAAATAACGAGTTTGAGCAGAGCTGTAGTAATTTCGTTTTCTTGCCCAGGTTTGCTTTTGCACGTTGCTCTGCTTTCGGTTGTCCAGGCTGGAGCTTCTACCAGGTAGAAGTGACGGGGAAGGAGAAGAGCTCAGCAAACCAGAGGAAAGCTTCTTTATTTTCTTTTTGATTTTCGGAGAACTGTGCTCCTCGGTTTTTCTTGCACTCGCCTGTTTTCCAGCGAGTTTGCAGCAGCTCTGGGTCCATCTCGCACTCCATGCCCGTTCAAATACGAACCTTGGTCAGGAGCTGTGCGCGTGGCACATCCATGAGCCTGCAGTGGTCCCTCTTCTGCAGACCAGGTGGGACCTTGGAGACTGCCGATTTTTAGTAAAAAGTGGCTGAATTTAGAATCATAGAACGGTTTGGGTTGGAAGGGACCTTCAAAGCCCATCCAGCCCAACCCCCCTGCACAGAGCAGGGACATCTCCAACCAGATCAGGTTGCTCAGAGCCCCGGCCAACCTGGCCTGGAATGTTTCCTGGGATGGGGCACCCACCACCTCTCTGGGCAACCTGGGCGAGGGTTCCACCACCCTCAGTGTAAAAAATGTCTTCCTTATATCTAATCTAAACCTACCCTCTTTCAGTTTAAACCCATGACCCCTTGTCCTATCACACCAGGCCCTGCTGAAGAGTCTCTCCCCACCTTCCCTGCAGCCCCCTTTGGGCACTGAGAGCCGCTCTAAGGTCTCCCCGGAGCCTCCTCTTCTCCAGGCTGAACAGCCCCAGCTCTCTCAGCCTGGCCTCACAGCAGAGCTGCTCCAGCCCTCTTAGCATCTGCGTGGCCTCCTCTGGACCCTCTCCAGCAGCTCCACGTCCTTCTGATGTTGGGGGCTCCAGAGGTGGACGCAACACTGCAGGGGGAGTCTCACCAGAGCGGTGGAGAATTTGGATGGCAGGTTGGGAATGGCGTTGGGAAGGGGATGTCTGTAGGCGAACAGGTGATTTTTAGCTTGCAAAACAACTAGGCAGCAAGCAAAAATTCATCTTGCCAATTATTACATTTTAAATCTCTTACCAGCCGATTATACGTGTTTGGTGACTGTTTTCTTTCTTCCCCCTCCTCCCTGCAGGCATGAGCTGATCTAGTCGGGGATGTCCCTGCTCCTTGCAGGGGGGTTGGACTGGGTGGGCTTTGAAGGTCCCTTCCAGCCCAAACCAGTCTGTGATTCTATGCATACTTTCAGAAGGATTAATTGCCAAAACTCCCAATGCAATTAGAAAGTCAGCGTTTTATGAAATTGCCTGGAGAGAGCTGTATCGCTGTCTTCCTCGCTGATAACACACAGAGCTTTGCTCCACATGAGGTCTGGCTCGAGAGCCGTCTTTTGCTTGGTTGTGCGATGGGTGAGGTGGAGCCAAGCTCGAGGCCGCCGTGGCTGCCGAGGAGGGGTGACACTCCTTTCCCTTTTGCTCTGCCCCGGAGGGGATGCGCTTTGGGCGAAACGTGGAAGGTTTGGTGTCCCTCTCCTGGAAGGTTTGGTGTCCCTCTCCTGGAAGGTTTGGTGTCCCTCTCCTGCAGAGCGGCATCCCAAATGGTCTACGAGAGAGGGACCAGCGCTGGCTCACATTTTTGGTGTGGGGGGACAGTTGCAACCCTCGCTTTCTGGTGGGCTGAGCTTTTGCTGGAGAATAACCGTCGCTGAGGCACGCTCAGGGAATTGCCTGGGGAGACTGATGTTTCGGATGAGAAGCTGGGAATTCGGTTTGCCTGTTCGGTCCTCCTTTATCCGCCGTATGGCATCCGTCCCGCCGAACGTCCTCTGGCTTCGGTATCGGGTATGATGTCTTTTTGGCAGGGACCGGCTCCCTTATGCCTTGCACGTTCGTTGGGGATGAGTCAGGGCTGCAAGCTGCTGGCACCGTCGCTTTTCCTTTTCGGTGAGGGAAGCGCGCTGCGGGGCTGGAGGGTGAGGGCTGGTAGTCAAGGCAGTTGAGTGCTCCCTGGAGAAGTGGTTTTCCTTCCTTCCTTCCTCTGCTGCTGTCCTTCGGTCTGACGCTTCCTATTTGGTGCTGGGTGAATCATGGAAACCACGCTCCTTAATCGAGTTTTCTGCCATTTCTCACGATTCCATGCGAGGCAGGGAGCAGCAGCCGGTGAAAGCCTCTCTGGAGGGATGCTTGATGGCTGGGGGGAAACACTCAGCAAAATCAGGTTGTAAAGATCTTGGGTTTTTTTTTTTAAAAAAAAAAATCCACCCTTGTTTTCCTTTATTCCCTCCTGTAGAAAAATGAGCAAGCCAAATGGGTCGGGAGTGCTGGTGCAAGGATTTAAAGCAAAGCTACACGGCGTTTGCAAAGACCTTCCTGAGCTGCTCGGGGCTCGTTAGCGTGAGGGGTGCTGGGGGGCCGAGGTGGCCCCGGCTTTCGGCTCCTCCAGAAAGTTTCTCGACGTTCCTGGGTCCGCAAACCCGCTCTCCCTGCCCGGGGCGGGGCTGCGCTGAGCAGGTGAGCAGCTCGGAGAAACCCAGAGACCTCCTGCTGCAACAGACGCTGAGAAAGAAAATAGATTTTGTTATATACGTGTATTTATTTATAGTGAATTTATGCATAAAAACATAATAAAAGTGTGCGGGTGCCTCTAGGGCAAACACCCTGTGCTGTGTTTCGGTACGAGCGGTAGATACTGCTGTGGCGTCGTGATGAATTAAATTTCCAAGTGCTAGTTGAGTAATCCTATTAACGCTGAAAAGAGCTTCCTTCCTAGAGTTTACTTTCCAAAAAAAAAAAACCCAACAAAATCACTTTCAGGCTTGTCAGGATTTGCTCTTCTCAAAGCCTCCGCGCGGGCCCGGCTCCGGCAGAGATGCTGGAAGGCTCAGCATCCCGCGGGGCGGGGAGCAGCGTTTTGGGGGGCGTTTGGACGCAAGGTGTCAGCTTCCTGCTTTTGCAGAGGTGCTCGTCGACGGCGTGGGCTCGCACCGCATCCCTGCTCTGCGCACAGATTATAAAACAATACCGGTAAAATTTCCCCGGGGGCTTTCGCCGCGCCTCGTCGCTGGGCCGCGTACGTGGTGGGGCTCTTCAGGAGCAGGGCCTGGTTTTGAGCAACAAAAAGATTAATCAATGCTTTTTTTTTTTTTTTTTGTCACCTTTTTGGCACTTCGGTTACCATCCCTGCCCCGTCGAGACGTAGCCTTGCCCTTGTAATCCTCACTTACGAACCCAATAAAAGCGCAGTTTTACCCCAGCAGCGCAGCAGCGTGTTCCCTCATTAGCAGAAGACATTCCGTAATTTTTCTGAGCAAGGACACGTTGAACATCTGCATTCAACATTGCGTCCTGATGTGCTCAGTGTCCTCCACAGGCTTGCTTTGTGGTTTTGGTTTTTTTTTTAACTCTTCCCTTTTTTTTTTTCATTGCTCTTGACTAGCTCTCTGCGACTGCACGGCGTGCTTTGACGTCAGGATTTCGCGGCGCTGAACCACGAGCGTGTCCCCTGGCACGCCGGGACGAGAGGGAGGGCTCCTGCGCTCCGTCGTGGTCGCGGGAATCACAGCGTTGGGAACAAGGCTGCTTTTGTCCATATTTTGTGCTTTTCTTTTTTTTTTTTTTTTTTTTAAACAACCGAAACTATTTTTCATGCAAGAAATGTTCTTAGATTTAAATTCCAGCACAGGTCCGCCCTGTTTTGGAGACCTCCGTGGGTGTGTGTAGATGTTCTCCTGAACATTTGTTCTCCTGGAAACAAAATAGGGTAAAATAGTGGTGGTGGTTGCCCGAGGTGGTAAATAGGGAAGAATTCAAGGTACCGCTGTGCATTCACCGGTGGTAAAAGCCACTCCTCAGGTGGCTGCTGCAGAGTGGCTGCTGTACGCTGTATTTTTCGTAGCCTGGGTTAAAAACATACAGGGCACGCAATTAAAACTCCTTATTAAATCTCATTAGTACCAAGAGCATCAGATTGTCCTGGCTACGGCTTCGTTGCAGCGGTCTGATAATAATTTCATAGGGTATTTATCTCTGCATGTCAAAGTTTAATTTTTCAAGTGTCATGGCTGGAGGCTGGAAGGGTTTTTGTTCCATTTTGGACTTTGCTCTGCGATTAAATCCCCGTTGGGGGGGGTGGAGAGGAGTCTATGCCAGCGCACGCCATACCCCAAAAGACTCAAATCCGCACTAAAAAATAGATTTTTTTTTTTTTTTTTTTTTTTTTGCCCCAAGACAGCGACCATGCCACCCAGCAAAACACATCAGCCTTTCTGTTGGACTCAAGATAAATGAAAACAACTCTGTTTTTATTTTATTTTTTTTTTTCCATAATTGTCCTGGAAGGAGTGGCTTTGGCATGCTTGAAGGAATCTGGGTGTAAAGAGGTCAACATGAGCAGCGAGGAGTCGATGTCCCGTCCCTCCCGGAGGGAGCGATGGGTTCGGCTCTGTAGATACACGTGTGTGTACGTATATACCCATAAAATAAGGGTACAGCTATGTGTGTGTGTGTGTGTCGTCGCAGCCTGGGCTCATCCCTCTCATGAGTACTGGGTCCAGCTCTGGAGCCCCCAACATCAGAAGGACGTGGAGCTGTTGGAGAGGGTCCAGAGGAGGCCACGCAGATGCTGAGAGGGCTGGAGCAGCTCTGCTGTGAGGCCAGGCTGAGAGAGCTGGGGCTGCTCAGCCTGGAGAAGAGGAGGCTCCGGGGAGACCTGAGAGCGGCTCCCAGTGCCCAAAGGGGGCTGCAGGGAAGGTGGGGAGAGACTCTTCAGCAGGGCCTGGTGTGACAGGATGAGAGGTCATGGTTTTAAAGTAGAAGGAAGCAGATTCAGACTGGATAGAAGGAAAAACTTTTTTACTCTGAGGGTGGTGGAACCCTGTCCCAGGTTGCCCAGAGAGGTGGTGGATGCCCCATCCCTGGGAGCATTCCAGGCCAGGTTGGATGAGGCTGTGAGCAACCTGATCTGGTTGGAGATGTCCCTGCTCCTTGCAGGGGGGTCGGACTGGATGGGCTTTGAAGGTCCCTTCCCACCCAAACCATTCTGTGATGCTATGATTCTAAATCCCAATCCCCACAGCAACTGGGAGGACTTCTCAAAAGCAAGCGATGGTCTTGCAGCCGTCCCCAGCAAATTCGCCGGATCCGATCCGCGGACGCAGGAGCTCAACCCTGCACCAGCGTCCGCAGGCGGGAGAAGGAAACGCAGCGGTATTTAACGGTTGTATCAGGAGTTTCTGCAAAGTAAATAATATTAATGACCACGAGAGCAGGCGCTGGCTGGAGCGAGACCTTCAGCAGCGCTCTTGGCTGTAAAATTTTTCTTTATTCTTGCCCTACCCCAGTACCTCTGTCCTGCTCCACGCGCTCGATTCACCGTTTTTTGGTACTTCTGAATGTTTTGGGAATGTTAGCCACATTCTCTGATTTTTTTTTTTAGCGACGTGAAGATGTACCTCATTGACACGCACCGCTTGATAGTACGTGGAAAAGGAAAGCCTACCAAAGCAACCACATGAGGTTACGTGCAATGAGGTTTTTTTTGTGATATTTTGTGGTTTTTTTGTTTTTTTGGTTTTTTTTCATCCCCTCTCTTTTACTTTTAGTCTTCAGTTGCTCTCCTTTTCAAGTTTTCTCGATACTTCTGCCTTGCTTTCCACGCATAGTGACCGTGCAATGCATCCGGATGGGACAGAAGGGCGCGGAGAAGATTGCATCCCCTCCCGGCGCGCTCACGCAGGACACGCCGGGCACTCCCCAGCTATTTATTGCCGGAGGTCTCTTCTCCTTTGAAGGAGTTTTTCTTCCCTGTCAGCTTCCCAAGAGGGGTGTGGAACCAGCCAACACCCAGCCTCTGGCTTGGAGAGCCCCTGGCCGCTCCTCGGGCTCGCGAGCGCGGGATTAATGCCTTATCAGCAGGTATTTCAGCTTCAAGGTACTTTAATCCCCCAGCCGCCTCTCGAGCCGTCTGCTGCCTGCAGTTGGGGTTTTAAACATGCTGTGCTGTCCGCATCTGTATTTTTTTTTTCCAGTAGAATGCGTATTGCATATTTTTTAAAAATAATGCAGCCCATGTTTTTTTTTTTTCTTCCATCCTTATAAAAACCCTCCACCAATTTCAGCCCATCTGTCCCATACCCATTGAAATGCTGGAAAGTTTTATTTTTGTTGGTTTTTTTTTTTTTCTCTGTAGATTACCAAGTACAAAACCCACTGTTTGCAAGAGGAAATGCTTAGCTTGTGAGTTGGTTTCAGTCCTTGCACCATGTCTTATATATGTATCTAGTATTTATACATGCGTGTGCGTATAGATGTGTATGTATATGACACGTGTGTGTATATATGCTGTATATGCATATATTTTTAATATATCATAGATCACAGAATGGGTTGGGTTGGAAGGGACCCTCAAGGGTCACCCAGCCCAACCCCCCTGCAAGGAGCAGGGACATCTCCAACCAGATCAGGTTGCTCAGAGCCCCGGCCAACCTGGCCTGGAATGTTTCCAGGGATGGGGCATCCACCGCCTCTCTGGGCAACCTGGGACAGGGTTCCACCACCCGCAGCATAAAAAACTTTTTCCTTCTATCCAGTCTGAATCTACCTCTCTCTATTTTAAACCATGACCCCTCGTCCTGTCACACCAGGCCCTGCTGAAGAGTCTCCCCGTCTTTCCTGCAGCCCCCTTGAGGCACTGGGAGCCGCTCCCAGGTCTCCCTGGAGCCTCCTCTTCTCCCGGCTGAGCAGGAGAGCCTGTTCTCTCTCAGCCTGGCCTCACAGCAGAGCTGCTCCAGCCCTCTCATCATCTCCGTGGCCTCCTCTGGACCCACTCCAACAGGTTCACATACTTCTGCTGTTGGGGGCTCCAGAGCTGGACGCAGCGCTGCAGGGGGGTCTCACCAGAGCGGAGCAGAGGGGCAGAATCCCCTCCCTCGCCCTGCTGCCCACGCTGCTGGGGATGCAGCCCAGGGTGCCGTTGGTTTCTGGGCTGCAAGCACACGTTGCCAGCTCATGTTGAGCTTTTCGTCCACCATCACCCCCAAGTCCTTCTCCTCAGGGCTGCTCTCCATCCGTTCTCCCCCAGCCTGGATTTGTGCCGGGATTGCCCCGACCCAGGTGCAGGACCTTGCCCTTGGCCTGGTTGGACTCCATGAGGTTGGCACGGGCCCACCTCTCCAGCCTGCCCAGGTCCCTCTGGATGCCATCCCTCCCCTCCAGCGTGTCGACAGCACCACACAGCTCGGTGCCGTCGGTGAACTTGCTGAGGGTGCGCGCTGTCCCACTGCCCATGGCGCCCACAGAGATGTTGAACAGGGCCAGATGTGTATATATGATGTAAGTGTGTATATATACGTTTATATAGATAATATATTTTTATATATCTGTACGTGGAGCAATCTGAGGTATTGCGTGGGTAACGGCAAGGTATTTTCCTACCTCAACTTCCAAGCGTGCCTAGACCAGAGCAGGAATAATCATCGTTAAAGGCCCCCATGGTGCACACCCACCCTTGGGGAAGGGCCAGGACCGGGGCGGGCTGCTGTGCGAATTCTGCTCCTCTGGAAAAACAACCAGTGGGATGGACGGGCTTTGGCTCTGCCCTGTTTTGTACCGGTGGAGGATGATCCTTCCGTATTATTCCCCCAGGAGGGCTGAAGTCTTGAATCCGTTGCTCTAAAAGCCGTCGCTTGTAATTAAGAAATGAACTGAAATCTCTGCTTGCGTCCGCCGTCTCTCCTGAGGTGAGGAGCATTTGCAGCTTCAGCTACAAATCTTTGTTGCCAAAAATCAAACAAAAACCCATGGTGCAAACCAGGCAGGCTTGCAGAAGTTCCCTCCAAGCTTTTTGCAGGAAGTTTTTGATCGTCTGCCTCCGACGTGGAGGCGATGGCGGGCTCTTCGCTGTCCTGTGGATTTAATCAGGGATGTGTGCGTGAAAGGGGTTGCCGCTACCTCACAGGGAGCGTTTCCCAGAGACGGAGCCCACCGCTTCCTGCTCTCCACACCCAAATATCAATCTAGTGGGGTTTAACCATGTGCTGGGGAAGGGGGAAAAAAAAAAAAAAAGGTTTATTTGGTCGTATCAGGGCTCTATTGTCCGGAGCGGTGCACGGAAGGAGGACCCATCTGCAGCAGGGGATATCCCGAAATAACAAGGCAAATGCCGTGTTTATGTAACGCTGGAGACTTGTATACTATTGCTAGTAAGTGATGAGCTCGCACAGAGAGCCTGCCAAGTGACGGTAATGCTTCCTGAAGAAAGGAGCTTCGGTAGCTGCCGCAGAATTGGAGCAGAAAAGGCACTTTTAAAATCCACGGATCGGCGTTTGTTGCTTAAACGATAATTGTATATGCTTGTATCTGTGCAGCAGCAGTCCTAAAATTCACGTACACTTTGTAGGCGTCTCAGTTAAGACTTATCTTCTGCTCCCTGAATTCTAGATGGGAATTCAGTGGCAGCCGTGGGAATAAAAACCTGCGGCTGTAATTGCGCTGGACAAGCTGGTGTGGTGTAATTGCCGCGAGGCACTGGCGTGAATTGACAGCTAAGGATGTTTAAGGTTTAAAATACTTTTATTGAGCAGCCCTTCGCCTCTTCTCGTAAGGTTCTGTCCTCGCAGAGCTCTCCGCAGCTGTCTGGGCGATTTCGGATGCCTCTTACGTGTGCGGGACCGTCTGAACAGCTTTTCAAGGTGAACGGCAAGCTTGCTCTGTGGGTTTTGCGGCACAAAATGTCCTCGGCGTCACCTATGCCACATCTTGGCATGGTTTGGGGAGGCAAACAAAAATCAGGTTTTTCCTCCAAATAAATAAATAAATAAATAAATAAATTTCACAGCTGGGTCCTCCAGGCTCCCAGCAGCCGAGGTTTCGGTTCAGGCTGCGCGGGGAGGTGGAGGAAGCGGGGAGCGGGGATTATTTTTTATGCCGGGAAGGAAGCGCTGTGCTTCCCTTTCCCGCTGGCTCCTGGAGCTCGCCGTCCCCTCCACCACTGACGGCTCCACCCTCCGCGTCTCCGCAGCCTTCACCTGGCAGGTTCCTTGTCTGGCAGGGGAGCGTCGGTGGCAACGATTCGCTGTGTGACCCTAGCAAATGCAGCTTGTCCAGGGATCTCTCCGTGCTCTCCTTCGCCCGAGGTGACCGTGGTGGGAGGATGCTGTTTTACTGCGCTGAGGACACCTAAATCCTGGTGGCTTTGGCATTCTTCTCTCCCTGCCGTGCCGTAGCTGGGAATCGGCCCGATTTAGACTAATACGGGTGGATTTTCCCACCTCACCAAACAATTCTGTTTCTTTTCCTGTTTGCTTTGATCAAGGTGCTGATGAACGCTTGCCGACCTTGACCGTTTCTGCTGCTTTGCACCACAGCGTTGCCGTAAGGCTGGTAGACCTCCTGGCTGGAGATAGCAGCTCAGGGATGCGCAGGGAGGATTTAACAGCTCAGAGGAGCTTCTGGATCTGCAAACACCTCTGCTGAGATTTGCAGCCTGCTTTTGGACCTGTAGTAACCTTTTGAATTTGAGGTTTGGGATGTCTGAAATGCGTTTGCGGTGCTCGGAGAGCTACGCGGGCTCTCGGCTTGCTTTCCGTAAATACGAATCGGCCAGTCCCGCGACTGACCCTAGTAAATGGGAAGAGACTGAGCTGGAATAATAAGCCTTGTCGTAAAGCTGTAACCCCGACAAATCGGTAACTCGTGAACTGGGACCCTGGTGACGGTTTATAAACCTTTGGTCAGGTTTAACCGGGCGGTTGCCGTTCCCTGGTGTGTAAGGATTGCTCCGAGCCCTGCATCGAGCCTGCTGCCTTGCGAAGCACCAGAGTTTTTCTTGTCGACGTGTGAGTGTTAAACTCAGCCCCACAAGTCAGCTGCTAAACATTTGCCAAGCTCTTTTATATGTAACTACCCCATGGGGCAGCCACAGACCTTTACCTTGCTGGCCGTAGCCAGCATCTCACCGTTAATTCAAAGCGTTAATTGCTCTCAGGCCGAAAGACGATGCTGTGCGTATTCGTGCCACGGCCTGAAAGGTTAATCTGCAGCGTAAACCCAAATCCCTTCTGTTAGCCCTAAGTGTTAGTGATTCAAAATGCCTTTTTTTTCCTCCCCCCGGACTTTCAGTGCCAATTTATTCAGCTTTCAGTAGGGCAGAAGTTGGACTTCATTACCAAAGTCCATTGTAATGATCTCTCAGATTTTTTTGAGAGTAGCCAAGGCTTGTGCAAGTTTGCGTGCTTTTCTATATTTGGTTTTGTTTAATTTGATTGTACAAAGCTGTTGAAAAGCCTAGCTGAACATTTCCACTTTCCTGCTGCATGATTATGCCATTAGACCAGGAGTTCAAAGAAGAAAAAAAAGCTTCTGCTGGGTTTTCTCCATAACCCTGAGCTTGAGATCCAGGTTTTCAGATAGGGACAGAAAAAGTTCGTTTGTCCCGTTGTTCTCGTCTCGAGTGAGTTCAGATGTGACTTGTGGAGATAATCTTCATGATGTCAGCCCTGGAGTGAGCTGTTTGGTACCTTCAGCCTGTTGGGTGGTGTGTCTCCTGGGGCTTCACCCCTGGGCTCCGCTGGGTTTGCCCTTGGCTTTCTGGCTGGTGCCGCGCTGTGCGCAAGCATCTGCTGGAGGGTGGAGGGAGGAGCGGTTGTAATTTGGGTTAAAGTGATGTTTCCCGTTGGGATTCTGGGATCTGAGGAGGAGCTGGAGCTGAAAACTGAATTATTTTATTACTGACGCCTTAATCTGGGAAGTGCCATGCTTTCAAGCTTCTTTTTTATTATGAAAATTAAAATAATCCTCATTCAAAGTCCATAAACTCAGAACTTGCTGGTAACTCTATCATTTGCAATATCGACTGCAGAAGTGTCCCTGTAACTTGTCCTGCAGCCTTTTGAGGTTCTCCTGTGCTTGCCCAGATGACATCCTGAGGAAACACTTGATTTTTCCTTTGGAACAAGAGCTCTGGCTGTCCACGTTGCTGTCACCGTCGATGCTGATACACCCCCTGGTCGGTATTTTTGGAGACGGAGGGTTTAGGCTAAGCAGAGTTTTGCAAAATGCAGCTGCAGCGCCTGGGTTGTTCCCTCCCCATCTCCTTCCCTTTGTCTGCTGTGGTGGTGGGACATGGCACCATTAACACCGGTCAGTGGTTGTCAGACTGGGAGATGCTCCACAGGAATGCCAGGGGAATGCAGGGAGAGCAGGGCAGGTGTTGGCAAAAAATATTCCAGGTGTTAAGGAAAATACTGCACAGTGGTTGTCTTTTTGAGTTAGCACCATGCTTTGGTTCCCCAAAGGCTTCCCAGGTTGGCTGTGACCTTCAAAGAGCCTGTGGAAAGAGATGTGGCTGTTGGGTTTTGCACTGTTGTTCCTTTGGGAAGTAACTTTTCATTCCATTTGGGAATTTCTCAGTTTTGTTTGTAGAAAGTAAAGAACTGGAGAAGACACATTGTTGAATTTATGTAGACCTCCTCCTATTTCTGCTTTCCATGTGTGCCCAGGTGGCTGGACTCACCTTCGGGTAGCTCAGGTGTCCTAGGTGGTGGGGATGGGGAAACCCAAGGATTGCTAGTTAGCCTAAAAAACCAAAATCCCTCCTGGGGAAGGTGTCCGGTCGTTCATGACCCCCTTGGCTTCATGCTCCAGCCTCATCGCTGCCAGGCTGAGTGATGCACAGGCACGTTGTGTCTCATCCTTATTCCTCTTGGGTTCTTCCCTACTTTTATCTCCGTGGTGGCTTCTAGGTGCTATTGAGTACAAGGAATTATTTGTATCTGGGAAGGGCTGTCAGCGTTTTTGGATCGATAGTCACTTCTCAGTTAAACGCATTTAAACTTCTACTTCTGTCTTTTGAAGGCCGATTCTGGTCCCGGTTTTAACTGGTAAAATGGTTTCTCTGTTGTAGATGTCAAGAAAGACTGGTCAGATCACGCGCTGTGGTGGGAAAAGAAGAAAACTTGGCTCCTTAAAACGCACTGGACGTTGGACAAATACGGGATACAGGCTGATGCCAAGCTCCAGTTCACACCTCAGCACAAGCTGCTGCGCCTTCAGCTGCCCAACATGAAGTACGTCAAGGTGAAAGTCAACTTCTCGGACAGGGTCTTCAAGGCCGTTTCTGACATCTGCAAAACGTTCAGTAAGTAGCGAGGGCTCAGAGCCGCCGGTGGGCAGGTTGTCGTTTGGTTCAGCTCCTAAACGTGTGCTCGTCTCGTCAATTTAGTAAATTGCTGGGATTTTCCACCTTCCAACACCCAAGTGACCTGGGCATCAAGAAGCCTGGACGTCTGCTGTTTTTCCCGTGCAAATCTAATCTTTTGTGTGCAAATACTTAAATAAGGGGACTGATCGTACCACAAATGTAAGAAGAAATACATTTTCTATGCTAAATTCTGTTTCATAGCAAGCCTGTTCCGGTTTTATCTTAGGCGAGGCAGTAGCAGCCCTGCTTTGTGTTAAAGCAAGCTGCTGGTGTTGGGTTGTCATTTTTTTTTTTTTTCCTGCAAATTTATGTGCTAGATGAAAAACAAACCCTGAAATAGGAAACCTGCCAGCTCCATGGGTTCTCTTTCCAGTGGAAAATCATATTAGAGATTAAGTGATGGTGCTTCACTGTAAAACTGTCTGGTGGAGGGAAGGAACCGAGACTCCCTCTCTCCTCCCCAACTCCTCTTCACGATCTCTTTTGTTGAGAAGAAGCCCCAGAAGAAAGGGTGGAATCATAGAATGATTAGGGTTGGAAGGGACCTTTCAAGGCCACCCAGTCCAACCCCCCTGCAAGGAGCAGGGACATCTCCAACCAGATCAGGTTGCTCACAGCCCCGGCCAACCTGGCCTGGAATGTTTCCAGGGATGGGGCATCCACCACCTCTCTGGGCAACCTGGGCCAGTGCTCCACCAGCGTCAGCATAAAAAATTTTTTCCTAATATCTAATCTAATGGGTGTTTTCCTGCCAGATGCACAGGGCTTGTCCCAGGCTGATCTTTGTCCCCCCCGCAAAAATCCCAGGAGATGATAACTTTGCTCCAAGGAACTCAAATACACCCTCGAAGTGGGCTCGGTGTCGGTGTCCTTCCCCGTTGCTCCCCTCTGAAAGGAGCCTGCAACCCGACCTCGACCGTAGTAAATCTATTTCTGCTCTCAAAAAGCAGCCAGGGTTACTCTTGGCTGACCCAGTTCTTTCGTGAGGCAGGAAGAGCTCAGCCGTACGTGCGGTGTTGTGGCGTGGCGGCCAGCACATCTGTGGTTAGGTCGGTATATATAGCTGATTATGAATCTTTGCTATTTCTTTCCTGTTTGTTGGGGTTTTTTAAATACAAATATTGGGCAATTTCTCCTTAAAATAGAAAAGGCTTAGCCAGCGTTATTTCCCAGTCCGTTTTGCTCCCCCTCCTCCCATCTCCCGTTGCCTTTTTTAATGCCGTGCTAGACGGAGAGGTCAGAGGCATCTGCGTGGTTGCCGACGAATCTTTCTAGCAGTGAGTCACCTCAGGAAATTCTGATACGCTTAATCACGTAACGAGAGATCTTTCGCCGCCGCCGCTGAGCAGTCAGAACCTTACATGGGCCTGAAGCAGCTATTGATTCGGCTCCAGGGCTCTCGGTGTATTTAGGAACAAACCAGCAGAATAACGCTAATATTTGAAGACGTGGACGGGGAAGAAGCCGCTCGGGTAGCTGCAGCCCAGCTGTGGTGGGAGCTCTCCGCGGCAGGCGGGGGGGACGCATCCATCGAGAGCGGTTCTGACTTTCCTTCCGTGGCATCCGACGTGCTAGAATAAATGTTCCCGGTTTTGGGGAAAGTGGGGTTTTTGCTGGAAACTTCACTCTCCTTTTAGTGACTGTTACCAGGCCGAGCTGTTTGAGGACTGGCGGAAACCACGTGGCCGAACGCCGCGATTAAATCTTGCTGGGAGCCAGGTGTTCGGCGGAGCTGCGGGGAAGACGGGCACATTGATCTGAGGGAAGAGGGGATGAGGATGTGGGGAGGTGGCAGTAGTGGAGCTGGAAGGGCTGGGATGCTCCTCCCTGGACCAGAGAGGTATTTGGACACCTATATAATATATACCTGTTTATTGTATAGATGTCCAAATGCCACTATTTTTATGTATATATAATATAATATTGGCTATATTTTAACATATATTTAATATATATAATATATAGGTATATTTTATGTATATTTATATATATAATAGATGTCCAAATACTGCTATTTTTATATATATATATAAAAAATATACAGGTGTCCAAATGCTTCTGTGGTCCAGGGAAGAGCTTCCCAGAGCTGTTGTGACAGGACGAGGGGTAATGGTTTCAAAATAGAGAGAAGCAGATCCAAACTGGATATAAGGGAGAAATTTTCTTACACTGAGGGTGGTGGAGCACTGGCCCAGGTTGCCCAGAGAGGTGGTGGATGCCCCATCCCTGGAAACATTCCAGGCCAGGTTGGCCGGAGCTCTGGGCAACCTGATCTGGTTGGAGATGTCCCTGCTCCTTGCAGGGGGGTTGGGCTGGGTGGGCTTTGAAGGTCCCTTCCAACCCAAACCATCTTGTGATCCTGTACGACATAGATATGGTTTGGTCTTTGCCCCAAGGGTGTCTCGGTTCATATACATCCAAAAGCTCCTTGGGGCAAACACCAAACCACTCCCTGCAAACCCGGGTCGCTGCCCGTCCTTTCTTCCTCTGTGCGTGACCTTGGTGCCGTGCCGTGGGTCACACGCGTCCCCGAGCGCCGGGTGCCGGAGCCAAGTGCTGACAATGGAGGCAGGAGCTAATCTCTGCCGGGAGGTCACGCGCTTACCGGGCAAGAGGGGCAAAAATCATCCCGGGGGGGGTCACGCTGAATTTGCACAGGGCGTTTTATTCCTGGAAGGCGTGGGGGAGATCTGCCCGGACCTCGGTGCCCACCGCGGCTGGTCAAAAATTGTAGGGTGGTGGGGTCATCCTGACTTGGGGAGCTGGCGTTTGCTTTTTCGCCCGCACAGGGTTGCAGGCTGTGCTGTGATGCTCTCCCAAGCCGCCTGTTTCCGTCTTTATTCCTTCACCCCACAGATCAGTCCTTGTGCCGCCTTGTTTTCCTCCGTTACCTTTTCCTGCCCTCCGCAGCATCTCATGCTCGTGGTCTCCCCGAGGAGAACTGAGTAGATATTCCAAGGTGGAAGGGGAAAGAAGTAGTCCCTGCTCTGACAGCGTAGCTCTTCCCTCTGCAGATCACTTCATTTCTGAAATTAGGGTCCGGTGTGGTCCGGACGGAACCGTGCTTGCGAGTCGCTCGTATTTTGGTAATAAGCGTTTGCTGTCTTTGCCCCCCGGAGGATTTAATTACGCACTTCAGTAATTTTAGCGTATGGCATGATTAATGAGTAATTTAAGTAATTCCTCATGTCGCCAGGACCCTAGCTGGTTGCATTTATAAAATCCTCCGTACGCAAGCAGGAATGCACTTGAGTGAATTATTTAGGGTCGTGCCTTTTCTTATATTCTCTTTAAATTGTACCCAGAGGTGCCACCAGTGCAGTGTGTGGTTGCTTTTTAAAGAAAGATCTCTATTCTTGTGCAGAAATTACTGCAAAGGACAGGTCTCGCCGCCGGCCGGGTCGCAGCTCCCGGGAGGTGGCTGTGGGAAGATGCTGGAGCCGCTCGCACATCCCTCGCTTTCTCGGAGGTCATGCGAAGCCGGAAAAAAAGGCGATCTCATTCCCAGTCACTGGGATTACAGCCCCTCCATTCCCACAGCAACCAGTTAACGGCAGGGATCGACCCTGCCTGCTGCAGGAGGAGGCAGGAGGAGAGGATCCCGGGGATGGGCAGCTGTTGCCCGAAGGGCGGCCTGGAAGCCTGCCCGGGAGCAGCTGCTGGCAGGCGACGCCGGCCTGAAGGGCCAGCTTTGATCTGCGATTAAAGACCAGAGAAAGAGAAAGTAAAACTTCACTTTTTAATTTTTTTTATTTATTTAAATTTTTTTGGAGCAGCAGGGGTTTGTGCTGCCTGCCTGACGGGCAGCGGGGCACAGAGATTGGCATGGGGGGCTCTCACGTGCCCCTCTCCGATCATCGTCCTGCTGGGGAGATATTTCTGCCCAGCAGACAGCCCGTCAAATACGCAGATGCAATTTGGTGGGGCTGCAGTCGACGCTTTATTGGGGTGGGTGGGAATATCCTCACTGGAAAGTAGGATTTGGGCAGGCAGGAGATGCGGCTGCATTGCAGAGCTCCCGCTTAACCCATCGTACTACGTAACAACAAACAGAAAAATCCTCTTTTCCTCCACAATGGTTCCATTGCGGAGCTCCCGCTAACCCGGCATCCTATGAGCGGAAAAATCCTCTTTCCCTCCACAACGGCTTCATTTGATTCCGGGAGAGCAGACGCCTTGTGTCTGCTCATGCCCTTAAGCTGCTTCTCTGCAGCCTCCCCTTTTTCCTGCTGCTGCCTGTATTTTTTTTTTTTTTTCCATGTGTCCTGGGAGCAGTGAGGGACTCCAGGCAGGATCCGCTGCGGCTATGTGGGCACGTGGGAGAGGAAAAGCAAAGAGTGAGATGCAAGTGTGAAGGATTTTTCCCATGCCTCGGCGTTTCCTGCTCCAGTGATGCTGCCTCTCAGGGGGAAACGGCGTGTCGCAGAGCCGCAGGAGAGGGGAGATGCTGTGGTGGGGTAAAAGCTTGCATCCTTCTCCTCTTAGAATCACAGAATGGTTTGGGTTGGAAGGGATCTTCAAAGGTCATCCAGTCCAACCCCCCTGCAAGCAGCAGGGACATCTCCAACCGGATCAGGTTGCTCAGAGCCTCATCCAACCTGGCCTTGAACGTTTCCAGGGATGGGGCATCCACTCTTCTTCTGGCTGTGAAGACTTGGAACCTACGCTGCTCTCCAGCCTGAGCAGAGATCATTCCGGTTGGTGCTGGTGGGAGCTGAGAGCACTGGGAGGAGGACGTGGTGCCAGAGCTGGGAGGAGGCAGCTCTGAGAGGAAGCTCTCCAGAATTCATGACTGCTTCCATCCTTACCCGCCCTGACTGAGCAAGACGAAGAAATTCCCTTAGGGTCTTTTTTTTTTTTCCCCAGAGGCTGGTAGGGCATCACACCCAACTCCTGCCTCGTGATCCTCAAAGAGCTTTTTGTGAATTAATCACCTGTTTTGGAAAACGAAGTCTACAGAGCATCCTGTGTCGAGCGGCAGCGGTTTCCGTGCCCGCATCCCGTCTCCCTCTGGTCCCCAGCTCCCCGAGGGCGAGGGATGCTGGGGAATTGGGATCCCCCCTTCCATAGGGTAAGGGTGGTCCCGTCCCGGGGAGCGTGTGGGGCCGAGGGAGGAGGGACGGGATGCAGAGAAATCCCGTGAGGGTGAGGAACTGCTTCCCCTGGCCTCTCCTGTCCCAAAATAGCAGGGTGCCCGAGGCTGGGTGACTGATGGGAGGGCGATAGCCAGTCTTCCTTGCTTCAGCCTCCAGCCGCTAAATGCAACCTGAGACGAGGTGACGGTGGCATTTGGGAGCAGCAGCGTGATGCAAGCCCAGCCTGAGCAAGACGACACCGTCCAGCAGTCTAGACGCCAAATGTGACCCTACCTTTTTTTTTTTTTTTATAAACGGTCTCCACTTCAGTACAGAACGTCCTCTGACTTCTGAAGTATTCGTAATATTTCCACGCCCTCCGCTGCCAAAAATACTTCTATAAAAAGCTACTGGTTTAGTTTTTTGTTGTGGGGTTTTTTTTGTTTGTTTTTGGGTTTTGTTTTTGTTTTGTTTTTTTGCAAAACTGAAATCCTTTGCTGCTCCGAGATGCGCAGCGTTCCCAGGGCTTTACCCACGTCCGTTAACATCTGGAGCCACAGCCCTGTTGCTTTCCAGGAGGCAAAGCTGTCTGGAGTTACTCCTCACCATTGCAAACCTCTTTAAACCTTTTCTTTTTTTCTTTTTCTTTTTTTTTTTTCCTTCATTCATGCCCTGCTGGGAAATAAAGTAGCATTTTTAGTGGTCTTCCACTAAAGGGGGCTACAGGAAAGGTGGGGAGAGACTCTTCAGCAGGGCCTGGTGTGACAGGACGAGGGGTGATGGTTTCAAAATAGAGGGAGGCAGATTTAGATTAGATATTAGGAAAATTTTTTACCCTGAGGGTGGTGGAACCCTGGCCCAGGTTGCCCAGAGAGGTGGCGGATGCCCCATCCCTGGAAACATTCCAGGCCAGGTTGGCCGGGGCTCTGAGCAACCTGATCTGGTTGGAGATGTCCCTGCTCCTGGCAGGGGGGGTTGGGCTGGGTGGGCTTTGAAGGTCCCTTCCCACCCAACCCATTCTGTGAATCTATGATTTTTCCTAAAATAGTGGCACTGGAGTCCTGGTAGATGCACGTGAGCATCTTGTCGGGTTTTTGGGGTCAACGCCAGCATCTCATGGTACGCTCTCCGGGTGGTCAGTGGCACCACGGAGATGCTCGGAGATGGCGTTCGCGTACCGGCGCGGAGACAAACCTGGAGAAGTACCGAGGAAGGGTTTGCTGCCTTTTGCCGCCGCGAGCAGAGAGGTTTGGCAGTAGCGCAGCGATTTCTAAATATGTCTAGGGGATGGGTGTGGAAGGAAATCTTACCATTTAGAGAGTCGGCCAAATTGCAATGTACTCAGCTTTTTAAATTGCAAGGCCTGAGCGTTCCCGCTGCCAACTTCTTCATTTCACTCTTTTCCTGTTTTATTGCTTGCCTATATTCAGCTGCAGCTGTCGTGTAGGACCCAGACGGACACCAGAAACTAGACTGTGAGGGAAATAACGAGATTTAATTGCGAAGTGACTGAAATGGAAAAAAAAAATATTCCACTTTCTCCCCACCCCGGTCCCCGTTGTGTCTGTGGAGCAGCGTCGGGTTGTATGTCACCGCGTGAGTCAGTGAATTTTTTCACCCTTACTCTGCTGTTGACAGAGACCCTTTAAATAGACTTTCATCCTGAAGACGTTAGGAGATGCTGGCAAACCCGGTGTCACCGCCTTCCTTCAGATTATTCCGGTTGCTCTTTATGGGCTGATGGAGAGGGTGTAAGTGGATTTTTTCCTCTTGTTTGCGGCGCTTAATTTAATTGAGTTCCATTTGACTTTCGCTGCAGTTCAGGGGCAGGGCTCAAAGTGCTGTCTGTGCTCTGAGAGGCATCCGGATAACTGGAGCCTGGGGATTTCGTCCCGCTTGCAGAAAAAACCATCCAAACATTCAGCGTTTGTTGACTCCATCTCTCCGACTGCTCTTTTTATTAGCCTTGTAGTAAAGCCTGGTTCCATCGCCGCTGGCTGCCTCCTCGTCCTCCTCCTGGGTCCCTTCCGGACAACGGTGCCTGGTTTCGGCTCTGAACACCGCTCACGTTGGCGTTTGTGAGCAGCAATCGCGTCGCTGCAGACCCCGCTGACCTCAGTTTTTTGGGTGGTTTTGCGGTGGCGGTGACCCTGCAAGTCAAGAGGCGCTTGGCTTTTCCACACTGAATTTGGGAAAGCTCTGGCAAAGCCCCTGCCAGGGTCAGCCCCAGTTAGATCCACGCCCGCGGCACTCCTTGGGCATCTCAGGAGGCTTTGAGGGATGTCCTGCTGTGGAGCCTGGGGCAGCAAGTGGAGAATTTGGCTTTTACCCAAATAAGTATTTAAGCAGCCGGGCAGCTGAAGAACCCATAATAAAATGTTCTGAATGTAGGCGGGTGTACGAACCTGGTAACCTCTGCTGAGGGGATGAGGACCTGCTCCACCGTCAGATACTGCCCAGCGGCCGGTACAGCCATGGTCTTATCTCCAAGCACTTCAAAAGTTACTTAAGTCTTTTTTTTTTTTTTTTTTTTTTTTTTTTTTTTTTTGCCTCTGGTCTGTTTTGTAAAACTTTATCTCGAGTGAATTCATGTTGAAGATAAGTCAGATGCTTAATTCTGTAAACGCAGAAATTCTGGAAATTCAGGAAACAGCCTCCATAGAATTCACTCATTCCAAGGAAAAATATGTTTTTGAGGTTTTTTTTTAAGTCTGAAATGGGAGAGAAATGGGGTTTGAGGTCTCATTTTTCTAAGAATCATCATGTCGTCGTGCAGAGGCTGTAATTTTTGTGAGTCATTGCTTCGAGACAAGGGTGACCCAGTGCAGAAATATCCCACTTCCAAACACATTTCCTAATGGAGGGCGACCAGGTCAGCATTAAACAGAGGATTTCCCCTAAGTGCTGTCTGTGCTACAAGTAAAATTACGGAGTTTTTATGCTTCAAGAGCTGACCAGGCGAACCAGCTCTTTTAAGGGAGACGGAAATCGGGTGGCAAAACGGACGCTAAGAGCTTCTGCGGAGAATTATTTTTTCGTATCTATCAAAACTGAATATTGAAGTGAATATGACTGCAGTAATTTTAAATTTTGAGGAAGTTGGGAGGTACTCGGACAGCGCTGCCAGTCGATGATGCTGTGTTGCGTATGCAGGAAAACCACAGACCTGATTCCTCGCGGGACGGAGAGCCCATCCCTCGCAGCACCCAAATCGTCCCTGTGTGTCCCCCCTGCCCTTGCCTCGGTGGGGTCTGGGGACCCTGCATCTTAGGTGGGGACAAAGCAGCACAATCACCCCTTCCTCCACGCCGAGACACGTGGATTTCGTTGCCGTCTCTGAAATCCATTGCAATACACGTTGGTGGTTAAAGATGCAGCAGCTGCAAGATTTTCTTGGTGGATTTGGTGAAAAAGGTCAGAAATTGTGAATTTTCCACCCTGCAAGGTGGATATTTTTTCTTTAAAGCCAGTTTTCTAGGGGCAGTGGGTGTGGTGTCCTATGGAAAAGGAGGATTTCATCCCAGCTCTGCTGTTTGGCTCTGAGTGGGAGATAAATGGGCACAGCCGGGCTGGAGGAGCTGTGCAGGGGCTGGGTGAGGAATGAGGGATTACACAGGGAAAAAAGCGCCATGGATTTGTCTTCAGCGGGACACAGCACAGGCACAAGTAGGCTCTTGCAGGGGATCTTTAAAGCCCACCCAGTCCAACCCCCCTGCAAAAAGCAGGGACATCTCCAACTGGATCAGATTGCTCAGAGCCCCGGCCAACCTGGCCTGGAATGTTTCCAGGGATGGGGCATCCACCGCCTCTCTGGGCAACAAATCCTCTAAGCTTGACCTTCTGCTGGGACATGGATGTGGAGCTGCAGGTACGTCAGGGCTCAGCCACAACTGCAGCTGGTCCAGCGTGGGCTGGAGGAGATGTCAAGATACGAACAGTTCCCAGTCAGATCCAGCTGAAAAATGGTTTCAGACCAGATTTTGGTCGGAGCTCTTCCCTCCGTACGGAGCACACCACATGTTGTTGTAGATGGTTTCTGCTAACAGCAGCCACCAGCGACACCGGGACGCTCAGTAAGAGGCTGGATGGCTGGGTTTTCACACGCTTACGCAATAAATAGAAATAAAATGCTAAAAGGATCATTTCCAGTAATTTCTAGCGGATGTTGCCACTGCCATCTGTCTGGTGCGTACAGACAAGAAGTCTCTTTTAAAGCGAGCACAGCCCACACCAGCGCGTCCGTTGAAGAGTCAACGCATCAGCCTTGTTCCGAAGGTCACTTCTCCCGGTCCACCCACATCCCACTGACCCTTTTTCCTTCCTTTTTCCTCCTTGGGCAGGAGCAGCTTGGTTTCAACTGGAAAACATGGATGAAATAGTTAACGGAGGGTTTCCAGTGGGAATTTGGGGCTGAAGTCAAACCCTGGGGAGATGTTTTACCCCAGGGGAACAACTCCAGCCAGTGGTCTTGGTGAAAAGCCCAAACTTATAGAAAGGACTTGAATATTTTTGCTCCACTTGGATACTTTAAGGATCTTTCTCTTGCTTTTATGGCCAGAAAACAGGAGCTGGGGCTCTGGAGCGGTTCCTTGTCCCAATTTCCAGTTAAGCTGGAAGCCCTTACGCCCTGGGATGGGCTCTGCTTTAGCTACGGTAACTACACACCGTGTTTGTCAAGCCCAGCTCTGTTCAAAACGCACTTTCAGACCCTTTGTCCACTTAGCAATCATAAGCAGCAGCAAACGTTTTTTTTCACCAGCAGTTTACTGAAAAATTTAAACGTGCGGCTGGAAAATGTGCAAAGTTGCTTCTCACTTTTTCCCTGAATTCCGGGGTGGGAAATAAAAACAACGTCGCTCTCTTGCCACTTTTCTGCTCACTGCTTTTTAGCACGGTGGGCTTTATTTTTAACGTCCCCTGCAACCCTCAGCTGGCTTCAGTGGGTTTGTAGAGTCTCGGGGATGATGGTATGGGAGAAATTTGGGGTTTATGGGTGGGAAACGTGCTGGGCTGCGGGGGAGCAGGGACGCCCCGGCGTCGCAAGGATGCCGCTGCCTTCGCCCTGCCCCGTGGCCGCGCAGGGCTTGCCGAAAACTTGCCCGTATCCTTTGTAACCCTCGGTGAGCAACTGAGGGACTATAAAAAAGTCGTTTCGGAATCAGATGGTCAAGCTTTGGGCCGGCTCCAACAGATTGCTTTCAGGAGCCGCGCTTGGCCCGCGGCCCTTCTCTTGGCCTCTCTGAATGGTTTCAGCTGAGAGGCTGTATCAGTTACTAACGCACCATAAATAAACAGCGGAGTATAAACCTTGCTAGCAAAAATACCAGGGGAACTCCTCATTTTGGGCTGCGCCGCGTGTTGTCCCTTGCGCCTGACCCTGGTTGTCCCAGCGGATTTTTTCTCCGGGAGGTAAGCTGGCTGCGGTAAATGGGAAGGGGAAGAGCTGGCTGGATTCGTACGCTGGGTATTTATTGCTAGAAATGGTCAAAAAGTTGTGTGGGGAAACCAGCTGTTGGTTAGGGGGTGCAGGGAAGGAGTTTAGCATGATAACGTGAATGAAATAATAGTAAATCAGTGTTAAGTTAAAGCTTAAATTAAGTAAAGCTTTATATATAAAATAGAAATAAATATCTATAAGTAAAGAACTAAAATTAAAGCTGTGCCAGATGGTGGTTTGGGAGGGGAGACCCGTGATACAAGAGGGGGTTAAATCCAGAGGTGCCGCACCTCTGGATTCAAACGCCTCGGGATCCGTCCCTGGAAGTCGCCTCAGATCAAATCCCCCAGATGTGCCGGGCACGGCAGGGGTGGTGGTGGTGCCCAGGCTGTCAGTTAAAATAGCAGCAGTGGGGGGAAAAGGGCAGAGCACAGGTTGTTGTTTAAAATAGCGTCGCAGGGAGGCTGTCGTGGTGTCCCCACCCCAGGAGGGGACAGCCCGGGCGCCAGGCGTGAGCTGGGGCAGACGCATCCATCGCCCGTGGGGACGCGTCCCGCTCGGGTCAAGTGCTGGGGACCAGATTCCAGTTTTAATTATAATCCCCTGCCTGGGAGTGTACAGCAAACTCCCACTGCTGCCAGCGCGGTGGGGAGATACGAACCCTGTAACTTCTCCTCGTTAGAGTAACGACTGATTGGTCTGGTTCCGCGTTCCTCCTGGTGGGAAAACACAGCCTGGGTGCGACGCAACCAGCTCCCTCTCCTCTGTCTCCTGGCCGGGGGCTGCTTTCCCTACGGCATCCCGAAGGGCAAAGCTTGGCATGTCACTGTGCAGCTGAGCATTTTCGGGAGATACGTGCGAAAACCAGAACTAGAAACGTCACAAGGGCTTGAACACAGACAACCAGCTGCGGAGGAGAGCTCTGAAACTCCTCCTTCCAGGCTCAGGCGTGACCCATCATCTCCTTGTTTCTCATCCAAGCTGTATTTCGGAGCTCTCCAACCTTTTTGCAGTCTTTCGTCATCGCGGTGGGATGGCTTTGTGCCCAGGTGAATGCTTTTCCAGGTCGGTTCCCCCATATCCACTGAGAACAGTTTTGAGTAGGTAGAGGGTTCGTTCTCCCCTCTTGGTTTTTGCAGCTCCGGCGAGGGACTCACGGCTCCCCTCCCGTCCCTCGGTGGTTTCCGTGGTACCATGGATGGTGGGCTCCGCTTTCCCAGGAAGCTTCTTCCCACTTGGAAGCGACTGCAGCGGGCATAAGGAAATCCAGAGTACCGCTTTAGTGGGAAATAGCCCTGAAATTCCCGTATTCCTTAGAGAAATGAGTAAAATCAGTGATACTCCCGTGGCTTAAAAGACAAACACGCTGTGATGCTCTTCATTTTAAATAATACAGTTTTAAAATTATTCAGGCTGGTTCTGGTCAGGGAAATGGGAGAGATTTGCTCTGAAAAGGAAACACTTTGGCCAAGATCTCTTTAAAAAGTGGATTTCTTAAATGTAGGCTCGAAAATTTCCAGTCTGATATGTAAATAAGTAGCTTGACTCTTGGATTGCTCCCGTGGAAGTGAGCGTAACTGGCCTCTTACCTAGGTGCCTAACTGGGGCTTTACAGGGTGATTAATATATGTAATTTTAAAATATTTACATTTAAGATAATGGGTGGGAATGGTACCAGGCTCTGTCAGAAGGTCTAGCAGTGCTTGTATTTGCATCTGAGCGGCTGTGCCTGGGAAATTCTGCGTTTTTCCCGAATGCTGTGGTACCTCTCCAGCCGAGGACCGTGCTTGTTTCCAGCAGGCTTGCAGGGAAAATGTTCTCAACTTGATTTTTAACCACTGCAACGCAGGAAAATCAGCCAAGGGAGATATTGCACCTTGCTAAAGGAAGGATATATTCTTTTTTTCCGTCCTGCCTTTGTAAAAGCGGTTTATTTTCTCCCCAGACATCAGGCATCCAGAAGAGCTCTCCCTTTTGAGGAAACCCAGAGATCCATCCAAGAAAAAAAAGAAGAAGTTGGATGATCAATGCGAAGACGATGCCTTCGAGCTGGAGGGTCCGCTGATCACGCCGGGGTCCGGTGAGCCGGGGCTTGCTTTGTGAGGACGGGCTTGTTGGTGGGAGGCAGACAGAGAAGAAAATGGGAGGGGAAAATGGTGTGGGTCTGACCTAATTCCTTAAGGTCTGTGCAACAAACGGACCCCAAATAAATTCCACAAATCATCCAGGGCTGCAGCACTCGGTCGCGGTCGCACAGATGCATGCCTGAAGCTGTCACGCATATAGAGGAGCGGAACAACACCAGACTGTGTAAAATAAATCAGAAACCAAGTGTGACCACTTTAACACTCAGATTGGGTTACTGAAAGCTTTTCTTACCCTATTAAGAAAGGAGTTAAATGGAAAATCGTTCCTAATGTCAAATTCCAGGTGTGGTTTAGGCAGTACCACCATTCTACTCCTTATTTATAGCCCAGCAAACCCAGGGTTTTATTAATTGCGTTAGTGTTCCCTTATGTTAAGGGCAGAGCTATAGATTGTAACGCTGAAAAATAAAACCTCTTTTATTGCTGGGAGGGTAATTTGCCAGTCTGGCTTACAGAACCTGAGCAGCATTGCTAGGAGAATTGCTGACGGAGTAACATCGCTAACGGAGTAGCATCGCTGATGGAGGAGCGTCTCTTGCCACAGGCAGCAAAATTGATGCAGGGAAGTGTCTGCAAGCAAAGGGCTCTGCTCCACAGCTGCTGGAGATCTGCTGTTGGAAGGCAAATGGCAGGAGGTTAAATGATGAAGAGGGTCAAGCGGGAGCACTTCAGCCCAAATGGACCTGGGGAGAAAGCCGCTGAGATGCGCGCTCCTGGGCGGTGAGACGTGTCTGGCTGCCAGAGCTCTTGGTTTTACATCCAGTGACGAGAGGGAAGCAGGGCAGCTTTAATTAAAAAAAAAAAAATCTTGGAATTCAGTGAACTCTTATTCATTGGTCTTAAATTAACTGAAGTACAAGTGAAGGTCGCGCAACGTGGTTGGTGTCGCTGGTGGCTCTGGGCTTGCAGACAGACAGGTTTCGGCTGCGCAGGGCACAGGCGAAGGTGACGATGCCGTGAAGCTGCCGTGCCAAAGTGATGCGCACCACGGGCTCCGCAGCAAACCCTCAGCACGGGTCTGTAGCGAGGGAAAAGTAATCCTTCTTTGGCTCTGGTCTCTCTCTTTCTCCTCTCAGTTACTTGAAAATATTCCTGGGCTAATCCCCTCCCACTCCTGGCTCAGGGAGTTCTCCCTGCAGCAGGCAAGGCTCCAGTCAATTTTCATTTTCACTTGTCTTTTTCATCCTGAAAGTCTGTAACCAGCCTTTCCAAAAGTCAGTGTTCGCGGAGAGCATCTCTGTTAGATGAATAGGAAATGCTTGGCCCGCTTTGGGGGAAATGTATGGAAAAGATATTTTAAAATTTTAATTATTTATTGAGCTTTCAGAGAGTCACTTTGAACAAACCCCCCTTGTGAAGGAGATGACTTTGGCTGCAGGTTTAATTACTGCAGCTCCCTGTGAAGTTTAGGTCCCATCAGTTCTAAGTCCTGGTTTTGACCCGAATAAACGGTTTCTAGCGTTGTTCCAACATCAGTTCGTGTGCTGAATGCTTCTGTAAAATGAGTTCGTCCTTCTGGTTCTGCTTATTTCAGTGCCTGTGGATTTACTGGGCGTGTTTTGTCACCGAGCGCCCCGTACCTGGCGGAGAAACTGTTTAAATCACCGCAGGCAGAGCTGTCAATACACCCACCGTCAGCGTTGCCCAACGCTTTCCGTTAGCAGACCTGTATTCGCTTGTTTATAAGTTAGCCAAGCTATTTCAGCTGGAATTTTCCGTGACGTTGCCTACCTCGGGCAAATTTTTTAAGGGAAGCCTCTTCTGAGATGTTTCAGACGTTTGGAAGGGGATGAGGAGAACATCCAAGGGAAAGCTTTGCTCCTCTGGAGCAGACACTGGAACAGAGGGATGTCCATGGGAAAACCTGCCTGATTTGGGGCAAGAAGTGGGTTTTTCTTTTGTTGGTTAATGCTCAGCCCTGTCTGCTTGAGCCACGTGAAGGGTGAGGCTGACGCGCTTGCGAGAGCGGATGGGGAGGAGGCGAGAGCATCTTTCGGGATGCAGTTTATGGATGGTGATGGTGGTTTATTGCTGGTTCTTGTTGGGCTGGTCTGCTCCGTGGGCCATGAGGAGAGCACCTTTCTACTGCTTTGATGATCGTAGAATCATAGACTATCTCCAGTTGGAAGGGACCATAAAGATCATCAAGTTCAGCTCCCAAAGTATAAGTGTCCGGTACGAGTCCCTGGCAAGTCACCCCCAGCCTTCTCCTTGCAAGCATGAAGCCTGAAGGTGAATATCTCCATCCCTTCATCATTTCTGCAGGTTTTTTGCTGCCACCCAGTTTGCTGGCTCTTTCTCGGTGGCTGGTTCCCACAGTGCTTACTGGTCCCCCAGGCTTTTTGTCAAAACATGAGTCCAGACCGCGATGCCAGCAAAACGAGCAGGAGCATTAAAAGCATCCTGGTGGTTTTCTTATTTGAGGGCGACGGACAGTTTTCGCTTCTATTTTCCATCCTATCCAGCAGTTTAAAATCATGTTTCTGTATTGTTTAATTTTCCTGACCACGATGTTGGCTGTCGTTGGTGTGATGCTGCTGATCCGAACCGTTTGTGCTGCTACTTGAGATACCCATCGCCAAAAATGAGAGTTTGGAAAGGTTTTTCTAGACTGTTCCAGATGTTTAGCTCAGCTTTCTGTCATTTCTTGGGCATTCAGGGAGGAGGGTTTGTTTGGAGTGAGGAGCTGAAGGGTGGCCCGAGGGCAGCAGCAGGAGACGGCACAGAAGACCTTAATTCTGGCATCTCAACCCTGCCACACGCCCCTTCAACACCCTTAATGATTTAAGGCTCGTGATTTAAAAAGGATGCAACTCTTTCCCAAAAAAAAGTTGGGCGTTGGTCCTTCTTGATACTGGCGCGCAGATTTACACCCAGCAACTGGTGCTGAGCTCACTGCCTGGTGTAGACACGCAGTGGAATTACTGACATTAGGACATGGTCGTTGAACCTCCCTGATTTTGAAAAATCCACGTTTTATATTCTTAACCTAAAAATCTATGCTCCTGCGAGATGAGTAGGGACTGGTTAGCTCTCAGCTGGTTTGGGGGGCGAGATACCAAGCTGGGTCCGCTTTCTTCTCCTCACGTTTGTAATTTTTTTTGTGTGCTTTGAGTCCGTACGAGCCGGAAAGCTTCAAAAGGCCTGGGAGTAACGTGTGCTTTGGGATCAGTTTTGCACCAAATCGCACCACTTGCTCGGCATATTAATACCAGATCTGTTTGGCCGTCTCAGCGAGCTTTTCCGTCCGTGAAATGCCGCGTTTCCGCGCCCGGCTGTTTCCCGTCACGTGAATAAAATAACCGTGGAGTCACTTTGGTCACTTTGCCTGCCAAGCCCACCGGCGCTGCTGCGAACACTCCATTTGGGTGGTTGAACCTCACCCGTGCTGTTCTGCCTTCTTCCAAAAATGCCTGTTTTCAGCTTCTGTCCTTTCCAACTCTCCCAGTGACTTTCTCTCGCCTTCTCACTTCCCTCCTTTCTTTCCCTCTCTATAGGCACCGATATTCTTTACATCGGCCCCGTCAAAGGTGAGCTCCACCTCAGTAGGACTTTTGTGTTCTGCCTCTGGTCTCTTTGACTACGTCCTTAGTTTATTTTCCTGCTCCTCCTAAAACTTTTGACTTCCAAAATCTTTAAGCAACAGGTAATGCTGGTAAGTCGGGGGCCGTTCGTGTCCCAGGTGCCACGGAAACGCAGGGGGCAGGAGTTTCCCGGCGTAGGAGACCTGCGCCTTTTCCCATGGATTTGGGCTGGAATGAGTTTTCCATCAGTTTTGCTCTCGGAGAAGAGCGGAGAGAGAGAACGGGGCAGCTTTTCATGGGAAAACAAGCAGCGCAGTGTTTTCCCATTGCGGAAAAAAAAAAAAGAGGTTAAAAAAGGGAAGGTTTTTTATCCGCTGGCTTCGGGTTTGTATCGGAGTTGGCTTGGTTGGGAGCAGGCAGGGCTTGGCCGTGAGCTAACTCCCGGCTTTTATTCCTCTTACCGGTAGGAAACATATATTCCAGCCCAGGACTGTATAGCAAAACGATGACGCCGACCTACGACGCTCACGACGGCAGTCCCCTGTCACCTACTTCAGCCTGGTTCGGTGACAGCGCCTTGTCGGAGGGGAACCCGGGCATCCTGGCCGTGAGCCAGCCCGTCACCTCCCCGGAGTCCTTAGCAAAAATGTACAAGCCGCAGGCGCTGCTCGATAAAGCCAAAATCAACCAAGGGTGAGTTGAGGATTTGGTTTTCTGCTCTTTTATTCTTTTTTTTTTTTTTTTTTTCAATATGGGGTTTTAAATTGTGTTCTTGCAAGCGTCATCGCGACTTCAGCGGAGCTTTTTGTGTTGACAATTTACAGATGGCTGGATTCGTCTCGATCTCTCATGGAGCAGGAGGTGAAAGAAAACGAAGCTTTGCTGCTCCGGTTCAAGTACTACAGCTTTTTTGACCTGAATCCAAAGGTACAGAGCTGTCTATTTCAGTTGCATCATACAGGGAAGGCTTTGAGCAAAGGATACCTCTGTCTCTAATCTGCTGTTGTGTTGGTAAATCCTCCACCGCTTTGAAAATCGGTCTTGGAGGCATCAAACCTGGCTTTGCGTGCTCCCACGTACCGGTTCGGTATTGCCAGAGATGCTCTACGCAACGCTGCTGCGGTGGCAGAGGCTTCTCAGTCTCGGAGTGAAGCATTGCACTGAAATAAAAGACAAAGTGGTTTGTTCTCGAGCTGGTCTCGTACGTTTTGCAACCTTAACGTGGTTTTGCGCTGTGCCGTAGTACGACGCCATCAGGATCAACCAGCTGTACGAGCAGTCCAAGTGGGCCATTCTGCTGGAGGAGATCGAGTGCACGGAGGAAGAAATGATGATGTTTGCGGCACTGCAGGTAGGAGACGGCCTTACAATTTGGGTTAAGCTTGATTTTGTAGCTTTGTGGACTTCTTTATTGATTAATGCTGATTAACACGATAAGGGGAATCTGCTGTAACTGGTGTTTCAAGCCTCACCTTGTCTTTGGTGGGAGCTTGGACTTCTCATGTTGGTAGGAGCTGGATTGTTTCCCCTCTCCTCATCCTCACTTGTGTTTATTAGGTAATTTAAATATTTGCTGCTGCTGACTTCTCACGAAAAGGAACTTGGCCGAACGTGTTTATGTCGATCTTTCCTTGTCGTTTTGCCCTTCCTAAAAAACCCCAGTAAGTACGCTGGGTTACTGAACTGTGCGCTTCTGGCACGCTGCCCCCCAAACAGCTGGTGATAATCTGTGGGTTTCCCAGAACTGTTTATTTATCTGTTTTATGAAATACTCGTCGTGATTTGGCATAAATACTGCACCTACTATTGACTTCTGTAAGACGGATGGCGGGCCATTTACTACGTGTGGTCTGGCGCGCCTCGTCGCTGCAGGATGCAGAGATAGCCCCATCAAGAGCAGGGCTGTTTGCTCCTAGGGCCCCTCCTAGGGAAAAAAAGAATGAAAATAAATATAAAGGCTCAGTTTACCTCTCTGAGCAATCCAGAGTTGGTTGGGCATGGTCCTTAGTGTGGGGTTTTATGGGCATTTTGGTTTAGAAGCGTAGAATCATAGAATGGTTTGGGTTGGAAAAGACCTTCAAAGGTCATCTAGTCCAACCCCCCTGCAAGGAGCAGGGACATCTCCAACCAGATCAGGTTGCTATTTTGGTTTTCTGGGGTAAAAACAGATGCAATGCATCCTCCCAAATTGGGAGGTGCGGCTGATATGCCGGAGGGTCGTGCTGCCATCCAGAGGGACGTCAGCAGGCTGGAGAAATGGGCCAACATGAACCTCATGAAGTTCAACAAAGTGAAGTGCAAAGTCCTGCCCCTGGGGAGGAGCAACCCCATGGACCAGTATGTTTTGGGGGCCACCCAGCTGGGAAGCAGCTTCATAAAAAAAGACCTGAGAGTGCTGGTGGACACCAAGTTGAACATCAGCCAGCAAAGAAGGGCATGGAGCAAAGAAAGTGGATGGTGTCCTGGGCTGCATTGGGCAAAGCATGGCCAGCAGGTCGAGGGAGATGATCCTTCCCTACTGCTCAGCACTGGTGAGGCCACACCTTGGAGTACTGGGTCCAATTCTGGGCTCCTCAGTGCAAGAGAGACATGGACAGACTGGAGAGAATCCAATGAAGGTTCTGGAGCATCTCTCCTATGAGGAAAAGCTGAGGGAGCTGGGACTGTTCAGCCTGGAGAAGAGAAGGTTCAGGAGGGTTTTACTGCTGTGTATAAATAGCTGGTGGGAGGTGTCAAGGAGATGGAGCCAGGCTCTTCTCGGTGGTGCCCAGTGACAGGACCAGGGGCAATGAGCACAAACTGAAACACAGGAGGTTCCCTCTGAACATCAGGAAACGTTATTTTACCATGAGGGTGACCAAGCTCTGGCACAGGTTGCCCAAAGAGGTTGTGGAGTCTCCATCCTTGGAGATACTCAAAAGCCCTCTGGATGTGGTCATGGACTACAGCTGTAGGTGGCCCTGCTTGAGCAGGGGGCAGGACCAGATGACCTCCAGTGGTGCCTTCCAACCTCAGCCAGCCTGTGATGCTCTGAAAAGAGTAGCTCTGCCCTGCGAGGTCCAGAGCGGTCCTTCAGGGTTCATACCACTGACTGCTTGGGCTGAAAACAGCCGAGCCGGTCATTCCTGACTCAACTGCGCTCAGGTCTCAGCGCTTGCTGGGAGCTGCGATTTTCCGCACCGCTCTCCAAACGTTGCGGCTGTGTCGTGATGAACCCGCGGCGCCCGGCAGGTCACCCGGCATCCCAGTGAAACGCTGTCCCTTGCCTTTCAGTATCACATCAACAAGCTGTCCATCATGTCCTCGGAAAACCACCTGAACAACAGCGACAAGGAGGTGGATGAGGTGGATGCTGCGCTCTCGGATCTGGAAATTACTTTGGAGGGTGGCAAAACGTCGACGATCCTGGTAAGGATTACAGCGGCAGGGTGGCTTGCGCATCCCTCCTCACCTACGCGAGGCAGGAATAATCATCCCGAGCTGGGGATTTATCCAAGCATCCAAACTTTTTTATTTCCTTCTCCTTTTTTTTAATTTCTGCTCTTACAGAATGAGAAAGTTGCCCACAGCCCAGTGGAGCAATGCAGAACACAGACTATTTTGTTAAAATAGATTTTTTTAAAATACTGAGGGGTAATTTTGGTGGCAGGGGACCCCGGGCAGCGTCCGGTGCGGGCCCAACGCCGAGCTCTGCTCTGAGCCTGACCGTGGCATAAAAACCTCTGTCTTCTGGTTTTTGGGAGCTTGCAGTTAATTTAGCAGGGAGAGCTCAGCCCATCCCGCGTGCCCAGCTCTGTGTTGCTGCAGAAGTCAAGTGCAACATCGCTTTTTTCCCGCTGGGACCGTAAGATGAAACAGTGTTGGAGAAATCTTGGAGGAGCTGGGATCTTACTGAAACCCCCTCTTGCACCTTCCTGGTGAATTCACGGAAAACGACACCAAAATTAATTTGGTTTCTGTTCTCACTACCAACTTTCCAAAATACTGAATTCTTCACGCTGAGGTTTCTCTTCCACCGTTCCTAATTCATGGCAAAGTCTGACAGTACCTTCAACAGCTGCCGTGATGTTCAGAGATAACTTCTGCTTATGAAACCCTATTTTTATTCGACTGGATTTCAACCTGGAGTGGGCTATGACTGTATTTCAGCGAGTTTCATGGGTTTTTTTTTTCTGATATACTCGTTTAATGCTGCTTTTCCACCTTTAAAAATGTAAAACCCAAAAACTAAGCTGCTGAAAAGGGAGTCGATCCGGTCACACTTGCCACAGCGCAGCTTTTCCAGGCACTTCGCACATTTATACCATCCCTGAGTTTCGTTTCAAGTTCTTTCAAACCCTGAAATCCTTGACATTTTCCAGTCTTGCACTTCATATAATTTTTTTTTAAGCGTTTACGAAGGGCTTTTTTGAAGTTAACATCCATACTTAGCCTGCTTGGCCATCATTAATAACAGCAGAGCTTTGGAATTTTAACCGGTTGCTGCAGCGCTGCTCGGTTGCCACAGAAATAATGACAAATTTTCATTGCCGAGAGATCTTTTATAATTTCTTTGCAAAACCAGATTTGAAACGCAGTGCGAAGGAACAGTCCCTGCCAGATAGGGAGTGAAGATGACAGTGATTCATCAAAAAACCCCATCCCCTTCCGCGGGGGTTGCTGGCGGTAGCCATTTCCAGATGCATTCGAGTAATTGGATACGGATAATGGGCAATTACTGAATTGTTTGTTTAGGTTCTGCATTTTTTATCCCGTGGTATCTGTAAACATTGCAGACAGAAAGTAAACTGTCCTGCTACTGGGAGCTGTTGGAGCGATCTTTGCTTTTTCTGTCCTTCCAAAACCCTTTCCTTCCAGCTTGTGGGAATTGAAAGTGCCACTCGCTCTATTTCACACGTGCGAAACGTGACGATAAATTCAATGTTAAAAAAGCTGGAGGGAAAAAAAAACCTTTCTAGATTGTCCTCCCTGAAGGTGCAGAGCAGCACTTTTTCCTTTTGTTTGGAGCATAAGGAAAAACTAAGGGAGGAGAAAAATCCCCGTGCGAACACGAGCCGATGTGACCGCCGGTGACCTGGCGGGTGGGAACTGGCTCCAGCAGCAGCAGGAATTCCTCAAAGACAAATAAAACCTTGTCCTCTGGTTCCCTACCAGCACTTCTGTGCGATAGATTTTTCTCCGCTTGCTTCTCCCGTGAAGCGGATGGGGTTTTCTCAGGAGCGTTTTCCTGACCCCTGAGCTCCCGACGCTGGGCGGTGAAGCTGCCGCCAGCGTCCTCCCCGTGCGCGGCGTCCCGTCCCTCCCAGAGCCACCGCCCCGGCTCCGCTCGAGCAGGCGGGTGAACGGGATCATCGTTTCTTTTCAGGGTGACATCACTTCCATCCCGGAGCTCGCCGACTACATTAAAGTCTTCAAGTAAGTGCTGATGGGAAGAGGTGCTTGCGAAACTGGTAATGTCTCTGAATAATTAATGGTCCTACCACCTAATATCCATTTTTTTTTAAATCTCCTGGCTTGAGATCTTGCTGCGCACCGCTACGTTAGTGAAAAGCCGCAGAACAGCTGAGACCATCTGCGCTTTCCTGCTATTCAAACATTTTACTTCTTTCTCCTGCACGTGGCGCAGTCACCAAGTATTTCACACCCTTCCAAACCAACCCATTTGATAAGTTCATCTTAAATATAAAACACGGGATGTTTTCCCACTATTCCGCCCTGGCAGGTACGCATCGCTCCGGGAGAGCTTGCTGCATCCCATACCCAGCAGCGCGTGCTGGGATATTTCTCGAACACCATTAATGCCAGGAGATAACCAAACCATCCTAAAATGAGGAGCGAAGCTCAGAAACCTTGCTTAAATACTTCTCCTGGTTTGCAAGAGGCTGGATGAATTCTAAACAGCCGGGATCCCGGTCTGTCTGCCTTCTCCTTGCCAAAAGGAGCAGGTTAAGCTGACTCCGCTCCTCTTCCAGCTCACTCAGGATTTAAGGGTTATTTTAATTTGGCTTTGACTTGGACGGCGGTATGTGGAAGCGGGGAACAGCGGCGTCTGGACTTTGAGTAACATTTTGGCAGCCGCCATGGTCTTTTGCAATTTATTGCCTGCTGCAGCGAGGGTTATGGTGAACGTTCTGGAAATAATGATGAGATTTCACAGCATAGCTATAGGATAGAGAAGAAAAGCTGTAGGCAGCGAAATAGCTCTGGAACAAGCCTTTATTTTATTAATTGTTTGCTTCTGGAGCCAGAACCTGCCACTTCTGCTCTGAAAAACTCTTTCTCCCTCTCCAAAGGCAGATTAATAAAGTCTCCGCGTCCGTCTGGGCTCGCAATCTGTCTTAACTGGGGCAAAGTTTCAGGGCTGCAGCCTGTGCCCTGCATCTGACAGGGTGTTTTTTCCCCTCCTTGAACAAATAAACAGGCAAAAAACTGGCTCTTTCCTTTGATGTGCTTATTTGCCAATAAAATTAGGCACAACTCAGGGAGCTAATTGCTTGCAAATTGGAGCGCCAGTTGGTGGAACAGGAGATGGAGCAGCGAGAAACTGCCAGTTCCTCGCCCGGTGCGAGCTCTGAACCCTGGGACTGGGTTTTGAGGCTGTCCCGCCATGGTGGGGAAGCACAGAATTGCCATTTGCTCCTAAAAAAAATGAGGGCCAGGTGGTATTTTACTGCCAGAAACCCAACAATGTGATGTTAGGAGCCGGCCTGGCTTTGGACGTGCCTCTTGTCACACTTCATTGAGGAGGAAAAGCAAAGGCAGGAGCCTCCCAGGCAGGGACCACCCCGGGGGTGGGCATACCCCAGGCTGCTGACGCCCAGTTTTGAAGGGTGAAATGAGTTTCCCGCTGCAGCAGCTTGATTTAGGAGCTTAAACCAAATGCAGTGTCCCTCCGCCTGTCTGGCAGGCCCAAGAAGCTGACGTTGAAAGGCTACAAGCCGTATTGGTGCACCTTCAAAGATACCTCCATCTCCTGCTACAAAAGCAAAGAGGAATCCAACGGGACTCCTGCACACCAGATGAACCTGAGAGGTAAGAGTGTTTTATTCCAGTAACAGGCTGCTCCTCTTGAATCTTGTTTTCCCACTGATTTGTCTCCTTGGCCGTTGGGTAAATACATTTGAAGGACTGGGGGTGACTGGGTTTGACAGCGTGGCGTATACTTGGACTTCTAGAAAGTGAGTACGTGGTACCTGTGACCCCAAGGGGAAGCTCTCCAGTAACACGGGGAGACAACTTGCCGTTCGCCTTTTTTTTGGCGGCTATCCAAAAGAATTGAACTAACTCCAACAGCAGAGAATAACTTTGAGCACACGCTGCGCCGGAGAGAACAGACCATTCTCTTCCTCCGCTGCCATTAAATTTTTTTTTCCTCCTCTCCCCGGTGCTGGTTCTGAGCAGCCTCGCTCAAGCGCTCGCTGCGAGTTTTTAAATTCCTACAGCTGCCGCCCTTTCTCATGTCAAGTTAAACATTCCCGCTCCGGCAGCCACCAAACTCCAGCGAGCTCATTTTTTTTTTTCCCCGTGGAGGCAGGAGCAGATGTGATGCCAAGCGACCGCAGGCTGCAGTCAGAGCGAAGCCCGGCCCGCAGGACCTTTTTGGGAGCTTTTGACAGATCTGCTGTGACGGCATTTGTAAAAAATCTCGGAGGCGGCGTTGAAGCGGCGCCCGGGCTGACTTGGCTGGTTCGGTTCATCACCCCCCGGTGTTTGTAAAACTGCCTGTAGTTCTCTCCGGACACCGGAAGCGGGATGCTCGCACCTCACCGCTGACTGTAGCGGCACCGAAATAATGTATAGGGGTTTCAGGGTGAGAGTCAGCACCCGTCCAGCCACCTTTTCCTACCCTTTCGTGAAAATTTTCAGGACACAGGGTGTTTGCCAGCCGTCGACACCCTTTAGTTGGAGTGCTTTGCTTTTTCTTCTCTTTTTTTTTTTTTTTCCTCTTTTTAAAGCTTACTTCTTCACACTCCTGTTAAACACCGTCTCCCCCATTGCAGGATGTGAAGTTACCCCTGATGTGAACATCTCCGGTCAGAAGTTTAACATCAAACTTCTGATTCCGGTGGCGGAGGGAATGAATGAGATCTGGCTTCGCTGTGACAACGTAAGTGCATCGCTGGGACCGGCTGTCTCTTCGCCCTTTGCCCGCCATCAGCTCATGTTAGGATGCGCCGTGTAGCTGGCGTTAATTGAAAAAAAAATAGAAAATGCGCTCACAGTTGTCTGATCTCGATGTTCGGAGCACACGTGTGGATTTGGAGTAGAGGATCAGCCCCTGCTCTTCCTTGGCTTTGTCGCACGGTTATAGTCTACACCTTGGCTGGGTTTCTGCCCGTCTTTGTGCATGCTTGAGTATCCTGGGGCTGGAAGGGAAAGAAAAACTCCTTGGAATTTTATTTAGGGGGGGAAAGTGGCATCCTCACCGCTCTGATGGGCACGGATGTCTGTTTTGGGGCGCAGGAGACGCAGTACGCCAGCTGGATGGCCGCCTGCCGCCTGGCCTCCAAGGGCAAGACGATGGCCGACAGCTCCTACGGCATGGAAGTGCAGAACATCCTCTCCTTCCTGAAGATGCAGCATTTGAACCCGGACCCGCAGGTGATCCCGGAACAGATCACCACCGACATTAATCCGGAGTGTCTGGTTTCTCCTCGCTACCTGAAAAAATACAAGAACAAGCAGGTACGTGCTGGCCCACCCTCCTGGCGCGGTGTTGGTGTTGGTGTGGACCGGGCTGATCACGCGCTGGTTTTGGGTGTTGTCACTCAACGGGATGCACGCGGTTACTAAAATGAGACTGAAACGTGTGGTTTCGATCCGGCACCCCGGGATGGCACCCGTGACCTTAATTACACCACACATAACGCGATGGTGCATGTACACAGCCTCGGCAGCGGAGAAGCGTTTATTTTAAATACACTTAACATTTATTTACACTTAGTTTAAGTCCTTTTTGGGAATGGTTTTTGCCCCTGCTGATACCGAGCGACGGTGCAGTGCAGCAGAGCACAGGTCAGCTGCCCCTATCTCTCCCAGCAACGAGATTAAATCAGTCCCCGGCGCTGGGATTAAAACCCCTTCCCTTGCCCGGAGTCCGTGCAGAAATCCTCAGGATCAGCGGAGTTGCAGTTGCTTGCAGAGCTTTATCCAGACTTGGCTGTAACGCGGTTTGCGTATTTTCTCTCTTTGCTTTTCCGCTACTTCCAAACGCCAGCCCTCAAAACGTCGCTTCATTTTTGAGTTGCTGTGACTTGTGCTTGTACTCCACGCTGCATTCGATCCGTGCATGACAGGGCTGAGCTGTTCTGCGCTGGAAATAAACGCATGACTTTCTGAGAGACATCCTATGTCAGTACGGTGGCAAAATAAGGAAGGCATTGCTCCGTGGCCTTTCAGTGACTTAAAGTTTCGGCTGTAGCTTCGCAGCCTGTGTGCTTTCAGGCTGGCTGCGGCTTGAGACGATTCCTTCAAACCTGGAAGAAGGCTGCAAGTCAGAGAAGCAGGAAAAATATAACTTTTTATTGGCACAGCACGATGATTTCCTGGCAGCGGAGTTACATTTTATATAGCCCTTATTATTCTTCTGAATAAGCCTTTATATCCACTTGGATGGAGGAGAGGCTGCGTAAATATATCGTTTAAATGTATGGAATACCTCCTGGGCTTGAACTCTGTAAAATGGAGGCACCTGGAAAAATATTAGCTCGCAGAATTCGCTTACCGTGCAGGTATCGTTGTTAAAAGTCGCCTCCGTTGAACGGGGACGGGCACGAGCCCTCCGTGCAAACGCCGGGTCCCCTACGGACGCCGGCTAAACGGCAGATTCAGGCTTTTCCTTTAGGCCCAGCGGCACGGCTGGGAGGGACGGAGGGCCGGAGGCTGTGGGAATGCAAGGAATTCGGCTGCGAGGGTCCCTCCGCCACCCGGCGTGGGGTGAGGAGGAGGAGGAGGAGGCCATGCAGCCCACAGACGGTGCCGAAAGGGGAACTGGCAGCGGGCCTCGCCGGAGGATTTATGGAGGGGCTTGGTCCCGCTCCGGCCCCGGACCCGCTGGGGTGGTGAGGACACGAATTCTCCTCCGAGCCGGCTGCTTCGCCAAAGCTACGTCGGGACCAAAAGCGTCCCAAGGCGGTGCCGGCCAGCCAGGACCGCGGCGGTGCTCAGGCAGGGCTGGCGCGAGGGGCAGACCTCTGCTCGCTTGTCCCCTCTCCGTCCTTCCGTTCACTCTGGCTGCTTTTCTGCCTAAGAGATTGTGCACGTGGTTTTTTTGCTTGAACTTTGGTTTGCAGTTAATTTACACTTTTTTCTTTGCTTTGTTGCCATATTTCTGATTGCTTTTTTTTCTTTCTGCCTCCTTTTCTCTTTTTTTTTTTTTTTTTTTTTTTTGTTTTCGCCTTGCCATCTACAGCCAGGCTATGTAAGAGACTTGGTAAGTGACAGCAACAATAAAATTAAGATAAATTTAAGATAAAACTTAAAATAGTCTAGAACCCCTTTGGTGTGGAGAGCAGCAATGAAAAGACTAACAAAACCTACACCCTCCCTGAGAAACCTGGGCCCCGTTTGATTTTTATAATGGTCCCCAGTGATTTATGCTGCGAAACTGGAAACCCTACACCAGAAGCTCGCCTCGCCGTTCGCTCACATCCTGCGTCTTAAACGAACCGAGCCTGAGCAGCTCTTTGCCTCCAGACAGCTCAGATCTGTATTTGCTTTTACGTGTCTGGAGATAGGAAGCACAAGCAGCTCCACGTTTATCAGCCGTGGTCGCAGGCTTTGAGCTGAACTAAGGCCTCGGGGTAGAAATTATCGATTGCCCGCGTTGTTCGTGAACGCGCTGCCTCCCCAAACGCCTCCCGAGCCGTTACCCGTTCGCGTGGGAGTCACGGTGCCGCTAACGAGCCCCCTCGCCTAAAGCCGGTGTGTCTCGCCGCCCGCAGATCACGGCGCGCATCCTGGAAGCCCACCAGAACGTGGCGCAGATGAGTCTCATCGAGGCGAAGATGCGGTTTATCCAAGCCTGGCAGTCGCTGCCGGAGTTCGGCATCACGCATTTCATTGCAAGGTCGGTGGGTCTGCTGGGCAGAAAAGGGGGAATTTTGTGAATAAATAAGTAGAATATGTTAAATACCCCCACCATCAGAAGGCCGTGGAGCTGTTGGAGAGGGTCCAGAGGAGGCCACGCAGATGCTGAGAGGGCTGGAGCAGCTCTGCTGTGAGGCCAGGCTGAGAGAGCTGGGGCTGCTCAGCCTGGAGAAGAGGAGGCTCCGGGGAGAGCTGAGAGCGGCTCCCAGTGCCCAAAGGGGGCTGCAGGGAAGGTGGGGAGAAACTCTTCAGCAGGGCCTGGTGTGACAGAACGAGGGGTCATGGGTTTAAAATAGAGGGAGGTAGGTTCAGATGAGACATTAAGGAAGACATTTTTTACACTGAGGGTGGTGGAACACTGGCCCAGGTTTCCCAGAGAGGTGGCGGATGCCCCATCCCTGGAAACATTCCAGGCCAGGTTGGCCGGGGCTGTGAGCAACCTGATCTGGTTGGAGATGTCCCTGCTCCTTGCAGGGGGGTTGGGCTGGGTGGGCTTTGAAGATCCCTTCCAACCCAAACCATTCCATGATACTATGAAATACACAGCGCGTCCTTAGCGATGGAGATTGCACTGGAACTGAAGTTGAAAGCGTTAATTGCATCGACTTACAAACCCGATTTTATCCGTTAGCTGCTGAATTTAACGCGCGCAGCCGCGTATCGTGGGTGTGAATTTCTGAATCCCTCGCCATGTCGCAGGTTCCAGGGGGGCAAGAAGGAGGAGCTGATCGGCATCGCCTACAACCGCCTGATACGGATGGACGCCAGCACGGGCGACGCCGTCAAAACCTGGCGGTTCAGCAACATGAAGCAGTGGAACGTCAACTGGGAGATTAAAATGGTGAGCCGGTGTTTCACACCTCGGCCGCGTTACATGAGACGGACCCTGCTCTCAGGGTTTTTTTAAGTTGGCTTTGAAAAAGTCAGGTTTTCACGTCACTGTCGCCCAAAGCCTGTCCCATCCGGCCCTGTTAATGTGATACAGCTTCTCCTCCTCCCTTCTCCACCCTCCTTGGAGATCTAGCAGAGGTTCTCCTAACTGCTGGTGGAGTCAAGTGTGACCCTTAAAAGTAAGAAAATGAACCCAAATCTCTAACACAGCCGGTTACACACGTAACGCGTAACGATTTTCTCCGGTCCGAACACCCTCGAAAGGCAGCAAAATAAAATCAAATTTCAGACCCAAGGCTTGGGCTTGATCCGAACCAGCAACAGAAACGTACTGGGCCTTCTCCACCCTAAAATTCACTTTATTGGCAGTACAGCTCTGACTTTCCTGTAAGTAATGAAAAGCAACGGCAGACCCTTCCCTGGGCTGCGAGGTGGGCTGTTCCCCACCCGTTACGTTCGGATGCTTCTTTTCAGCACAACACCGATGAAAATTGTGAGGGCTGTTCTGCGGTTTGTGGCTCCTTAAGAGTTATTGGAGAAATGATTCAGCTTCCCCTCTGCCTCAGAGTCTTTGTTTTGACCCAGTTGACCCAATATCCCGGTTATCCAGCTCAGATACTCCGCTGAGAATCCCGCTCCCTCCCGCAGAGCTGTCACTGCTGGGGGGGGAACGAAAAAAATAATGGGCATCAATAAATGCACGGGCTACTCCGTCACTGCAAAACGAGCTCCCCCAGCCCCCGTAAAGCATTTCTGCAGCCAAACTTTGACGTAAAACCAGAATACACTCGCAGGGAAAACTGGGAAGAAATTCCAGGCAGTAGGTAAATAAATAGATAAATAGAAAATTCAATTTGAGCAATGATGGTTGCATCAGAGAATCATAAAATATCTCCAGTTGGAAGGAAGCCGTAAGGATCGTGGAGTCCAAATCATCATTCCCATCGCTGGTTTTTGCTTGGGCAGCAGAAAAAGGTGCGCGGTGTAACAGAAAAGAAAGATGAGAGAGGAAGAGCGGCGGTGGGGCTGACCCCTGTGTTTTGCCCTCCAGGTGACGGTGGAGTTCGCGGACGACGTTCGGGTGTCCTTCATTTGCACGGAAGTGGATTGCAAAGTGGTTCACGAGTTCATCGGCGGCTACATCTTCTTGTCGACGCGAGCGAAAGACCAGAACGAGAGTTTAGATGAAGAGATGTTCTACAAACTGACCAGTGGTTGGGTGTGAGTGCCACGTACTGTACGCCGAGAGGAAACCCCATGGCCATATTAATATTTAACTTTAAAAAGCTGTTCTTTGAAATATGCTGCTTAATAAAGTAAGCTTGAAATGTATCTTTTTTTTTTTTTTTAATCATGAAAATTTTTGCATTACCAGACCAGTTACTCTGTGTGCACTAATGAGCACTTCTGTTAATTTGCTATAACCAGCCCGTGCCCGGGCCGGGCGATCCCGCCGCCGGCCCTTCGCTACAGAATCCGATGGGCAGATCAGGATAAGAGTTGACTGACCTGAACCAGCCGATTTTCTGCGAGAACTCTAAGCCATCCTCTTGTAAAGCCATCCAGGGCTTAACCTATATGAAGTCTATTTATCATGTTTAATGCATGAGTGTTTTCTTTCTTTTTTTTTGTGTGTTTTTTTTTTTTTTATTCTGTACATTTGACCTGTTTCGAAGTCGTCCTTCCCGTAAGTAGAGCTGCCATCTCTCCTTTCACACTACAAGCGCCGGGGCTGCTACGGGTGCCTGACATGACTTTTGAAGATATAGTTGCGCGTGGCCTCGGAGATGATCTTCTGTTAGTCTGTTAGAGCTCGGTTTTCTTTGTTAACTTGCCTTTTGATAATCATTTATATTGTCTTTTTTTTTTTAAATTTTATTTTATTTTTACACCGTATTGTATTACGACACTTGTAGTATTCACCAGCATAGTCACTGTTCTGCCTATGATATGCAAACTTTTTCATTACAATATGAAGTAAAAGGTCTATGAAGTATAGGTTTTGTGTAACTAATGTAAAAAACACAAATTTTATAAAATTGTACAGTTTTTTTTTAAACTAGTCTCACAAGCCAGCTAGAATAATTGCATAGATCCGGTGTATCAGCATTAACTATAGCATGCCTGTGAGGAGGATGGGGAATAACCAAGAAACACACGAAAAAAAAAAAACCCCAAAAAACCAATTTCAGCCTAGTGAATTTGTATCTAAGTTAAATGGGATTTCAGAGCTGCGCCACAACGCCCTCGCTAACCGATTCCTGGGGCCGGGACCTCCCCGTTCGTTAAGCCAACGCGGCGTCAACGCTAACGGTGAGCGATCTCCCGCCCCGCCTAGCGCCGAGGAATAACCAGTGTTGCGTTCCTGTGGTCTGTGGTTTCAAGACTTATGTACAAATGCATTTTATTTTAAATAAAAGTCAAATCTTTTATTTAACATTCAGCTGCCGCTCCTGCTTTTTGCGGGGGGGATGGGGGGAAGGACGCTGCTCCGGACACCACGTGCGGTCGGTACCGTGCCGTCGCCTCGGTTGAAGGCTGTTGATGACTGGGGGTGAAAAAAAAAAAAAAAAGCGCCAGCACACAGCGCTCGGTTACAGTGGCAAGAAGGAAAATCGATCTGTGTGTAAGCTGGGCTTAAAATGTTGTATTTTCACCCACGCGCTGCCTGCCAGAAGAGCTCCGTGCCCAAAAACACCTCGAGGGAGCGGTCAGGGACACTGCGTGGCCACAGCTGGTCCAGCTCCCAGCCTCCGGTTATCCCGAGCGGCAGCAGGACCGGAGGAGAGTGAGGAGGGACGGGAAAGGGGTGCCAGGACGAGGGGGCTGCCCCCCTGCACCCCTGGGTTGAGAGGGACAGGCGACAGCAACGCCTGCAGCATCTTCCCCGGGCACGAGCTGAATTTGCTCCTTTGCAGGCGGGTGCCTGGAGGAAATAACACGTTTCCCCGTCGCTGCTGCGTTTCTGCGGCAATCCTCTTAATTTTTTTCCACCGTCTGCTCTTGGACAGGTTGCATCCTTGCTCCATCCCAAAAAAAAAAAAAGAAGGGGTGGCTCGATGGTGCTGGGGATGCTCCCAGCCCTGCCCAAGCCGCCGGCTTGGTTTTTCGGGTGCTGGCAGCTCCCAGCTCCCCGGCAAGTCCAGGCGGCCCCGGGAGGCACGCGAACGGAGGAGCGGCGGGCACGTTCCTGGCAGGCGGCACCGGGATTTTGGCTGGATGCGGGAACGGGCGAGGCACGGCAATAAAAACGTGCCTGGCCTGGAACAGCACGGAAGCTGGGCGTGCGGTGGGGATGGCTCACTGAAAAATATTTCTTTCCTCTTTCACAGCCTGAGTGTAGGAGGTGTGACGTGGAGAGGAAAGGGGGGAGAAGATGCGTCCTGTCCATCCGTCCGTCCGTCCATCCCCAGCCATCTCTGCAGGGCTCTGCTACGCCGAACCGGGGCCCAATTTTGCAGCTGGGGGAGGCAGTGAGGCAGGAAACGCTGAGCAGAAAAGCAGAGGAGGTCAGGGAAGGGGCATGGGAAGGCAGAGGCTGCTGCCGAGCGCAGCCTCGTCCCCTCCCGAGGACGGGAGCTGGGAGAAGCTGGGTGGGAAGCGGGGAGCGGTGCGGGAGGCTGGGAAGGAGCGAGGGGGTCGCAAGGGGTGTTGGGGTACCCAAAGGAGGCTGATGAATTTTCTAGGAAGTCTTTCCTTTCTCCTTGGATGAAAAAATAAAAGAAAATGAGCTGTTGGAGTGGAGAGGGTGGGGAAATTAAAAAAAAAATTAAAAAATCTATGGTTTACCTAAAGTCTGGAGAAACACCAGATAAAACAGAGCACGAAGCCGATCTCCAGCGCCGGGCGGGCCGGCACGGATGGGAACTGCCGAGGGGGGACGCAGGGGTGAGGAGGGAGTGCGTTGCAAGATGGTTTGGGGAGGGAGGTGGTGAGAGCTGGAGCCCTGGGAGGGGACGGCTGAGCCACCCCAGGGACAGGCGGCACCGAGGGCGAGGAGGAGCGCAGGCGCTGGCTCCGCTGCTCATCCCGTGGGCACCAGACATCACTGGGGGGTGATGCTGAGTCAAGGGGGAAGCCAGGATGGGGTGGGTGCAGAGGGTTTCCAGCAAATCTGGGCGGGTTCGGGGGTGTTTGGGCATTAAAGCCGACAACGGAGGATGAGGAGGGTCTTGGCAAGCCGAGGCAATGCAAATCCCAGTTCCCACAGCACCAGCGCTGAAGGGAGATGCGGAGGTTTTTGTGCTGATGCAGTGAAATCTGGCCGTGGTTGGCACTTTTGGGTAAATACAGAAGTAAACCAAACTAAAAACAAAACCAAAACCAAAGAGAAAGCAGCCCGTGGGCGGCCGCAGCCCGCTGGGGTGACTCAGCCTCGGCGAGGAAGAGCAGTAACCGTCTGGCGTCCAGAAACGGGTGGCTGCCCTGGGAGGAAAAAAAAAAAATATATGGCCAAGTATTTTGATAAGCACTTGATGAGGAGGGCGGTTCAGAGCCAACAGGGCGGCTTAAACCCCAGTTTAACTAAAACAGTGCCTCAGGAGAGGATCAGTCCAGCCCTACAACGGCAGGCAGGGCCGAGGGATGGCTGCTCCTCCTCTGCTGACCCTGCTGGAGGAACCTGGGGGAGGAAAGGAAAAAAATAAATCACTGCACTGACAGGTTCTGATGCAAACCGGCTGCCAGGGTGGAGACAAAAAAAAAACAAAACCCCAACCCACTCCGCTTCATGCACGCAGGGGATTCGCACGCCTGCCTGAGGCCGGTGTTGGGCCCGGGGGCCGGCTGGGATTCGTACGGGGTTGTAAGCCCCGAGCTAGTTAATGCGACGCAGATGGGCCGGTCACACAGCGGTCTGAAAGCAGGAGTGGCAGAATTTTGTACGGGGGAGAGATTCACAGGCCCAGGGAGGTTTTAAAACAAAGGGAAAAAAGAAAAATCTCCAAACAGGGCCGTGCAGCCAGGGGGGAAGAAGAGGGGATGGGGGTGCATCCCTTGCCTTGTCAGGCCCCTCCCAGCCCCTCGCTTGGCCAAGGATGGGAGCAGGGAGCCCAGCGAGCCCGGGACCAGCAGCACCCTTCATCCTGACCTGCCCCGTGCGGGCCGGAGCAGAGGGGCCCTGCGCAACCCCGCGGGACCAGCCGGGATTCACCCAGCGCTGAGCGGGGACGCTGGAACCCCAGGCCAGGCGTCGCCAGCGCCAGCCGGGATCCAGCCCGGAGACCAAACCGCACGAGGACGTGAGCCGCCCGCTTCGGTCCGGCTGCCGAGAAACCCTCGCTTTCCCGGGCGTGTTCCCAGGGGTGTCACCAACCCCCGCCCGCGACGCCGGAGAGGATGGTGAAGAGCCAAAGGCCTCGGCGGCGGCGGCAACTCGGGCGGCAGGAGCGGTTTCGTCGGCCTAATTAAATTCAGACTGATCGGTGGCCATGCTCGCTCGGCTCAAACCCTTTCTGGGAACCAGCGGGGGGGTTTTTATTTGTTTGCTTTAAGTATCATAAAAGCACTGTGTGCTTTTATTCACGGCACCGAGGCACTAAAGAGATAAAAGATCTATAAATACAGGCTGGGTGTTATAGATTTAAAAAAAAAAAACAGTAAAAAATTGCCTTCCCGCTCGCATCTTTTCCCGTAAGCAGCAGAGCGATGCGGTCCGGGCAGCGCGGCCTCGCGCCTGCTCCCGTTTCCACCGGCATCCCGGCCTTCCCTTTGAAATCCCCTGCGTCCCTCCAGCTGTTCCACATATTTCAGGCCCCAGGAACCGCTCCTTCGGTTTCTCTTAAGCTCCCCCGTCTGGTTTTCATAACCGCAGATGGCAAACGGGGCCTTCTCCCAGGGGGTTACGGAGGCCGCAGGTCTGCGAGGCCCCGGGGGTGCAAATCTGGACCTTCCCCACCAAGGGAGGTGAAAACTCACCCAGGAGCTGCAGTGCCACCGGGCTGGGGAGGGAGGGGATGGGAAACACCGGTTTAAGAAGAATTTGAAAACCCAACGTGCCAAATTCGCCCCGAAAAAGCTGGCGGAGTCGGAGGCCACAGTGTCTGCACACCGAGGGGTTTCTTTTTTTAGGCGGACACAGGAGCATCCAAATATTTTCCTGGAGCCCAAGCGACTGGGAAAGGCCAACTCCATGTTTTACAGCCACTCAAATATGCGAGAACCTGTCAGACACCGAAATCATTCAGAAAATTCTCCCTTTGATCCACAGGTCGGACAAAGACCTGGAAGCGGAGCTCCCCTGCGCTGTCGGCTGCGGGCGAAGCCGCAGATCCCGGGCTGGTGGGAAGCCTCCGGCTGGACAACTCCCACTCCCCCTCCTGAGAAAGGAGCGGTTTGAGCAAATAAAGCATTTGCTCTGCAGTTGGGTTTTTTCTTTTTTTGGTTTTTTTTTTTTTTTTTTGGCTTTCGGTCAGCAGCTGGTCAGCCCTGAATGAGCAAGCCGGGCTTTGATTTCCTCCCTGGGAAAGGGGGCGTAAAAGAAATGGGAGAGGAGCTGGGTTAGAAATTTGACTCAGGTCGGAGAGCCCGGCTGGGAATCGCTCCCCTTGCCCAGGGAACAGCCCAGAGGGAGGCACCGGATCCGCTCCGGGATGAGCATAAGGGGCCGCGAAGGAGGAAGAAAGCCCACTGGTCCCAGTCTGCCCAGGGAGAGGCACCGCATGCCCTCCAAACTGGGCTTGCACCAGTCAGGGCTCACGGGAGGGGACAACGGTGGCTTTGTTGTCCTTCTCGTGCAATTCCTTAATCCCGGGGCAGAGCTCTGCGGCCGAGCTCAGCCGTTAGCTCTACCCCACCAGCACGCCAGCGGGAGAGGGGGTGAGCATGCCGAACGCAATCCGCGTAATGCTGGGAGCTTGGGCCATGCAGAGGCTCAGGCAAAGCCGGAGGAGGAGGCCACTGCAACAGGATGGTGGGACACTGTCCCAGGGTGCCCAGAGAGGTGGTGGATGCCCCATCCCTGGGAACATTCCAGGCCAGGTTGGCCGGGGCTCTGAGCAACCTGATCTGGTTGGAGATGTCCCTGCTCCTTGCAGGGGGGTTGGACTGGGTGGGCTTTGGAGGTCCCTTCCCACCCAAACCATCCCGTGATTCCATGATTCTACAATATTTAGAGATGTCCCTTCCTAGAACTTGGGTCCTGGCCTGCTGATGAGACTAGGCTGTCCCCCCATGTGACACACACCCCAAGATGTCCCCCCAAAACAAACACAGGGTAAAAACACCCTCGGCCAGCCCAGACCCCCATCCCTGCCCGCCCAGAGCTGCCCCGAGGCCACCTCCAGCCCCTCTCCGCGCTGTGCCCCGTCCCAGGTGGCCATCTGGAGGGACCACATCTGATTCCCATCTTCCCGCAGCTGAAAAATCAAGTGTCAGGCACTTCAAAGGACACGGCCTTACAGCCGAGGGGCTCCCCTTGAACTCCGCCCCGCCGCGGGGTCCGGGTGACGGCCGGGGGCGGCTGTTTTGTCTCCTGGATGTTTTTTTTTTCCCTTCCCATAAACAGGAGGAGCGGATGGGAACACGTCTTGAGACCGAAGGGGAAATGACGGAGGGGGAGGGAGAGGGGTGTTAAATCTTCAAAAGCAACGGAGGGGCCGGATCCTGGAAGAGATGCTGAGAGCAGGGAACGTCGTGGAACGAGCTGAGCACCAGGGAGAGCACCAGGCCAGCACTTTGAGTGTTCTTCTTTCATGCAGAGTTGCAAAAAAAAAGAAGAAAATTCTTTCAATCACCTAAAAGATGAGTGGACCGACGCTCCCAGCCCTGCAGCACACCGTGGAGATGAAGGGTGACGCCGCCCCGAGGATGGTCCTGGCCCCGGACGCAGCGTGGTGCGCAGTGCAGAATCGGCCCCGACCGCTCCCCCGGCGCCCGCAGCCAAACTCGGCGCTATCTCAGATGTCCACGCGGCCTGGGAACGAGCACATCTGGAACCCTCAGCTCCCAAATTGTCCTTCAGGCCCTCTGCGGCCAAGCCAATCCCAGTCCCTTAACGCCGCCGTTAATTAACCCAGAGCACAAAAATAGCCCCGCAGGATTTCCTGCCCCCCCTCCCTCCCCACCAAGGTAAGAGGAAGGAGGAGAAGCTCGTACAGCAGAATTAAGGGATGACGCTCCGCAGAGCCCGCGGCACGTCCCCGCCTCATCGCTCTCGCTTCATCTGGAGCGACCCCCGTTCTTCCCCTGCCCACGCGCACCCAAAGCACAGCTCATCCTTCCTGTCCCACGCACGCAACACGCAGGCGCCAGGCCCTCAGGATAGGCTGGGCTTTGTTAAACTCAAGTCATTAAATTCCCGGGAAGCGCCCAGGCGATGAGGATGCAAGCAGGGCGGCAGGGACATGGAAATGCGATGTGTAATAACTCCATCTAGAGGGAAAAGGGACGGACGAGCGAGATGGGCCACGGGAAATCAAGGAGAGATTGCCACCCTGCTGCAGGTGGCCCAGGGACACCACAGTGGGCATCACTCGCTGTGGCGGTGGCACGATGCTGGGTCCCATGGGTGTATCAGCCACCATCAGTGCTCAGTGAGCCCGCAGCCGGCTCGGATCCGCAAGCACAGCTGTCCCTTTCCACCCCAGGACCAGCCGTCGTCACTCACTGGTCTCACACCCAACATTCGTGGCCATTCCATCCCAGTTCTTCACTCAGGGCATTCGTTATTTTCTGGTTGACATCTGGAGTTTCACTCCTCCCCGGCTCTTCCCAGCATGCGGACATCTCTCCAGATGGACCACGCAAGTGGCTCTCTTTCATTTCTCTTCTTTTCAGCAGCAGATCCATCTCAGTTTGGTCAAAAAAGCTGGGAAGTGCTTGTTGCCCCATCCAGACCCTCTGCCCATCTCCAGCCAGGACCGACCCCACCAGAGCTGGGGGTGGGTTGGCCATAGTCTCCCCACCCCGTGCGATGGGTGGGAGATTCCTCGGGAGGGAAATTTGGGGCTGCTCTCCCCGCTCCTGGCTGCATCTGGCTGAACCTCAGCACAAAAGTGGTCAGGGATGGATGATGGAAGTACACCCAGGCATGGGTGGGTGGATGGGTGAAAGGATGGAAGGATGGATGGGTGGAGGGATGAAAGGATGGAAGGATGGATGGGTGGAGGGATGAAAGGATGGAAGGATGGATGGGTGGAGGGATGAAAGGACGGATGGAAGGACGGATGGATGGATGGGGTGAAGCCACTGGTACAAACTGTGGTACCTTTTCCACTGTTCACCAACTGCCACCAGGTCTGGTTGGTGTCCAGGAGGACCATCACCCCAGGCAGGGAAGGTGTGAGCATGGCAGAGACCTGAGCAAACTCTTGACGTTTTCGTGGCCATGCTGATCCTCTCCAGGTGTGAGCAGGTGCCCAGTCGTTCACTGCTGTGCAATTCCAAGAAACCCCCTGCGTTTTCTCCTCCCACCCTTCCCAGACCCCTTCCCGCAGGACCCCTGCCCACACCGCACTGGCTCTGGGCACGGGAATCAGCCGCTGTTTTGTTTTTTTTTTTTTCTTCTCTCTAACCTTGGAAATCAGAGATCAAGGGAACATCAGCTTCGGCGTCTGTTTAACAACCGCCTCTTATCACCGCTCGCACAGGGCGGCCCGGGCGGAAGATAAAGCATTTCCACCGCAATGGATAAACAGAGACCAAGCCCGCCAAGGGCTCACGTGGCAATATCGTCCTCGGCTGCCCGGATTCGGGGCGGGCTTCTTCCCAGGCCCCACGTTCCCCGGCACGGTGCAGGGTCCAGCGGCCGGGCAGAGCCTCCCCTTGCTCCCAGCTCCGCCGGTTGTTAACCACTTACTTCCAAACTGTTGCACACTTTGTCCCGGCAGCCGGCTGCGGAGGGACGCGTCAAGGCTTTTTCTGCCGGGGGGTTGCTGCCGAGCCTTCAGCCGGGGCGGGCACGAGCAGAGCCGCCGTGCTGGGACTCACGTACAACCAGGGTGCGAGAGCTCCCTCCCGAACGGCTCCTCTCCACCGCTCATCCTGCCGGGGCGGTGATTTTGCCTTCATGTTTCGGATGACCCGACGGTGCCGGCTGGACGCTTACCCATGCCCAAACCCCAGGTGCCCCATGGCTGCAGAGAAACCAGTTTGGTCCCTTAAATGTCCCCCAGCATCCGTGGAAGGGGAGGACAAGAGACCAGGGCTGTATTTCCTTTGAAGAAGCTTCGATCCTGAATTTAATCATGCCTATCTTCGGGAAATACAGGAAGGTCCTTCTTGACTGGCCCACTGATGGGACGTCGGGCGAGACAGCACCTTTGCAGGGACAGCCACTAGATAAACGCTATCACGGTGCCACCAACCTGTATTTAGTGGAAGGGAAGAAGGTAAAAGCTGTTATTTACTCCCTAATCCACCCAGAGAAGATGACTTATCGAATCCACAGGGCACTCATTTCGTACGGGACGCCTGGGGAGATCTGCCAGCCAAGTGCTGGTGAGAAAACACCCATTTCCCCGCGGGGACGGTAAATCTCTGGGGTTACCTTTGGGAGCAGAGGTACCATTGAGGCTGGGTTCCCCATGTCTCAGCTCAAGGCTGGATCTGAGCCTGATCTGATCCCAGCTCCAGTTTTTCGGGGTGAGCTGATGACATCCAAAGGAGGGCGATGCTGGCGCTGCGCTCACATGTTTTTTAACCCCTGGGATAATTATTTCCAGCGAGGTAGACACCAGACGCACCTCTCCTTTCAGAACTGACGCTACCAGAAACCCCAAAGAAATTCCGTTTCCCAGGTCCCAGGCGGCCATTTGGATGACGGCAGAACTTTGCTGAGGACTGCCAGGCTTCCCCTACGACTTTCTCGAGTTCGAGCAGGTGTTTAGTTTCTCGCTCTCCATCCACGGGTAATATTTGGGCAGACAGGGCAGCATCTTTCTTTCCTCTGGCAGAGAGATGGGAGTTAAGCTTGGTCTTCTGCAAAATCCAGGTGCCCAGAGCTGGGTTATGCCGACATTTCCACTGCTCGGGATTTACTGGTGGCTGGATACAGCCTACGAGAGGTTAAAAAGAATCGAAGAGGTTGGTCCCTGGATATACCGAGCCCTGAGCATCTGTTTCCAAAACAGAACGCAAACAGCTTTATTGCGGCAAGGATTTATTCGTTCTTCCTGACTTGTGTCATACGGCCGAAGGAAAGGAGAGCGCTTTTCTCTCCTCATAAAGCAGGGCGTGTTTCAGACTCCGACATTTACATCCAACAAGTGCATGGCTCCTTTCCCATCTTTCCGACTCTCCCGCAGTCACAGATTTGCCATTTCCCTGCCTTGTGACCACCTTGTTCCAGCACCGGCAAGCACGGAGCAGCCCGAGGAGATCGCTTTGCTGGTTTGGTTTTTTGTTTTTCCTCAGCAACGAGGAGATGAACACATCTGTGACACAAGAGGAAATGTGTCATCTCAACTTTCCCCTTGCTCTTCAGCAACCAAATCTTGGCCTCGGAGGTACCGGGGAGATTTAGCTGTTGGCTGCTGTGAATCATAGAATCACGGAATGGTTTGGGTGGGAAGGGACCCTCAAGGGTCACCCAGCTCAACCCCCCTGCAAGGAACAGGGACATCTCCAACCAGATCAGGTTGCTCACAGCCCCGGCCAACCTGGCCTGGAATGTTTCCAGGGATGGGGCATCCACCGCCTCTCTGGGCAACCTGGGACAGTGTTCCACCACCCTCAGTGTAAAAAAAATCTTCCTAATGTCTAATCTAAACCTACCCTCTTCCACTTTAAAACCATGACCCCTCGTCCTGTCACACCAGGCCCTGCTGAAGAGTCTCTCCCCACCTTTCCTGCAGCCCCCTTTGGGCACTGGGAGCCGCTCTCAGGTCTCCCCGGAGCCTCCTCTTCTCCAGGCTGAACAGCCCCAGCTCTCTCAGCCTGGCCTCACAGCAGAGCTGCTCCAGCCCTCTCAGCATCTTTGTGGCCCTTGACCTTTAAAAAGCCACCGGCTGGGACCTGGAGATGTCTCAAGGAGATGTGAGAGCTCACCAGCGACCACATGCCTTTCGCCAAGCTTTGGGTAGGAAGCGAAGCCCATTCCACGCACGGGCTCTCCAGAGCCTTCGCAAAGTTGCTGAGCCCTCATCCAGTTTTCCCTCGCGGGGTACACTCAGCCAGTCCCTCCTTGCTGGCCACCTCTTCTTTAAAAGTCCAAAAGAACACCACCATCTCCTTCTGATGGGGTTAAAATTAGAGAAAAAGCTTAAAACTCACTGCACGGGGTGGGAGGTGGCTGAAAACCAGCTGGCCCCGTTCTGCCCTGCCGGTGCGGCCGGCCCAGGTTTGGACGGGGAGTTTTGGATGGGCTCTGGGAGGGTGGTAAGGAGCAAACCTTTGTGAGAGGTTTCTTTGCTCTCAGCTTGCAAACCCAGTTGAAGAGGGTCCGTTCCCACCTCCACCCACAGCCTGGCAAATTCACCTTTCCTTGGAAAGGTTTTTTTTCCATCCAGATCATTTCCCTGCTCTGGTTTAGACACACGCTGCTACAAAACCCAGGTGCAGAAAGGTTTCTGTCCCCAAGCCAAGCTGAAGTCAGTGCTTGTGGCAGTAAATAGGACAGGACTGGTTTCTAGGATTAACAGAAAACGGTCCTGCTGGGGCAGGTCAAGAGGTTTAACCAAACTAAAGGATTTTTTCCTCATTTTGTAACGTGAGGCTGCGGCGCAGGAGCTCGGGAGGTCAGAAGCTGAGACAGCACCGTCCAGCTGTTAAACGCCACGGGACGGATGTACCTTCTGGGTCAGGATGTCCCTCCAGGGCCGATTGCAGGAAACTGGGAGGATGTGTCTGGATAAGGCTTGGCCAAAACCCGCCGTGTTCCTCGTGCGGGTCCAGGATCTCCGCTCCGAGCCTCGCTGGGGAGAGCTGGGCTGACCCCATGTGGTCACGGCTTTCATACGGCACGATTTTGGTTTTAAAAAGCCAAGACTTTTCACAATTACTTGGATAAGATGCAAAATCTACCTCACATCTGTAAAATCTTTCCATCAAGGAAAAGGCACCAAGGAGGGAGTTAAGCTAAACCCCCCCGTCTGCCATTTTTCACGCAGTGGAAACGTGTCCGCGCTCCCAGTTTCCCCATTTAACCAGCCAAACCAGCACTTCCCCGCTCCTTTTTCTGCGTGGAAGAAGGAAATGTTCATTTTTTAGCATGGATGGGACATTTCCGCTCCTCTTTATCCCTCAAAACAAAGGAAATAGAGAAGGAACAGGGGAGGGGGACAGCTCACCCCCAGTTCGCGCCTCTCCCTCGTGCCGAAAGGTTAACGGTCACGGTGACTCACCCCTGCAGCCCCCAGCCAACACGCTCGGGGCGAGCATCGCCCCCAGATTTGGGGTGTGCCTGAGCCCAGGGAGGTTGGTATGTGTCATCTGGTCACTCCGGGCCCGAAGAAGTAAAATAAACTAAGTAATGTTGATTGTTTCCACGGTAACGGAGAGTGATTCACTCTGAGGGTAAAGAAAACGGGGGAAAAAACACGGAAAATGAAAATCACGTCTCGGAAGCGCGTCGTAGAATTATCTCGTTCAGCAGGCCTCCTGCGCCGTGCTACATGCGTGCCTTGGCTTCAGCTACTCCTAAAACAGTCTCTCAAGATGATATCTTTTCTTCTTATTATTGAAAAGGAAGAAAAAACCCTCATTCGTGCCCCCTGCCAGCCTTGGAGGTTGAACAAAGCCCGTCCCAGCACAGGACAGCAGGTCTTGTCCAGGGGGAGTGACGGAGCTTCCAAAAACAACCCCCCAAGGATGAAAATCATCAAAGGGAGCGACGCTTTCATGATGAAAGCCGCTGCCACCTGCGATTCCTCAGGAGAAAGAGGAACCGTTGTGCAGCCCTTTCATCTGTGCCATCTCTCTGCAGCCACCCGCGAGCTCCTCTTGAGCTGCGGCCAGCTCTGGATTGGAGAGCAGCCCTCCAAAGCCACCAAGCAGCTTCCCGGAGGAACTCCGGAGGCCAGATCCCAGTGAAAAAGCAGGGAAAAGCAGGCAGAGCAGCAAGCGATTATCCCTGCCACCTGCCTAGTGAGCTGTTGCTTCTGAGAAGCATCGCACGGACCTTCACTGACCTCACGCGGTCTGGGCCTCGGCTTTACCTCTCCTCCAGAAGTCAAAACAAATAACAAAATCCTTATGGGAAATGCATCTGGTGGAAAAAAAAAAAAAAACCCCGCCAAGCTGCAAGGAGAAAGCAGGCACAGATGAGAGGAAGGTGTGATCCAGCAAACATCCCCTCGTCGCGAGGAGCAGGACTCCCCAAATCCCGCCAAAGGAGAAATCGCTTTCCCATGCTGAGGGACACTGCCCGCTCCCCTGCCAGCCGCCTCGCTCGCGGGGGGACAGGTGAGATGGAGGCATTTTTTTCTTCCTGGTGCCAAAACCTTGTCAGGGAACCACAAACGCCTCAGCTGATACCAGACTACAAGAGCAAATTGTTGACAGCTACTCCTTCTCTGCAAGGGCGGCGCAGATGTGAGTTAAACAGTCGCCGAACTTCGCTAGATAACAGAATGTTTCTTTCGGTGCGTAGCTTCTTGCTCAAGGATGAGCAAGGGCGCGGTAATTCCTACCGTACGGGCAGAGGAAGCACCTGGAAAATCAAGAAATGCTGAACCGGTGAGAATAGACCTTAAACCAGGATCAGCACCAGTAAGACTAAAACAATATCCCTCGGAACTGGAGGCTAAAATCCGCCTGGATATTTGAGGGCAGTGGCAGCAACTGTGTTGTTAACGCAGGAAGGTCGAAAGCTCGCCCTGGGACAGAAGATAACAGCCTGTGTCCCGTGTACGGCAGTCACGGTGTCGGAGCAAAAGGGAGGGCACCGGCTGTCTCCGAGCAGGACGCTGAAATGTCAGGACGTACTACTGGAGCGGGACGATATGACTGAAAACAACCACTATTGTAAACCCTGCGGTGCTCCTCTCGACTCGGCAGGGAGCAGGGAAGCCTGAACACGACTGCCTGCAGACCATCGAGAACGTTGTTGAGGTTGATCAGGTCTGAAGGATATTCCTTTAGAGGATCCAGAGCGGGAACTGTACGCGGTTTCACGGAAGACGCAAAGCGAGCGTCGGGATACACAGTAACTACTGATAGAAGCGAAGGCTTCACCTGCCAAAGACCTCAGCACAAAAAACGGTGGGGCAGTTGCCTCTTTAGGACAGGTGGTGGTGCCCTGTTCTCTCGGGAATGGCTTAGGAAAGAAAGAACATCGCAATGCGCATCGGGGAATGGAGAACTTACTAAAACGTTTACGGAAGTCAGCGACCAGTCGAAATACGGTTGAAATTATTGGATTGATTACTGAAAGGCGTGAGATGTGTTGTAAAAACAACCCCAAAACACGAAATAGAATTCAATTTGGAATAACTAACAGGTTGCCCAGAGAGGTTCCCATCCCTGGAAACATTCCAGGCCAGGTTGGCCGGGGCTCTGAGCAACCTGATCTGGTTGGAGATGTCCCTGCTTCTTGCAGGGGGGTTGGACTGGATGGGCTTTGAAGGTCCCTTCCCACCCAAACCATTCCGTGATTCTGTAACTAAGGAAGGTCAATCACCTGCAGAGTACTGGCAAATTGATTTTACTGAATTCCCAAGAAAAGGAGGGCTGAAGTATTTGCTGGTTCTAGTTGACACTTTTATGGGATGGCCATAAAAGCCATCGATGGCCAAGAAGCCTCTCCATGTCGCACCAATAAAGCTAGAGAAATAGTAAAAATACTACTGAAGGAAATAACCTCGAGATTTGGAATACGTTTGGGAACATCATCAGACAGAGGCCACCATTTTACAGCTATCGTGGTTTATCAAGTAAACAAATTATTAGGAATTAATTCTACATACACCCTACGATCCACAAGCAAGCGGTAGGGTGGAAAGAAGGAATTACCCAATTAGGTAAATTGTGTCAAGAAAGTTAAATTACACAAGCACAGGCGCTACCGTTGGCTTTGCTGAGGATCAGAGTAGAACCTCGAGGCAGACAGCACCTCAGTCCGTATGAACTCCCGTACGGGCGACCACATCAAGCGCCTGGTCTGCCTGGGGAGGCGCACGCACAGGGAGGAAGTGCCGAAAGGAAATATTTTATATCATTAGGAAAGGTTTTACACACAACGAATGAATATATGGTCTGGAATAAATCTTTGGGACTTGATTCTCCAGCTCTGTTCCAGCCGGGAGGCTGGGTATACGTCAAGTCCTGGACTTCAGAATCACTTCAAAAAAAAACCAGACAGGTCCGTTCCAAATTCTGGTGACTACGTATAGTGCAACTAAATTGGAAGGAAAAGGACCAGGAATTCATTTTTCAAGGGGCAAGAAAGTTCCTGCTCCGTGGATCACCGAAGAGAAAGCTCCGATAAGGTTAAAGATAAAAAGTCAGGCTGATTAAAGCAATTTTGCTCCTCAACCTTAAACAGAGCTTCCCAAACGTGGGAAAGCAACGCCCGTAGAGAAGTCTTACTAAATATTACCAGAATCCTGAACAGAACAGAGTGTCGGATTTGTGCTCACACGCCCCGGTCTCGACAAGATCAAAGGTGGCCGTTGATTGGAATCCCGCTTCCTGTTCGTGTCAGTCTTCTCGTTAGCCTGAGCTGCAGAATGGGACGCGAAAGAAAGGTTTGGTGGCCTACCTTCACCAAGAAACGGAGCCACCGTGAAACACTGGTACCCTCACACGGTTCCCCGACAGGGGCTGGCTAAAGAAACTATTTCTGTTGACGAGATTTGTTGTCGCCATGCGCGTTACTGCCTCCGTAACGATTCAACGCTGTCGCTGCCGTTCCCAATTTTGTTCTAATTAATCTAGAGTGAGGATCGCAGCTGAAAGCCGTGAGCCCTCAAAGGAGAAGGAGGGACGGACACCAGACTTCCACAGATGCTGGCTCCCTGCAAGGGCAGCGCAATGATAAGTTAAATACTTGCTGAACTTAGCTAGATAACAATATTTTTTTTTAGATAAGTAGCTTCTTCTCGAGGCCTGAGCAAGGAAGATGGTGGTTTTGAACCAGTTTGGGCCAGTAGGTACCTGGCAACAGGCTTAGGATCTGTATCGAGCACACGCCAGTGAAGAGTCCAAGTAAAGGAGACCGATTTTCGGGGACCGCCCGCCCATTTCATTACACCCGCAGAAAGGACGTTTTAAATATGATAAACAGTTCCAGGAAATGAGAGGAGTATACTAAGGATTTCTTGGAAAACTAATGAATACGTATATATAACCTCTCAAAATAGTCTTTGTTTTCGGACAAAGACACGCACATTTGGGCGGAGCCACCCCCACGCGTGTCCAGCGCCGCAATAAAGAATTTAAACTTTTTAACGGACTCTTATTTATTTCAGTATCAACCCTGGAGCCCAACCGGCCTCGCTGACCTCCTCCCGCCGAGCCCACCGAGGCCCCTGCCGCGGTGAAACGGCCCTCACGGCCGGGGAGGGGCGAGGGGAGAGCTCCGCCGGAGGGGCGGCCGGGCCCCGCCGGGGCACCGACCCCACGGCAGCGGCCGCCATCTTGTCCCGGCTCCGTGAGGGGAGGGGCGGAGCCTCCGATCGGCAGGGGGCGTGGCCACACGTCTCATCGCCCAATCCACGCGCGGGGGGGGCGGAGCCGTTAGCGGAGGTCGCCGGGCCGGCGCCGGCGGTGATTGGCTGCGCGCCGCCGTGCGTGCGTGCCGGGCCCCGCCCCCTCACCGCCGTGCCACGTCCGTGCGGCGGAGCCGGTCCGAGCGGCGTTTGGCGCCGCGGCCTCGTGCGCGGGTGAGTGCGGGCGGGGGGGCTGGGAGCGGGGACACTCCCCCCCCCCCCCCCCCGAGGGGCTGGGTGTGGGGTGAGGGGTCCCCTTGGGGTGTGCCCAGCCACCCCCCCCCCCTTCCCGGGGGCTGCTCCAGGCGGGGACCCCACCGAGGGGCCGTGCGGGACCGTCCGCCGCCCCCCCGGGGCGGGGCTGGGGCGCTGTGGCCGGTCCCCCGCCGCTGAGGGGCCGGGAGAGAGCAGGCCGCGCACCCACCGCCCCCCCCACCCGCGATGGGGGGGGGACACCCCCTGGGGCAGGCGGCTGGGGAGACCCCCGGTGTCCGGCGCTGCCGCCCCGGAGCGGAGCCGAGCCGAGCCGAGCCGGGGTGAGGTGGGACGGGAGAGGGGGGCCAGGCGTGGCCCGGGGGGGCTGGCGTGGCCCAGCAGGCCTGAGAGACCCGTGGAAAAAAGGCCAGAGGTCTTCTTCCTCACCATACATTCATTTTTTATTTTTTTTTTAAATTTGCCAACGCATCCCTGTTGAGTAAGTCATATTCCTGACTCCAGGAAATGCGGGAAGCTTCAAACTTCTTCCTGCTCCAGCTGTGCTGGGCGTACTTTGAAAAAATAACTCTTGAGTTTGTCAGTTTGTTTTAGAAGACTGCTAACTGCTTGAAAAGTATCAAAATTTTTATTTCCTTCACGTGGCTTTCTGTTGCTTTGTGTGCTTGGTATTCTGCAACCCCCCAGCTGAAATGAATAAGATTTATTTTATTCTGTCCAGGACGCCGAACGTTGTTATGAACACTCGTGAGTTCTAGGAAGGCTTTGTAATGGGATGGGGTAACAGCAACGTTAGAGTAACCGAGGTCTAGGACCAGAGGTGCCAAATGGATTGCTGGAGGCTTCAGTTTCGTTAGCGGCGGCGTAATTAATACGCCGGTGATGGGCTTGCAGTGCTGTGCGTGTATCGGCGTGGTCTGATCGCTAAAGCTCAGGGCCGGGACTCCTGAATTCTCGCTTCTGACTCTCCCATCTCAACGTGTTTTTTCTTTGCACTTCATTTTTCCCGCTCTTTCGTCTTGAAAATTCGCGCGGGATGAGGATTTGTATTGCTATCACCGCAATTTCCTTTTTGCTTTTATATGCCAGATTGAAATGAGGATGGGGATTTAAAGGCCAGTGTATGCCAACAGGTGGCATAAAAAGAGATTTTGTGGTTGTTTCATTTTTTTGTTTGCGTGGTTTTTTTGGTTTGTTTGTTTTTAAAGAAGCTTTTTGAGTTAGGTTTTCAGAGCCACCTTCAGTTTTGAGGCTCGCCTGCTTCAGTCACTCCGAGTTGCTCCGTAGCTAACATCCTCTGTACTTCCCCTGGGCAGCCTAACAGGGCTGTAAGAGGTCTTATTTTGAGAAGTGTTCATCCCAAATGCGTTTTTCTTTCTGATGTTTATTTGGCCTGTCCAACAGTGTGTGACTACCGTGTCTTTTATGGTGCAGCTAAGTTAATTTGAAGATATGTAAAGAACTTAGTCTCAGGAGAAATTCCCATCATAGGCTCTGTTCATACGCCAAGTATTCCCCGGGTAACAAAGTAAGAATTACATTCCTATATCTAGCAATCAGGAAAATACATCCCTTTGCTTCCCCTTATCCCTAATTCCAGATAATCCGCCGTTCCCAAATCTCTCTTTAATCATTAACAGGTGTCTCACCGTCGTCGTGGCGGTCCTGCGCTTCGCAGCTGAGGCGGCGTTGGGTTCTGTAAACACACCGAGCAAACAGCGCTGCGCGAGGAACGCGGTGCGGGCTGCAAGCGTGCGGTTTTAAATGGAATACTAATGCAAGCGATCTCTGTACTCACTAAACTGTATTTTAGGGAGGTTTCTTGAGAGTGTGAGACGCTTGCCTTTTCTGAGGGCGGTAAAGGTTAAATATCCAAGTCGCCGTCTTCCTTGGGTTTGTGTTTTTTTTTTTTTTTTTTTATTTTTCCCCCCCAAGAGAAAAAACCTTCCCAGACGAACAGGAAAGTGCCACAAGTGTTGACTTTAGATAAGGTGCACGGTGTCAGCGCGAGCGCTCTTTATTTAACCCCTGTGACCTCGTTCGGTGAAGGCTGAGGAGCTTCAGTTGCAGACAGAGCGGACAGCAGCCCTGCTTTCGTTCACCTTTCTTTGCATCCCCGAGGAACATCACGTGGCGTGATATAACTGGGGGCAATCTCTAAATACTTTAGAGATTCAAACTAGAGCAAACCAAAACGCCCCTTACCCGCGTGCGTTCTGTTCCAGAACACCCGCCGCAGCCATGATGCCTGTTGCAACCGTGATGCCCGACGACACGCCGATGTTTGACCCGAGTATTCTGCATGAACTCGACTGGAGCGAGAACACGACGACGTTTTCTCCTGCTATTTCTCCTTTAGATCCAGGAGACGGCCTGGTTTTGAGACCGCTTTGCACAGCTGATTTAAATCGAGGTAGAATCCGGTTTAATGATCATCACAAGTGAAAGCTGGGCGCTGAGCTAGAGAGTATAAATTTCTGCGTTATCTCTCAATAGATGGGGATTGCTCATTTTATCAGATTTGTGCCATTTTTATCAGTAAGGAATTTGAGCACTTGGCACCATGGAGTGCTGCTGTGTTGGGTGACCCCCACAATTGGCTTTACTGTTTGAATAACGTCAAAAACAATCTTAAAATTCAAGTCCAGTCTTTCAAATAATCCACAGCTTCCTGCTCACCACGGCTTTAGAGAGGGAGTGCAGTTGTTGGTGCTGTTCCCTGTAACATAAAAGTGATGTGAAGCAGCACGTTCTCCTTAGTGCCTGCAGACTTCTTCAGTTCTGAAAGTTGGACAAGCTTAGTATCGCGTAATTCCAGGCTTATATTTTTCTTGCTTGAACGTATGCACCTTCTGCACTCAAGCTGCAGTTTGCTGCCGGTGTATTAGCTGATCCTTCAGCACCGCTCCAGGCGGGAGTTGGATTTTAAGATTCCAGTCTGGCTCTAGAATATGCAGAGCACGGGCTTTTCCATACGCTTGAACTGGATGGTGCCGTGGGGACGGTAACTCTCCAGACAGCCGTGTCGGGTTGTTCTGTGCTATTTGGAGCTGATTGTGTGTGTCTGCCCCTCACTGAGGCTTGGGTTTTTTCCCCCTTCTTTTATAACAGGCTTTTTTAAGGTTCTGGGTCAGCTGACTGAAACTGGAGTTGCGAGTCCAGAGCAGTTTATCAGTGAGTATGTCGTTATTTCTTGGCATTTCCGCAGAGGGTGCTGGGAACCAGAGGATACTGATGCTGACAGCAGATCTGCTTGGGTGTGAGGCTCCTGACTGCCTGATGCCGGAGGGATTGCTTAGTCCGGGTCCCCCGAGGCAGCCTTTGGCGCTCAGCGTTGGATCCAGCTGCAGCTATCCCAAAGGCCTGCTTGGCTGGGACAGGCCTAAGTTGTATACCTGCTTTTGAGACCCAGCTTTAGATACCTGGACTACTGAGTGATGGGTTGTTTTGGCTGAATTTTGCTGCTTTTTTTTTTTTGCAGCAGCAGTAGGGAGGCAGAGGCTTGCCTTTGATCGTAGCTCAACAGCGTCCTGAGCTTGCTTCTCTGGTTTAACTGGGATGTAAGAAAACCGAGGGGTGCTGCCACCTTCGTCGTAGTGCCCATCTGCGGCAGGAGGGTTCTCCTGGCAGCTAAGGAAAAGGCGTTTGTTTAATTTCTGCTTTTTCCTCCCTCTGTCTTTGGGTTAGTCTGACTCCAAGGCTTTTCAGATTCTGGTTTCTTGGGCGCATCTTCCTTGCGATCCTGAACCCTGCAGTGATCTGCGTGTGGAATCTGTTGCCAAGCGTTAGACTTCGCAGCGATTTAATCTGAGATTAACGGTACCTTATCTGCTGCGCGTCTACTCCCACAGAAACCTTTGAGCACATGAAGAGATCTGGAGATTACTACGTTACTGTCGTAGAAGACACAAATCTGGGACAGATTGTTGCTACAGCAACGCTGGTGATAGAACATAAGTTCACTCACTCCTGTGCAAAGGTACGTTCTCTCGCTGCAGCTGTGAAGTGAGGAAAAAGATCGTGTTCCTGCTTTATGGTGTTACTGTGAAGTGCCTTCTGCTGAGTCCGCCACAAAGCCATTTTTAAAGTATCATCTCCCATCCTTGGGCGCTCAGCTAAATAGTAAAGGGAAGCTTTGGCTTTTCTTGAGGAAAGAGCAAATCGACGTCTGTCCTGTTCTCCCTCCCAGCAAGCTTTCGAGCTAGTCAGACTTGGTTCTGACGGAGCAGGTGGCTGAGGATCTCGCTGCTGCGGAGTCCCAGCTAGACGCGCGAAAACAGGGAGCTGGAGAGACAAATCCCTTGGGCGGGGAAGGGCTGCGGTGGGACTGCCGCTCCTGCTGGGCGCTGGGAGGGCTGTTACAAGTGTGTCGACCACTGGAAGAGCTGCATCTGAGCAGACAGCGGAAAATCCAAGCATGAAATGTAAAGCAGTAGGGAAACTAACCAAACCGTGTTCTGCTTGACTAACGCTTGCCTGTGTTTTCGCAGAGAGGAAGGATAGAAGATGTCGTAGTAAGCGGGGAGTGCAGAGGAAAGCAGCTTGGGAAGCTGTAAGTATTTCCCCACCTTACCAGCAAACAGCGCTCGCCAGACCCCGGGGAGCAGGGTTTTAGCTCTGTGGGTTCGCTGCAGGGCGGATCCTCCGGAGAAGAGTTTAGCCAGAAGGTATCGCTAGCTGGCAGAGTGCAAGCCGAGGTTCTTCTAACAGTAACCTAAAATTGTCTGCAAGAGGCTGGTCCTTAGTTCTTTTCTTTTGTTTCTTCTTTTTTTTTTTTTTCTTGGGGTAGCAACTATCCTCCGTAGCGAAGGAAAATGCAGAGTGCTGTAAAACTTCAGTATTGGAGATCTGATAACTGTAGCTAATTAAATGTTAATTCATCTAGCCTTCAGGGCGGTTTCAATCTAACTGTTGGTTTGCTGTCTTTTTCAGATTAACGTCCACCCTGACGTTGCTAAGTAAGAGACTGAACTGTTACAAAATTACACTTGAGTGTCTGCCAAAGAACGTGGATTTCTATAAGAAGTTTGGCTATTCGGTATCTGAAGAGAACTACATGTTTCAACGGTTCTTTAATTAAGAACTTCTAGTTTGGGTTGGTTTTTTTTTTCTTAAAGACTGTTGGTGGAGGAGCTTGCGCTACAGACATTCTCTTCGTGGAAAATTTATATAGTTTACCGCTGCAAATATCATGATCCCTATAAGTAATGAACATCAAATGTGTAAATCCTGCAAAAAAAAAAAAAAACTGACATCTTAGAAGGGTCCTTTGGGTTAGGAAATAAGCGTTTAGAACTAATTTTTACTACTGTTCAGTCTAAGTGAAGCTTTTTTTGTTCTAGCTGAGTTACAAAGGACTCGTTAAAGGGAAGGTTTTTAACCAAAGGTATATATTTTTATGTCAAAATTTTTTCTTGCATTGTATTTTTCTAAAGGTTTGCGCTTCTTTTCTCGGTAGCTGAAGTACAGCTGGCGGGGTCGTGCTCCTGTCCGTACTTCACAGGAGGATGACGTAGCTCGGGCTGGGACGCTTCTCTCGTGCGGAATTAGTGGTTCAGAGCGGGCGATTGTTCTGGTCTTTCCACGAAAGCTCACTGCAGTGCTGTTGATGTTAGTGTACCTGAAGTATTGCGGGCACTGTTTTCCCAAATAGCGGAAACGGTATTTTCTGAATCGTTACTCTTCGCGCAGGTAGGGGAGAACCCTGACGGGCTCCGCTAAAGCTGACGTTCCAAGTCTAAAAATGGATGCGTGCTTCTCATTGCAGGGGTCCTGCACTTTAGCTGATAACTCGCTTTGTTTTCAGGATAATTACTTGTTTTCTGACAGAATAATCCCATGGTTTGCGACAGGGCAAAGGTAACTGGGGAACTGGAATGTTTGCCAGACAGAATACACCCCAGCTCGAGTGGGGCTCTGCCTGGTCCTTAGTGGGAGCGGGATTTGGGATTGGCAGTGATGCATTCAGCGCGGAAATGCCCTCGTCCTGGTCCCGAGGGATCGTTGCTGCTTCGGAGCATCCCTCTTGCTGTAAGATTGGATAAATGATTTTAGCACTTTTGCCAATCGATGGCAAGCAAATAACGTAGAAAGCCCTGGTTTCAACAGCAGCGTTTTGTGCAAAGGGAGTGACAAATCCTGCGTGGATGAATAGGGCATTATAGACACGCGAAGGTTCGGACAGAACAGCCAGTCTTGTTTGTGAAGTTAGGCCTTACAAAACGTTCTTTCTTTGTGGCGTGGAGAGCTACTTTAAGTTGTGGTGGGGGTTCTATTTAATGGTCCTGATGGTACTCCACTCAAGATAGTGTTTCCTTGGGGATGTCTGTTTTATTTATTGATTTTTTTTTTTTTTTTTTTAAATCTTTGTTTAAGCTGAATAAATGAAGACTGCCACATCTCTGATCTGCTTTTCAGATTGCTGTGTTGCGCCTAGCGGTAGATATCCAGGGTCAGCACGTACTTGTCTTTCGGAACAGTACCACCTGCTGCAAATACCTTTGTTTTCCTGTCCCTAGGTTGAACACTTCTTGAGATTCCATATTGACGTAAAGGGTCTGATGCACTCTTCCATTTTCACAAATATGACTCCGAACTAATTGTGTAAAATCAGCTACTACCAGATGACTGAGCTGGATTTTCTTGCCTCTCACAGTTTTAATTAATGCTGACTTTCCACTGCTATAAAGTGGATGATTTGAATTCCACGATATCTACACCATCTAAACAGCTCCAGGCCCTCATTAAGAGTTAATGAAAAGATTAGTGCCAGTGAGGAGCGGGTGATTGTGCACCCAGCTTAGATCATTGTAAAACAAATGAATTGGGTTGAAAGCTGGGTTTTGTGGCTGCATGACAATGCCCTGCTGGGCAGAATCCAGCTCACCAGCAGCCCTGCAGCTTCCAAGAGCTGCTTTGTTGTGCGGGGGAGGTGACATTCCCAACTTTGGCAGCTACAGCAGCTGGGTGTGGAGAGGAAGGGCACTGTCACCTGCTGCGTCACACCTGGTTACCTGCTCAGCTGCCAGGAACTCCTCCTGCCTGAGGAAAGGGCTGTGGTGCGAGCTGCAGGGCAGAAACTGGCCTGTTACCAGCAGAGGGTCAGCTGGCAAACGCACTAAGCACGCTGCCGGCCCTGGAAAAGTGGGAATGTCTCCGCAAAGTGCAGGCAGATGCTGCAGAGCTGATACTGGGGACTTAGAAGTGCTGCTGTGGTGTCAGGGATGCCCCAGCCAGCTGGAAGAACACTTAGGACACAGGTGTATGTTTCAAGAGCTCTCACAGTTCACAGGAACCAGGAAAACGCCACAAATAACAGCATTTAACAGGAACAGGTGGTATTAAAATACATTATGCATCTCCTAAACTGAAGAAGCCCTGTTCATTGATCTGCAGTCCAGTTGGCTCAACAGAAGAGAGCAAGACCTCCCCCAGGGAACAAAGGAACCCAGGATCTTGTCAGAAGTCAGCCAGAACTGCCAGCTTCTCCAGATGTTTAATGTTATGTCCTCCTTGGGATTTCATTTTTTGGGTAACACCTCTCCCCTCCCATGAGGAAGAGATCCCCAGCTCCTTCACTCTGCTTCCCCTAAGCTGGAAAGCAGAGCTTCAACACCTTAACACAGGGCTATGGCTCCCTCAGGATCTGGGTACTGCAGCTTTTTGTGCCTAAACCTGGGGGGAAAAAAAAAACAAAACAAAACCTTGACCTCTACTGCAATTCTAAGGCCACAGAAAACAAACAGTAATTGAAATACCTGCCTAAATGAGACAGATGTCAAGAAGTTTTAAATAAAAGGCTTCATAATAGATACATGAGGAAAACTAATCTCAGAATCCCTTAGGATCTGAGAGGCTGTTATCTGCAGGGCAGCAGGCAGACAGACCAGAATGACTGTAGAAGGCAGCAGGGGGTGAAGGCATGAAAATAAAAGATTGGTAGAAAATCCTTCGTCGTGAAGCTTGTCAGTTGTTTGTGAAACAGTCTCCTCAGGGAAGCAGCAGGACCCCAGCGAGACAGCAGAACCAGAGTACACATGAACAAGCCTCTCTGGCAGGGGAGAGTTAGATGAATCAACAGTGTGCTTCCATCTGTGGTTCAGCTCTACCACTTCCCAAGGGAGCCGAAATAGAAAGCAATTTGATGCAGAAGTTCTGGTTCCCATCCTCGTTTCATCAGAAGCTCATAGCTGGCAGCATTTGGTGATCCCCTTGCACAGACGTCCACAGACCCCACTGCAGCCGTGGGGTAAGTGGTGAAACACCGCAGAATGGATTTCCCAACAGCCTCAGAAGCATTCTTCTAGAGAGAGTCAGTTAACAGCACATCGTCAGCCCTGCAACTGCAAAACCAGCACTGTGTGCTGAGCCGGTCAGCTGAACACTGCCAGGCTGGAGTTCTTAAGGAGATAACAGTAACACTTCCTTTTTCGAGCCAAAGATTTCCTAAAGCATCATACATTTCTAAAGATCCATCACTGACACAGGTGATGTAAAGGGTGAATCACCCTTCATTGCTGCTGAATGCTGGTTCAGCTCCAGGGCCTTCGCATTCCACCCAGAAGAGGTTGTTAGGCTGTAAAGCCTCACCCAAGGCGTCCGGGTTCAGCCGAAAGCCCTGACGTCCTGCAGGAGGATTTCCTCCTCAGGTGCCGCCAACATCTGTCCTAGCAGCGCACCTTAACCCAGGCAGTAGTTTTCAAACCAGAATCTGCTAACTGCTTGTAGGGGCTCTTGGCACAGGCCAGGAGCTCAGACTTGCCCCTCAGCAAGCCTTCCCAGGAACTGCAAGAGGGCAGAGGATCAGTGACTAAGCCAAGATCAGCGAGTCACAGGCGTGGTCAACTTGTCTCGAATACACAAAGCGAGGCAGAACTCCTACAAAGTAAACAGGCTCCTACAGAGTAAACAAGCTGCTGGATGATCCTCCAGCAAGAGGTAGCATCGGAAGAGAGCCTCACTGTACAAAATGGCTTCACTGTTTGGATTCATGCCTTCAAATTCAAAGATGAGAGCTCTCAGAGTCCCCCTCAGCGCAGGCTGCTCCTTCCGAGGCTGACAGAGGACACTGGCCATTTGCACACAGCCCCGTCGCAGCACAGGGAGGCAGCTGGATGCTCAGATCTCCCAATGCCTTCCGTATCGATTCAACTCTCTCGAGCCCAGCCGTTCCCTGTTAAAATACAGCCCAATTACAAGCTCAGATTTCCCAAATACACAAGTCCTTCTAACAGCTTTGTCATTTGCTCCCTCACCTCAGTGCTCTAAAGGAGCCATCATTTCATTCTTATCTTTTACGCAAGACTGATGGGCAAGTAAAGCAGTGATGCAGAACCGAGACTGCACTTTCGTACAACCAGTGGTTTTCACCGTGCCGCTGAGAAAGGAGAAGAGTTAAAGCTGCACAAACCACCTTGGCGATTCCCAATTTGAAAACTTTAAAGCACTGGTAAGTGTGTGCCCTTAATTGACTCTAAAGCTTTAGAAGAGCTGAGGTGACTCCTTTAGGTCTGAATATATTACAGCCAGCACTTCAGGCCTCAGTTTTCAAACACCAACCCAATTTTTACCTCAAATGATGCAATTCTTGTCTTACAAGGAGAACTACTCCTTCAATACCAGTTTGACAATACACTACTCTAGCAGACAGCTTGTTCAACCTGTTTAATCAACCTATAACTAATTTAACAAGCAACCTATAACAAATTTAACAATGCTCGCTGAAATAATTCAGTCTTGATATGCGTAAAATCGGTAGCTGCCCTCCATATTAACTCAGCACACGAGTATTTTATTAGGTAATTAATCAGTACTCTTAAAATTTAACTTGCATAAAACAAGTAGAGATTTTTAGAACAGTATTTTGTCTTAAATTGGTCTCCGTTTCAAAATAATTTGCTATATAATGAGGTTTTATAACAAGGTAAAGAGTTAAATATTGATTAGACCATCGCTGTTGCTCACCTGCCAGGAGCGGTGCATAGTGCAGACGGTAAAGCGCATTTCTGCAGGCATGACCAGAATACATACGGAGAACAAGGTGAGTTTTAGCAAACTTTTTCTTTACTAAAGTCTCTTGTTATAAATTACACAAATAACTTTATAAACAAACCCCCCCCAGCTTGCATTTTGTTTAAAGTAATAACTTTATATCATACAAATAAAGAAATTTCAAGTATGAAAAGTGCATTATTGCAATAATACCTCTTTGCAAGTCCAAAAATCTTGGTTTAGAATAAAACTGTAAAGTGTAAAAAAGGAGTAAAACAATCAGTGCCATCTATTCATTCAAGAAGTCCAACATCTTAAAAATGATGCTTAGTGTGTTGCAGAGGCAGATTTACATCTGAAAGCAACATGTAATTGAAAAGAAGCTATGTGTGTGTTCATCATTTTGCATTATTAATTCTTTTTCCCTAGTTTTCTTCACCTTCCTTGGCAGGAATTCACAATACAAACAGTGCTTGTCCTCGGATATCATCCGTTCTGTGCTGCTGCCACTTGCATGGTTCCAAGTTCTTCATCCTCTTCGTGCATTCGCTTCAAACTCCCTGCAGAAGGCAAGAGGAAGGAGGACAGCTCTAACAACACACAGCTGTGAGCAGAACTATGGGCAGTTGTTATTGTCTTCTTGCAGGGACTCTACCCTTGAAGACATTCAGCTTTCTGCCTCACACTTCTCCACATGGAAGAGGAATTTCCTAGAATCCACCATTTTTTGCATCTCCCAAACTCCATTTTCACCGACCTTTAGCAGGGGCTGCTATTGGCCCATCTCTATACGATTAAGGTAACTTTTTTTTTTTTTACATGCCCTAATCCTCTGTTATCCGTTTACAGGCACAGCAAAAATTATGTAATTTGCTTCATTCAACCTGTCACTCTTGATTCCTCTAGGGAATTCGGGGTTTTTGAAGGACAGGGAGAGGCAGAGCCCTTCTCCAGTACGGCATGGAAGCGCAGACAACACCACAGGAAAGTTCAGCCACAGGAGAACAGAATATTTAAGTACTGATACTGAAGTGTGAACACAGCTTGCACACCAACCGCAGCCATCCCCTTCCCAAAAGTTTGGGATTCGCTGCTGCTGGAGGTTTACTTAGGGAGCGCAAAAATCACCTCACAACAGCAGGTAAGAAGTCACACACAACAGGAGAGGCTTCTCACCTGTAGTACCGGGTGGAACTGAGAGGGATCTCTCCAACTGCAGGGGTGACATCATCTGGATGGTTAATTTTGCTAGATAGATGGCTTCATATTCCTGAAAAAAAAAATTAATAATACATACTGCTATTAATTTGCTATAATGCTCTGTAAGGATGAGAAGGACTAATTCAGAGTTCACTAGGATGGACTAGAGAGGATCTTGCACTAAGGCTGAGATTTTAGAGGAGGAGAGTTCTTTGTTGCTTTGACAACAACAAAAACTGTCAGGAAGGTCGAGCAAAAAATACTTGAAGATGACATGAAATGGCATTTAAAAATTTAAAAATTCTTTCATTTAAAAAATTCTGTAAGTACGTTCAGAGAACTCATTGCTTTTCCCAGCAGGCAATTCAGACAGCAGAAACAAACCAAACTGAAAACACAGTCACTTCAGTGATTTGTTACAAGGACAAACCATACAAGGCCTTGAAGTTGCCTTCTAGTGACCCGTTGTGCTTTCAGTACTACATAGGCAACAACTTCTCACCAGAGTTAATTAAAAAAAAACAAAAACAAACAAACAAAAAAACCCATCACTTATGAATGCAAGTGTCAAGAAGCATCAACTGACAGGTGCCACAACACTCACTTTGCAGTTCCTTAGCCACCAATCAAGCTGTTTCAGAGCCTCTTAATCACTGTACAACACAGGATTTTTATTTCTCCTCCATTCCTGGATTTGCTTTGTGCAAAGCTTAAGTCTAGGGTATCCACCCATCTTCCTCTCAAGCTCTGCTACAGCTTCTGACATTTACTTGAAGCATACTTTTACAGTAAATGTTAAGCCTGAGTAGAAAAAGCTGTTTTGCAGGAAGATGATTCATCAAGTGGCTTTTGAGTTATGATGAGAAATAAGAAAAAAAAAAAAGTCACCTGAAGTTGATGGACAAATCCAGCATTAGGATTAATACAGAATCTTCTCTCTTGAACATAAGTAAATGCATCCCTGAAAAAGAGGAGAGAGAAGATACCTCAGTGGAAAACAGACTGTGACAAAAGTCTCTGGTTTCAGGAGTCTTTCTTCCGATTATCAGTTCCTAGGAAATACACAGCCTCTAAACACTCCTCCGAACTGGTGTATATAACTGAAATTGTCTGGGCAAAACAGGAAGCAGTAGTTGTAACGTATTATTTGCCCACCTCCACCTGCAGTGGAGCAAAATGGAATCATCTGCCCCACGTAAAGTCTTCACTCAGTCTCAGTAGGTAATAACTGGCTTATGCATCAATACACAACTGCTTACGTTCCCTCCAAAATTATTGTTCACTTACACTACTTGAATTTTAAAAATACCTACAGACATACCGGACTTGTTATCTGCTCTAAAGTACTCTCTCACTTCAGCCGTCCCAGACAAATGGTAAACTGCACAACCACGCTCTGTTCTTACCTGTACTTCACCCCAAATGTTTCCATTATATATGCAATAACTAAGGCAGCACTGAAAAGAGAAGAATAAAATAGTAAAATATATTTCCGTTGTTTAAAATAAATCAAGAAGCAGGATGGATAGTTTCCTACCTTCTAGAAATCCCTGCATTTCCATGGACAAGAACTTTTCCTGAGAAGGAAAAAGAAACAACAAAAAACCAACCAGCTATACTTGTATAGACTGAAGAAAATTCTTTGCAACGCAGTTTTTCCTTGTTACAGAGAACTACACAGCAGCAAGGTACATCCTAAGAATAACAGGTGTGGCTTACTGCACTCTAGATTACTAACTGCGCTCTGTTCACTGCTGCCTCGGGATACAGAAGCAGGGATTCCTGCTCTTCTGAGGATTTTCAGTAACAGAATCTGTACTCCAGGACCATGATGCAGATTTAAGGCTCTACATCAGAGAGGGGACAAAAATCCCTCAGGCACAGAACACAGTTGTGTTTAAAGTGGAAAAAAAACAACCAGTCAAACAACTCAGATATACAGAGAGGTTTGTTTTCTGGTCAGAAGCAAAAGGAAAGGAGAACACTTGACTCAAACTCTATTGTACAAGCTGAGAGCAAAGCACAATAAAACCCCAAATTTAATAAAACCTCTACTTAAGAGCCTCTAATACATAACACTAAGTTCTTTTTAAAGTTGTAACAACAAGGTATTAGTAAACAAAGGAAAAGAGTTAGTATGATTTTACCTCCACTTTGTAAACTTCCATCAATAAATTCTTTAGTCTAAAGAGAAAAAAAAAAAGTTACAGGACTCAAAGTTTCAGATTATTTCAGATGTTACTGCTACTTGCATTTAAATTTGTTAGAATTTTTGTCTCTACACACAGTGACAATAATGCACCCTCTTTATACAGACTTGGACACCACTTCAACGGGACATTTGTATTTCTCTTGTACTTGTAACTGTCCATAAAAGTGTCACTGAAAAAACTAGTGTGAAGCCAGAAACAAAAATGCATTAAAATCCAATAAGTTTGCCTTTTCCAGTCATTATGTCACATGCTACACCGCTACAATAAAAAGTAACTTCCCAGCATCTTTGCTTAATAGTTAGAAAGGAAAAAAAACAAACAACAAAACCAAACCACAAACAAAACCCACACACATCAACAGCGATGTGGCCTGGGCCACTCTGCTGACACTTGTGGCTTCCTAGAAGTTCTCCACGGATAATTTCAGTCACAAAAGTAGGTCTAATCCCTCTACAAGGGAGACGTGACGTAGCGGGGTAGGTGGAATACTGCCGGGTTAGACGGAAAGCAAAAGCCGAATAATTTATTGTGGGGAAAACCCAGACTAGACTCTTAAAAATACACCAACTCAGAGCTAGTAAGATGTCACTAACTGTGATATTTGCAAAGGATGTTGTTTGAACAAACGGCATTACACTTCAGAAAAGCCACAAGGCAACTGATTCGCCACCTTTTTCTGCAAAAACCTGACCACCTCTGCCATGGGCAGGGAAGCCAGAGGAGCTTTTTGGTGGCTTCGTTTTATTTTTTGTGTGACCGAAGGAACAAAATGATTTTGCTCTGTTGCAAACTAACCTAAAACAAAGATGTAAAACCACAGCTCAAAACTAAGGGTTTCTATTTCCAAACATCAGTATGTAATGGGTACTGTTTAACTTCAAGTTACTACTTAATTCCTCTACAGTAAACATGTTTCAAGGCGCTGTAAAAACGTAGCCACACCAACTAGTTACTATTTTCTGTTGAGTTTGGTATTTGATACAAGAGATGTAAATACTCTCAGGCTCAAAAAATAAGTTTCCTACAGACCAGCATTCTCCCATGACCCAGTTTTTTTGTTTTTTTTTTCTTTTCTTTTCTTTTCTTCTTTTGAGACCATAATAATATACAGCTCTTAAAACTCTGCCTCAGTTTCTGTACTTGTAGAAAGCAGTTAATTACACTTACTAAAGTGGCAATAACAAGGTAATTTAAGAGTTTGCAGGCCTTCCAGGTGCCTCAGGCTGGGTATCCCAAATTTGAAACTGGTATCTGTTAGTTCAGAAAACTCTTACTGGGCAACTCCATTCCCAATCCATTCACATCAACACACAAATACTTACCATAGGGAAAAATCGTATTATATTCTCAACTGGATTATCTGCAATATCCAAGACTAAATACCTACAACGAAAACAGTTGCTATGAGAACACAGTAACGCCGAGTTGCTGCCACGGGTACACGTACAGCTGATTCAGCCCTGCTACAGCACTCAACCCTGCAGAAGGAAGCCAGCACTACCCTCCTGGCTTTACTTTCTGGTCTAAGCTCCAGAACATCTACAAACAAGGAAACTCTGGAGCTGTCCTTATGAGGAAGCAAGTGAAGAACCTTCTCCGACATCGCCTGACAAACTCACCTCTTAGAGCAGAAGAAACTCAGAAGTGCTACGGTACAAGGGACTCAACTGTGAAAGCAGCATACTACAGACTCACATGCTCCCCATCAGTTTGTAAATATGGGCCACTTATCTCCTGGGGCACTACAAAACTTTTGCAAAGGTACACAGATGCTGATTAAGTTGCTTCAAACATCTTATTAGCAGGACAAACTGTACTCAGAACTAACAACTTTAAAACTGAAGACGCTCACTGTGAACGAATGGATCCTTCTCATTTGCGGTGTTATCTATGTCTAGAGTTGAACGGATGAATAAACTTCACGGTTTGGATTTAAGATTCTTCCTACACCTTAGCACATTTTTCAAATACTTTTGACAACGTGAAAATATTTGGAAAGAACACTAACACCAAAAAAACCCCCCTCTCATTAATACAGAATAAGGTATTTAAAAGCAAGATTTTTTCACTGTTTGCAGTTCTGCGTCTTACAATAATTTCTCACCTAAATAACTGTTGGAAGTTTGGTTTAATAAAGTTTGCTTCAATGTTTTGCCGTATACATATTACATGGGTTATTCCATGTTTCTGAAGTATAGGTAGCTGTGGAAAAAGAAAAAAATATATATTTAAAAAAAAAATTACTGAATCCATCTATCGCACAGTAATAAAAAGTACTTCAACACACAACAGGGCTATAGCATGTCCTCAAGGAAAACTTGAGCTAGTTTTCTAATATTCAAAGCATAGCGGGAAAAATTTTGCCTTTGAAAAAGACAAAACACAAACATTAGGAGCTGCAAGAAAAAGCATTCCTAACAATGACAAAAAGAACAGGTAGTGAGGAAGGCATTCAATGAGCTTGTTTGTCTCTGCCCACCTTTCACTTTGCCTGACACTGCAAGCCACTACATGACTTAGTAATTTCCAGCTAGCGTTGGATTCCTTGCTGGAACCAGACCATCGAAAGTACGATCACTTAAACTCTGAGGGAAGCTTGCAGGTACAAGCTTTGTCTTAGCAGTGCTTGGCTTCATTGCAGATGGAATTCACTTTATTTACTGCACGTGTGAGTTCCCAGTCCTGACTTGCGTTGCAACACTTCAGCAAAGGAAATAGATTGCCCGATGGGCAACACGCGAGTCTCAAATGGTTTACCTTTTTCTAAGAAAAATTATATTCAAGCTTAACTGTAAGACTCAAATTTTAATACAAAAAGCTCACACATGAACACTCACTACAACTAGCGTGCAAGTCACTTCAAACTTGCACTTTTCTCTGGTTTGTAAGGAGTAGGTAAAGCTGGAGTGAAGAGTACGCACATGAACATATGCACGCAGAACTTCAAGCCACACCAAAAAAATTAAATCAGGGCTCTTTTTTTTCATTTTTTCCCCTGAAGGAACCCCTTAGCTCACAAGACTGTTCAGGAAAATGATGTCTGGTAAGTGTCAACTGCCCCAGCTGAGGCAGCAGTTCAGGCTTGCTCTGGCAAGCGAAGCCATCGACACTGGTCCCAGTCAGACAACCCCACGGGCTAAAAGGACCATCCCATAAACAGACCACGTATTACTTTACTGCGGCACCTTTCGTGTTCCAGTTCAGGACTGCGACCAAATTTACCTTTATGTAGATAACACTTGAACATACTGCCACAGTAACAAATCATCACAGCAAAGTTTCCTTACGAGATACTGTTCTGAAAATCGTACCTTGCTTTTCATAGCTGAAGAATATGGGCCTAAAAATAACCCAGGTAAAATTTCCTAGGGGGGCAGAAAAACAGACATTTAATACCAACTCAAAGTTATTTGAAATCATACATTGCACTCAACTTAGACTATGCCCATGGAAACAAGTAATTTACAGATTAGTGAGAGATGTGTCATCAAGTGTCACTTGTGACGGGACAAGGGGAAAAAAAAATTGTTTGGCAAAATAAAAGAAACATGATCTTTGTGGAGGAGATCTTGTTTTGGAACAGGAATCAAGTCCTTTATTTGGACCAAGTTCCAGTTTGATTACTACATCTTACCCAGCCCCACATCAAACGAAGGGAACTCTAACTTTGTATAGAATCGCTTCTTGTAATTAATTCCAAATTGCTCTCATGGAAAAAGATACACACATGGTAAGTCTTCTAGCTTTGCCCTAGTAGTAGGAAAACACCGATTTTTAATCCTTCATCTCCCCACCAATAAAGACATCTAGGTCTGTAGATTTTCTCTTGTGATAAGATTTGGCTGACACCATTGCAGGAAAGTTTTAGTTGTCCAGAGCTCCTACCTGAGAACGCTTACTTTCAACCAAATTTAAGTTAAAAAGCAAGGCTCCAATAAATTTTTGGCAATGATCTCCAAAAAAACATTAATGAAAACAGAAATACAGTATTTTGGAGATTCTGAAGTAAAGGACAAGATTACTTTTTTTTCTCTCCCATGGTGCTGCCCGACACTTCACCCCTAAAGACTGATTTTGATACCGGCTCTTCTGTAGGGCACTTTCTCTTTCTTACCGAACACACGATGGGTTTTGGCTCGAACGGTAAATGAAATTGTGTCATACCTGCATCTCTCTCCTCATGGGATAGGTCCAATCCTTAAAATAAACAAACAAAACAAAATTATATAGGCACATAAAGGGAAAAAAAATTCAGATAGAAAAAAAAAAACAAATCAAAATCTATTTTCTGCAGATTGTACGAGCTACCTGCTACGCAACAGGCACATTGCTTACACTGACTGCTAACTCTCCACACGAATACCAGTAAGACTCAGGTGCAGGGAACGCTATTTTGGAAGCTAATGTGAGGAAACCTCAAGTACTCTACATCACCGATGAAGGTTGTGCAGAATAGCTACTGTGTTGTACATCCACACCTCAGCTTTCTGCTTAGGAACCTCCCGCTAGAGTGGGGAGAGACAGAAAAGAAAAAGAGCTTTAGAACATTCTGTACTAGCCACAGAAGCAAAAAAAAAAAAAAAAAAATTCCTTAGACTGGTACATTCCTACAGGCGCTGAGAAAACAATTGGAAGATAACAAGTATAGCAGGTAACTCCCTTAAAATCCACACTGCCTCACCTAACACATTCAAAATTCATTTTGAATATTCAGGATTTAGCTTTAACAATTCTAGAAACTTACGGTCTCCATGAACACAGCAAGCATTAGAGTGAATTTCCACTTCTCTCCATCCTAGATAGTTACACTGGCAAGGATCCTTGCACAGTAAAGGCACAAGGACAGGATACTCCTCGTCCGTTAATCGACAGCTAACACATCGCACCCTTCCATAAATCTCAGACTCACAAGTTTGGGAAGATTCACCCCTCTGGAACCACGCTTTCCCAGCTGACTGTTTACTATCATCCAACTCAGTCTATCAGAACAGTCCAGAGCAAATGCCAGGATCAGCATTTTCATCCTTTGCTCCATTTTACAGAACTGCCAAAGCTGAACAGAAAAATGCTCAGGCAGACTCTATTCCTGTCTTTCCTTCTTTACAACTCCCACTGTCCTCTATTAACAGGCTCTTACTCATTCTTTGACCCTCACACATGAAGGAGTTGTATCTGAGATCACAGTTACCAGCTGGAGAGGAGGAAAGAAAAAAAAAGAAAAAAAAAAAAAGAATAGTCAAACATATTGAATCAAATAGTCTGCATAAATTTATTTACATAACTTTGTTGTTTGCTTCACACACACCAGCAGCTAAGAAAAAACTTTGCCATATGTCATTCTTGTTACGTTCCAATCTCCTCAAAACGATGAGAAAGTTAAACTCTAAATATTCCACCTCTGAAGCGAGGTCAGGATTACACCAAGTAGGATCCAGGCCCTTGAAACGCAGCACTGTCCACCTTGGCACCTGCAGTTGTACTGGTAGCGTCTGTTTCACGTTAACTCCCTTTTTACTTCTAAGACACACAAGAAAAATCCAGTGCCTCCCCCAAACACACGCACAGTTACGTAGTGAGATTTTACTAACTCTAGTTATTGGAATTAGAAAGGATTTTAGTATCAGTAAAGTTATTCTGGAAACCACTTGAATTGAATCTGGGACAGCATTTCTGCAAAAGCAAACGAGCAGTAAGCCTCTCAAAACAATTCTTTGAATACTACCTAAAATGGTAGTATAAACAGGGAAATAAAATGCACTGAAATGGTCTTTGCTACACAGGGAGGCAGTTAAATTATTTCTGCATGTTCCAGCTGTAATAATAAAAGCTCCTGGTAGCAGAAAGTAGAAATCCTGTGACAAAAGAATTATATTTATGGAGCTGTATCCTTTGAAGGTTGACCTAAGAGTGTTTTAGTCTAATCCTGTTGTCTCACTGCGTACACAAAGGCATAATTCACTCATCAAAAGGCAAGAAAAACATAGTTTTCTCCAAGTATAAAATTCATATTGTGAATAATAAACTCTGAAAAGCTTAAACTATAGTCCAGGAGTATACAAGCACTTAGGTGGGTTTACTACTCCATTTATATACTTGTAGAATTTAAAAGCCTTGATCTGGAGCATAATGAAAACACAAATTCATCAGCACTTCGGTCAAGGGAACTTAACAATACTGTAAATATTCCTTTCAAATGCATTAGAAGCAGGAAATTGTGTTAGTCCCAGCAGCTGTAAGCTGTGCAAAATAAATAGGCAAGAATTTAGCAATATACAGTCCAAAGGAAGCCAGAAGCCAAAAGACAACAGATGCCACAGATGTTCTGAACAAGAAAAAAAATGTCAGTATTGGCTCCGAATATCGGTCTTCCATGTTCTTCAAGAAGCCAAAAAGGTACAGATTCCAGCAGGATTTAGTCTTCAAAATAAGTATCTGGAAGATGATGTATAAAGAAAACATTTAATCTGAGACAAGTACGCAAACTACTGAAAGAGTGATTCTGGTGATTTCCTGACAGCCCTTCAAGGCTTTTCAGACTAACAATGCAAGATTATTCAAATGTAATGCAAAGTTATGCAAAAACCCCAACCTATTAATGTGGACTGAACCCAAGCAGGGGTCTCATTCTAAGGAATTCATTCATCAGCCATGACTTCCACATTCTTTGAAGCACTCAGCAGACAAATAACAGCCAAGTTTCTCTTTTTTTATGAGACTAAACGCAATGATTTTGCTAAGAAAACCACTGGACAGAGGACAAGCACTTCTTGCTGCTAAGTATTTGCGAGGTTCTACAGAATAAGTGACAACTCGCTGGAAGAGGCGATCTTCAATACTCCCAAGACAAAAGTAAAGAGGCAACGCAAACCTTCCCCCCGCCCCTCCTACAATCCCAAAATTTTAAAGAGGAGCCACTCACCTCTGACAGGTCTTCCCAAATTAGACTGCAACTCACTGCCGGACAAGTTTAAAAGATCTCTCAGCTGCCTCGCTGAGGGTGTTCACAGCACTTATCTGCTGTATTTCGGATTTGCGCAAATGAAATGGCAGGGACCTTCTAAGCACTCCAACCACCCTCCCACAACGAAGGGACTAGTGAAGAAAAGGGAACAGAACAGATTTCAAAGAGTTCCCTTCCCGACCTACAGCAAATCTCTAACTGAAATAACTGAAGACACAAATGAACAGGCAAGCCTTGTCTACACTACAAAGACCTTCTTGGTAACCAACATCCAGACTACATTAAGAGGTACTCTGCCAACAGTTACGGTTATTTTGCTAATATTTTGCCATAGCTATACCTGTCATCCCTCAGAAGAACAGCCTAATGGCAAAAAAACCTGATACTTTACACTGACATGTGCAAATACACGTACGTGTGGACTTTTCCTGAAAGAGTGACTAGGACTTAATATAAAATTCGTATTATGAATTTTTTAATTAGTTTAACAGCCCTCACACTGAGGCTATGGTCAAGAAAGTGTATGTAAAAGGCATATCCTAGCTGGCCTGTGCTCAAGCTCAGCTTTGGTCGAAAGGTAATCCGCAGTACTGTGCTTTCATTACTACGGTTGAACTCCTGCTGCCTTACAATTAGCAGAGCCCGCAAACCATGAACTCCCTTAGACGAAGGAAGAAGCTCTCAAATGTCCTGAAAAAAACACCAGTAAAATAAATCAAATCAGTAGTTTAGAGAAGGAGAATCCAATATCAAGAAGTTTCTTTTCTGGATTTTAGCTGCTGCCCCTTATCTGCTCAGATTACTGGGGATCAGCCACCGCCTGCAACGACTCTTTTCCTGCTTTAAAGACCAACTCGGGTCCTTTTGAAAAGCTGCACGCAACTCCCAGTAAAACCTTCCTGGCCACTCCAGGTTTCTGACCCTTTTCTAACACTCAGGCAGCTCTTTTGCTGTTGATTAAAAGCATCATTTACCCCTCTGTACAGACTTCTCTCCCCATCGCAATTCACCACAGCAAGACTTCTGCATGATTGATCGTTCCTCACGTACTTCAAAAATCTAGGGCTGTCAGAATCCTCTTGCCTAAGTTTGTTTCCCTATCTAGTGGAATACTCATCCAAGCTTTAACGCTCAAAGTTTCTCCACTAAACCCGGTACAACATTCTTCCCCAAGCTGTGAAATCAAAGCTGAAGACAACTGTTAGGGCAATGACAGCCACACATTCTGCTGACCTGCTTCAGTTCCTTCTGCTCTGGCTGGCTGATCCCTTGGCTGTACCTTTGTACTGCTCTGTACAGGAAATTAAAATTACACCTAAACAGTGTTACACCAGAACAGACTGAGGGCAGGATTCCAGTAACGGCCAACACCACTATCACCTCCCCTTACGGGGCTACAGCGTGGATTGTGGATGGGTCCTAATCCCTGAACAATTACCTTCACACAAAAGCTTTATGCTTAATTCTGAGGCAGTTTTAAGTCTAATTTACGCAATGAAATGAGATCACACCTTGGCTTTGAAAGTATTTTGGACAATATTTTGAAAGAGAAAACCTTGCAGCTGATACAGTCCAAAAAAAAAAAAAAAAAAAAAAAAAAAAAAAAAAAAAAAAAAAAAAAAAAAGGCAGGGAGAGGGGAGATGTTATCATTAAAGACCTGCACAAAAAAAATAAAGCTAGCCACACCAATGGACTTTGTAAAATGGAACAAACAATTGCCAAAAGAAATCATTAAATATTAAAGTAGCAATAGAGCATACTCATTTGCCATCTTTTAATAAGAAAAGATACAAATTATATGAAGTACTGAAAACAAATTCAATAAAAATATTTGCGGATTACTGAAACCTGTCATGTCCATCACTGTGAAGCACGCTACTCCAAGGGCCTCAAAATCAGCTACAAACAAGACCGAAATGAAAGGCTGCATCTTCAGTTTCAGTCACGTTTCATGTTCTTGGACAGTTATTCCACTTAGAAACACAAATATCTCTCTATATCTCAGAATTATTGCAGTTGGAAGAGACCTACAACAACCACTCAAATTATTTTTTTTTCAGGTACAAGTCCTAATGCAAGTATATAAAATACGAAAAATGAAACGCGCTCTTTTCGTTCACTCAAGCTACGGGCACGCCGTTAGGAAGAACGGAGCTGTTCTAACAGGGCTGAGGAAGCTGCGACAGCCCTGCTAATCCAAAGCAGCAGCTGGCTAAAGGGTGAGGTTGCATTCCCAGCCTTGCACAGTTGTCTTAATTCTATGGTCACCGCTCTCAGGAAACTATAATAGCCCAAAACTAACAGCTTTTTTAGCAAAGCTGGTTGTCTACCAAGTAAGCTCCCTGCTCCAGGTCACCACAGGTCTGACAAGCACCGGGACAAAGCCGGCGACAACCCTGGATGGCTGGGAGGGTGCGTAAAGCCACTTTTTAGAAAAACCAGCTATTACACGGGCTTTGCTGCAACGGCAAGTCCGCCCCCGGGTCACAGATCCCACTTGGGTCTCGATAACGGCAAACACGGGCTGGGAAGTGGCGTTTAACAGGGTTTTCCGTGTGTCTGTAAAGAGCCCATGGACAACGGGAAGTCCTGATCATACAAACATTTTTGCTTTTGAAAATACAAAGGAATACAAAAGCAGGAAGGCGGAGAGGAAAAACAGTAGCAGGTGGCAGCGACAGAGCACACAGAGGAAGGATGAAGCGTACAACAGGAAAATAAAGGTTATTTTGGCAAAGAGAAATACAAGCCATGGAAAAGGACAAAAGGTAGACTAAGGCAACTAAGCGGAAAGTAGAAACATAATACAGATAAGAAACAAATGTTTCGTTTTGGTTCCATTCTGTACCTCTGGTCCAAAAAGAGACCTCTATTAGCTTGTTAAATACCCATTAGCACACAGGATCAGCACTGGCTTTCACTAAAGCACAATAAAGCAGTGAAGGCAGAATTCTTCACCTTATATGAAGCACACAGCCAAGCGGCAGGACCGCCACACTTCTTGAATTACTTTCTTTTAAAATAGACTTGCACAGAAGCTGAGAGTCATCTGAATTTTTTCTAGTAGCGTTTCTCCTGCATCCACCTCGCGGCGATTCTACCCACCACAAGAAAAGGTCTGGATGATTCACTTTTTACGAAGAATCTGCAGAATGAGCACTAATGAACAAGTTCTACTGGTAATCAGTTAAGGTATGTATTCAGATTATTATTAGAAATGTTTATAATGGTGTAAATATAGTCTTTTACATGCTTTTTTTTTTTTTTTACTACAGCCAAGCGAGTTGGTCTATATCGAGACAGCCAAGAACTGCACAGGTCCCTTTACAATCCTCATTGAGGTAAAAATAAACAGGCTTTAAGTCCCAACTTCTACAAACTGCTCCCACTTCAACAGGTTTCCCACGGACGCCAGGCGTGAGTTAATCACGACTGACAAGGCTGCTCAACTTCAGCTGCCACAGCGCGCTTTTGATAAACGCAAACTAGTCTGGTAATATCCCACAGGAGTTAGGATCAAAATCCGTCACCCGATTCACATTTCCCAGCATCGGTTCTAAATTTCTTTTGCTCTACTCTGTGGGCAGGTAAAATAAATATTATAATACAGGCTTCCTAGTTATTTTAAAGAGTCTGCAGAGAAGAAGAATCACTTTGTGTTTGTTAAGGGGGTGATTTGTGTTTCCTATGAAAAAAAAGTAAAAAAAAGCTGAAGACTTCTGTTTAGGTGGGCTGCACTACCACATAGTTTAAAAAGCAGTCAAAAATATATTAGCACTGTCAAAAAAATGTACATTCCCTCAAAAACTATGTGCTACAGAGAGCTCAGTTTTTACACGCATAATAAAAAGGCTTAGTCAATAAGCTGGTAATTCCATTACAAAAACCATGGAGAGTCCTAAAAAAATTCTAAATACATCATGAATATTCGTTTACTCGTCTGCTTACGAGCAAAAATGCTGTTTCAGCAAAGAAATGAACTGATAGTTATCGCTGTGTTCCCATTACATATATCCTATCAGTATTCTTTTTGCTTGTTTAAATTTTAATAGGAAAATAATTTCCATTAAATTCCCCGAATTATCTCTTGTTCACCATCTTTTCAGAGTGTTAAGGTGTCTCAGTACTAATATGCCAGCAACTGTTATTAACCTGAGCCTCTTTTAACAGATCTATAGGCAGGTTTGTTTATATCGGGGGGAAAAAAAAAAAAAAACAACCCAGCACTTCACAAATTTAAGAAAGTTTGAAACCTCAACTTGGCAAATGTGCCAATTTTAGAAGAAGACATACAAATCTAAGCTTAGAAGCTATTTCCATGCCACGTAGGATCACTATTACTCATAAGACTTTGACATATTCAGTATCGCCAACCTGCAAAAGCACAGGCACAGTTTACAGATATTCATGGCACAGACCAGAAAAGCTTTGCAGGAATGATGAGTTACATGTTGAATATCCAAAAGTTAAAAGTAGAAAACACTCAGATGGCATAAAAGACCTGTAAAAAGGAGCTCAGCTGGCAGGAGCCGTAGACTCACCAGTGAAAGACGGAAGCTGGCGGATCCCACACCTCGCTAGCTCACCTTGCAGAACTGGACGATTCACCCAGACTGCAGCCAGCACGCGAGAGCGGACCGGAGGAAGTGCCACAAGCCAGCGCTGACACGCGCTTGTAGCGAAGCGCGGCAGACGCTGGCGAATACCTCTTTGTGCTCAACCTATAACAAAGTTGGTTTCACCACCTGAGTGAACCTGACGTACACACAAACTGCAAGGAAAAAACAAGTGGCACGTGTCACTAAGGGTACTCAGAAGAACAAACTTCTGGTCTGCCAGCCCCTGAAACGGAATCAGATTAGGAATGCAAAGAAGGCATAACTCTCTCCAGCAAGTAAACATCACCAGCATTTCCTAACGCAGCATTTCACAAGCTCCTAAAAGTACCAAAAGCCAAGTAGTTTAAAAATCCAGCAATTTGTAATACTACATATGGATGAGGGACATTGCAAACCATCTTCAGGCCAGAAAGCTGACCTGTTTATCCAGAGTACATTTCTGCAGCCTGCCTAAGTCAATCCAACCGCGGGCCGCTGTCACCCCCTCAACAGACAGCCTTACCCACTCCCCAACTTCTCCTTGTGCCGCCACTAAGCAGCGTGAAGCTGTGCAGCCCACCAGATCAGCTCACCGATTTGGCTTTTTAAAAAACATTATCATCATGATTTAAGCTGTCACATGGTTACTACTGTCAGCCAGGAGAAGGGAGAGCTGGGGGGTGGCAATTAAATTGCCTTAAAACGACCACAAAGTTGCACTTACTCTTGAGCAGCCTATATCTGAAAATAAAGTAGGTATTCCCCAAGTTCTCTCCCCTCCACTTCCCCCACAATATCTTGGAATCAAATCTACCAAGACAGCATTAAACCATACATAAGCAACTTCCTGAAATAATATTAGACAGCACTCCTCATTAAAGAGCCTCCTCACACAAACACACAAGAGACGATCTTCAGCTTTCCATGAATAACTACATTTTGTGGGCAGAACAGTTTCAGTTTCCTTACTCTGTTTTTCCAAAGCATCTTGTTAAGGATCGGGCTGAAGGCACAAGGCTGAAGCCTCTTACGCTGCTTAAGAAGTTAGCTCTACAAGAACTTTGACGGTGTCACATTAGCTTTAACTTATCTGTTTCCCCCAAATACTACAACTATAGTGTATTTAGATCAAGTCAGACACAAATGTAAGGTGTTGGAAAAAAAAATTAAACCTTACAGTTTTTAAAAGTAGTCCTTGAAGTTCTCCCCTACGGTCTCATAGCACGTGAAATTCTAACATTCTATACATTGTACTATTGAGAGATAGAGCGTGAAAAAAAGCAGAAAACAAAATCCACTCTGAAGGACACCGTACTATAATTCCAGTTTTCATCAGCTAAGGGTTGTCAGATTTGCAGTGACCTCTGCTTTTAAAACTATTTTAACCACACAGTCCTTTTTAGCCATTCTAGTTATAACCAGAAAAGTCATCCAGCCTAACTTAGCTAACCATTTTCAGAAGTAACTGTAGATAGTATGATTGGTTTCTCCAAAGAAAAAAAAAAGATACTTAAAACCAACCAAATTATAAACCTCACAGGGTGCTATGTAATCTGTGTTGAGATAAAAAACGATTACAACTTTCTGAAAACAACCAAGAGGACTTGTCAACACCTCCATAGATCTGAAGTGATGAGGGTATTAAATCTTGACAACTAAACTAAAAGAAAAAAAAAAAATTTAATAACTTTCATATTCCAGGAAACTTACCACCACAACAGCATTCAACAATAACTCCATTGAAAGAGAAATAACTGCTGATGTTTATGAAATATATCACAATCTATAAGCCTCTGAGGAGCTCAGATACTATCAACTCCCCGCACGAACGCTGTGACATTTCGCACTAAATATCTGACGCTATCAAAGCGGGACACTCGGGGCTGTTTGTGACAGATGAAAACACAGCACCAGCATCCAGGGCCAGGGCTGAGAAGCCAAACCAAGTTCAGAAATCAGACACCACACCGACCCGGCTCCTCCGACAGCGGGCAGGGTGCAGTTTAGTCTTAGCAGCTATTGCCACCTGTCTTAGTTCGCAGAGAAGTCTTGGCTCTTGAACAAGCGTAGAAATGCCTCCCCAATAGACTCACCAGAGCGCCAAATTGTTGCTTGAGTAGCTAAGAGTTAGTAGGCACCAACTGTTTGGAAGGGAAGGTGCAGGTACTCACTGCTAGCACCTCATTACTTTTCTGCACGTACAAAATAAAATAATAAATAAATAAATAAATAAAGGGACAAGCAGGCAGCCAGCAGCAGACGGAGGACTGGACCGGCGGCCGTACAAAGGAGGGGGAACAGGCAGTGGAAAGCAAAAGGGCGGCTAACAGGCAGGCCGTGACACACTGGAGCCCAGAAGGAAGGGACAGCAAGCCGAGAGGGGGCCACCATCGCTGGGCTAAAAGGCAAGGGGGCGGCGGGCAGGCGAGATGGAGCGGGGCTGGGGGTCTGTGAGAGCAGGCAGGGCTCGCTGACAGCCCCGGGGGCGGGCAGGCGGGGAAAGGCCGGAGGTTCCCGCAGGGAAAGGGGCAGGAGGGACGGAGGGAGCGGGGCGGGGGGTCTTGTGGGGGCAATGGAGGCGGCAAGGGAGCAGAGGACAAGAGGCAGCAGCGGAGGATGCGCCCCCGGGGGCGGGCAGCGCGGCCTGCGCTGGGATCCCACGGCCACGGGGAGCGGGGGGGGGGTACGGGGAAGGGGCTCGGAGACAGCCCACGGCGGGAACAGGGCAACGGGGCCCGGGGCTGGGGGGGGGGCGGGGGGGAGGCCGGGACCATCCCCTCAGCAGGGCCCGGAGCGGCGGCCCCCCAGCAGCTTCCCCCCACTCGCCTCTCACCTCAGAGTCCTCTTTGGCCTGCGGCAGCGCGGGGAAGGCCGGCTTGGCGAGCTCCATGGCCGGGCGCTCTCCGGGCGGGGGCAGGACCGGGCAGGGCGGCTATTTGGGCAGCGGGGCCGCGGGCTCCGGCTCGGGAGCGGCGGCGGCGGGAGGCGGCGGAGGAGGAGGCGGCGGCGCGCTCAGCCGCTCGCGCCCGGCCGCCATGCTGTTGCTGCTGCTGCCGCTGCCGCCTCTTCCCTCCTCCTCCTCCTCCTCCTCCTCCCCCTCCTCCTCCTCCTCCTCCCGCCGCCGCCGCCGCCGCTCCCCCTCCCGCTTCCGCCCGCCCCCGGGCTCCGCTCCAGCGCCGCCCCCACCCCGCCCCGCCCTCCCCGGGGATGGGCGCGTTCCCGCCGAGCGGCGCCCGCGCGGCCCGCGTTGAGGGGCCCCGTCGTGAGGGTCGGGGAGCGCCGTTCGCTCCCCAAAATCGTTAATTAACGCCTCGCTACCCTAATTACAACGTATCCAACGGGCGCTTTTCCCGCCACAGGTTGGCGGCGGCCGAGGTCCGGCTCCATGGGTGGACGCTGCCGGCCGCAGCACCCCACCATGGCGGCCATTAACGCGCCCAACAGCGTCGGTCTCGTCGCCGTCCCCTCGCCCCGGCCGTTGCTCGCCGTCTCTTCCTCCTCGCATGCTGATCAAACCTCTTCCAATTTGGCGAGCAGGCGCGCGTTTTATCAGCCATCTGAAAGACGCTGCCTGCCTCAGATTTTAGCTGACACCGTAAACAGGATCATTGTGGCCTTTCCACACTTTAAGGGGACTTACAGGAAAGATGGGGACAAACTTTTTACCAGAGCCTGTTGTGATAGGATGAGGGTTAATGGTTTTAAAATAGAAGGACGTAGATTCAGACCGGACAGAAGAAAGACATGTTTTACACTGAGGGTGGTGGAGCACTGTCCCAGGTTGCCCAGAGAGGCGGTGGATGCCCCATCCCTGGAAACATTCCAGGCCAGGTTGGCCGGGGCTCTGAGCAACCTGATCCGGTTGGAGATGTCCCTGCTCCTTGCAGGGGGGTTGGACTGGATGGGCTTTGGAGGTCCCTTCCAACCCAAACCAGTCTGTTACTCTATGGTTTTCAAACGAGTCCTCTCTGCGCACTGGAGATGCCTTGTGACATGCCAGTCTTGGGGCAGGAACCTATTTTTCCACTTTTGGAAGTTCCCTGGTCACATACTCTGCTAGACGCTAAGCTATCACCCCAAACTATTTAAACATTTTGCTTATTTGCTCATTTCTCCCCTTGAGAAACCTTTGACAATCACGTTTCAGCAACCGTTCCTTCAGTACCACAATTTCCTTTCAGTGAAAGACGAAAAATGAAACAGCAAAGGAGAAAGCAAGAGTAAAACTGCAGCTCCCACCTCCAGCTGGCATTGAAAACAGGGACCGGGATGGGTGTCAGTAGCCTTTGCTTACGGCCCAAACTTCAAAAATGAGTGCTCACCCCAGGGCTTCAGGAAACACTGTGCCATCTTTTACCCTTCTCCAAGGTAATGCCAGAAGCTCAGCTCACTGTTTACATCACTGTAGCGCTCAGAACCTGACTTCTATTGCATTTTTAAATATTCCAAGCACAGCGGCTGTAGCACCCAGACCTGGCAGCTCTATACAAGCTGTGCTCAAAAGGGCGTTGCACTAAATTGAAACAGAGATTTGCATCTTCACACTCCTATCACAATCACGGTAAGAAGTTTTTATACTAACCAGTGAAAAGGTTAGCCATATAAGTGTAAAAAAAAACGTTAGCCATTAGCCATATAAACGTGAAAATATTGTTGCCTGTCTTGTTGTAACTGTTCTACACCTTGTGCTACCTGTTTTGTCTCACAGGGATGGGGGAAAAAAAATACAACTCTTGCTGTTAAAAATGCCAGGGAGATGCTGTTAAGCAGTGTGTTTCCTGGTAAGTCTAGAGTTAATCTACTGTACTTGTCTGTCAGCTGAGAATGCCCAGAGTAATCCAATTGGGATAATTAGAGGTGGCCAGAAGTACAGGCTAGTACACAACTGTTTCAGTCCAACATTTAAGGAAGTTGGACCCACAGTGCAGTCGGTCAGTCGGCATACACACCCTTCCAGGTGGCAATCATTGTAAAACAAAAAATAAGGCATAGTGACAGCAGCCCTTAACACCACCAACACCTTCACCTCTACGTTTTTATGTCCATTTCAATGATTACTCCAAGGGGGCACAGAAGCAATGCACACATGGCCGAATTCCAACCTCGTGAGGTGCTCTGTTCAGAGCTCTGGATTAGGTACGCCACGTCACACGCCTAAAGCGGCACAGGCTGAAAGTATATTGGACAGTTCCTGTCTATGTAGAAAGGGGAACACGTAATTCAACTCTCTCCAAGGGTTACAGAGAAGGTACACCAGGATAAGTAGATTTAAACAAGTTTTATTCATAAAGTGTTTGAGGGAAGGGAATTCACCGATATAAAAAAGTCAAGACATGAACTGACTTTCTGCTAACCCGTTCAGGCACATGTATAAATTCAAACCATAATTGCTCAGAGAACACATCTCCACACATGTTACTTAACCTGGGCTGTAATGAGTATTGTCTTTCAGAATTGTACAGAAAACACACTGCTGTAGCCAACTTGCAACTAGTGTTATCAAATTACTAGCTACACATTACACAAACACCTTACAGTGATAATCAAGAGGTACATATTTTTTTTTCTCTTTCTTTTTTACCTTAACCCAGTATGACGTGGGCAGTCAATCACAAATTACATGGTTAATTTAAACAGGCTTGTAGTCGAGCTTGGACTCCAGCTTCTTAGAATCAGCCACTTTTCTAACAGCTTTCATGAAGTCTTCCTGAACCACAAAGTCATGATCGGCACGGATGGCAAACATACCTGTGAAGAATAATTTAACAGCAAGAATAAGTCGGTGCTCCTTGCAGCAACAGTCAAGAGGAGACAGTACATAAAGATTCACTCAAATTCAAGTGAAAATGGAGCCAAATTACACTGTCTGCACCTAGATTGTTACATGCAGCTCTTGGGAACACGAGTAAACGCCAATGAGGTCACCCTTCTGAAGCAGGCGATCACTAAAGAAATTTGTAACTTGTTTTATACTCTGAGTGTGTAGCTACTGTGTTACTCAGCCTTCCCACGCAGGCAATGGATTCCCTAAGTGTACAATGGATTTATAATGTGGAAAAAGCATAAAATAGTATTAACTCTCCAGTCATCCAGTTTCTGAGACTTGGATTCTCTGCGAAGATGAGAAAAATGTGTATCATCGCTGTTTCTGAAATGTATCCAATTCTTCTGAGACAGTACGACAGATGTCACGATGCTCAGACATAAGTGGTTAGAGCTCCAGCTCAGAAATGGTACGGCTGTTCTATCCCCGCATCGTGCTGAACCTGAACTACCGAGATCTTTTATGCAACACGTCACAGGAGAGTGCCCAAATCCACCTAACTCTGCGCGGATGCAGCTTGTGTACGGCAGGGGTTGCTAGCAGGTGTAATGTCACATGAATGCAGTGCCACTGCTCCTAACTGGCAGCAAATCCCCACCTATCAGCTGGACTGGTTCACCTGCAGACCTTGTCTGTAACCTTAGAGGGAGGACGGAAAGAGTTCTGCATGACTGTAGAGGTCATGAGGAAACTTGGAAGAAAGAAAAGGGGTTTTGTTGAGTTGTACCATCAAGTTTCAGGGCGTATCACTGTGCTGCTGCTTATGTTAACAGTCCAGACACGTGTGACATGCTGTGAAACACGTAACCGTTTGGGCATTTTGCTACTCTCCACCGAGAAAAAGCTACCTAGCCCTTAAGAAAGGGATACAAAAAGGGAGCATCAGTGAAGCACCATGTTCCAGCAGAACTTTTTTGACCTCTTGATTTTAATCCACTGACAGACGTATCAGAGAAACAGCTCGAACGTGCAGCATTTACCAAGACTTAGCACGTAGAAATTGAGTTAAGAAAGTACCTGCTTCAGTGCAGACATTTCTCAAGTCTGCTCCGTTAAAGCCATCTGAAAGCTTCACAATTGCTTCATAATCTATTCATAAAACATGAATGCCAATTAGAAATAAATTCACACTTCCCATTATGGATGCCAATGAAATACACATCCAGCTAACAAATAAACACTTGACTTTTATTTCAGTGCAAACAGGTAGCTGTCCACTAGACTGATAAATTAAATTAACTGAAATCATCAGCTGTATTACCCTTTCCATTAAACCAGAAATGTATTGCAGCCAAAAGCTCGTATTATGTAATTAAATCCCAAAGTTACTAACTTGTGGTTACACGCATCAACGTGAAAAGCAAGAAAAGCTACATCAAGGCAATGCTCTTATCATTTAGATGATATAAAAAAACCCAGAAACCTTATCTCCAAGCAATCGTAACTCAGTCCCTTTCCACTTCTAACTGCATCTTAAAGACATTTAATATCCTGATACTAAGCCTGATAATTTATGCACATATATTTACTAAAAAAGTGTCTATGGTTATCGTTTCTAGAATCAATTTCTTAAACACTACGGCTGTTGAGCCTCCAGCAAGTTCTGATTTTTGCAGGGCTGCTTATTAAAATAATGATCAACTTTCTGCAAAGCTTTTCAAAACGGTTTACCTTCTGTACGGAATTCAAAACATCTGAACCGAAAGTTTTCACCTTAATAATCAAAATCCCCCCCCCTAGAGATTAGAAATTCTTCAACTTTATTTTAATTCTGTGTAGCACAACGTGCTATAAACAAGTCTCCTCATAACTGGAAAGTAAAAAAACAAACAAACAAACAAAAACAAAAAAAACACACCACAAAAAAAAGTGAGGGGACTGAGCAATGTCAAACATCACAAGGTTTCCAAGTTTAGAGTTTTCAGTGGACACCAGTACTACAGCCACAGAATCTCATGCTGGAACCTGGCATTATCTTAGGATTTTAAAGCAATTCACACCCAACCTTGTCGATAAGTTCTGGCCTTCCTTTCAGGATATCAAAGCTGAGCATCACAGTCTGCCCACATGTTCAGAAATACAGCTAATACCCATCTGACAGCTCACCTTGCTAAATGGTGTAAAGGAATGATCCCACCCCGCTTCCAGTGCCCGAAGATACAGAGAAAAAGGATGAAGTACTTTACCTCAGTTTCACTATTTGCTTTGGAGCTTCTCCTCTTAGCCTATAGTCACACGCAAGTCTGTTTAAGCCAACACTGCTGCTAAGAAAGGCAATCCTCATCCCTCTCGCCCTCCCCCAGCTCATCCCCGCTCCTGAGCCACCCCCTCTATTGAGCCGCAGCTGTTTATGCGGCCAGATGGTGAAGGAGATCAGTTCCACTGCCCAGACCGTGCTGCCTGCTCGCATGAATAGCTCCTGGCAGCACAGAGGCGGGGGCGGGCCGCATGGGGCTGGGAACAAGCGGGCAGGGTCTGCGGGGCCGTACTGAAATAAAAGGCGGCCCACGTCATTTTAAAGGCAAATCACAACTAACAGTTTTCTCGAGGAAAGCTCAAAGCGTCGCTGTGAAACTAAGACTCTGGGCAGCTCAGAGTAACAGTTATTAAATAAACCTCCGTTTTCTCTGATAGACACTTGTCCCCCTTCCGCTCTGGAGAGAGCTCTTTACTCCACTAACCAAACAGAAGCTTTGTTTCAGGCAACAAGGTTTTCATTACACCATCTCCGAACTCCACAGTAAGTTTCTCCACGACTTTTAAAGACTCTTCACTGTTTTCAGACTTCTGCAGTAACAATTTTTTCTTTGGAGGGGCTACTGAAAATGCTGTTTACTTGCATTAAGCTATTCCTTTAGAAACAGGAAACTACCTGATGAGAATCACGTTAATTTTCCAGTTTCCAGCTGTGCTCCAAGGGTTTATATTCATTCTTCCTTTGCAAAGGAAGACTTAGCGACAATACAATCAGGATGTATTTAAAAAAAAAAAAAAAAAAAAAGTAGAATTCCAAGAGAGTGAAAGTTGTCTGACCAGTGTAAGAGCAAGAATTAGAAGGGCAGAGTCATCATAACAACTCACCCTCCTCACATTTTACAGACAGAAGTAGGAAGAATAGCCAGGTAGCTTCCTACTTACCTATTTCACCATGTTTAGTGATAGGACCTGCATGAATCTTCAGGATGTCTAATCTGGCTTGTTCATTTGGTAAATCAATATCTAGAAAGAATTACAGCTTTAATAAAAACAAAAAAACCCACAATTCATATGGATAATATCCTCCTTCCAGCCACTGTGGAGTAGTAACTCACGGATTTTTCTATCCAGCCTTCCAGGCCGCAGAAGCGCAGGATCCAGCGTGTCTGGTCTGTTGGTAGCCATGATCATTTTAACTCTGTGCAGAGTATCGAACCCATCCATCTGATTCAATAACTAATAGAAAACAGAAGTTTTTTGGGTTTTTTTTGTTTGTTTGGTTTTTTTTTTAAACAAACCAAAACCTCCCTAGTGTGATCTACTGTATTTATTTTCTCTGTAAGTATTTTCACCAAGATGTAAAAATGGTAAAGATAAATCAGAAAAAAAAAAAAAAAAAAAATCTACAAGCCTTCTCATGAAAGGCCACAGCTCCTTGCAGATTCTGTAAGCAATAAAGGAGAGCTTAAGAGAGATACTGAAAATGCTTCGGCCAGTGGAAAAGATGCTGAGCAAAGCAGAGCTCAAACGTGAAAGGCTTGGCTAAAACAATCAGGCAGTGAAAACAGTGCAAGTACTAAAGGAGCTGACACATTTTGAGTGCATTGCACAAAGTCCAGGACATTCCAATTAGACTTGGAGAACAGCCTCTAGAATACTAATACCCGCATACGAAGACATTTCATTGTGAAGACTCAAAGTAATTGCTCTTTGATCACAGTGATTTAATTCTTTATGTAAGGCAGACACATTGTTTTGAACCGGGCAAACTGTTTGCAAACATAGGCCGATGAAGTTTCCCATTAGCTTCAGAATTCTTAATTGTCACCGGTGGCTTTAAAATTCTCTTCACACAACCCAGTTTACCAGAGCAATTAGTACAGAAACAGAAATACAACTACTGCGCCTAGTTTTGAAAATCAAACTGTTATCAGTTCTAAAATTTTATAGAGTATGTCTTTGGGACTAAAAGAGGCAAACCTCACCTTCTCTTCTTTAAGAGAGGGCTCTCCAAACCTTCAAAGAAGGTCAAAGCAGCATCTAGTTCACTTTTAGCTTAAGATTATGAACTCAGAAAAAAATTACACCAGGCCAGATCATAATGTAACAATTCACACCTGTATTATTATTTAACGTGGACTGTACAACACGGAGTCGGGGTTTAGACACTCACCTCCATCAGAGTCCTCTGAATTTCTCTGTCAGCCGAGGTGCCTTCAGAAAAACGACGACCACCTGCAGCACACCAAACGTGGTAAGTGACAGTACTTTATTTTTGCCTCCATATAATATTAAGCCTGAAGACAAGTAGGTATCCCTTTTAAACTGGAGGGAAGGAAAGGTGGTGTTTAGAGTTAAATGCACACTTTCTTAAAATGCTTTTTCGCGTAGTCAAAAATATCCAAGTGAGATATGAACAGGTTTCCAAGCTAGCTGTAATAGCTTCAGGAGGAAGGTGAACCACTTGTTCCGTTATGTTTCTCCCGAACAAACATGCATGCACATTCTCTTTTGAGAAGACAGACTGTGGCTTTATAGCTGATTTCAGTGCTAAAAGGAGACTCTAGCCATCCTCCAGGCCATTAGCCTTACCGATAGCATCGATCTCATCCATAAAAATGATACAGGGCTGATGATCTCTGGCATAATTGAACATCTCTCTGATCAGTCGAGCGCTTTCACCAATGTACTTGTCCACTATCGAACTCGACACCACCTTTTGAAAGGCAAAAAGACAGGTGAATGAAGAGACTGGAGCGCAAACAGAACACGCACACAAGAGTAAAATTACACTACCTTTAGGAAGTTGCAGTCAAGCTGGCTAGCAACAGCTCTTGCCAGAAGTGTTTTCCCTGTACCTGGACAGACAAGAAATTTAAGCTGTTTCGCTAGTAACGCAACATTGCATGCTAGCAACTTTAAAAAAAAAAAAAAACAAACAAAAGAAAGAAAAAGAAACAAACAAGGCTATTGCCGCAGTTCGAGAGCGACAACTAAGCATTCATTAACCCTTTCGTGAGACTCACCAGGGGGGCCGTAGAGCAAGCAGCCTTTTGGAGGTATAATTCCCACACGTTGGAATAACTCTGGGTTTGTAAGTGGCAATTCTATTACCTGTGAAAAGACAGATCAGAGACGGAGTTTTAAAATAGATCGGCAATCCCAGAAAGCTAACGATACACTTGCCAGCCTGGTTTCTTCCAGATACCTGTGTTCTCATCTGTACAGCACATCTTGTAAGAGAAACAGGTAAGTAAGAAAATGCCAGATTGATCTAAGGGATCGATCCACAATGCTGCCCTTGTTGTTCAGACTTCAGCTCTGCGACGGCTTGTTTTTCTCGACACTCTTTGCTCAAACCATGTTGTGCTACTGTCATAATACACCATCCCAAAGGAATTCCAACAGCTTTTGCGCAGAATTTGAGTTTGGTTTCTTGGTTGTCAACCCTAACTATACCCTCCCACTTGATTTTATGGCATTCCCTTGGCCTAAAGGGTGTTGGATCCTCCAAATCATCTTATTTAGGGGATTTTCTTAATTTTTATCTCAATCCAAGCTTCTGTAGTATTAGAGATAAGTTATAACCCGGTTTGAGAATTGGGCTTTGATGTTTCGAATAATCTTTTGCTGCTACTGCAAGGTGTGTGCAGAGCACACAAGTGATCTCTGTTACAGTCAGCTGGCTCACAGCAGCACAAATCTGCCTTCAACCCTCGCATTCCTGGGCAGGCTTGCACAGCCTGCGGCGCTGATGCCCAAACTAACAGGATTACTTCGGTACGAGCGCAGCAGCACCCCTCAACCGCATTGCTGCTCGCCACAAAGGCAATTACAAAGCTGGAAAACATTTAAACACCACTGAAGTTATCTTCCAGGATAGGAAAATGTAGTGTAAGTTAATGAAACATGGAAAGCACTCATCTGACAGGATCCTTTAACAGTCTGTCTCATGATGGTTTAGGAAAATCACCAGTAGAACATTTTTGCACTGAAAAACTTCACTCAGAACATAAACTACTGTTGGATAAGTGTTTGTGAGACGTTGGATACCTCTCGCAGCTCTCTGATTTGTTCTGACAACCCTCCAATCTCGGAATATGAAACATCCCCGGGATCTTCGTGAGACATATTATAAACCAGTGGATCCACTTCCCTTGGCAAATATCTGGAAAAAAAGAGTTGAGTAAGTATTTTTCATTCTGCAAGACACATTTATAAGAGTTATTGCAATACATTCTAAAGCAAGTATGAAAATGATTTCTTCTCTTCCCACCTTGATAACAAGATAAGTATGTTTGTTGAAAAAAAAACAGAACAAACCACAAACCCAGCAAATTTTTTAAAGTTTTAAACCGAAGAAAAGTTTAAAAAACTGCTGAAAACGCCGAGTTGCAACCGAATTATTTTTTTAAAAGAACAATCAATTTCTTTTTAGACCATATCTAATAGACACATAAGTCTTCCCTCAAAGTAACTCTCCTTACTTAAGCACTGCTTTGCACAGAACATTTGCAAAACATCACAGAACCGTTTATTCAAACCCTTCTGTAACCTGCTTAGAACACTATTTTCCCGCTTTATAAGATGAGCAGAAGAGCAGTTGTAGAACAGAAACCTACCTCATAATAGTCAGAGTGGTCATATCCAGAGCAACTCTTGTCCCCGGCTTCAGCTTACTTTTGTCGAGCTAGTCAGAAGAAGATATTTCTGTTAGAACCACGCTCCAAAGCGACGTTTGGTTTTAATCAACATGTTTACTGTAGAATGTTTGCTAACATTGAAAGAGATTTTGAACAGCAAGTCACTAACCTACCTCTGCCACTTTTGAAAATAAATACTGTTTTCTAGACTTTTTTTTTCTTTTTTTTTTTGCTGCCCACTGCTGTCAATCTGACTGGATTAGTGAGAGATCTAATCCTCCCCTCTGCTCAACACAGTGCAGAACCAGCTGCTTCAGAAGAAGCAAGCGATCCTCCTTCAAGGACACATAGAGCAGCCTGCCCATCTGAGTCTGAACTTGCCACCCTTCTCCTCAACGCCTTTCTCAGTTCTGGACTGCCAGAAAGGGTGAATAGATGTTCCCAACCTATTTTCTCCAATCCTTCCAGCATTTGCACATTTTCACATACTCAGTTATATCCTCCATCTTCAAAGTCAGCCAGCTTGAGTTGTTATTATTCTTTTGCTATCATTTACCTCAAACGCCCTACTCATCTGTCTCAGCAGTTTTTGTCTGCTTATTCCATTTTTATGAGATTTTTAAATACAATAGCAGTTCTATTCCAGTCCACCCTGCTAAATTCTGCTAGGATTAAAACAACTAACTTGCATTTTTCACTTTGTTTTTAAGAAACGCGGTCTACGAGAGCAGTGTCACCTCTCACACAACACAACATTGAACAACGATCACAGAGATCACCTCACCACTTGAATTTCTTCTCTTTTTTTTTTTTTTTTAAATTACTCCATCTGTATTTGAAGAATATGAAACCTATTTATTCTGAGCTTTCCCGACGTGGCCTCTGAACAACAGAGATTTTGACAACTGTTGGCAAGCACTGCCTGAAGCTTCCCACCGCCCCCGCTGCAGGAATTTATAAGGTCCCTTGCCCACGTGGGTTCTTTAGTCTCTGGTAGTGTCTAGGATCAAGCTGTCACTCCTCCCTTACTGGAGTCACTAACACCACCTCTTTTCAGCTGGCTGATCTTAAGAAATCTGTAAAAGCTTGAAATTCTATCAGATTCAACATTGCCCAGTAGAGTTAAGTTATTCTGCAGAAAAAAAAAACAAAGAGAAACCACTTGACCTTGACTTCCTTCGGAAATGCACTTTTGATAGAGAAGTAATTTTGTTTCAATCTAAACAGCGTCACTCCCCTTGCAGCACAGCCACAAGGACTTTGATCAAAAACTAGTTCTTCCAGTCTGTGAAACACTCCACGGGAAATTATTTGCCTTGATATTTTGACATTTTTAAAACAATCATGGATACGGTTTTTTCGTCTCTGGTATCAAATCAGGGATCTTTTAAGATCAAAGAATGTTTTTACCCAAGAACAAACCGCAATGCCAGACTCATCCAAGCACAACCTATTCCTTAACATTTATCTCTGTTCCAACACAGGGCATCAAGACTACCTCGTGTGCCCCAAAGGGGAATTAAGGATACTTATTTTCCAGGAAAATATTTTCTTCATGCCGGTGAAAGAAAATAGTGAGCTTGCACCATGATATCTTGGAAGAGATGAAGCTTAAAATTATGTATTTAAAGAGCATTTGAAGACTAGCAATTCTTGCAGATGCTTTATACAAGCAAAACCATATCGCATCGGTATGCTTGAGGAAAGTCAAGGAACTCTGTACATATACTACATGAACTAAGACACTTACTGGCATCTACATTTCCCAAATAGTTTGCTTCTAAAAGAAGGAGATAAGGTCCATCCTTACTGAAAAACAGACCCTCCACTGGCTGAGTCAACACTGGAGGAAAAGACTGGCTGCATGAGTTCTGCTCAATGCTTAACGCTAAGTAACGTTAATTGTGGGACTTCCCCGGAAACTCCTCTGACAAACAGAAATCCCTCCTCCCGCCCCTCTTTTTAAATTACAGCAGACTCCTCACTCTGCTATTTCTTCACTGCCTCTTGGCTCCTGCAGCCACCACACCACTATTACAAACAAATCATCTAAACAGAGCTGGTTAACTTTTGTATGTTGGAGTCCCACTCTGCTATTCTTCAATTTAACTTCCACATCCAAACCTTAAGCTAGAACAAGCAAAACATTTGCAAGTTAGTCTTGCAAACATTTTCTTTCTTTACATAGAATCAGTAAGGGTTCAAAATTCTGTAATGAGCATCAATTTCTCTTCAGAAAGATAAAGAGAAGAGCCTCTAACATCAGTACCACATCTGTGCTCCTTTTACTGAAGGAATTTCTATCTTTCAGAATTTCCATAACATAGGATAATTTGCTATAATCATGATGTGTTAGATAACTGTAGTTGCACTTCTTTCTCCACCACAGAGGAATCAGTTCCAGATGCACTCAGAGGCCACAGCTGTTAAAAGATTTTACGCCTATTTGTGCATTAAAATAATGGAGTAAAATGCCTCTCAGGATACATGATCCTTCCCTGGGGCCGCTATTTGCTGTTCAGAGACACCTTACAGCCTCACATTTCATACACATTCTTCTTGGCTTCCATTTCTCAAAGTCAGGGATGAGTATAATAAAATCTAAGCAGAGATTCACTTTTGCTCCCCTGATGATTCTGCAGTGCTGAACACTTTCAGCAAGTATTGTGGTTCCTCCTCAACGGGCAGCTTTTAGCCTGTCTATGGGTTTTAATTACCGTGAGTGGGTCACATTCAGTGCTCAGTTAACCAACAAGCCTTTAAACCATGTCTGCAATAGACTGCTTTACTTTTTTTATTAAAAAAAAAAACAACCTCTAAGTGGTTGTTGCTGACTACAGCAGATGGATTATGTTGTAAGCAAGGTTCTGTATTAAAGTGTTTAACTTCCACAGAACTTGGTGTAGGTAAAAAAAAATTGTCATCCTGCGGACTAGAAGCGTTTGGGGTTTGTCTTTTTGTTGTCGTTAAGATCACTTAGGACAAATAAAAATCCCTCAAAGTGTTTAGGACAGAGGCCTTGCCTACCATCATTATTTATCGGAGTGTAAAAGCATTAGAAAAATACACATAAAGGTACATAGTTACCGAACATTAAATCTAAAGCTCAGCACTATGACAGTAACCGCCACATGCCATGTTCACAACATAGCAACAGAGACCTTACACGGATGATTAATTTTCATAGTGATCATTAATTTTCAGAAAGTTCCACATCAGGCAGAGAGACAAGAGCTTCAACTCGACGATAAAAAAACCAAAACACATGCAAGGTTCCAGGAATGTTGTGGACTGCTTTGTCTTTACTAGGAATTTACACTACTGCCAGCTACGAAGGGAGAGGGCAAGCAGATAAAATAGCCATAAACATCTTAAAGAAGAAAATACTTAATGCCACTAAGGAGCCGGTTTATGAAAAGCCATGCTAACACTCAAGACCAAAGCAAACTTTTAATGAACATTCGCACAGATCAGCTACCTGACGACGACAGCCAACCACGTATCTTGGTCCGTTTGTAGCCTTCACGATGACTGGAGAGAGAAGATCAAAGAAAAAAAATCAAATTTCCTTAATTCACTGCTCTGAATTGTGCTTCCGAACTACCCAGTACATGATATTTCTCTAATTCTTTAATACTACAAATCTTTAGCCAAATTTTAACTACAAAAGCTTATTTTCAAGACCTCAAAGCACGGAACAGTCCAGCGTACTTACACTTCTCTTCTGTTAACTGTTTAAGAACCTCGCCAACAATCTGCAAAAGAATAAATACAATATTAGCCCACAGATAAATTACCATTGCAAAACAACATTTAACGTGTTTCAGGACACAGAAGGTGACTGTCAGCTTTGAAATTCTTTCTCTCGCTTCACGCTGCTTGTCAGTACTTTTATTTCTTCAACACATCTCTGTCAACCTGGACAAACACAGAAAACCTCTCTAACCCATGTGCCTGGTGTGTCTGTTCCTGATGGTAAGGTCCCTGACAGCCAGACTGCTCCCACTTACTCTTTCTTGATGCCAAAAATTACTTAAATGCTACTTCCAGGCAAGTTCACCGTCAACCCCCCACCGCAGGCTGCTATGACCTCTTTTCTCTTACGTACCTGCCCGACACTCTGCAAGGCTTTGAGATCATTTTCCGATTTTTCGTATTGCTTGGTGAGCTCTTTCAGCTGTTCCCTTACTAGGAAAGGAAAGGAACACAGAAGTTTGCCAGCTTTCAACCCCAAAAGCACTGAGGACCAGGCCCTTTTAAAGCAGAAAAGCAGCAGGCAGAGATAAGACTGTGGGAGATCTGCACACCCGGTACGTCATCCTCCTGCAAGCACAGCGGAGCCCCCGCGGAGCAGCTCCAGGGCCTGCGCACCCTCACCACAGTGGTGTCTCTTATTAGTGAAAACACTCTGCAGAAGGCAGCTAAAAACCCAATGCAGGAGTTAAGAAGCTCAAATTCAAAGGTATTTGGAATTTGTACAGCACTGACAGTTGCAAGGGGGGGACATGCCACTGCCAGAACGATATAACAGAGGCCGCTTGCAACAGGGAAATAAAAGGCTGACAGAAAAAAAAAAAACCTTAGGGGGGGAAAAGGCTGAGCAAAAAGGATCGCCCGGCTCGATGTGGAGGCGGCAGGGCCTGACCCCCCCCTCCCCCGCCCACCTCCTGACACGGCTGGGGGTCCCAGGCTGCCCCCGGGGAAAGGAAAACAACCACGGCGCTTGCAAGGCCCTGCCGCCGGCAGCGCTCAGACCTGGCCCCTTCCCTCCTCCCCTCAGCCCGGCCGCCGGCGCTGCCCCGCGGGGCCCGGCCAGGCCCATGACGAAGCGCGGGCAGCGGCGGCCGGGTTCCCTCAAGGCTCCTCGGGCGCTGAAGCAGCAGCAGCGGCGGCGGCTGCACCCTCCCCTCCGCCCCGGAGACGGGCGCTCACACTCCTTGAGTCGCCCGTCGATCTCTTTGTGCTCCAGCAGCTTCTTGCGGTAATCCTGCAGCGCCTTGTCTCTCGGGTCCGCCATGATGAGCAGCCGCCGCTCATAGGGAATGCCGGGAAGGGCCATGGCCGCCGGGGGCAGGGCCGGGCCGCGCGCCCCGCCCCGCCCCGCCCCGCCCCCTTCCCGTGCGCGCCCCCGCCCGAGCGCCCGCAGCGCCCCCTGCCGGGGGGGGGGGGGGAGAGCGGACATTGAAGCGGGCGAGGCGCATGCGCGTTGTGAGAGGCGCGAAGATAGGGCGGGGCCCTGCGCGCCCGTACAAAGTACGTGTGTATATTTATCTATATGTGCCTATACGTGCGTATAGCCGCGCACCACAGCGTCTGGCGAGAGTAACAGCCAGGCCGGGCCTCCTCAGGAGCCCCCAACGCCCCCTCACCTCCGTCACTGTGCCGGGGTTCCCGGTCAGAGGCCTGGGCCTAGGCCGTCCAGGAGCTTTGGAGATGCCAGCGAGGAAGACAGGTCACTGGGCCCCAGCCGAATTATAAATTCCAGTAACTGACTCAGCGAGGATTGGTTTTCAGTGCTGACTGTTCACAGATTAAGGACCTGCGGGCACCAGACAACCAGGATGCATCTCTTGCGCAGCCAGAGCCGGGGCAAAGGGCCTGTGGGTCTGTGAGGAAATGGGGCATGAGTGTGGGCCGAGGGTGCTGTGGGCCATTTCCCGTGCCCCCGCTCCACGCGCCCTCGCCCTCCCGCTGCGCCCCATTACCAGCACCTCCGTGGTGGGCCTGGCTGCTCTGTGCAGGCCAGGGAACACCGAGGGCCCTGCCGGGAGACAACCAGCCCCGGCCGCATCTCTCCTCCGGGACGCCGGGCTGCTTTCTGTGCTGGCAGAGGAGGCAGAACTCGATCCAGCACCCGCACCGCAGTGCCAGGCTGCTGCACAGAGCCCCTGGCTCTCACCGATGGCCAGGGCCACCTTCGCGGACATGGGCTCTCAGGGTAGGGCCACCCCATCCTGGCACGAGTGAGTCACCGAGCAGCTTCCCCGGGCCACCTCCCCGCTGCTCGGCGAGGATCCGGACGCCCTTCCGCAGCGGGCAGCCCCGCGGGCCGGGCCGGGGCTGGCTCCGTGCGGCTCAGCTCGTAGCCGGCGGCGGCCGCGCCCCCGGCGAGGGGCGGTGCGCGGCGCGGGGCGGCTTCTTCAGCCGGCGGCGGCGGCGCTGGCGCGGTGAGATGGCGGCGGAGAGCGGGGTGCTGCTGCTGCGGGCGCTGGGACTCGCTGTCCTGCTGCTGCCGGTGGTACCTCACGGGCCGCCCGGTGCGGCGGAGCGACGCTGCTTCTGCCAGGTGGGTTCGGACGGGGAGACGGGACGGGAGACGGTTCCCTCTCTGCATGGGGTTCCTGCCCTCGGGGTGCGGACCCTCCCGTGAGCACGGCTGCGTGCAGGTCTCCCAGTGCTTCGACTCCTCTCGGAGCAGCGGACAGCCTGCTGGGAGTTGCCTGGAGGAAAGGGGCTCGGAGGGTGGCTTCTGCCCGCTGAGCCCTTGCCTTCTTAACTCTCCCTGCCCCTAGCAGGGAACGTGTTCCAGCTAGGGGAGCAGTTCATCCTTAACCACCCTGGTGCCTCTTGTCGCATGTTTCAGGAACGTGTGTTACTAGAATGTCTGGGAGCTGCCTCACCTCTCTCCTGTGCCTTGCTGTTCCTCCCGACTCCGCTGTCCAGGAGAGAGTGTGGCTGCAGCAGGCACCTGCTACCCTGCCGTGTGCAGGGGTGAGCTGGGCTGTGCTGCTCGTTAAAGCTCCTCCAGGGTTAATCAGAGAATGGTTTGGGTTGGAAGGGACCTTAAAGACCATCTTGTTCCAACCCCCATGCCTTGGGCAGGGACATCTTCCACTAAAGCAGGTTGCTTAAAGCTCCATCCAACCTGTCAGATTCTCCTTGCTGATACGCCAGGTGTGTTACTGTCTGGCCCGGCGCGCTTGGTGCACGTTCTGTTGATGTACGGCAGTGAAGGAACCGGGTATAGTCAGCCAGGAGATGAGACCAAACAGCTGGGTTTGGGGAAGTGGTTGCTCTAAAGACTCCTTTTGACTTAACTTTGCACAAGCCCATTCGCAAGATCAAAGAGTGAAGAAGGTAGAATGTGTTTAGTGCTTTATTTTTGTTGCATTTTTTTTAAAAAGGAAGCTATTGCAGAGCCTACTCTTGCTGTATTAAAAATCCAGTGCTTAATTGTGAGTCAGAAATTGAGAGTAGAGAAAAAAACAAATGCAGTTGTGCACTTGGCTTTAGCTTTGCCTTCTGGGTGGCTCTTGACACTTCAGCTTCATGTGGAAATGGTAGATACAAGCTATGCTGATAAAGAATCAAAACCCACACGTTTTGATTCTATATCTCTGCAGGCTTTCTGCTTGTACGCTTCCTGCTTGGTAGTGAAGTTTGTCGCCTAAGGATTGACATCTGAGCCAGGAGCGTGGCATGGGATAAGAAGCCCGAACCACAAAACGAACTGGCGTTCTGGCACTGTAATGGCTTGCAGGCTTTTTTTTTTCTCTTGGGTAGGAGGAACTGGCATTGTGCTTCTTACAGCGTTGGTTTGTTGCAACGCACTTGTTGTTTATGGGGTAGCGTCTGCTTTGGTTTGGTTTTCAGTACAAGTTTTCAGGTTCAGGATTTTTCCAGGCTTTGTTGTCTTCGGGGAAAGTCTGTTATGTAGGGCAGCATTTCCCAGCCTTACTTACCACTCAACCTTTTAAAAACACACCCGAGGGCTGCCTCTTCTTTTTGTAAAAAACAATCTGCTGATCATCTGGTGCGGAACTGGTCTGGTGGTTTGTATTTACCACCAAATGAAATACAGGGCAAGCCTTAAATGGTATGTTTTACTCTCCTTTGTTTGTATACTTGAAGGCCTGGGTACAGCTTTTTATTTCCTCCTTTGAACCACCTCTTGCTGTCTCAGGGGCCTGTTAGATTAAGAAACCTTGACACAGGGTGAATGGAAGAGCTTTGCCTTGTCCGTCAGCTCGTGTCGGGACAGCTGACACGCACCACTTCTGAGAGCGCTCGCCGGAGCAATATTTCAAATGCTGACTTAAGCTGGCCGTAATTCTGGAATGGGTGTTGCGCTCTTGTCTGTCTGCACTACTGAGAGCAATGCTTCACCTGCTTTTTTTTTTTTTTTTGACTGTTTAGCTCTTTGTTTACTTAGAGAGGTTGCTAACCAGTCCTGAAACTTTTATTAGAAACATCCCTCTGTTACTAAAACCACTTAAGTTTCACACACCGTTTCTGCTTTCCGATGTATCTCAGTAGCGCTGAATAACATTTTGATATCAGAGTTCCCTTGAACTTTACAGCCAGGTCGTCCCCCACCCAGATATTCCTGTTTGCAGTAGTGCTTTAGTCAGCCGTGAATCAATTCTCTGTATTCCTAGTAATTATTGCTCATTCACTGTTTACAGACTGATTTAGCTGCGTTAAGCACAGGTGCCACGGGTGTTCGGCAGACTGGGATTTTGCTTAGGTTTCCGGTCTGGCAGAGGACTGCCTTCCTTCGGGGGCATTTCTGTGGCCAGTACGCTGCCATTAGGGGTGAGTCTGGGCACTGAGAGTTACCTCGTTGTTACCTGAACAGATTTTCAAGCCGTTCTTGCGTTCTTGTTGAATTGATGTTCACCCAGCGGCCTTTGGGGCAGGAATTCATACCTAGCGCTGTTCCTGGTCTGTGTCAGGAGGTAGCTCCCAAGTGCGAAGCAGCTGCAGATCCTTTACTAACTGATGCTTGGAGGTGCCATCTGACAGCACTTCGGCCTCTGCACTTTAACCTCACAGAGCCATCCTGAGGCTCCCGTGTGGGGTTTGCTTCTGTGTGAGCTCTGGAAGCCCCAGTCCTTGTTTTCTGGGCTAATAGGGGAAGAGCACCTTCCAGGGCTCATGGCTCTCGTCAACTGGCTGCCAGCTACTTGCTCCAAGTGTGCTGGCAAGGACGAAGGGGAGACCTAGCTGGACTGAGCGTCACAGGCACAAGTCACTTGTGCAGAGTGACTGTGAGGAAGCTTCTGCTGGGGCAGCAGGGAAAAAGCACTGGCTTGCCATCAGCCTAGGACTGGTGTGGCTTGTCGACAAGAGGAGGCAGCTGCCTCTGAAGGTGGTACAGGCTAAGAGCTCGCTACAGGCTAAAACTCCTCACCCACTGTAGCATTCTCTTCTTTGTGCCCCACTGTAGCTGCAAGTGGGAGATGCAGAAAAGAGTTTGCCTTCTTTCCTGCCCGGCTGTGCGGTAGAGGGTGGTGTATGGGTCTGGGACAGAGCATGCAGCAAGAGAAGAAAACCCTAAATCCACTGCCCAGGGGACGTTTCTGTGACACTGGGGGTAGCAGAAGGAGGTGGGGAGAGACAGACCAGCAGTACAGGGCACAGCTGACTGCCAGGAGCCTGGATGCTAAAGGAAGATGAAACAAAAACCAAACCCAAGGATTATGGAGAATCCACGTGTGGCGGTGTTTCAACCTGCGTTACGCACACAAGGCGGGTACATCGGTGTTAAGGGATTGAGAGCGGCGATTGCGGAGGGCCATCCGAACGCCTTCCTCGGTGCTTACTCAGCAGCCGGAGCCGCTTGTGTTGCGTCTGTCCTGGCGGCTCCGTTGCATCTTTTCCCGCTGGGCAAACCCAGCCCTGCCCGTCGCTCTCATGCCAGGCTCTCACACCCCTGCTAGGTGGAGCGGATCCCATCGCTGTCGCTCAGCTCAGTGATTCACCGATGCCAGCAAGCACGTGGCACTTATTTGGGACCGGATCAATTTATGTTTCGTCTTAAACAACTGTTCTAATTATTACAGGATGAAGATGTAGATAAATATTTTGGGGAGGAGGAGGGAAAGTGTTTGAAGGCAGCGCCCATTGCAAGCCACGTCTGACACATGCTGTAGCTCAACTGCTGTGACAGCAGGAATTGCGGTCCAAAACAAGTGAGTCTCTGGCTGCATACGGGGCTGGAGGAAACGGGTGCTGCGTGGCAGGCGGTCATGGAGCAAGAGGGAACGTCTGGGGTGAAGAACATGCCCTGCTGAGTGGTCTGATACTGCCCGCTTCCCTGTGTCTTAAAGCGAGTCAGTGCTGCTTGGTAGTAGCATCACTAGGGCTTAGACTGTGGTCTCTGAGGAGACTTGGCTCTTGATCTGTCTGCTGTACTCCTTTTGCCTCTGAATTTTGGTAGGTTGGGCACATACGGGTGGTGTTGCCAGGCCTGGCTGAGTTTTCTGTCTCAGCGGCCTGATGGCTTAGGAGCAGGAAGGTAAGCCGGCCAGCGATGCCTCATTGGCCGTGTGCAGGTTAGGAAAATTGCCCATTTCTGCACAATCTGACTGAAATCCTTTGCGGAAGAAGTTGTTTTCCCTGTCACTCAAGCAGAGCTCGAGTTTTCCCAGCGCTTCCCCTTTGCCTGTGCCTCCCACATAACCGTGTTTTTGGTGGCTGCTGGCATCGTGGCTGATCTTCCACCAGGGCTTTTGTAAACCGCGCAGCGGCTATTTGGAGATCTCCGAAGCACGAACCCCCTCTGCTCCTCAGCGTTGTAGGAGCATCTGCCGTGCTTCACCATGGATTATTTTCAGGATGGTGTTTTGCCAGGTTGGTTCTGGCTTGAACTGGTCGCTAGCCGTAGCAAAGACAGGCCTGGCGCTGATGGTGCGAGCTGTTTCTGTGGAGGGCTGGCTGGGTGCTCCGTGTTACCTCTGCCAGGGATGTTATTCCCTTGGAGGGACGTGTTTGTTTAGCATGGATACAGAGAGCAGCTGAAGATTCTCCACAAATCTTTTTAGGCCGCTTTTAGACCCAATCTATAAGCTGCCTGTCTCAAAGGATGCCAAGTTTCCAGGAAATAAAAAAATGTGGTTGTTTGGAGGGGGTTTTTTTTTGTTGTTGTTGTGGTTTGTTTGGTTTGTTTTTTAAATTTTGAAACAGCTTTCAATTGAGTAACTGGATTAGCAAATTGGTGCTGGTTTTTACAAGGGTGATTCAGGTTAGTGGAAAGCTTAATTGCGATGCTGTTAATCTTCATTACCATGCACAACGCATGACAGAATACGGGACATGCCTGAGGATGAGACGAGACGGTGGGCTTCAGTGTGACCAAAAGAAATAGAAGTGAGCCTCCAAGTGATGGTGTGTTGTGTTGGTTTTGTTTAGTGAGGGGGGGCTACGGTGGCGGCTTCTCGCTAGAAGTTTTCTCTTTGGACTCGGACAGGCCCAGGATGGACCCGCTACTGGCCAGGGCTGAGCCAATTGGTGATGGAATATTGAGTGGTAACACCTCTGTGATAAGGTATTGAAGAAGGGCGAAAAAAAAAACAAAAAAGGACGAAGTGAAGAAGTGGAGGCAGAGAGGGGAAGGTGCGAGCCCCCACGCTGGGCAGGGGGAGGCCTGAAGGAGGCTGTGGCCCGTGGAGGACCAATGCTGGGGCAGCCGTTCTGGAGGGACTGCACCCGTGGAAGAGATGAGCCACGAAGGACTGTGGAGTAGGGGTGGGACCCCACAACGGAGCAGGGGAGGAATGTGAGGAGTTCTTCCCCTGAGGAGGAAGGAGCGGTGTAAAGTGATGTGTGATGGACTGACCGTAACCCCCATTCCGTCTTCCCCTCTGTGCCACTCGAGGAGGGGGAAGGAGGTAGAGATAATTGGAAAGGGAGTTAAGCCCAGGAAGAGGGAGGGGTGAGAGGAAGTTATCTTGTTCTCTTTCTCATTATCCTGCTTTGGTTTTATTAATAATGATAAATGAATAGTTTTCCCCAAGTCGAGTCTGTTTTGCCCGTAACGGTAACTTCAAGGATATTTCCCTGTCCTTATCTCAAACCTTGACACTTTTTTCTTATCTTGTCTTTCTCTGTTCCCTCAGAGAGTGGGGAGAGCGAGAGAGAGACTGTGTAGCTTGGTCCCAAGCGGGGCTAAACTATGATGTGCATTAACAAAAACGGTTTGTTCAAGTGGAGTAGGGCATTCTGGCAGGCTCTGATAGATTTCCCTTTGCTCCTCCTTTGGTCACTGTGGCTGAGTCCAAAATATCGAGGCCTTTTTGAAAAAAGCTTATTTCCAAAATACTAATTCCTGCTATGGAGCAGTCTGGGTCTAGAGCCTGGATTCCTTCCCCCGCTGACCAGGGTGGCAGGAAGAAATTTGCACTTCCCTTTCAGGTGCTCTATGCTTAATCCAGGCTGTCCTTCCCCGTTTCGTGTGACTGTGCTCTGAGGGCAAGTGCTCCATTTCTGCCTTCCTCCTCAGAAGGAGGGCAGGGCGTTTCATTTCCGTGGTAGTAATTTAAATGGTTTTATTTAAGTTGATGTGTAGCTCTTGCTGAATTATCTGAGGGCTCTCAGGAAATGCGTCAAGGCGGGTGGCTCATGTTCCTCACGTGGCCCTCTCTCCTCACCCTCATTGCGAAGGCTGGAGTAGCGCCTTTGCCTTGGATTCAGGGAGGCTTTTTCTTGAGGCTTGCGGGATTTTCCTCTCGTTTGCTGGGTCTGACTGCTGTACCTTTGGTCATCTGCTGCCTCTCCTGCAAGAGGGGGGCTACCTGCTTCTGTTTGCTGTCCCTTAGGCTGGTTGAGTGCTTTAAAAGCAAGAAAAGGAGGAGCCCTTTAAGTACAATCCAGCGCTTTCTTAGGTCTTGTGCATCCCCCATCTGCCTGCTCCTGGCCTTCCTTGGGGAGCTTTTATGCAGAAGGAAGGCAGAGACTGGACATAAGCCCCTACAACAGCGTAGCGTGGGGTACATCATTTCTGTGCTCTCTGCTGCCAGAATTTTGTAGGCTTTCTGGGACAGAAGCAGCAAGAGGGTTACTTGTCGTGAACTGTGGCAAACATCCCATTCTTTGCTTCATAAATTAACGATATCAATTTAAAACTGATCTTAAACCGGGGAATTTATCTGATACTGGGAAATGGCAGCTTGCCACGTGTTGTGTTGCTACATCAACATCCAGGAAAAATCCCTGGTGTGCTGTTGAGAGTGAATGAGTAGTAATGCTTGGTTTTGGCCAGGGTGATTTCCCCACGTACTCGTCAGGGGGTGTGGGGGAAAGCAAAACTACTTCTGAGTTGTGCGACTTTGTCATCCAGACGGTAATCTACGTGTCAGAAAGCCATAGCTGAATTTGTGCTGCCTTTTTTTTTTTTTTTTTTTTTCCTTTTCTTTTCCTTCAGGGCTTGCACACAGCCTGTTGAGTTGTTCAGGATGATGCAAGAAGTATTGGCTTTGTACATCAGATTCAGAACAAATGTTTTCTTGCCAAATGGCTCTCTGAGGCGAGGAGAGAGACAGTTGCAGTTGCTGTGGTTCTGATTAAACCAAACAAATGGCGGCAGTGGAGTTGATTAACAAGAAGGACTTCCTTTGAGCGCTGTAATCTTCGGTAGAGTTGTTGTTGCCCAACTGGTCTGCTTATGCAAACGCCAGCTCTCACCTGTATGCCATCCTGAGGGAGCGATGTACTGGGAAGGCTGGTGTGAACCAGAACCTGAGCCAGCTCACAACTGTTTCAGCAGCCGCTATCCAGTCTCTTGCTGGATTTGGGCCTGACAGGAACATCTGTGATCCATGTAACTGTTGTCTGATGTGTTGCTTTGTGGTTTTTCCATGTGTGTGACACAGTCTAGTTGAATGTGTCTGTCACCTCTGCTTTCTAAAGAGATGGAAGTGTCCGGCTGATGCCTGTTACTCTGACATCAGCGAATTCCAAAATATCAATGTATGTTAGAGGAAAACTGCCTGTCCCTACTTTCCTGCCTGCCGCCAGGAAACAAGCACAGAACGCATCCTAAAGGATGCATCGAAAGAAGTTCTCTGCCAATTCAGCACAGTCTGGTTTAATGTTGTTTAGTTCTGGTTAAACTTAACTACTTGACTCACTGGTAAAAGGAAAGAAAACTGTGAATTGTTTTATTGCCTGCAGTGTTAAAAAGTACTGAGTTGTTTGGGTTTTTTTTTTTTTGTTTGTTTGTTTTTTTAATTCAACAGGTTACTGGTCATTTAGATGACTGCACCTGTGATGTAGAAACCATTGATGCCTTTAACAGCTACAAGCTCTTTCCTAGATTGAATGAACTTCTGGAAAGTGACTATTTTAGATACTACAAGGTAAGTTTCTCGTGCAAGAATTGCATTTATTTTGTGTGCTGCTGGTTTTGGGTTTGGTTTATTTGTTTGTTTTTTAAACCTCCTTTGAAGTTATTGCTGATCTTTTAAATCAAATATCTACATTTTAATCCTGATCTTTGAAGAGCTGCAGTCAGTAAGTGGGCCTCTTGTGTTATCAGGAGAATCTCACAACATGCTTATAAGAGGCATGATTTTAAAGGTATTTTCTTCTGCATTTTTACCTGCTGCACACAGATACTGAACAGTGACTGTTGCCTGATTGTTTCTGCAGACAAAACAAGTATTTATTCTTCTGTAAGAACAGTTTAAAAACTGCACTGCACTGCAAATTAGAACAGGTCTATAGATAAAAGCAGTGGGGTAGAGCTGCCTCTCCGTGCTCCCTCTTTCCCCTAAACCCACAAAGTCTTGTTAGACGTTAATTGTTTAGGAAGAATGATACCTGATACCAACAGAAAAAGACTGGGGTTTGTTAAAGAATTTGGTGTTGTTTCCCCTTCCACCTTTGGGATTTGTAACAGAAATATTATCATTGGTCTGAATGAAGCATGAATGGAGACATCTGTGTGTGAATGCACTGGGAGAAACAGCAAAGCAAGGGTTAAAAGAATAACCTGTACTAATAACAAGGACACGAGCGATAGCAATCAATCTGGTAAACACCAAGGAATTATTTGTTCCCCGAAAGGCTTGCACACCAACAAGTCCAGAGCCCGGGTGACTTGGCAGCAGAAGACCTGCGCTCTGGCCCCAGCACGTCCTCTTCCTGCTCCTCTAACGGGGAGGCAGGCTGTAGTCCTAAGGTGCCCAAAACAAGGAAACAAACCCAATAGGTAGCAAACATCCCCCAAGATTCATGGAGAATGAAATGAACAATATTCTGAGGCGGAAGGTTGCCCCGTAGTAACTGTTGGCTCCTAAAGGCTACAAATCACCTGGCCAAACCCAGTTTGTCATTGCTCACCAGGAGCCTGAGGATGCGATTAGGAATCCGTGGCCTGCGTGTCCTGTCTTGTGTTGCGCAAACATCCCTGGCCAGGCTGCACGGGCGCACACATCGCGTATCAGAGACAGGTGACCGAGTGTGATCAGCTTTGTTTAAAATAAACAACGCTGCTTCCGCTCTCACTGCACTCAACCCTGCACTAAATTGTGTTGCTGAAGTCTTACACGACACCGCTGAAGATGTGTGTTGGTAAACTGGTGTGGAAGCTTGGCTTATTACACAGAAATGTTTAATAAGGTGATATGTTATTTGTAGGTAAATCTAAAGAAACCTTGTCCTTTTTGGAATGACAACAGTCACTGCGGAATCCGAGACTGTGCTGTAAAGCCCTGCCCGTCTGTAAGTACAAAATCTGTTCTTTTCCCTCTGTTCTATGTTTGTTTTTTGCTGACTAAGAGGAAGAAGCAGGCAAACCATTTGCTCTTCTCATTATTGTAACTACAGCAAAACTGTGGCTCTGATGGAGCTTTCCTAGGTGCAGGAACACTGGTATCCGTGAGAAAGACCAAAATGCTACATTCTGAAAGCTTAAAGAAGGGCTAGGCTTTTAATAGCTGACCCTCCACAAACAGCCAAAAACTTGTCCTGGTCCCTCTTTTATTTTTGGTATTGGTGAGATGGGTTTTGGGCAAATCCACTGTTGTTACCAGGGGTGCCTCTTGTGTTAATTGCCAGAATATTCACCCTGTTGGCCCATGAGTGACATTGGGATTTGCAGTTTTGGCTGATAAATTTGACCAGGCCCTTTCCAGCCCTCTCTGGAACAGCTACTTGTGAAACAGCTCTTTCAAAGTCCAATGTTTCCCAGTACAAAAGCAGACACTCTTGTCCCTGCATCCTGGATTAAAGGTATTTGTTGACTGAGCTAAAATAAAACATCTTGACTGCAGGTGTCTGCCTGAAAAGAAGGGGAAGAGAAAGTTGGTTGCTGGGTTGATTGAAGTGGTGAAAATGCCACCCAGCTCCGATTCCATAAATTCTGAGATGCATATTAAATTCATTTGTCTTCTCCTCAGCCATCAACTACCCTACCCCTCAAACAAGTGTCCTTTGCTTCTCTAGTCTTCAAAAAGCACCTATTGTGGACCCAAAATGGAATGATGGTTTTTCTTTCCCTCCCCAATTAAAATAACCCAATTTTTTTTTCCTTAAAACAGGTGTTTTTGTTAGTGATGACGACCAAAGGAGCAATGTTACAATTACATTAGTATTAGCTAAAATTATTGTTATTTTAAGAACTGACTGTGTCACTGCTGGTTTTAATTATTTTGATTTAGGTTCATTTCATTCTGAAAGCAACAAAAATAACTCTTATTCATTGCTTAATTTTTCTCTTCCTGTGCTATTTGCCATCATAGTATTTGCTCCTGCAGCGTGGAAGTGGTTTTGTTGCCTTCCTACTGCTGGAGGAAATGGAAGTTGAGGAGAATTTAGAGCCTGATTTTCTTCTGCGTACTGCTCGGGTTGTGAGGGGCTGGCAAGCCTGACGTTCCGTGCTGGGCTGGTAAAAAGGAGGTTTTTGAATGGCGTTTATCAGGGGCTGGGAGATGTAATATCTGAGGAGAGGCGCCTGGGCTCCTGCCAGGAGCGCCGACATCAGCCGGAGACGGGATGTCAGACGTGGGCTGACCAGAGGCGACTCCAGCTCCTCTGAAGTTTATATTGGCTTCCCCAACCTCACGCTGGGGCAAGCAAAACACAACCTGACGTAGCGCCCGTGGAAGGCTGCTGCTGACCTTTTGAGAAGAAGAGTCTTGCGAAAAAGCAAAATAAACCACCAAGAATATTGCTTAACGTTAGTCTGTGGAGGAGCCAGAAATTAGATGTGTTGTAAGCTGAGCTGAGCGCTTTGATTACTTTCTAACTTCTAGAACCTGTGGTAACCTTCCTAACCTTTCTCAAAGATTAAGCGGAAGGGCCATGTCGGCCCCACGTGTAACACGCACTCAATTTTGTCTTTCAGGATGAAGTCCCTGATGGAGTCAGATCTGGAAGCTTCAAGGTAGGCGTGCCTGTGCGCACAACATGACACTGCTTATGGGACCAGTTTCGTGTCGCTGCAGCTGATAAAAGCTGCCTTAATCAGATGGGCAGTATCTGTCAGGACGTACTTTGTGGCTGAATTTTTACCCTCTTCAAGTGTTTGGCATGCTATAGAGCCTTTGAGGTGGCTGTCCTGAAGTCAAATATTCCCCTCTACTAACGTAGAGCAGTTTAGGAGACTTCTCCAAGAGCTGGTATGGTCAGGCACGAAACATTCCTACGGCAGTGCCAGAGGCTGCTGTGAGTCTCTGCAACAATCCTCACAGTTGCATAAGCCTCTGGATATCTGCAGACATCCTGTGGAAATACGGGGTGGGATGAATCATAAAAGTGTTTCTGATGCTTAAACTGGTTAGTGCATTAAAGGCGGAATTATAACAGCAGCAAAACTGCTTTTAAATCCTCCTCTCTCCCCACACCTTTGTTTTTTAACCCAGTATTCTGAAGAAGCCAATAACCTTGCTGAAGAATGCGAAGAAGCCAAGAGACTTGGAGCTGTTGATGGCTCTTTGAGGTCTGAGTCCTTTTTCCACAGTCCTTACTTGTCTTGAAGGAAACCTAGTATCCCTGCTCTTTCTGATAGTCTTTTTTTCCCACTTTCTTTGCAGCAAGGAAACCCAGCAGGCAATGCTCCAGTGGACACGGCACGATGACTCTTCAGACAGCTTCTGCGAAGCTGATGGTAAGGGACCTGTTTGATCTGACAAGTCTTGCAGTGGGATTTTAAGCACCCCTGCAGAACTTCCAGGCCAATGTGTAATATTTCAGCGAGCCTGGAGCACATATATAGCGTTTATTCTCTTGTTTTCCACTCCCCCTGCCCTCAGTATTTTGAAAGTAATAGGGTTGGATCAGCCTTGGGAGATGTCATTTTCCTTTTAGAAGTTTTTGTGACTGACCCAGTGCACTGCTTCGCAGATATCTATTCTCCTGATGCAGAGTACGTGGATTTACTCCTGAATCCTGAACGCTATACTGGCTACAAAGGACCAGATGCCTGGAAAATTTGGAACAGTATTTACGAAGAAAACTGCTTCAAGTAGGTGCTTTGGGAGACGAGTTTCACAAGCCTGCGGGTGCTGGTTTTTGCCGAGGAGCCGCGTGTGCAATGTGGGCTGTCAGAGGAGGGGACGAGCCATGTGGCTGGCCCGTGAGGCCCCCTTGGGTGCTTTTTGGACCACAGCTTTTTCTGTTTCTAGGTCTCCTTAGGCTATTTGACTGCAGAGAAGTAACTACTTCTGCTGTGCTGTGTCTCTGCGGCAAGGAGACAGTCACTTATTTACATATCTCATTTATTTTTTTTTTTTTTTTTTTCCTCTTAGACCTCAGAATGTAAAAAGACCTTTGGCATCTGGTAGAGGTGAGTCACTTATTTATCTCACCGAGTGGTTTAATAGTGTACTGATCCTAGCTCCAGGAACGGTAACTGCTCTCTGAGCTTCTTCTGCTGAATAAGAAATATGTTGTAGCTCTTGATCCAGTGTAGATTTTAGGGCTAATGCAAGGGCATCTGGAAGGGTGGCTTTCTTGCATCCGTGAAGATGGAAGTGTGATCCTCCACTCCTGGAAGAAATGTGAGCTTTGGAGCAACTGGGAGCAGGACTGAACCCTGAGCTTCTTTCTGGGTCCCTGGCTTCTGTACTCAGCAATGCCAAACCATCTGTGACGGTCTGAAATGAGAACCTGGCTGGGATCCCCTGTGGAAACCACCCAGTAAGAGAAACTCTGCCCTAGAGGCTCAGGCTAAATGTGTAAATGAAACCAGGGGAAGGCTTTGGAAACATAAGAACTTCTTGCCCAAGGCTGCTGAGAGTCCCCATGACTCCTGGTGCCCCATCCTGCCCAGACATCTAGAACGTCATCGATCTCACTCCCTCTTCCTTTGACCTGGACACCGCTCCAGCAGTATGCTCTGAGGCGGTCTCTGGATTTTCCCTAAACTGTGTAGGTGCTTCTCCCTCTTTTGCTCCTTGTGCAAACCAGTGGCGCTTCGGGAGCAACACTGGTGAAGGAATTGTGGAATGTCCTTTAAAATATCAGTGCTTCCCTTCAGCACCTCAGTTTAGGGCAAGATCTGAATGAAATAACACCGGTACGTTGAGGGGAGAGGGAAGGGCTGCTGTTTTGCAGATGAGGAAGCAGGAGGACACGTCCCCTGTTTTCCAGTCTCTGCTTCAACTGTGCGGTGGTTTTATTTCCTTTGCAAATATTGATCCCTCCTGCGTTGGTCAGATTATTCAGTAGCATTGCTCATCTGGCGTGTTCACCGTTGCAGTTTGAGATGATGTTTTCTGTGTTTAGAACATTTCTAAACCTCCCTGGAGAGGCTTATTCTCTTGTCAGAGCAGATTAACAAAGCAATCTTAATGCTTGTGCTTTGGAGTTTAATTTTGGTCGTGTGTAATTTTTATCTCCTTTTTTTTTTTCTCTCCCTCTACTACCCGTGCTTTTTTTTTTTCATCAGGAGACGATGGAGGTGAGTGGCACTCTGGTTTTCCTGATAACAGAAACAAATGGAGCGTCTTTATCGTGCTGTCACAAGCTGTACCATTAGATAATGCACCTGGTTAGCAAAATCAGAATTTAGCTAACCAGGCAATTCAGAACTTTGTCTTGAAATTCTGCTGTGTTCGGGACCCCGTGGAGAGATCCCTCTGAGCTCCTTGTCCCTGAGGCCAGCCCAGCCTTGTGCAGAGGTCTTAAAAAGCACTGCAATTTTAAATTTTAAGAGTACGAGCCCTGTTTGAAGGGAGTCACTGAAGTGTCGTAAGCCTTCAGGAACAGGACTTGTAGTTTTTTTTTCAGTGCTTGATATTGCTGCATGTTTTTATCTCCAAATCCACATTTCTGTTCTCCAGATTACTTTGAAGTATGTAGTAGGGGTAGTGTGATTGTACACGCTTGGTTGCACTGTTTTATTTTATTTCTACTAAAAATACCTGTCTCCCCATCCTGGCCAGAAGAGAAGAGTGATCCATGATCCTTGTTTCCCCTTACGTTGTGCCGTTCTGCAGCGCTTCTGCCCCCCTGGCCCTTGCTGAGATGGGTGGGAAAAGACTGTGTGCTGTGTTTAGCTGGTGCCACACTGTGTTGCAGAAGCAGTAATCAGAAGGGTGGGGAGGAAAACTATTTTCATGCTCTTCTAACGCTCCTTTCCCTGCTTCTGCAAACTGGAGTGGGCTGAGGTCCTCTGTGGGCTGGTTTTGGGGTGTCAGGCTTGGGCAGTACGCTCCCCTCTGCTGTTGCCCTCCCGTGCTGCAGAGGGGAGGGTACTGTCCTGTCCCATTCGTGTATCGAGCCCTCCTGCTGCTGCAAAGCACCTCAAACTGACGTGCTTGTTTTCCTTTTGTTTCCAGGGCATACGTTTTACAAGTGGCTGAAAGGTAATCCATTTTCTAAACTTGATTACTCTTCCTGGGATGAAAGGAAAATGGCCAGGGAGTGGGTAGGAGTTACCTGCCAGGCTCAGGTGGGATTAGCTTTGTCTGACAGCCAGGAGGGGAAAATTCAACCTGTGCTTTCTGTATCTTGAAATACCCTTTTCTTTTCAGGTATCTGTGTAGAGAAACGAGCTTTCTACAAACTCATTTCCGGTCTCCACGCAAGCATCAACATCCATTTGAGCGCCAGGTACCTTTTACAAGGTAAATGCCGCTTTCTGCCTTAGTTCTTCTGCATCAGTCCTAACCGACGCTTCTGGGGCTCCGCTGAGTGCTAGCTGGAGCCCGTTCCTGTGGGGTTCAGGCCTTCTGTGCTCTTCTCTTCCCTCCCTCAGCACACAGGTTGTGCACGCAAGGGCTGTGGCGCGCCGCTCCTGCAGCGTGGGGTGCAGGTTCCGACTGACTTCCTGACGGGTTTAGTCGTGGTACCTGTGGACCAAGCCTACCACCTTTTATTCTGCTACAGCTTACAAAAATCAAGTACAGATGTAGAGATAGCTGCTGGAATTTGGATAAGTAGTTTAGATTTAACTAAGTAATTATACTGAAGTCTCTACAGCCTACATAGGCCTCACCTTGATGTGAGTTAGACTGCGTTAGAGTTGGGAAATAGCATAACAGACACATCAAAGGCAAGAGGTGAGTTGGGAGTCTGCAGAGAGGATTAGGAAAATCAGGTTGGCTACGGACTGCCAAGTAAGTGTCTGTGCTTGGCTTGTGTAGCAAGGGATAGCTTCTGCCAGTGAGAGGCTGCAGAAGATGATCTCCGCTCTGAGGCGTTCCTCGGCTGAGCTGGGATCCACGCAAGGACTCCCATCTGCACGTGCCGTGGTCGCCCTGCAGAGAGCCTACATCAGCTCGGAGTTGGGAAGGAGTCCTTTTCTGCTGGGCTTTGCTGATTTAGAAGATAAAGCTTCTCTCATTTTCTTTCATTTTTATCTGTCAGCTTGACATGACTGTGTTATCTTCCACTACAAACTTCATGTAATCCTAAGTACATGATAGGATGCGCAAACAGAAATAATCTTTGTGAAACCGATGGGCTTGATAATGGAAAATGGAGGCCAGTCTCCTCCGATCCGCGGCTGCTTTTGTTCTCTTGCGTTTCCACAACAGAAGGAATTCTCTTAGTATGTCCCTGTTCATTAGGGAGCCTCCCAACTTCTGGCCCCCCATGCTGCCTCCCAGTGCCGCGTGAGCAGGAGGCCTGCACTGTCCACCTCTGCAGACCCTCAGACCAAAGCAGAGACCTCTTCCCAGTTCTGCGGTACGTCGGTGGCTTTTGTGGGCAGGAGTGAAGGAACGAGGGGACCTTCACAGTCTGTCTGGTACATCCATCCAGCCTTCTTCACTTGCAGGCTGTTGAGCGATCGCCAACTTACGTAGAACTGCTCACCTGATGAGATGCTCTTCAACTGATTTTAAATGTTTTAGCTTTTGCTTGTGAGCCTGGGTGATGTTTTAAACCAACTGACAAAGCTCTGCGGCAGTTCTGCATTGCAGTTGGGGTAAAAGCATGCCTCTCTTGACTCCTGAACAATTTACGGTCAGCGGAAGGGCTGTGACTGTTGCGAAGCTTGGATCTCCCTGGTCAGAGACGCGTTTCACCATTTAGCTTGGGATGGTGGGAGGAGCTGAACCAGAACCATACCCCTGCGCCTCATGTCTTTGGTTTTTTTTTGCTCTTAGATACATGGTCAGAGAAGAAATGGGGCCCCAACGTTACAGAGTTCCAGCAGAGATTTGACGAAGTCATCACCAGAGGAGAAGGTCCCAGAAGACTGAAGAACCTGTATTTTCTCTACCTGATCGAGCTGCGGGCCCTTTCCAAAGTGCTGCCCTTCTTCCAGCGCCCAGGTTTCCAGCTGTACACGGGGAATAAAAGTCAGGACGTGGAAATGAAAAACCTACTGCTGGAAATTCTCCATCTGGCCAAGTAATTACATTTGGTACCCGGGGAGAATGGCTCTTTCAACCCTGGCATCTCTGAGCGGGCTTAACTTTTTGCTTAAAGCGCCTGGAAAGGCAGGTTCTGGGTTTGTTCTTGTAGGGGGACAGAGTGATTTGTGCAGTAGGGTGGTATTGCTGGGAGCACGTTGGTATCTGTATTCCAATTGCAAAACAAGGTAATTAAGCTCACAGTTTAATAATCTAGGCTGCCTGTTTGATTTAGCAGAATTGGATTTAATAACCGCCTATGTGTCAGCCCTGAAACCGGCTGCCTGTTTGACTCAGCTGTGGAATACCAGTCCTGGCTTTGTGTTTCTGACTGGAAAAAAAACCCTAAACATGCTGGTAACAGAGGGTTGGGCTGTTGGAGTTTGGAGTAAGAGGAATGGAAGATACCGGAACCACGTGGAAATGGATGTCTCCTGATGCGATCAATGTTTGAATTTATCTTGCCACGCTCCCGTACCTTCAGCGCTTACGTCTGTTAGAGAACAGATACAATTGCTTAGAAACGGTAGGGCGCTTGCTGAAAATGTCTCCAAGGTGAGATGCAAGCTAAAATTGAAAGCCTCCGAGAGGTTTAAGAAACAAGCAGCTTGCATTTAAAATCCATCTAGCGATGTCTAGTGTCTTAACACCTTTCAGTTTCATTCGCACACCTAGCCAGATACCTCTGGATTCGGACTTCGGCCCTCCAAACAAGCCGTGGAGAGAGAAAACTCTTTTTTCTTTCTATTTCAGGTCTTTCCCGCTGCATTTCGATGAGAACTCGTTCTTTGCAGGGAATAAAAAGGAAGCCGCTAAACTAAAGGTAAGCGGGCAGCCCTTCCCTTTGGGGCACGTGGTGCCTAAAGGGTGTTCTCGGGATCTGAAAGGCACCCCAGTGCGCGCAAGGTGCCGGGTCAGGTATTTCCGATTTGTTTTCTTTTCTGCGTGGTTTGGATGGTTGTGGGTAGCTGTGGCGGTTTAGCCCGGATCACCACACAGTTACTCGCTCACCCTCCCCCTACCCAGCGGGACGGGGGAGAGAAATTGGGAAGAAAGGAAAACTTGTGGGTTGAGATAAAACCAGTTTACTAAAATACTATAAAACTACAAAAATAACAGACTATAAGAATATTAATATATACAAAATGTACAATGTACGGTTTCTCACCACCCGATGTCCCAACGACCGACGCAGCCCGTCCCGAGCAGCGATCACAGAAACCACACCGAGCAGCAAGCAAAGGGGGGAGAGCGAGCCAGCAAGGGAGAGGGAACGATGCCAGCGAGCAAGAGAGAAGAAAAGGGTGCCAAGGGTGCCGGAATGGGTGCCAGAATGGAATGGATGCCAGAAAGGAATGCCCCCTCCCAGGGGCAACCCCCACTTACATGTTGAGGATGACGTTTATGGCACGGAACACTCTCTTTGGCCAGTTCGGGTCAATTTTTCTGTCCGTCTTTCGCCCAGCTTTCCACATCTGCACGTTAACGAGACCTTAACGAGACTTGGAAAGCCAGACAGCGTCCTTGGTCTCATTCACAACAACTTGTATCATCAGAGTGTTTTTATCAACGTTCTTCACACACGAAATCCAAAACACACCGGCTACTGAGAAGAAAATTAACTCCATCCCTGCTGAAACCAGGACACATATTTAAGAAGGGGAAAACAGGAAAAAAAAAAAAGAGAAGAGAAGATGTGAAGAAGCTGAGCAGGGGCAGAGGCGCAGAGGGGGAGGCGCAGGCCTCATGGGCCTTGCAGGCCTCACCCTCTGGCCTCTCGCCAGGCGGCCAACTGGGCCCGACTCAGCCAGACCCGGCTGCAAGAAGTGGAGAGGAGATGAGCTGGATGATGCGAAGAGATCCTGAGAGGCGTCTGCCTGCCTGTTGTGAAGAACTTTTCTTGTGAGAGGAACGGCTGCAGACACCAAGGTCAGTTCAGAAGGAGGGGGAGGAGTAATGCGGCTCCTGGCCAAGATTCCCCTGCAGCCTATGGTGACGACCATGGTGGAGCAGGTTGTCCCCCTGCAGCCCATGGAGGTCCACGGAGGGGCAGAGATCCACCTGCAGCCCATGGAGGACCCCGTACCAGGGGAGGTGGAGGCCTGAAGGAGGCTGTGGCCTGTGGAGGGCCCGCTGGGACAGCCGTTCTGGAGAGACTGCACCCCGTGGAAGAGATGACCCACGCCGGAGCAGTTTCACGGAGGACTGTGGCGTAGGGGTGGGACCCCACGATGGAGCAGGGGAGGAATGAGAGGAGTTCTTCCCCCGACTATGAAGCAGAGGCGTAAAACATCGTGTGATGAACTGACTGTGACCCCCATTCCCTCTTCCCCCCCGTGCCGCTCGGGGGGGAAGGTAGTAGAGATAATGTTAGGCTCAGGAAGAGGGAGGGGTGCGGGGAGGTTATCTTGTTCTCTGTCTCATTCTCCTGCTAATTTTAGAAATAAATGAATAGTTTTCCCCAAGTCGAGTCTGTTTTGCCCGTGACGGTAACTTTAAGGATTTCTCCCTGTCCTTATCTCAAACCTGGAGCCGTTTTTCTTATATCATCTCCCCCTGTTCTCTCGGAGAGTGGGGGGAGCGAGAGAGAAACTGCGTAGTCTGGTCCCGATCGGGGCTGAACTACGACAGTACCTACAGGCCGTAGCGTGCGCCTGCAGGAGAGGGGGGATTGCGGCCGAGGACCCCACTTCAGGAAGCGTTTCGTTTCCCTAACTCAGTCCCACTGAATTTAACCCCAAGTCCACAATTAATACGTTATTAGGTTTGGATTAACACATGGAAGTCCTAATTAGCGCACAACCACGATCAACTTGAATGTCTTTTCCCCCAGGAGGAATTCAGGCTCCACTTTAAGAACATTTCGAAGATAATGGACTGTGTTGGCTGCTTCAAATGTCGCCTGTGGGGGAAGCTACAGGTGAGCTTTGGCGGGAGCCGGGGAGGTGTCTGGAAGCACCTCATCCGGTGGGAGTCCGGAGCGCGGATGCAATTGGGAAGCGGGTGAAGCCGCTGCAGCTGCGCCCGGGGAGAGGGGAGGGGGCGCAGAGCCTCTGCCGAGCGAGGCTGAGGGCGCTGGAAAGCTGGCGGTTCGGCGAGATGCGCGCTGAATTTTACGCGCGGTCAAATCCGGACAGGAAGCCTCTGCTGGGTGGCTCCGCTATCACGGTAACGCTAAATAAATAAAGCGGCCTGGCTCTGTTCTACTCCCTTCTCTGGGCTGTGCTGCGTGAAATCCAGGTCTTGCTCTGTGAGGATGTCGAGAGGAATCCTTGCAAAGATGAAGGAGGGAAGTAAAGCGAAACGTGCGAGTCGGGCCCTGGGTGTCTCCCTGCTGTTAAATGATCCTGTTTATCCTGCACAGACGCAGGGCTTGGGTACGGCGCTGAAGATCCTCTTTTCTGAAAACCTGATAGAAAAGATACCTGAAGGCGGCCCTTCCTACGGGTTCCAGCTGACCAGACAGGAAATCGTTGCCTTGTTTAATGCTTTCGGAAGGTTAGTTTGACACTTTTTTTTCCCTCTATTTTTACACAAGCTGCTGTGTTACACCCCGTTTAACCTTAAACAGTCAGTTCGCATCAGTGGTACTGGTGTTAACTCCTGCTCTGCTCGTGCTGTCTCGTAAAGAAGCTCTCGGATATTGGATCATGCTAACGTGGAATGCAGCCTTGAAACAATTTAAAACAACTTCTTGATAACTCTTCATTTCTGTAAGGAATTCAAGGAAGCACTTGTATCAAAATACAAAGAATTTGGTAATTTTAAAGAAACTTTGTGACGCTGACCCCAGACCGGGGTTGCTGTCTTGTTCTGTGCTCACTGTAGAGCTCTCCTTCACGCTTCTCGCTTCCACCGGTTCCTTCCCAGATCTGTTTGCAGCGGTTGCCTTGAACAGGAATCCACCAGTCCAGCCCCTGTGGAGAGCTGGAGGAGGAGTTTTTGGCAGAAAGGGAGGGTAACCAGGCCTTGAGGAGGGGGAGGAGATGGCAGGACGCTCCAGTTACGCATTCCCGCTTCGTGGTGTTGACAGACCTGGAGTTTGTGGCCGCTCTGAACGTCTGTGTTCGGAGGAAGCTGGGGGCTGGCAGGCAGAGAGCTTTTTCCTTTTCCTCCCCTCTCCCCCTCTGCTGCCCAGCTGAAACCTGGCCCTGGGCTGTGTGAAAAGCCTGGGGCCAGGCAGCTCTTTCTCAGACTCCGCCTTCATCTCCCACCTACCTGGGTTAGAAAAGCCTTTTAAAACAGACCTCCACCTTCTTGCTTGCTGTCCACAAGTGATTTGGGTTAGTCAAAACCTCCTCAAAAGGGAAATTTGTCCTGGCTGGGCAGGGCAGAGCTCTCCTCTACGGAAGAGGCGCTCACAGGCCCTGTCCTCGGAATCCGATCTGGCATCTTCACTGACGCTCCGGGGGCAAAATGCATTCAGCAAGAAAATCAGGTAGGTGATTAAAAAAAAAAAACCCTTCAGAAGAAACACGCTTGTGTTGCAAGGAGACTCTGTGACCTGCCTGCGCAGCTGGTAATATTATGGTCTGTTTCTTGACCTCTCGTTAATGGGTTTCTCTGATCACTGCTGAGCTCTCTGAAACATCCTGTTCCACTGCGTTTGCTGTAAAGAGAGACTGCGAAATTAGTGAATTCTGGTTGTAACCAGAACCTCATTGAGCTGAAATCCTAAATTCTCTCTTCCCGAGAGCTGCTCGAAGCGTTACTGGATCGCAGTCCCTGTCTCTTGAATTTTAAGTAAGGTGCGATGCATATGTTGCTCTAATATTTCCTTTTTGCTTTCCTTGCACGCAGGATTTCAACAAGCGTTAGAGAACTGGAAAACTTCAGGAACATCTTAAAAAATATGCGGTGAATTCACCAGAGAAAGAGAGACTTACAGTTTTACTGTTTGGCTGTTCTGGGTCCTCTAAAAACGGACAAACACCGTCATTCCGTCACACTCCTCACCACCACACGGTGAAGACCACGTGCTGGGCCTCCTGGTCCCAGCTGATTGTAACCTGCTGATGACAAATATTTTGTACAAGGAGAAAAAAAAAAGCTATTTTTTTTTGTATAAAAGGTAAAGTTTATTTTGTATATTGGAAGAACATTTGGAATGACTCCTTTAAATATTGTGTATTATTTTGATGGATCAGACTCACCTCCACCTTCCAAAGGCAAAGAGATAAGGGCAAAAACTCTCCTGCTGAATAAACTTGGGGAAAATTCCTTGTCTGCTGCGTGCTTCCAGCCTTCCTCTTCCTGGTGAAACTTCTTCTCGTGGCGACAGGCTCTTGATGTGAACATCTCTGCTGCAGTTAATTCCCTGCGCCGACTGCGTGTTGTGGGCTTCAGGGATGGCTTGGTGAAGGCGAGGGGAGATGAACCGAGCGGCAGCAACTCACTGGTGGCCACCTCGTGCCTCCGTCTTGGCTAGAACCTTGTCCTGCCGCCTGGTGAGGAGGAGGAGGAGCGCCTTTTGAAAGGTGGTGCCGGGTTTTGGGGCTCATGGGGGTGGAGAGGGTGGGTACATGATGAGGAACAGCCCTCTTGTACCTGCTCTGCTGTTGGGAAACAGAGGTGTGGCAAAAAATGGTTCCTGAAGGACCCCCCCTCCTCGTCCTTGGGGAGCCAGCAGTTGACTGCACCCCAATTCTCCACAGGACCAGAGTTACAGCCTCTCTCGCTGGGCCCCCCAGGCCTTCCCATCCCTCCCAGTTTGTTAAAGTGGGTTTGTCCTCTTTTGGGATCCGCACCAGTAGCCGGGCAGAGCTAAAAAAGGGAAAGGACGCACCCGCCGCGGGGCTGCTGCTCCTCAGAGGCGGCGCGGAGATGCTCGGTGGCTGAATCTTGCTGCTCCAAGGACGAGCAGCGGGGGAAGTAGGGCAGAGAGCTGCTGCGGTAGGGCAGAGGGGCTCCCCCCACAGCAAAGGTCGTGGGTCGCACAGGGATAGCGCCAGCGCTGCCAGTGACAGACACCCCCAGTCCAGCGAGGGGGTGCCACAGCCTCACGCTGCTTTTTCACCTCAGAACGCGCTCAGGAAGACGCGGTGCGTGCCCCAGCCAAGCCACGGCGAGCTCAAGGCCGCACAGATAAACCCGTGCGAGGAAACGGCGAGTTCCTGAGCTGGGGTTCTCGGCTCCTCCGCAGCTCAGCGCCACGGAGGAGCCTGGAGGGACGGCGGGGCCCGAAAAAGGGACACAGCATCTCCTGGCCCATCCTGGGAGCCACGCAGAAGGCAGCAGCGAGGTGCGGAGGACGCGGTTTGAGCATGTTGTACCTCACGGAGCTGGCGGGGAGGAAAGCCGCTCTGCCCTCCCCAGCCCCAGCGAACCGCAGCGGCGCCGGCTCAGACGCAGCCCCGGGAGCTCAGCGAGGAGCAGCTTCACCCAGGCCACCAGCCCTGGGGAACCACAGGACCACGGCTGGAGAGCAAAACGCAGCCCTGCCTCCAGCAAAGAAAGGTGGGGTTTTTTGTTGTTGTTTTTTTTTTTTTTAATTATTTCAACATAGTAGTGCTCGGTTACAGTTTAGTGAAGAACAAATAGGTACATTCATTGGCCACAGCTTCCTGTTGCAGCCAGCTGCTGCCTGACTGCAAAGCCAAAACACTGTTAAACCCTACCAAAAAAAAAAAAAAAACCCACACCAAAAAAAAAAAGAGAAAGTTTAATGAAAGGCAACTATGCATTAAAAAAGTCATTGTACTTCTCAGCTATAAATTACTTCGGTAAAACACGGGACCGGCCCCAGGAGGAGCGGTCAGAGTTTTGAAATCAACGGCCATCCGTACAAACGAATAAAACCAAAAACACTTTTGCCAGTCACTCACAAGGACGTTAGCGACGCGCCTCACTGCCCGGCCTGCCATCCCGACGCCAGGAAGCTCGTGGTGGTGGTGGTGTGTGCTTCAGTGCAATATGAACAACGAGCCTGTAGCCCTTGAATTTTTTTTATTTTTTAATTTTTTTTTTTTGCACTACACTCCTTTCCCTCCAAAGAAAAAAAAAACTTAAAGTGCTCCTAGTGCTTTGGAATTTAAGCAAGAACAGGGGCCACTAGCGTCACTTACTGTCTTTGGTGACTTACGGGAGAAGAAAGAAGGGCAACGCACCCGCTCCGGGTCCTTCGTGAGCTTTGCCGTAAGTCAAGCAGCCACTGAGATGGAGCTCCCTGCTTCTGCAGCCCAGCCGAGGGAAGCAACGTCCCTCACGCCACGCGCGGTGGAGCAGCCGGGAGAGCCGGGGTGCAGCCCTCTGCTTCAAGTGCAGAGGGAGGCGCTGAACGCTGGTGAGCCTTCTCTAAAAAGCAGCAGGAGTTGCTCCTTTTTTTTTTTTTGGGCCAGAGTGAAGCAAGGGAGGAGAGGGAGAGGCTCACAAGGCAGCGCAGGAGAGCACACAGGGTGTTCTCGCTGTGACAAGTGACATCCAGCTCAGCGCAGGCGAGGCAGGTGACGGGGTGACACCGGTGAGCACACAGGGGCTGCCCCAGCGCCTGGGGGTTCCCTCACGCACAGCTGCGGACACCGAGGTGGCCTCAGGGTCCCCTCCCTGCACCAGACCCCAGCCCTGTGTCCCACAGCATGGCACCACGGGGCGTGCTGGTAGATCCTTCACCCCAGCTGGGTCCTCCAGTGTCAGACTGGGGTTTGAGCAGCAGGAACAGCTCGAGGCGGGCTAAAAGCAGTTCCAGTTCAGGTTGGCACTAGCTGTGACAGCGGAGCAGCGCCTCCATCCACGCCTGTACCCAAAGCTGCTTTGCTCATCCCCACATCAGGCCCAGGGATGAGCCAGGAATAACATCCAGCCTCAGCCCCAAGAGCTCAGCGGAGCCATCGGCCGGGTCAAACTCGGCTCTTTTGGTTGAAGAGAGACAGAAAAGCTCCCAGACTGACCCAACGTGTGCACCACTACGCCCTGCTGACACAGCTACTGCGGCAGCGGGAGGACTCCAGGCCCACAGCCCTGCCCCACAGCAGAGGAGGGCGAGGAGCCCAGGGCCCAGACCTCCCCAGTGCTGGCAACCACCCTCCACAACCAGACACCTCCAGCACCTCAGTGGGACCCCCCCAGTTCACATTCACTACAGCTTAGAGCTCCCAGTGATCTGCTGAACGCTGTTTAATACTGAGGGGCGAAGGGGAGCCCCGCCACGGGTGAGGAAGAGGAGGGAGCAGGACTGCGCTCACCACCCACCGGTTCAAGCAGCCCTCGTTTTCCACGCGCTTTGGGCCACGCAGGTTCCCGCACGCGCGCTCTTGCCGAGCCAGCTCCAGCTCTAAGCTCTCCCCGAAGGCAGCAGCCTACAAAATCTTGTCCCCCCGACTCCACAGCGGCTGCCGTCCAAGCCAGCCCTCTTCCTTTTGCCATAAGCTAGTGGGTTGGTTACGACAGAGCGATCTTAATGCCAAGTAGGAGCACTTGATCTCACCCTCAACAGGCCTCCGCTAGGATACGCCTTGAGCTCAGCTTTGAGCCCGCAGTTCTAGGTAGGACAGTTCAAGCAACCAGGCGAAACGAGGAGCGGCAGTCAGAGCAAGACCACACTCAGCCCAGAGGCCCGAGCGCCGCCGGGCGCGAACGCGGCACAGGACGCTTCAACATTCACCGCAGGAGGCCCTGCCCGTAACGCGCTGGCTTAACGGAGCTTCGCGCTCCCAAGTGAGTCAGGATGCAGAGTACTTCACGGAACACGTCTTTGCAGGAAGACAGTGCCTCTCCCAGCTATGGATGTGCAATTAAAAGAGTAACTAGAACAGTCTCAGACCAAGCACAGCCTGAGCAAGATTCGTTCCTTCCAAGTGTGCAGATAAAAGTGCAAATATGCATTTGATGTTTCTTTTTCTAGTGAGGAAGCTCTGGTGCATTTAGCTGCCAACATCTTGAAGACCAGACCAAGGAAAAAAAAAAGCTTCCAGAGAGTTCAGCTTCACTTTGCTACATGGTACCTTAAAGTCACAGTTCTCTTGCTTACTGCCTGCAGCCGTCGGCTCAGTCCCGCTTACGGCTGCGGCAGGTAGTGGAATGTTTGTGTCGATGAGTTAGATGCTTCGGGGAAGAAGGAAAGAGAAAAAAAAAAAACAGGTTACAATCCTATACATGAATGCCACTTCTGGGAAGAAAGGGAGCTCACAGCCTCTTCAGTTCTGCGGTGCGGGGCGGGAGCTGTGGTGATTATTCATCTCCGAGCCGCCTGCGGCAAAGAGCAAAGGGGCACTGTCCGCAGCTGTTGCGCCGAGATGGGGACCCACCGCGTAGCTGTCGTTCCCAGTCAGGGACCCGTAGCAGCCAGAGCACTGAGGGGTGGCCAAGCTGGGAGGAGAGACACAAAAAGCAGACACAGGCTCAGAGATGAGTAATTTGGCTACAGCTAATCTCCACTGCTAGGAAAGACTTCCGCTCCCAGCACGGATCACGGCTATGGCAGGCAGGCACAGCATCTCCAAGGAACCTGGCCTTGACAAAACCAGTACAAGAAAAGCACCAGGCCCAGCAACGCTGGTCAAGAAGAACCAGAACCTCTGAACCCCTCACTAAACCCCTGGGCAGGGTCAGGGCTGTGCCTCCCCTTACAGTTTCGCAGGGGACACCAGACCATCCTCCCCCACACCAAGTGTTCCTGCAGAGCTTTGTCCCAGCTGGCTCCCAGGGACCACATCCCTCCCTGCACTTCACCACCTCTCACTTTCCAGTGGAGAAACTCCTCTGGAGGTCATTTAAGAGCCCTCTGCCCCCACAGCTGAGGCAGGATCCTGGCCAGGTCAGGCCTCCTGTCTGTACCCACTGCATATTTCTACCTGTGAGCACCTGGTCACTTCTGTCTAATAAAAACAGCTCCTTGTAAGCTGCAGAAGGGAATTTTTTTTTTTTAAGAGCAGAAGCCAAGAGCTCTGTTGTTTCCACACAGGGCAGCAGAACAGCAGCCGTGCTTGCTCTTGCCCAACAACGCTTACCCTCCTTCTCTGGCCCCAAGCCGCGACAAGTCGTCATCGCTGTCGTAGCGCCTCGGATTGTCAAAAAAGTAGGCTCTGGAGCTGTAACTGTGACTATTGACCATCCCCGCTGGAGTCTGGCAAAGAGAAAGGAGTTAGGCCAGAAGTGAGATATTTAACAGGCTTCCTGAAGGCCTGCCCCCACCCCGCAGGCACCTTGGGGCTCCTCAAGCTACAGCAGCTTGCTCAGACCTACCAAGTTCTGACTCAGTCTCTGAGCCCGGAAGAACAGCACCACGAAAGTCGTTGGCACCAGCTCCCAGAGGAAGAGGACCACTCCAAACACCACGTACTCTTCGCTGCTCACTTCCACGTGCATCTGTGGACAAAAATTAGAGGTCTCTGAATAATTCTAGCCATCAGCAGAACGACACGGCTCCCAGAGCTGGACACAGCACACAGCTTGGAACTGGGAACGTAGAAGTCCCTAAACCAGACTAGTGACCCTTACCTGACTGCTGCTACCATTTTTAGTGAGATAGTTCTCCTCAGCGTGCGACCAGAGTATTGTTAGCTCCCTCCCCACACCACCAACTCCTTGTCCACGGCCACACCTTGCCTGCGGGACCACTGCTTTTCTGCTCTAGTTGACTTCTTCCTCCTCTCCCCCCAAAAATGGGCTGGCAAGATAAAATTGCACAGCACAACAGGGAATCCCTCCTGAAGAAGCAGCCAGACAGAGGAAAATTCAGGCTTGCTCTGGTGAAGAGAGCAAGCAGGGCTTCTGAAGACAGAAATCCGGTTCATCTGGGGATCCAGAGAAACAGACACCCCCACACAGACCCCTTTTCCCGACACGCGCCCTCACAGGAGGGCAGAGGAACCGCCTCTCCCTTGACCAGCTCTGGATTGGGGGTGACAGCCACTCACCTTGTCGGAAAGGTTGTCCCAGCCGTAGTTAAAAGGACCAGGAACACTGTCTGGAGATATGGCCACAGCTACCAGGTTATAGCAAGCCCTTGAGGAATACAGGAGAGCGACTACAGATCCCACGAGAATAGCCTGGCAGACAGACGTTCCCTGCAACGGGGAGAAAAACAGCTTGAATACAGACCTTCCTACCAAGCTGGGATGAAGCTGTGCAAGCAAGGGTGACCTAGAACATTTGCACATTGTTGCTAACATTTGTCTAGAAAAAAAAAACCCTAAATATTGGAGGTGGGCAACTCGGAAGAGGCAGAAAGGACCCACCACCTGAACCCCAGTGCTGCTGTGGGACAAATCAGGCTTCACTGTACAAAGCAGCGTGCTAAAGGGTGGCTAGATGTTGTGGGATCTCTGCCTCCCGCTAGCTGTCCTGTGCTGAAGAGCTTTCTCCACGATGTTTCAGACACAGTGCAGTCAGAGGGGTTGCTGCATGAGGCACCTGAAGGTCACGGTACCTACCTTTCCTGGAGAGCTAGCCACGGGAGAAGAAGATACTTGAAGATCTGCAAGCATCTCAATTTCTTTGCTAAGTAAATGGCTTCACGTGTGTAATAGCTACCAGTAGGTACCCAGTCAGTGAGTGGGCAGACAAACATCTCAGCAGCTGACTCGCCTTTGTCTTTAAGCAGACAATTTGCTCAGGGAGCACATCTCACTGACCTGCTCCACACCCAAGCTATGGGTATGCCAGCTCTCTTGTCCTAGCTTCACAGCGCTTGCTCAAGACTGTGCTTTGGAAGAGTCCGTTAGCAGCACTTTGATGCTGACAAGTCCCCGTGACACCAAAGCTCAAGAACACAGCCTGCTCTAGAGCTCCTGGGTACCCAGGAGAGCTCAGGAAGAGGCAGAAAGGCTAGTGAAGCAAGTTTCCAGCCGACAAGGACCACAGTACAGGATCTGGCAGCAGTTCAGTGGCACAGCCTCCTTTCTCAAGTGTCAAACAGCTCAAACCTTCCCACCTTCAGCGGTGGAGGCAGCCCCTCCAGCCTCGCTGCACTGTTTCCAGTCAGCAGGTTCACAGCTGGAGTTCAGGAGGCAGGACAGCCTTTGCAGGCATTTGTGTAACACTTCTGCTCATCCCCACCCTATTTTTGCAGCTCCTCCACAACACAAAGACAGAGGATGCCTCCAAGGCAGGGAAGGGAGACAGCATTTGAAGGCAAGAGACCTTCACCAGACACTCAGGTGAGTGTTCAACCTGAGAGCAGGCTTCTCCAGCACGTTGTAGGAGAGCAAGGCCCCACAGGCAGCCTCAGGCTCGCAAGGAGAGGAAGCTGTGTCCATAAACCAGCGCCGGGTGAACTTGATAGGTTAATCAGTGTCCAGGGCCAGTCAGAGCTGGAAACCCAGCCCGTGCAAGCAGGGATGTGAGCAGGTTCTCAGCTCAGCCACACACCCTGGATGCTGGGCAGCCACCGATGCTCTCCTCTGCTTAAGAGACAAAGTTCTCCTACAGAAAGCCTCAGCTTCAACCTTGACAGCACAGCTCTGGCCGCCTTCTCGGCTTTCCTCTCTAGAAGAGGGGGCAGTAGGCTGCAGGCACTTGAGTGGCCATGCAGATGGCCTGCTAAAAAGCAAGGAGATGCCTCCAGCCAACGCAAGGCAGTTGTCTGGATCCAGAATGTCTTTGCAGCAGTGTCTGCTGCAAGGTGGCTTGTCACCGTCTTCATCTGCTTCCTGAGGGGGGATGGAGCCATCCAACAGCCTGCAGGAGCTCCACACTCCGGGCAGCGTCTCACCTGAGCCAGGCATGAGAGTGCTTTAAGCCCATGAGTGAGGGCACATTGGAAATCAGGTCTCTGCAGGAGACCAGAGCCCCACCTTCTGACACCTGGAAGCAGCGATTCAGAGCACGTGGGGTGAGGAGCTGTGCTACTGGGAAAAGACAGTAGTTCAGAAGTACCAGAGCCAGGCAGCTGGCTTCCCCGAGCCTGGCTCTGCTCAGGTGCTCAAGTTTTTCCTACAAATGTTTCCAGGCTCATCAAGAGACTGCTGTCTGCCCCTCTCAACGGGCCAGGTCCCCACAGTGGAAGGAGTATTTGGTGAGAGTAGCTGAGGTGCCACCAGGCCAGCATTGCTCTAAGCACACACAGATCCAGTTGAGGATTCAGCTAGCGATTGCGCAGTTCCAGTGTAGCTGACAATGCGTTTGCCTACCTTAGACTCGAGGTAGACGTTCGCTGAAGACATCTTTCCCAGTTTGCACATGCAGCAAGCCAGCGAGATGGCACAGAGGATGAAGAGGCTGTCGTTGACAAGGGCACGGGCCAGGACTGTCCACCTCAGCTGGTTCTCCGGAACCTCGCCATGGATTAACATTGCACAAGTTAAGTTCACAACTAAGAAGAGGAGGCTGGTAAATATGGAGCCCAGATACAACAGGACCCTGGAGAGATAGTAGGAGAAAAAAAAATTGAGTTCAAGTCAGACATTTCTGGGGTCATTCTCCACCACCCTCCTGTCTCATTAGGCAAGAGGACCTCCCAGCACACCCAGTGCTTTTCTTGCTGTGAAGATCAGCCATTCCAGCAAGTTTCAGTGCTTGTATTGAGAGCCCCAGCCTGCAGAGTATTTGTTTGAGCTGCTCTCGTAATGCATGAGCAGTGTAAGTAGTCATGAGTTACAAGACTCATCTTCTGACAGTCAGGTTCTTATCTTGCAGATTTTAAGTGTTGCTCGAGCTCTGCATCAACTTCAGTCAATAAGCTATGAGTCATCACAACCACTGCAACTTCTTTATTGGAAGCCACTGGAGCTTGCATTTTCCACCATGGGTTTCCCTGGAAATGGCTAGGAAGCACCTGGGCTGCACAAACACAGGTCCCACCTACTGCTCAGCCCTTATCCTGCAGATCTTTTCTGGGGTGGGACAGCTTAGAATGACCTCAAGAGCTCTTCTGGTTTGCTAGCAGCACCAGTACTGGGATGCTGATGACAGGGACGGAGGCATGCACCTTGTGCTTTAGGTTCCTTGGCACCCTTGGAGCTCCCAGTCCTGCTCCCAGTCACACTGGCCCTCTGTTAGAGCACAGCCAGGAGTGGCGTCAGCTCTGCTCACTCGTTGGGGTCTGAAGCTCCCGCAGCACAAGTTCACCTCTAAGCTAGCTTTGAAGGTACTGTTAGGAAAGTATCACTTACTTGTACTTGTTGAATTCAGCTGCACATTTCACTTTGAATATGACCTAGAGGAAAGATGTGCACAGTGTTACTTAACGTGACCGACAGTTCTCCTTTGAGCTTCGTAAAGATACACACAACAGCGGAGCCAACGTCCAGTTGCACATCCTGGAGGACTCTAGATGATCTGTCAGCACCAAGTCTCGCACTGGACCCACTTACAAAAAAAGACCAGTATTATTTTTGTGAGAAGGACTTAACACCACACCTAAGGACTTCAAGAAAAGCAGGGAGTTCAGCACTCAGGAGTCACTAAGATCATTCAGAAACACATCTGTTTTGCCCAGTGTTCTACGCCGCATGTTTTAGGACCTCAATCACGCTCGATTTCCCTGTCACCACTTCAGCTGCTGTGCTTTAGCAAGACAAATAGCTGACCTAAAATAGCCCTCTGGTATTGGATTATGGACCCACAGGCTGTAACAAGCATTTGGAGCTCACAGCTCCTCCACCCTGAAGACATTTGTGGGCCAAATACACCTGAGAAGTAGCTCCGAGATGGTAGGAAGTCCCAGCCTCCCAAGCTGCATGACATCAGTGATTTACTGACGGTTTCACTCTTCAGAGCAACACACACCCTGTCCAAGAGCGGATCTGGGTTCTGCCAATCTCCTCACCACACATGAAGCCATGCCTGCACCCCTAGCCATTGGGGTTGGGAAGGTTGGAGGAGAACCATCAGCTCACGCTCAGGCAACCCTACAGCGCTTTTTTTTTTTTCCAGTATAGCAGACAAGCTTCCACATCCCTTTGGGCTGGAGGGTGGCTCGCGCTGAAGCACACAGGGGCAGGACTTCCAGCCTAAGGAAACAGGGACAGGTCAGGAAGGTGCAGACACACTCCCAAGTCACAGCTCAGACGCGAGCACAGCGGTCCTGCTGCAAGAGGACAGGTGCTCACGCGCGGTCAGGACAAGCGGCAGGAAAGCAGCACGCTGGTAGAGGAACTGGGTTTTGTCCTGTGAAAAAACGCAGATCCTGGTACAGACAGGAAGGATCCCAGAGCTGAGGTCACATTCAGTCTCAGACAAAGCTCACGTCCTGACTAGAGACTTCAAAGGAGCTTGGGAAGAGGTAGACAGCAAGCCAGCCAGATCCAGCAGACTCGTGGTCAGCACAAGGCCACTGTGGGATCACTGCACAGGTGTGGAGGTTCAGGTTCACCGCTTCTGCAAGGAGCCCTCCCTGTCAGCTGCCAGGCTGTGGCTGCAGTGAGGGGTCAACTCATCTCTTAGAAGACACCCTTAGTCAGCTCTGCTTTTCTGACGGGCTTTCTTGGCTCCTGCCTTCCAGTCAGCACTGAGGTAGCAATGGCACTCAAGCTTCAGAAATCAGGCTCCTGCCAACAGGATTTCCAGAGACACTTCAGGATTTGAGGGTTGTCTGGTCCATTACGGTAGCCTCAAGCATTTGAAAGCCCTCCCACAGGAGATCAAACAGCTTCAGCAAGCCTGTTCTGAGAGCTGGTTTCACTGTCTGGCTCCTCTCCTCCAGTCTGAGGGAGGATGAACTCAAGAAGATCTTACAAGTGGGGAACAAGACACCGTGGAGGTATCCCTCGCAGCAGAGCAAACGACAGTCCCTGGCTTGTACCCCAGCTGCTCACCGTGGGCGAGAACAGCCCCTCAGCTGAGCAGGGAAATGCCACTGGCTAACAGAAAGACGATGCTGGCTTCCACAGCTGCAGTAGCCCCACACAAAACAGTCTCCCAAGACTCTCCCCTACGGCCTCGAGCCCTGGGGCCTAAGGGACACAAAGCTATCTTGGGGTTAAGAGTGCAACAGCAACTCGAGAGTAACTTCAGGAGAAGGACAGGCACTCAGTTTACCGTGGTTTTCGTTACTAAGAGATGATAACTCATCTGAAGGTTGCTTTTTCTTCGTAGGGACTGGTCAGTAAGCGACACCAGTAGCATTCACAGCGTACCTTTAAGTTCTTATCCTCAAGACAATCTTGCAAGCCTTTCAGCACTGGGCTAGCTTTCAGTTGTCTTTCTGGAGCCACAAATCCTTTGAGCACTTCACATCAGCCACAGACTCGGGAAGAAGGCAAGGCCAAGAAGAGCAAAGTCCCCCGTGATGCTGGAGACTTTTGTTTTTGTGATGAGAGTGGATATATTTCACAAAAATGAATGCCTTGCTTATATCACTGAGCCTGGGAAGTGAAGCTGCTAAGGGCATGTTGTCAGGGCATTGTTTGAGAAACACATCTGCCCTCAGAATGCGTCACAGCTGCCAAGAGAAGATGACAAGTGACAGACCGCATCCCACGGCTGGCTCCAAGGACCACTTTCAGCACCTATCCAAGCCAGGACCTTAGCCCTAACATTGAGCCTCAGCTAGCACTTCAGCTTGGTTTTGATACAGCCATTCACAACAGATCCGAGATATCCAGGAGAGCCAGAAGCTTGGCACTGTCTGAGGGAATCAAAATCTCTTTTGCTCCGTAGAGAAATCACGAGTTGGGCTCTCCAGATGCAACCATGTCCTGCCTTGACGTGAACACAGTCCTCACTCAGCTGCAAGAGCATCCACAGACAGATTCCCTCTGTCACCACGGTCACTCAGCAGCGAGTATCGGAGCAGAGCACAGACTATTTTGGGACTACACCCCCCCATAACAAGTGCTGAAGCCCCCACCTGCCCCTCTGAGGAAACACTGGGACGATCTGTGAGGAGGATCTCTCACCATCCCCACTAACACTGACACCCTGTGCCATCACAAACCCAGGGTGCAATGTGCGTGTACCCTGATTTCCTGGAATAGCTGGTCGCTGGCATGGCCACCTGTTCATTTGGGAACCACCAGCTACTGGATGGAGCAGTTTGGAGTTCAAGTGACCCTTTGCCAGCTGTCCCCCTGAGGCAGAGGGCACATGTAGGTGCCTGCTAGAGAAGGAAGGTGGAAAAGTGAAAGAATTGATGGAGGCTGTTCCAGTTTTCCCACAGAAGAAGGCAGGAAGATGCAGGAGAGCAAGGACAAACAGCTCCCAGGCTGGATGCTCTTTCCATGCATGTCTGCTGCAGTGCAATTAGAGCAGCAAAGGATGAAAGAGGCTGATGTCATCTAATCAGATGCAGCACTTAAAGAAACCCAGACAGGTTAAGGGTTACGGCCACACCAGTCTGGCAGAGCCTCACCACTCCAGCAGAAGGCCTTGCTCGTTGTTGCACGGAGTTGCTGACTCCCAAGTGAGGCAAGGATGCCAAGTGCTGGAGAAGGTCTTTGAAAGGGTCAACGTGGAGGTTGTTGTGGCTACATTTCCATCTGCTGTGCTCCTGACCACGACCTGGGGGAAAGCAGCAATTGGGAAAGGTAGCATTACTCAAGATGTCTAGCTGGCAGCAGAGGAGCAGTTCCAAAAGCAAGGCAGGGAAGCAGCTGGGTCGGATATCTGAGCCACGGTTCTGCCAGTCTGAGGCAAGACTAGGAATGGATCTGAGGCGTTTTGACCCGATATACTGCGGACTCCAGATTTCCTGGAAAAGGAGCTCATGTGTTACAAGCTGAAGCAGAGAGGAAGAGATGCTCCCAAACAAAAGGCACTATGCCTTTTCGTGTTCCAGGTGGAAACAAGGCAGTGAAAAGAGAAGCTGTCACCACCAAATAAGCAGCCCACACGCATTTTGCCAGGCCTCCACGTCTCCTCAGGAACCCCAAGGGACAGGAGGTGATAGGAAGAAGATAACCTCTCCCCACAGAAAGGAGGAATACCAGGTAGTTTCATGAGTTTGAGTTTCAGCCCCAGAACAGCCTGGAGTGCAAAATAATGCTACCTGTTCATGAGTATTTGTTATTTCCTGGACCTCTTCGCCCCACCCAGCACCACTTCATCCTCAGCTTGCACCCAGCCTGAGGAGCTCCACAAATCAAGCAAGATGAGCTCAAACAATGTAGTACAAGCCACATTTTCCTCCACTGCTCAGATGCCACTTCTCCAGCACCTCCACAAAGGAAGCACTGTGTACAACGACAATCAGCCAGGCCTTCAGCACAGCAGCAGCCCCTGCTCTTATCAGAGGACGTGTCAGACCAGGGTGACACCCTCAGAGCAGCAGAAGCCCGGTGCTCTCTTACAGGTTGCTACCAACTGGCCCTTGAAAACTGGGAACAGACTGGCCCTCTGCAGCAAGTTCAGCTTGAAGTCACGCTAGTAAACATAGCAGTCATCTCCAGATCTCAACCCACTTCAGCTCAACTGCTGTGGTTCCACCACAGCTTCTCTCCTTCTCCCAGGTAGCGACAATTCTTGTTTAATATGCCCTGAGCCCCCTTACTACAACTCCTGTGCTTTAAGAGAAGCACAGAATACAGCCAAGCCAGGCACCTCTCAGTTAGCTACGAGCACGACACCCTTCTGTCACGAGAAGGGTGGGCTGGTTTTCAACCCGATATCCAAGCAGAGGACAAATATCACTACTGGGCATCACTTCTTGCATTAAAATGGAAGCCAGAAAAGCGCCAAAGGCTTTCAGTCCATCCAGCTGCACTCTCCCCAAACCTCTGGAGCTGCAGGCTTCACCACCTTCCACCACTGCGAGATCACCTACAAACACCACGAACTGCTGGACACCCATTCTGCTTGCGACAGCCAAGCATCAGACCCTCTCTGTAACTAAGCATGCACACCCATTTTAATATTTTATCCTTCCCCACTCTAGATTCTGAGCTCTTATTTCCTCAGACAGGATTTCCCTTGGCTCTAGGTCTTCAAGGAGAAAGAAACAGGGTATATTCAGCCAGAGTCCACTGAAAAAAAAGCAGATATCACGGGAGGAAGGGAAGCCTGAGAACCTATTTTAATTTACTTCGCCGTTCTTTAAAGGAGCCTTTTAACAAGGAGGATGTTAAGTCTGGTGACTTAAAGAAAAACAGAAATCCAGCCACTTTGTGGTAGCAGAATACAGGATCCCTTGCTCAGTTTGCCTTTCCAGGAACACAAAAATACCTATGGTTGGAGCAATTGGTAGGTCAGGCTCCCTTTAACAGACAAGATGGATTATGCACACTGCAAATCATTTATTTTGCTGCCACTCCATCGGCAGCATATCTGACACCAACAGCTTGGAAAACAGGCAGTTTACCCCAGCTTCCAGGTGTTTGTGGCGGAGGGGGAAGAACCAGAATAGCTGAACAACCCAATTGCTCCAAGTCTCACGTTATCACGTGAACGTTGGTGTCCTCGGGAAAATGAAATCATAACTCCCATCGGTGACACATCGGAGCGATGGAGCGATTTCACTGTGCGTTAGCGATTCCTTTGTGAGGCTGGCGAACAGCTGAGAGCTGCAGAGCAAAGAATCTGAACAACAACAACAAAGCTGGAAGGAAAGTACTGCCTATTTACGAAACAAGTCACCAAACTGGAAGGCAGGCGAGCAAAGGGCTGCTCAGGAGAAACTGGAGCAGAAACAAAATATTCAGGGGAGGAAGGGGAGGGGACAGCCAAGGCTTTAAAAGATAAAGACTAGTGAAAGGACTAGAGAAAGGAGGATAAAAATCACAAAACAAGTGATGGGAAACCCAGAAAAGGAGGAATACAGCTCAGCAACAACAACAAACAGCTCCGCGCTGTCCGGGTCGCGATCATTGTGCTAGGAAGGGGCCCACCTCTCCAGCCCCAGGCTGTTGTCTGGGGAGGCAGAGGGATCTCAGGGTTGGTTGTTTTTTTGTCTGACAACAAGCTGCAGAACACGAAGCCCGGTTCGCAGCGGAGCGGAGAGATGGAGAGAAGGAGGGAGCGCAGCAACAATAGCAGAAGAGGCTCTGGCTGGTGACGTAATGGTTGGCATCACTCCAGGCCAGAGCAGCCCCTGCTGCTGCCACTTTCTGGTCCCCTTCGGAGAAGGGGCAATCAATTAAAAAGATGCAAAACAGTCGTGTGTGTGTGTCCCCCCCCCAAAGAGACCCCTGCCTCCCGTGGCACTGCCACCCCTCAGAGGGTCGCAAAGGGGAAAGCCCCACCCGGGAGCAGGGCACATCTCTGCGCTCCCCAACCCCAAATTCAGGGCACAGGCCCGCCTTTCCCCCCCCTCCACACCACCCCATGGGGGGCTGCACCCAAGGCAGACCCCTGCACCCCATTGCAGGGATTCAGGGCACACTTTTTGCTCACACCACCCCCCCTCCATCCCACCCCACCCCCCCAAGCCTGGATTTAGGGCATAATCCCCATGCCTCCCCCCCAAGCCTGGGATAATCCCTGCATCTCCCCATCCTGCCCCAAAGCCTCTATGGAGGGCAGACCTCTCAGCACCCTGAGGGTCTGGGCACACACACCCCCCCAAAAAACTCCCCCATAAGCCTGGCTTCAGGGTGCACCTCCAAGTTTTGGAGGGGGGGGGGGGGAGTGAAAAGGAGCCTTCAGCCCCACCGTCCCGCAGGGTAGGGGCCTGATGCGTCCCTCATAAATAATAATAATTAAAAAAAAAAATAAAAACAACTTACCTCGGCGAAATAGAGGTTGAGGAGGCAGAGGCTGGAGAAGAGCAGGCAGCCGGGCAGGCAGTAGAGGAGCCAGTGGGCGAAGGGCTGCTGGAGGCGGAGGGCCTGCAGGGAGTTTTGCAGGTAGAAGGAGAAGAGGGTGGTCCTGAGGGCTGCCCAGAGCAGGCAGAGGAAGAGGCAGAGCGTGTGGTAGCTCAGCCGCCGTTGCCGGTAGTAGAGGAGCAGCCAGAGCTGCAGGTAGGCGAAGAGGAAGAGGGCGGCGTAGAGAGCGGTGTGGAGCACGGTCAGCCCCAGCTCCACCGCGTAGGGCACGGCGGCGGCCCCCTCGGCCAGGGCCGCCCCCTCGGCGAGGGCCGTCGGCGGGCTCATGGGGTAAACGGCGAGGCAACGGCCCGCCAACGGTCGCCGCGCCCGCCCCTTCCCCTCAGCCCCGGCTGGACACCCCCATGCAACAAAGGGGATTTCTCCCCCCCCGCCCCTCACCCCTCTCTCGCCCGCCCTCCTGGCTGCGCCGCGCTCCCGCCCGCCGCCAAACAACTCTCTGCCGGGGACAATCAGCTGAGCTCGATGATTTGAGGCGCTCGCTCCTGCCAGCGCGCGCTCCCCATTGGCTCCCCGCCGGCCCGCCCCCACCTCGCCCATCCGCCTCCCCGACTGGTCCTCGCCGCTTGTCACTCACCGCCGCCCCCGCTGGGCTCCCCTTTGCTTCTTAGGTTGCCGCCGCCGCCCGCCTCTCCTCTCTTTCCCGCCCCGCCTCCCTCGTGGGGAGGAGCGGAGGCACCGCGTTCCCGCCCCTGCCGCTTGCGGGGCCCGGCCGCGGGGTGCGCGTCGGCATTTGGGGTGGGGGTGCCAGCGGCTCCGGGGGACCCCACAGCAAGCTGGGACAGCCTGGGGGGCGGTGGGGTCCCCGCAACAAAACGGACAGCGAGCCCCCGCCGTGCGGGGCCGGGTCCCGCAGCGCTGCAGCCCCGGGAGCGGGCGCGGAGTGGCTGCGGGGAGCGGGGAACGTTTCGGGGAGGATCTGGGCACCCACGGGAAGCCTGCGTGGGTGTGCGGGACGAAGCTTTTTGGCATCCCGGATTCTCCAAGCTACCGGACGGCTGGGGCCGGGGGGGAGGCCTCGGGTGCCGGCACGCGGGGACGAGGACAGCGGCCCGGGACACGCAGGTGGGTGACAGCCCTGAGCCGCCCCGCAGGCGGCTGGGCCGTGGTCCGCCAGCACAGCGCCAGCTGCTTCCCGGGCATTTTGGGTTTGGAGGGGCTGGTTCGGCAGGGATGGACTAGACGGGGGGCCGCGGGGCAGGAGGAGTGGGTGACACTGCGCGGGCCCGGCTGGGCGATTGGGTGCTGGGAAGTGGGGCCTGGAAGTGAAAAGGAAAGGGAAACTCTCCAGGAAGTGACAGGAGATGGGACGGCGTGGGAGCATGGCTGCAAAAAACCCAGGGGCAGCAGGCCGGGATGCGCTTTGGTGTCAGTGGCTTCCCACCTCCGCACCGTGAGATCCCTGGAAACATCCCAGGCCAGGTTGGATGAGGCTCTGAGCAACCTGATCCGGTTGGAGATGTCCCTGCTCCTTGCAGGGGGGTTGGACTGGGTGGCCTTGAAAGGTCCCTTCCAACCCAAACCATTCCATGATTCTGTGCTGCTCCCACAGCCATCCCTATCGGCGCCCTTGTCCCCGGATTGCCGGCCCGTATCTCGCTGAAAACCAGACGCATCCAATTCAGGGAGGTCGGAGGCTGGAGGAGAGGAGCTCCGTTATCATCCCGCACGCCGTGCCAGATGTGCCTCCAGTCTCGTGAGCCGCCCCGGCATGGATTTATGCCGCGGGCTGATTATGCAGCGATCTGCAGCATCCTTAAAACGCAGTGGGTTGGAAAATGCGCCTGCCTGTGTGCAAAAGGCCTGGCTTGAACCAGCAGGAAGGCTCTGTTTTCTGACTGGGAAGCGAGAACTCTGAGAAGCACAACTCTGCTGCGGGTCCCGGCATTGCAGCCTGACTGGGAGGCTTGTCAGGGCGTCCAGTGCAGGTGGAAACATCTTCCCTTGGGTCACAGCCACAGTGGCACACAACAGGAGGGTACAACTGTAGGGGCCTCCGAATTGCAGGTTGCAACCCCTGCCTCCTCCGCAGGCTGCTGGGGAGAAGGGACAGGCGGGAAGAACCAACAGGTATCTTGGTCCCATGTGGAGAACAATCTCAGCGCTGTCCCTGCTTCAAACGCTGGGGAACTGCAACTTTTTAACATTAATAAAGTCAGCCAGGTCAAAGAACTTGCCTTTGGAAAACTGGGAAGCTGGCTGATGAGCTCCCTGTTCCAGAGAAACGGAGTAGTGATAATTAACTTGACTTGTCTGCTGATTAGGAGAAGGCTGGTGCTGGCCATTTTTTTAAAGGTGAGCAAGGAGGAGGAGGAGCGTGTAGTGAAAAATACGCAAAATAATGCAATATCTGGTAAGGAAGTGTGATTATTGCAGCACAGCCATAGGATTCCATAAAACTAACAGACAACTTCACTCAGGGAAAAAAAAAAGACCTAATTATTGCTTGACATAAGCAATATTTCAACAGTTGTCAGCAGTAAATGTCAACAACAGGCATGTGACTTGGGGCTGCGTGATCTTTTGATGAATTAAAAACTCGCAGGACAAACCTCACCCCCGCCTTCCTCTCCAGGCAGAGAAGTGGCCACAGGGTGACACTTTCACGTAGTGGCTTGTCACCGGAAAGTCAGCGTCATCCAGATACGCTTTAGTGCAATCTCAAGGATGCTTTCTTAGGCCCTGAAGAACTAATTTATCATCTTTTCAGGAGAAAAAAAAAGAAATTTGCAGACGATACAGCGGTTGGAACGGCTTCTGTCTCCGAACAAGCTGGCTGCGAGCAGGTTGGATGGATGCGTTTGGGAAGGGTCTGCTGGTTGGGCAGTGACGTGTGGCTGGAGGGATTCACGTGGATCTGCAAAGCAGGAGGCTGGAACAGAGAGCTTTCCAGGGAATTTTTCTGGATCCCCTAAAGGAAACCTATGTGCAGGAAGACCCGTCAGCGTTATGCTGTCCCTTGCATTTTTCAGCAGCAGGCATCCAGCCGTGCCAGGAAGAGTGCTTCAGCCTGTTCAGCTTGCTGTAGTTAAAGGATTGAGACAACCCTGTGTAGATTTGGGGGCTGTTTTGTGTCCTCTTTGCCAGCAAATTTGGGAGGGCAGCGCACTGGTTAACTGCTGCCAAAAGGGCATGAAAGGCAGGCGAGCACGCTGCCAAAAAACTGTACCAGCTGGGTGCAGAGTGAACGTCCCGCTGCAACAAAAGGCCTGATCTGTGTCAGTCTTCACAGGAGAGGCTGAAGTGAGTCCATTTAGGAGCATCCTAAATGCTCCTGGAGTAGAAGCATCTACCTAGGGAGTTAAAACTAGCCAACAAGAGTTTGTGCCGGGTGTTTCTGGTGTATTTGGTTTCACTTTAGGTCATCTGCAGTGGCCTTAACCACCTTGCCTGGCTCCGTCTTGGAGGCAGGACCTTGAAAACATGATCCAGGTCTCGCATACCATCTATGCCGTGCCAGGCTGCCCCATGGTCCATGGGTTTAAGGGTTTTCCAGCGGTGACGCAGAGCTGGTTCACACCTCCCTGGTATTTTCACACATCCCTGTTAATCCTACGAGCAGCTGCGGTACAGGGTTCTGGCTGTTTCCAGCCCCATGGTGTTAATTTTCCGTTGGTGGAAAAGAGTTGACAGAGGAAATAACCTAAAAGCTGAATATTTGAGTCTTGAATTGGGCACAGAGGGAAGCTGCTGGGCAGGACATGAGAGGATATGAGTAGGGAAGGGATGAGCACACATTTTTGTGAGCACGGAGAGGAGCGGAGTCGAGGGTGGTGGGACAGGGTGAGGGGGCGTGGTGGGGCAGATGGGACTGACTTCGGGAGACCTGCAAGGAGGGAGCAGCAGTCACACAGGGATGGGGAGGGGGCAGAAAGTGGATGTTGAAAAAACTCCAAGAGGCAGAGGAGGCATGACGAGAGATCAGGGCTGGGTAGAGACCGGAGCTGTGTTTGAAACTGCTGGCACCCTCCTCCAGGTATAATGCCGTGAAATCTTTGAGTCACTGGAGGCTGCACCTCTTGCATCCTTGACAGTAAGCTGTCCCATTTGACCTGGGCTCGTTCCCACATGCCAGGATTGAGTTTATTTTTCCATCTTGCTGTAGCCAAGTTTGTCATTTAATAAACATCGTCCCCCTCCGCCCCAGTCTCTGTCCCCCCAGAGGAACAGAGACGAGGGCAAAGGACCAGAAATGCCTAGCACTTCCCCATACTGGCAAGGAGAGAACTGGAGATTTTCAGATGAAAAGAAAAAAATTAATCCCTTTCTCAGCTCTGTCTTTGTTCCTTTGTGCCATTCGGGCCCGACTCAAACACCACAGCTACGTGAGAGGGAGCCTGTGAAGGCTGATCCTGCCTGTCACTAACTCCCCGCTCTTGGAGCAAGGCAGAGGGGCTTTGCCTGCTTGTTTTTGGGCGTTTGAGCTTGGGCGCGTCACAGAGCAGCGATAGTGAGCTGACAGGGTGTTGAAGGGTATGACAGTCCACGGACACAGGGACGTTTGTTAACGAAAACAGCTGCAGCTCACGATGTGAAGCAAACAGCTTTTACATGGCTTCAATTCCAGCTTTGTCTCTTTGTTGACCAGGGACCAGCCACACTCCAGTACACTCAGCAGCAAAAGGCTGCGGAGGAACCTGGCATTAAACAGGTGAATGGAGTGAGAAGAAGGTGTTTTCTCATCCTGTAGTGGTTGTCCACGTGAAGCTCTCCTGAGCCTCTTAATCTGCGTAAGAAGAGTTAAACAGCCGTGGCAGGGCAGCCTGGGCAGGGCTGCTGGTGAACCCTGGCAGCATGTTGCATGCTTGGTCTTTGCTCCGTTCTCTGAAGCATCTCACAAATTTCCTTGGCTTCTCTCCTCACCAGCTCCGCGTGGAGACCTGGCGTGGAAGGGAGACTGCCAGGACTGCCCTGCAGCCTGGCGCGGGTCACGGGTTTTGCTCCCATGCCACCAGTGTCAGGATGACATGGGGCTGGGACCGAGCAAGGTGTGACAAGCCCGAGGACTTTGCACAAACCGCTAATAGAGAAGAAGAACAACCCTAAACTGAAAGCACTGAGGGCCCGTGCACTTGCAGATACTGCTCAAGGAAAGGGAATCGCCTTTACTGTCATCTTTACGGTTTTCTGAATCACCTGCTATTCTAATGACTAATTAATTTCATCCTTGAGATGTTTGTGTCCCATTTGAAAATTACAGTCGTGCTGCACCTACTTAAATAGAAGACACTCATATATATGTTTGTGTGTGTGTATATATTTAATATATATATGTTTTTGGTTTTTTTTTCCCAGTTGTGACTCTCCCGTGCCTGTAGCTGATAGTAGCCATGCCAGCCCAAAAGGACAGATGGGTTTCTTCCTTCTCTTTCCTGCTCTTCTATACTTCCTCCATCCCAACATGGGGAGGTGCGAGGGTGCTGCAGGAGCTGAGCCCCCAGCAGTATTTCGGTAGCCTGCAAGCCGGCAGAGCATCCCTGGCTTATTTCAGCCGTAACGGTATGTGTTTAACAGTACGCGTTTACATCAGCCTGGGTTTTCAGCAAAGGTTTGTGTGAGGGTGTGTGTGTGAAAGTGGAACAATGAAGAGGCAATTCTTGAGATTTTTAAACTCAGAGTAATTTTGAAGAGCTGGTCGAGCTCAGCTGGCAAATCTCTGTTTGCACAGCTCCAAGTGCTCCAAGCAGAGACCTCTTGGGGTGGGATCTTTCCTGACTGTATCCCCAGGCACACGCCTTCAAACCTCTTTGTTAATCTTCTGGATGATTTTCTGGAGGTACCATGGAAGAGAAACCCAGCCTCCTAAGGAGCTGTCCTCTCAAAGGGGCTGGGTTTCTCTTCTGTGGTACCTCCCAGTGAAAGGGGGATCCCTTGCATGCAGGGTAACTAAGGGCTGTCAGGAATTAGAAGGAGATCCTTGGCCTTGCCTTTCTTGTTCTGCTCCTTCGTGACCCCCAGGTGTGGTTTCCCAGAGACATCGGTGTGGGCTGAGACACCAACACAGCTCCCACGTCAACACTGAGAGGCTGGGTGCCTTTGAAAGGAAGGAGGGGAGACTGCAGGCATTCACATTGTCACCTGTAATTAGTTTTGTTTCAGCAGATACTTTGCTGTTTGAATAAGAGCAAGACCACACTGTGTCAAGCACTGTCTCGGTGGGTGGCAGGAGGATGATCTTGACTCTGAGGACTTGCAGCCCAGCACAGCAGCACCCGTCCGACAAAACCAGTCCCAATCCCTCTGTCTCCCCCAGCCACATCCCTGCAGGCACCTCTGCCGGCAACATGCCACAGCTCCCCGTTTGCCCTGCTCTCGTCTGCTCAGATGTCCCAGGGATGTGTGCGTGGGGACCTTAGCGTGCTGTTACCGTGCCAGAGCACAGACAGCGCTTGCCCTGAAGGTGCTCTCATCTGCCTCATCCGTAAGGGGAAGGGATGGAAACCAGCTTTTTTTTTTGGTGTGTTTCAGTTTCTCCTGTTGTCCAGCCCTTCTTGGAGCAGATTGAGAATTCGGCTGAAGCCCTGCAGGACTATGGCATTTCGGTGGTGAAGGTAAATGGGAACAAGGAGCAGGACAGGCTGTTTCTGCCAATTATTTCTGCAGGGCTTCCTGCAGGGTGGACAGAGCCACCCTGGGGACTGACCCCACAAGAAAGGAGATGTTGGCAGACCAGGGCATTCCATTTTATCCCTTGTCCTGGCCTTACATTTGCTGCTTGGGGGATTGCATCACACCTTCTGCCTGCGGGACGCGGGCGGGTTCCTGTGTCCCAGAGAGTCTCGGTGTTGTGCCTGTGTCTCCAAACACGGCGAAGCAGAGGACTGGCAGTGCTGTGGGTCAGGCAGGAGTGGCCCTGAGCTGCTCCTGGCCTTCCAGTTCAGCCCTGGTAGATGAACTTGTGCACTTTGATTTGCATTTGTAGGTTTAGGGGACATTTAGATACTCACATTTTTCCCACAGATTGGTCTTTTTCGTAGGCAACCCCACTTATCAGGCTTAGCTTAGCTCCCAGCAGCTGCATGGGGTGCGTGGAGTTGCCTGGTCACTGCTGTGTACCCATGGGCATGGCACAGGGAAGAATACGACCCCCAGCCTGCTGCGCAGGAGGGCATCAGCCTGCACATCTCACTCAGAAGTTGGGACTTACCTGATTCCTTCCATGGCTCCCTCCTGCCAGTTCAAACTGCAAAGAATGGTGGATGGGATTGGTTCACTTCTTTTCAATTCAGTGCAACAGATATTTCATATAAAGCTGAAACTTTATGCAGTTTTAGGTGAGGGAATTACAAATTCAGGCAAGTGTAATTGGATTATAAGAAGTGCTTATATATGTGTGTATATATATTTAATTTTCCCCAGATACAGGCTGAGTTTAGTAAGCAAGCAGCGATCTGCCCCTTTGAATATGCTGGGCAGATCATAAGATCTCTTAATCCCGTCTGACCCAAATCAAGCCAGGCTGAGCTGGAGAAGTGAAATACAAACTCCAGTCTCCGCCTCTGGACTCCATTTTATTGTATTTTCCCTCCCAGCAGGTTTGGAAAGGCTGTGTTTACACTCCTGAACGGAAGAAAACTGTAGTGCTCTGTGTTTGTAGTCAATTGTGGAGCTGAATCTTTAATTACATGGTTTCAATGTCTAGGTGAATTGTCCCAAAGAGGATGTCTCAGGATACTGCGGAAAAGAAAATACGTTAAGGAAAGCCTACCTGTTCAGGTGAGGGGGGCTTTCTGGGCACCACACTGTGATTGCTTTGCAGTGCAAATGTTTAAAGGAAACGCTGTCAGTGATCAGAGATGTCTGTGTAGGAAGAGAGGAGCCATGAGGACAGCAGTGACATACTGAGTTTAGCGAAAAGTACCCCTGAAAGGTCCAACAGAGGCAAAGTAGATGCTTTGTCCTCAGTGAGAAGCCTCCCATCCTGCCCCATGTTCCTCTGAGCAGCTGCTACATGAAACCACGAGATGAATCCTCCATCAGTGTTCTTGTGGCCTCCTACCACCAGGTCCTCTAGAGTTACACTCAGACCATTAGATTTTGGTTCTAGTCCTAGAAAGAAATACTCTTTCATGCTCCTCCTGTTGGTGTGGTTAGCTCATCTGCCATGGATACGAAGGTTTAGCTCTTGGTCTCTTCATGGGTTGTCAGCTGGAAGCTTCTCCATGTATGGGCTCGGTTCTCATTGACCCGCAGAATCATTTCCTCTGCTGGTAAAGGTCTACTGGGTGATGCTGGTATATGGAGACCTTCTGTCAGTCTGTGCTAGGCTTCTCATCAAAGGTCCCCAGAAGCTGAGTGAAATGGCAGTGACAGAGGTGACTTCACTAAAACAGCATTGCCTGGACACCCAGTCCTACAAAATCCCCAAATTCAATCCTGACATTTTCTTTCCAGCCATACCTGCCAGCAGAAATCTGGAAATATTCAGCGTAGTGAAAATTAATTTATTGTGTGTAGCTCATCTTTCGTAGTTTCTTTGATGATACTCTTTCTTCCCTCCCCAGAGGTAACATGCTGATCAGAGAGTTCCCCACCGATGCCTTGTTTGACGTGAATTCCATTGTTGCGAACGTTTTATTGTAAGTACAGACCAGATCCATCTCCATGAAATAATTTACTTTCCATTTTTACTTGTTGATACAAAGTTTTGCATAAATACAAACTCCACGTATTCCTGAGGCTGCTCTCAGCCAAGCAGAAGGCTGCTTCTGCTTGGACCTTGTTAAATCTGTGGACCCTGTTAAATCTGTGCCCTCGAGGTGACTCACCAGCACACATCTGGGCAGCTGTATTTAGCTGCGGATCTTCAATCTGCCAGCAAGAAGCTGGAATTTTACCTTGTTTTTCCCGTCGTGGTTATGTGGCTGCAAATTCAGTCTTAAAAGAAAGCAGTTGCTAATGAGATTTTTCTGCCTCCTCAGTGCCCTGCTCTTTAATGAAGTTAAATATGTTGAAACCCTGGCAGATCTTCAGAACATTGAAAATGCGCTGAAAGGGAGGTCGAACATGGTCTTTGCCTACGTGCCAGCTACTGGGACAGCAGGTATTAACACTCAGCTTTTCGTCTTTCCTCTCCTCGCAGAGCCTTTTTTACTGAGGTGGAAGGGAGCTGGGTTTCTGACCCAAAATCCTGCAAATGGAGGATCAAGGAAACCTGAAAGGGCCACCCAGGCACGAGTTCTCTACCTCTATATGTCTTGCTGTCTTTCCAAAGGGATCAGTTGCACCGGGAAAGTTTTGCTGGGAGCATAAACTTTCAGAGGTGGACTTGCGAGGGAAAGCAAGCCAATGGTTGCTATCTTAAAGAGTAAATAAACCCATAGGCAGATCTCTGGTTATGCAATGGAATGGATTCACATACACCAGTCTTTACTGGGGATCAGCAACTGGGTCCAGCTCCAGTTACTCCGTTACCTTCACAGTGTGTCTTCAGACAGCTGTGACTTTTTACCCAGAGTTTCTGAAAGCCTGGGCGTTGATATTTACAACTGGGAAGGATGAAGAGGGAGATCTGGAGGGAGCTGAGATGAGTGCGATCTTACCTTTCTCTTTCCAGAGCACAGAGCTGTGATGGAGGCGGCTTTTGTCTACGGGACCGTCCACCAGTTTGTTCTGACAACTGAGGCAACGCTGTTGAAAGACACTGGGTATGTCCAAACACACACCTGCCAGGTAGAGCTGCCCCCCTGCACTGTTTGCTCTGCTCTTGGTTTCTCTGATTCCCAGGTCAAATCTGGGATGGTATTAGGACGTTATGCTGAGGGTGGACAGTCAGATCTGTTCTGCTTTTCCAAAACCAGCTGCTGCTTGTGTTCCTGCACTTGGACTAGCCATGCCATTTTTGACTGTTCATTGAATGGGATTTTGCAGGAGATGAGTCCACTGTCTCCTTTCCATAACTCACGGATCAAACCTTGGCCGTGGGTTTTCAGGAGGGCTGATATCACAGAATCACAGAATGGTTTGGGTTGGAAGGGACCTTTAAAGCCCATCCAGTCCAACCCCCCTGCAAGGAGCAGGGACATCTCCAACCGGATCAGGTTGCTCAGAGCCCCGGCCAACCTGGCCTGGAATGTTTCCAGGGATGGGGCATCCACCGCCTCTCTGGGCAACCTGGGCCAGCGTTCTGCCACCCTCATAATAAAAATATAGCTGATGTTACAGTCTTAAAACACTCAGCCTTGTACTTTGATTATCAAGTCTGGCCAACTGAGAAGGGTGAGAACTGCTACAGTGGGTCAGAGCAAAGCCCACCCAGATCCATACCTTACCTCTGCAGTGGCCATAGGTGCTTCCTAAGGGATATGAGGATGTGGATGTGTGTTGCCTGCAGCCTCTCATCTTCTGGCAGTCAGAGGCTTCGGGACTCTCAGAGATGGGAGCTGAACCTGTATCATGGTGTTAACAGCCACCAGAATTTTTTCAACACGTTTTTACTTCACATCTCCACAACTTCTGGCAGCAGCGAGTTCTGCAGTTCACCTGCATGAGACACCATGCAGGTATTTGGGACTTCTCACCCAACGGCTTCACTGGAGCTGGCCCGCTCAGGCCATCTCCTTCCCGTGCAGGAGGAGCTGCATTAGAAGGGCAGATCCTTCAACACGACTTGCTGCTGGTGTGACCTACTGCAGTCGGAACACTGAGGGGGAGGCAAGTGGGAATATCGCGTACCATGTTGCATCTTCAGCAAAGCATTTCTGTAACGATTTGCCCGCTTTCACAGGTGACACCAGGGCAGGAACTAGAGTGGTCTTTTCCCTAGGTGCCATCCCGTCCTTGCAGAATCGTGATCAGGGACAGCATTTTGTGGCTGCCACTAGGTGGCACGGTTGTCATTTGGACAGGAATTGGCTTCTTTCTGCTTAAAGCAGAGAGGACACCAGCAGGCCATCTCCTTAGCTGGTGAAATGGTGGTAGCTTCGCCAACGTGAATAGCTTTCAGCCAACCGGGGCAGCAGGCTTTGAGGTCTTAATGCTACACTCTACCCTTCCATAGGGAGATCTTAAAACCCTTTGCAGAGAAGATGATCCCTGTTTTAGAGGTGGGGAATGGGTACGTAGGAAAAGGAACATGACTTCCCAAAGTTAACCTGCAGGCCAATGCCGGTGATGGTACCAGAGCAGGAATGACCAACCAGGGAGCCATCCAGGGAAACTCCATCTCACTGCTTACTTTGGCACAGCCGAAACCAGTGGCAAACATGGTCGTTCTCTTGGGGCATTTTAAAACCCTGTGGTGGATATCTAGTTCAGCATGGGCTTTGTTTTCTCTCTCACAGCAGCGATGAGCCCGATGTGTCATCTGCCCGGCTGTTGTTCTGCCACTGCCAGCGGGCCACGGACCTGGCGCAGCCCTGCAAGAGGACAGCCATGAGGCAGGCTCTGACGATGCTCAACATCCACCGGCACCTCAAGCTTATGGGTGCTCCTCTGGTGGTATGATTGGGAAAGAGGGGCCACTGGGGCTGTGGGCATGAGGGCAGCTGCGGTGGATGTGAGGATGAGGGAGGTGTGAGCAGAGGACAAGGCTGAGCGTGAGAATCTGCCCCTTCCCCGTGAAGCTCCCAGGCTGGGTCTAAGCAAGGAGCGGGCACGGACCTGGATGGGAGCGACACTCCATTGTGCTGCTCAGCTTGCTTAGACCTTTCCAGCGAGCCCTCCCACCAGTGTATGCTCCATGAGTGGGAACGGATGGAGGTGCCCCTGGGAATTTGCTGGAACATATAGAAAAGAAAAGAAAAAAGAGAAGAGGAGAAATAGAATAGTATAGAATAATGTCAGTTGGAAGGAACCTACACTGATCATCTAGTCCAACTGCCTGACCGCTTCAGGGCTGACCAAAACTCAGAGCATGTTGTTAAGGGCATTATCCAAACGCCTCTTAAGCACTGACAAGTTTGGGGCATCGGCTGCCTCTGTACGAAGCTTGTTCCAGTGTTTGACCACCCTCTCGGTAAATAAATGCTTCCTGATGTCCAGTCTGAACCTCCCCTGGCACAGCTTTAAACCATTCCCACATATCCTAGCCCTGCATACCAGGGAGAAGAGACCAGCACCTCCCTCTCCACGTCCCCTCCTCAGGAAGCTGTGACGAGCAATGAGGTCACCTTCAGCCTCTTTTTCTCCAAACTAGGCAAACCCAAAGTCCTTAGCTGCTCCTCTGTGCTTCCCACAGGAGGTTCAGCACCCTGGGGAGTTTGATATCAGTCATCAATGTCTTGGTGAGCACAAGGGACAGAAAATTCCCTCCTATCTCCTCTTCCCACGGGGCAGTGAACTTCAGCGAGCCTCCAGTTCCCACTGGTGACATCTCTTCCCAGCTGAAAGGGTGGGTAGATAAGCTGGGAAGTGCCTCCTTCAGCCAGCCTCCTGGGTTAGGCCCACGGAGGGAAGGCACTTCGTTAAGCAGCTCCGTGCTGTCGTGAAGCAGCATGTCCGAGGCAGGAAGGGAGAGGATGCCAGCTCTTGCATGTTGCTGCCAGGGTTTCAAACTGCCCCAGGGGATGGATGCCAGGTAAATAAAAATTAATGGAGATTTGACATCTGGAGTTGCTAGGACACAAAGAACATGCATAATGAAGCTCGATTTTTTAACAGGGAGGGTCATGACAGGTTGGAACAGTTTTGTAGAATCACAGAATCATAGAATGGTTAGGGTTGGAAGGGACCTTCAAAGGCCATCCAGTCCAACTCCCCTGCAAGGAGCAGGGACATCTTCAACTAGATCAGGTTGCTCAGACTTGTGTGGGTTCTGCTTCAACGGATGTTTTAGAGTTGGGGTTGGAGGCTTTTTCGCAAGGTTTTCCTTATTTCTGTGGCTGAGGAACACATGGTGGCTTGGGCTGTGCAGGAGAAGAGCTGAGGTACCTTCGATGATGTGGAGATGTGCTGCAGTATAACTATTGTCTCCTCCAGACAGAGGTTGCTGAGGACCCAGAGAAGGTTTCCACAGTTCATTTACAGCTTGGGCTACCACTTGTGTTCATCCTCAGCCAGAAAGAGACCTACGAGGCTGACAGGAGGACAGCAGAGTTTGTGGCCTGGCAGCTCCTGGGGAAAGCAGGAGTTGCCCTTTTATCCAGGTATTTGCTCTCAGGTGTTTCGAGGTCCTTGCTTTTTGTGGTGTTTCCGAGCTCGGTTACCCCCCCGCCAGGATGATCGTCAGTGGGCTTGTTCACGTTTGTATGAGAAGCAGTAAAATGAGACAATATCCTGCGAGAGGATGTCACGTTTAAGGACTTGTCCAAAATCAGATCAGTTTGGTTTCACACTGGCTGGAAGTGTAGAAATATTTTAGTCTCTTGCTGACTTGGAAGTGGAAAAACGGTCAGACTAAGAGAGATTTTGGAAAGGAAACTTAGCACAAATGGAAGGCGTGTATTTTGCCATCAAATTAAGGGCAGAAGGAGATCCAGTAAAGGAGGTAGACACTGGGTGCTAGGTGCTGGGATGCGATGGGGGTCTCTGCTCAATAAGCAATGCCTCCTCAGTCTATGAGGGCTCTCTGAGTTAGACCTGCCCACTTGTTCCCCCGGAGGACAGGAGACAGGCTTTTGGCTGGCCATAGGACAGCTGTGCTGTGGAGATCTGGCTTCCTCTGCGGTTGACCACCCGTTATTTATCTCTGCTCCATGAGCTCAGGAGCAGCCTGCGTACACCAGGCTGGCTTGTGTTTGCAAATGCTACCGTGGTGTCTTGCCAAAGGAGGCGTGCAGCCCCTCTCGGCGTGGTTGCACGGCCTTTGGGGGTGTCTGCTGGGTCACCTTGCACATTGCACAATCTAATGTTCGCTTTGTATTTTGGAAGGGACCTCGTAGATATGAACATTCTGCGTCAGTCAAACGTCGCTCTCAAGACACCAGATGAGGTTAGATGCTGGATTTCTTTGTTGTACAACTCTTCTTTTTCTGTCTGGGCGTGACGCTCTTGCAAGGTGTTGGGGTGTCGCTTGGCTCCGTTGTTATTTGACAGCCTCCCCAGAAGCTCAAGGGGAAGTGTCTTTCCCTCGATACACGCATGTATTTGGAACAGCTTGACTTTGGTGCTGCAAAGCAATTGTGCCTGCTGGTAAAAATAATATATTAAGTTTATCTTGGGTTCAAAACGTAGCGTGACATCTCCATTACACATTAAGGCAACACAAGGTTGTGAACTACCTAAAGTAGTAGTCCAAGTGCAGATTCTCCCACAATTTGGACTTCTAAAGGCCCTTGCCCTTGTAGGGAAGGCATTCAAAAGATGAGAGAGGAAATGAGTGTGAAACTAGGAGCAAGCTAAGAGCCAACAACCAAAGGTCTGTGCTGAACTGATGTAACCGCGTGCCTCTGGCAGTGATCTGGGAAAAGGGCAGGGTACGAGTTAAACGAGGTTGATCAAGATGAGCTAAACCCTGGAGGGACCTGACCCAGCTTGTGAGGCAAGATGGAATTTGGTGCAGACAAATGCCAGGGAGCACATTTTGCCCCAAATTACCTGAGCTGTCACACTTGTGATTGCAAAGATACAGGATCAGACCTGAAGCTGAGTGTCCCCTGAGGGCTTCCCCTGCCCTGGTGAGAGATGTGCGTGCTGTGTTCCTCCTCTTAGAGCCAACGGGAGGTGCCGGCAGTTTGCAATTTCTCTCGGTTCATTATAAAATTCATTTTCTCTGAAGTGCCTTTCGCTGAGACAGTGCCAGAACTAGTTTTAAGCCAACAAGGTTTCATTTCTGAGAAATACATTTTGCTCTTTTCTTTTGTGGGTTAGCAGCCGGTGTACACTTGGGACTACTCTTCTTGGTTGAGCTCCATGATAGAAACGATTTTTCGTGCCGGTTTCCCAGGCTGTGATGGGCTGCTCTGACCCAGCCTGGCCCCTCTAGAGAGGAGACAGCTGAGTGGACCCTGTACCTCCCTGCTCTCATTCACTGTTTGGCCACTGGGCTTTTCTTTGCAGTGGTGGATCCATGTTCAGATGCTGGGAGGTGGAGCAGGTGTTCACTTTCAGCACTCCAGGCACAGGATCACATGTAGCTACGATTTCTTCCTGACAAGTGAAAAGTAGGTCTGGAATGAGAAAAACTCACGCGCAGGTGAAATTGGGCCAAAGCAACACACCCTAGAAGCTCCCCTGTTTGGCAGCTTTAGGAATTTGTTGACATACTCCAAAAATAAGGAGTTGGGTGATGGTGCCCCATCAGCCTTGAGTTTGGTTTGTGGATGGAATAGGCGGAGGGCGATGTTTTGCTTCCACCGATTTATTCTGTTTTCTTTAGGGAGTGCCAGTCAAATACCTGGTCTTGGAAGACACTGATGAAGTTATAACCCTGGTGGAAGATAAGAACAAGGTTGAACAAATCCAGCAGGATGAGGAGGAGGATGAGGAAGATGAGGAAGATGAGGATGAGAAAGAGAATAACAACCAAGGTATGCAACTAAACAGTGAAAAGCTGATTGTTATCACATGGGGCGTGCAGTCAGCATCTGCTGGACAGAGGCAGGCATATGTTAAAGCATTAGAGAACACTTTTGCAAATCCAAGACAAACCATCACAGTCACATCACAGTTGTACCAAGTGGCTCTGCAGATCACTGGAGTTTAGTGACAGACAGGCAGAGTTTTTAGGGGAAACACCACGGAAGAAAATCAGCAGCTGTTAGAGGAGCAGTTGCAGAGGTGCTGCATGAGGCACAGGGGTTCTTCTGCTTGAATGCATCCAGCTTCGGAGGCGTGAGGAGTTTAAAATGCACCCACCGCTGTCTCCTCTCCAAGCATCAGGTGAAGAGCCTCAGAATTATCAGTTCCCTTGGAGAGGTTTGAGATGTGTTTTTGTAAGAGCTGTTGCAGGCTTGCCTTCCCCAGGGAGAAAACGCTGGCCCTTGCAGTGCTTCCTTGAAAGCACATTTGTTTTCCATACAGAATTGTTTTTTCTTTTCCAAAAAAAGTGGCACAGGATCCTAGAGGAGCCAACATGTTTGAAGAATACCGCTCAAATCATAGGGCACAACTGGTGTGAGGTGGCGTAAGTGCGTTTCAGTGAGTTTGTATGTCTGTAAGTGAGCGTGTCTGTGCTTTTGCCTCCGCTCCTCCGTATCAGGCGGTTACTCACCCCACTGCTGACAGTCACCGTGTCTGCTGAGAGGTGCTGGCTTACGAAAACGTGCTGATGGGGTGGCACGGGGGGGCTGCAGTTCCCTCCTCCCTGTGCTCATGCACAGCTGTGGATCCCTTGCAGACATTCAGGATGATCAGGTGGTGGAAGCAGTTTCCAGGGACAAGAAGCGAGAGCTGCCCCTGGAGCAGATCCTTGCCCTGACAGAGGAGACCTTCCACTCTGCCCTCCTGGAGACTGCGCGGACAGTGGTGCTGTTTTATGCCAGCTGTGAGTATGAAACATGGCCTGACGGTCCCTCCTCGAAGCTTGCGCTGCTCACTGTGCTTTCCGTACCGTGGTGATCCTGTCGATAGGTTTTTATGATAAGTGCCACATCCTGCACCGTGGGCCTCCACCCACCGTTAGCAATCAGATTGTCAGTTCTTCTCGTTGACTGATGCTGTTGAGGACAGTGTCTCTTAATACAGAAGATACCAATGCTCATAGATTTTTAACCTTCATTTTACAGGGACTGAGTGTAGGACAAGAGGGGAAGCTGTGGTAGCATGGACTCATGGGGCAGCCTGGACAACCTGGTTGCTGCCTGCTGCACAGAAGCACGCAGTCTTATTTCTTTCAAGACTTTCAGAGCTTAAAGCACCTTAGGATGCAGAGAATCATAACATGACTTTGTCAGAGAGCAAGGTGGGGCTGGTCTGTCACCTCTGTGTCCCTCAGGGTTGTGTCTCTCCTGTGTTTCAGGGGAGGCAGTGTCCCTGGCAGTGCTGCAATCTTACACGGAAGTGGCCGATCACCTGAAAGGTAAGGTGCCACAAATCTGAGTGCTTTACAGCTGCCATGCACCTGCCCTGGTGGTAGGAACCAGAAAACTGTGAAGGTATTGGTGATACCTCACTCCTTCACCCAGAACTTACTCATTTTTTCTTCCCAAACTCTTAAGGAAGGCATATTCACGTCAAGTTGCTTAGGAGGAGTCCTTTGTTTCCACAGTGACTGCGTGATGGATGATGGTGATGGTGGTGATGATGATGGTGATGGTGATGATGATGATGGTGATGTTGGTGGGCACAATGACTGCGTGATGGATGCCCAAGAGCATGGGGAGGATCAGGGCAGAGCACCAGCTGCAGTGGGTGGGCTTTGGAGCGATGAGGGGCAAACAGCAGGCACTGCAGCCTGCGTCACAGAAACAGGGTCTTTTTTTGTGCCCCTCGGTGCTAGGTCCTCTACAGAGCAAGCAGACACACAACATGCTGCACAGCAAACCAGTGTCCTGGGTGGCACATCAGATCTCCTGCCCTTGAAGGTACTTGGTCTGGAATGGAGTGGTAATTGGCCCTGGTTTTGGTGGAAGGCGTGACAGACAGGTGTAGGCAAGCTGAGATCCACTGGGGCGGGACGGTGTCAGAGAAAGAATTTACAATGATGGTGCCTTCAGGGCCTGGAGACTGGCTTAATTGCATGGGAAGTCTCACAGGCGGCCACAGAACTCTATAAATAACACGTGACGGTGAAGAATCAGCAACGCTTAAAGACAGCACACATTGGGTAGTCTGCTAGTAAAGACAGGAGGGACTGGTCCTTCAAGAAGGTCTGTGATATCTCCAGAGCAGTGTAAGCTGCAATTCAGCTTCATTCAGGTCTTCAGCCCCATCCCTAGTTAGTGGAGAGAGGTGGATTCTTCTGCACATCCATCATTCTTCCATGGGCTGAATCTCTTCTAGAGATGCCTCCTCCTTCCCCTGGCTGCAGGAGACACTCAAGCGTCTTCATCCCCAGCTCATTTCAGCACAGAGGGGAAGTTACATGGATCTGGGCCAGAGCTGTTCTGGCACCCCTGGAGATGGCTGATGCCTTCTCTTGTTTTTTTCTTCTTCATCAAGGCTCATTTCTCCTCGTGATGGCACTCCGCTGGGACTGGGCACCATGTCCTGCAGGGTGCAAGCAGGATTCAGGCTGAGCTTTCAGCAGAGAGGACGCGTATAGAGTCTGCAGAGGACCCAGCCAGCTTTCTGGGAAGCAGATGCAGTGGGAGTTGCTTACAAAAAACTCTCCTGGGAATGCTGCGGACAGCGCTGTGGTTTGGATGAAAGCGGTTCTGCGTTCAAAGTTTGCATGAAGGGAAAGTCACCAGCAGCTTTGATCTGGACTGAAATCCTGGGAATAAACAGGAAAGCTCAGGGAGGTTTGTTGTTGTTATGGTTGTTGATGGTTTGGGGTTTCTTTTAGGCTCCCCAGCAGTTAGATCAGCTGGAGGAGGAACCTGGGAGAATCCATGGATGAGACTCTGCCTTTTCCTGAGCCAGTGGCCAAACCTTGGCTGACTGCACGCAGCCAAGCTTTCACCATGTGTTTCTTGAATCATTTGATAACAATCTCGGTACATGGAGGCAGCCACAGGCAGATTCTCAACAGAGATTATGAATTGTTTGGGGTCAGGGCTTTTCCTCTCTGATCAGTGAGATCCCACCAAAGACTCCCAGGCCAGATGTGACCTGTGGAATGACTCCAGTCTGCTTTCCCTGCTGCGGCCTCAGAGAGGACAGAGAACGGCTGTGTTGGTGGATCTGGAGATCCTTTCTCTCTGCTGCTGAGGGAGCCTCAGCTGCAGGCAGGGCTACCAGGGGAGCAGGAAGACCTAAAGAGATGGAGGTCCCTGGGCTCTCAGCTATGGCCAGGATGAGGGAGGATACACCAGTGCAAGAGGCAGAGGTCTGGATCAGGAAGAAGAGTTTGAGCTGTGCAGGACTGAGAATAAAACATGGAGTACGGCTTTAGGGCAATCTCTCAGCTCCCCAAGAAGTGCCGGTGCTCCTGTCTGCTCTCTGGGGTGGAGCTTTCTTGCTAAGGGCTGAGAAGCCACGACCAGCTGTCTGAGGCATGAATCACCTGCTCTAGAGGCACATTTTGGGTTGCAGAACCGGGTCCAACTTTTTATGCCAATTCTTTGCGCAAAATGGCGCTGAGAATAGGCTGTATGAGACCAAGCGCGAGGGAATGGAGGAGACTGGAGACTGGAATGACCCTGTGAATCATCCAGTAACAGATGTTCAGCAGATCAGCACAAAATTAAGTTTATAGCCCCCCAAGTGTTTTCCCTTTGTTGAGAGATACAATCTAGCAAGAGATAAAGAGAAGCATCTCTGGCTGAACCGAACACGTTTTCTGCTCTTGCAGCAAGAGCGTGCCGTTCTCACTGCCACTGGACCTACCTGCTGCAGCTCTCGTTTTCCTGAGCAAGGTGTGAATTTGTGGAAGCAGCAGCCCTGGGACGGAAGAAGAGGAAGTGTTGTGGGTTTGTTAGTGAGGAGGGGCCTAAGGTGGCAGCTTCTGTAGGAAACTGCTAGAAGTCGCTCCCCTTTGTTCAGTGGACTTGGCCGGGCCTAGGGCGGACCCGCTGCTGGCCAAGGCTGAGCCGATTGCTAGCAGAATGTTCCGTGATAACGCCTCTGCGATAACGTATTTAAGAAAGGGAAAACAGAAAAAAAAAAAAAAAAAAAAAGAGAAGAGAAGATGTGAAGAAGCTGAGCGGGGGCAGAGGCGCAGAGGGGGAGGCGCAGGCCTCGTGGGCCTTGCAGGCCTCACCCTCTGGCCTCTCGCCAGGCGGCCAACTGGGCCCAACTCGGCCAGACCCGGCTGCAAGAAGTGGAGAGGAGATGAGATGGATGATGCGAAGAGATCCTGAGAGGCGTCTGCCTGCCTGTTGTGAAGAACTTTTCTTGTGAGAGGAACGGCTGCAGACGCCAAGGTCAGTTCAGAAGGAGGGGGAGGAGTAATGCGGCTCCTGGCCAAGATTCCCCTGCAGCCTGTGGTGATGACCATGGTGGAGCAGGTTGTCCCCCTGCAGCCCATGGAGGTCCACGGAGGGGCAGAGATCCACCTGCAGCCCATGGAGGACCCCACACCAGGGGAGGTGGATGCCTGAAGGAGGCTGTGGCCTGTGGAGGGCCCTCTGGGGCAGCCGTTCTGGAGAGACTGCACCCGTGGAAGAGATGCCCCACGCTGGAGCAGTTCCACGAAGGACTGTGGTGTAGGGGTGGGACCCCACAACGGAGCAGGGGAGGAATGCGAGGAGTTCTTCCCCCGACTATGAAGCAGAGGCGTAAAAAAACATTTAGTAATAAATGAATAGTTTTCCCCAGGTCGAGTCTGTTTTGCCCGTAACGGTAACTTTAAGGATTTCTCCCTGTCCTTATCTCAAACCTCAAGCTGTTTTTCTTATATTATCTCCCCATGTTCTCTCGGAAGGTGGGGGGAGTGAGAGAGAGACTGCGTAGTCTGGTCCCGATCTGGGCTGAACTACGATAGGAAGTGAAGGTGAGACAGTGCTGAGTATTTCTTAGGTGTGTCACCACCCTTTTTTGCAAAGAAGAGAGGAAACCATTATCTAAGATGTGCGATATACTGTGGTGAAAAACAGTTCTGCTTCCTTCTTCTGTGCTTGTGGAGTCTTCTTAACCAATGACTTCCAAAGACAGGAGTCTGAAGTTGTGGTTCAAAGGCATGAAAATCACCTGGGTGATTTGCAATATCTGTTCATAGAACCTAAATCTGAAGTAAGGATTTAGGAGTCCGTTGTGTGATGCTGTCCAGGTAGTTGTTTTTCACTCCGTATTGGATTCCTCCTCATGAAGTGCAGCACTATAGAATCATAGAATAGTTTGGGTTGGAGGGACCTTTAAAGGTCATCTAGTCGAACCCCCAGCTTCATGCATAACTTACTTGTCTTTCATCTGGTAGCCTTTGGACCTGCTCTTCAAGTGAGCTATTTCTAATTCCAGTCCTGTCCTCCAACTGATTAGATGTTTAAGGGGTTCTTGATTTTTCTTGTTCCCTATAGCCTGGTGATTTGTCTTGTCTTGGTTTTGTAAGACCCTAGGACAGAGGTTGTTGCTGTTGCTCATTTTGGTAGCACCTAAAATCGCAGAACAGTAGGATCCTGTGTTCCTCTTTCACCTTTCTTTTCATCTAGCAGCTCAGCAGTGATCACAGGGCTGAACACTCTGTTGCTGAGTTACTCAACTCCTGAAACTACTGCTTCTTCAGTAATTAATAATATGGCGCAGAGTGGGATAGGAGAGTGATCGTCCTGTACAAAATGTTCCTCAGGCCAACTGGGGCTTTGGAGATCATGGTCACTTGTGGTACATAATCCCCCAAGGTAGGATCCAAATACTCGTATTTTGGAGACCTTAGAGCAGCCTTGCTACTCAGTTTTAACAACACATCCAAGCCCTGTTTCTATGTCATTATTTTTCAGAGTTGGGCAAGACGCGAGCTTATGTGGTAACAGATGATGAGAACCAGCCACACTGGATCAGAGGTGTGAAATAAATCCAGGGGCAGGCTTTTAATTTGAGATCTTATTTCAGAGCCTGGCGAATGACAGAAACCATTTCTGCTCTCGTGGGGTGTTTTGACAACTCCTGACCGAGTGGAATTGCAGACCCTTAGCTCCGTGCTGCTGCTTGCTTTTTCTGTACATGAGTTTGACAGAAGGCAGGCCAGCAGCAAACTCCTCACGTGAGCTGCAAAGCAGAACCTAAAATGAGAGTTGCAGAAGACGGTCCAGTGGGATGCCAAGGGACAGGGGGTAGGAACACGTGCTAAGGTCACCTCCGCCTTCACCCTTGGCTGTGGAGATGTCTTGCCTGTCCCCGGCAGGCGCATTTCTAACCTATGATTAAAATCCTTCCACAGCTTCTCTGCCAAAAAGACTCAGCTGTGCTTGTTTCTCAGAAGCTGGTTTTAATACCTAGGCCAGCCTCCCTACCTGGGGATGGGTTGCTGCTCGTCTTTGCCCAGCTGGCAGCAGAGAGTGATCTCACTTTCACCTCTGAAGCAGACTTTACATATTGTTAGATTTTATTGTTTCTTTCTTCCCAGCAATTTCCAATCAAAAGAAACTCAGTTCTTTGGATTTTTCCTCAGGAGGCATGTCTTCCAAACTTCTCCCAGCTCCAGATTCTCTCTCCTTTGCTTACACCTTCAAAAAACATGTTTTCCAACCTGACTTGCTGGGAGGTCTCACCGGGACAGAATAAAAGAGCATAATTTTCCTCCTGTATCTTGCAGGCACTGTTGAGAGTTCATTCCAGAATGAGCTTTGCCCTTTTCTGCAGCACTGATGGTATCTGTGCACCCTACTTCTCGTTGCAGGATGTTGCTGTTATTGTGCTTTGCCCTTCAAATTGCTCTCTGCCCCTCTGGGCTTGGGATCATTTGCAGGCTGGATGTGTGTGTTTTATTCCGTCAGCGAGGCCTTTAATGAAAACAGTGATCAGAATCAAACCAGGACAGACAGAGAGGAAAGCTTGGCTGTATTCCTCTGCCGTACTCTTGAGAAATCCTCATCACCTGCACTGACCCCAGTTTCTGAAGGACACCTTGCGATGGTCTGCCTCCATGTGTGTGCTTGTCTCTAGGTTTCATCCCGTCTTTCCCACGTAACTCTTGACTCCTATTCAAATAAATTTAGGGAAGGCATGAAGATATCTGAGATACGGCATTCCTGCAGTGGGCATGGATGATGTGTGGCCTGAGGACTGTACGCAGCCCTGCTGTCGTTGGTCAAGCCTGCAAGTAGAAGGCAGGTTAGGTGAGGCTGGCAACCAAAGGGTGGTGGCTAGTGAAGCTGATGATGGTTCCCCTGCCAGCTGGTTAGCACGGGTTTAGCTGTGGACCAGCAGCAGCATGTGCTGGTCATCGCCCAACCTGCAGATGAAAGAAAGGCTGATACGGACACACTGGAGCTGCAGGCAGTGAGTCTTGGGCTCATGGGCGTGCAGGGAACCAACCTTCATTTGTTTCACTGCTTGCAAATCCCTTGGGTTTGTCGCTTTGGTGAGATCCATAGAAAGCTTTTTTAGTAGTGACTGCTGGACTGACTGCTCTGTGATTCCTGAGTGCTCTCCCTTTCCCTCTCCGTTACCTGTGACACCGAAAGCTCGCTCTTAAGGTCCTAAAGGTACCTGCTAGTGGCTTGGAGATGAGCAGCTGGCATAGGGTAGGGTGAATGCCATCAGACTGCCACCCTGTATTACATCTATCTTGCTTAAGTCTCCTTTAACAGCTCCGTGCTTTAGGTAAAAGAGACACTTTTCAATACTGGGCACCTTAGTAAATGAAAAAGCCTTGAATGCATCAGCCTTCTCCATGCCAAGCTTTATCTTCCCTCTTTCCTGTGAGTGAGCGCCTGCGTAGTTTCTTTGTCTTGGCCTTATTCCTAAGGTATTTCCAGTACCTTTCCTTATGCCTTTTATGCCCCTGGACAGTTGCCTCAGGGTTTCATGGTGTCCCTTTGATTAACCAGCCAGATGTGGTTGTCTCTGGGAATTTTCTTTTGAGAAGTGCAAGCTACCACTTCCCTGAGTTTATTCTCTCCGTGGTCTGTAGTTTGGATCAATCCACACCTGCTGGGGTATTTAATAGATTCACCGGCTGGAAAGAGTTACTATTATGCTCAAAAGCTTAAGGCATATCCATGAATGATTTCAAGAAGGAGATAGCCTGTACTCAAAGGGTTTGTGTATTCAGGGCTGGATTTTGACATCCTGCCCCCAACAAAGCAGCATTTGACTCCAGGAATGGTCCGGCAGCTTCTCAGCGGTCGCCCACCTGGATTCACTCCATGTACGTGCAGTGTGTTAGGATCCAGCCCTGTAGAATGCACTCCAAAGGAAATAGGGGTTCCGGCAGCGTTAATATGCGATAGTATCCAAAGAAGCTCACAAAAAAGTTCTCTTTTTCAACCGTTTTTTTTTTTTTTGCCTGTTATTTATAGGTATTTGTTTTCCACTTTAGGAACTCAGGGGGTTTTGCTGTCTCGAGTAAACTGCTGGGACTGGCCTGGCGTTTGCGCGAAGGAGAACGTCACTCAATTTCCTACCATGAAGATTTACGAGAAGGGAGAGCGATCAGTGATGTACAATGGCATGTGGGGAACCGAAGAGCTGACCAGCTTCATCATGCTGTGAGTGTCCCCCCGCAGGAAGACTGGCACATCTGCTAGGTGATCATCATGGCCTGTGTAACGGAACTCTGTTTCGGAAAAATAATGTCAGATCTGGTTGTAGACCTGGTTTGGAAATTAGCTTAGTAACTTCTTGTGCTTTTCAATGTTAGGGAACATCTGTTCTTGCACAATGCATCCATCCGTTGTCCCTGTCCCTCTCTCTTTGCTGGAATTCCTTCTCTGTTATTTTTAATGGGGGTCTCAGAGCAACCAGTTTGGCTCAGGGCTGTTCCCTCTTCCCCATAACCAGCTCCAGTGCCTTTCTGTGACTGGGCATTGCCTTTCCTTCCCAGGCGACTGATTTTTGTCTCTGATGAGGCGTAACGGTTGTCATATTAGGTTGGGGTGTTGTCTTTTCATCCCAAAAGTGAAGAAGGCGGCAGCCCACATTGTTGCTTTGCCTTTCCATAGGAGCCGAGTTTCCTGCCCTCTGAAGCTGGCCACGATTGAGGAAGCAGAAGGATATTTAAGAGGAGAGTTTCCACCTGAGCTGTCATCCTATCAGCACACGTCGATTCTAGGAGTATTTAGCACAGCCATGAGTGAAGGTCAGTGTGGTATTTGTGGGTTAAGCAGTCAGCTTCATTCCTGGTGGGAGAGGGATGATTCCAGGTGCTTGGAAGTTCCTCTGTGTTTCATTTTCCCTAAGCATGGCACCACCCTTTTTATTTTTGTAAGCAGAAGACCACAGGTGATTCCAGATGTGGCACCTAAGGTCTGTGTCCTGGCTGAGAGGACATTCAGCAGCCAGGTGTTTGCTACACCCAGTGTGGCAGCATCTGACAGCCCACAGAGACGGAGACATCGTGCTTGGCGCAGTACAAAACAACAGTGCCCTTGGTGACCTGTCTCTGCAAAGAAATTTTTGCAGATTTAGCAAGCCACGATTTGTGTGCTGCTTGTCCCTGTTGTATCTCCTGCCTCTTACCATGAAGACTTTGCTCCGTCCTCTTTATAACTCCCCTTCAAAGTAGTTGTAGGCTGCCATTAAATCCCCTCTTAGCCTCTGACTGAACAAGGCCAGATCCATCAGCTTTTTTTTTAAAAAAAAGCAAAGCAGCAATAAAGTAAAATACAAATTTCTTACATCAAAAGGAATGAAATGTGAATAACTCAATGAAATCCACTTGTGGACTTTGAAATAGATGGGCACAGCCCCGGAGTGGTGGCATCAGCTAGAAACGCTAAGCAAAGTTGCTGGAAGGAGTATTCTGAACGTGTTTGAATTTATCTCCAAAGCTGTTGCTCCAGTATCATTCGTTGCATGCCGTGGCTGTGCTCCAGTGTCCATTAGGTTTCCACAGCCTTTCTGAAAGACGGGAAAATTGACCCGAGAGCCACAGTGATTTTTCGTGTGACCATCATATATGTTAAAAGGGAGAGGGAATGAGGTCCGTCTGGAAAGGGAACATCACGTCGTGCTTCAGTCAAATTCACAGTGGAGAGCTAGGACCTTCCAACCCCACGGTCTCTCCGTTACCAGCTACCCCTGGGAATTACTGCAGTAAAAAAGGGAGATTTTTCTGATCTTTGTGAAGATAAACATGTCTGACTCTTTTTTTCATTTTGAAGCTACGTTGTGCCTGTAAAGTTTGGTTAAATGCAAATCAAGCTACTTTCTTAGGAGGTCCAGAGAGTCTCCAGGGGTAAGAACAAAATAAAATGTCTGGAACCAACCAGAAAACATCTAGACTGTGTTCACCGAGCCAACTGACAGCTAATACGCCTGCCTGATTCTGGAGGGCGAGTCTGTTAAATATAGCAGAAAATCTTCTTGATCTCAAAAAACTTCTTGATTTGTTTAGCTCATTTCTGCCTGGTTTTCATCAGCTGAGCTGCAAAATCTCCCTTCTGTTCCACGTATTCCGCTCTCTGCAGTAGTGGAGCCTGGATTAACCCCATGATAGGACCTCAGGCAACACGGGGACGATGAGAGGGGTTCGTGGAAGGAACCTGCCTGGATCTGGCCGGACGTGCGAGCTCAGACTCTTCCCTGTATAGAAGTTAATTTCCTTCTGTGCGAACAAGAGTCTTAGAGTTCCAGACTGCTCTGTGCAGAGCCCACAGGATTGCCTCTTCCCTCAGGGCACGCTCAGTTTGCAATCTGGAATGGCATCTGCAGTCTCGGGTAACTCAGCCACAGATGCCAAGGGAGATGAAGTACGCGATGCTTTCACCACCCGTAACCTGCAGGGTTTTCGAGCGTCGTGCAGAACAACCTGAGGGAACAGAAAACTGGAGCCAGCTGTTCTGGCACCAAACCCAGGCCGGAGTCAGGGAAACCACATTGCTGCTGTTATCAGCCTGCAGACTTACCTGGAATTTCCAGTGATTTTCTCACGGCAAGAATTCCTGCTGTAACCTGAACCAGCAACGTGCCATGTCATTGCCATTTCTAGTTAAGTGAAACAGAGCAACGAGATGTCCAATTAAATAAAGCCCTGGATTTTTTCCAGCACTTAGTGAAGAAGTGTTAAGAAGCCCTTCAGTAGGTATGTGCTAAGAGAAGCTTTGTTGGAAAAATCATAATTAAAATTTATGACAAAGAGCTGAATGGTATTACTAGGGCGATGAACGAGCATTTTCCTGGAAACTTGGAGACCTTATAGGAGAGAAATTTGTTTGCTATGCAGAAACTGGAAGCATACTTGGAAGTAAGACTCTGTCCTATACCCTGCAGCAAATGTTTAAAAATACACCTGTCTTCTGCACAGCTCTGGTACCATCGTAGGTCTTGCCAGCGTTGGTGTAAACCAAGTGAAGAAGGCATGGAAAGATGCTCCAGGTGCTGCTGGAGGGCATGGTTGCATGAGATGCCTTCTGCTAGAGAGGTAAGGGGTGATGCTCAGATCCTGCCGCCGAAAACTCTGCAGGAGCTTCAGACCCTTCCTCATCTGGCAGTTTTATTCCTTCTTGTTCCCAAATCCCACAGTGAAGCTGGGCTTGTGCAATTCACGGCAGCTGTCGTGGAAGGCAGCCGGGATTCCGGCTCGAGGTATGTGCTGCAGCGCGTGATCAGGCCCTGCAGGGAATTAAAACCGTGCTCTCAGTGGGAACTCATTTTCTAGGGGTTTTTTAAACAGCTTCTTTAGAAGTGCTTCGTGTCCGTGTGAATTTGGGAGTTTCTTGCACAGAGCTAAGAGACCGTCACTGTGAGCTGCTGAGAAATGAAGACTGGTGTGTGATTCTGGGTCTGGCACAGTTCCCAAAATAGGGAACATTTTGGAAGTGTGGTAGGGAGGGAAGATCTCATCAGGAATGACCCTGGTGAAAGGAGTAAGCCTGGACTCTGCTGAAGGTTGTCCTGATTTAGGAGAAAATTTGTGCAGCCAGGGACGCTGCAGGGCAGCACTTCAACACAGGCTTAGGTCTTGAGTGAGACTTTAAAGTTAAATGCCTGTAGAAATGCTCTCCTGGGGAAGTTTGGATGTGAGCCTGCTCTTTCGGTGTCAGGCTGTGTCCTTTAGTGGCATGCTCACAACGTGCTGGAACGCAGACAAGCTCACAAAGGGTTTGCTGGTGAAGTTCTCTCGGTGATCCTTATCAGCTGGTCCTATGGGTTGCTTTTCTTTCGACGCTGATAAAATCAAGTAACCAAAGACCAAAGAGCTGGAAACCAACGTCAAACCCATCCAATGGTGGTGGTTTCTCTACATCACAAGATAAACCAGCCAAGCTGTGTCATCAGCTTTGTTGTACGTGTGTTGTTTCCTACAATGTCTGAACCCTCCATGAGCCACTCCTTTAAACATCTAAGCTTCCATTTGGAGAGGAAAACAGTGTAAAGGAAAGTTTGTGGTCCCTCTGGTTCCAGGGGAACACAGTGGAAAATATGGCTTTGAGTGTAGCCGGAAAGCAGGAGGCAAAGAACCAAAAAGTGACCAGTTGTGAGCCAGCCTCGGTCTACTGAGGTCTGAGTCACCGGTCCCAAGAGCTTGGGCTGGCCATTTGTGATATGACGGTGAACATTATGAGGAACACTAAATAGCATCTGAGTGAGATCCTATTTACGTTATAAAGCAACATATACCATGGCTGTATCTGAGATGTAACTTGAACTCTTGGTAAAACCTGACTTCTCTAAAAGAGTGCGATTTCTCACTCTCCTTAAGTTGGAAAGACATTTTTTTTTGTTGCTTTCAGTTGCTCAACAGAAAGGGGGAAGGGTGGGGGTGTTGAAATCTGGCCTGTTTTCACCCTACCTTTGGCAGCGGCGGTTTTGATCTCTGCTCTATAACTGTATTTTACAAGCTCACGGAAGCTCATGGACCCAGCTGCCTAAAACTGTTTTCTAAGGGCATAAACCAGCTCTGGAGTCAGCTTCATTTTGGGGCTCTGCTCTCAGTCTCCCAGCACGGATAGATTGAGCTGTGATGGATCGAGAGAGGCCCAACCAGGTTCTTTCCTCCTCATCCTCTACCTGAGCTTGCCGTCTCGGTAAGGCGAGCGGTGGAGCCCAGCAGCTCCTGCACGTGGGTTTATGCTGAGCTGCGACGGCAGAGGTGCTGCCCTCTCTTTGCAGCCACACAAAGCGGTGAAGCACGCCGTGCCTGCAAGGAATTTAGCTTTTTGATCCTCCCTGTCCTAACTGGATGCCTGCAACAGCCCCTGCCTTCTCTGAGGAACTGGATAAAACCAGAAGGCGCTTGGGGGAGAGGCTGGTTTATCTGCTGGGCACTTAGCGCTACTCCAGTTAAGTCATCAGTAATTTCCAAAAGGTCACTGGGATTTATAAGGTTGCTATTTAGGCGTATAATTGGTCTCCTGTTTCTAAGAACACTTATGGACTTTGAGTCCTTAAAGACATTTAATTTTCCATCAGTGGCCTCTGTCATGCAGATCCTGGAAACTGAGTGCCGATGGCTGAAGAGCAAACACTGTTCTCATAATAGGAACTTTCTGATCCTTTCGGCTGCTGCCAACTCCTCCTCCCGTAGCCTGCGGCCCTGAGACGCATCCATTTCTCATGAGCCTCTAATCATAGTTTTGTTCTCAACTGACAGTTTGCTCTGGGAGGCTGTTATGTATGCAGTCGGCGATTTGGTTTCCAGGAGGAAGCTGACACTTCTCTTTCTGTTGTTTATGTTTGTCTCTCTTGTCTTTTTTTTACAGCCAGGGAAGCTTTCAAAGAGGCAGGAAACGTCTTAAGTGGCCACGTAACGATGGGGATGTATTTTGAAGATGATGTCTTGGCTTTGTAAGTTGTTTCTCTTTTTCTTTGGTGAGAATTCAAACGGATCTGCATTTAGCGAAAGCTGATGCCTAGAGCAAGCGTCACTGGCCGCGCTGAGTGTTCAGCAGCAGCTCTAAGCAGCTACGGGTGACTTAGTCCAGTATGGAGACTGGTCAGGACACAGCCAAAGGGAGGTGTAGCCCTGGCTTTGCCGCTGATTTGCAGCCTATCCATGGTCAAATCATTTAGCTCTGTTGAAATGAGCTGAAATTTCCCTTCCTGCTGTTCACTCTGGGTGTTTTCAGTCCTCCAGCTGTGTCAGCCCCCCTGCATCTGTTGGGTTCCTCCTACAAACGGGACCCAACTTTTATGGAGGAAAACACAGGTTGAAAAAAATGATACCCGCTAGCTAGGATCAGTGTGTGAGGAAGGAAAAACAGTTCTGCCCTTCCCCTTCTCTTTCCATCAGGAAGAAATGATGAATTGTTACTGGTCTTCTTCTTTCCTCAGTCCCTTCTCCTTGCTCTGATGGTTGCCTCCAGTTGCCAAGAGCAGCCAAAAGAGAGGCTACTTGTGACTACTTGCAGGCTTTCTTGGCTAGCATTGGACTGGGCATTGTGTCTGGGTGCTGGAAAATGCTTTGAAAGCCCTGAAATAAATGCTGTCTTTCCGTGGAGCTGCCTTGATGTGGAGCAGACGGCCTTTCTGCAGCACTCCGAGACCCTTTGGTCTGATCCAGCTTCCTGGTGGGCACTCACGTGTGGCTGTGAGCTGTTTGCAGCTGCCAAGGATGGGGAAGAACCTACCTCTATCTTTTCAACAGTTGATCTTCCCGTGGATCTTTTTTTTTCTTGAAAGATGTGCTCACCCATTTCCCTCCCCTTGGCCAGAGCAAGACATTACAGCCATTTCCAGACAGAGTTTTGGGGAGCTGCATCCTCTTTCCGGATGAAGAGTGCTGGAAAAATATAGCAGCCTTCCTCCTGCACATGTGGTAAAGGTGAAATCAAGGCTTTCGTGGTCAGTTGATTGAATAAGAGCATCAATTGTGGCCCTACCTTTAAGCCAAATTAGAGCTAATGGGATCTGAGTATGTATTAGTCTTAATTGTGTCATTAAGGGGCAAAGTGCTTTGGATTAGACTGTGAGAGATGCTGCAATGGCTACAAATGCAGCTAGATCCAGAGGGAATCTTCAACTTGTCATGGCATCTAATTTTCATCAGGAATTAGCTATCAAGGCAGAGTTAAAAATCCCAGAAGGTCCTTGACCTGGTTTCCAGGTGTGGGTTTAACAGCCAGTAATGCAGCAGTGAATTATTTTCATTAGTTTCGTATAGATGTGATGCATCTCTAGCGTGTCTGGTGAGGCATGAGCGCTTTTGTGGTGTGTGTGGAGAATAAAAATGAAAGTACCTTGGTCGAACGCCTCTATTCACCAAACTGCTCAAAGCATCGGCCGCAGTTGGGTCTTAGAAGCAAGGCAGTGCCAGGCTTGTTTGTTGCTGGGGCGGGCGACCACTGGGCGATAGTGGGTACAGGAGTCACACCCAGCAGCATCAGGGTGAACAACCTGAACCCCCCAAGCTGAAAGACTTTTCTCCCCTAAAGATCTCAGCCCAACAGAGGAGGGCAGGGTGATCTCACAAAACCAGATACAGATAGAAAAAGCCTGTGTTCCCTCAGCAGGGACATGCAAGAATACACCTCCGTCCTCCTGCTCCAGCCGCAGTCTGCGGCGTGTTCCTGTTTAGTTGGAATTGTTCGTAGAGTTTATGTAGATATTCATTCTGCCAAGTTTGGATTTTGCCTCTGATTTGTGGGTGAAGCTACTGTAGATGGTCATCTTCTCAACTGTAAGTAGAAAGTAAACACTTACAGGAATTCCTTATGCAAGAGCCAGGCTCACTTCCCTTCTTAATAAAAGAAAAGCTATTCTTGCTAAATGCTCAAGGAGGAAATGTTTGTGGCTTCTAGGTCACGGAAAGCTGAATCCCCTCTTCCCAGAGAAAAAGGAATACAAAATACACAAAGAATGTTGTTAGCAAAACTGTTTGCTCAGCAAGCACCTGCTCAGTTGGTAACTAATGGAAAAAAAAAAAAAAGTTAAGGAAGAAATGCCTTGAATGAAGTCATTTATTTCTCAAATAGATTCCTGCCAAGTGTTTGTTTGCAGATGTTTTTGATTTAAATGCAAGTCTCATGTTACCCATCGAATGCCCCTGCTATATAAATAGAAAGCTGTTGTAAGCAACAGTACAACCACTCGCTACCAGTGAGATGAGACGTGATTTCAGGGCGGCTATAAGATGGGGAATTTGTTGGTTTTCTGACAGTATTTAAGAAACTTCCTTATCAAAGGCTGCTGAACAAGTTGATCTGTTTAAACATCAGGAGCAAGAGTCCTTACCTCCTCTGAGAAGTCATGAAGCCAGAGAGTCTCTGTGGAAATTAGAGAAGTTCAAAATCCCTGAATTTAAAAATTTTCTAGGGTTTTACCATTCTTAATTGATTGCAAATACAGGTTAATTTGAAAAACAAGAGAGAGGGAAGTTGAAGACCTTCCTAATAGATCAGAGGGTTCCCAGCCATGACCAGAAGTGCAAAACTGAGCTTCCTCGACTGGGGGAGCTCGGGAGTCTGGGCAGAAAGGAGAAAGCCTAGCTCAGGGCTGGGTTTACAAAGATAAATTTAAAAAGCAGAGGTAGTGCAAAATGAGACTGAAATAGCTCACATAAATCCAAAACCAAGTTTAACAACAGGATTCCAAACATTTGAAGGCCTCAGGGAAGTCCAAGGTCTTTCATTGCTGCTGCTCTTTATCAAGACGTCAGTGCAGATCTTAGGTGCCCCTTAGAAATTTGCAGTGAGTGTGTTATTTCCAGAGAAGTAAGTGCTGTGATGGAGGAAGTGAAAGACCTGCGTATGAGCTAAATATCATGAGCTAAATAATAACATGTAATATCTGCAGTTCTCTCCACTTGCTTTGTTATTGATGACCTAAACCACCAAACACCCAGGTTTTCAAAGGAAGTTTGAACAAATCTCCATCCCGTTCAGAGCTGCTTATTGAAGTGTCCAAACTGAACTTGCCTGAGCAAACCATGGAGGGAAGTGCAATAGATTGTAACATGACTTTTCTATGAGCTGCCTTTCATTAAAAAGAAGTAGTTTGTTCTGCAGTAGGTTGCATCTGTATTACATCTTTCTCCTATGGAGAAAAAAAAAGAGATGGACTAGATGACTTTTGAAAAGGAAATCAAAGGCTTTACACCTCCACAAACCAAAATGTCCTTACACCTCGCTCACTTCCCCAGAAATTCTGGTGTCAGTCACTGAAAAATTGACAGCAGCCTTTGAAAAATGAACTACAGACACCCTGCAAAAAAACTGTTGAGGCAGCTGACTTCCTCCGTCACGCCCTTCGTCTGGGTGCTGACATCTGGAACCTTCAGGACTGAAGTTCCTCACACTTCCAGAAAGCTGCTCTCCCGTCTTGGTGTACCCCCTGCCCTTTCATTGCTCAGACTTCTCCTATTTTTGCTCTTTCTACCTTCTCAGCTTTTCTTTAAATACCCTTGAACCCTCTTAACCAGAAGAACATTGGAGAACAAAGGATGAGCTGGTTTCTCCACCAAGAGTATGTGTGCAGGCTGTGTGTTGCTCTAGCGTGGGGCTGGACTTCAGCAAAATCGCCTGTGTTCACCAAGCCAAAAGTCAGATCTCCTGGAGCTTGTTTTGTGTCGGTTGGTGTCGCTTGGGTGGAATCTAGGACCTTCTCTTTGCTATGGCTTGGGAGGCAGAGTGAAGCTCTGGGTGGATATTTGCACAACCTGACCTTAGGTGTGAAAATGAAAGTCCTTGTCACCATCCCTCTTTTTCAGATCTCGTAAATACGCCGTGTCTCCCCCCGCCCTCCTCCTTGCCAGGAGGGGAGGTAGGAGCGTGGAGGGCATTGCTTTGTCCAAACAGAGCACGCAGGATGTGGTGGAGATGATCAGATATGAATTGCTGGACATTTTTGTAAGTGAAAAAAAAAAGAAGTGTCCTTTTTCCACTGTGGTCATTTGCAGAAGCACTGATTATAGCGCGGAGCTGTGCAAAATAAATGCTCATTGTTTCTATCATGCTGAGTTACGTTTGGTTTTAAATTTTATGGCTTGGATCAGACATTCTGGACAGAAATCTGCTGCTTGCTGTGTGGTCTCATGGGAGGAGACCCCGGGAGCCAATGGCCCGGCTTGTGCTCGTGGTCAGAGACCTGCTGCTGTGGTGGCTTGGCCTCTCGCAGGGTTTGCTCCCTGCCTCCTGCACATGTCTTTCACAGACCAGTTATAGCCGTAACACGTGGAGCTGGGCCGAGCTGGCCGTGCTTCTGCCTTCTCTGCTCACACCCCTTCATCTCAGAGTGCGCAGCTGCTCGTACAGACTTGGCTTGCGATGGGCAGGGTTGGGCGTAGACATCTCCAACATACACGGAGATCCCAGCACCCACACTTGTTTTCGCGCTGCTGGTGTGCAACATGGACCCTACAGCCTTGCTTAGCCCCTGCACCCCTCGTGTAAGAGCAGAAAGTCTAATTTGCTCCTGTTCCCTCCTCCCCATAAACCTCGTCTTCTTGTTTGGATGTCTTGCAGCCAGAAATCACTGTGCAAAACCTGCCCCGCTACTTGCAACTCAGAAAGCCCTTCCTCATCTTGTTCAGCGATGGTGACATCGGTCAGATGGAAAGCAAGGAAATGCTGAAGCTGGCGAAAGGAAGACCCCAGCAAGCGTTTGTGGCTTGCTGGTTGAACTTGTGAGTGTGTAAAAACCTCTTTTCTCCTTTCCATTAGCTCGCTCTTAGCATTTCAGGGCAAGAAAAAAAAACGACTCTGCAATTACTGAAAGCACTATCTAGCTGGTAATATAATTATTCGGTCTGAAGTCATCGTGAGTTGGGAGGTCAGATCATTTAGCGATAATTCGTTATGCGTTCTGGGCAGCTGCAAAATTGCACGACAAAGTAAAATTAGTAAATGTTGAATGGGTTGCAGAAATAATTTTCAGTAGAGTAAAATGTTCTCAAAGATATTTCATGGTAGCTTGACCCTGGCGCTGGGTGTTATTTGTATTTTTTGTCACATGTGGGAGAAAAAAAGTAAATTTGCCCTCCTGCAGTGTCTTATGGTGATTTTTCCACCGGCAGTTAGAGGGAAGCACAACAGGGCAATTACTGGTTGTTGACTGGGGGAAAGAAAGTTTTCAGAAGAAGGGACAGCCAGAAGAAACCCTGTAAGGCAAACTTAAAAAATATTCAAGAAACAAAATGAATCCGGGAGCTAAGAAATAGAAAGTTGTAGGAAAGGAAAGGAGATTTTTAAAAATCTTCCCCTCCCTAGCTGCTTTTTCAATTTTTAGCCTCTGTTTGTTTTGCCCAAGCCCAGAGACACCTCACTGTCTTAATCATAGTGTGCTTTGAAGTCTGGAAAGCGCCTCGCAGTGTGGGCTGAAGTTTAGCTAACGGGGAATGCACGTGTTTTCAAACAGAAGACAATTTGTTTGCCAGTAAAGCACAAGAAACGCGAGCCCCTGGAACTTCCCCACCTACACATCTGCCTTTGCTGCTCTGCCTTTCTGAGAAAGAGCGAGCTGTCCTTTGTCAGCGCAAAACTGCATTGCAGAGGGCAGAATACGGCTGTTGGCTCGGAAAGAGTAGCATAGTCCTAGAGGAGAACCTCATTCCCATGGCCAGAGCCAGCTCAGACCTAGAGCATCGCGCTCAGCCTGAAAATAGTGCCGGAAGGACTCAGCATCTTCGTGTGCTTGCTGTGCCTCCATCTCGATGTCCTCTTTTGGCTCTCTCTGTGTCACCTGGGGAAGTTGCCATCCCAGCTCCTCAGGCTGTGGGAAAGCACCCAGCAGCTGCCCAGGGGCTGAACACAACCCTTTACATCAGCTCCTGCCTTTCCAACCCCTGCGGGCTTGCTGCAGCTGTGGGGCGGTGGCAGCAGCTGGGCTGGAGGGAACTGGTAACTCTCTCTGCAAAGAGAGGCTAACCACAGCGGGCTGCAGGATCTGTCCTGCTCCTCTCTCACCTGTTCTTCAAAATTCATGGTGGAGAACGTTTCACGCTCTCCTACAGTATTTGCCCCAGCTGCTCTTGCTTGAGGTTTTCTTTAGACGTCTAATCTGCTGTCTTCTCCCTCTCCGTTGGACCCTAATGGCTTGCTTAAGGCATTGGGCTTACAAATAACGTGATGAGCTTGTCCCTTAGGCAAAACTGTGCGGTTTTCTGGATGTGGTCCAAGGGCTTTGGTGCTTGCTTGACTCACAGTCCCGTTGTGCTGCCAAACCACTGGTGAGCAAGTTAAATCCCAACAGGAAGAAGACTCCGGTGGGACGCGGGGTCCTGAAGGCGTACTTCACCACCATGCCTTCTCTGCCTGTTCTCGTCTGGGTGAACCTTCATGTCGGGGGTCAGGTATTCAAGTTCCCGTCGGAGCAGCCCGTCACTGAAACGAACATCTTGTCTTGGCTGGAGAAGCTAAAAGCAGGACTGGAGATTCCCAGCAGTAAGTGGACACGCATTGGTAACGTTCCTCAGCACGCACTGTTAGCTCCGCTCCGGTCTGTTTATGAGAAGATGCTACGTGCAATAAATTGTCTGCCCTGGAATTTAATGATGGAAAAACTAGCTATGCTAGTTTGAGCTGGAGAAGTACAAATAGTCCGGCCAGAAGAGAATACCCGCACTCACGAGTTTGGTTCGGAACTGTTTAATGTTCAGAGCCAAGTGGGAATAGTTCTGAATCCACAGCTCTGATAATCCCCAAACCTGGCTGTGCTCTCCGGTTACTGCAAACAGACCTTCTGCAACACAGCTTGCTGATAAAATATCTCCTGACTCTCAGGTGTCAGCCTAAGAAATAGCTGCTCTTTAGGCACCTTCCAGCATTTTTTTTGGACAGGAGAGGATGAGGAAGCTGGTGCTTTGCTGTGGTCTTTGGGACATAAAGGGTTGGCTTGTGCTGTGAAGCTTTTCACTGCATCCCTCCTGCCTTGACAGGCCTGATGGAGCTTTGGAGGAAGGCAGCACAGATGTGCCTTCCTCATGTGTTGTGTGTAGCCGTGGGATGCTACAGGGATTCTACAGGGATCTTGGGAATTGCTGGCTGCCAGCCTGCTCCAGGCTCCAGAAAGGCGATGGGGTGACTCCACTTGATGTCTGTGAACTCTAAAATGAGCTTTCCAAAGGAAGTGTTTCCAAAAGCTGGCGTCAGCCTGGTGGGGTAGGATGTGTGGGCTCTCGCCGGAGCTGAAGACACCATTTCTGACCCGGTGATCGCTGTGAGAACCCTGTGAGCCGGCCGTCCTCCCACGCCTCTTTCCATTGTCACTGCTAAAGGCACTTGGCTGTCACGTAGGTCCCTAGGCAGGGAGCTTAGTTTTCAGGGGTGTCAGAAGGGCAAGCTGATGGCTGAGCAGCTCACTCCACAGCCAAGGGCTGTGCCAGCCACCACAGCCTTCTTCCTCAGGCTTTTAAGTGCTGCAAACCGTGTGATCAGTCTTAAAAGCGTAAATTAACGAGCGTTCTCATGGGACTGCTTCCTCCTCATACAGACAGCAGTCTCCCCTCCCTCCTAATGGTGTCTCAGTAATGCAGTCATTAACAGTTATCTGAGACCCCAGTGAAGCATCCACCCACTGGTGAGCAGATCCCCACTGTGACCTTTGCCGTGGGGGTGTCTGAGGACGGAGGACCCCCGTAGCCTTTCAGGGAGCGGAGCCTTGGCCAGCTCTGGTGAATCTTAATGCGTCCCTGGCTGGTTTAATTGGGTGGTGGTTTTAGTTTTGGAGGAAAGGGGGTGATCTTTACGGAACGATCTTTAATTTTGTGTTCACTGGAAGGGCAAAAAAAGCCATAATTCCTTTGAAAGGGAGATGTCTGTGGAGTGGAGCTGCCTAATTCTTATTAGCATGGGACTGTGCTTGCTTCTCAGGTGCCTTGTCCGAGGAAGACTGGAAACCACCTCTCCCCGCTTACGACTTCCTTCAGATGATGGAGACGGCAGCACCCGAGCTCCCGCTCCACACCTCCCACCACCGTGGAGACTCACCGACGCGGCACCCGCCCGAAAGCCCGGGAGGGGACGCTGCCGTCCGGGAGGAGCCGTCCCAGGAGATGAAGGCAGAGAAAGTTGGGTCCCCTGGGAGGGACCTGCGAGGGACTGCCCCGAGACTGGCGGCAAGGGAGAAGCAGGGCAAGAGACACAGCGAGCTCTGAGAGCTCGGCATCTCCCTGCCTGGGCCAGTGAAGGATGTGGGACAGTGTCCCGAAAACCTGATCGCTTTCCCACCCCTCTGTGAGCCTTTAGACCAAAGAGAGGAGTGCTTTCAGCTGCAAATCACTGGCGAAGGGACAAACCAGCCCCTGAGTCTCCATGTGAGTTCCCTGCTGCAGTGCGTTGGTCGTTCTGCGGTGCCTGTGGTTTCTGATGCCGGAAACGTGTCCATACACACCTTGACTCTCCCAGTTGCTACTGGGATTGCATTTCACAGCAAGCAGCGAGAGCAGATCTGCAGGGAGGCTGCTGCGAGGGAGCTCAGCTCACCCCGCTGCTGGGGGAGAGATGAGGCGAGCTCACCGCGCGCTGGAGGCTCGCCTGCACATCAGACGACGCTGAAAAAGCCAAATCAGCACAGTCCTGCTCTGCAGTTTCTATATGTCTCACACAGGTGCTTCAGTTGCCCCCGAGCAGGAAGCGGTGAGTGATTCCAGGATGAAAAGCGCATTTCTCTCGCTGCCCCGGTGGCAGTAGCAGCTCCACTGATGTGTGTCTGCAAGCCCTGCTCTCAAAAAGCGATTACATCTGCGCTGTAACCGTGTGGAGCTGGGAGGGCAAGCGTGCCACCCGCTCTGGGGCTGCTTAAATTTGCACCTCCTTGTGTTTACACTGGACTTGTGAACCGCATTTGTGAGCGTATTCATCCTCGGGGCTAAGAGGAGTATCTGGTTCAAGCAGTTTTGTTACAGAGCTCAGGTCATCGCGACAGCCGTGAACAAAAATCCACCAGCGAATCCCAAGGGGAGGCAGGTTGGAAGATGGCTTTGTTCAGTGCTGGCGTTTTCTTGGTTGCCAGCCCAGGAGGTTATTTGCAGCCTCGATTTTTCTTTGCTGTCAGTGACAGCAGCGGGGTTGGCGCTTTCTGAGCTGGGGACGGTGCGGGGAGTGAGTGGAAAGATCGACGCTTTGGAAATGAGAGGAGGGAGATGAAGGGCAAGGCTGGCAGCGCTGGGGACAGACCCTGCCGAGGTGGGATGGAGCTGCTTCACATCCGTATCTAGACGAGGAGATGCAGAACCTGGGGAAGTGGCTTTCCAGCCTCTGCCCAGCTCCTGGGGACAGCAAAAGGTCTGGCATTCCTTCCTGGAGGACCTGAGCCTGCAGACCGGCGTGGGACGTGGGCCAGGGAGAGCCGTGTGTTTGGAGGGAAGCTTTGTCTAATCCCACCCATGCCGTGACGATCTTCCCACTCCCTTCAATAAACATCTGTCCTCTTCCACAGCACCACTGAGATGTGCCGAGAGGGTCGGATCCCCCTCCTCACCACTCTGAAGTTACTGGGGAGGGGAAAAATTGATGGTAAGGGACTGCGGAGAGCGTTGTAAAGTCTTTCTTTCTCATCCTGCAAGCAGCCCACATGGTTGGGAGTGTTTTGAAATGCCCAGAAATAGACCATCAGTCCTGGGCGCTCCTTGAAGCCCTTAGCTGAAACACCATTTTTGGACTTAAAGACAGGCTTAGAGCCAAAATGTATATATTTAAAGTCATAAACTTCAGCATGCAGATCGGAGCCTGCCGTGCAGCTGAGTATTCTCAAGGGAAGGAGTGGGTCAGGGCGCAGACAGATCCTCCAAGCGTTCCCGTTGTTCCTCTACTGTATAAGGTCGTTATGCTGCGGGGCTCTGTGAGCTGGATGTCGTTCCTTTCCCGTCCCGTCCCTGATGACGCCACTGCTGCCGTTACGGCATCACTGTCCCACTTGGTGCAGGTGGAGTGCGTTATTTGGGCTTGTCACTGATGTCTTTAATAAATTCTGTCTCGAGTACAGTGAATCTGCGTCTGTCTTGGGTGCAGCACGGTGAGTGGAGAGGCTGGTATGGGACACATCCCTACAGTAATGTTCCCTCAGCCCGCCGAGCTCCACAGCAGAGGGATCCCTTCCTTCAGCAGGGTTTGTGCAAGATGTGGAGGGCTCCTGCATCGCTGCTCTTCTTGGCTGCGCGTCCTTTCTCAGTTGCAGCCCTTCTCTTGCGCAGCATCGGGGCAGGAGCTTGTCACTAGAGGTCAGTGCCACATCTCGGTTATGGCTCCAAAAATTGCTGCCTCTCCCAGCGCTGCTTTATTGATGCCGGAGCGTTGCCACCAAAACGACGAGGGGTTGGGAAGGGCTACCTGGTGGGGTCTTGTGGGGATGCTGGGGGCTGAGGGACCGTTTGCTCCCAGGGGCGGTGGCTGTAGCGAGCCTGAAAGGCTAGGGAGCCCCAGCTCTGCAGACTTCAGCCCCAACATCAACAGTGAGATCCGTCAGCTCAAGCCTCCCAGACGGGTTGGGGTACCAGGAACCCCGAGCCGAGCCCGGGCGCCTGCGGTGACACGGGGAAGAGACGTGTTTGTCTGTGTCCCGCCACTTCTGCCATCAAACTGGGTCACCAGCTGTGTTCGCTGGAGCTGCTCACTGTGAGCGTGGATGCCGGTCAGGGTCCTGGACCACATCAGGATGCACAGGCCTGGCTCTGAGTTTGTTGTTTGGTTTTTTTTAATACGAAATGTCTTTTTCATTGCATAGCACGAGCAGGCATTCGGGAAATCTGTCGAGGCACGTAAGAGCCTGTACAGAGAAAAAATATTAGGGATATTGGGGGCAGCTGGTGGTCTGCATCCCACGGCGTGCTCATTCCCTGGAGGAAACTCAGCGGGGTTTTACGGCCTTGAGTGAGAAGTGAGAAGAAGGAAGGAGAACTCTGGACCTGGGGGTGCAGCTGCGAGGGACGGAGCGCATCCCACCGGGCTTGAGGAGCGGGAGGTCGTCCTGCACGCACCGCTCGGCAAAGACGTGGAAGGCAGCCAGCGGTCGATCGCTGGGAGACTCCATGCCCGTCTACCACTTTCTGTGTCTCGGCGCGTGCTGGTGCTGCAGTGAGACGCGATCATATGGGCACTGGTGCCATCAGCTCTTTTTTTAACCATTTAACACTAAAATAGGTGTCTGTTTGAGTAAACCACAGATCTGTCTCCCTAGATGACCCTAGTGAGGTGCATGCTGAGCTGAAGAACTCGTAGTTTCCTGACAGATACGGTGTTGACTATTTAAGGCTTCAGACCAAACTCCTCTTTTGACGGTGCTTTGTTTCAGCAATGCGCCAAAGGTGGGCATTTCCACGTGCTTCGTGCGCTCTGGGAGCCTTTCAGAAGGTGTTTAGTGGCTGATCAGAAAATAAAATGATGATATAGATGAAAAAAAAAAAAGGATTATGTGCTCGTCCTGGAGAGCAAAACAATTTATTGTCTGAAACAACAGGAAATTTTCTACATGCAGTGGTCTGACTGATGTTTTGCCCTTCCAACCTTCAGCCCTTTGAGCAGAATGAGGACGGTGAAAGACGAGTCCTTGCGGTAGAAGGTGAATTTTCCAAATTAACTGGACCACCGATGGCCACGGTCCCTCCCAGTGAGCCTTGCTGCGTGGCCAGGCTCTCATCTGGCTCTGCCGTAGGGATACAGCCGCAGGACGGAGGAAGAGAAGGCTGTAGCAGGGAGGAGACCGGAGAGGACATTGCCCCCAGGAGGGAGATGCTGCAAGGCAGGAGCGAGGGCACGGGAAGGACAAATCTGCCAGCGATTCCTGGCAGCGCTGCCAGGATGTGAAGCAGGACGTCGACGCGGTGAGCTGGCTTCTGTCTCCTGGGCTCAGCGGTGCCTGGTGCTGCGTGGGTCTGGCAGGGCTGGGGGACGGTGGGGACCAGTTGTCCCATTCCAGGTGGTGGTGCAGCCTGGCAGAGATGCTTTCCCCACCCTCCCCTCCTGCAGGGCCCCGCTGGCACTGACGGAGCCGAGGCTGGGGCTGTTTGCCCGCGGTTACTGGGTGAGGCTGGGCTGCTGAGGCTTTTCTCGACTCACCTTGAGCAGGCGGACGGCCAGACCTCAGGTCACCTTGGGGGCATCCGGTTTTACAAGGGTGGTGCAAACCATTCCGGCACCCAAGGGCTGTGATCCCCGTGCCCTTGGTGTAGCCCGAGGGGGTAGGAGAAGGGTCCCACGGCTCGGCAGCGCCTGGGGTGGTCTGGCATCATCAGCGGGACGCCCTGCCCAGACCCAAACCAGCTCCCCGAGCCCACGTGATGCCCTTGCTGCCTGATTTGGGGCAGGAGCGGTGGCTGAAGCACGGTGGTGGGGTGCAACCTGGGGGGAATCTGGAGACAGGCACACAGGCGTTGGGCCGGAGGTGGGACGGGAAGCGGTCTGTGCCGTGTTGGCACGGCTGGAGGTGGCAGAGGAGCTGCGCCGGGGAAGGGAGGGTACAGGGGCAGGATGGAGCTGGGGCATGAGATAAGGGGTGCCGGCTGGGCGGGATGGGTTTCCTTGTTGCGTAGGGTGGCTCTTCCGCTTCGCACTTCCATTGCTAAAAATACAGCCGTGCTCCCGGTGCAGGCCCAGGGCAGGTACCCGCAGCACCCAGCGCCACGCTGCCCGCAGTAGCTTGCAGGGTGGCCGTGATGGGGGTCTCCATCCCTTCTGCCCCGTGCTCAGCATGGGCAGGGGTTGGATCTGAAGAGCAGCACTGGCTCCGTCCTCCTGGAGCCAGGGATCGCGATGGAGCCGGGATGAGCAGCCCAAACCAGCTCCTTACAGAATTCCTTCTCTGTATTTTCCCTTCCCAACAGAGAGGTGCTCCACCTCCAGCATCTCCTTCTGGGACTACACCCACAGATACTGCGTCCTGCTCTGCCCCCAAACTGGGTGATGCTGGTGACCACACAGGGACCTCACTGCTCGTGCCGCTGACCGGTCAGGGTGACTCTCACACCCAGTGGGTGAAGTCAAAGACCAGGCTGGAAGAACAGCAACCACAACAACGGACCATCCCATGGCAATGGACCATCCTTCACAGCATCTTTCCCTCTCCCCGGAGAGCGGGAGCCCCCAGGGTTCCACGGGACTGGGAAGGGCGTGGAGGTGGCAGGTCCCCCAGCGCCACGTCGCTGGCTCCATTGTTCATTGTTCCTTCTTGGCTCAGCGGAGCCGGCGTGGGGACGGGAAGCGATAAGGCAGGAGAGGGCATCGCTCCGGATCCTGCTCTCCGGCAGGTTATTTCCCCACTCGTCTGACCTCTCCTTAGGTAAACTCAGCTTTTTGCCTCCCTTCGAGTTTGCTTTGCTCTCCCACACTCATCCAGCACGGCACGGGGCCCAGGGAAAACAGCGCGGCTCTATTAATAGCCTGTGGGGTTGCCAAATCCCTTCTGCGTGTTGAAAGAGCGGTGGTGGCTGCAATACCATGATTCAGCCCTCGGTGGTAACACAGGGGCCGGTTCCCCGGTGAAGTTGTGCTGGGAAGGCTCCCAGCTTGGCTCCAGCCCTGGAGGGCGATGCTCTGCTCTCCGGTGGGACGGGGAGGTGGGGAAGGGCCTTTGCTCCATCGGCTGGGGATTTCTTGGCTTGCTTGCAACACAAATAGCCGTATCACTAAACTTGGTGGTGTTCCTCTCCGTTGGCAGCTGCCCGAGCTCACGGGCTGGACTCACTCTGCCCGTGGACTTGCAAAGAGTAAAAACTGGGAACCCCAGTGAGGGCAAAACCATGGACCCATCACTGCAGCTTCTGGCATCTTGGGGATGAAAGCCATGGTGTCCCTGGCCCAGCCTTGCTCCGTGAGTGGTCCTGTCTGGAGGAGAGTGGACATCAGAGCCTCTCGGCGCAGTGCATGGAGCATCTCCTCAGGCCTCTGCATGAGTTTCAACTCTTGGGGTCTTTTCTCCTGCAGCTTGTGAGTCACCCATGTTGGAGAGAGGGAGCTTTGGAGGGCTGAGTCTCTGGGTGACCCTCTCTGCACCCTGGACCTGCTGCGGGGAGATGGGTGGGAGAAGTGGCCCATGGGGAGAGGTGGGATCCTGGCCACGGAGGTACCGCGGGGCTGCGTGAAGGATGCTGCGGCTGGGAGAGCTCAGCTTTGCACCGCGGTGAGCGGAGGAGGGAGCCCCAGCTGCGAGCAGGGCCGGGCACTAACACCAAAACAAATATTTGGAGAGGCGGTTACTGCCCAAAAATAACTGCAAATGCTGTCGGGAGCAAAGCTGGAACAGCATCCGTGGGCAGCGGCCAGAGTCCCCCAGCCCGCAGCAGCTCCCAGCACGGGGGACAGAGGTAGGGCAGGGACACAGCCAGTGCCTGGCCATTTATTACCCTTCCTGCGGGGGTCCCTGTCCCCAAAAATCTGCCCAAACCTGAGCACAGCAGGGCCGGAGCCAAGGCAACAGCCCAGCCTCATCGCGGGGGGAGCCAGATGTGCTGCTGGCAGCTGCCCGCGAGCCGACCGCACAGATTTTCACCCCGCCGTGAGACGTCAGCTTGGGGTCCGGGTCACTTGGGAACTGTCTGAGCTCGGAGGGGACAAGGGGGTGACCATCCCCTCCCCAGTGCTCAGGCAACCTGATTCCCCGGGGACTGAGCTTCCCCTGGGCGCTGGGGTGGCTCACAGGGACACGAGGATCCCGGCAGAGTCGTTCCGACGGAGGGTTTCCACTGGAAAGCCAATGTGACAACCACAGGTTTCAACTGAGCTTCAGCCCTGTCCTTGCCGAGCACCCAGGTGGCCCCAAATCTTGGCCCTGAGTCCCCAGTCCACCTGGGGTGGGACACATGGGAAGAGCTGACGGTGGCTGTCACGGCTCCTAAAGCTCCGTAAAGCTGAGCAGGCAGCGGCGAAAGGCGCCCAGGACGTCGGGGTGCAATTCCTCACCGCTGCGATGTGCCCGGAGCCCTAATCCTGCCTCTTCCTGAACTGTCCCCAGCTTCCACGGCTCCCTCTTCCTGAGCCTGATGTCACAACCCATCTCCCAGGTGTGGGAACGAGCTAAGGTGACACCGGGCTGTGAACAACTGTGGTTTGACCTGCTGGCCACTGTCCCCTGCCGTGGTCCCCACCCTGGTGGCACTTCTCCTTCCTCCTTGTGCTGCTTCATTTCTTCTTCTCTTCCAAGGAGAGATTGAGCTCCTCACCAGAGCCTTCCTCACCAGGGATGCACTTTTGAGACCTTAATTATGTCCAGGCAAAAGCTGTGACGCCACATCAGCACTGGGTGTGACATTCGTGGTTGCTGGGTCCCACCCGGCTTTCGGGCAGCGCCGCTCCGTGTTCCCACTGATCTCTGTCCCCAGAGGATCAGGAAAACCCAGAATCCCTGAAGAAAAAGCCACCAGAAACCCAACCTGTTTGTCCGTCCTTGCTCCATGATTCGCAGTGGGGTTTGAGCCGGGACGTTTGTGGCTGTCAGCTCGGCCACGATGCCACAGCCTCGGGCGGTCGGACGTTGGAACAGGGCTCGGACACCGGTCCCGAGGGTCTTGGAGGTCCCAGCAGCCATGCTGGGGACAGGTCACCTTCTGCGTGGCACCCTCACAGGCCCTGAAGACACCAGGATGGCCATCTAAGGCTGTGTCTGCAGCAGAGACCAACAGCAACAGGGCAGGGCAGGACGTCCAGTTCTTTCTCCCAGTTTGCAACTGGTGGATGTGGGACTTTCAGCATCAGAGGCAGGAGCATCCCTCCCTCCCTGTGCCTGGTTGTAGAAGGGCTGGGATGCCTGGTGGGGACAGTCCCCAGTGCTCGGACTGGGCAGACGGGGATCTCCCTGGGAGCGGAGAAGGTCGGGACAACGCCGGGCAAAGCCGTGGAGAGTGAGACGGGAGGGCGGGCGCGTGATTCAGGCTGTGTCACTCCGGGGCAGCGCTGCACCGGCCGGAGGAAATCCCTCTTGATTCACAGCTTGGGAAGTCCTGTGGCTTTATCGGGACCGCGCTGACCCAGCGATGCCACCCCGCAGCCAAGAGGGCTCTCGGCGACGGGGCACGGCCGGACGCCGGCGGCTCTCCCCGGCTCTCCCGCAGCCTGGCCGCGAAGGACACGAGACACCGGCGGCCACGCACGGGTCACCCAAGTGACGCATGGGCTGAGTAACAGAGAAAGTTTTTTCACCAAGCGGGATTTCTCTCGTCCTTTCTCACAGCAAGGAGCACTGCAGGGTCCGTTTTAAGACCTCCACTCCAGCCGGGACGAGATCTCAGCTATTTTACTTCATCGCTGCCCTCCGATTCCCAGGGAATGGGAACGGCTTCACATCACAGCCCGGCCGTCCCCGGCTCCCCGTGGCAAAACTCCAACCATTCCCCTGGCAAGCCGTGTCCCGCGGTACCGGGGGAGCGGGGCCAGCTGGCTGCTCTCCCCAGCCTTTCCCCCGCGCTGACGGCCCCAGCGGCCCAGGGGGCTCTGGGACGACACCCCGCCACGTCCCCCGGCCCCGCAAAGTGGGTTTCCCACCCGTGGGTACGTCCCCGGCTAGACGCCGAGCTCCTTGCTGCGGGGCGGTGGTCCCTTTGGAAAGGGAAAGGGGAATTTAGGGGGGCTGGGTCGGCTCTTGGGGGCTGCCGACCATGTCTGCCCGAGGTTGCTCTGACTTGCCCCGTCCTTGGACTCGATCCCTAAATCCCAGCTAGCGTCTGCTGATGGAGACAAGCTCCAAAGAGACCTTCAGCGTGAGCCAACGGGACCAGCCTTACATTCCTCTCCCCAAACAGCTCCCAGAGCAGATCTGTGTTTTTTAAGGATGTGAGTTAAACCCGTTTAATCACAACCCTCCTGCTCTCCATTTCCTTTGGACCTCCTTGACTTTCCATGATTTTTTTTTTTTTCTTGAGCAACATCCCTCCGAGATCCTGAGGATGGTTGAAAATTGAGTCATCGGCAGCGAAGGACGACTTAGCCCTGCTCTCCTCGTTCCCGCGCCGCGGGTCTTCCCCGCTCCACCACGCTGCGACGAGTTGCCCCAGCTCTTTGCCCAAGCCCTTCCATCTTCTGCTTGAGGAAGGAGGTATTTTTCTTGGACCTAACGGTTAGATCCCCTCCGTTTTCTTGCCCAAATAGAGAAAGGTATTTTTCTTGTTCCTCCCAGCCTGCAAAATCCAGCTGGCAGTGGGCTGATGACGCTGCTGTCATTGTTTTATTCCCTGCAAATCTCAGCTCTTGCTAATTGCTCTTCGCTCTCCCGGCCGTTGCCGTCTCGCCGTGACCTCCGCCTGCCCTGCCGCCGATGTGATGATGCCCTTTGCACCGGGGCTGCCTGGGTTTTTCCAAACCGTAGCGGCCGTTGGTCTGCGTTGGGGCCCACGAAGCGGGGTTGGACACGCTGCAGAGCTGACGGGGAGTCTTCAGCCCACTCCTTGTCCCCCTCCATCCTGGATGTCCCCCCGTGTGCCAGCCCCTGGGATGTGGCTCCCTGTGGGACGCAGCCCTGTTACGGACCCCCTACGAGGACATGTCAGAGGCACTCTACGAGGGACGTAGACCCTCTGCAAGGGTGAGGACCCCGCAATGACCCCCTACAAGGACAGGGACACCACAGGACCTCCCTGAAAGGACAAGGATCCCCTATAAGCACAACAGCACCCTAGAGGGACTTAGACCCTCTGCGAGGATTAAGACCCCATGATGACCCCCTAAAAGGACAGGGACACCACAGGACCCCTCTGAAATGACAGGGACCCCCTATGAGGCACCCTACAAGGGGCTTAGCACCTCTGTGAGGATGAGGACCCCACAATGACCCCCTATGAGGCCAGGAACCCCTCTATGAGAACAGGGACCCCTATGCCAGGACAAGGACCCCACAATGGCCCCTAAAAGGACAAGGACACCACAGGACCCCCCCCCCAAAAGGACAGGGACCCCTATGAGGCCAAGGGCACCCTACAAGGGGCTTAGACCCTCCATGAAGGTGAGGACCCCACAATGACCCCCTACGAGGACAGGGACATCTCTATGAGGACAAGGACCCCACAGTGATGTCCCAAAACGACAAGGACGCCATGGGGTCCCCCTGCAAGGACAGGGACCTCCAAGGAGGGCACGGTCTGCTCTACAAGGATGGGGACCCCAAAGGTGTCCCCTGTGAGGTCCCCTGTGAGCACCGGGGGGCTGCCAGCATCAGTCTGCTCCCAGAAAGGCACCGGCGAGCCCGAGCAGGGGCAAAGGGCAATTAAATAAAATTTGAAAAATGCACCGGGCGCCGCAGCGCAAAGGCAAGGCTCAAAGCAAACAGGCACCCACAAGAAGAAATCCTTCCCGGCTTAGCGTGTCCTTCTAAAAACTCAGAATGACTTCAGAAAAATGTGAGAAAACATGAGCTGCTCCCCTGCGAGAGAGGAGAAAACAGAGCAAAGCAGCGACGTGAGGGTGTTTGCTGACCGAACCCGCGTCTTTGCCCCGGCAGGGGATGGGGACCGCGCTCCCAGGACCTTTGGGTGGGCTGGATGGAGATGCGGGGACATCAGCAGCAGACATCTCTGAGAGCATCGCTTCCGCTGCCTCGTGAAGATAGATTATTTATTATCAACTCTGCAAATCTTCGTGAGCCGTTCTAATAATTACAGCACATTCATCATAGTAATAAATAATTAAGAGAAGCAAGAGCCTCTTGCGTAGCTATTCGAGAAGCGTTTGGCACGGCGGGAGGCGCGGCTGTTTGAAGCCGAGCCCAGCTGCTCCGCGGGACGGCCGTAACTGGTGCTGGTGGGACGCACCGGCAGGAAAACGCCGTGGCCGGGAGGAAGAACTGACCCCGGCGCCCCGGCTTGAGCAAGAGGGAAAATGCTGAGCAAGCCGCCCCGGGGAAGGATGCTCGGAGGGAAGGATCTCTCCGAGGGGGTAACCGGCTGCTTGAACCAGCGGATGGCCTGCCCTGGATTTCCTGGTATTTGGTTTTGACTCCCAAACCCTTCTCAGAATTGTCAGGGGCTCTGCGTTTTGCTGTCCCGGGATGCTCCCAACCCATTCCCAGCAGCAGGAAGCCTCCAGCTCCCAGAGCGTCTTGTGGGGAGCGCTGGGGTTTCTGGGCTTTGTCTGCCAAAGCTTGAGAAGGCAAAAGGCGACAAACGGGGGGCTGGTGGCAAAATAATCCCTGCAGAGAAACCTTCTGAGCACAGCCATCTCCAATGGCCAAACGCACCAGGATAGAGCTGGGAAGACTTTCCCCTGCCCTCTCTTCCCTTTTCCCTTTCCCTTTTCTCTCGTCCCCGGTCTCCATCCCTGTTTGCAGAGCTGCAGGAGGCTTGCGTAGGCTTCATGCTCCTTCTTGTCCACATCATGGACATGGTTCCCGCATCAGAATCATAGAATCATAGAATCTTAAGGTTGGAAGAGACCTCCAAGATCATCAAGTCCAACCATCAACCCAACACCACTGTGCCTACTAAACCATGTCCTGGAGTGCCACGCCAACGCGTTCTTTGAACACCTCCAGGGATGGTGACTCCACCACTGCCCTGGGCAGCCTGTTCCAGTGCCTGACCACTCTTCCAGTAAAGAAGTGTTTCCTGACATCCAACCTAAACCTCCCCTGCCGCAACTTGGGGCTGTTTCCTCTCGTCCTATCACCAGTTATTTGGGAGAAGGGACCAACACCCGCCTCCCTACACCCTCCTTTCAGGCAGTTGTAGAGAGCAATGAGGTCTCCCCTCAGCCTCCTCTTCTCCAGACTGAACAACCCCAGTTCCCTCAGATGCTCCTCATCAGTCTGGTGCTCCCGACCCCTCACCAGCTTCGCTGCCCTTCTTTAGACGTGCTCCAGCACCTCAACGTTCTCCTTGTACTGAGGGGCCCAAAACTGCACACAGGATTCGAAGTGCAGCCTCACCAGTGCAGAAACAAGAGATGGTGATGGCCTTGCTGGGAACAGCCCCGAGGGACCAGGGGATGTTGGGGACAGCAGAGCCCTGGGGTTTTGGAGGAAGCAGCACCACTCTTGCAGGACACAAGAGGTTTCGGAAACCAGCACCTGATGCGATTGCTCCAAGACCCCAACAACTTCCTCCCGCAGCTCCGTGGACCCCTCGCCAGAGCCCCTCAGCCACGGCGGGGCCATCCCTGCCTTCCCCAGGCGCGGGTTTGCCGAAAAGCAAAAGTGCTGAGACCTCATCCTGGCCGAGCTACGGCTCGGTCCGGCCTCCGCAAGGCCCTAAACGAGCATTTCCCAGCCCCCCTTGGCTGAAAAAGGTCTTTAGCGGAGGAAATAACAGCTGCTCACGACAAATAAATGTTCTCTCGTGTATACACCCACTCAGCACGACAAGCTCCATCGCTCTCCGTGAGCCGCGCAGCCAAAACTCCAGTAGCACGAACGGCCGGGGATAAACACAGGCAAACCAACCAGCCCTGGAATGGCCTCTTGTAAACACAGTTGCTTCTCTTTTTAAGTCTGTTCAAAACGCTGTCTGCTTTGAGGTTTCACATCTGTCCCGGCCGACGCCATCTCCTCCTGCCCCCCTCCACCTACAGAGAGAGAAAACCTTGTCCCCGGCGTGGTACTGGGGATACTGGGCTCCCAGTAAACGGCATCCTTAGAGGTTTTTATCCATCCTGATTCTGCTGTGCTGCTTATTCGGCATCTTCTAGGTGGTTTCGAGGGCTGGAATTACAATAGCTGAGGAAGATCAGCGAGGATGCTGGGCCCGGAGCAGATTTGGGGACAGTGGTGGCGCAGTGAGCTCTGGGAGTTTCTCCCGGTGCCATTTTGGTGCCTCTGGGAAGAGGGTGAGGAGGTGGCGAGGAGCAGAGCCCTCCTCCTGGGCATCCTGCCTGCTCCCCACACCCCAACTGAGCAAAGAGCCGTAGAATCATAGAATCACAGGAGGGTTTGGGTGGGAAGGGACCTTTCAAGGCCATCCAGTCCAACCCCCCTGCCAGGAGCAGGGACATCTCCAACCAGATCAGGTTGCTCAGAGCCCCGGCCAGCCTGGCCTTGAACGTTTCCAGGGATGGGGCATCCAGGGACCGTTGGTCACTGAAGAAGCTGCCAGCACTAACGGTTCTCTTGGCGGCAGCCCCACAGCCCAAAACCCCACACGGATTTATGGTCCGAGCTGCTCCGAAACCCTGGGACCTTTGCTCTCCTCCTCGCGCGAGCTCGGCTGGTGAGGCTGCTGACGGGGTCCTGTTTTTAACCCAATAAATGAGGTTTGCCGGCGAGGTCACACGCGGGGCAGAGCAGTGAACGACCCGCCACGCTCAGCCACGCCTCACTACTTTTACTGCCTTTCCGAAAGCCGGATGCTTGACATGAGCTTGACAGTGTTTAGTCTCTTGTTTTTGAAGATTCAGATCGTTTCGGGAACTGCACCAGCGCTGGCAGATCGGCCGCGTTTCCCTGCGGATTTGATGGGCGCAGACATTTCCACATTTCAGGGAAATCCGGTTAAAAAAAGCAGCTCGGCCTGAGAAAAACGTGCAGTTTCCAGAAGCCTCCCCCAGCGACGTTGCCCACCTCGGGCTTTCAAGCAGGGACTCGACGTGTCCCTTTTGAACCTCTCGTGGTTCCTTCGTACCCCCACGGCAAAGCCCGTGAGCACCGGCGAAGCGTGGTCCAGCCCTTGCCGATGGCTTCTCCCGCCCGGGGCAAGGCGACGCGTCTCCCTTCGGCGTTCGTCGCCTGTATAACGAGCGGCGAAAGCGAATCTGTATTATCCCACCCCTCATCTGGATCCTCCTAAGGGAGCGAGTGCCCAACCCACCACGCGCACGCATCGCCGCAGCCGTATTTTTAGCTCCGCATCCCAGTTGGGTTCGTCAAACTTTCCCTCCTTGTGTTTTCAATCAGGCGTAGATCATCTCCGAGCTCTGGATAGATTTTTCCCAGCCCGTCCGTTGTCCTCTTGGTTGGCTTTTCTCACGGCAGCACGTCCCAGAAACGGAAGGGAAGGACCCCGGGGGGCTCTGCTTCCTCCAGCCCTTCCCTTGTATGTATCTTTTGACTCAAGGATGGTTTGGGGACCAATCTTCAATCTTCTGGGCCTTGGCATCCTGGGGCCCAGCGCCATCCCCGGCGTCCTTCACCTCAACCGTCGCGGCGCATCCAGCTCCGGCTGCGGGGAGAAATGAGCCCGCAGGAGCTGTGGGTGGCGGGATGGTTGCATCTCCATCCCGCATTCCTCCCTTAGGCACCAGCTCCCAAAGCCGCTGTCAGGTCCCAGGGAGGGACAGAGACCCAGGAGCCAAAACGCCAGCAATTCAGCCACTTTTGGGGAAAACTGGGATGAGATCTTCACCCTCCTGTGATGCTGCACCAAAACCCAGAATGAAAATAATCGTTGTTATTCATATATCGGCAAAAAAACCTGGAAATGTGACTGCAGAGCCTGCTTCTTCCCAGGTCTGGTAACGATAGGGAATGGGCCACAAATTCCTCATTTTGGGTCTCGGTGTCAGACATCAGGCTCTGATTTTACGCCGATGATGTTTGGGGTCCCCCAGCAGCCTTCCTGGAAAGGGCTGACAGCCTTTCTTACCGGGCTGAAAGGTGAAACGCAGCCTGATTTAAACTGCAGGCTCTTCCCTCTGGGGATGCCGTAGGAGGAAAGTGCTTGGTGTAGGTCCCCGATGGCCAAAAAGGGGCCTGGTGAATCCGGGAAAATGGGGTGACCCCAGGGACCCGGAGGAGCTGGGAAGGTTTCACGTTAACACCCGGGGATGCAGAGATGGGAAACCAGCTGCAAAAGCAGGAGGCAGCTACGGTAAAGCCAAAGGCTTCTCCTCTCTTCCCCGCCGCGGGGAATTGCCATCAGCTCCGACATCCGACGCCGAGGTAAGGCCTGGCACGGCTGCAAAGCTGATTTGGGAGCCCGGCCACGCCGTCTCCCCTGAAGTCACTTCCTTGCCTAATTCGTTAATCCGGTTTAACAGCGATCGCGCCGCGCGCCCTCCTGGCGATGGGCACGCTGCCCATCCCCTGCCCGGAAACGCTGCCGCCTCGGGGCTCTGCTTTCCTTCCAGCCTCCCGAAGGAGCGGGCCAACAATCCTGGAGGAGCTCCGCAGGGATGCCCGTGGCCTCGGCACGCACCACATCGTGTCACCCACCTCCGCAGGCTCCTCTCCTTTCTTCTCTACTCTCCAAAATGCCCGTTTTCCCTAAAACATTGCATCGTATCGCCATCGTTTCCCTTCCAAACCATGCGGAGAGGCAAACGCCGGCCTCCCCGCTGCTGTGGGGTGCAACTGGGAGCCACTCCCAGACTGGGAAGGGATCCGATCCCCTGCACCCCACAGCTCCCCGCTCCCTCCGGCAGCCGCGGAAAGCCCCTCTCCGTTTTTCAGCAGTCTGGTGGGCATCAGGGGTGGCTTCTCCCTCGCTTCTCTTCACCAGCTCTTGGTTTCCAGATGGAAACGCAGACGTAAAGACCCGCCTGGCGCTTTCTTGCGCCGGCAGATTTCCGCCTCTGCCCCACGGTACGGAAATAAAAAATCATTAAGGGCCGGCACAGACGAGGCAACGACTCTCGGCATCGTGCGTTTAAGCCGAGGAGACGTCGATTGAGCTGAAGAGAGGGAAATTAATTTGGCTTTCGTCATGGCTCCTGCGTGACGCTAATAAAAGCGGCGTTTTTGCGCAGGCCATGGCTGAGGATGCAGCAAGATCCACGGCACTACTTGCAGAGCTCTAATTAACGTGCTTTTCTCATCAGCAGCAGGAGCGCTGATTGCTTTTTTTTTTCATTTTCTGGGTAAGGAACTCGTCTCTGCAGGACACGTCATGGCAAAGAGAGTTGGGTCTCAGGAGGCTTCCTCTCCTTGCAGGCACCGAGCCTCTCCCTGCCTCACAACCATTTCAATATTTTTGTTTTTGCATTAAATTTCAGCCAAAATAATTTCCCTGACCCCACTTGCCAGGGTTGCTGTCCCTCACTGGGGACAGCTCGCACGAGACCATCTCCTCCGCAGCGTGGCCCCAGCGGGATGGATGCCGGGAGGTTGTCTCCCAGCCCCGCGTTTCCTGACGAGGAGCCATAAACCTCCCAAAAAAAACCAAGCAGCCAGCAATTAGCGGTCAGCAGCCGAGCTGGCGGCCAGCGGGAGCGGATCCTCGGAGGGAGAGGAGCCGGGAGCATCCCGCCTTCGGGTCGTCCCCTGTGTTGCCATGGGTGGCCCTGGGTCCCCATCCCACCGGTGCCACACGGCTCGGTGGGTCCATTTCTGCAGGCTGTGACCCCCCTCTGCCATTTCCAACATGATTTTTTTTTTCTCCCCTTTCTTTTCATCTTTTGCATGCCAAGCAGCCCCTCCCTCTGGCTTCGAAGAGGATTTGGCAACCGGTCCTGAAATTCCAGTGTGAGCAACCAGGTCACGACCATCTGAAGAACCAAAACGCGCGGACCCGCTGCTCTTCCCAAAGCTTTTTGCTCCTTTTCAAGCCCAACATGAAAGGTGTGTCCAGCCCTCAACCCCCCCAAAAAATGCCTTTGCCACCACCGTGTGCCCGGACAGGGACAGAATTCGGGAGGGGGCAACCGTCACCTCCGAGTGGCTTGTGGGCATCTGCCAAATCTGGACACCCAGTGCGGAGGGGAATCCCAGCTGTGAGGGACATCTCCCCACCCCAAACCCCCCATGTCCCGAAACTCCCCAGCCGCAGGGTGCTGCCAAAAACCCGCCGGCGGGGCTTGAGCAATAGCAGCCCATGCCTGACATCTGCCCACACGCATTTCAGGGGCCAGTAACTTCCTGTGGATATTGGCTGCCTGACAAAAGTGACATAAATCCTATTTTTTTTTTTTTTTTAGGATGAGTATTATTTATTTTTCGGTGTTAGAACAGGTAGGAGCTTGGCCTGCCTCTCCCTGGCTTCGGGATAGACAAGTTTTAGGGAAGAGCTCAGAGTATTTCTGTAGCTCGGGGGCCAGGCAGCAGAGATAAGGCAAAAAATGCCACAATGCGTCCATAAAACAGTTTCTTTTCACTTTTTTTAGGAAATTGCAGGCCAACGTTTCCCCTCCCAGCCTCCCCTCCTGCCCTCTCCCCCCGTCCCCGCGGCTCCATCCCACCGATGCTCCAGGCAGGCGTCACGGCCGCGCCGGGAGCCAGCGCTACAGGAGATGCGTCCTCAGCACGAACCCACACACGATTCAGCAGGCTCCTTGGAGACACATTTATTATTTAAATAACAATATATTTTTTTTTTTTTTCACATCACCTCAACTACCGAACCGCAGAAGAGCTCCAAATCTCGGCGCCTCCGGGCTTTTCCGAGCAGGGCTGCAGCTTTCCAACAGGCAGCGAGACGCCCCGCTTGCGACAGCACGCCGACACCGTGCTCGTCGGACGCGGTCTCGTTAACGGCCTTGGGACAAAACCAGTTCGCCCGTGGGGTCGGATGCTCCAGAGCCCCGATGAGCAACGGGCATCCCGCAAAACGAAACAGCGGCGCCGAAGGACGCTGCCCCACGGGGCAGGATCGATGACCTGGATGTTTCTGCACTTGGGGTTTTTTGGTTTTGTTGGTTTTGGGTTTTTTTTTTTGCCCAAATCAAACCTCTAGAGAAGCAATGCCCCCGAGGAGGTTTGTCCTCTGTGCCAACCCCAAACCCATCAGCAGCATCGCCCTGGATGGGCGTAAAGCGCATGGCTGTGACCGAAACCTCTCGTTCCCTGCTCGGGCTCTTTATTCCTTTTGTCAGCTCCTCCACAAACTATGGGGCAAAGAAAATTGCAAAACGGGAGCTCAGGAGGGGCCACACGGCTCTGCTGCCCCGGTGCCCTTCATGCTGGAGCCTAAAGTCTCTAGGGGCAGGGGACAGAGGGACAGACGCATGCACACAGACCTGATAAATTGCGTTCCTTCGGGCAACCAGCCCACCATAAATCACTCACCCATTTTGTCCCACCATATTTTTGACCCTGTGAGAGACCGCACCGGCTTTCCAGGGGCTCCCCAGCTACGCGGTGACGCTTGGCCGGGCCGCCCACCCTGCAGCAGATAGGTCTTTACGGGCTGTAAGGCAGAGAGCTTCGTTAACGTCTGCCGGGGCAGATGTCTCCTGGAACGGCCAACGGATCTACGGCCCGCAGGGCTCCAGCCGCGCGGCCAGTTTTGTCTTTGCGGGGGACGGAGTCCGTCTGTCCTGGCTCGCAGGGGTCACCTGGCAGCACAGCACGGAGCGCATGAAGCGCAGGACCGGCGGCCTCAGGATGGCGAAGACCCAAGGGTCGACGATGGAATTAATGGAGAGAAACCGCAGGGCTAGGAGGTCCCAGCTGTGGTTCACCTCTTCCTCGCTGAACTTGTTCACGTAGGCGCGGATCTGCAAAACGCGACAGGAAGAAATAATGTCATAGAACCACAGAGTGACAGGATGGTTTGGGTGGGAAGGGACCTTCAAAGCCCACCCAGCCCAACCCTCCTGCCAGGAGCAGGGACATCTCCAACCAGATCAGGTTGCTCAGAGCCCCGGCCAACCTGGCCTGGGATGTTTCCAGGGATGGGGCACCCACCGCCTCTCTGGGCAACCTGGGCCGGTGCTCCACCACCCTCAGAGTAAAAAATTTCCTCCTTCCATCTAATCTGAACCTACCTCCCTCTATTTTAAAACCGTTACCCCTCGTCTTGTCACAACAGGTCCTTCTAAAGAGCTTTTCAGGTCTGGACTTCCAGGATCGGGCCCCCCAGGCAACTTTTTGGGGAGCTTTGGGCTGCCACAGCACACTTTCTGCCCCCACCGGTTTAAACGAACTCCTTGCTAACGAAGGAGCCAGGCCTGTGCTCTGCTCTCAGCACGCAGCGAGGCTTCGTTTCGCCCCGACGCGATTAAGCCGGCAGCTGCTTAAGGAAGTGGCGGGTCTCACCTTGAAAACCACGCCGGAGAAATAAAACGTGCAAGACGGAGAGGATGCGGGGTGCCGGAGCGCTCCGGTCCTTCCTGCAACGTGCCGACTCATAGCAGCTTACGGAGCTTCCTGGAAGGGTGACTCAGCACTCCTTACTCATATGGGTCGAATGGCCACCCCCTCGTTTCGGGGGAGAGGGGATGCTCGGGTGGGGACAGGAGCTGGGGGCACGGGAGATGTGAGCGTCCCTCCTTCGGACGGGATTTATTCGGGTACCGCCCAGGGACGGTGTGTCCCGGGGCATAAGGTGGCCACGGTGCAGCCGGTACCCACCAGCGCAGCACTTCTGAGGGCAGCCCGAGACTCAGGGAAATTTTTTTTTTGGGGTGGGAGAAGAAAGATTTTGTGATGCCGTGGCCCGACGCTCGCCGGGCTGCTCCTCGGAGGGCGGCTGCGGCCAGAAGAGAAAGTGTCAGATGGCACCGGCAGCGTTGGGCGGCTCGGTTTGAGACGCTGCCAAAACGCAGCCCGAACGCAACCCCGGAGGGGAGCCGGGCGATGGGAAAAGAGAAGCTGGCTGCGCTTCTGGATAAGAATATATCTGCTACCGCAGGGCCCAGGGGATCCCCACCAGCGGCGCTTTCCCATCCCGGCCCGCCCCAAGCGCACCGAGCGGCCCCGCTTCCCAACGACCACGGCACCCAAACCCCGGCTTTTTTTGGGACACGGGGAGAGGCGCCCGTCACACGTGGGCCCATCAACGGGAGCTGAAGCATCTCTCAAGACGTTGTCTGGCCCTGGAGATGCTCGCGAGCGCCTGGACGTCACGACTTTGTCTTTTCTCTGTCTCAAAACCCAGGCAGCCCTGGCTCGGCTGCAGCCCGTGGTTATTTTCTTTTCCCTTGGGAAAAGAAAGGGAGCACGAAGGGAAGGTAGCAGCGTTTTATTTAACTCCACCAGCACAAAATTAGCGCTGGCTGCGCTCCCAACCTTGGTGGGGCTCGCTTCTAATGGGAACAAAATGACCTCCCGCCGCGCACACGGGCATGGAACACGAGTGATTCCGGAGTCCGCGATCCCGCTGGCGTACCACGGCTTGGATGGGCGCAAAGCTCTCCCCCAGAGCGGGGAGAGCTCTCTCTCCTCACTTCTCACCTGGCTGCAGCGTTTCCACCCCGGGTTTCTGCCGGAAGCCTCGCACACGGATGGGGCATGGGATGCGGGCACGATGCTTGGGATGAGGGACGCTGTGGCCCATGTGTCGGATCTCCGTACCCAGCAACCGCCCATCTCCGTGCCCGCGCCCCGGTGCTGTCGCGGAGGAGCGGAGATCGTCTAACGGGGAGGTGGGTGCTGCCTGCCCGCATCTCCGGCTCCATCCTTCCCTCTTGCCATGGAAATCTGGGATAACTGCCCGCCCAGCACAGATCCAGCCCGGCGGCATCTCCTTCATCCCCACCTTTGGATGCTGAATTTCTTGGCCCATCACCCCTCACACCTCCACCGTGAGCACTTGGCTCCTGGGAAAAGTGGTCCAGGAGACCCCTACCCCAAACCCTGCCTGGGCCATGCTGCCTGGCCTGGGAGGAATGGGAGGGTACCCCTGCTCCTGCCACCCCATGAGCTGCCACCCCATCCTTCTGCCACCCCATCCTGGCACTGGGGATATGGGAAGCCGGTTCTCCCAGTTCCCCAAGGGATGTGCCTGGAGTTCGTGGCAGAGCTGGGGTCTCCCAGGCTTCAGGAGGATCCAAGCTTTGACCTCAGCCCTCCAAGTTTAGCAGGGAGCCTTATAAAGGGAGGGAGAGGAACAGGGGTGGTGGGGAGAGGAACCCCACCGCAGGGGAGAAGCGGTCGCACTCACCGTGAACGGCAGGGAGCAGATGACAAAGGTGATGGTCATGATGGAGAGGAGGAGGAGGTGGTCGATCTCCTCGGCCATGGAGAACATGCGGCGGCCGCAGCTGCCGGCCGCCCGGGGCTGCTGGAGGGTGGCCAGGCGACGGGTCTTCTGCCCGCGACGGTGCATGCGGGCCAGGTTGGCAATGACGCTGAGGTTGCAGAGCAGGACGGAGAAGATGAGGATGAGGAGCAGGGTGGCGTAGAGAAGCGAGAAGGTGACGTCCAACCCGGAGACCTCCCCGCCGTCGTTGCGTTGGAGATAATCCGGGTGCATCTGGATGAAGCACCAGGTGCCGGGGCAATACTGCACGTACCTCCCGAAGCCCACCAGCGGCAAGGAGCAGAAGGTCGCCGAGAAGGTGTAGATGACGGGGAGGGCAACCAAACCGGTGCGAGGGCTGAGAAAACGCTCGTAGAAGTAGGGTCGCCCCAGGGCCAGGCATCGCTCCAGCGCCATGGCGAAGAGGATGAGCATGGTGGCGAGGCCGAAGAAGCTCATGGCGAAGCCGAAGTAGAGGCAGATGTCTCCTCCCGGGGCCAGGGCGGTGAGGGTGAGGTTGCGGTGATAGGAAGCCAGGACGAAGGGGCTGACGGAGCAGGTGCCCAGCAGATCGGTGACCACCAGGGCCAGCACCAGGACGTGGAAAAGGGTCGGGGGGCGAGGGCCGCGGCGACACAGCAGCAGTAGCCCCAGGGCCAGGAGGTTGCCCAGGAGGCCGGCGGAGAACATGAGGGCGCTGACCAGAGGGTGGGCTCCGGCCGGTAGCCCCCCGCTCCGCTCCTCGCAAGACCCCGGCTCCGTCGTCCCGTTCATCCCCGCCGCCGCCGCCGCCGCCACTGAAGGAGCCGGCACCGCCCGCCCCGACGGCCCCGACGGCACCGCCCCCCCCACGCCCTGCACCCACCTCCCACCCCCCCACCGCTCCGCCCCCCGGCCCCGCGCACGGACGGTGAGAGAGTCCCGGTGCCGGACCGGGATCCCTGGTGATGTCCCGGGAGCTCCGAGGCACGGCCGGTCCCGGAACCGGGTCGGGAACGCTGGTACTGGTCTGGGAGCCCCGGTGATGCTCCGGGAGTCCCGGTACTGGTCCGGGACCCCTTGGCACGGCCAGTCCCAGTACCGGGCTGGGAACACTGGTACCGGTCTGGGAGCCCCGGTGATGCTCCGGGAGTCCCGGTACCGGTCCGGGACCCCTTCGCACGGCCACTCCCGGTACCGGGCTGGAAACACTGGTACCGGGCTGGGAACACTGGTACCAGTCTGGGAGCCCCGGTGATGCTCTGGGAGTCCCAGTACTGGTCCAGGACCCCTTCGCACGGCCAGTCCCAGTACCGGGCTGGGAGCCGGGGTGCTGGGCTGGGAGTCCCGAGGCACGGCCAGTCCCGGTACCAGGCTGGGAACACTGGTACCGGGCTGGGAGGCCCTGTGATGCTCCGGGAGTCCCGGTACTGGTCCAGGAGCCCTTCGCATGGCCAGTCCCAGTACCGGGCTGGGAGCCGGGGTGCTGGGCTGGGAGTCCCGAGGCACGGCCAGTCCCGGTACCGGGCTGGGAGTCCTGATACGGGGCTGGGAGCCCATTGCACAGCCACTCCTGGTACTGACCCGGGAATACTGGTACCGGTCTGGGAGCCCCCGTGATGCCCCAAGAGCCTCGGTACCCATCTGGCATCCCTTCGCACGGCCAGTCCTGATACTGGTCTGGTAGTCCCGGTGCTGGGCTGGAACTTCCCAGGCACCGTGAGTCCCGATACCGGTCTGGGAGTTCCAGTACCGGTTCAGGAGCCCTGAGGTACGGCAAGCCCCAGTACCAGTCCAGGAGCCCATCGCACGGTCAGTCCTGGTACCAATCTGGGAGTCTTGGTACCGGTCCGGGAACACCAGTACTGATATGGGACCCCTTCACACAGCCAGCCCTGGTGCCAGTCCGGTAGTCCTGGTACTGGGCTGGGAGTCCCGAGGTGCCGTGATTCCCGATATTGATCTGGGAGCCCCAGTGATGCCCCGGGAGCCCCAAGACACAGCCAGTCCCAGTACCAGTTCGGGAGCCCATCACATGGTGAGTCCTGGTGCCGGGCTGGGAGCCCCAGTACGGATCTGGGAGTCCTTCACACAGCCAGTCCCAGTGCCATTCCGGGAGTCCTGGTACCAGTCCTGTAGTCCCAGTGCATGTCTGGGAACCCTGAGGCATGGCCAGTCCCAGTACTGGTCCAGTAGCCCCAGTGTCTCTGCAGGAGCCCCGAGGCACAGCGAGTCCCAGTCCAGCCCAAGAGTCCCAGTACCGGTTCGGGAGTCTCTTGCATGACCAGTCCCTTTCCGGTCTGAGAGTCCTGGTACTGGGCCAGGACCCTCGGTGCTCCAGGCGCCCCGAGGCACAGCGAGTCCCACTGCCAATTCGGGAATCCCTCACATGGCCAGCCCCGGTGCTGGTCCAAGAATCCCAGTACTGGACCAAGAGCCCCGGTGCTGGGCTGGGAGGCCTGAGGCATGGCAAGTCCTGGTACCGGTGTGGTAGCCCCAGCACACAACCGGCCCCCGTGGTGGTTCTGGAGCCCCACTGCTGCTCTGGGAACACCGGGTCAGCCCCGGCGCTGGTTCGGACTCACAGACCGCGCCGGTGCCAGGCCAGGAGCCCTGGTGGTGCTGTGGCAGCCCCGACACTGGGCTACCCCCAATCCTGATCTGGGAGCCCAGCGGCACGGCCAGTCGCGGAGCAGATCCAGTAGCCCCAAGAGGCACAGCAAGAGCCGGTGCCGACTCACGGCGATGCCCAGTTGCTGGTCTGCGAGCACCCAGTTCACGTTGAGCTGCGGTGCCGGTGCCACTCCGGGGACCCCTGGGCGAGCGGCGAGCCCCGGCGCTGCTCCGAGGACCCTGAGGCGCGACGAACCCGGGATCCGGGGGCTGGGCAGGCCTCGTGCGCACCCCCTTCATCCATGACCTAACGGGAAAAACTGCTCCGGTCCCCCCACCCCAAACCCCGGTGAAACGGGGCGGCATCGATTGACTTCGGCATCGACGTGGCGGGTGGCCGCCACAAGCGCGTTTTGGCTGTTATTTTTAAAACTTTGCTTTCGTAACAGGAACTTACATAAGGGAAATGTGGTACACGGCGAGCCCCAGGGCCCCGGGCGAGCTGCGGTTTGTGACAGCACCTCCGTTTCCGAGGGGCCGTTCCTATCCCCCGCTTCGTTTTCGTTCGTTACGCAGCTCGAAGGCTTCTTCGGCGCGGCGGGGAGGATGTACGGTCACCTTGCCGGTGGCAGGGCGCCCACGACCCCAGACCCTCGGGACATCTTCACCCAGCAAAGCGACAAAGCGTGCGGACGCATCCCACGGCGGGAGCAATCCCATCGGCTTCCCGAGGGCTGGATGGGCCCCCAGCACCTTCAAAAAATCGGGATGAAAAATGGAGCTGAGGCTGCATCCCAGGCTGGTCCATCCCAGCTTCTTCCGGAGGCCTTTTCCGAGCATCCCGTTGGGTGGTTGCTCCCAGGCTTTTCCCAACCTCCCGCTCCTTTCTGGCTCGGGAAGGGGTTTCGGCATCTTCCGGAGCTCGTTTTCCTGGCAGCTAACGACGCCTCAAACGCCCATGTGGGGCTCCAGGCCTCTCAGCCCGCGGTCGCCTCGGAGCGGGTGTTTTTGCAATAATAGGAAACTTGCTGGGCTTGGTTTTGGTTTGGTTTTTTTTTTTTTCCTCCCCTTTCTCTGCTGAAAACCGTGCCGCTTGGCACAATCCCTCCGTTTCTTGGGAAGCATTTTGTTTTCTTCCTTTTGCTTCCATGTTTATCTCGGGTGTCTCGCCTCTAACAAGGACCATATGTCCTTCCAAGGGTTGTCGGCGTTGTTTTTCCTAAAAAAAAGCTTTCCAGGGCGAGCACCGGCGCGGCAGACACAGGTTTCGGCGCCTCGGCTCGCCGTCCTGCGCAAGCACCTGGGTGCACTGGTTAAAAAAAAAAAATAAAAATAATAAAAATCAAGGGGTTGTGTCTGGCAGAGCACCTTGGCTCGGGTGCTTGGCAGCTCCGGCGCTGCTGCCTGCTCAGGCACGCGCCTTCCTGCTTCCAGAACGGCTGAAAAAATGCAGGCGGGCAATAAATAAAACATAAAAAAAAAAAAAGAAAGAGCTCTTTACAAGCTAAATTTGCCGGGAAATGAGCTTGTGCAAAGTTGCGCCTGGATTTCATGAGCTGAAAAAAAAAAAAAAAAAAAAAAAAAAAATGAACTGTGCTCGATTTACGTCCAGGAAAGGAGCGGGATGCGGGGTTAAGTGATGCCGGTGACACCGGTGACACCGCGAGCGTGGGAGAGGGCATCTGGCGGTGGGCAGCGGGCACGGCCCCATCGCTGGGCCGAGCCGCAGCCTCCGGCCGAGCAGCGCCTCTTTATTGCCTCCGTGAAGCGTTGGGTGGGTCCCCGGGAGGATGGCTGGCGGAGGAGCGGTCTGGCGCGGCGGGGGCCCGCGGGGAATGACGGAGCCGCGCGAGGAGCCTGAGAGGAGGATGCGAGCGGGAAGGGTTCGCGCGGCAGCTCCCACCTCTTCAGCGTTTGGCCAGGGAGCCCTGAGCCTCCGGGCTTTTTCGCTTCCCGTTTAGCAACGTCTACCGCTAAACCGTGCGTTGCTGGGATTTTTTTAATTTTCTTTTTTTTTTTTTTTTAAATTTTCCTTTTCTCCAAGCTCTGTACTAGGAAGGAGCTCCAAGCTGTGACGTAACTCCTGGAGCTCCAAGCTGTGACGTAACTCCTGAAGCCCCAAACCACGCGCCTTTGGGCATTCAAAAACGGGTTGCCCGAGGTGGGCCAAGCAATTTGGGGAGTGGCCGTGCCCGTGGAGCTCGGTCCGGCTGGGAGCCCAGCCCTGGCTGGGGACGTGCTGCCATCTCTGGAGAGGATCGCGATACGGCAGTCCCAGGCCCCGGGAACACGCCGAGAAGTGATTGATTTATCTGCTCCAGGAGCGATTTATCCGCTCCGAGGGCGGCTCAGCGTTCGGCCGCCGGCGTAAACCTCGTTGGCGGCAGCCGGAGGAGTTCGGCTCGCCCGGAGGCGGCGGCGGCCGGCTGGAGACTCCGAGTCTGCTCCCGGAGCGGGTTGGGACACCAGGAAGGGCAGAACGCCGGTTAAAAAGCGCTACCGAAGCCAGACGAGCGCGTCAAGGTCGCCGGGACGGGCACGGGCCCGGCCGGGGAGCGGGGACGATGCAGGGACCGGGGCGGCATCCCGGCAGCCTGCAAGCCCCCACCGCGCCCCGTGGCTCCGCAATTTCTTTCCCCTGGTGACAAACTCATGGATGGGTCAGACACCGCGGCGTGTGCATCATCCCAGGGCTTGGATGGAGTGTGTATTCGCACACCTTAATAAATAATTTTACTTTTTTTTTTAATTTAATCACTGCTTTCCACAGAGCATGGTTACCCCGGGGTCTAAATAGACATCGTGGGGCAGGGACCTCTCCTGGGAGGCTCTCCAGGACCGAATCCTCCTCCGGGTCATGGTCAGATGATGACGGCCCATGGCTCACATTGCCGCAATGCTCCCAGCCCAGCCGTGTTGGGTCCCTCTGTCCCGAACGGCGCGTGGATCCATCCGGTTGGAGGAGACCCCAGGCCAGTGTGAGGGGGGGACAAAACCAGGAAGGTTTTGCAGAGCCGTTATCTCACCTGGCCTTCATCCTGCCGCGGTGAAACAGGTCCGGTGAAAGCCACAGGGCAGGCTGGGCGCTGTTGACTCTACGGCCCCACGTGAGCCATCTCCAAGTCAACGGCATGCCGGTAACGTGAAACCGATACGCGGACCAACCCTCGTTTCATTTCTTTCTCCTTAGAAAACCCCAAGGAGAGGCACCGAGCTTGCAGGTCCCCCCCAAAAACCATCCCCAAATACAGACCTGCCCTTTTCTCCAGCCAGGAGAACCTGGCCGGTCAAAGAGCCAGAGCCAACCCAACCAGGTCACCTCCAAAAAGCCCTGAGATTCTTCTTTCAAAACCAGAATCCCTCTGACACCGAGAGTAAACATCGCGTGAGAACTGGCAGGAGCGCGACTGCACCTCGCAAGGCTCAGCTAAACAGAGGGAGAGAAATATTTGCCCTGTCTCCTTCGAGGAGAATAAGCAGATGGGCACTTTGGTCATCGTTGTTTGGGTTTTTTTTTTTGGCCTAAATGGTCACTTGAGGCTGATGCTAAAGCCGGTTAATACGTGTGATTGAGGAGAAATGGGTTCTCATTAAAGCGATCGTTTGCTTGCATGCTTGCACCGTGAGGCCATGCATCCCGGGCTCCGTGTTCTCTCGATTACCGCTCTTATTAGGGCTCGGGATCGTCATAAACACCAGATTAAAATGATTACAGCAGCACAGGTAGGCATCCGAGTAACACAAACGCAACACGAGCGCTCGGAGGAATTAATTTTTCGAGAGGTGAGCAAGCCACGGCGGAGAAACCACAGCCCCGCTCGGGGGGTACGGGGTCAGGGGGATGGCGGGGGTCCCGGGAAGGGATGATGGGGGTCACGGGGAGGGATGATGTGCATTTTGTGGAGGGATCCCACCTGCCCTCCAGCTCCATCAGCTGCTGCTCAATTTTCGGAGTCTCCACACCACCCTCACACCCTCGCCCAGGTAGGGGACACCCCAAAACAGCCCCACATAACCCCCCCCCCCCCGGCGCAGAAGGGGCTCAGGCACGGGACAAGGCGACGGAGCAGGGCTCTGAACCACTTTTATTCGCTTGAGGACGCGCACGTGTCTCTCCTCCCTGCGCGTCCCCGCTGCCCTGAAGCCACACGCCAAAACCCTCCTGCTTTCCTGGAGCCGGGCGCTCCCCAAATTCTCCGCAAAGTGCTGCTGCTCGGAAATATTCCCAGGTACCCGGGACGACCCCCCCACCTCCCACCGCCCAGATCCTCTCTGGGGTGAAACGCAGCCTGGGGAGGGGGTAAAAAGGCTTCGTGCCCACCCCTCACCGCGAGTCAGACGCCCGTGCTCCCCGCCTGCGACAGCCTCGTGCTGCCCCGGGATGCTCCGAGGCGGGGGCGCGGGGCCGAAGGCTCGCTCCTCATCCTCGCCAGCAGCCACCGGCTTCTGCAAAACCCGCGGGCTCAGGGGAAAGCGAGCTGCGGGGTGTCCGTCCTGCGCCAGCCCAGGGGACAGAATCGGTCATCTCCCCCCGGGCCGGACCCTTTGGGGGTGGCTTTCCGGGAATTCAGCCTCCGGCAAACCCTGCGGACGAACATACGGAAGACGGAGGTGCGGAAGATGATGAAGACCCAGGGGTCCACGATGGAGTTGACGGAGAGGAAGCGCAGGGCGCTGAGGTCGGCGTTCTCGTTGAAGTCGGCGGCAAAGGCCCCCATGTATGCGCGGATCTGTTAAAAAAAAAAAAAACAAAAAACAAAGAAATCGGGAAAAAATTAATTTGGGCTGGGTCATGGATGGCGGTGGCACGGGGGCACCAGGCTAGAGCCGAAGATTTGGTCCCAGGGACTGGGGTTGTTTCCCGGAATAAAGGGAGCATCTGACCCCACTCACGTCGCCCCCCCCACACCCCGCGATGGGTGTCAGACCAGGCACCCGTTGGATAATTCGGCTGGAGCGCAGCCGGACAGTGGTCCGTACCGGGTCGAGGTCCTTCCTTCCCCCTCTGGGTTTGAGGAGGACCACAGGGCTTTCATGGGGGTCATCACGAAACCAGTACGAGCAGCGCCAGCGCACACGGCAGGGCGCGGGGTGCGGCATCCCCAGCTCAGCCCCCTGCCCCCCCCGACCCAAAAGAGGCGCTGGGGGACAACCCCCTTGGGGGGCTGCGAGAGAGGGGTCGCGCCGGGGCTGCTGGCACCGGCTCCGCTCCCAGTGGCTGCAGGACACGGGGCACGGCGGGGGGGCAACAAGGGCTCTGTCGCACTGGGGGTCTCCACCACCCTCCCCACCAGCGGGATCCCCTTCGCTGGGGAGGAAGAGGGAGGATTTGGGGGAGTATTGCCCCCAGGTGGGGAAATCCAGCGCGGTCCAAAGGGGTTTAGATCTACTCAACACCTCTGCGACGGGGTGGGGTGAGGGGGGGGTTATTGGAGGGTTGAATGCAATGAACTGACCCCCCCCCACAACACCTCCAGCGTTGCTGGGGCAATCCCAGAGGAACGGGGAGGTGATGATGGGGAAAGGGGGGGGCTATTCCAACGGGATTAAAGATTAACCCCCCCAGACCCCTGGGATGGGGTGGGGGACACTCAGAGGGGGTGAAAGCAATTACCCCCCCCCTCAACACCTCTGGGGCAAAGTGGGGCTGATAGGGGATTAATCCATGGGGTGAAAACAACAAATTAACTGCCAAGATGTGGTGCTGGTGGTGCGTTTGGGGGGGGGCACCTCCCAGAATGGGGTGGGGGTGATGGGGGGGGGGGGGAATTCCAGGGGGTGAAAGCGATAACCTGCCCCCTCAGGGATGGGGGTGTGGTAGTGGGGAGAAAAACAATGAACACCCCCCCCGCCCCCCACCGACACCTCCGGGAGTGGGTGGTGGTGCCGAGGTTTATCCCAAGGGGCCAAAAACAACGATGTGCCCCCCCATCCAGGACCGAGTGCTGGTGCTGGGGGGGTTACGCCAAGGGGGTTTAGGGAGTGACCCCCATGGACTGCGTGAGGGGCTGCTCCGAGGGGGTCAAAGCAATGATCCAACCTCCCTGGGAGGAGGTGGCGGTGAGGGGGGATTATTTCCCCGGGGGGGGGGTCATGCAATGGGATGGAGTGATGGGTATTCCGGGAGGGGGGGGGGGCCCAAAGCGACCACCCGGGGGGCTGTTCCAGGAGGTTGCGGGGTGGCAGGGGCGGTGGGATTACTCACGATGAGCGGCAGGGAGCAGATGGTGAAGAGGACGGTCATGAGCCCCAGCAAGACGAGGTGGTCGAACTCCTCCATGCGCGGGGCGGCGGCGGCGGCGGCGGCGGCGGCGGGGGGGGGTCCGCGGTGGGGCTGCCGCCGTGCCATGCCGTAGAGGTGCCGCATGCTGCTCACGTTGCAGGCGCCGATGGCCAGCACCAAGAGGCCCATCAAGGTGGCGTAGAGGACGGGGAAGCCCAGCTGGCGCGGGCCGCCGCCGGCCATACGGATGAAGCACCACGTGCCGGGGCAGTACTGCATGGGCACCCCGAAACCCAGCAGCGGGAGGGCGCAGAAAAGGGCGCAGAGCCCCGCCGCCGCCGGCCCCAAGGTGGCACCCAGCCGTCGGGTGAGATGCCGTCGGTAGAAGTAGGGATGCCCCAAGGACAGCCAACACTCCAGCGCCATGGCTAGCAGCAGCAGGGTGGGGGCTAACCCGAAAAAGGCCATGAGGAAGGCGAAGAGCTGGCAGAGGACCCCCGGTTCGTTGTCGGTGCGCCCGCCCGGTCCCAACTCGCTGAGGCTTCGGTTGTAGGCGTAGGCGGCCAGCACGATGGGGCTGAGCAAGCACTTGCCCAGTAGATCGGTGACCGCCAAGCCGCTCACCAACACGTAGAAAGCCGAAACCCGTGGCGGGCGACCGCCGGGCGAGCGGGAACGTCGCCGGTGTTGGCCCAACAGCAACAACGCCAAGACGTTGCCCAAAAGTCCGGCGGCGAATAACACCGAGCTGGGAAGCGCCGACTGACCGCTCTCGATGTACCGGCTGCTACGGCATCGGTAACCCTCCGTCTCCATCGGGATATCCCGCACCGGCATGGGATGGGATGGGATGGGGATGGGGATGGGAGTGGGGATGGGGATGGGATGGCTCGCACCGCACCGGGCTGAGCCGCGGCTGCCGGCGGCGAGTGGCCCGGCGCGGCGAGTGGCCACCGCCGGCGGAGGGAGGGAGGGAGGGAGGGGAGAGGAGGTGCGGTACGGCCCGGCACGGCCCCCGGGGCCGCCCCTTCCCGCAGCCCGGCCCTCCCCGCGCCGTCGGAGGGGCGGCTGCATCCTCCTCCTCCTCCTTCTTCCTCCTCCTCCTCTTCGGCGGAGCTGCGGCTGCGGGAGGGGGGCGAGCCGGGGGGGGGGGGGGGGAGGCGGGAGGGATGGGAAGGGGGTCGTGGCTGGGTCCTGGAGGGGGGGTAAGGGTGAGGGGCGCACGGCTGGGTGTCGGCGGGGGGCTCAGGGCTGGGTTCCTTGGCGGGGGCGGGGCGGGCGGTTGCAGGGTGGGGAGCTGGAGCCGAACACCTTTGGGTGGGGGGGGGGGCGTTGCTGGGAGGGGGTCAGGGCTGAGTGTTTTGGGAAGGAGGTACAGGGTGGAGGACACGGGCTGGGTCCCGGGGGGGCGGGTTACGGGTAAGGGGGGCACGGCTGGGTCCCTGGGTGGGTGGGCTACAGGGTGGGGAGCTGGAGCTGAGCCCCTTTGGGGGGGGGGGGGGTGGAGGGGTGTCGCAGGGAAGGGGTCAGGGCTGAGTGTTTTGGAAGGGTGGGGGGGGTACAGGGTGGAGGGCAAAGGCTGGGTTCTGGGGTGATTACGGGTAAGGGGGGCATGGCTGGGTCCCTGGGTGGGTGGGGGGATTGCAGGGCAGGGAGCTGGATCTCAGCCCCTTTGGGTGGGGGGAGGTCGCAGGGAAGGTGGTCAGGGCTGGGTGTTTTGGGAGGGGTACAGGGTGGAGGACAAGGGCTGCGTCCGGGGGGGGTGGGTTATGGGTAAGGGGGGCACGGCTGGGTCCCTGGGCAGGGGTGTTTATGGGGTAGAGGACAGGGGCTGGGTCCTCGGGGGGGTTACGGGTGAGGGGGGGTCACAGCAGAGTCCCTGGGGCTTCAGAGGGGCTGGGTCCCTGGGTGAGTGGGGGGGCTACAGGGTGGGGAGCTGGAGCTGAGCCCCTTTGAGGGGGTGGGTCGCAGGGAAGGGGTCAGGGCTGAGCCCCAGCGATGGTTACAGGTAAGGAGGTTGGGGGCCAAGCCCCTGGGGGGGGGTGCCGGGTAAGGGGGTCGGGGCTGAGCCCTGAGCAGGGTTACAGGGGAGAGGGCTGGGGCTGAGCCCCTGGGGGGGGGTGTTATGGGGTACAGGGCTGAGCCCAAGCCCAGCTGCTCCGCAGGGGCAGCGAACGGACAGTGTCACCCCAGGGGCTTCAGCTTGGGATACCTGGCCAGGCATCACTTCTACCCACGCCCCATCCCACGTCCCCCTCCCGGCCCCTCCGTGCCCGTGGCAGCAAACTCCGGGAGAAATCCCCCGAAAAGCTTCTTCCAGGAAAAGAAGCGGCCTTGCTAGCCACAGAAACCCCGCTGCGCAGCGCGTACCGCAGCTTGCAGGGTGCATGTGATGATGAATAAGCACCAAACCACGGCTTTTTTTTTTTTTGCTTTCAGGCCCCTTTTTTGCCACGCTGGGTGAGCACGCAGGAAGTGTAGGAACACCTCGAGAAGACGGGAAGGGTGGGAAAGGTGGTCTGCGGACCCAGACGTCAGCCTTGGCATGGCGTAGCGGTGGGCCTTCTCGGGCAGGGACCGTTTGTGGCCGGCAAGAAGCCCGTTTCTGGAAGAAATTGCGGTTGAAACTGGTTGCTGGCGCACGTCGGGTGATGAAGTGCTGCCCTCGCTAGGGCTGAAGGTGAACCCGGGGAGAAGCAACCTGGGCGATGGCCTCGCAAGCCAGCGCCTCGATTTACCGGCTCCCAAAGGATCGGGAGAACGGCGCGGCACATCCCCGGGGGACGCGGTGTCGGCCAAGCGACGATGGAGAAGAGACCAAAGCTCTGGGCTTCCCCGCCGCCGCTGGGAAGTCCCTCGACGGACGCCCACCTTCCAGGCAGAGCCAGAAGGCCAAATTCAGGAGAAATCAGTCACTCGGGGAGAGGAGGAGGAGGAACGGTGACAAAATCCAACCCTTTTTGGCCATGGGTGCTGGCCCCGGATGCGTCGGCCGGCTGGAAATCCCAAAGGACCAGGGCAACGCCGCTGTTGGGCGCTGAGGCGATGGAAAAGCTGGAGAAGGATTTTTCGGACCATCTCGCGGTCCGAGGAGCTGGGTGGCCGCGCAGCCGGGCAGGCGGATGAAAATTTTTCACCCGGCGCCTTTCCCGCGTTGCTGGAAGCCGTGACGCTGAGCAGCGGGCCGGTGATCGTCCGTTCTCCGCGGAGGGGGGACCCAGCGCCGTCGCGCCAGCCTGGGGCTGGGGTGGGTGGGCAGCCGGGAGCGGAACCACGGACTCATCGCCCTCCCTGGAGAGAAACCAGCGTGGGCAGGCAGATGAGCCGAATTAGCTCAGTTTTTTGTTAATTTGCATAAATTGTGGCTATTTAAGGGGGTGGGGGGGGAGAATGATTTTGAGAAAGTCTCGTCACTGCATATGACGAATCTCTCCGGTTCGTCACGCTTCCGACGTGACCCTCTTCTCGCCGGTCACATTCCTGGCGGCAGAGGGAGGGGAAAAAAAAAAAAAAAAAACCAAAAAACCCCAGAATAAACCCGACCCAAAGCGGAAGAAAAAGCAGCAGGCCGCAAAACCCAGAAGACAAATGAGGAGCTGGAAAAACTTGAAGCATCCACAAGAATTGCAGGGTTGGGTGTTTTTTTTTTCCAAAACTCTGGATGGCGACGAGGGACGGCGGCGTTACTGCCGTGTTTTTGCCAAGCCCGGCTTTTCCCGAAGATCCGCCGCCTCCCGGAGAAGAAGCCGCGTCCGTCTGCTCTTCGTCACCGGCACGGCTCGGGCCGGCCGTACCGCGATTTTTTTTTTTTCTCCTTCCTCCAAGCTCCTTGCCTTGTTCGTAGACGGGGAAGCTTTTGGCAGGCGACACCGTGCCGGGGAGCCGGACAGAGGGGAAAACGGCCAAAATCTGCCGAAAGCCGCGGGCAGCGTGCCGGCCTAGGCGGTGGTGGGCACCAGCCGCCTCCTCCCGCCGTATTTTGGGGGGGCTGTTGGCGTCGCCGCCGCGGCCGGGTCCTTCCCGAAAGGGAGGAAAACAGGAGGGAGAAAGCAAGGATGGGAAGGCGTTGGGCGAGGCGGTGTTTCCCCGGTTGCACAAGGCCGGGCAGGGTTTGGCCCGGGCGTGGGATGAGCGGAAGGAGCAGGGAAAGCGGTTGGAGCGCGGGTGGCGTTGCCAGCGCGGCCGAGGGCGAGTCACCGGGCAGCGGTTCCAGGCGCCTTCCCCGCAGCGGGACCCCCGGCACGGGCGGAATGAGGGGAGGAAAGGGGGGAAAGCAGGAAGGAAGAAAAAGGGAAATAGTGGGAAAAAGAAGGAAAAGAGAGAATGAGGGAAAAAAGGAAGGAAGGGGGGAAGAAAAAGGGAATGAGGAAAGGAAGGAAGAGAGGCAGGAAAGGAGTGAGAAGGGAGGGATGGAGAAAAAAAAACAAAGGGAGGAAACGGGGAACAAGGAAGGAAGGAAATGGGGGAGGGAGGAAAGGAGGGAGGGAGAGTGGAAGGAAAGGAGGAAGGAAGAAAATAAGTGACATAGGAAGGATAGAAGAAACGAAGTGAGGAAGGGGGGAAGGAGAGAGGGAGAGGAATGAAGGGAGGAAGGAAAGAAGGAAGGAAAAGGGGAGGAAGGGGGAAGGAAAGAAGGAAAAGGGGGGAAGGAAGGAAGGAAGAAAGGAGGGAAGGAAGGAAGGGAGGGGAAAAAGGAATGAGGGGAAAAAGGAAGGAGGAGGGAAGGGGGAAGAAAAGATTAAGGAAAAGAAGGGAGGCAGGCAGGAAGGGAGGGGCAGAGGGAGCGAGAAAAGAAGAAACGAAAGAAGGAAATAGGAAAAAAAGAAGGAAGGCAGGAAAGGAGGGAGGATGGAAGAGAGGCAGGAAAGGAGGAAAGAAGAAAGGAAGTGAGATAGGAAGGACAGAAGGAATGAAGTGGGGAAGGAAGAAGAGAAGGGAGGACAGAAGAAAGTGAAGAGATGTGTGAAGAGAGGGAGGGAGGAAAAGAAACAAAGTGGGGAAGAAAGAGGGAAGAAAGGAAGGAAGGTAGGAAGGATGGGAGGAGGGAAGGAAATTAGGCAGGTAAGGAGGAAGGAAGAAAAGATGAAGAGAGGAAGAAGGAGGGAGGGAAGGAAGGAGAGAAGGGGGAAAGGAAGAGAGGAAGAAAGGAGAAGGAAGGGAGGAAGCGAGGAAGGAAAGAAAGGAGAGGAAGGGAGGGAGGAAGAGGGAAAGGGAAGGGGAAGGATGGAAGGAAGGAAGAGGGAAAGACAGGGAGGAAGAGGAGGAGGGAAGGAAGGGAGGAAGAATGAAGGGGGGAGAAAGGAAGGGAGGGAGGAAGGAAGGAAGGAAGAAAGGAGGGAGGAAGGAAGGGGGAAGTATAGATGGAAGGAAGTGGGAAAGAAGGGGAGAAGGATGGAAGGAAGGCAGGAAGGAAGAATGCAGGGGGAAGGATGGAAGGGAGGAAGGAGGGAAGGAAGGGAGGAAGGAAAGAGGGGGGCAAGGAGGAAGGAAGGAGGGACGAGAGGAAGGAAGGGCGGGAGCGAGGGGCCCGGAGCCCTCGGGGGCGGGGTACCCGTGGGTGCGTGGCCGTGCGGGGTGGGGGGCCCGCCCGCTCCGTGGGTGTGTGACCGCCGCGGGGCCGTGGGTGCGGGCGGTGCCGGCGGCCGGGCTGGCTGTGCCGGGGTCCGCGGACCGGCTGCCCCCGCGGGACCGGACCGGCCCCCGCTCCTCCCCGCACCGGCCCCGGCAACGCCGCGCACCGGGACAGGGATCCGCCGCAAAATCTCCCCCCCCCCCGCCCCATTTCCCCCTCCCTTTTTTTCCTCTTTTTTCCTTTTCCCTTTTTTTCTTTTTTTTTTTTCCCTTTTCCCCCTTTTTTCCCCCCTTTTTCCCCTTTTTTTCTTCCCCCCCTTTTCCCTTTTTCCTCCCCCTTTTTTCCTCCCCCTTTTTTCCTCCCCCTTTTTTCCTCCCCCCTTTTTTCTCCCACCTTTTTTTTCCACCCCTCATTCCCCCCTTTTTTTCCCCCTTTTCCCCCCTTTTCCCCCACTTTTCCCCCCTTTTTCCCCCTTCCCCGTTTTTCCCCTTCCCCCCTTTTTCCCTTCTTTTTTCTCCCTTTTCCCCCCTTTTCCTCCCCTTTTTCCCCCTTCCCCCTTTTTACCCTTTTACCCTTTTCCCCCTTTTTCTCACTTTCCCCCCCTTTTTTCCCCTTTTCCCCCTTTTCCCCACTTTTCTCCCCCTTCTCCCCCTTTTCCCCACTTTTTCCCCTTCTCTCCCTTTCTTCCCCCTTTCCCTCCCTTTCCCCCCTTTTCCCCCCTTTTCCCACCCTTTCCCCCCCTTTCCCCCCTTTTCCCCCCTCTTTCCCCCCTTTTCCCCCCTTTTCCCCCTCTTTCCCCCCCTTCCCTCCCTTTCCCCCCCTCTTTTTTCCTTCTTTCCCCCCTTTTCCTCCTTCCCCCTTTTTTTCCCTTTTCCCTTTTTTTCCTCTTTTTTCCTTTGTTCCTTTTTTCCCTTTCTCCCCCTTTTCTTTCCTTCCCCCCCTTCCTTTTTTTTTTATTCCATTCCTCTAAATTGTGGTGGTTTCAGTACCTCCGCTCCCCAGGTTTAATGCAGTTGGCCACCGCCCCAGCCCCTGCAAAGGGGTGAGGACCCCTCTCCCCGTGAGCTGCACCCACAGACGAGTTATTCCGCAACTCCTTCGGTGCAGCGTCCCGTTTAGTATTGTACAAAAAAAAAAAAAAAACCCTCAATTTTTGTCTCAACCTCATATTCCCACTCTGCACGGAGCCCTCGGGCCAGAGGCGAGACCCCCGCCGGGGCTCCCGTGTCGGAGAGCCCCAGCTGATGCGGGAAGGGACCGTGGTGGGGTGAAAAGGGACCCACGAGGGGTGAAATGGGACCCAGGAGGGGTGAAAAGGGACCTAGGAGGGGTGAAAAGGGACCCACGGTGGGGCAAAAGACCCCCAGAAGCAAAACAAGACAGGCCTTGGTAAGGTTAGACCCGCTGCAGAGCGGCCCGGAAATATCCCGGTAAGTTTGAAGCTCGCTTTAAGGGGTAATGGATCCAGAAGTGGAAAAATGAAAATAGAAAGAAAAAAAATAGAAAAAATGTTAAATTAAAGCAGCCTGAACTCGGTGGGTCCGCAGAGCTCCCCTGCGGATGTGCAGCCGGTCCCGAGGAGGAACGGGCGCAGGCGGTTCCCAAATGTGCTGCCCATGTGTTTCCCTCATTCCATTGAATTTTAGACTGGCCCAAGCGCTCCGTCCCCGTTTAGCCGGATGGCTCAGCCCTAAAAAAATCCCTTTTAGCTTAAAACGCCCCTGGGTGCGCAGCAGCCTCCAATTTAAAGAACAAATCTCACTGCCTCCGGTTCGAGCCGGCCCGTCCGGGGGGGTGACCTCGACGCTTTTTTTCGGTCACAGCGGATGGAAGGGACACGTGTTGGGGCAGAGGAGAGGACATCATCTTTGCCCAGCTCGGGGAGGCTCCGCGGGACAAAAGCTGGTGACTGGGAGAGCCGGGAGCCAGGAAAATGGGGCGAAAAGGGTCTTGCTGGGAGAAGTTGTCGGGAGGAGACAAAGGCAGGAAGCAGATAAACGCAGGGAGCCAGGCTCATCGCCGGGATCAGTCACCCCGCAGCATCGGAGAGAGGTTGTTTTTTTTTTTTGGGAAGACCCTTGGGTTTGTTAGAGCCATAGGTAAGGGCTGTTTGGGCAAAGAGCAAGGGGCGCGCAGAGCCCGCACCCCGCGTCTGGCGATGCTCCCAGGCTGTGCTCCCTGCTCCGCCAGACCCCCCTGCTCACCCCAGCACCTAATTCTTTCAGCAAATAACGCCTAATTCCACAGGGAACTCTTAATTCAGGGTTACAAACACCCAGGGAAGCATCTCAAAGCCGCAGCGGCACAGCCTGGCGCGTGTCGGGACCGGAGCCGCGGGATGGGGCAGGATGGGACCTGCTGCTATGGGTGACGGGGAGAGGTGATCTGTCCCTGCCCTGTTTTGCGCTGTAGGAAAAAAAACAACCAAAAAAAAAACCACCAGAGCCTCCTGGGAACACAGGACACGGGCTGATTTTATCACGCTCGCTCGCCGCCGCCCCGACAAGGGATGCTCCCAGCCCCGGCGCGAACCCGTCTGGGCCGCTCTGCGCGGGAGATGAAATTCCTCTGCTAAGGGAGTTCTCCGGAGCGCGGACCAAATAAGGAACTGCTGGCTAATCCTGAGGGAACGGCACACGGGAATCAGTCCGTGTCAGGCACGCCGGCAGCTGCGGTGCCAAAACCAGTTCTGCGGCGATATCGAGAGAGAGGAGGGAAGGAGAGCCCCAGAAATTAAAAAAAAAAAAAAAAAATGTATTCACCTCTATGTCTTAAAATATATTTTAAAACCTGGAGCAATGCTTTGCCCCCTGACAGAACGCAGAGGTGGCTCCTGCCACCTGTGCCCGTTGTGTTGTGGATTCTCAGATGGCTCGTAAGGGTTGAGCTCAGACCCAAGGCCGCGCCCACCTTCTCAGGCAAGGGGACAGCTAACAGGGTGTCTCTTCCTTCTCTGTGGTTTTACAGACCTTCAGATCTGGCTGAAACTAGCCAGCAGATTGAGTTATTAAGATGGGAAAAAAATCCTGCATGAACATCTCTCTTTCTTAGGACATGAAGGAAAAAAAAACCTTTTGTGCGCCGATTCAGGGAGTTGAGATGGGCACAAGCCCTTCCCTGCGGGACCCCTTTCCTACCAGAACCAGAAGGATTTTTAAGGCATTAATTGCCCTTCCCAACAAATAGCTCGACCCCGAGCAGGCGTCGTTTCCGACATCCAGGAGGAGAAACGCTCCCCGGGTGTTACTGCGGTGACCCGCTAACCCGGCTGGCAGCGGGACGTCGCCAGCAGACCCCGCGCCGGAGCCTTACCCCCGCGCCATCCCTGCTCCTTGCCTGGCATCCCGAATCATCGCCCGGCCCCGCTGCATCCCACCGGCGCTCACTTTCTGCTGTAGCTCCCAACCCCGCTCCGCGCACTGGGAATCTGGTTTCCTCTCCCGGCCGCCCCAGCAGAGATGGACATTTCCTGCCGCTTCCCTTATCTCCGCTCGGCGATCCCAGGGCTGCCCAGGCTTTGGGGAAGAGGCTGCCGGGATTTCCTGCCCGAAATGGCCTCCGCGCCTGCCCTTCCTCCTCCTCGCTGGGAGTGCAGGGCCCTCAGCGGGGCAGGGGGGGTGCCAGACCCCCCACAGTAGCCACATATGGGATGAGGACAACGGGGGGTTTGCCGCTTTGTCCTGGTTTGTCCTGGTTTAGCAGAGGGAGCTGCGAGTGTCCGTGGTGGCGGGGGTTTCTGGGTCCAGCAAGATCCCTCCCCAGCTCCGTCCCGCAGAGCATCCTCCTCCTCCTCCAACCTCAGCACATTTGTTTCTGCACAAAACACCGCTGAGTGAATGCCTATTGATTTTTTTTTTTTTAATGCCCATGCTGAGAAGAGCTAAGCCCCCCGCAGCCAAAGGCTCCGCTGAGGCACATGGAAGCGATTACAGGGATCGGTCCCCACAGGCATCTCCTTTCCCAGCACATGGTGTGAGCGAGTACAGCCTGTCCCTGTCCCCATTCCCATCCTCATCAATGTTCCTATCCCCATCCTTGTCCCCATCCCCATCCTCCTTCCCATCCTTGGTCCCATCCCCATCACTATACCCATTCCCATCCTTGTTCTCATTCCCAGACTCATCCTCATCCCAATCCCTATCCCTGTCCCCACCCCTATCCCCATCCCTGTTCCTGTCGCCATCCCTATATCCATTCCCATCCCCATCCCCATCTTTATCTTCGTCCTCATCCCCATCCCCGTTCCTGTCCCCATCCCTATATCCATTCCCATCCCCATCCCCATCTTTATCTTCATCCTCATCCCCATCCCCATTCCTGTCCCCATCCCTATATCCATTCCCATCCCCATCCTTATCTTTGTCCTAATTCTCATCCCCATTCTTGTCTCCATCCATGTCCCCATCCTTGTCCCTATCCCTATACCCATTCCCATCCCCATCCCAATCCCTATCCTCATCCTCCTCATCATCCCCATTCCCATCCTCATCCCTATGTCCATTCCCATCCCCATCCCTATCCCCATCCCAATCCCTATCCTCATCCTCATCCTCCTCATCATCCCCATTCCCATTCTCATCCTCATCCCTATCCCCATCCCCATCCTCCTCCTTCCCATCCTTGTTCCCATCCCCACCCCTATACCTACTACCATCCCCATCCTCATCCTCATCTTCATCCTCATTCCCATCCCCATCCCCGTTCCTGTCCCCATCCCCATCCCCATCCCCATCCCCATCCTCATCCTCGCCCCTGGTGAAGCTCCTGACCACTCCCGAAGCGACCAGGATGTGACTCTGCTCCCGAGGCCGGGACACGACTCCAGCTCTTCCCAACCGCTCCTTTTGCAGCCGACCGGCACCCATTTTGCCGAGGACGGTGCCAAGGGGGCAGCTGCCCCTTCCGTGCGGCAGAGGGTCCTCAGGGCCCACGGGACCCCTTGCGCCCGCGCGTGGGGTGGCGCTGGCTGGACCCGGCGTGGGGAATACGAAAACCCACGTTAATTTACCCCTTAAAAAATTTATTAGAAGATTAGGGGCTTAATGAGACTTAATGTTTGAGTTTCAAAGAAAAGCCACTTTTTTTTTTAACCTTTTTTTTTTTTTTTTTTTTTGGCACGGGGAACTCCTCGAAGGCCGCGGACCCCGTCCAGCTGGCCTGAACCCCGCTCGCAGCCCTAATGGTTTTCCGTGGCCAGGCTGGAGCCGAGCCGGCCAAGCCGCCTGCAGCCCATCCGGGTGCGGCCCCCGCGGTCACGCTCGCCGGGACATCTCGTCCCCGGCCCCCGACACGGCTGGGGGCTGCGTTTCGGGATATCCAGGCTACCGGAGATTCCCCGGGATGGAGGAGACGGGGTCGCGGTGACAAATCCCAGTTGCCGCGACAGGGACGGGATGGAGGGCGTCCATCTGCTTCCCCTTGCGAGGATTCCTGCCGGGAATGCCACGAATGCGTCCCTGATTTATTTCTCCCGCCAGCCGGCGAGGTCTGACACTCCGTGTTATCTGGCGTTCCTCAGGCCCGGGTCCATTTTGGGCCAGATGCGATTCAAACGCCGGCCGGGAGCCAAAGGAAGCGGGAAACGCTCCAGGAAGACGGAGCAGAGCTTTGGGTTGGTCTCAGCTTGGATTTCCAGGAGCTCTCAGCGGTTGCTTGGGATTTGGGGGCTGGAGGGGGGGTTCCTTTCACCTTGACACCCCAAATCAAAGCCAGGGACCCCCCCCCACCCCCCCGCACCCCACAGCCGCCCAGTCTTCGAAGCGCGGACCCCCTGCAGAGCTGGGGATGGAGGTGCTGGGAGATGGGATCCAAGGGAGGGACAAACAAGGATCGGGAGCCGAGGGGGGGCGGGGGGGGGGGGGGGGGGGAGCGGCCACGGCCTCTCGCCCACGCCACGGCCCCGGGGCCCCGGCTGGCTGCGGGCCCGGCCCCGGGGGCGTTGGAATGGGAACGCGGAGGGGGGGGGGGGGCGGTGTGGGGCCATGGGGGGCGGAGGGCACGGGTGGGGTGGGGTGGGGTTGGAGGAGGGGGATCCCTTCTCCCCCCCTGCCCCGCCGCAGCACCCAGTTCCCGCTGGTACCCGTGGGATGGGGGGGGGGGGCGGGGAAGTGTTGCAGCCCCCGGGGTGGATTTTGGGATAAGACCGGATTGGTCAGGGCTGGGGGCCGGAGGATCCAATGGCGAAGCGGCCGAGGGGGCCGAACCCGCCCCGTCCCATCCCGTCCCGCCCCACCGGGTCCGGTTGCCGTCGGGGCCGCCCCGTCGGGTCCCGGCTCCCGCTCCTCGGCTCCGGTCGGGGTTGGGTGGCGGTGGGATGTGGGGGGCGGTGCTGGTGGCCTTGCTGGCGGCGGGGGCTGCCGCCCTGCCCCACCGGGAGCTGCTGCCCCACGGCCCGACCCACGGCGATGCCCGGTTGCGGCCCGGAGACGACGAGAGCTCGCCCGGGGTCCAGCTCCGCCGCCCCCTGCCCCTCTACGGCCGCGCCGCCCGCCGCCTCTACGTGAGTCCGGGACACCCCCCCCCTCCCCATGCCCCCCTTCCTCCTCTCCATCATCTCCCTCTGTCCCTCCGGCTTCCCGTCCCTCCCCCCTCCCATCTTCCCGTCCCTCTTTCCCGCTCGGCCCCTTCCTCCCCTCGCCACCCGTCTCCCCCCCACTCCTCCTCCCCACCCCGGCCCCTCCGCGTCTGCCTCGCCCACCCCTGCACCGCCGCACGTGGCTGCCCTCCCCATTTCCCCCCCCGTCCCCTCCCTATTTCCCCCCCATTTCCCCCCCCCGTCCCCTCCCCATTTCCCCCCCCCATTTCCCCCCCGTCCCCTCCCCATTTCCCCATTTCCCCCCCTTACTCCATCCCCTCCCCACTTCCCCCCCTTACTCCATCCCCTCCCCACTTCCCCCCCTTACTCCATCCCCTCCCCATTTCCCCCCCTTACTCCATCCCCTCCCCATTTCCCCCCCTTACTCCATCCCCTCCCCATTTCCCCCGCTTACTCCATCCCCTCCCCACTTCCCCCCCTTACTCCCTCCCCATTCCCCCCATCCCCATTCCCTGCTCCGTCCCGCTCCCGCTGTCCCGCCCGCGGAGGAACAAGGGGCCTTTCTCCTTCGCAGCTGTTCCCCCCACCAGCAGCGCCCGCAGCTGGGACGCCCCCCCGCCGCTCCCCCCCCCTCACCCTGTGCTTGCAGCTCTCTGGGGGACGGAGAAGCCCAAACTCTTTGTTTTCTCCCCCGGCCGGATGAGGCCACGCGGTGTCGGGGGCTCTCAAGCCCTGCGCCCCACTCCACCGGCGAGCGGGGGGCCGTGGTGGAGGGGGGGGACACCAGGGGCAGAGGCACCTCTGCAGCTCCTGAGCACCCCGCGCCGCTTTCCCCGCAGGTGGGGACCAACGGGGTCATCTCCACCCAAGATTTCCCCAGGGAGACCCAGTACGTGGATGACGATTTCCCTACAGACTTCCCCGTCATCGCTCCCTTCCTGGCCGACCTCGACACCTCCGGTGACAGAGGGAACATCTACTACCGGCAAGATGACTCCCCAGCCGTGCTGGACCAGGCGGCGGCCTACATCCGGGCTGGGTTCCCCCGCGCCGCCGCCTCCTTCGCGCCCACCAATGCCTTCGTTGCCACCTGGGAGGACGTGGGCGCCTACCAGGAGCTCTCGCAAGACACCGAGCCCTCTGAGAAGAAGGTGAGGTCGATGGGCCGAGGTTGGACGCCCATCCTACGTGTTGTGGGATGGATGAGTCTTCCTCGTGTAGCACCCAAACCGCTCAGTCTCTTCTTTCTGGGTGGTTGGGTGGTGGGTCTGGCCTTGGATGAACATTGAGGGAGACCTTAGGAAGCACTTCTTTGCTGGAAGAGTGGTCAGGCACTGGAACAGGCTGCCCAGGGAAGTGGTGGAGTCACCATCCCTGGAGGTGTTCAAAGAACGTGTAGACGTGGCACTGCAGGACATGGTTTAGTAGGCACAGTGGTGTTGGGTTGATGGTTGGACTTGATGATCTTGGAGGTCTCTTCTAACCTTAAAGATTCTGTGATTCTATGGAGCTTCTCCTCTCTGCTCAGAGCTGTGGTGGCGATGGGTCTCTTGGCTTTTGAAGTTTAGAACTTCATCTCCACAGCTGGAGGTGCTCAGGCTTTTTCCCTGCTTCCTAGGCCAAGCTTTAGAGTGCCGCTGGTTCCAGATTTGCAGGGCGGAGTTGGGCCGGGCCCGGGTCACTCATTGGCCTCCAGACCTTCTGCCGGTGGCCTGGGGCTGGTCCTTCCATCTGCCCATGTGCTGATTAACGCCGCTGGCGGGGAACCAGCTGCAGAGTTTCCCCTGGTTTGTGGATTTTACGTCCGGAAAACGAGCTTGTAGGTGGTCAGCCGGGTCGGGGAGGTGACCTCTGCTCTCTGCCCGCTGAGGTGTGGGTGCGCGATCCCCAAAAAACCGCTGGATCCGGGGGCAGGAGCCACCGCGTTCGGCTGACGACGCGCCGAGGAGGTGACGGTGGGGTGGGCTGCGAGAGGGAAAACTCCAGTGATGAGCACCCAGAGCCATGCGACGGGTGACGGGCTGAACCCAAAACCCACCAGCGGCCACCGGGTCCCCACGGCCCCAGCGGGAGCCGTCCCCGCCGGCCGTCCCCCCGCGCCGGGGCCCTGCGGTAGCGGGTTGCTGAGAGGGAAGAAACGGAGGTTTGGAAGGGAACGACGCGCATTTTTATTTTTATTTATTTTTATTTTTTCCCCTCTAATTTCGAACTTTGGAAAGCAGCTGAGGAGATGCCATCAGGGGCCTCGCCGCGACCTCGCAGCCATCAAAAATGCGCCCGCCTCCTCTTCCCAATTGTTTGGGGTTTTGGTTTTTTTTTTTTTCCCCTCTCTGAGAAGCTGGATATCGAGTTTTCCAACGAAACCGGCCTCGCTCGGAAACAAGCGGCTCTGGGGAAATCTTCATCCAAGACGCCCCAAAATTCAGCTCCCCCCCGTGCTTTGCTGAGCTCCCCCCGAGCCAAAATGGCTGAAAAACTCCCCCAGCGCCGCTTTTTTTTTTTTTTTTTTACTGAATATCCCGTTTATTGAAACGCCGCCCTCCCGCCGCTCAGAACCAGGGTTGGCCTGGAGGCCTTTGCCCCGCGCTTTCGGAAAGTCGCGGCCCATCCTTTTTTGAAAGGAGAAATCTGGGGTCAGGCGGGGGGCGCGGGGTTAGAGGCCCCTCCAGTCTCCTAATTTGGGGGTCCTGCCCGGCCAGGAGGGGCCTGTCCCCCCCCCTCCAGCTCCGTGGGGACGCGCTCCCGGTCTCCGCTGTGGCGCTTTTCCAGAGCCGCGGAGCGGGGGCGAGAGCTGACCCCGAGCAAAAAAAAAAAAAAGAATAATTGGAATTTGCCCTTTGCGGCTTTTTGCCGGGAGCAGCCGGCCGCCAGCCCGGCGATGGTGGCACGGCAGCGTCACCCACCGCGTCCCCCTCGCACGGGGGGAGGAATCTGATTTATCCCCCCCCCCGCCCCGGCCCCGCCCCGGCCCTCATCTTTTTGGCCGCCTTCACGCGAGGTCTCCGAATGCCCGAGCGTGCGACGCGCACGAGGCCCTTTATATCCCACGCCCCGAAATTGAGGGGCGGCCCGAATGCTGCGAGCGTTGGGTTTGGGGTGACTGTGATGCGTGTGTGGATTCTCCGGCGGCTCGTAAAGGTTGTGCTCGCTCCGCGGCCTGCCCCGTCGCGGTCCCGCTCTCCGGCGCGGGGCTGGCGTGGCCCCAAGGCCCGCGGGGGCTGGCACGGCAGGCGGCCAGCGTGCCTATAGCGGGACGTATGGGCGTGGGGAAGCACAGGCTTGTTTTTTCCTGAGGAAACCAGGCTAAAATTGTTCCTGGGGGGAAGCGAGGGGGTGGGGTGCAGGTTTTCCTCCGGTGCGGATGGATGGAGGGAGGCTGCCGGTGTCAGGGGCAGGATGGGAGCGAGAGGGTCCCAGGCCGGTGCGCGGAGCATCCCTGGCCGTGGGACGGGGCTGTCGCCTCCCCGCGGGGCAGCTCTGAGGGACGCCCCCGCGCGTCTGGCTGTCTCCTGGGGTCCCCCGTGACGTCCCATCTCCCCTCGCCAGCTCAACACCTTCCAGGCGGTCGTAGCCTACGACGACGAGGACTCCTACGCCATCTTCCTCTACCCCGCCGGCGGCCTCCAGTTCCTGGGGACGCGGCCCAAGGAGTCCTACAACGTCCAGCTGGAGCTGCCGGCCAGGGTGGGCTTCAGCTGGGGGGACGGCGATGACCCCAAGAGGGACGGGCTCTTCCACAGCCTGGCCAGCAGCGAGCGGGCTCTGAGGCGGCTGGAGCGGTGCGTGGTAGCCGGGGGGGGCCGTGTGGTATCGGGGGGGGGCCGTGTGGGGAGCAGGCTGTCCATCTCCCAGTTCCCAAAGGCTGGGAGAAGGAGGGGAGCGAACTGGGAATGATGAGTTGCGTCGGGGGGGCTCAGCCCTACGTGCACAGGGTTTTTTTGGGAGCTGTACGGTGGGTCCTGGGAGGGGTGGGTAAATTTGGGGGGGTTTTCCCACCGTGGTTGTGATGGATGCGTGTGCGTGTCCCACAGGGAGAGCAACGCGGGGGTCCCCGGCGTGTGGGTCTTCCACGTGGGCAGCGCAGCCCCCCTGGAGCACGTGGAGCCGGGGGGCGGCGGGGGATCCAACCCCGAGGCGGCGCAGAGCCCCCAGCCCCGTGCCCCCGGCACCGCCGACTACGCCCGCGCGCTCTACGGCCACGCCGAGCACGCCGAGGCCACGTCGCCGCATCCCGAGCACGGACCCCACGCCCCGGCGCGGCCGGGCGTCATCTCCGAGGGGCTGCCCGCGTCTGCGGCGCAGGAGCGGAGCCGCCGGCTGCACCCCGATGGGGACGGCGGCTCCTGGCAGAGCTACGCCCCAAACCCCTCGTCCTACAGCTCCGGGCATCACGGCGTCGGCGTGGAGGAAGACGCGCATTTCAACCCCGACGGTGAGTGGCCGCGGCCCCTCCGATGGCCGCGTGTCCCTGCTCGCTGCCCTGCCCCGTGTTGCGAGGCGGGGGAAAGATTGGGGGTCGGGTCCCGGTGTGGGGCGAGGGCTGGCCCTGCCATTCCCCCAGCCGCCGCCGCGGCCCGTGGCACGATCCCGGGAGGAGCAAAGCCCCGTTCCCGGCCGGCTGTCTCCCAAAAATATGCAGGAACTCGATCTCTGGCCCTGTCAGATCTGCCTGGAATCAGGCGACGCGTCTCCCGGCGGTGATTTTTTGGGAGGGGGGACCCAAGATGCCCACCCCACCATGAGGGGTGGCTTTGTCACCGTGTCCCCAACTCCTCTCCCCTTGGGCCCCAGTGTTCACCTACAGCGCGGCCGGCAAGGAGACGTGCGCCCAGCACCACGGGCGCTGCTCGCCGCACGCCTTCTGCACCGACTACGCCACCGGCATCTGCTGCCACTGCCGGGCCACCTACTACGGCAACGGGCGGCAGTGCCTGCCCGAAGGTACGTGTGGCGCGTGGCGGGGACGGGCGCCCCGTGACGGGGCGGCCGCTGCCACGGGTGCCCGTCTCCCCGCCCAGGGGCCGTGCATCGCCTCAACGGGAAGGTGAGCGGGAGCCTGAGGGTGGGACGGGCGTCCGTCAGCTTCCAGGACGTCGACCTGCACGCCTACATCGTGGGCAGCGACGGGCGAGCCTACACGGCCATCAGCGGGGTGCCCCAGCCCGCCGCCCGCGCCCTCCTGCCCCTCCTGCCCGTCGGCGGGCTCTTCGCTTGGCTCTTCGCTCTGGAGGAGCCCGGCTCCGAGAACGGATTCAGCATCACCGGTGAGCGGGGACGCGGGATGCGCCGCCCGGCCCCGGTGCTCCGAGGGCGGGGTGGCACGGGGAGGCGATGGGGGGGCGCGGGTGGGTTCAGCTGGTTGTCGTCGGTGCGGTGGCGGAACAGGGAAGGATGCTCTGGGGTTGTATTCCGTAAAAAAAAAATCCCACGACGGCATGCCGGCTGTTCCCTTCTCCTGCCCAGGTGCCGAATTCACCCAGAGCCTGGAGGTGACCTTCTACCCCGGGGAGGAGACGGTCCACGTCACTCAGATGGCCGAGGGTTTGGGGCCGGACAATTATTTAAGGCTGAAGACACACATCCAGGGCCAGGTGCCGTTTCTGCCGGAGAACGTCACCGTCCGCATCGCTCCCTACGAGGAGCTCTACCACTACTCCAGCTCAGGTGGGAGCCCCGGCTTCGGTTCCTCACCCGCCGTCCCCCCCGAAAACCGCCCCGTTCCCAACCTGCGCGACACATCGGTGCTGAAACCGGTTCTCCCCCACCCCGCGGGGTTTTCCTCGCCGTCCGGCAGCCGTGACGTCCTCTGCTCGCCGGGAGTACGTCCTGGTCGCGGGGACGGCCAACCAGACCTTGTCCTACCGCCTGCGCCAGAACGTCACCTTCGCCGGCTGCCCGCACGCCCGCCTGCCCGCCCGGCAGCGGCTGCGCGTGGCGCGCGCCTTCGCCCTCTACGACGGCCAGGAGCACGTCCTGCGCTACGCCCTGGCCGCCCGCGTCGGCTCGGCACGAGGTGAGCTCCGGCACCCTCCCCGGGGTGCCCGCCGGTGCCCACCCTGGGGTGCCAGCACCCGCCGGGGGATGCTGCGGTCTCCTGGCGTTCCCAAAGCCAAAAAACAGCCGAAAGAGAGTTTGTTAGGTTTTTTTTTTTCCCCCCACGCAGCTTGAGCTGAAGCGCCCTTGGCAAGGCGGGGGTGGCACTGGGTGGGTCCGCACGTGGGACGAGGGTGCTGGGGCGCAGCGGTGACGCCTACGCCGGATACACGTGGGATCAGTTGTTCCCCGCTCCCCGTGCCTCCCAGGGCTTTTTTCGCCCCCCAACGCCTCCCCTCGCCCGCAGATGATGCCGAGCATCCCCCGGCGAACCCGTGCCACGACGGCACGCACGCGTGCGAGGCGCCGGCGCGCTGCCAGCCCGGCGCGGGGATGGAGTACACGTGCGAGTGCGCGGCCGGGTACCGCGGAGACGGACGGGGCTGCCGAGGTGAGCGCGGGGGGCACGAGGGGGGCCGCCACCGTTTGGGGTGCTGGGATGTGCCGCGGCGTCGCGGCACCCGCGGTCTCGAGCTCCTGGAGCCGCACCGAGGATTTGGGGGAGTTGTGGGGGGAAACTGAGGCAGGGTGCTGGGGGCAGCCAGGGAAGCGCTCCAGGAGCATTTCGGGCATGGAGGAAGTGGCAGGCGTGAAACAGGCAGCTTGGGGCAGGACATCCCACAAGCTGGGAGCGGTGGGACCCCGAAAATGGGGGTTTCTCCCCTTCCTCTAGATGTGGACGAGTGCGCGGAGGGCCTGAGCCAGTGCGGCCCCTTCACCGTCTGCCTGAACGCGCCGGGCAGCTACCGGTGCGAGTGCCGCAGCGGGTACCGGCCGGCGGAGGACGGGCAGGCGTGCGTGCGTAAGTGCCAGCGCCGCGGTTCGGGGTTCCCCCTCACCCCTGTGCCCCACCGGGGCTCACCCCGGTCACCCGCTCACCCCCCTGTCCCCACAGCGCTGGCACCGCCGAGCGATCCCTGCGAGGACGGGAGCCACCCCTGCGCCCCGAGGGACCGGGCACGCTGCCTGCCCGGTGCGGGAGGCCGCCCCGTTTGCGAGTGCCTCCCTGGGTACGCCGGCGACGGCATCGACTGCTCCGGTACGGGGGCGCGGGAGGGACCGCAGGGTGCCCGTGCCGCACAGCCGTTGGGGTGCCCTGCCCCGCTGATCCTCATCTTCCTCACGCGCAGACGTGGACGAGTGCGCCGAAAACCCGTGTCACCCCGCCGCCACCTGCGACAACACGCCAGGCTCCTTCTCGTGTCGGTGCTGGCCCGGCTACGAGGGCGATGGCTTCCAGTGCACGCGCGGTAAGGATGCCCAGCGCGCCCCCGCGCCCGCTCCGCCCAGAGTAGCTCACCCCGTCCTCACTCCGCTGTTTTTTTTGGCAGCGGAAGGGAGCACGCAGCGCCTGACGCCCTGCCAGCACGAGCAGCTGTACCCGCGGGCGGTGCCGCCGGGACCCTTGCCCGTGGGCGACGGGCACGTGCCCCAGTGCGACGAGGAGGGTCGGTACCGGCCCCTGCAGTGCCACGGCAGCACCGGGCACTGCTGGTGCGTGGACGCCGCGGGGCAGGAGATCGCCGGCACGCGGACGGCGCCGGGCAGCACGCCGCCTCGCTGCGGGAGCCCAGGTGGGTGCCACCCTCTCCCTGCAGCGCTTGAGGGGGCCGAGGGGAGGTGGGTTGGGTCCTTCAGCATCCCGTTGGCATCCCAATGGGATTTGGTGGGCACTCAGCTGCCAGGGTGAAGCACCACGGCGTAGGGTGCTGCCAAATGGGTGTTGGGCACCTCGGAGGGGCTCCTGGCTCTTTAGGGTGCCCTGGCCCATGGGGTCATAGTGGCAGTGGCCACTGGGGCACCTCCTGTGTCATCCTGCGATGGCGGGGACGGCCATGGGGTGGTGAGGGGGTTGGAGAGGGGCAGCCCCCAACCCTTGGCCCAAGGCGGGAGGGCAAGCAGCGTCGGCAGAGGGGCCAAACCTGGGTGCCAAGCGGGTCCGTGGGAGCTGCGTGGCACCCCCTGATCCGGGGACCTTTGCTGCCAGCAGAGTCCATCCAGCAGCTGACCCCCTGCGAACACGAGCGGCTGTACCCGCGGGCGGTGCCGCCGGGACCCTCGCCGGTGGGCGACGGGCACGTGCCCCAGTGCGACGAGGAAGGTCGGTACCGGCCCCTGCAGTGCCACGGCAGCACCGGGCACTGCTGGTGCGTGGACGCCGCGGGGCAGGAGATCGCCGGCACGCGGACGGCGCCGGGCAGCACGCCGCCTCGCTGCGGGAGCCCAGGTGGGTGCCACCCTCTCCCCGCAGCCCCCTTAGCGTGGAGGGGGACCCAGGGCTCTGGCAAAACGCCGAGTCCCCCGTGCTTGCGGGTGGGGTGCATCGCAGGGAGGGTGACTGTCCCCCTCCCCGCGGCAGAGCCCACGGAGCGACCCCACACCATGTGCGAGCGCTGGCGGCAGAGCTTGCTGGAGCACTACGGGGGCAGCCCCCGCCGCGACCAGTACGTGCCGCAGTGCGACGCCGGGGGCGAATTCACCCCGCTGCAGTGCCACGGGGACAGCGGGTACTGCTGGTGCGTGGACGAGAGCGGCAGGGAGATCCAGGGCACGCGCTCGGAGCCCGGCAGCACCCCGCCGTGTAAGAGCTTGGCACCCCACGTGTGACCCCCCCCACCACCACCACCCCGCTCGGCTGCGGAGCCGAGGGACCGACGCTCGCCGTGCCATCTCTCCCTGTCCCCCCCCACCCCGTTTACGTTCCAGGTCTCCCCAGCGTCGCACCGCCCAGCGTCCGGCCCTCGCCCCGACCCGACGTGTCCCCGCCGGCCACGGGGACCTTTCTGCTCTACGCTCAGGGCCAGCAAATCGGTTACCTCCCGCTCAACGGCACGCGGCTGCAGAAGGAGGCGGCCAAGACCCTGCTCTCCCTGCATGTACAGTACCTCCAGCGCCGCGGTCGGGGTGCGGGACCACCGCTGGGGCCGGGGTGATGCTGCCAGCTGCACGTCTCTGCTCCCAGCTTGCCTTTTCCCTTCCTCGGATTCCTCTTGGAACGCGGCCACGCGCATCTCCAGCCAGGCCAGGCCAAGGGAGAGGAACGCTGAAAGCTGGGCCGTGACCCTCCCCGCGCCCCGGGGGAACTCAAACACCGTGCCAAATATTCCCTTTCTCCGTCCTGAGGGGTCATTCCTTGGGCTGGCTTCACTGCTGGAGCAGCCTCTCCGTGAGCCGAGGGGTTTCAAACCCATCTGGACGTGGGTGTGCGCCTGCGACAGCCGGCCTCAAAACCAGGGTTCAGCCGGGAGCGCACAGTAGGAGCCCGTCGGTGTTGGGTTTTGCCGGGGAAAAGGGATTTGAGCGTCGTTTCCCATCACCGCATCTTGCGGAGCGTGTCCCGGGGGATGAGGGTGCTCACTGAGCCTCCTGGCCGTGGCCCAGGCGGGATTTCACCCTGTGCCCCCCTCTCCAACCCTGGCAGGGCTCCATCGTGGTGGGGATCGACTACGACTGCCGGGAGAAGACGATCTACTGGACAGACGTGGCCGGCCGGACAATAAGCCGGGCGAGTCTGGAGCCGGGCGCTGAGCCGGAGACCGTTATCAGCTCAGGTGGGCTCCCATCCCCAGCGACGCCCGCCCAAAGCCACCTCAGCGGGGCCACGCCACCGTGCCCATCGTGGCTCCGGGGCCGTCCCGCTTTGAGGGGCGTCCTCCATCCGTGCTCGTGTTCCTTGGCTGTGGGTTGGGACGCCGTGACGGGTCCGGGAACCGCGTGTCCCCAGCCACCGACCGCGTCCGTCCCTCCCGCAGGGCTCATCAGCCCCGAGGGGCTGGCGGTGGACCACCTGCGCCGCGCCATGTTCTGGACAGACAGCGGCTTGGATAAGATTGAGAGAGCCCGGCTGGACGGCTCCGAGCGACGGGTGCTCTTCGACACGGAGCTCGTCAACCCCCGGGCCATCGCGGTGGACCCCGTCCGAGGGTGAGCAGCGGCATGTCCGGAGGGATTTGCACGCGGGGCTTTGCGAGGCGCAAGAGTCAGGGACATCATGGGGTGGTGCCAAGGCCCCGTCCCGACCCCCGGAGCTGCTCTCCTACGCTGCACACCCCGTAAGAGGGATTTGCTCTGTTCCTCACCTCCTCTTATTTAATAATTCAGGATTTGGCTAAACCTGCTGGTTCAGTGTCAGGCTGTACGTTATTTTTAAAAGCTCTGAAATGGGCCTGGTGTTTGAAAACACAAGCTGTGCCTCTAGGGTGCTGTTGCGATGCAAAATGTGCTCGTTTGCCTAAGACTCGCCCTCGTCTAGGAGCTACAGTTTGGGTCGTAAACATGTTTGACACCGTCCTGGTTGTCTTTTCAGAGATTTTTTTTTTTTTCCAAATCAAATGAAGATTTATTTCAGGCACTGCTAAGGGGAAAACCAGGCCTCTCTCTCGCGATAAGAACCAGTAAGGAAGAGAAAGCCGGTTTTCTCCTACCAGTCCTCGCTGCTGTGTGTCCTGTTTGTTCATCATGTGATATTATTTCCCAAGGAACCTTTACTGGACGGACTGGAATCGCGAAGCACCCAAAATCGAAACTTCCACTGTGAACGGAGCCAACAGGAGGGTCCTGGTGAACAAGGACATCGGCTTGCCCAACGGCCTGACCTTCGACCCCTTCTCCAAGCTGCTCTGTTGGGCAGACGCAGGTAATTTCACCGAGGACGGATCAGACTACACCACACTAAGCTTTGGGGGGGGGGGGAACCCCAAAACATCTATATATGTCTTTAGCCCATCGCTACCTGCGCTCCTCTCTGCCCCCTTCCGCTGCCCTGCCCCAAAGGACGTGGTGTGATGAGGCTGAGGGCCTCACAGCATGAGCTGCTTCTACATCCTGAGAAGCTGTTCCAAAAATGTAGTGAATACAAAGAACATGTTTGGAGTGGGTTTTTTTTTTTTTTTTTTTGCTAACTGGCTTGTGTTTGAAAAGGAACGAAGCACCTGGAGTGCACATTCCCCGACGGCACGGGCCGGCGCATCGTACAGAACAACCTCAACTACCCTTTCAGCATCATCAGTTACGCCAATCACTTCTACCACACGGACTGGAGACGGTAAGGGAAGCAAAGCTCTGCCACTCCCTGCCCAAACTGTGCTTGGAGGGGCAAAACCAGACACCGTCCCCAACCCAGGCCCTGGAACCTCAGCAGAACCTGCTCTCGGGTCTCCTGCCGTGCCACGTTTGGCAGCACCAACTTGTAAATCTCAGCGCAGGACAGTTGTTTAGAAACCCCAGCTTCCTGGGAGGGACACAAAGGGTGGTTGGTGGTTTTATTTTTAAAAATAAAACTTGGCGCAATATTCTGATTCTAGATTAAGTGAAAGAAAAGATTCTGTCCTCAGTTATTCCCTCTGCCCTGCCACCCAAAGCCCTCAGCATCGGGAACTGGCCTCTCTTCCCCCTCCAGCTGGAAGCTCTCAAAACTTCAATCAATCAAATCTAAGCAGATTACAAGAAACACTTAAGGGCTTGCCATGCTTGGAGGAAATCATCTCTCCTTGGAAGGCTGTCTCTGTGACCCCGCCCCACCAAAAAAAAAATAAAAATGCACTGAGGGAGCTGGTTGCGGATTGTACAGGGCAAATTTCTTTCCACTTCTTCTGCAGGTGTTCAGACCAATCTTTTAGCTGCCTCTGTTCTGAAATGGGGAAAAAAAAAAAAAAAAAAGCCATCCTAAGTGTCTCTTCTCTCTCCCTTTTATCCGCAGGGACGGTGTGATAGCCATCGATAAAGAAACTGGCTCCTTTACCGACGAGTATCTTCCAGAGCAGCGATCGCACCTCTATGGGATAACCGCAGTTTATCCCTACTGCCCTGGAGGTAAAATATAACCAACCCCCTCCCCTCTTCGTTGTCTGACAGTGGTCACGTGTTTGACACGCTAAAAATATCCGTTTCTCTCTGCAGCAAGGAAATAGTAACTGCTGTTTTGAGAAACAACAATCTTTGCACCCAAAGGAACTTCAGACCCAGAAATCTGTCACTGCATGCAACTAAAGGGGGAAAGCCCTTAACCAAGGCCAACGACGCGCCCTACTCTCCTGCCAAAGATGATCAAGTATTCTTTGAAGTTATACCTCAAGGCTTTACTACTGTATTTTTTTTTTTAAAAAAGTGAAAAACATGGATATATTACAAAAAAAAAATGGTCCTGCAAATCTTAGGCCATGACTCTAACTCTTGCTTATGCAAGCAAATTTAAAATGTACCTTTTCTTATTCAAATATTTTATTTTATTGGAAGAAGAATGGATTCATTTTCTTAATGGCTATGACAATCTGACCAACAGGTTCTTTTACCCAAAACCCAAACTGGATGCAGTATCTCACTGGGTCTAAGTGATCTACAGCCCTGAAGACAGAGACTGTACGTGCTCCAGCAGTGCGCAGAACAGTTACGTGATACGGCCAAGGCATTGAAGTCTGTCCAGAAGACAATTCTGTCTTTTCACCGCTGCCTCGATGCATGTCTTTTAGTATTTATATTAGAAGGATATGCTAGAAGTGATCTGTTCATGCTTGTTGGTTCTTCTAAAGTGCCTTCACAGACCAATACATGTGCAGAAATACCATTTATGTTGTAACGCTTCACTTTTTCTAGGTTACTTCAATAATTGAATAAAATGGTTGGTTGAAGTTTCCCTTTGGAGTTAGTTTTTAAATATTTCAGCTGGAGGGTAGACAGCGGAGAGGCAGCAGGCAAGGCAGGACCTCAGCAAGAGAGGAATCTGCAGAGCCTTTACGCAACACTCGCCTCTCCCCACACCAAGCCAAACAATGAAAAAGAAAAAGTTGTATTTGCCAACTCAGAACAATTTGTCTCTTTTCCCCAACTTCATTTATTTAAAGAAAAAAAAATGATAATTCATTAGAAGTCGGAATTCAATTCCCTGTTTTCTTTCAAAACAGTGAAAGAATACCATTTCAAACTGCATGCCAGAGTTGTGCAGAGCTGTACGTAGTTCCTAACTGTACTAAGTACACAAGAGACTAAAAGCTTTTATCTGTTCATCTCCCAACTTTCCCCAGTCTGTGGTCCGTCTTGGGATCGGCAATGATCGCCTGAACTGCTACGATGGCTTCGTTGATTTTTGTTTGCAGCTCTCGGAGCTCCTCTATATGCAGCAGCCGGAGAATCTGGGCAGCTTCATTGAGAACAGCATCTGGGGGAGTTGCAGAAAGAGAAGTCACTGCTAGGAAGGTCTTAAGAAAAAGCTTAACCCAAGTTAATGCTCTGCACTTCATTCATGCTTGTGGTTTTCATACTTGACACAGGGAACAGCTTTCCCTGCTGCTAGAGAGGGACAGAGCACTCTGCGAAGCCTCACTCGGCTTCCTGCAGCGCAGCCAAGTCGTGTCGGTATGAAGCGTTCCGAGTCCCCATTTAGGCGTACGCGGGGCAAAGGCAAAGCCAGACAAGCGGAGTCCCGGGTCATCTGGCTATTCCTTAGAAAATCATCTAGCAGGTCATGCCAACTTGCGCTGCCTCGGATTTTAGGTAAATAAACGGCTAAAAGAGAGGGAAGAGGCAGAGAGGTCCTCTGCTGGCAGAAGCAAGATTTACAAACCAACAGTAACGAGCTGCATTCCTTCCGCTCGCAAACGTGGCTGCCATTAAGAGCTGTTATTTGAACACGACTCTGAAACAACATATTCCACAGCTAAGATTTATGCTTTTCTGTTCCAAAACAAAATGCTCCGAAGTGCTCGTAAATAACAGGCTGGGAGGGAGCAATTCTTTCCACTACGGGCTTTTTTACTGTACGCGTTAGCTACGTCTTTGACAGTAACGCACTTCGTCAAAGGCGAGCCTCGCTATTTAGAAGTAACATTAGGAGAACCGCTTACCTCCTGTGTCAAATCCAAGAATGTGCTTTTCTAAAGCAACAGGCAAACCCTTCAAAAAGAAAAAGCAGGTTCAGATGTCACTAGAAATGTCATTTTGCACATTTGGAAAACAAAATCAAGTATTACAGCAGGTAACTCCGGAGGAGAGGACACAAATTTTTGCTTATATAGATGTGTGACGGCTTCAAAAAGTCATCGCGCTCGATTACGCAGGTGCCTTTGGGTCCTGAAAGGTCAAACGCGGAGTATTAATAAAGAAAAAAAATCTTCACACTTAATAATCCCTGCGTGTCAAGCGAACCCCATTGGATACACGCTGTCCGTATTCGATCCTTAAAAGGCTAACAACAGCACGGCAGGAGAACACCCGATCCAGCAACATCGCTACCCAGACAAACAAAAAGCATGCACAAACTAGGCTTTCTTAAAAACTGATTGCCTTTACACAGCTGCCAGTTTTCAAAGCGCTGGCCGATTTGAGAGAGAGTTGTAAAAATTCTCTGTAATCTCAAGTACGGAACTTGCAACCTCCATCAACATCCCCAGAAGCATTTTCTGAAGCGTTAAGCTTTGGAATAAAGCTTAACACGCAATTTTCTATTCAGGCAGTGCAAGAAAAAGTTTTACTGGTGGTCATTTATAAGGCATTGCTCTCTCTCCTTTACCCTCCCCAGCTGCGGAGGAGCAGTCGTGCTGAACAATCACTCACTAGGTTTCCACACGCACATAAAATTAGATTTAAACAATACAAATCTCGGCATTTGCCTTTAGTACCTCTGTAACTTTTTTTTAACATTTGCCTTGCGTGACAAAAAACATCTGAGCTCAATACCATTAGTTTCTGCAATGATGAGGCTGTAAAAACTTCTAAACAGTGAGGATTTCTTTCAGAGGCTTTTATATACATGTAAAAAACCCTCCCAGTTTATCAAAACAACACAAAGCCCTGGCAGTGGTCTCATGGCAGGCACGGGGCTGCACCAGCACCCGCTGCTGCTACAACCACAACAGGCACGTGCTCATTTATTTGAGCAGGACATTGAACTGCCATAAAAATTAAAAAAAAAAATTAAGTGTCACGTCTTATCTCGAAAACCATACCTTGACAACGCAACAAGATAAATCTCATTTTATTTGGTACATTTAAACCACGAGCACAGCGGTGCAGGTTTCCTCAGCGCAGTCCTCGCACAGAAATGTTCTCTGACTGAAGGATAAGTAGCTTTCTCTTTCACCCACTCTGTCCTGCCACTGCCAAGAATGCCACCCATGACTTTTTGTATATTAAGTCATCTGCCCTGCAGCAGTCAGACATCCATAACCTGTTTCCAGGGACAAGGTTTAATATACAGATTAGCATTCCTAATGAGAATACGCTCCCAACGACATTACCACGTTCAGCGACACCGTGACATTGCAACCTCAGACCCGACCACGCTTTGAGGAGATATCAAATACGAAGAACTCTCTGTCATGAAAAAAAAACAATCCACTGTTCCTCAAAGCAGCTGGTTCTGCCAAACACACATAAAATCCCGCTTTGATCCCTGCGTGTCAGCTGTGCAGCTCTGTAAACAACAACTAAAAGCAGCTTTTTATTAACATTAGCGACAGAACCTAAAACGACTACAACTGTTTCCGTATTTCCCTGCTCTTTTAACGGTTTTATGGCTATAGAAGACCAAAGCTTTGATTTACGGTTCCAACGCTTCTGGCAATTACTGCACTGCTATCACAGCACGTGTGACTGCCACTTCATAAACACCGTTATGACGAGAAGCGAAGCACGGACTGTTCTGAGCAGCTGCCACAAAAGATGTAGGGACTTGCTCTCTTTGACCAGACGCAGCTCCTTTAGCAGGGACACTTCTAACGACACGCCTGCAGGGAATGAGAGGCTGCCTTCCCTGGCTGCACCTGAGACCCAGCGCCAGCAGCTGCGGTGCCAAACGCCAGAGAGAAATGCTGGAGAGCTGGGATGTTTAAGGAATGACAACTGAAAAACCACAGTCATCCCCTGGAACATCTTACAAACAGACAGCTCGTGGTTTGAAAATACTTCTGCGAAATCTGAGGTTTAAGTGCGGAAGTTTCCTTCGCAGTTTCTTTTTGGGGAAGGGAGGAGCCGGATGTCCAACATCCCATTCCTCAAACACATTATGAGGTGTACATAGAAAGCAAAACACTCCATACAAGGAATGTTTCAACCTGCTTACGCAGCCAACACTGTCGATTCCAAGGAAGAGCCAGGTCACACGTTTCTTCTCGTACTGCAGGCCTGCTGCACTGAACAGTAAGTAAATAACTACGGAGAACAGCTACTCACACGATTTATCACACAGGTAGGGGTATTTGCATTCAACCAAAGCAAGAAGAGCTCTGTACACTCTCCAAAATCCTCCGAGTCTTTCAGAATCAGGATGGCAAAGATAAGTTTCCACCACCCTCCTAAACAAAGTGTTTAAACAGAACTGGTTTTGACCGAGATGGCAGTCGTTTACGCCCACACTCCTCTGCTCAACACGGAATAATTAAACACCACTCATGACACAAACCTCCTTGGACTGACTGGCCTTCGCTATGGCGTCCTGCGTCAAGCGCTCTTGAACCAAAATGCGAATCGCCTACGGAAAAACATTTAAAGGCAAGAGTAATTAATTTATGTCTTGATGCATTTCTCAGCAATTCCAAGGGAAAAGGAGCCAACGTTATAACCCAGCATAACCTCAAACCCACAGTTCCGTGAAAGTCTTTTTGGAAAACTCTTTCAGACCTTAAACCTTCTCAAATAGCACTATTCAACTGGAGCAGGTTGCCCAGAGAGGTGGTGGATGCCCCATCCCTGGAAACATTCCAGGCCAGGTTGGCTGGGGCTCTGAGCAATCTGATCGGGTTGGAGATGTCCCTGCTCCTGGCAGGGGGGTGGGACTGGGTGGGCTTTGAAGGTCCCTTCCCACCCAAACCATCCTGTGATTCTAGGTGTGGCACTCAGGGGCATGGCTTAGTGGTGGACTCGGCAGCGTTACTTTTATGGTTGCACTCGATGATTTAAAGATCTTTTCCAACCTAAACGATTGTGTGATTCTATGACTCCAGAATGAGCTGACGGCCATCCCAAAGCGGCAGCACCATTCTTATTTTTCTGAGCTCGTACACCTTTAATGCTGCAGCAATACAACTTCTTCAGGAAGAATTCCTGCTATCGGCATGTTTTGGTAGGCGCTGAACCACCTTCCACATGCAGAGAAGCCTGGAGCAAGGCTTCCCACCCAGGTTTTTTAAAAGTCTGAGAGAAGAAAGGAACTATTTTTAGACACGGGAACAAGAACAGCCTTGATTTTAACAATCCTGCTGCTCATCTGTTTTTACTGGCTCCAGTACATAGCACGAAATCGTACTGGAGCTATCAGTTACTGATACCTACAGCTGTAAGCGTCTCTAAAAATAACGGAAGGAATACCATGCGGGCAGACTTTCACCAGAAAGAACTGGATCTGTCAAACACATTCCTCAGACTTTCCCTGACGAGCAGCCAAATGTCACATAAGCAGCCCCACTGCCTCATGTTTCTCCCCGAAGATTTCTCCTGAGTTTGGTCATGATGCAAGTTGAGATGATACCAGAAAGTTGCCACTGAACGCTTCTAGAAATCGTTCCAACTGAAAGGAGTGGCCCAGACAAAAGACTGACTTCATGAGGAGTTTAACTTTAAATTCCAGCAGTGAAACCAGACATGGCAGAAGAGAATTTTGAGTGCCTTTTGGGTTAGAAAAAGGATATCCAACTGCGTTCCACAGATGCTTTCTGATCAACTCACCAGATTTAAATTAACAAAATGGGACTCCAAATATCTCCCTGCTCACTGTGGCCAAGGTCTGGCCAGATGTCTGCAGCACCCTTTGTCCTTCCCTGAGCATCCATTCCAGAGTGTCCAAGCCTGACCAAGGATCGTAACTTCTCTGCATGCGCACTGCAAACCTGCTTACCGTGGTGCAGAATTAAGAGTTTCACTGACATTCTAATACCACGAAGCCCTGAAAACCAGCACTGCTGTTTCATGTAACGTGAATTGCCATTGCAGGAATCTATTCTCACTGTGATGAAAAGAAAATTCAGGCTGGTGGTTCTGTCCAGCCACTTCTGTTTGAAAAAAAAAAGTGAGACTAGAAATGTAGAAATAGTGACAGAAATGTAAATATATTTATGCAGAAAGCATATTCTGCTCTCTGAGTCGCTAGTACCAAATTAGATGAACCCAGATAAAGTTTGCCAGCCTTGAGACAATCCTGTAGGAAGACCTGAAGGAACTTTGGTTAATAAGGGCTGAGCTCATACAGCAGATCCTCAACATCGCCACTCACAGGGTCTCTCCTCTCTCTACCCAACATCCCTTTTCACTGATTTTTTTTTTAGGGTTTGGGGTTTGATTTACGAGATCTCCATTACTCTTCAAAGATTGATGAAGGGTTCAAAGGCTGTTTTGGGAAGGCAAAAAGAGGATACGGTACTGGAGAGAATGAGAAAGTGGCTGATGGGACAACTGCAGGCCGTTATTTCCTTAAGAAACCAGGCTAGCATGATAATACTGTTCAAGTATACCTGTTACAGACTTACACACACTATATAAACTTCAATACCCACAGCATTTAGTTTCTCCAAAATAAGTTTAGCAAATATCACAGCTACTGTCATCAATATACCTTACTGTTTTTTCAGTGAAATTAGTTTATTTTGGTGCAAAAAAACCCTAAGTTTATTTCTGTATTACGACAGGATCAAGTAGGAACCCAGGATTACTACCGTCTCAGCAAGTACAGTACCTAAAGAACACAGTAGAGGTTCAACCCCAAATTTACAGATAACTAGAGTTCCACCACTAAGTCATAAAGTTGTTAAAAAGATGCTTTAGAAAATTAATTAGCCTAGCTACTGCACTTAAAAGCCACGATTAGTTGTCAAGACTAAATTAAACTGACTTCAGTAATGACAAGGAGGAGGTAGCTTCTAACTGTGGCTCCTCCCTAGGAAGTTCATTTCAAAACATCCGCTGCATCACTTTGTCTCTGCGTTTTCCAGTAACTCTTAATTTCTAGCACTGGAATATCATCTTCTGCTTTGAGCGTGTTCCTCACTATTTCTGAGGTTCATTAAAAACACATGGAGCAGTACTTCAGCTAACCCAGAGCACTGCAAATTCAGAACAACAGTTCTCACTGTTAGAATTCCAGGAACTGTTTACCAAGATAATTATCCCTCCATTAATTTCCACGATTTATCCTCTGTTTTCTGATTTGCTTGAAAGGGCACATCCAGGATGAGTTTTACTTTCTGTTTGTGCCTAAAAAGTCAATAGTTATCAGTGACCATGCACCACAAGCTATTGCACACATCCCAGCCACTGGGGAAAAGGAGGAAGACAGGAGGTCTGAAAGCTGTGAAACTCACCTTAAGCATTACCAAGTAATCATCATGTCGCTGAATCTGAAGAAGATTAGCTAAAGCCATCACTCCAGCCTTGAAATCGGGATTATTCACTGTAAAAATAATCATCATTATTAAAAATAGATGTTAGTTTAACTGGCTTCAAAAGACACAATCAGCTTCCTGACCCCACGGTACCGGATCGCTCTCATGGATGGCAAGGCCGTGGATACACAGCAGCGAGCAAGCACTTAGTCTGGCTAAAAAACCACTCAAAGCGTGCCCTAGGCTTCGTAGCCGGGTTGCAGAACACCATCCAAGCACAAACAGCGTTGTTTTCAATGCCAAAAGCACTGCCTATGTCCTACTGCACGGGAAATCTGTGTTAAGTCCTTAAAAATTAAGCCAGTTACACGACAACGTTCTCTTTTAGAAATCTTTATCACTGCAGAGCAAAACTGTGCCTGCTGGTGAGGGCAGGACCAATTCCTAGCTGTCTTTTTGTAGAAGGAGCAATGAGAGAAGACTTGGGGGATTTAGGGCTAATTTTAGTAGCTGTTTTCCACCACTTTCATTTATTGTGAATGTGCCTAGCAGCCAAGAAGACTACGACTGTGACAGAGGTACAGCTGGGAAAAACCGAGCCAACATGTAACAGGTGACAGTATTGATGTAAACAGTCCACCATCACATTTCCTTAGTTGTTTTTTTTTTTAAAGACATGTTAGAGTCTACAGTCAGAAGGTATCTTGCTATTTCACCCTAACCCACAGTAAGTACTCGTGTTTTACCGAGCTCTCTGCAAAGATTTTAAGGTAAACACCCTTCAGCTGCCTCCTCGTTGCCTGGTAAGAGCCCTCCCAACTTACTCATGTCTGACCAGTTCTCTGGGCACCTCCTTCTGCTGGGAAAGATTCTTCCCTCCGCCCTTCCCCTTTTTCCCAACAGGAAAAGCTCTACATCAGCGCGCACCCAGAGACCTGGGATTCACACGGAGGAATTCCTCTTTCCTTTAGTTGGAATGCAGACAAGTGCCAACAACTCAAAGTAACTCAAGACACTGTTCAGAGAGGCGGTCTGAGCCAGCAGTAACAGAATATATAAACCCTGCATTCCTAAAGCTTTAAACGGGGCTTCTCAAAGTTCTACGTATCATAGTACTAAAATAACTTAAAATCCTAAAATAAATAAATCTTAAAATAAAACCTTAAAATAAAGAACAGCACACAGGCCGTGGAACACACTCACGTACGATGCACCCGTACGGTAGGTTGCTGCACACTTACCGTCCAAGTTAATCAGCGGTTCCGCATTTTTGGCTGTGTTGTCGGTATTTTTAGCGCCATCAGGGGTAGAATCCTTATACTTATCAGCTGTTGAATTAAAAAGCAAACATGAACACCGTTAGAGCTAATGACAAAGAGTCATAGTTTGCGATAGCTGGATTTTTGGGGTGTGGCAATTGTCCAAGAGCCTCCTGGGCTTATACGCTGAGATTTTGGAGCTCCAGCGCAGCATTACGCTCTTGATTCAGGCTCTTCCTACAGCCTTCATCCCAGCAGGCTGAACAAGCTGCGCCTCAGCTCCACTGCTTTTAAAAAAAAAAAAATCCATCCATTCAACTAGCATTGGCCCTCTGCCTCCATCAGCAGCACACGCAGAGCTCAAGAACTACAGATTGAAGTCTGTTCCGACCAGAAAGTAAAACATTTCCAGTGAAGGGATTGTTTTACGGACCGCAGCGCTCATCTACGACCCACGCAAGGGTTTTTCCAAGACTTTTGAGGATGGGATCTCCTGGCTCCTCCATCTTCATGTACCCTTGAGTCCCAGGCAGCTCATTTTCTCCATCACGAGGGAGTGAGCACCAGCTCTACAGATTGCAGGTATTTATATCCCGCCCCTGTCTTGGGCAGGGCTCAGTCCTGCAGGAATTCAAGGCAATGGAAACCAGTTCTTTGGCTATGACAACGGTAATGAAACTGCTGCCAGCTGCTGAGATTTAACTCCACTTTTTCCTAACCTTGCCCTAGTTCCCAAGGGTTCGGGATCTACTCTCTGTGTAACAAGGGTCTAAGAATAACTTACTTGAATAAGCGTAGTGCTGAAGAAAACGCATTTAATACACTTTAGAGTAAGTTCTCACAAAGGCAATCCCACAGGGAGAAGGGTATAAATATAGACAATGGGTTTTGCTATATCCAAAAATAAAGTAGTAAATAAATATGCTACCACACTGTCCCATGGGAGCTGAGCTGAAGAGAAGCATGTGAATACAGTGTAAAATTAAGCAGATGAAACTGTATTTCTTAAGAAAACAATATATACTTTTGACATTCTTTTAACGTGGTAAGACATTCTCTTAACTTCGTAAAATTAAACACATTTCCCTGTCATTTTGAAGTATTAAATGCACCCATACCATGATCTCCATACTCAAGCCTAACCGCCAAGCCAAGAAGCCAGTCCACCGTTTCTTGTCGTTCTTGTATTTTGAAAGGACAGTTTACATCTTTCATGTACTGTGGAGTAGAAAGAGGAGAGAAAAAAGAAAAGAAAAAAGAAGTTATTGACCTGTATGAATTACCGAGGAGCACAGGACTGGTTTGTAACTGGTTTCCCACAGACCTTACAGTTGTTAGACAGTTACTAACAAGAACCATCACTGAAATGTCCTGCTGCAGCATCTGATCCATCTGAGATATTTTGGAGCGCTCCAATCCGCCGCTAACGCGACTCTGCCATTTAGTAACGGCACCTGGTTTTTTAACCAATGTTATTCAGGTTATTCATTGTCAGACTGCAACCAGAGAAACCAGAATATCCCTTCTTTTGCTCTCTGGTCATTTTACATACAAGCGGAGGCACGGGAAAGAAGGACAGAACAAACCACAGCAAAAATTCCCACCTAAAGCAGGAAGGAGGAATGATGCCATGTAAGGCTTTCTCAGGAGGATTCTGAGGGCCAGCAGAAGCAATTTTCCCTTTTTTAGGGATTGTGTCCAACAAGAGTGGACTGCCTCTGCTCTTCTGAGGCCCAGGACACAGCGACATTCTGCTGCATCCCTTTGCTGGAGGGAAAGAAGTGCCGCGCAGCCTCTACTCCGACAGCACTGGAGGGAAAGGGCACCAGGGGCTGGAGAGCAGGAACAGGCAGGGATCCCCGGTGCAGGCACGCAGGGGAGGACAGCCCGGCCAAGCCGAGAAAGATACCACTGATAGCACAACAGCACCAGCTACCAGTAATCCCAGTATCACAAACGTTTGCGTAGGTGGTATTGGAATGCTTTAGGCTCCCCTGGGCAGTGAGGAAGGCAAGTGGCTCTAGAAGGGGAAAAAAGTGAGATTAATGTGCACCGAGCATTACGGAGCAGCATTTTCAGCTCCTTGCAGGGCTGTTTGGAGGGAAAGGAAACAGGAGCCAAGAAGGAAAGCTCAACAGCCCTGCGGTGACTCAAAATGCTCACGAGCACACCGGAGACCACTCACAAAACGACGGCTGCTCGCCACGCTTTGCGCTAGCAGTGGAAAGTCATCTGTCTGAAACAACAAGAGATGAACTGCAGCAGCGTTCTGCCTCACGCTTGCAGAGCCTATGAGTACACTAGCCTAATCCATTTTCATTTTGGTACACAACAATCATTCGTGCAGAAAAAGCCGGTTATTTGCAGTCAATTTTCTTTCTGCTTCAAGAGCTGAATCAAATCAGGCAAGACACAGATTAGAACGGATACCCCACCTACTGAAAAACAAAGCTGAGTGAAAACTCTCTACAAAACACGCTACCATCCTAACTCCTGCAGTTTGACTTCAAGAATACATTTAATTTCCTAAAAATTAAAAAGTTCAGAGACAGGACAAATATTCAGAGTCATTTACGTTCAACAGCTACAGCCGCTGTTAATTACCACTTACGTGAGACATTTTTATAACTTTAAACTGTGTTTGAAACAACAGAATACCTTTTCAAATGATTTTGGCCAGTCATCGCTGTGTATGTTTCTTAAATTCCCTCGGTCTTCGATCTTGTAATGTCTGATTTTCTGGTCTTCAAGCCAGACAATGAAATTTCTGAATTCCGTTTCATCTGTTGGAGGAAGTAAACAAAGCAAGAATTGAACAATCTTAAGGGGAAAAATCCCAGTTCATACAAACAAATGCTGCTGCCCCGAGCGCTTTCGTGTTTTACCACAAAGAAAGATCTAAGACCAAAATCATGGATCCCAGGATAACCTCTGACCAAAACCGAACACCGAGTGTTTTCCATTTTTCAAGTTGCTTCAAAGTGGCTATTCCTGACTACCTATGCTAAAAGGCATCAGCCAAGAGGTTGTTTTTATTGGGAATATAGCTGTAACTTATTAAGCAAAGAAAGAAAGGTGAAACAGCGACAGAGAAATTCAATTCTTAACTCTGTTATCCATTACATGAAGCAGTAACCCCTCGTCTCTTCCAAAGAACACACACAACGTGTGACTGCGCAAAGACATTTTCTTCCTTCACTGCTGACTCAACTCTTCTTGGTTTTTGATCCAACACCTCTTTATTTGGGAGCTGGAAATTCCACAATACAAAAGATTGTGGTCCAAAGAAAAATATCCGAAGCGATCAGCCTGCACCTCTGCTTCAGTGACAGAATTCCCTTCTGGACACAGCAGCTCACAGCTCTGGGGTATCACTGGCCCCTCAGATAACAGCTGTGATATTTTAGCACTTGATGAGCTTTAATTTCCCAAATTAACGAATTTAATATCCTCCTGCATCTCACAGCAGGGTAAGCACACCATTTCCCCCTTTAGGGGCAAGAACGATACTTTTGCTTCTCAAAAGGGTCTTCTAAGCGATGCAAGCGCCCTACTTCTATTGAACGCGTTGTAAGAAACAGAGACACTGCCACAACACACGTGAAGGAAGGCTTTCGGCAAGACCTTTTACAAATTCTACACTGACAACGTGAACCTTAAAGGAAAATAAAAAAGGAACGTTAACCATAAGGAACTTAAGACCAACAACAAAAGAAGGTGCCAGCAGACAGCACCTCTTGAAAGAGAAGCGAGTCTACCGGAAGCACTGAAGGAAATACAACCTACTAAAAAGATGGTCTGAAGCTTACAACTGATCACACTGGATAAATAAATTTGTTACAGGGCCCATGAAATGAAAGGAAAAAAAAAGGTTAATAGTTGCAAAAATCAAAGATTAAAGTATTGATGTGTACTGGTGTATGACAAAACAGCTCCAACCGCATCACGGGACTGCTCTTATCCAGCACGGGGCCCTCGCCCGGCTTGGCGCGCAGGACGCGCCAGGCTGCAGGGCGGGCTACCAGAGCACCCAAGGGTGTTTCCACGCCACGCCTGACTCCCGTCGCTGGCCTTACAGCGGCGCAGGCTGTTCACGGCAGCAGGCCAAAACCCTCAGCGGCGCGGTCTGCCCCCCTGCACGGCGTCCCTGCTTCCCCTCTGGCCCTACGCTCAACAGGGCCACCGAAACCACACCAACCGCGCACACCCGCTGCCAGGCCTCGGCGCCCCGCTTTTCCCGGTGGAAACTCGGGCTTTCCCCCCCCCCCCCAACGCTGTGCCGCGGCTCAAACTCCTGGAGCCCAGCGTGCCCAGGAGCCCAGCAGGCCCATCCGGCCTTAACACCCCTTCCAGCCACGGCGGAAGGCCGAGCGGCCCCGGCCTGGGAGAGGGGCCCTCAGGGGAGCCAAGGCGGTGGGTGCGTGGGGGGGGGAAGCCGCCCCGCCGCAGCCCCTCACCCCTGCAGTTGAAGCCGGCCGGGTTGTGGTAGTCCAGCGCCGAGAGCTTGCGGCGGAACATGGCGGCGGCGGCGCCGGCGGGCCCAGCCGATCGCCCCGCTCAGGCCGAGCCGACGGGCCGGACGGGAAGGAACAGCCCCCTCCACCCCGCTTTCTGCTCGCCCATTGGCCAGCACACGCCGAGCGACAGCTCCTGCTACCAATCAGAGAGCGGAAGGGACTGCCGGGAAGGGAAGCGGCTCCTCACCCAGCTTTATTGACACGGCGGCGGGCGGACAGCGACAGGGGCGGGGCCTGGAGCGGGCAGGGGGCGGGGCCTGGAGCGGGCAGGGGGCGGGGCCTGGAGCGGGCAGGGGGCGGGGCGTGGGCCGCGGTTGGGAAGTGTGGGGAGGGCGCGGGGCTGGACTGGGCGGCACTGGAGTGGACTGGGGAGTACTGGGAACCACTGGATTGGACTGGACTGGGGAGCACTGGGCTAAACTGGTCTGTACAGGGAGCACTAGGCTGGACTGGGGAGCACTGGGCTGAACTGGTCTGTACAGGGAGCACTAGGCTGGACTGGAGAGCACTGGGCTGAACTGGTCTGTACAGGGAGCACTAGGCTGGACTGGGGAGCACTGGGCTGAACTGGTCTGTACAGGGAGCACTAGGCTGGACTGGGGAGCACTGGGAAGCACTAGCCTGGACTGGACTGGGAAGCTCTAGGCTGGACTGGGGAGCACTAGGCTGTACTGAGGAGCACTGGGGAGCATTGGGCTGTACTGGTCAGCACTGGGAAGCACTGGACTGGACTGGGGAGCACTGGAAAGCACTAGGCTGGACTGGACTGGGAAGCTCTAGGCTGGACTGGGGAGCACTAGGCTGTACTGAGGAGCACTGGGGAGCATTGGGCTGTACTGGTCAGCACTGGGAAGCACTGGACTGGACTGGGGAGCACTGGGCTATACTGGGCACCACTGGGAAGCACTAGGCTGGACTGGACTAGGGAGCACTGGCCTGTACTGGGCTGAATTGGGCAGCACTGGGAAGCCCCAGCTCCTGGGCACGCTCCCATGGCTCTCAGGGCCGCCCCCCACGCCCACCGTGCCCCCCACAAGCAGCACCATGGGGCCCAGTGCCCCTGGGGACAGTTTTTTTTGGGGGGGTAGGTTACCCCCAGGCACTGTGCTGGGCCTGTGGCAAGAGCTGTGGGGAATGGGGGGCCACAGCCTGGCCAGCAGTGGGGGGCTGTGCTGTCAAATTTGGGGGGGTTGGTGATTCCACCCCTCTTCGCTCTGTTTTTAACGCCGCGCTCACGCCGCCGCGGCACGGCGGTGGAGATGCCACAAAATTAAGACGAGAGCAGAACCGACCTTTCCGGAGGGGGAAAAAAATACCCCAACCCAGCAGAGAAGGGGCAACTGTGACGTTGGCTCTCGGCAGTTTAGAAACCCCGTCTTCAAACCAAGCGTGAATCATCCCGGTTCCGGAAAAATCCGCCCCTCCCCAAGCCCGGAGCTGGCTGGGCAGTTTTCCTGGGAAGCGGCGAAGGGGATTTCTGGGCGGGGGACGCGGCTGCCCGCCAAACCCGCGCCCCCCCGCCGCATCCAGCTCATAATTAAACCACGTTCCGCGCGGACGCTGCTGCCGTTCGTCATCGCGTTCTTGCTCCCAGATGTATTTTGGGCGTCTCGGGGGGGTTTATGTCATTTATGGGCAGGAAAATTTTCCATTCTGGAGAAATCTTTCCAAATGGCCTGCACAGTGCCAGCGGCAGGTGAAGGATGCCCGGTTAAGGGATTTTTTTTTTTGGGGGGGCGGGGGGGTGGTTTTGCCTGGAGAAGGCAATGAGCCCGGATTGAGAACGAAACCACCCACCCGTTCCCCTCATCGCTCGGGCGGCACTTCGCAGACGACGGTGCTGACAGCGCGACGAGCCGGTGCGATATTCATCCTGACGTTTCTCTCCGCTCCAGCTGGCAGCCGGCGCAGCCGCCGACTGCGGCGATGCGATGCGACGCTGGAGTGGGATGGGGCTGAGCCGAACCCCGCCACGGCCATCCCGAGCCCCGGCAGGGAACCGGGGAGGGGGTTCTGCCTCCCTTCCCATTTAGGACCGTTCCCCTCCCGTTGGCCGTATCTCCTCCGGCTTGTTCCTGGAGCGGTTCAGTGGAGAGCGAGGGTTCTGCCAGCTCTGCCTCCTTCGGCTTTCGTAGCGGGAGCCCGCGAGCGCTTCAGCGTGCCGCCGACGCGTGATGAGCAGCAGAGGCATGGAGGCTCCGGCGTGGTCAAAAGGAGCTGGGGACCCTCTCCGGGGCGTGCGGGCCGTGTCACACGTGGTCCAACCAAGGGTGACAGGTGATGGAGGTGATGGAACCTCTATGTGGGTGTGGGGGGACAAATACACAGCCGGTGGCTGGCGTGGTCCCATCTCCACCCTTCCTCCTGCCTTCGTCATCCTCAGCACAGCCCTTACGCTTCCTAATCCATCCCGTTCCACCCTGGATTTGAGGATCTTCCCCTTTCCTGGTGGATCTGACCCCTCCTGCAGCCACGAGTCCCCCGAGGGCAAAGGCATCGCCGAGGGGTCGTGCTTTTCCTCTTCCCACCGCTTCCTCCAAATCTAATGGGCTTGCATCTAACGAACGCAATTAGCGCAAACGGGTTTATTCTCATTAGCCGGGGCCGGTGTGCGTGGCGGGCAGCAGCGTGGCATGCGGGGAGCGATACCTCGCCTGCGCTTTTCCCGGGCACTCCGCACCTCCTCCGGCTCGGCAGATGCTGCTGGCTCAGCGATGCCGCTGCCGCCGCTCCGGCGCTGAAACCTGGGAAAGCGAGGACGCAACGGAGCAAGGCTTGGAAATGGAGGAGAGCCAGCAACAGCCGAGCAGCGCCGAGGTTGGCTCGCTCCTCCGCGGTAACACCGACGTTTTTTTTCTTTCAAGCTGGCCCGATAGACACGGTGAGGGACGGGGAGCTGAAAGCTGAGCCCGCCGGGGCTGAAAAGCCACCCCACGGGCGGGCGACGTTCGCCGCTCGCCGAGATGCTCTTCGCGCGTGGAAGACTGGAATACCTACACGCAGCGTCGCCGGCAATGGTTCGCGTTGCAAAACTCGGTGCTCCCGGCCCCAGACATGACCTGAGGCTGAGCAGGGATGGGAGAAGGAAAGGGAGAAGGGATGGACACCAAGCCCAGAGCTCTCAGGTGTCCCTCCATTCCTGAGCGATGGCGATTTTGAGCAAGGAGCAACGTCCCACCCTGAATGTGCCTGATCCCTGCCCCGGCGCTGGCTCATCCTGCGGGAAGAGAAGCCGGAGCCCCAAGAGGCTTCACTTTCCCCTCACCCAGAGGCATGAAATCTCCTGCTGAATCCCACGCCCCATTGGGGAGACCCCCTAAACCCGCTGGGAACGGGACCCAGCCGCACCCGGGAGGGAAAGCGCACAGAGCATTGTCTCCAAAGGCTTGAAACAAATCCAAAATTTTATTTCCAACGAGTACACAGACCACGTGGGATGGGGATGCGCTACATCACAACACCGACCTCCCCCCGCGCTGGCTTTCCAACCCCCCCCCTCTCCTCCCCAAAATCCAGGCTGGCACTGGGGGGACGGGCTCGCCCCAGCCACCTTGGCAGGAAAAAAAAAAAAAAGAAAAGAAAAAGTCCTTTTCCAGTACTCCAGATATTTTTCCTTAAAAGCCTGGGGGTAGAGTTGAATGTCGTTTGATACCAGGCTGGAAATACAGCATGGGGATGGCGAGATGACTGATATTTTTGTTGCGAGGGGGGGGGGAACGATCTTGGCAGGCGATCGCTACTTGGCTAACAAAGGCGTATCTGTGCAAATACAAATACTGGGGTGAAATACCTGGCAGCACACCAACGTCAACACCACTGTCAACATAAAATAAAGACCAGCAACGTAAAACACCTTCAATGAGCAGTTTAGGCTAATTCAAAATTCCTCCCCCCCCCCACCCCGCCCCATACTCTTCATGCAGCTTTAGTTCTTTATTTATTAAGAATTCGAGTTGTAAAATACTCAAGTCGTTAAAAAAATTATTACAAACCACTTCATGACAGTGTTTGAGGAGGGTTGGGGCGTGAACCCCGGGTCAGACCGGCCGCGCTTCGCTCTCCGTGACGGTAAATCAGCCTTAAAAAGTGAAGATGAGTGAAGCACTTCATCCGTCCTTCGTCCTAAAGCCACGCGAGCTGGAGTAAAAAGATGGAACCGGGGAGGTTGAGGGGGGGACTGAAAGCCACCGCGAGAGGGTTGGGACCATCTAGGCTACTTGTGTCATGTAAACGTTCCCAGATGCCAAAAGTTTTGAGTCCAGTGTAAGAACAAAGTGGTCTTCTCCGTAGAAGACTAGAAAAAGAGTACGAAAAGGTAGAAAACGCAAAATGCACTTGTTCCGGGCTAAAAAGATTTGCCGAAAGATACCTAAAGACTATTGCCCTCTCAAATCCACAGGGATTTTTAAGCTGATACCTCATTCAGAACTGGTTTTAGCGGGGTCGCTGCAGACCCCCTCCAAAACCCTACGTGACCCCCACATAATTTTGTACGCAGCTCCCCAAGTTGTGATTCCCAAAGTTTCCCAAAGGAGCGTAGATGAGCGGGGAAAGCCGGGAGGTGCTGGGCAGCGGGAAGGAGAGACAAGCCACATCCGCAAAAGTATTGACCCCAGGGTGAGCAAAAAAAAAAAAACCCAAAAAAAGGTGGCGTGCGTCCCCCGAAACGCTGACAGCGGATGAACCGGACCTGGGAATAATTCCCCAGCCTGATGCGGAGCTCGGGCTGCGTGTAAACAAGGTATCAGGCACCTCCGTGAAGGGGTGGCCCCACGGCTTGCCCCACGGCTTGCCCCACGGCTCCCCAAGCCCCTACCCATTGCAGCGGGGCGGCAGCGGGTGCGGGAAGGGGCGGAAGGATCCCAGCATCCCGGTCCAGCCCCAAGAGGAGAAGACGCTGCTGGGAAGCCGAAAGAGCAGGACGCAGACCAAGCGAGGAGGGCAGAGGCACAGAGGTATAGGAGAAGAGGAAAGACCCGGAAAAGAAGCGGTCGACTTGGATTTTGGGATTTCTAGCCACCCCACGACGCCCGGGGCGGGGGCCACCCCGAGCCCCCGCGCCCGGGGGCTGGCACCTACCCCAACGCGGGCGGTATTTCAGGCACGTCTAAGGCATCGCGGGAGTTGTCTTTGCTTTCCGGATCGCCTCGGTTTCCTCCCTACGGCTTCTCCCACCGGCACGTGGCGTCAAACGATGCGAAAAACAAAAAGTCTGGGGCGGATGAACAGAGATAAACTCTCATGCACTACCACCGAACGCTGTCACAGGAGTATGAAGCACCAACCACGACACATGATTCACTTTTACTTGCAGAGCCGAAGCTAACCATATACAAAATGTATAGAAAGTGGGGTTCGCTAGAAAGACGGAGCTGCCGGCACGCGGGGTGCGGGCAGGAGCTGCCGGCGTCCTCGCTAACCGGCCACGGGGCCGCCCGGCCCTTCTGCTACGCTACCGCCAGAAATGAAAGAAGCACAAGACCAAACATTGAGTAACATCATAGTCATCTAGCCTGTCGCTATATATCTGACAACTTAAATAAAAAATAATATTTTGGAAAGAAACCAACAATATCATTCCAAGAAGGTTATACACATCCTTAGCAGTTACTTTGCTCAGCACAGCTCTGGTGCTTTAAATATGGAACAATAAAACAATTTTTGTGAGCAGAAAAGTGACACAAATTTATTCTTTACATATTTTTTTTTTTCTTTCTAGGCAACTCTACAGACTTCAGATCTTTTGCCTCGCAATGCAGATCATCTTATTCCCCCAAAGGTGGCCAGGTTCTTTAAACATGCACATCTCTGTAGCTTCCAGGCCGTGTATTTTACTTATTTTTTGTTTAAATTCCACAGACTAGCAGGTCGTCCCCGTTCCTAAAAACTCTACATCAGTGTTCAGGGTGGCCTGAGTGCCGGTCAGGCTCCTCGAGGGATTTACAGGATCACGCAGAAGAACTTCTTCTCTCTAAAGGGGTTTTCTGAGGCCGGGACGGGGGTCAATAGAGGGTCCTCCTTGGCGTGGGCTTCGCAGTACGCCATCAGGTCTGCCGCAGCTTTTGACACCTGGAATAGAAGGAGCCTCGTGTTAGGGACAGGCTGGGGACATCCCACCCTGAGAGATCCCGACAATGGGGATCACAGCATCCCCAGCCTAGCGTATGCAACACCATACCCTGGCCAAAGACCTGACGGATTTATCATAGAATCATCGCAGAATCGTAGAATCTTTAAGGTTGGAAGAGACCTCCAAGATCATCAAGTCCAACCATCAACCCAAAACCACCATGCCTACTAAACCATGTCCTGGAGTGCCACATCTACACGTTCTTTGAACACCTCCAGGGATGGTGACTCCACCACTTCCCTGGGCAGTCTGTTCCCGTGCCTGACCACTCTTCCAGTAAAGAAGTCTTTCCTAACGTCCAACGTAAACCTCCCCTGCCGCAACTTGAGGCCATTTCCTCTCATCCTATCACCAGTTACTTGGGAGAAGAGGGAGAACCTCTTTTCAGGCAGTTGTAGAGAGCAATGAAGTCTCCCCTCAGCCTCCTCTTCTCCAAACTGAACAACCCCAGTTCCTGCAGATGCTCCTCATCAGACTGGTGCTCCAGACCCCTTGCCAGCTTCGTTGCCCTTCTCTAGACGTGCTCCAGCACCTCAACGTCCTTCTTGTACTGAGTGGCCCAAAACTGCACACAAGATTTGAGGTGCGGCCTCACCAGTGCCGAGTACAGGGATATGGTCACTGCCCTGGTCGTGCTGGCCACGCTGCTCCTGATGCAAGCCAGGATGCTGTTGGCCCTCTTGGCCACCTGGGCACACTGCTGGCTCAACTTCAGCCAGCTATTGACGAGCATCCCCAGGTCCCTTTTTGCCAGGCAGCTTTCCAGCCACTCTGGAATCGTCAAGTGCGTCCCCAGCGGGGCTGGTTTTTCACCTCCGGGCTCTAAGCTGGCCTGTCAGCGCATGCCACCATGAGCATCCTTCACATCCTTTACCCGTTCACCTCCTTCACCCCCCGGGATCGTAGCGAGGACCGACTTTAGCAGGCACTGCATCCCTGCCCTCTCTCCCTCCCATCCCTCAGCAGGGATGTCCGCGGCCGCTACGAGCCGCCGAGCCGCTCTACCTTTATCCTGTCGATGTTGGCCTCCATCTTCAGCTGCTCCACCAGCTTGCGGGCTTGGGCTATGCTAGCAGTGTTGTTGCTAGCCATGGGCAGGCCAGGCGTGCTCTCCGGGCAGGCTACGGGCACAAACACACCTGGGTGAACTCTTGGGCAGGGCGAAGAGCCGTTCCTGGCCCCGAAATCCCTCAAATGATGAGTTGGGTGTTGCATGCGTGGAGCTGTTGGAGCTGAGCCGCGTGAATGAGGGCGTGAGGATGGGAGATGCAGAGCTGGGTGTTTCAGCCAGAGTTTAATCCTGTGTTTACAGCAACCTTTCTGGGTGTGCTGGTAGTCACACGCTGCCAGTGCCACCCTCCTGTGCCCTCCCCATCATCCCCAAAATGGGGGATGCCCTATAAACCATGCTTAAGGGACACTGGGACCTCCTAGAGCACAGCCTGCAGCAGCACCAAGGCAAGGGAAATCAGAGAACGGGGTCCCCCCGAGCACCCCCGCGCTGCCGCTGCCGTGCTGGGCTCCTTCCCCAGCCCTGAATCCAGCCCCGCACCGGTACCCAGCGTCCCGCTGGTGTCCCTCGCCCTCCCTTGTTTTGTCCCCCGCTGCCAACTTGAGCATTGAGATGCTAAACAGGATGCTGGAGTTTCCTGTTTCTGGAGATTTCTACCCCAGGCAGGCGAGGGAAACGCTCATTAAGTCCACGCCACCTCGATCACGGATGTTTTTTTTCCGTCACTTTATAACAGCCGCGAGCTCCGGCAGCGGCGGCCAGAAACCCGGCAGCCGAGGCTTTCGCGAGCACTGAGTGTTTTGCAGTGGAGGCACAGCCGTGCTACGCTGGCCCCTGCCTGGCCAGGGCCGCCTGCCAGCTCCAAAAATGGGATTTTTTGGGGGGGATGTGGCAGCAAGCTCCCCCTCAGCCCCTCCAGCAATGGGACAAGGATGGCACGGCTCTGAAATAAGTGGCTCATGGTTTTAGGGGGGAGACCTTCAGCCCAAACCCATCCTGGGGGATATAAAGGTGTTTGGAAAGAAGCTCATCCTGGGACCCACAGAAAAAAAGCAACATAACACTGAGCAAGGTGCCCGTGCTCGGAGAGCAAGCCGTGCCGAGGCCAGCCGGGGTTTCAGGGCGAGACCCCTCCCCAGGCACCTTCCTGCCCGTCGGGGAGCGCGAGGAGGGGTGATTTTTTACCAGAAGCAGGTCTCTCCGGTGATTTGTGCCTCTAGGGGAAGATCTGCTCCTCTTGGCCGTTCGCTACCCTTAAATAAAGAGGATATAAAAAAAATATATTAAAAAAAAAAAAAGGAGCCGAGTTAGGTTAATGCCATGCCAGTCAACCAAACGAGAACATTATTTACGGCACCAGGAAACCCAGAGACCTGCAGACGCCGAGTCCCGTACCCCGCTAGGGAGGCAGAAAGGCTGCAGGTTTCCTTCCGCGTCCCCCCCTCCTCCATCCCATGCCCTCCAAGCACGGCCCCCAGTGACATTATTTGTTCGCATTCAGCGAGGTTTTCGGCACAGGAAGAGGTTTCAAGTCAGCGGGCAGCTATCCGAGGGCTGTTGGCAGCCGGGCTTTTAGCTGTTCCCCGGGACACAGTGAGATGGATGACTAGGGGGGATGCCAGGCGCCGCGTGAAATTTAACCGGCTGGTGCATGGAGCAGAAAGAACATCCCCCAGGAAAAGCTGCCCAAATCCTTCCCCTTTCCCGCAACCCCGCTCCCACCGAGCATCCTTGACAGCCTGAGCTCCTGGCTGGGTCTGCCCTCGTTGGGCAAAGCTCTGCGCCATCACTTGAGGTTCAGCTCAAGCATTTGCTGTGTTTCAACACTGGTTTTGCTCCGTTTCAACACTGGTTTTGCTCCGCTCTCTCCCAGTTACTTTGCTGGAGAGGCGTTTGAGCAGTAGGCTGTCATGGTGTCTCTCTCCTCGCTTTTGCTTTCAGTTCTGGATGACGGTGCCGGTGGTGGGAAAGCTGGCGGCCATGTAGGTTCACCAAGGTGCGCATCACCCAAGACACTGCTGCATGGTTTGGATCCCACAGAGACTTTTCTAAAGCAACCAATGTCATTCGCGGTGATTTTGTGCCATTCCTCGCTGCGAGAAACTGGGCGTGCTTCCTTCAGCATGAATAATAAGAAAATAGCAGGTGACGCTCCAAATCGAGCTCAATATCTGCCACCGAAAACCAACCCAGGCACAGCTCGGGCAGCAGCAAGGCTGTTCAAAAAAGCTTTTTTTATCCCCACATCCCTGGAAACATTCCAGGCCAGGTTGGCCGGGGCTCTGAGCAACCTGATCTGGTTGGAGATGTCCCTGCTCCTTGCAGGGGGGTTGGACAGGATGGTCTTGAAAGGTCCCTTCCAACCCAAACCATTCTGTGATTCTATGATTTATTTCTCTTCCCCAAGACCCAACGAGGTCTTAGGTCTGGCTCCCGACCCCAAATCCCAACCACAAAGCTAAAAATCACCGTGCTTCCCGATATCTCCTGATTCCCCCCTTGTTGTCACGGGGCTGTTGTGCTAAAGTCTTGCCTACAAAGAAAGGGGTTTAACGGCGCTCACAAGAAAATACGGAAGGCGTCTTATTTCACGCACTTAATGGCTCATATGTCAGGATAACAGGATTTGATACCTGGTACCTACGCTCCAAAAAACCCCACCTCTGTTCTTGTCTCTGTTTAATGAAGAGCCATTGACGCAGTCGAATGACATTTTCGTCTTTCACCAGTGGCACCCAGGAAAAACAGGCACCAAAAATTGGGTTTTAGTAGGGCAAACGGTGAGGGACGCCCCTGACGTCAGGGGCACCGATCCAGCTTTTACGGCTGCATCTGGTCTGGGTCTGCTCGCACCGGCCGTGCCGAAATCTTCAGCTCCAGCTCGGTCAGCTGCCAGCGCTGCTGAGGAGCAAGGCAAAACGCCGCATAGGACCCCCCCCGCAAAAAAAAGCCACTGCAAAAAGAGCATTTCTTGACGCCGGAGCGATCGAGCCCTCCTGCTAAGCTGCCATCCTACTCCTCCGTCCCGAAAACCGAGCGCCTACAGGGCTCTGGCATCCTGCGGTTGCCAACCCTGCTTGCAAGCGTAATTAGGCTTCGTTTGCCAGCCCCTCGTCAGCACACGGAGCGGTGCCAAAGGGCTGCAGGGCCACAGCTCGGGCAGAGGCCTACGCGCGCCTCACGCCAGTGCCATCACCAGCCCCAAACCCACAACATTTGAACCCAAACTCCCCCCTTAGCTTTTTTTTCCCCGCCATTCCCTTTGGTTTTATCTCAAATTGTATGCGGTTGGAGACCAGATTTCTCCTAAATGTTCAAAAAAAATGGCATTTTGAGGATGATTACTTAGCTCAACGACCTCAAACAGGCAGCTATCATCGCAGAAGGGATATCTTCAGGCACATTCCGCGCCAGGCCAGGTCCATCCCCGTTCCACGGCAGCGCTAACCCCGGCTGGCACAAACAACCAGCATCTTTCCAAAGCATTTCCTTACATTCCTGAAGGTGCAAACGGGCGCTGAGTCAGATTTTACAGGGCCTGCGTCTCTAGGGATCTGCAGCCTTTGCCCACCCAACCGCGCTCCTCTACGTTCTGAAACCTGCGGCTCCCATCCTCTTGTCGCCCAATTTTCCAGACTGTTTTTGGGTTTTTTTTTTCACTTCCCAGTGGGTTTTTCTCTGCTTGGCAGAAAACCATTCTCCCCACGCCTCCCCGGCTGAACCAAAAGAACAAGCGGGCGGCTCTGCGGGAAGGAAACCGAAAGCGCTGACATCTGCCCGGGCAAAACCTCGCCGTTCCCCCGCCGTAAAGACCGAAAGCGGCTCCCCAGAGCACGGAACGGCGTCACCCACCACCGAGAATTTTCAGAGAGAAGGCAGGAGCCTCCCTGCTTCTCAGTTTTAGTTCAAAAGTCATGTTTTCCACCACTGAGGCACCAGAATTTTCCACTCAGTAGCCAAATGGGCAAACTCCATTGGGACAGCAAGGATTTTGGGGAGCGCAGGGCTCAGGCTTGCTCCTACCAAGCATCATTTGGGGTTTTTTCAGCCCAGAAAAGGTGCCAGGCTGGATATTGTAACGGAGGGACACGTTCCAGCTCTCATTCGTGCTGGGATTGCTCCTGGCCCCTGCGCATCCCAGCAGCTGAGGCCAGCCCAGCTCGCTGCATCCCAGGGGCGCAGCCAGCCCAAAAAACCAAGCGTGATGTGGGCATCCAGAACGGATAACGGCGTGTGTGGCCGTGCCGTCGCCCTCCCGGCCCGTCACCGGCCGGCTGGAGCGTGGGAATCCCTCGCGTGGGGCTGGCTGGTTTTTCCAAGCCATCCTGTTGCTTTTGCTAAAAGCCATCGCTAAAAATAGGCAGCTGGGTTGAAAAAGAATTACTAAATATACACAGGAAAAGATAAAAATATTACAGACAAAAAGAAAATAGCAAAAAGCCACGTTTCCGGGGGGGGAGATGGCGGAGTCCCATTGATTTTGACAGCGGTTGTGGACTTGGCTGGGAAAGGAGCCTTCATACACCCAAATTACCTGTGTTTCATTATTTCCTTCAGCAAAGGAAACGGTCATGAGCCAGATTTGTGCCCGTGGGCTCCCATCACGCTGCTTCACGGGGGCACGGGACCTTAATCCTCAGCGGTGGTCACAGCCACCGCTCCCAGTCTCCATCCACGGGGATTTTATTCCCTTTTTCAACATCTGGTTTTCATGCCCGGTGGCCAACAACGGCGCTTAAATCACCCAAAAAAACCAGCTCACAGGTCGGAGACGTGCTGCTGGCAGATAAATAAATAAATTAAAAGGTGCCGGAGTGGAAAATGAGCCTGTTTCCATGGAAACGGCTTCGTTATCACACCAGCATCCTATCCCTTCCGCCAAACAGGGGCGAGGTGGGATGGGTGCTCATTTTGGCTCCGATGCCGATGTTTTGCCCGTGTTGGGGGGTTTCGGTGCCTGGCCCTCTCCTGCTTCCATAGCAGTTGGAGGGGGGGTGCAAAATCTTGGCCTATTCAGCCATATTTCACCCCAAAAGCAGCACCGGGGTCAGAGCCAAAGAGAGAAACCTTCAGGAGAAGCCTTCCCAGGAGACATGTACGGACCAGGAAAGGAGCAGGGGAGCCGCAGCGATGGAGCCAGGGGACATGGGGTTTCGCAGGGCCGTCCCTTTCGCCTGGAGAAGTCACTGCGCCGTGGGTGTCACGCGAAAGTGAGAATGTCAGCTCTATTTTCTCACGGTGTCCTAACGGTTCAAAAGGATGGCAAACAAAAACAAACGTCAACTTCCTTTTTTTTTTTTTTTTTTTAAGGTTGTGGGTTTTTTGTTTGTTGTTTAAAACATTGTTCAGGCGAAGGATGAACCATCAGCCAGCACAGCCTGGGACATCTGCTCTGGTCCCTCCTGCCACCGTTCCTAGGAAATGGTGGCTCTCTCCAGCTGGGAACCGTGGGGAGGGAAGACCGACCTGCTCCGGGGTCGGCACAAGGCTCCTGCACCGTGGGAATGCCGCAGCTGATGAAGCCAGAGATTACCAGGGAGCCAAAAAAGCCACGCAATACCCAACCCTGCCCCAGGGCCATCAGCGATCTAGCCGTGAAAAGGAAAAGCCGCCATTTGGGGGAAAACCCTGGGAAAAAGTGGTTTTTAATGAAAAAGGGACAAATCCAGCACATCAGACGCTGGGAGGATGGGTGCCCTGAGAGCTTGGCCAAATATTGGGGAATGAGGATGGTCAAATATGTGGTCCAGAGGTCCAAGCAAGCAAAGTTGCGGCTGAGCGTCGCCTTCTTCGCACGACCTGAGATTTCACTCAGATTAAAAACACCGACTCACTCCTGACCTCTGGTCGGCCCCTCGTCATGCTCTCAGCACCCACCCTGGCTCGCAGTGACGCTTCCCGGGGACAAGCGGGCTCCACGCCATCTGCTTGTGCTGTGGCACAGAAGGAAAAAGGCCTTGGCTGTCACGTTTCGGTGCGACGCACCAGAAGGGACAGATCATGGTGCCCATCCCGTCGCGCCGTCCCCACCATCGCCTTTCAGGCGAGCAGAGGCTTTCAGCACGGGCTCCGCTTTTGCAGTCCTCACCGGGGCTGAGCAACGCCACCACTGCGCTTCACCGAAAATGATTTAAGGGCTGGGGTTTTTTGGTTGGTTTTGGTTCTGTTTTTGTTTTTTTAACGAAACGTTAGAACACACCCAGAGGTTAACAGGAGACAGAAGGCTCGCCGCAGTGCACGTGAGCGGAGGAGTGGGAACACAGCGAGCCTCTGCCCTGCAAATCCCATTTTATTTTTACAAAACCTGCCTGAGAGGAGAACAGGTAGGTTTGGAAATTCCCTAAAACCACCGTCACTCCACGGAAAACCAAGGTTCCTTAGAAATGCCCCGTTAAGTGCCTCCTGCAAAGTGATTTCCGCACTGCCTAGGGCATCCCTGACCTCTCCGTCGGGCTGGATGGAGACATCGCCACTGTCTTTAAAGGATGGACCAAAGCACCTCCAGCACACAGACAGCCCGGTAAATACAGACATCATTTTTGCATTTCTGCTGCAAAAACTGCCAAGGAAAGACTAGTTCCTCTTCTATATCACCCTGTACCCATGCTACATAACACGGCAAATCCAGGTTGGACAAGGCTCTGAGCAACCTGATCTGGTTGGAGATGTCCCTGCTCCTTGCAGGGGGGTTGGACTGGGTGGGCTTTGGAGGTCCCTTCCAACCTAAACCATTCTGGGATTCCATGACTCTTCCCAGACTGGAGTGACCCTGATTTAACCACGTCAGGGGCAACTGGTGGGAACCCAGCACCACCAGCACCCACAATGCACCGACGGAGCAGCAACTCCATGATAAAAGAACGAATGAGTCAACCAAATAAAACGTTCGGCTCTTGGACACCAAAATCCACTCCATGGAACCCATTTCCACCGACAAAGTGGCAGCAGGCTGGGTAGTCCCTTGCTTCACAGAGCAGAAGTTTCTGCTGTAAAGGAGATTCCGGGTCTAGGAAACATGCACCACCTCCCAGTCGGCCAAAAAAAAAAAGCAGAAACCTTCCAAAAAAGTTCTTTTTTTCCCGATGGAGAGAGCTCTAGAAAACCAAAATCGCCCTTTAATTAGAAGCATCATCCAACTTATGACTTCTCAATCATCCCTTCAGTTCTTGATTCCTTCCCCAAAACAACTCAAATTGACTCTCAAATAAATTCTTTGTACAAACCTTGCTCAGAAATCCCAGGAAAAATCCTCTTGTCCCAGGAAAGAAAAAAAAAAGAAAAAAAAAGGTTAAAACTGCTGAGGAAGCAATGAGCTCCTGTACCGGGAAAAGGAGTGCAACATCTGTTCACACAGCTCTGAACTCCTGACCCTTAATTAAGGGAAGCAGCCAAGAGCTATTATTTCGTGTTAATTAACGGCTCCATTCTTGGGTTTCAGTTTTTAACACCCTGCTCTTGAGTATTTGCCAGGGTCGAGATAAAGACCGCGAGGGGAAGGTGCGAAACGAGGTTCGGAAGCGAAGGGAAGACGGCGGCAGCGCTGGCAGGCGGAGGCGTTTCGCCCGGCGTCGCGTTTGCAAAAGGATTCGGATACTTGGCTGCGGCAACGCTGATCCCAACGGGATGAAGCCGCCCCAAATCCCACGCAAAGTCACCCCAAATTCAAGGTCACGGTGATTTACAAACCAGTCCGAACGGGGGGATGACCACCCTGAAGGAACTGGGGCAAGCGGCTGAGTCGCCCTGATTTGGCTAAAATATCACATTTTTAGGAGGGAACCGCCCCGTGGCACCGGGAAACGGGAAGGAGCACGCGGAAGGATGCCGGGATGCTGGGCTCACCCTTCAGCCCGGCGAAAATCAAACCGAACGCGCTCGGTCAGCTAACGACGCCAGAGCCTCGCCGTGCCGTTTCACCCGGATAACTTCGGCAGAAATCCTCGCGGTGAGAAACCATCCTCCGATGGTTTCACCCACACCAAACCTTTATTAGAATTTTATTTTAAGTAACACTCACGCGGAGCCTAATAACCCTTTCCAGCCGCTGGGAATCACCCGACCTGTTACCTCAGCGAAGCACCAACCCCGTTAACCATCCCATTAGTTTAAGCCCCTCCAGGAATTACCTTAGACTGCTTTAATTAGGTATCCACCATACAAGAGAATTAATTAATTAGTGATAAGCACCTGAACCACATTACTCATAAGGCTCCATGTCAAGCTTCAAATACAGCAAACAGGTCACAGCCTACGTGCTAGAGCCGGTGCTGCCGCCTGGGATTTCTCTTCCCATCCCTCCCATCAAAGCAGCGAGGCTGGGAGCTCTTTTTTTTTTTTTTTTTTTTTTCCCTTTTTAATCTCATTTTCAGATTTTCACAGCATCCAGAGCCGGTGCTTTTCGAGCCGCTACTCAAAGAGCGGCCGCACCACGTGGCGACGGGAGAGCTTTGTAATTACTTTCCGAGATTTGGTGTGCTTTAGGCACGGCTTACGGGGTAAAAACCTCGTATCTCGAGGCTACGGTTATCCCCCAAAGGTTTCGCTGCAAAGCTGGTGCGCTACGGCATCGCTAAGATACCCGTGAAAGGAGTAAAGCATTTGCTGATGGCCGGATCCCAAGCAGCAGGTGGAGGATCGCCACCAAACGTGGGCGGTTTTAGCAGGTTTCTGGGAAAAAAAAAAAAGGAGGTAAAAAAAAAAGGAGAAGAAAAAAGAGGGAAAAAAAATTCTCCGTGCTATTCTGTATTTTCACAATCAATAACTTTAAAAACTAATTTATTGCGGCCTCAGCATCTCATGGTCTGCAATTTCCCTGCTGGCAACCTTGAGGATGCCGGGGGGTTTCTCTCCGGGCTGACGGGATGCGGGCAGGGATGCGGAGCCCGGGCAGTGCCGCAAACCGGGTTAGCGGGGCCGGCTGGGGAGAAGTAGGTTGCTCCTCCGTCCTTGCTGGGTGAGCTGACCCATATTATCTCAATTAAATTTAACTTCTGCCTTTTCTTTTTTTTTTTTTTTCCCTATAACCTAATGCGTTTCGGAGCAAAGTGGGACCCGGTTGTGGGGGCAGCGAGTCAGGTGGGGCCCTTCCCAACGCGATGAGGAGCGGAGGGCGCAGCTGCGGCGGCAGATCCGGGACGGGGAGGTGAAGGGGGAAATGAAGACGCGGCAGCGTGCTCCAGACCTGCCCCACCTGCGTTTCTCCTGACCGCCATGCTCCAGCAAAACCAGCAAAAATCCGCTTTTCTCTCCTCAGCTGCGCCCTCGGAGCTTACCGCTCCGCGTATGACGTCTTGCTTTTCCCACGGAGCACAAAATCCCTGAAGCAGCCCGTTTTTCCCTCAAAACGCCCGCAGAGCATCCATGCCGTGCTTCCTGCTGAGTCAAGGGCCCTGTTTTTTACCACGGCTCGGCATCCTCGCTGTATCGTGAAATGACACACGCTCGGCAAACGCCGGCGTTGCGCGGACGGGGAGGAGAAATCCACCCCAGAGCTGCTAGGGAAAAAAAAAAAAGGGAAAAAAAAAAAAAAAAAACACAAAGAAATCGTGCAAAGCCCGGATTAAGCGGCACAAGACGGCGATGCCCGTGCGTCGGTACCTCCTGTGCCGGGGATCAATCCATCCATCCCGGCCGTGCCGTGGGCCCCACGTGCTTCGTTTGTCCCCCCGACCCCGTGAGCGTTAATCCTTCGGCCAAAGGAGCCGGAGCGGCGGCGTTGCTCCGCGAGCCGCTTTCCCAAGCGCCTTTCCCTGCCCACCTGGCTGCTGGGAAACCTCAGCGCAGGGCTGCGCGGTTGCTTGCTGTATTTTTTTCCCAGTATGAGCTACGAAAACCAAGGAAGGGAGCTGGTCTTTGGCGGGGGGGGGGGGGGCCGGGTTTCGGTTCCAGGTAGGATGGAGGAGCCGCTTCGATTCACAGCCAGGCTAAGTTTTACATCAATTAATGGAAATGCTCACGCAGGGCTCAGATTTAGGCTTAAAAAAAAAAATAAAATAATAAAAAAAAATTCACTCCCTTATTTGCTGCTTATACCTCTCTGTAAGCCTGCGTCGCTGCATTAAAATGGTCTTTTAATTCCCCGCTGGCGCGGTGCCGAGGGAGGAGGCAGGGTCCCCCCCGCCGGCGTTAGCTGGGGAGCGGGGAGAGCACCGGACACGGATACAAACCCCCCGAGCGAGGATGTGAGGCTGGGCGGCAATTACATGAAACCAGCTGATAAATAATGCAACGTATTTTGATGGCACCAGCCCTGCGAGCACCGCACAAACACCATCACCTCTCCAAGATGTTAAAAATACAATGGAGGAAGCGCAGTCGGGTTGGCCTGACTTGAATAATTGAACCCAAAGCCCTTCTGAAGCCACCAAACCATTGCCTCTTCACCAGGTCCTCCACCAGACCAGGTCAACGTTCAACGCTTTCCCATCCAAGGTGAGAGATGTCTGCTCGGGCGTGAGCGGAGCTGCTCCAGCAGCACACACAGTCCTGAAGATTCATTAAAAGGGGTCCAAATTGGTTTACAGAGGGCTGATGACCCCCTCTAAGGACCCCAAACCACTACAGGCCTAGTGAGGGGGTAGGAAGTCGCCAAGAAGGCACGTGGAGATGTGGAGAAGACTTGGGGGCATGGTGAAGACCTGGACATGTTTTTGACACTGTGGGGGCACCCGGACCCATATGGACCTCTACGATGCCCATGGAGACAGCACTGGTCTGCCCATGGTGTTGGGCCTGCTCTGAGCAGGAGGTGGGACCAGAGACCTCCAGAGGACCCCTCCAACCTAAATGAGTCATTGACCACGCTGGTTCGCTACCAAAATCCCTGTTTGCTCACCGTAAAGTCCCTGAGGGATCCAGAAAACAACAGGAAAATGAAGGGAGGTGGCACAAATCCTCGGGCAGCTCTCCCCGTGGCCTCCAGCTCTCAGGACTAACACATCCCAGCCTGGCGAAAGCCAAAACCACGGCCAGAGACTTCTGCCATAACGCACCTTCACAGCGTGGGCGACAAACGTTATTCACCCTTCAGCCTGAACTCAAGCTGAAACACCAGCCAGCCCGCTCCTTTATCTCCATGCAGGCTGTCATGGAGAGGCAACCATGTCCCCATGCTCTTTGTCCAGCTCCCACCAAAAAACGGGTCAAATTCAAGAGCTGGTACAGGTAGAAGGAGCCCTGGCAGCCAACACAACCAGAAAGCAAGTGAGATAAACCAGCCTGACGAACCGATGGAGCATCCTCCCAAGCAGGTAAGGAAGCCAAAACCCAACCGTGAAGACAAAACCCAACCCCCTCGTACACGGCGCGGCTACAAGTGAGGAAGCCTCCACCGTGCAAATGTGATGGTCAGACGTTTTCTGCACACCCGCTGGGACCCCAGGAAGGAGGACGCATCCCGCAAAGCATCAACCATCCTACAGAAGCTCAGGGCTCAAGAAAACCTCGCTGGAGGGGTGGAGGGGAAGCGCCAGCCCAAGACACCTCCCGTGAGCGGCTGTGGTCAGATCAGCAAACAGCACAGCTCTGCTGAAGAGAAACTTTGAGGAGATCACGAGAGGTCTGGTTTTGTCAGATAAGAAGAGTGAGCAGGAAATATCACGAGGTTTACAACCAAGCAGCTGAAGATTGAGTCCGTTCATCTCCAGGGTGACTAACGAGCTTTGTGCAGCTCCCGGTATGTGCAGGCCGCGCTTCAGGGCTCAGATGTCAAACCGAAAGAAGCTGCATGGGATAAGGTGGTCTCCTCAACTTATCCCACATACGTCTCCTGCCCCGCAGCGTCCCCTGCGTGCACGGCCCGGGGCGCTCCGCAGGGCAGAGCCCCAGCCCCGTCACCAGATGGTGGGTGCTTACTTAGTCTCCTGTACCCCCAAAATCTGCCTGATCTTCCCAAGGTCTGGTTGAGGAGAAACACACTGAAAAGGGGAATAAACTCTTGCAAGGTGATTTCTGCCTTGAAATGGCTCCTGTGTCACAGAATCACAGAGTGGTTTGGGTTGGAAGGGATCTCTAAAGCCCACCCGGTCCAACCCCCCTGCAAGGAGCAGGGACATCTCCAACCAGATCAGAGAGCCAGCTGGAGCCCTTGTCCCCTACTCCAACTTGGCTGGCCATCACCATCCCGCTCTTCTCAGCCCCCACGGGTGATGGATAACTCACCGTGGAGGGTTGGAGGCAATCCAGCCCAGCCCCACGGCGAGGCCGAGGCCACGGCAGCCATGCCACAGCTCTTTGGTTTGGGTTCAGCCCAACTCACCCAACGCTGTTGAGGAAGGAGAGGGACACGCCCAGAGCCTGAATCTCATCTGGTGGGTTCTCCTCACCCCAGCTCTACCCCAAACTGGGCACCACAGAGATGTGCTGACACCGTCCTGGCACCCCCCGGTGACAGTGGGATCGTGAAGACCCGTTTCTGGCACCCCTGTTGCCTTTGAGATCCGTTCCCCAACTCCCAACACCTTCTTTATCCCGCTGCTCTCGCTTCACTGCACCCACTCCGAAGCGAAACCAAAGTCGCTGGGACCAGAAAGGAATTCCATCAATACCCAGCATCTCACATCTGCTGGCGACTGGCACTTTCTTACCCCAAATGGCCCAAAAATCCCAACTCCTCCAAGCCCATGATTAGCCCAACGCTCAATCTGCAGGAATTCACGGCTGCGGGGGTTTTTTTAGGTCGACCGACGCCTGAAGAATCCCTTCAGCACCCCCCTCACGGGGATCGCGCCTCAGGCTCGTGACTCTCAGACGCCCGGCCGTGCTCCCCGCGGGGATGGTGCGAGAGGTGAAATGCACTTGGGCTTCACCCAGCTTCAGCTCCCTGTCTCTCCTCTGGGACACGGCTCAGACGAGAGAAAACACGGCTCCTCCATGTCCCTACGGACGCTGGCGGGTGCACGGGGACACCGTGAACGTCCCCAGGTCCCCAGCCTAGGGAGAACCCCCCCAGAGCTGTAAGCGTGCTGGTCCCAACCGCAGCCGCTGTTTTTCCCTGGCCGCAGGGATTCAGCGCCGCGTTGGCTTAGTGGCAAATGAGCCAGGAAAGATTTTTACTCGAGAGAATCAGCAAATTTGGGCGTTGGCGCTCGCACAAATCCTGCCCTTGCACGAGCCCAGCGCTGGAGCGACGCTGGCATTCGCCGCGACTTGGTGTAAAACCCAAACTACCAGTGATCCCCTCCCCAGTTCCCACTGGTTTCAGAGCCCCGAGGAGGTGCCGGGGACGCTGCAGGGACCGATCCGGCTGCGTCGTCGCCGGAGGAGCGCAGGTTCCCCAACACGGCAGGGCTGACACAGAGGCACGACAGCGCTGAAATGACCCGACTCCAATTAGCGAGCGAACCCGCTCGAACCCAGAGGTGCCGGTGGTGGCACGGGGCACCGACGTCCCCGCGGGGACGGGCACAGGCAGCTCCCAGGTTCGGGGCTGGGTTTCAGCCACTCCGGTTGGGAGGATGCTGCAGGCAGCGGGAGGAGGGATGCCGAGCAGCACGTGAAAAATTAGGTTTGGGGTTTGAAGTCCATCACACCTCCGTGAAATGCAGGAGATGCGGGATTTTAGACTTCGGCCGCGGCACGGCGGCATCCTCGCGCATCCTGGCTACATCCAGCTCCCCACAAAGCTCCGGCGATCCCTTACGCGCCTCCGATCGACGGCATCGTTCGTTAATCTCTGGCCTGACCCGAAGCCCGAACTCCACAGACGCCGCCCTAGCGACTTCAGGTGGGTTTTGGCGCAAAGCCCTGCTTCTCTCCGGAGCCAAATCCGTGTGCTGCCGGCAGCCGGAGCCCATCCTTCTCCCCGTCTCAGACCTGCCTGGAAACGGGGCGAGTGCCGAACGGTGCCAAGCGCGTGCCGAAAGCCGGGAGAGAGAGCCCGCGTTCCCCCGCCACGTGCTCCCCCCACGTGCGGCAGAAGCAGGATCCCCCCCGACCCCAACGTGCACGGCCGCATCCCGCTCTGGGCACAGGGATGAAACGCTTGGAGAAGTCATGCTGAGAACTGACACAACTCGTGACAGAACCAGCGCTTTTCCCAGGGCAAAACCCTTATTCCCAACCCAAAACGGAGCGATGAGCCGGCACAAGGGAGCAGGCGGTGCAGCTCCATGGTCGTGGCAGGCAGCACACATGTCACGAGCGTGCCGGCCTCGAGCATCCCAGCGTCCAGGCGCGGGATGGGGAGGCATGGCCACCCCCGGGCAGAGTTTTTTTTGGGGTGCACGGTGTCTGCGGGGCTCCGGCGCTGGCTCGCCAGCCCTAATTACTATGGTAACAGCCTGCGCCGGCGCCTGGCCGTCCTCCTTCGGTGACTCACTGGGTTTCAAAGCAGCAGTGGTGCCTCGGGTGCCGCCGTTCCGAGGCCAAAGCGCTGCGAGACCCCGCGTCTGCGGGGCTGCTGGGTGGGAAGGCGTCGCCCACCCTCGCAAAATTTGCCTTTGGATGGCGTTTTCCGCTCGCAGCCACCCGGGCGCGGGGTGGCAAAGCGGCCGGTTGGCTCGGGGATTAATAATAATAATAATAATAATAATAATAATAATAATAATAATAATAATAATAATAGAGCTTCATCACCGGCTCGCAGCCGTCTGCCCACCGGGAATCCCGTTGGTGTCCGGCTGCGATTGCCTGCTCATGTTTTCCGTAACCCCTGCTGCAATCGGGCCAAAATTTGGTGGAAAACGAGAACAGCAGCCCCGTGCCAGGCTCGTGACTGCAAGGAACCGGGAGAAAATGCAACAAGCACCCCCAGCGCCGGCGTGTGCGCTGTTGGGAGCAAAGCCGGCCAGCTCCCGGGGAATTTGGGAGAGGATGGGCACGTGCAGGCACCACGTTAGTGGCTGGGGGGACCTGTGCGTGTCCCCCCCCAAACTGGAGATACCCCATTTTGGGGACGAGGCCGACTCCAGTCGTCAACCAGGCGACGCTGAGGCCGCCCAACTCGTGTCACGGGTGAGCAGCCAGCAGCACGCGGTGCCCGCCACAGCTCCTGCCTTCCTCTTACAAGCAAACACAAGGCTGAAAAAGGCAAAAAAAAAAAATTTTTAAAAGCAGCGGGGTGAGAAAAACCCCGTTAGAATGCTGGAAACAGCCTCCCGGAGAAAGGCTTCGCCCCGGGGCTTTCCTGGCAATAATGAATTGAGTCATATTTCAATCCAACCAGCGGCCATACGGTAGAAAAGAGGATTAAAATCGCACGCCCCGGCTGCGTTCAGGGAAATCCAGTTAGGGGGGAAAAATCCTCCGTGCCTGGCCCCAGTGTGCTGCCAGGGAAATGGGATGGAGATGCGGGGCTCGCTGGCGGAGAGATGGAAATTTGGGAGCCGGGCAGGAAATAGAGAAATAAATAATGCACCGGACCCACAGCATTTCAGAATTTTCCTTAAATATAAATCCATTTTCCGCCAAGAAGGGGAAGGGAAAAGTTGTTTTTCCCTTTTTCTTGGGTTCCCCTCCCACTGGGGCAAGCGAACCCTGGAGCGGAGATTTTCCCAGGGTGGCTTTACCCGGAGCGCTCAACCCAGAAATCACCGGTGGGGAAAAATAATAAAAAAAAAAAAAAATAAATCCGGATTTTGATGGAAACGATGGGGAGGGGGTTGCTGACGCGGGGAGGGCAGGGTGGTTCCCCGCCGCTCGCATGGTTGTCACCCCAAATTTCCCCCCCACCAAAGCCAGCGTGGGGGTAAATCCATCCCAGCTGAGGCTGGAGCAGGGATTTGGGGTTGGGAAAGTCTTTCCAGGGAGAAAAAAAATAAAAAATAAAATAAAATAAAATAAAATCACAGAAAAAGAACACTACGTCTCATTCATCTGCGGAAAAAGCTTTTCCTGTGATGGCAAATCGGTTGATTAACTGAGGATCAAACCCAGTAAATCCAGCCTTTGTTGGGGAGCCTGAACTCTCTGTGCCCCCGCAAATGGGGGGACACCCCCCCCCCCGCCCCGCCCCATCGCCACCCGGGACCGTGGGGTGCGCGGCGTGGGCTGGGGGTGATGCGGGGATTGGTACCCGGGTGGGGTTGGGGGGGGGGGGGATTTTCTGCTGATTTGGGCTGGCGGGTGAGCGATTGGGGGCCCCCGGGGGGGGTTGGGGAACCGCCCTGCCCAGCCCCAGTGTGTCCCAGTGCTGTCAATCTCAGTCCTCCCAGTGCTCCCAGTGCTTCCAGCGCCCCCAGCCCCGGTTCCCCCCAGCCCGTGTGCCCGGCGGTACCTGGAGGCGGGCGGTGCTGGCCCGGGTCCCCCGTGGGACGGACGGAGGGATGGAGGGAGGGATGGATGCAGGGATGCAGGGATACTGGGATGCAGGGATGGAGCAGGGTGGTCAGCAGCAGCCCCGAGCGGCGAGTCCCCACCCAGCTTTGTCTGCGCTCATCCCTCTGCTACAGGAAGCGGCTCGGCCCCGACTTCCTCCTCCTCCTCCTCCTCCTCCTCCTCCTCTTCTCCTCCTCCTCCTCCTCTCCCTCCTCTTCCCCGGGTTCTGCGGATCCGCTTCTCCCCAGCCCCCGCTGCCCCCTGCCCCAGCCCCGCTCCCCGTCCCTTCCGCTGCCCCTTCTCCCTCTGCCCCCCCCCCGCCCCTCCCCTCCCCTGCACCCCGCACGTGCCACGCGCCAGCCCCGCAACCCTCACACCCACCCACGTAATCCCGTCCCGCACCCCACGACGCCCCTGCACCCATCCTACACCCCACAACCCTCCTGCACCCATCCTGCACCCCACACCCCCCTGCACCCCACAACCCCCCCGGACCTATCACATTCCCCTGCACCCACCACATCCCCGACACCCACACCTCCCTGCACCCATCCTGCGCCCCACAACCCCCCCTGCACCCATCCTGCACCCATCCTGTACCCCACACCCCCCCTGGACCCGACAACCCCCCTGCACCCATCACATCCCTGGCACCCACACCCCCCTGCATCCATCCTGCACCCCACACCCCCCCTGCACCCATCCTGCACCCCACAACCCCCCTGCACCCATCCTGCACCCATCCTGTACCCCACACCCCCCCTGGACCCGACAACCCCCCTGCACCCATCACATCCCTGGCACCCACACCCCCCTGCATCCATCCTGCACCCCAGACCCCCCTGCACCCATCCCACACCCTGCATCCCACACACCCACCCCTGGACCCCACAGCCCCCCCACACCCAGCCCTGCCCTCTTTTGCCCCCCGCCCCTCACACCCCAAACACACCACGCCTGGATCCCCCCTTCTCCCCTCCCAGCTCCCCAAACCCCCCAGCTCGAACACCTCTACCCTGCTGTGGGGCACCCTGACCCCCAGTCCCCACCAGCACCCCCAGCCCCCTTCCTAGCCCCCTCCAGCCCCCCCCAGCTCAAAGGTTCCAGTCAGAGCCCTGGTTTTTAGGCTTCCAGGTGGGAGATTTTGGGACCCCCAAGAGAGCTGGCGAGGGCTGGGTGGGTTTTTATAAAGTGGCCATGGTTGTACCCCCCAAATCTGCATTCTTGAGGTCCCAACAGCCCCACCTTCCCTGTAAATGTGGACCGTACGTTCATGTGTTCACTGGGCAGGGGGCACGGCGGCTGCGCGTCACCTCCCTCGTTGTCCCAAAGCTCTCAGGGCTCCTGGCAGAGCGGCACTGGCTGCCGTAAATCAGCTGGGCGGCCGCACCCAGGGAGTGGTGGTCAATGGCTCCATGTCCAGGTGGAGAGTGGTGGTGAGTGGCGTCCCTCAGGGGTCCGTGCTGGGCCCGGCCCTGTTCAACATCTCTGTGGGCGCCATGGGCAGTGGGACAGAGCGCACCCTCAGCAAGTTCGCCGACGGCACCGAGCTGTGTGGTGCTGCCGACGCGCTGGAGGGGAGGGATGGCATCCAGAGGGACCTGGGCAGGCTGGAGAGGTGGGCCCGGGCCAACCTCATGGAGCCCAACCAGGCCAAGGGCAAGGTCCTGCACCTGGGTCGGGGCAATCCCAGCACAAATCCAGGCTGGGGGAGAACGGATGGAGAGCAGCCCTGAGGAGAAGGACTTGGGAGTGCTGGTGGGTGAGAAGCTCAACATGAGCCGGCAACGTGCGCTCACAGCCCAGAAACCAACCCCATCCTGGGCTGCACCCCCAGCAGCGTGGGCAGCAGGGCGAGGGAGGGGATTCTGCCCCTCTGCTCCGCTCTGGTGAGACCCCCCTGCAGCGCTGCGTCCAGCTCTGGAGCCCCCAACATCAGAAGGACGTGGAGCTGCTGGAGAGGGTCCCGAGGAGGCCACGCAGATGCTGAGAGGGCTGGAGCAGCTCTGCTGTGAGGCCAGGCTGAGAGAGCTGGGGCTGTTCAGCCTGGAGAAGAGGAGGCTCCGGGGAGAGCTGAGAGCGGCTCCCAGTGCCCAAAGGGGGCTGCAGGAAAGGTGGGGAGAGACTCTTCAGCAGGGCCTGGTGTGACAGGATGAGGGGTGATGGTTTCAGAATAGGGGGTAGATTCAGACTGGACAGAAGGAAGGAATTTTTTACACTGAGGGTGGTGGGACACTGTCCCAGGTTGCCCAGAGAGGCGGTGGATGCCCCATCCCTGGAAACATTCCAGGCCAGGTTGGCCGGGGCTCTGAGCAACCTGATCTGGTTGGAGATGTCCCTGCTCCTGGCTGGGGGGTTGGGCTGGGTGGGCTTTGAAGGTCCCTTCCCAGCCAAACCATCCTGTGATTCTACAAATTGCCTTTTCCCTCCCAAGTCTTCGGCCTCCCGGGCTGCCGTGAATCAATGGCAGGGAGGTGAAAACTGGAAGCGGGGCGACCGGAGGCGAAATGGCCCAAACGCAACGGTTTTCCTTGTGAAAGCGCACGTTGGTGCAGCGGCTGGGAACCAAGGGACCTTTTATCCCCCGGGGACTTCTCCCACGTGAGGTGAAAGAGCAGTGGAGGCCAAACCATCAAAAGCCTTCGAACGGAAGGGGGGGTGGATTTAAAAGCGCAGCTGGGGGTACCAAACTTTGCCAAACGCAGCTTACGGGGAAGGGAGACACCCCCCCCCCCGCCCTTCCTGGGCACCAGGGCTGGCGTCCTCTGCGGGTTCATGAAAAAAAAATAATAGTAATTTAACATCTGGTTTTAGAAAAAGAAATTATTTTTTTTCTTTTATAGGCCAAGGATGAAAGCTGGAGGCTGTACCGAGCAGCAGCCCCCCTCCCAGAAGCTCCCTCCCGCTCCTCCCTCCTGTGTGAGGCAATTAGGTGCCCCGAAAATGTCCGGTCTCAGCAGCAATCAGGCACCGAGACCCTGGCACCGCTCCGCCGAGGGTGACACCCCCGGTCAGCCCCACGTCTCCGTCCCCGTCCCTCTCCCGGGGCGTTTGGAGGAGGGATGGGTGGTCCCAGTGGTCCCGTCGTGTCCAGGCTCATGGGATGGTGGCACATGCTGGGAGGAACCTGGGAGCTTTACTGGTGCTGCTCCCCCACGGGAGAACGGGCTTTTCGTCACCTTTCTATCTCATCTTCCGCAGGAAATTGGGATTTTGCTGCTGGTAACGGAAAACTCGTCACATCGGGCACCTTCAGTCCTTCTCCGGCGCCTGCGGCTCAGCGATGAGGAGCGGGGTCGGGTGCGAGAGGATCGACGCGCCGAGGGTCAGGAGACGCTGAGGTAACTGGGAAGGGGTGGCAGAGAGGCTGTGGTTACCAGTACCTTACCCAGGGGAAGGAGGTGCCAGGGTTGGCAAAATCAAGATGAAAAGAGCTGGCTAATTATGTTCTGAGGAGTTTAATTAGCGCGAGTGGCATGGGAGATGGGAGGGTGGCTGCAGCACAAGCCCTCTATCAGACACTGGAGAATCCACACGTTTCACTCAAAACCATCAACTCGGGAAAGAGAAAAATTAAGTCTCCCCTGCCCCGGGCTGTTGGGCAGGATCCTGCTGGGGGTCACGTCTTTAACGAACACCACGGAGCTTCTCCCAGATCCCCATCCCACCCTCTCCAAGCAGAGGAGGAAGGAGAAACGGGGCTGAAAGGAGCGGAGCGCAGCAAGCAGAGGACGGCCAGCTCATCACACTGGTGACTGCTGCCTCTCCTGCTGCCCCAGGCAGGGACCTGAGCCCCCTCACTCTTCCCACTGGGATTGCTGGGCCCACCCAGCTCCACGAGGCAGAGCCCACCACATCCCCCCCCCACCCCGAGCATCCCGCACGGGGCTCACCGGGGCGCGCGGGGTGAGAGCGGGCACTCCCGTCTGCAACCCTTTCCCGCCGTGTCCCCACTTATTTCAGGAGCTCCTGCAGGTCCCTCCATTCCCAGTGCCTCATCCCGACGCGGGAGCGCCGGAACTGGGCGCCGCTTTTATAGAAATCACCGAAAATCAGGATTGAGAGGATCACCCCATCCATCCTCCCGCCCTACGGCAGAAATTGCCTCACCCTGTCCTGACCCAGGTGACGCCGGAGCGGAGAGCAGCAGAAACGTAAGGAATCTGTTAAATCCATACGTGCTCCATCACTCCTTTACGTCCGGGAGAGTTTTATATCGCCAAAAAATCCAAACAACGCAAACAACTGTCGCTTTATTGTCATTTCCAGCCGTACCGCAAAAGGCACACGACAAACTTCATCGGTACAAAAGAATTTCGCTGCGGGGTTTTTGTATCGTTTCCCTTCTGCGGGGGTTTTTTTTTTTAATTTTTTTTTTTTAAATTTTTTTTTTTTTTTCCGCAACACAGTCACTGGCTCCCCCATCGCCCCGACGGGAAGATCCTTTCACAGAAAGGACGAGTGCGTTCGTGCAGACAGAGCGCTCATTATTTCATTATCGCAGCGGCGAGCGGCGCGAAGCGGGGGCGGGCACGGCCACCACCCCGTCCCCCTCGCGGAATAAATGCCACCTCTGTGTCCCCCCTGCCCCGCTCCGTCATCGCCGGCTCGTCCGCCTCCGCTCCACCATCGCCTCCCCACCTGGGACGCTGCGTTTCGGGTTCGGACGGGGTAACGGGGGGTAAGAAATGGGGAGGCCCTGGTCCGGCTGCCCCCGCTCCCCGCGTTTTCCGAAGAGCGTCGAGTGTTTCTTCACGCGACCGAGCCTTTCGCTCCGGCCGGCTACGTCTTTCTGCGGACGGCACCCGGGGCTCGCCGGCGGAGTGGGTGCCGGCAGGACCCCCCCAGCTGGGTGCTGCGGCCCCGCTACCTCGCAGGAGCTGGCACGTGAGAAAAAAAATTAAAAAAAAAAAAAAAAGAGGCTGGGGATGAATTTAGGGGATTTTCCAGCCCGTACCAGCCCGTGCGGTTCCAGCGCGGCAGACCCACACGCCGATCCCCCGGCACGTCGCGAAGCCGGCCGTGGGTGGGGGTCTGGAGTGGGGATGTGGTGTCCACAAGGAGTGGATTTTGGGGTGCTTGCTGGGCTCCCCCCACGCCCGGCGCTCTCCCCTACCCGCTCCCCTTCCTCAAGAACACCCATTTTTTCGCACCGTGCCGCTAGCTACGCACCTTTTCTTTTGGTACCAGTTCCCCCTTCTCCTCTCCCACCCCCAACATTTCTTATAAAAATAAGATTGTGCTTATTTATAAAACAATATTTTTTTTTTTTTAAGAAAAGTTTCCAGTTAAAAATAGGTGGCGTATCAAAACATGGCAAAACTTTGGCTGTCGATCGCTAAACGCTGATTAAAAATATCGACTCAAAAGGCGTCGCGCCGGGAATATCGGCCGCCGTAACGCTTTACCGACGGCGAATACAACACCGGGGCAGGCGAGGAAGCCGCCCTTGGGTTTTTCCAGCGCGTGGCCATCATCCTTTAGCAGAATTATTCCAACTGCAAGAGACTGAAAGACGCGTGAACAGCACGACGGAGGCTGCAGCGGGAAGAGCCACGCGTACAACGCGGCCGCGTACGCGTTCTTCTCAAGAGGAAAGTCTGTTTTTCTCACCTTAGTGCTTAGGAAAAAAAAATGCGATTGTTTATAGGGTTCATGAAAGAAGAGAGGCAGATCCTTTCTATAAAAGGGATTTCAGAGCAGAAGTAAAATGCAAATGGGTCTGTAAGATCCAGACATATATAAACATACATACCTCGATATATTTATATATGTAACCTCTATATATTCAAAGCTTGGGACGCGTTATTGCAATATCCTTACAGGTGACCTCAGCTTTTCCATTCTCCTTTGCTTTGGGTTTTCCTGGGTGGGATTTTTTTTTTAGTTTTGGGGTTTTTCTCTCAAAAAAAAAAAAAAAATCAAGAAAGGAAGAAAAAAAACCAAGCTGCAAACAGCTCCGAGAGCTCCCAGCCGCCATCCGCTTCGCTGGAACCGCTCCTGCCTGGCCTCCAGCACGTGGTTTTTTGGAAGAACTGGGTTGATGCTCTGCCCCAGCAGCCGCTGGCTGTGCCGTCCTCCGCGGTACAACACCTGCGCCCGGAGATCCTCGACCGGTTATTGCTTGATTCTCCCTCCCCATACTGGCCTTTAGGGTATTTACATTTCTTTGGCTTGACTCGAACACAACAGTCTGGCGCTTTCTCTCCGGCGTCGGTTGCTGCCAAGCCACCGCCGGAGCCACCGGCAGCGCTGAGGATGGGGGCAAGGAGGAGAAGAGGCCACCTCGCCACAAGGCAACGAGAAAACCCAGCTTGGCTTCTTCTAGCCCCAACAAGTTGCGCTTCTCCCAGTCAAAATAAGACAACTTGTGTTTGGCGCAAACTCATCCGGAGGAGAAAGGATGCTGGGAGACCACCGGCGGGACTCGGCCACGTCCGGGGGTCTCCATCCCGCCCGCCGTTGGGGCGATCCTCCGAGCATGATGGTTTCTACGGCCTCGGTTTGTGTGGGAGCGGCGCGGGGCGAGGCGGCGTTGAACGTCCCCCGAGGCAGGGCAGGGAGCTCCAGCTCCAGCCAGTCCTGCTCCCCGCGACGCTCAGACAACGAACTCGGGGACTTCGTCGTGGGTGAGATCCAACGAGAAGTACTTGCTGGTTCTTTTGACGGGGAAGGTCTCCTGGATGTTGATGCACTGCTGGGCCAAGCAGCCGTTGCAGTAGAGCCCTTCCTCCTCCAACCCGTGGGCGCAGCCGAAGGTGTAGCTCTGGGCCGTGTCTTGGCAGAGGTTGGCCAACTGCAAGAAGTCCTTCTGGTAGAGCCGGATGTCATCCAGGCTCAGGCTGTGCCGGTCCGTTGACGTCTTCGGTTTCCTGCACGTCGTCTGGGTAAAGCAGAGAGGAGGCTCAGGACCCGCTGGGCAGCCAAGGGGGTCAGGGAAACCCAAAATCCCAGTGCCAGAACCCCAAAGCTCCACCAAGCACCACGTACCTGGGGTAAGGAGTCGGTGCTCTGCCCCCGCAGCTTCACCACCGTCTCCGAGGAGCTGGAGGTGGAGGAGCTGATCTCTTTCACGATAAGCCCTGCGTGGAGGAGAGGGGAAGAGGAGCGCGTGAAGGTTATTTCAAGGCTTCTCGGCTCTCCTGGGACCCGTGCCCACTGCGCTTGGAGGCTTGCCCTTGCTTTAGGGTGAAGGCACACTCAGCTCGATGGGGTGAGCCTTAATGGCTCTGCTTGCAACCAGCTTTAAATCACAGAATCATAGAATCTTAAGGTTGGAAGAGACCTCCAGGATCATCAAGTCCAATCACCAACCCAACCCACCGTGCCTACTAAACCATGTCCTGAAGTGCCACGCCTACACGTTTTTTGAACATCTCCAGGGATGATGACTCCACCACTTTACCTACAAAGCAGCCCGAATTTGCACCAAAATGGCATCTAAAGCCATCCCCAGGGAGTCTGGCATCCCAAAGACTTCCCAGTAGCTCCCAGCAGGGAGCTGGAAGTGCAGGTGACTCTCTGAGAACAGGCACAGCTCCGGAGAAGTCAGGCTCACATGTGTGATAACAGCACCCGTGCTCATGGAGAGGTTGTCATGAAATCGAGACTGGGGGCCAGCAATGGAGAACATCGTCGAAATTACGCCCGTTGCCCACGGGCAGCTCCTGCTATCGTCCCCTGGTATCTCCAAATAACCCAGTGTGCCTGGACACAGACCCATGTCACACGGGGCGGCTGTGCCGAGCATCAATCCTCCTCTGAGTCAAACCTGCACCTTTCCCAGGCAACCCCTTCTTTTTATAGTTTCACCAAATTCCCCCCATCTCTCCTTCGACCCTCTGGGCAAATGGCTTCTCCAAGTGGACACCCCGAATAATTTTGCTCTGCCGACCACCGAAGGTGTGACCGGCATTGAGGAAGCGGAAATCAAAGCGGCGGCCGCCTTACCCGAGTGCCCGTTGAACTTGCGCGACAGCAGCATGTCCTCCGTGATGTAGACACACATGTCGGGGCTCACCTCCATCTCGCCGGCCTGCTCCAGCTCCCGGGGGTCATCCACCAGCATCTCGATTTCTGCAGCAGGAAGCAGGTGGGACAAGTCGTTGACGTGCCTCTCCAGAGCACCCCCCAACCCCAAATACGTGGAGGAGGCCCAAGCCAGAGAGCACACGCTCAGCTGGTGTCTCACCATCATCCTGGGAGTCCTCCTCCAGCCGGTCCTTCCCACCGCTCTCCACCCCGGAGGTGTGGGAGCTGCCGTGGCTGGTCATGGAGCTGCAGGTCTTCAGCTTGCGGTGGGCACCGGCGCCCGAGAAGCCGTCCTCAGGCCCCATCTCCCTGGGTTTGGGGTCGGCCTCGATGCCCGAGGTGTGGGAGCTGCTGTGGCTGGCGGTGGAGTGGCGGGAGAGGCGCTTGTGCCGGATGCTGCCGGCGCTGCTGCCGCTGGCCCGCGAGCGCTTCTCCAGCTGCTCCATGTCCAGGTCCAGGGTGTCACTGATGTAGGACTCGCGGTACTGCTTCTTCTCTGCGAGGCCAGCGGCACGCCGTCAGCACGCAGAGACCTCCTCGCCACCCAGCACCCAGGGCCACCGTCACCCAGGCCCAGCGGGGTGGCACAGCAGGAGCCAGCCCTGACCCCGTAGTCTTTGGGGGTGGTGAAGTGGGGTGGGGACCTGCAAACTTGCTGTGCTGTGTGCTGTGCCACCCCTCCAAAGGAGGATGAGGAGTAGGAGGAGGAGGAAGAAGAAGAAGAGGAAGAAGAAGAAGAGGAGGAAGAAGAAGAAGAGGAAGGGGAGAAAGAAGGGGAGGAGATGAGGAGGAAGGGGAGGAGGAAGAAGAAGGGGAGGAGATGAAGAGGAAGAAGAGGAGGACAAGGAGGAGGAAGAAGAGGAAGAATAGGAGGAGGAGGAGGAAGAAGAGGAGGAGGAAGAAGAGGAGGAGGAGGAAGAGGAGGAGGAGGAAGAGGAAGAGGAGGAGGAGGAGGAGGAAGAGGAGGAGGAGGAGGAGGAGGAGGAAGAGGAGGAGGAGGAGGAAGAGGAGGAGGAGGAGGAAGAGGAGGAGGAGGAGGAAGAGGAGAAGGAAGATGAGGAGAAGGAAGATGAGGAAGGTCTTACGTTTGCACAAGGGCTTTCTGAGCTTGGAGATGGGATGTGGGGCTCTGGGAAGCCTTGCACTGAGGCACTGGGAGGAACTGGACCATCAGGGACCCCAGTGGGGCTTGTACCCCTCCCTAAACAGCCAGGGTGGGGGGTCTGTGGGCACCCAGCCCCGCCCAGAGAGGGTTTGCCCGTCGGGCAGGACCAGGGTGCCCTCACGCGCAGCCGAGGGGGACGCGGGGACGGCCACCCCCGACACGCTCCCAACCGCACAGGACCAGGCGGAAGAGCCGAGCGGGAGCCCGTCACGGGTGGGATTTGCGCCCCAGGGTTTTGGGAGGGGAACACCTACCCTCGTTCTCCTCCAGCTTGCGGACCTGGCGCAGGACGGGCTGCAGGTTCATGTAGAGGCGGTGGCTGCTGCTCAGCAGCTGCAGGAGGTGGCGGGAGCGCAGCGGGCAGCCCGTGTAGTAAATGAGCTTCCTGGCCGAGGGCAGCCCGTCCGGCAGGATCTCAAACTTCTTCCCCTATGTGGGAGAGAAAAACACTCTTAATTTTCACCCAGTCCCACCACAGCCCACCTCGTCATCCCCCAGCCCAAATGGGAGCCCAGGAGCGATGTTGGCAGAGCCCCGGGGACGGCGCCACTCACCACGAACACCAGTTTCCCCACGTTTGTCCAGGGGAAGTCGTAGAGCAGCTGCTTTTCCTCCTCTGAATTCTGTGAAAAGAGAAGGGACGGGCCCAGCTGAGGACGCTGGCAGCGGGCGGAGAGCGGAGCCGTCGCCCTCGCTCCAGCCTACCTGGAAGATCTGGATGCCTCGCGTCGTCAGCCCCAGCGTCAGGGAGGCCTCCACCTCCCTTTTGTCCTAAGGGGGACAAAATTAGATGGCTTTAAATATTTTAAATGCACAGGTTGCAGCATGAAGTGGATAAACCTGCTCCCCTTGGGCCAGGTGTCCTCCTGTAGTCACCCCATCGCCCGCACAGCAGCAGCACCCGCGTGCGGTAGAGGCCACGTTAATCAGAGAATCATTTAGGTTGGAGAAGGCCCGTAGGATCATCGAGTCCAACTGTTTAATTAATGATGCCATCCAGAGGGACCTGGACAGGCTGGAGAGGTGGGCCCGTGCCAACCTCATGGAGTCCAACCAGGCCAAGGGCAAGGTCCTGCACCTGGGTCACGGCAATCCCAGGCACAAATCCAGGCTGGGGGAGAACGGATGGAGAGCAGCCCTGAGGAGAAGGACTTGGGGGTGATGGTGGCTGGGAAGCTCAACATGAGATCAGGGGAGGGGATTCTGCCCCTCTGCTCCGCTCTGGTGAGACCCCCCTGCAGCGCTGTGTCCAGCTCTGGAGCCCCCAACAGCAGAAGGACGTGGACCTGCTGGAGAGGGTCCAGAGGAGGCCACGCAGATGCTGAGAGGGCTGGAGCAGCTCTGCTGTGAGGCCAGGCTGAGAGAGCTGGGGCTGTTCAGCCTGGAGAAGAGGAGGCTCCGGGGAGACCTGAGAGCGGCCTCCCAGTGCCTAAAGCGGGCCTCAGAAAACCTCTGAAAACTTGGGAGGACCTTCAGAAACAGAGCCGGGGCACTTCTACGCTTCAGCCCAACCCTGCCCACAGCAGCATGGGTGGCACGGGCCACGCACACAGCCACTGTCCCCTATGCACATCTCCCTGGGGGCTGGAAACAAGGTTTTATTTGGGGTTTTTTTTGGTTTTGGTTTTTTTTTTTTTTTTACAGCCCTTCCTCACAATGTACCCCCTGGCCATGCTCGGGTGCTCTCCGTACTTGCCATTCCCTGCGCTCTCCTGAAGGCAAACTTCTCTTTAACTTGAAGATGGGTTGCGAAGCGCCAGCTCCCAGCAAACAAATTGCTTTGTTCCCAGGAGAAAAAAAAAACCCAGCATGTATTTCTGAGGGAGAGGATATCAAAAAATAAGAGCCCAGAAATCTCCCGGCTGCCTCTTCACACAGTGGCGAACCTCTCGCCTCGCCGTAACTTGTAGAACACGGCAGAACGGCGAAGGCAGCTCTTCCCAAAATCTCAGAAATCTCTCAAGAAATCGCTCACCGGTTTGGTCCTTTCAAGAAAAAAAATAAAATTGAACGCAAAACCCTGGCTGGGCTCGCAGCTGGGTCTCACCTTGTACAACCTGTAGTAGTGCACGGCCACGTCGTCCAGCCGGACGGCCTCCTTGATGTATTTGAGATGGGCTTCGGAGGCTGTCAGGGCAAACTGGTCTTTGTGCATGTTTGGGACGTGCTTCAGGATGTAGTCCTTGCCCCTCTTCGCAACCACCTGTGTGGGGAGAGGAGAGGAGAGATGCTCATCAAGGGAGCCGCTCCGTGCTCGCTCGGGGCTGGCCGCCAGCACCGGCGCTCCCGGGCAGCGGCGATTTCCAGGGAAAAGGGAGCGATACGCTCCGTTACGGAGACCCATGAGCTAAAAGAAAACAGACGGAGCAGCCAACAGCTTCACGTTGCCGGCAGGATTTCCCAGCGGGGAGCACACGGTTGCTCCATGCTCCCGTCCCGTGGAGCTCCGGTGACCAGGGAGAGCCATGCACGGGGTCGACGCGGCCCCAGGGCCATCGCTCCTCAGCGGCACACGCAAAAAAAAATAAAAATAACATCTGGGGGCAAAACCCAGAAAATACATAAACGGGCAATGGTGCCTACAGCTTTTATTAATCTTCCTGGCAGCCCCAGCTGTGGGGGACCACGGGGGAGATCCAGCTGCTCAGGGTCCAAGGGCGCATCACACGTGGCTGTGCAGCCCCTCGCCGCTCCTCTCTGACTCAGATTTACCTCTCTGGTAATAAACTGACTTGTTTTGGGCTGGCGCTGGGCTGTCGCTGCGGGGAGAGGGGTCCCAGCCAAAGCGGGGGGGTCCCAGCCCGCAGCTGCCTGTGCCACGCGGGACCGCTCCCTGCTCCGCTCCCGCGCAAAGTCACAGGGACGGCATTGCCCCAGCTCTGCCGGTGACCCAGGGCCAGGTGTCACCCCGTGCCCGGCCTCAGTTTCCCTCCAGGACCGTCCCAGGAGCTGCCTACACCCGCCAGCACGGAGAACACCGGTTCCCAAAGGGGTGCCCACGACGACAGCCGAGCTTATGGCGCGGGAAGATCGCTTACCCAGGCGGGGAAATAGGCTTCGGGCTCGAAGTACTTCCCGTAGTGCTTGCTGCGCTTGAAATCGCCCAGGTCGGCTTGGAGGGCGAAGGCGGTGAGGAGGAAATAGGCTTCCTCGCGCAGCACGCACTGGGAGTGCAGCACTTGCTTCCGCAGGTGCCAGTAGTAGTAGTAGCGTGCTGTCCGGTCGCTGCGGGGGAGCAGAGGGGAGACGGGAGGAGACGGCAGCCAGCCGGACACCCACCCACCCATGACCGAGACCAGGGAGTGGGAGACAACCCCGGCGCCTTCCTCCCGGTGGGAAGCTCTCCCAGAGGGAGCAGGGCTGGGCGCTGAATTGTTTTTCCCATTTTGCCCCCCCGTTTATTAAAGCCAGGGCTCCCATGATGGAAAACCGCGGCCGCTTCGCTGTGCTGAAACTTCCAGGCCAGAATAAATCCCCCCGAACGCATCCCCACGTGGCTGCAGGTGCCACCGTGTCCCCACGTGCCCGAGACCCTGAAAATAATTTATTTTTTTTTTCTCCTCTGAAAAAGGACCTGATGCTCCCTCCCAGCCACAGGCACAGGCGTGAATTAAAATCAGGCCGGGTTAAGCTGTGACAAAACCCTCCGGACGATGTCCCCGGCCCCTCAAAAGGCTCTGTCATCGCTGGCCAGGAGTGGTGTCCCCTGGCACCTGGGGACAAACAGCCCCAGCAGAAGGGACGAGCTTTCGGGTGTGTGAGCAGCATCCCGCATCATCACGCATCATCCTGCATCGTCCCACAGCATCCCGCATCACCCTGAGCCTGCGCAGCTCCAGCGAGTGATGCCGGGGCCGGGGGCACCCCAGGGCGCTCCCCCGCCAGCCCCTCGCCCCTGGGTGGGCGCCCGCCGCGGTGGAGACAGGTGGGTGGCACCCTTACCTGATCAGCCGGCCGTTCTCCACGTAGTACTGCACTCGGAAGTGGATGATCATCGGGGGGCCAAACTGGTCGATCCCCTGGAACGGAGGAGACGTTCAGGGCTCCCGCGGGGACCCCAGCGTGGCACCTCGGACCCCTCGGCTCGCCCGGGGTCGGGTCTGTGACAGCCACCCCCTTGCCCATCCACTCCCTAAAGCCACTCGTGTTTTTTTTTCTTAAATCAGACTTTGATACCCTTTTTTTTCTCCCCCTATGCTGAAACACAAATGAGATTTGGATTTAAAAAAGCAGGCGGCTGGCTTTGAGACCCCCCCAGGTGTCGGCAGCCCCCCACCGCTGCTGTCCCTCCCCAGCCTGTCACCCACCAGTCCCCGTCCCAACACAGGAGCCTTCCCACCAACAGGGGTGGGGGGAAACCCAAACGCTTGATTTTAGAAACAAGATTTTAAAATTCTGCTGAAAATTAAGGAAATGAGAGAGGAAAAAAATCACAGCTCCAGGGCGGGGAGCGTGGAGGACGTGTCCCAGCTGGGGCACGCGGTGGCAGTCGCGGTGACGGCCATCCAACACCATCCGGGTTTCGTTCCGCACCCCTGCCCGCCCCCCACCCCGGCTCACAGCCAAGCGCCCCCCCTCCGACCCCCGGCTGCGTCGTCCCGTGTCCTGGAAGTGACCTGCGATGGGGACAGAGGTGGCCTTACTGCCGTCAGCTCTCCATGCAAGACCTCACCGCTGACCTTGCTGGCCTCCTTCTTCCACTCCTTGGGGCAGTACTTGTAGAGTTTCTGGGCCAGGTCCATGTACACGTGCTCATTGTCTGGGTGGGACACAGGTGGGTGGCATCGGTGTCCCCCGCGCGTCCCATACATCCCGCCAGACCCTGCCCTGACCCATCGGTAGGACGCTACGGGGTGGTGGGGGTCCGTAAGCTCCTCATCATGAGGGAGCCCACCGAAGGGCTGGGTGAACTCGCGCCCACCTTTGGGCAAACGCGCGCCCCGCGCCAAGCCGTGATGGCATCGGGCTGGACCGGCCGCGGCCACCCGACCCACGGCGTAAGCCCCCCAACTTACTCTGGATGACGCTGAGCCCGAAGAGGTGACAGTCCTTCAGCCTCAGGAGGTCACACACCTGCACCAGTAACTCGTGGCACAAAATCTTCACCTACAAAAAAAAAAAAAAAAAAAAAAACCCCAAAAATCTCACATGTGGTCCCCGCAGCCGGGCAGGTGGCACTGAACCCCCCAGCGGAGCGAAGGGTGACAGGCTGGGCCATGGGGACAACAGGGAAGTCCCCAAAAACCAGATCCCACCCCGGGGCACAGGAGCAGAGCTCTCCCAGGGATGGGATGGACCGCGGGGCAGCTGGAGAGCAGCGGCGCCGGCGGAGACCTCGCTGCAAGCGGCTCGGCGCTGGGGAGATGGCTTTGGGGGCAGAAAACCGAATATTGGGCGGTGGGGAATTAAAAATATAAAAAACAGAGCAATTTTGCAGCTTTCGTGGGGAAGAACTCGTGTGCCTTTCAACGGCAGGGTGAGAGCCAGAGGGCTGAAAATGAAAACCAGAGCTTGCACCTAGCTGCAAACCCCCGGATGCGATGAAAACATCGGTGCTTGGGCAGGGGTTCCCCGGCCCCCCGCGCCGCCTTACGTTGATGATGATGTTGAGGGAGTCGTCGTTGGGGAGGAAGATGCAAACGCTGCGGCGGTCCTGCATGACTCTGTTGTTGTGGAAGGGCAGTTTGTTCATCGTGGTCCGGGCTCGGGGCTCGGGGCGGGCGGCGGGCACCTCACCGGCGGGCCGGGGCGGCCTCGGTCCCCGCGGGCGCCATCCCTGCGGGCGAGAGGGGGACTGAGCCCCGCGCGTGGCACCCCCCGCCTCGACACATCCATCCTTCCCACCACGTCCCCCAGAATTTTGGGGGGGCTGACAGGGGGGACCCCCAAAACCCTCAAGCGCACCCCACCACGGCCAGCCCGCATCCCGGCGCCACGGTCAGGGTGGCGCAGGATGGCAGCCCAGCCCAAAAATCCTGACCCTGCAGTTTTATTCTCCCGGCTCGGGTTCAGAAAAACCTCAGGCAAGGCTTTCCTGGCATAATTTAAAAAAATAAAATAAAATAAAAGTCCATCTGCTGGGAACAAAGCCGGCTCTGCCGGAGGGCCACGGCGCGGGGAGGTTTTGCTGCGAGCAGGAGGGCGAGGGGCCGGCGCGGGGTCCCGGGGTGGGACCCCCGCATCCCTCCCAGCATCGTTCCCCCCAGCCCCGGCTCTTCACGGGGCTTCAATAAAACCAAGCCCGGCGCCGAGGGCGATTCGCGGGCGGGAATCGGCATCTCTCGCCGCTTCCCGGCGTTCGGCTAAATCCGTCGAAGGGAAATATTCCGTAAGCACTTTTTACCGCACGCGCACCACCGCGAGCAGGGATCTTTAAACTCTAAACTGGTCCCACTTTTCCTGACCCATGGATTCATGCGGGCACCGAGGACGGTATCGCGTCTCCCTCTCCACCAAATATTTGCTTTGGTCTAAACGAAAATGCCTTTGGCTTCCAAAACAGTTTAACTTGCATATTTGTACAGCAGGGGAAAAAAAAGAAGTGCCCTGAGGTGACTTTGTGTTAGGGAGTTACCGGGGTTTTGCAGAAGTTGGGAAATCCGGAGGCGATGCTCTCTTGCCACGCTGCGCAGGGTTTGCAGCACCGCGGCCCCGCGCAGCGCAACGCATCCCCGTGTCGCGGCCGCGCGTTGTGACGGGGCATCGCGGCCGTGAATTGAACTCGTGCACTGCGTTTGTGCACGGTGGCCATGCATCGTGGCCGTGCATTGCACCCCTGCATTGCATTTGTGCATCGTGGCCATGCATTGAACCCGTGCACTGCATTTGTGCACCGTGGCCATGCACTGCAGTTGTGCTTTGCATTTGTGCATCATGGCTGTGCACCGTGGGCATGCATTGCACCTGTGCATCGTGGCCATGCATTGAACCCATGCATCATGGCCGTGCATTGCACTTCTGCGTTGCGGCCGTGCATCGCGGCCACCCATTGCATCTGCACATCGCGGCCGTGCCCAGACACGATTGATCCCAACCGGGAGTAAACAGCGCGGCGGACGGGGTTGGTTTCAAGGTCCATTTAAAAAAAAAAAAAAAAGTAAAAAAATCATGGCAGCGAATAAAAACAAAGCTGAAGGTATTTGGCGAACATCCTGGCCCCGGCCGGGCGCCCGGCAGCTCTCGTGCACCGACGCGGGGCCGGGCGTGAAGCGACTCGCACGGGCCGTGGCAGGGAGGGTGCCGCGTCCCGCAGCCCCGACGGGTGCCCGAAAGCATCTTCCCACCTCCGCTCCCCTTGGGCCAGCGCCGGCTCCCAGCGACAGCCACGAACCGGCGCCGGCGGAGCGTGGCCACTGTGCACGGAGCCAAAAAAAAAAACAAAACCAAAAACCCTATATATTTTGCTATTAGTGAAGAAAATGCTCCGGTTCTTGCTGCTGAAGCATAAGGCCCCATCGCAGGGCGCTATGGGGGTGGCTGGCAGCTTTGCGGGACCCCCCCAGCTCCCGGCAAGCGGAGCCGCCGCCGATGGAGCAAGCGGGCACAAAAAACCCTTTTCCAGGGCGATTTGCCTCCAGCGGCCCCGGCCAGACGCCGGCAAATTCTTTCCGAGCATCTGCTGTTCGTTTCTACAATGTCAGCTTTGATTCCCCGGGAGCCCGGCGTCGCTGCCCTCGCCCAGGCGCTTCTGCTCCGGCGCAAGCGTCGACGCGAGATGAGAATGCGGCTGGTTCTGGGCTGGAAAAAGCCTGGATTGAAGGGAGAGCCCCCCCGGAACGCTGCATCGGAGAGGGGTGACCCCATAACCCCAGAGGAAGTCTCAACCCCAGGCAATTTTGCAAGGGGTTTTCCATCCGGAGAGCTGGAAAAAAAAACCACTGGGAATGAGGCCTCAGGCAGAGACCAGCCTCCGCAGCGTCGGGATATCCAGGTTTTCCAACCACGTTTTTCCCCGCTATAGGGAAAATAACATTAAAACTCCATAGGAAGGCATCGCAAACCCCTTGCGCGTTTTGTAAATCCAGGGTTACGTGGAGAAAATCCCTCCATCCGCCGCGTTTTCCAGCCCAGGCTGCCGGAATACCGTCTCCCTCCCTCATACCAACACCACGGGATAAAGGCCGTCGCAAAGCTGCGCTGTAAAGAAAACATCGCGCAATAAAACTTGGAAAAGCAGCTGGGGCCGGCGCTGCTGACTCAGCGAGGGGATTTATTCAGCACGGGGTCTCGCAAAAGCGGCCGAGGGCAGGTGGAGGCCAGGCCCGGTTCGGCTGGAGGTGCCGGAGCACCACCGGACCACAGCAGCGCCGACCGCTCCACCCAGCCATGACCCCCGGTCCCCAAAACATCCATGAATTTAAAAAATTCCGCCCTCTCCGCCACCTAACCCATGGCCAGCCCTCCCGAACCACAGCGGGGAGGAGGGAAGGGATCCGGCACGGCACGTTGTCGGGCCGTCCCGCAGCGAGAGGCAGCCCGAAGCGCGGGGCCGGATGGGAAGATGAATTCACGGGGCAGGAATTTCTTGTTTTTAAGGGTTTAGAGTCGGTTTTACCCCACATCACAGGGCGCAGGTATGCGCGAGCTGTTATTACAAGTTTTCAGGCCTTCGCTTCACGCAGCCTATACTAGCCCAAAAGCGAGATTAATTCCTGCCTGCGGTTGCCCCGTAATTAAAATCGTCTCCAATTCTTCATGAACTCAACAGTTTCCTCCTAAGGAAGAGAGGCAGATGAAAGAGACCTTCACTGGGAAAAAGGACTCGGTTATAAATATTACATTACTTCATCCGCCACAAAAAGCCAGTTGGATGCTGGAAACTCAGGGGCAAGCCGAACGCCTCATCCCCAAAAACGGGACAACGGCCCCTCTGTCCCCTCTTATTTGTGTCGCAAAACACATCGGGGCCTGAGGAAACGCAGGCCGAGCCACGGCAGCTCGGGAAACCGCTCGCACAGAGCCAAATCCGGCCAAAAAGGGTTGATTTTTCCACCCACCTGCAACCCACCAGCCATTCCAGGCCTCTTCATTCCCTTACTTCGGTGCACCAAAAAAAAAAAAAAAAAAAATATATATATATCGAGCTGCCCAGCCTCCGCCGAGGACACGCGCAGAAATGGATTACGCTGGCATGGGATCCAGCAAGGGAGGGCCGGCGCCTGCTCTTCCTCTTCCCTCTTCTGTTGTTGAACCAGCCCCTTCCATTTTATTTCCTTCCGGAAAAAGTTTGCCTCAAGCCTTTGGGATTACGGCAGTGTCCCACATCCCCACATCCAAGTTTCCAAACCACGGACGTGTCTATTTAATAAACCTTCCCTCGAGACGCTCCGGCCCTGGGGAAACCCTTCCTTCCTGGAGGAAAATGCTTTTGGGGAGCCCCATCCCCAGCGCCCCGCTCCCATACTTGGGATCAGCGCCTAAATCCATCCCTGCTCCGGGAAACACATGTGGGGAGGGCAGAAAAAAAAATAAAAATAAAAATAAAAAACAAAAAGGATGCAACGCGCTTTGCCGTCAGCCGAAAGCCCAAAAACCAGCTCTGTTTTACGCTGAAACGCAGATATCTGTGCCTTGGACATACAGAGTCCCCTCTGCGGCATCCTCGCCTTCAGATCCGGCAAAATTAAGCCAAACCAAGTTACTTCTTTTTTAATTTTTTTTTTTTTTTTTTTAATCCTGAAGCAGGCAGAGAGGGGATTCATCTTCCCCCCTCGGCTGGGAGAGCTTCTCGGCCACGCCAGAGCCTCCACAAACTTCCCTGCCCCAGCAGCAACGGGGGAAAAAAAAACAGGGAAAAGCTTTTTCTTTTTTTTTTGTTCAAAAAATATCCTAAGCCTGCTTTTCAGACAAGGAAAAAAAAAGCATAAAACTCAATTAAGAAGCAGGCAGATATTTTAACCACCACCATCATTTGTGTACTCCATCTGGAGTCCAAAAGCTGCTTTTTTTTTTTTTTTTTTTCCCTTTTTTTTTTTTTTAGCAGGAGGGAGCTGACATCATCTTAATTTGAAATTCACATTTATTTTTACATCTGGTCTGAATTAATCTTTTCCAGCGTACTGACTTTCATGTAATGGAATAATTGCTTACAGACTCTGGGTTTAAAGAGCCTGAATCAACCCGGTTTAAAAAAAGAAACCCCCTTTACAAACCGATAGTGAAAAAGCCAGTACCAAAACCCAAACCCCTGTACGCCTTCGGGACTGGGAGTTTTAACCGAAACAACGTCGCTTTCAGGCAAGAGAGCTGGAATTAATCCCCGCTCGATCCAAGGATCGGAGAGGGCGAGCTCCGTGGAAAAACACCGAGACGAACCAGCTCGGGAATCAGGCAGCAAAACTCCGCGTGCCCAGCTCCGTGGCGAAGCGGCTGTGGAAAAGCAGAGTTTGGGGAAAAAACGTCCTCACGACCGGGAATGGTGTCGGCGAAAGCCTGGCCTAAGCCGTGTGTGGGTTTATCCCGGCCGCTCGTGGAACCCGGCGGGGATTCGCATCCCCGGCGGGAAACACGGAGAAGAGCGTTAGCGGCACGACCGGGTACCAGCTTGCACCTCGAGCCACGGCACCCACGCAGCGGACCCATGGGCGGGGGGCACCCACGGGCGAGCGGGGCCCACTGGTGACTGTGACCTAGAAACAGGAGGATCCGTGGACGTGAGGGCTCATGGGCGAGGGGTCCCATGAGTGAGGGGACCCATGGGTGAACGCAACCCATGGAAACGAAGCCTCACAGATAAGAGGACCCACGGGTGAGGGGGCCCACTGGTGAGTGTGGCCCACGGGCAAAGGGACTCACTGGTGATGGGACCCGTGGGTGAACGTGACCCACAAGTAAGGGGTCCCACAGGCGAGGGGACGCATGGACAAGTATGACCGAGGGGTAAGGGGACCTGTGGGTGAGTGTGACCCACAAAAAAGGGAGTCCCACGAGTGAGGGGACCCATTGGGCAAGGCAACCCACAGGTGAGGGGACCCACGAGCAAGGGGTCCGGAAGGTGAGTATCACCCACAGGCAAGGGGTCCTGTGAGGGCGAGTGTGACCCAGGGGCAGGGGGACCCGTGGGTGATGGTACCCACTGGTGAGTGTGACCCGTGGGTGAGGGGACCTGTGGGTTTGTGTGACCCAGGGACAAGGGGATTTGTGGGTGAGCATGACCCACGAGCAAAGGGTCCCATGGGTGAGGGGATCCATGGGTGAGGGCGACCCGTGGGTGAGGGGTCTCACAGGCGAGGGCGACCTGTGGGTGAGGGCAACCCACGAGCAAGGGGGTCCCAGGGGTGAGGGGAGCCATGGGCGAGCGTGACCCACGAGCAAGGGGTCCCACGGGCGAGGGGAGCCGTGGGCGAGCGTGACCCACGAGCAAGGGGTCCCACGGGTGAGGGGAGCCGTGGGCAAGCGTGACCCACGAGCAAGGGGTCCCGCGGGCGAGGGGAGCCGTGGGCGAGCGTGACCCACGAGCAAGGGGTCCCGCGGGCGAGGGGACCCGTGGGGGCGGGCAACTCACGAGCAAGGGGTCCCACGGGCGAGGGGAGCCGTGGGAGAGTGTGACCCACTAGCAAGGGGTCCCACGGGCGAGGGGAGCCGTGGGAGAGTGTGACCCACTAGCAAGGGGTCCCACGGGCGAGGGGAGCCGTGGGAGAGTGTGACCCACTAGCAAGGGGTCCCACGGGCGAGGGGAGCCGTGGGAGAGTGTGACCCACTAGCAAGGGGTCCCACGGGCGAGGGGAGCCGTGGGAGAGTGTGACCCACTAGCAAGGGGGTCCCACGGACGAGGGCCGTGGGGGGGTGGGGGGGCTGTCCGTGGAGGGGCAGCCCCGGCCCCCGCTCGCCCGCAGCTCCCGGTGGGCGGGCGGAGGAAATGTCTCGCATTCCTGCAGCCGGAGCCTCTCGCACTTCTCCGGCACCGACTCAGCCCCCCCACGCGCAACAAGCAGCCGCGCCGGCCCCACGCCGGGCCCACCCGCGACAACACCGGGGGGCGAAGTAGGGGTCGGGGGTTGCGGTAGTTTCCGCCGAACCGAGCCGAGCCGAGCCGAGCCGGGCCGGGCCGAGCCGAGCCGGGCCAGACTAAACCCCACCCGGGGAGCGCACCTACCTGCGGCTCCGGGGACCGCGCTGCCGAGCCGAGCCGGGCCGAGCCGAGCCGAGCCGAGCCCAGCCGAGCCGAGCTTAGCGGAGCCCAGCTCAGCTCAGCTCAGCTCAGCTCAGCCCAGCCCAGCCCAGCCCAGCCTGCACCGCCCCCGCCCCTTCCCGGTCCGCACCGCCCCGAGCGGCACCGGCACCGCCCCCCCACCCGCCCCCGGGACAGGGGGACTGCAGCGACCCCTCCACCCCCAAACCCCAGTGCCGGGGGTCCCGTGGGCAACGTAACCCTGCTCTGGACCTGAGCTTCTCCCGGAGCGGGGACTCCAACGTCTCCCGTGGGGACCCAAAACATCCCTGGAGCGGGGAGACCAAGCACCCCTCACCCCACAGCCCGCCCAGTATCCCCAGCCCCGGCTGTGGGGCTGACACATAAACCCACGCTTAGGGATCAGGCTGAGGCAGGAGCAGTTTTAGGGCCAGACCCTGCCAAAGCGCCCACTCACGGCCCGACAGCTGGATCAAAAGGGAGCTGGACCCCTTTGTGCCAAGGCCGGCCGCCGCTCAGTGCACGTAACGGAGATACCGCACACCCCGATTTCTCCCCACGGGTGACCCAGGACGGGAATAGTCGCCGTCGCGCCGTTAAATTAAACCCAGCAAAGCATCTCCCTTCTTCAGAAGTGCCATCTGGTGAGATCGTTTTCGGAGCAGTTATTTATTCCTCACTTTTAAATGTCTACAGGCGTTTTTTGGGATGACCTGCGAGGCCGGCTCTGCCCCCGCAGTCTCTACGAGGCTCCAGGAGAAAACAGTCGCTCGTTCCCAGACCTAAATAAAGAGCAGCTCCGCTGCGAAGAACCCCGACACTCGTTCCTGAAATCGCTTTGCGGCTCAACGGATCGCGCTGGGTAATTAAAAGACGCAAGCGCGCGGTACCGGCGGTGGGAATCCAACGCGCTGCGCCCCTCAGCAGAGCCAGGGCTGGAAAACCCTCAGCTTTGGGTTTGTTCTCATGCTCTTACCCACGCCACGTGAAATTCGGAGAGCGTCGCCGCCCAGCAGCTCGCTCCTGCTTGCGGCGCGCCGATTCCCCGCGAAGCCGCCCGCGGCGAATGCCACCTCGTCGGGCAGCGTCGTGGCGGAGCAGGGGCCGCCAACCCAGCCAGAAATGTCTGTTTTTTCCCCCAAATTCACACTGGAAACGCCTCTCCCTCAGATAACGCCGGGGGATATGGGCCAGGCGCGTGGCAGAGCTGCCGTTCGGCTCGTTTCACCCAACTCATAAAACATTTTAGGTGTTGGGGAGGGCGCACGTGGGATGCGGCCCCGTCCCTCTGCGTGACGCCCAGGAGGACGAGCGGGTGCCGCTGAGCCTCTCCCGCACCGCGCCTGCCCCATCGCTCGCACCCCTCCCCGGCCTCGTGTCATCCAGAAATCCGGGAACGCAGCGCCTGCCTTGCCGCAGAGGCTAAATAAAGCAGCAGGAAGAGCTCTGGAATACCAGCAAGGCGATATATAAACATCCACGCAGGCTAATACAGCCCAAGAGAAATGCCGCGGCTCCTACCGACGCGAGGTGCTCTCAGGGCCAGAGCGGAGTCTCCGGAAAAGGCTCCGACATGGATCGAGGTCGGAAAGACGGACATCAGCCCGTGTCCGGCCTGCCTCTCCCCTTTGTGAAAGGAAAAGCCCAAAGACACCGGCAGCATTTCTCTTTAACAATTCTGGAATTAATCTCACTCGAAATCCCAAGAAGCGGAAACACAGATGGAAAATGTAATAAATGGAACTCTTTTTTTTCTTTTTTTGGACAAGGTTTAACTGAGCTAATTGCATTGCTAGGCGTATCTCTGAAAAAGAAAAAAAAAAAGGTGGTGTGCTTATGACTGAAAATGCCAGTCACATAAAATATACAGATTTTTCTCGCACTAGCTATATTTATATTAAGAGGACGGGAAATAGCAGCTGCTCACATTATCGCCAGCCGAGTATCTTCCATCCCGGCGTTTCAATAACCGCATTGTTACCGGCCGGGCCGCCCGCACGGACGCCTGAGCTCTCTTATCTCCTACATAGTTTCCCTGTGATTCTGCTAACGGGAGAAAAATGATAAACAAAGCGACAGAGTAACAACTAAATCCATCCGGGTCTCAGCGTCCCGCTCCCTTTCCCAGGGGCCGACGCTCTTACGGGGGATTTGCAGAATCCGACCCAAGGCGCGCGGCGCTCAGCATCCCCCCCTCGGATGATTTTTAGGATGTTTTGCTGGGAAAACATAGAGGTTTAGAAATTCTTCCCTGGGTCAGACAGGAAAACAAACGCCAGCTACTGTGGATGGGCTGCGCTCGGGCTCGGCGTGGTTTCTCAGCCCATAAGGGGAAGAAAATAAATAAAAAAGCCCGTCGCCGAGCCACAACAGCCGGCTATAAACTCCGGCGAGGCGCTGGGCCTCGCTCCGTTTCTTGCATTTCACGGGGGATTTCCGAGGAAGCTCTTCCTCCCTCCCCATCCAGGCTGGGCTGGATGCTTCCCTGCTCCGACCCCGGAGCCGCGCACTGGGGAGCAGGCGCTTCCTCCACTCCGGGGTTTTCCGGTCCCGTTAGGAGAACGCCGCTGCATTTTGGGCCAGAAACACATGCTTCACCGAGTTTTAAAGGTTTTTTTTTTCCCCAATGCTGCCCCACTTTGCCATTTCCCTGAGCGTACTCGCCTGGGGCAGCCGGCCCCAACTCCATCCAGCCCAGTCCACCCCAGTTGAACCAGTCAACGCGTTAGGAAAGGATCCAGCCCTGGATGGTGCTGAGCATCCCCAGCTGGTCTCAGGGAAAGGGGGGAGCCAGGACGACCCGGCGAGCGTGCCGGCGGTGGCACGCAGCCATCGGAGCAGGAATGCCAGCAACGCATTCCTGAACCCGGGAACCCTGGGGGGGATGCTGGCAGAGGGGGTCCATTAGGTTTGGCCAGGGGAACCCCAAATCTCCCTCTCTGATTACCCTGCTAGCCTCTCTCTTTGTCTGAGAAGTCAGCCAGGATGAAAATAAAAAGGGATTTCACAAGATTGAAGTCAAACAGGGCCGGAAAGAGAGAAAATCCAGCCTGAACATGCAAAGATCGGAGAAATTGAGAAAATTTTCGGGTGCGTCCCGGCGGGGAGGCATCCCCCCCTGCTCGCCACCCTGCCGGTAGTGCTGATACGGAATATTCTGCTAATCTACCCCGCCGTATTTACAGCTGCCCGTAACCCGGGATCCTCTGTTACATCGAGTCGCGGCAGCCGGATGCGACTAGAGCCTGCGAGATTCCTCGGGATGGCCGGACGGAAAGGCGGGATCGCCGCCCCCCCACCAAAACCCCCAGCTCCTCGCCCAGCCTAGGACCCCAAACTGGGTTTTATTACCAAGTTATCGATAAACCTGGGGTGAGGTAGGCGGGACTTGCTGGTGACAAGTCTGGCTTTGCTGCAGCGCCCCCCCAGAAAAGCCCAAGCCCACCCCCCTGTTCCCGCTCCCCCATCCATTCCCTATTCCGGGGCCCTAAAGGGATTTTTTTGGGGCTCTGGGCCTGGGGATTATTCCCAGGGTTTGCTCTCAGCCCGCCCGAGCTGCTGAAAAGCCCGTGGAGACGTGTTATAAAGCAGGAAAGGCAGCGGGGAGGGGAGGAAAGATCACAGAAGCGGGGGAATATTTTTAGCCCGTCTGTGTGCCTGCTCGCCGGCATCCCTCGGCGAGCTTCGGAGCCGCCCGGCTGACTTCAATCACATCTGAGGGAAGGGCAGACATCTCAGGGCTGCTCCCATCCCCTAAAATAGGAGGGAAATCCCAGCGAGGGCCCCCTCGGGGGGCGGGGGGGGGTCACCAGCAGCCCCAATGCTACGAGACATCAGAGAATCCACACCAGCATGGTGGAGTGGGAGGAAAACTGGTCTGCGAATTTATTTTTCTGAAAAATAATTCGTGCGATTGGGGTGGTGGAAGCCTGCAGGGCATCTGTCAGAGTCCTGCAAAGGAGCAGGGTAGGGGAGCACGACGGGATTTGCTCCGTCCCTATCAATGATTTACCGCCGCCGTGAAGCGCTGTTCGCGCTGCTGGGGCTTCCCAGCGGCCCCAGCCAAGGTCAGCGCTCTGCTCGGTGAGCGGACGGACGGACGGACGGACGCCAAGGGGGACAGGGCGCCGGGGTCACTGACACAGTGGCCGTCGCAGCCCAAAATTGCCCCGCGAGCGCCGGCGGCTGGGTGGTCGGGGCTGGAGGGCTCCAGGCGCCTCGAGCGAAGGGTCCCAAAGGCGCCGGCGGGGATTTGTGCAACTACTCTGCTTTTTGAGGCGGCCGCGGCACCCCATGATGATCCATCGCTTGGCTAATATTTATCCAGCGGGCTCCCACGCACAGCTTTGGGGTGCTCCCCTCCAGTGCAAGGGGTGGGTGGGGGTCTCACCACCCCACCAGAGGCGAGCGGGACGACCGGGACGCTGCTCTTCCGATTACCGGCTGCCGAATTTCTCGGCACGACGCTGCCGCCGGACCATCGCTCAGCGCCTGAGATCAAAGCGTCGCTTCCAGCGCCCCGCCGCACCGGAGAAACGCGCCGGTTTGTTTTGGTTTGAAGGGGAATTTTCCATGGAAACATTTCCCAGACACGCCATTTCCCCGGGAAGCGGCAGCTGCGCGGTCTCCGTCGGCCGCGTGTTTCCCCTGCCAGCTCGCACATGTAACTCCCAATTAAGCGCGCAAAGGCAAAAAAAAAAATGTTTAAATGGTGAGTCAGGCGTTGGCACGGCCCCGCGCCAAAACGATTGACCCCAGCGTTCCACCTGGCGCGGTTATTCCGCCCCGAAGCACGTGTATCCCTCGGGAAGCCGGCGAGGTGTGGGCAAGCAGGTCTTGATTTCAACTTGCCCCAAAAAATGGCCCTGAAATGACATCGCCTCCATTCGTGCGTAGGGATGGGTCGGGGGGACGCTGAAGCCGGGTCGGGGATGTGCTGGGGGCCGGATGGTTTCCATCCTGGATTCCTCCACGGGCCAATGTGGATGGGACGCCCCGGGGTGAACATAATTGCCCGGGTCACCCATCCTCGGGTGCTGCGGGTGCCCTGGCATCCCGTGGATGTAGGAGCAGATCCAACCCAGGGTCCTACAGCTCCAGGAGGGACCCTGCTTGGTTTTTAGACCCCTGAGAGCCCTTCTCCCTCCCTTCCCGGGGTCCCCAGACACCCCTGGGCTGTAGGAAGCCAGGATGCTCGGCGGGATGCAGGCCCTGGCTTCATGAAAGCAGACTGGGAGGGAAAAAGCCGGCACAGGAGGGAGGAACCACGGCTTTGGGGACCCAACTGGGCCACTCCAAAAACACCCTGGCCCCTTGCCACCCCAGCAGCCCCCCTACCCCTTTTTTGGGGTCCTGCCCGCAGCCGCGTTCCCACCGCAAACACCCCACGGCAGCGGCAGGAGCAAAGCCGAGCTGTTTATGAGCTGTACGAGCACGATAAAGCAAAAGCAGCTGTGGCTATTACCTCCTTTTATGTGATTTTAAAAAAATTTTTCCTTCTTCCCTCCTCCTCTGAATTTTTAGGATCCAGCCCTGGGAAATACAGGTTTAGAGCGGAGCGCTGACACCCGGTAACGGACACCCATCCATCCCCGGAGCGCGACGTCGGGATGGGAATTACGTGCCAGTGCGCACAGAGCCTCCGCGCCATGGCGCACTTATTTCCAACGAATTTTGGTGGGTTTTTTTTAAAGGAAAACACTAAAAAGAAAGGCTGTTGGCAGTGGGAAAGCTGCTGTTTGAGCCCGGGGCCGGGCTGGCTGCGAGTGGCACCGCGGGGCTGGGACGCGCGCTGACCCCACAGCCACCCCTCCTCTTGCAGCTGCGAAATGTCGGAGATTTTCTAAACTCAGCTGGGCAAGGCTCCGAAAATCCAGCAAGGCTCCGAAAATCCAAAAAGGCTCCGAAAACCCCCGCGGCGCTCGCCCGCCGTGACCCCGGTGCTGTCCCCCAGGCGGCTGGGGGTTTCCTTAGCTCTTGGGTGTGGGGTCACTGGCACAGCTGGTGATCCTAATAGGTGATGGGATGAAGGCGGACAAAACAATGCTCATGGAATATTTTTCCAAGGACAAATCCCTATTTTTCAGATATAATCAACCCAGTTTCCAAGGCAGGAAAGGCCATTTCCATTTCTCCACCACCGAGCTCAGCAAACAGCCCTACCTGTGGAGCAGGATCGGATGCTCCGTCGCGTTCTCCCGTTTGTGTTTATCCCGGCGCTGGATCTCAAGCCGTTGCGTGAAGAATACCAGGCCTGCCCTGGTTTGCGTGGGGCTTCACACCCAGCCCAAGCCGACACCGCACCTCCTCCTGCCCCTCAGCCACCCCGATTGCCCGCTGCGGCGCTTGCTCAAAGCTCTTCCACCGCCTTCCCGATGGAGACACATCCCAGAAATACACCGGGAAAGGAGAACACGTCCCTGGGACCCAGCGGCATCCCCATCCCGGCGCTGCCCCGTCCCGGCAGCGTGGGAAGCTTCCCGCAGCAGTGCCCCCGGCCAGCCGGGCGCGGTGAGCGTGGAGGAGACATTTAATTACACGGCACCGGGTGTTTTTCCACTTGGGGAGGGCCTTCACTCCACCTGTGCCATTAGACAACTAATTGGCAATTAATAACATCTCTGCCTTATGCAAATGGGTTACGAACGTTCTGCAGATCGATTTTTTTTTTAACGCCTTTGCCTTTGCTTCTAAGTACAGTGGAGTTTTGGGGCTTGGATGGCCAGCCCAGGGGATCGCCAGCACCGGCATGGCCACAGCTGCCACTGGGAGATGCTGGACAACCAGTACAGGGCCAACCCAGTGTCCTCCAGAGGCTTCGGGAATGCTGCACATGGGTTTTTTTGGGGGGAAGGGTAGGAAACACAGGGCCGTTTATTTTCTTCTTCTGTTTCCAAGCGCTTTAATGGGGAGCATCACGCGGTCTGGTCCTTGGCCCTCCATCTTCAAACCCCTGTCCCAGTATGACCAGTTGTGGCACTGGGCTCCCCTAGGACTGCAGCAAGTAAAACCCATGGCGGTGATGAGCCAAAAAAAAAAAGAATAGACACACCAAGCACAGTGTGAACACCTGCACGTTTGTCTTCCTCACTCTGGGACTGGTTTTGCAATCAGATCTCCCGGCTCGTGAACTTCCACAAAGAAAGCAGAAAACTAGGAAAGGCCCCATTTTTTTTCCCCAGTTCGGGCAATTCCCAGCCATAGGTTTGCAAACTGGGAGACTGGGAAAATGTAAGTCACTTGTAAAATCGGCTGCAGGATGTTGTCGAGATCTTTTGCAGAGGGAGAAGCTTTTTTTTTGGGCCGGGGGAAGAACAAGATGAGGAAGAATGAAGAGTGGGGGAAAACAGCAGGAAAATTCATGCATTTTCCAAGTGAAATGACACTGCTTAGTTCCTGGGGATAAAATTACCTGCCTGTTCCCATCTGCTTTCTTACGCCTCAGTTGCAAACCCAGGTGCTGGAAAAATCCTCCCCACCCAGGCGGGGAAGCCGAGGCGCGGTGAACCTGCTTATTAGCCGAGCTGGATGAGCCAGCGAGCAGGCAGGGCTGCAGGCAGCCTGCGCGCCGCGGGCAGGAGGGTGCTCCCTTTCCCTTTCCTCTTCCCCATCCCCATCCCATCCTCATCCACATCTCCATCCCATCCTCATCCCATCCCCATCCCCATCCCATCCTCATCCACATCTCCATCCCATCCTCATCCCATCCCCATCCCCATCCCATCCTCATCCACATCTCCATCCCAATCCCCATTCCCATCCTCATGCTCATCCTCATCCCCATCTGCATTCTCATCCCTATTCCTATCCCCATTCCCATTGCCATTCCTATCTGCATCCCTATCCCCATCCCCATCCCTATCCCCATTCCTATTCCTATCCCCATTCCCATCCCCATCCCCATTCCCATCTCCATCCTTATTCCCATCCCATCCCCATTCCCATTCCCATTCTCATCCCCATTCCCATTCCCATCCCCACCCTCTTCCCCATCTCCATTCTCATTCCCACTCCCATTCTCATCCTCATCCCTATCCCCATCCCTACCCCCATCCTCAATTCCACCCCCATCCTCATTCCCATGCCGATTTCTATCCCCATCCCCATCCCCATTCCCATTCCCATCCCCATTCCCACCCTCTTCCCCATCCCCATCCCCATCCCCATCCCCATCCCCATCCCCATTCCTATGATCATCCCCATCCCCATTCCCGTTCCAAACCCTATGCCTGTCCCCTTCCCCATCCCATCCTCCTCCCTATTCCTGTCCCCATCCCAATCCCTGTGCCCATCCCCTGCCCCGCGGGGGTCAGACCCTTTCCTCCAGCAGCCTGAGCCAGATTGCAGGTTTTTTTCAGCCAGCTCTGGTTTTTAGCAGGTTTTAGCCCAGTTTCACGGGGAGGATGAGGCCGGCCGATGCCTTCCTCATCTGCAGGACCAGCGGGTGACAGCCCCGCTCGGCCGCTTCCCCAGGGATAAAACCTCCCGAAAGCAGGACCAGCATGGAAAAGGAGCAAAACCAGCCCTGAGGACGAACCGTCCGCAAAGCCACCCAGCGTTCCTCCTCTTCCCTGCAATCCTTACCACGCATCCGTCTCCGCTAATAACTCGTCGGGACGCCGAAACAACAGCCCGCACCCTTCCCGCGGCACGGGGGGCGCGCAATATTTTTTCCCCGGGAAAACGGGGATGCTGGGAAGGGCCAGGAAATAACGGCTGGAAAAACAATTTAAAAAACGATGTTTTGGGTTTCTTTGCAGGGCCAAATGTGGGTTTACAGCGAGGGAAAGGCCAGCACAGGGCCTGGCATCTTCTGGGGGAGCAAGAGCCGGTGTCCCAGAGCCTCTCCGCAGGGAGACGCTTTCAGGAGAGGGTGCTGGAGGTGCTGATGGGGTGCAGGTCCCCGAAGCGCGGGGTCTTGCTTTGAGAGGGGCGGGCGAGCCGGGGGAGGCAAAAAGAGCAGGAAATGAGGAGGAATTAACTAATAAATGCGCAGGGTTGGCTCGGGGGCAGCGGGAGAGCGATCCGGAGCGTTGACTCACGCTGACTCAGGCCGCAAAGAGTGGGTTGAAATCTGGCGCGGGCGCATCCCCTGTCCTGGCCACGCGGCCGGGCCGCCGGGCACCCAACCCCAACGTCCCCGCGGGGACCCGCCGCGCGCAGGCGCCGCTTTCCTTGCAGGAGGAAAATCCCTTTCTCCGGGGAAAACGAAGGCAGATTCGCCAGCGGGAGGAAGCCGCTTGGATGGAGCTGGGCCATTTGGATGCAACTCCCCGTTTCTCTGTTTTCACCTTCAAACTGGCCAAGTGCAGGGCGGGTGGGAAATCCCCTTCCGCGCGGCCAAAGCCACCGCCGCCGTGGGAAGATGACGGCGTGGCGACCGCAATAGCTAATCTCGAAGCCAACGAGCAGGTCCAGAGCCTGTACAATGACCAAAGTGATGGCTTTGAAGGGCTGGATCGAACCCTACCCCCCCCCGTTACGGAGCCAGGACCCCGGCGCTGAGGCAGTGCCGGTGCCGCCAGCCGCGCCGCTCGACGTGTCGGTGCACGCCGGCGGGGAGGCGATGCCTTCTCCGCTCCCGTACGCCCCGGCTTCGCCTCGTTCCTGCCCGATGACTGGGCAGGATTGCTTCACCCCACACGGCTCCGGCCGTGGGGTGAAGGTCCCAGCGCGGGGGTCACGGCGCAGGGTGGGGGACGCGCTATTTGGGTGCAGGGCAAGGAGGAGGGCGCGGGTTGAGACGCGGCGGAGAGCATCGCATGAGCCTGAGGGGCATCACCTCTCCGCACCCCCATTTCCGAGGGGCCGTGCCGGAGGTTTCGGAAGAGATGGGGCTCCTGGAGGGGGGCACAGCTCCCAGTTCCCCCCTCGCACCCGCTGAGGACCGGGTTTGGCTGGCACTGTGCTCTTTGAGACGCCAGAGTTGGGCGAGGGGAGTCCCACCCTCTGCACAGGCACGAAGAAAAAGAGCGAGAGAAAAAGTTCTGCAGTCGAGTTGGGTTTTTTCCCACCCCCGGAGGCTTTGGCACTAACTTACTTTCTTTTTTTTTTTTTTAAATTTGTTCTCTCTCTCTCTCTTTTTTTTTTTTTTTAAATATTTTCAACCAATGCATTACTGAAGTCTCTTGCCTCCTGACAAAACCCGGGCTCCCTGCCAGCACATACTTCTGATAATTCATCCATTATTAAATGAAATCAAAGATATGTCTTAAAAAAATAATAAAAAAAAAAAGCCATGCCTCCGAGAGAGGCTGTTTACAGCTGGGCTGGGAATTTCTTTCCCTGCAAAAGGTTCTCTCCAAGGAAAACCCACCCAAAATGCTTGCCCTGCTCCTCAAACCGCAAACATCTCCAGGCGGCCGTGCCAAAACTCGGGGGTCCTCCGGCCTTTTCCCGCATGGATGAGGGCGATGCCCTCCCTGCGGCGGGCTGGGCTGACGGATGCCCGAATTCGGGTGGGTGCTGGATACATCCCAGGCTCCCCGGGGAGAGCCATGGCCAGAGACAGCCCGACTGGATCAGCCGGTCCTCTCCAAACCAGAGAGAGAGGAAAATCTGATGGAGAGGGAGGGGTGCAGCAATTACAGCCTTTTCGCTTTAATAACCCTCGCCGCTTCCCCGACTCCGTATTTACATCCTTCTCGGCACAGGAGTAGTAATTAAAGTCTCTCCGCTTCGGTCTAAACAACAGCAGACCCTCCTGTTATTAAAAGCAGAGAGATAAAGCAAAAATAAACCTGATTTTTTTACGGCCAGGGAGCCTCAAACCCCTCTCATCCTCGATTTAGGGCCCAGCGGCCATGCTCTGCCGGGGCGTCGATACGCGGCATCCGTGGGATGCCGGGGACAGAAAGCTGCTGGGAATACAGCTCTGTGCCTCTGGTCCCCTGTCTCCCTATTTTTCAGCTGTTTCCACCGCCCATCGTGGAGCGAATGGGTCTCGGGGTCTCACAGGCAGAGCGGCGGCGGAGCCGGGACCCGCTCGGCGGCAGCGTGCGCCTTGCCGGAGCACCGCGGGCCCTCCTCTCGCTTTCGAGAAGCTATCAACAAAATTTGAGAAAATTAATTATTCACGAAGGCTGCTAATTAAACAGCTTTTCCCTGAGAGGGCATGGAAGGAAATGAGCTGGAGAAGCTCTTAATTGTTTAAAAAGAGCCGTCCTACAGGCGTTCCTCCGGAGAGCGCCCGGCCCTGTGCTTCACCGGGTTCGGAGGAGTTTGCCAGTGTCAATGCCGGCCTCGCACCTTGCAGATGCTTTGGAAGAAGCAAAGGTCAACAGCGAGCCATGAAGTGCTCCTAAACCCCTGTCCTCAAACCGGCTGACCCAACGCACGCAGCGCCACCAGTCCGGAAGAAATCGCACCTCGCTCGCGGGCTATTTCTAGATGGCCCAAGAGCTTGAAGAAGGCCTCATCCTGCCCCGGGTCCAGCTCAATGTGGCACTGGCTCCTGGGCAGCCACTGTGGGTTGCTCCCTCCTCCACCCTGGCCCCAGCACCATGTCCAAGGGAGCCCCCCACTCAGGACTCCCCATGGGGCAGTGGGGAAGACCCCCCATCACCACCAGGCTTTTGAGGAAGGGTTGAAACTGCAACGGCACGGTCAACAAGACACCCAGTCTGCCCATCCCCGTGGTCGGAAGGGAGCCTAAGCATCAGCTCTCCGTGTCATGGTGGTTTGGGGAATCCAGAGGTGATGCCTTCCAAAAACAGCCGAGCCATGGCTGCCACAAAAATGATCCCTAGGTGATCTCTAGGCCTTCCACCCCACCTCCCACGGCAAGGAGGTGTCCTGCTGCCCATGTCGTGCCTTGCTCTCCCACTCCCACCACCATTTCGTTTTGGTCCCCCTTCACCAGGACCTTCCCTTCTTGTCCTGTAGGGGTTGATGGAGAAAAAAACACCCCGGGATCTCACATGGCAGAGGACAAAAGGAGTTATTTTAAAACAAATGGATTCCTCTCCGAGGCGCCTGGCCAAGAACAGGGCGATGCTGTGCCGACCTCGCTTCTCCCATGGAAATCAGTCCTGGCGCAAACATGGTGGGCTTGTGGCTGGGAAGTGCATTCCTTCCACCTCAGCCTTTCCCTCTCCAGCGGCTGCCAGGACGGGAGAAATCTGGGGCTTGGCACAGGCAACCACCGGAAATCGCACAAAGAAAACTGAGGGAAAACCGAGCGGTTCCAGCCGAACGGCATCGCACCAGGAGCTTGGGGTTTTCCCGAGACAGCACCATCCTCCATAAGCATCCCCAGGGATTTGTGCCTTTCCCGACAGAGCTCTTGTGCCAAAATGCCGTGACAAAGGAAAATGCAGCCCCCAGGAGCATGGCTGCCAACACTTGGCCAACTGTATCCTCACCAGGAGAAGACAAAGCTTGAAAAGACCACCATTGTCCTGAGACCCTCTGCTGAGTTACCAACAGCTGGAAAGCTCTTACAGCCGTTTGCACAACACACGGACAGGCACTTCTCTGTCAACGCCACAGCTCCATGGCTCGGCTGGGAGCCAGCTAAGATGGCCCCTGCAGCACCAGGTCACCATCTGCACCACCTTTCCTTTCCCTTCCGCAGCCCAACGCCATTAAACACAGGCACTCGTTTTCCTACCTGCTGCTGGGAACATCTACGAGTTGGGTTCCTCCAGCAGCTCCATAGCAAGCTCGGGGATGTCTCAGCAGAGCTGGAAGATAAAGCCACCAAGAGAAAAGCTCAGAGGTGGGACACTTCAAGGCAGGTTCCTCCTGTGCGGCCGGTGGGCTTCCATCCTGCGGAAGCCGGTGGGACTGTGGGGCTTTCCACGTCCTCCCGGGCTGATGAGGCACCAGGATGCCTGGGAATCGTGCTCTGCTTGGAGGGACCTACCCTTTTTTGACTCGTGTCCAACCCCAAAGCGCATGTTCTTACCTGCTCGGTGGAAGACGGCGGAAGGCTTGAGCACCTTTCCGAGAGACACATGGGCCTCAGCGGGGTGTGGATCTCGCCCGGCTCCTCCTGCTCTTCGGCAAAACAACGGTTAGGAAAAAAAAGGGGATGCAAAGTTGCAGCAAGCTGGAGAAAAGAGGCCGGCGGTGCAAACGCTCCCCTCAGCTGGTGTCTCCACGGCTCTGCCGGTTGGTTAACAGTGGAGCTCTGATCAACAGGTACATGGATGTCAAGCTAGGACTTGTCTCCTCAGCGAGGAAAGGGAACAGCAGAGATTACTAAGCGATGCAGGAATGTGGTTTGTTTAATATGAGCCATCAACACAGAAGAGTAAAATAATGACAGATGTGTAATCACATTTCCTGAGTCTAAAACCATGAGATAGAGAACTTAAACACCACTTTTCCCAAGATCAAGAAGAGGAGCCGTTTGGCTAGGAACTCATTTGGTTACTAATTTCCTCGGCATTAAATCAGCTGTTTCCCGAATCTCTTGACATACTTTGCCGAAGCGCTCCAAGGACGGGGCTGCTCCCTGGCTCGCTTTGATCTGAGGGTAAAGCAGGGCAAGAAGATGCTTTGGAAACACGGATACGCCAGCTGACCGAGCCGGCCCGGATCAGAGATTCCTGAGCGTTGCTTAATTGGTTTACTTTAATGAAAAGATGGCGAGATAAATTTCACGCGGCTCTGTACTGGGGGAGCGGTGAGTGGTGGGAGACAGAAGGCAGGATCTGTGTTAAGCCAACACTTGGAGGGCAGGCGGGGTGGAAAATGGAGCCCTTTCCCCAGGAAAAGCCTGGCAATCACAGAAATCTAGCGCTTGCTCTGGTTTGGTCGCTCCTGCAAGGCAGGTCTGCAGGAAGCGTGCAGCCGAGGGACACCAGAACTGAAGCCCACCGACACCGGGGGAAGAAGCCGCTGCTCAGCCTCGATCTTCGACTCTGTCCACGGCAGTTTCCCAAAGGTCACGGGTGCAGGACCCGGAAGGCAGCAGTTACATGCCATCCCCGCGCTGCAGACGGTGGGGAAGGGCTGGGAAGAAATGGTGTCATTCGCTTGTCTGGCGTTTTTATTTGTCTCTTAAGATCAAAAGTGGGAAAAGCACGAAGCCAAGTGGGGAAGGTGCCACCAACCGCAGGAGCCAGCTGTAGAGGGACTCCGGTTTGCCTCTTCTCTGGATTTAGGAAGCATGGTGTTTGCCGCTGGCCAAATCACAGAATCATAGAATCTTTAAGGATGGAAAAGACCTCCAAGATCACCAAATCCAACCATCAACCCAACACCACCATGTCCACTAAACCATGTCCTGGAGTGCCACATCTACATGTTCTCTGAACACCTCTGGGGATGGTGACTCCACCACTTCCTCTGGCAAATTATCAGTCCTTCCTCTGCTTCCCCTCCCTAGCTTTGCAGGAGCTGTGGTCCCACATTGCATCAATCCTCTGAATCCACAGAATTTCTCAGGTGGCCTCAGATAGTTGTAGAAATAGAGCTGGAGCAGAAGAGCCTGCAGGGTATCCCGTCCTTCTGCCTCGGTACTGCGGCAAAGGGCATGAAAGCAAAGCTCTGCAAATCCTGCAGCAGGCTCTGCTGAGAAACAAGGGCCTCCAAAGCATCCCCTGGCACGGTGGTGGCCACAGAGAGGTCACTAGACCAGCCTGAGATGCTGGGGAGGACACCATCAATGTTAGACCTATGCCAGGTGTATTTTCCATGTCCAGGAACAGACCCAAGGTGCATGGTAAGCCAGGCGTAGGGCAGAGCAGCACCTCTTGGCCTCAGACCCTCCAAATTCAGCTTCATCTTCTGGATCTCCCCAGGGATCCTACATCCAGGGAATCCAGCCTGGTACCAGTGAGGTTTGTAGCTGGCCCCCACACCAGCTCTCCATGTCACCACAGTCTGGAAGAAGCTCCCGGACATTCATACCGAGAGCTTGGAGAACATCAAGAGAGCAGCTAAGCCTTGGTAGCCCTGCGCCCCTGGAAGGCTCCTCTCTGGCTCCTCAAGAGCTTGGTGGGGTAGCCGATCCTGCCTGGTCAATCAAACACACCATGGTTCCTCCTTGAAAGGCGCCTAACGAGCAAACTCTCCGTGTCCATGACCACATCCATACCTTCCTCCCTGACTTCATTTGAGCGCATGAAGCTGCTGCCTCCCGCCATGGGAAAGGCAGCTCCATCCCCTAAATGGACTTTAATTACTCTGACCGCCTGCCAGCAGCTATTCTGGTGACACCCATGCTCCAATTAAGCCTTGGTTTCACCCCAAATTGAGCAGAACCCAGGCACACCTGAGGCGGTGGTGGCAGAGCTGAAAGGCCACGTTCAGCCCGGGGAATTGGGGGACAAGTCTCTGCCGTGGCCAGCACTGGGGTGGTATCGCTGACGGTTGCATACGATACGAAGGGACAATTTGGGATAAGGGGGAAACTGCCCAGGCGGTGAATTTGGGAGTCCGTGGAAGGGTTCGTGGAGCAGGAGCAGCCATCGGAGGGAGAGCAACCTGCCAGCCCTGCCCACTCCACCCCAGCTCGCCCTGTGCCTGGGGCACAGACGGGTTCCCCAGCGCGTCCTGTAGCCCCGCGGCTTCCCCGTTCAGGGCTGCAATTCCATCGCCGCTTTATTAAGAGTCACCTTGGGTGGGATGCAGACGTCGGCTGCGAGCCGAGCTGAGTCACGCCCTCCCAGCCCGTCCTCTCTGCACAGGGCGTCTAGACGGCCGGCTGAGGTGGAGACATCTCCTCGCAGAGATACCTGCGTGAGGTCTGGGGCGCTCCCCACATCAAAGGGCCCCTGAGCTGCTGAAGTGAGGTTATAATTAAGCCACCCCGGGGCAAGAGAGAGACAGTTTCTCCCAGCGCCGGCTGATCTCTCTCCTCAGCTCTGTGGTGTCCTCTGCCACCCTCCCGGGCCGTAGCAGGGGCTCCTGACCCACTCAGTCTCATGGGGATGGTGCCTGCTTCATGCTGACCCCACTCTAAAAACCAGGGAGCCAAACTCTCCACCACCAGCTTCTTGGCTGCCTTGCACACAAGGAGAGGAGCCCAGTGCAGGCACAGGGATGCAGATGTATCAGGAATCCGTTTTTGCTGCCAGATTGCCCCAAAAGCCAAGGAACTCCAGCAAGGGCTGTCCCGAAGGGCGGAAGGGAGCAAAAACCCTGGAAATCCTTGCAAATGCCACCACAGCCCTCCAGCAGCTCGCACCGTAGGCGATCGAGCGTTGCGATGCAGCAGGTCGCAATTTTGACTTCAGAGGAATCCCAGGAAAGCAGCCGTTTGACTAACCAGAGGAACCTGCTCCATCTCACTCCTTGCTGAAAAGTGCGCTGGAGTCTCCTCTTCAGCTGCACAACAAGCCCCAAGAAACCCGATGCCTTGCAGGTGGGAGACGCTGGGTAACGTTCTCCCATTTTAGTGGGATTTTGTCCAGTTGGGTGGTTTCAAAGAGCCAGCCAGTGCCCACAAAAATAAAAAAAAAAAGAAGAGAGAAAATTGGCACAAGGAAGAAGGATGTAAGCTCTGGTGGGTAGGGAAAGAGGAACCAACTGCTGATCCCACAGCCAGCACCAGGAGAGCCAGGGGTAACGTTGCCGTAACGAAAGCTCCTCAACTCACTGTTAAAACCCAAGTGCTACAGGGCGTCAAAAAAGCCCACATTACAGGATTAAAAACTGGCAAGGAGATCCCAGCAGGCAGTTGTCCACCACTCAAATCAGTGGGAGAACTTTTTTTTTTGAGGGAGCCTCAAAATAATACAAATTTAAAGAAAATAACACATTAAAAGGGAGATCACCTCTCCATGCAGCCATCTGCTTGGATGAATAACGCCCCCAAAAGGGATTGTTCAGCAGGGTGACATTCAACCCCATACAAAACATCGTCCAGTTGGGCCTTGAGCGGCATGTCCAGCATCACCCCACAGCAGCCCCACAGCTGGAAGTAGACCCGCTGGTCCCAGCACATCGCAACGCGTCCTCCCAGCACGGCCCTCCTGCCTCAGGGGCAACAACCTCTCCACCAAGACGGTGCCCGTTCTGAAATGCAGGGCTGGCTGCTCAGGCTGTAATTAATCTCCACGCAAGGAAAATCAGCTCCCTGTTATTGACGGGCCCTCCCCAAGCAGATATGCCAACGTGCACCAGGCAGATCGTTTCTGCAGAGCGATCGAAGCCATCCTACTGTCCCTGCGTGGCCCTGATACCTTCATGGTCATCTTCTCTTCCCACCACCTCGTTCACTCTCTGGATCGCCTTGGAATTGAGTTTCCATTTTCCAAGAGAACATTTTTCGCTTTGTTGTTTCTTTTTCCTATCAGCTCTTAAATCCAAAACCTGTTGTGAACACAGTTTGGGTGCACGCTCGCAGCTACGCAACGGCCTCATTTCCCAACGGAGGCAACTGGGGAAGGCTTACCCGGGAAGCGTACGGGGATAAAAAAAGAACATCCCTTTTAAATGCGGAAACCTTGCTTAAGGTTAGTCATATTCAAGGAGCAAGCCAATGCAAAATGACTTTTATGATTCACTCCATCTCCAACCTGGTCTAGAAGTCATTGCAGACTTTGACTCAGATGATCAACAACATTGAGATGAGAGGGACAATATGGATGTAAAGATAACATAAAGTGCACCGGCATTATTTTAGGGGTTAATTGATATTAGCCCCTGCCCACCCATGGTTTGCCGTGTTCATCCCATGGGATACAGTCGTGCTGAAGAGGATGGGCTGGAGCAGAGGACAAGAAGTCAAAGTTGGTCATCAGCACGCACTCATATCCAGGAGCATGAGGGGCTGAGGGGCAGCAGCACGGGGTGACCAGGAGAACCGCTGGTACAATGCTCAGCTCCCAGAGTCGTTCCCCTTCTTCCCATGGCTTTTCCAGGTTTAATCCTCATATAGCAACACTGGTTGGAATTCAAGGCAAGAGAAATTACCCAACCTCACTGCCCTGAGCAGGTCCAGGGCAGTGGGTAAATGGAGCAACTTGTCAGTGCGGCAGCTGATTTGCAGATTTATTTGCTTAGTAGATCACATTTGCCTAATAGTTTCTGTGGTGCTCCGTAGCACGAGCTAATAAATCTTCGCTAGAGACCCACCAGCATCTTGCTTGATGGCCAGCTTGAAGGCATCCCTCATTAAAACAGTTTTGCCTTCCTAATAGAGCCCTAGAGGTCAGCCAGCGGAGCAGGTAAACACCTACCCACGACCCTTTGATGACAAGGCCGCAGGTGAGGAGGAGGAGGAGGAGGCTGGCCTGCCCGATGCGGCGCCATGCGCCTCGTCGCAGCCTCGGCCTGTGGTGCCCGAGCTCGGGCAGGCTGCGTGACTGTGGACCTGGGGCCTTCAACGGCTGCTCCTCTCTCAGCGCCTCTTCTGGCATGGGATGGGGCGGCTGGGGGCGAGTGGAAGGGGCCGTGGGTGCCTTGCACGTGGTGTTTTCCCAGGGGAAATGCTTTGTGTTTGCTCCGTGGGGATACTCCAGCCTCTGAGCCGTTGCACCAATGGAGCACCCATCAACCTGGCTGCCCAGGAAAGCCTGCCCACCTCCCGTACATCAGGCACCCTCTTCCCATCCCAACTTCTCCCCGCTTACAGCAGCGCACTTCTCCAGGGAGCTGATGTCCCTCCCAAAACCCTGCCCTTCCCATCCCACCGAGACCTGTGCTTTGTCTCCTCTTGCCCCATCAAGGCGCTCACCCCTCTGGCATGGAGAATATCCCTTCCCGACACAGCTCAAGCATTGCAAAAATGCGTCCCGGCCGGCTGGGGCTGAGCGAGCAGCACGCCGTGGGCAGGCATCCCGAATCCGCCTCTTCTCCTGGCCGGGGCTGCCAGCCCCATCCCACCATCCCTCCCCTCTTCCTCGCCCGCCTCTTCCTCGCTCCTCTCCCCTGACCTGTGAAACAAGAAGTCTTTGTCTTCTCCCCCACATTTAGAGGAGCATGAACGGCTTGAACTTTCCCTGAGTGAGTTTTTCCCCGCCAGCAGGACTGTGCTGTGCTGATGCCAGGTATTAACTAAGAGGATGACTCAACGAACCGGTTCAGACCAAGCAAGAACAACCCTTCAGTTTTCTTCCAAGACTCCGGCTCAGCCCAGCACAGGCTGTTCTGGAGCATCAGAAAAGGTTCGTTAACTTGAAATATTACTTTTTAAACGGTTTATTACATCTCCCCTCCTTCAGGTTGCACCTGGTATGGGAGGATGATGGAAATGCAATCAAGGAGATCATTCCAAAGTTGTTTTCCCCTAAATTTTTTCTGTCTGGTTTCGAGGTTTCCCTGTAGGATCTTGGCATGCGTTTCACAGAAGAGATGTACTACATGGCATGGACTGCGAGAAGCGGCACGTGCCATGGGATGGAGGATTTTGGGAAGGGCCAACTCTCAGATTTGCATGGTCCAGGAGATCAGTTCCCCAGCGGCCTCCGTGGAATGGCTCTCATTTGCAGTGGGGGACGCCATAGGAGGTGGAGGGCAGCCTCCAATTTTCATGTGTCCAGGAGACATCTCCTCCCCTTGCTTTCTTGTGGGCGACACGGAAAAGGAGAAGGAGGCAAAACGGGAGCATGGGGTGGGGAGCAACTGTGCCCAAGTGTGGGGCAGAAAACGCTCCCCAAGTTTGGGAGCATCAAAGGAGAACAAGGGATTGATTTGTGGAGGTTTGTCCTGCCCGTGGCTCACCTGCATTTGGAGAGAAGGAAGCCAGAAGGTCTTTAATGGCAACGTGACCTCTATGCCCAGCTCCACCAGAAGAAATCTTGCAATCAACTGGGACTGTCCCAGCAGAGAAAGGAGCAAGACCAGTTCAGGAGGATCGCGCCAGACTGGGCAGTGACCTGCAAATGCAACTCAGGGAGAACAGCTTCAAGGCGATGCGGAGGTGGGAAACCACCTCCCTCTGCATCCGCAATGGGCTCTACACCGAGGAGGTGCCTGGAGAAGAGCTCTGCAAGCTGCAATGGTTTGCCCTGGATTATTCCACGGGGATGGACATTTCTGCAGAGCATTACCTGAGCCATCGCAATTCCAGCTCGATGGCTTTGTTTTCCAAGCACGGCAAACACCTGCTTTCAGCTTGGCAAGGAAAATCAAGGTGTTGCCTTCACTTCCAAAAGAAAAACCCACTGAGCTTCCCGGCGAGCTGACTCGTGACCGAACACACAATATCTCCGTGACGGGAGACGTAATGAGGAGCAGAGCAGGGGGAGAGGGATGAGCTGCGGGTTTGCAATGGGAGGGAGTTGGGGTGCTTCACACGGAGAACCAAGCGAGGCTGGGTGGGAGGGAAGGTTTTCCGGTGTCGAAACGTTTCGTTTGGGTGTTTTTCTACATGAAGCTTTCTGCTTCCAAACAACCAGCGCTTTCTGTTCAGCAGCTGACCTTGGTGGGAAGAAAAATTGCTGCACAAAAGGGACAGCGAGGCTGACGCCAGAAGCATAAACTCAGCGCTGGTCCCACAAGCAGTTCTGGGTGGGTCCAGACAAGGCACTTTTCAGAGCTTTTGTTAAAAATAGGGAAATAAAAAGCCAAAAAAAAATCTTTTTTTTTTTGAGAACTCTGAAGCACACTTGGTTTGGACACCCTACGCCAGCACCCTCCCATTTTTGTGATTTGGCCCCTACGCTGACAGCATCCATGTCTGCCCCGGGGAGCAACAGCATTTTGACGAGTGCTCATGAGCCTTCCCAATCAGACCTTCTCCAGAGGAAGGAGATGTTTCCTAGAAGATGCTTCATGATGGTGACCCGTGAACAGCCAGCCTAGGGTGAATTGCCACGTTTTTCTTCCCTGGGCAAGCCACCACTGAGTGCATCGGTGGTGGGAGAGACCCAAGACATGGTGGCTGTGAGGTTCCCCATTACAATGGCTGATGAAACCAAGACATGCTCTGGCAAACTGCGTGCTCAAAAGGAGAGTTTTGGACTAGCTAAAAAGTCCTGTTTCTGCATGTTTTAACAAAAAAAAAATATCTATCTTTTTTTTTTCTGAGGCGAGGCAATTATTTATAAGTTACTCCAACACTTAGCTCAATTAATTTTAAATATGCTTAAGAGGAGAAAGGAGAGAAGATTAAACCTACACCCAAATTTTCCGCAGCATCGGGCCTGTGCCAAAATACATCTGAACTAAGCCACCCATGAGATTTGCTTCCCAGTCCCAGGCTGGGAGTTTTCTGAAGAACACGTGGGCAAGGAAACCCAGCCTGGGAAGACCACCAGGATTTGGGGGTGGCTGCAGGATTAGCCCATCACATCTTCTGGGGACTGCTCTTTGGGGGTTTAACTGCTGGTTTGGGGGTTCAGTTGCAGCAGTTGCAGGTCATTTTGGATGCTCCAGTGAGCATCCCTCACCGGAACCCAGTGCTTGGCATGGCTGGGGTCTCCAACTCCCTTCAAAGCACTTCCCTGGAGCCCCAAAACTGGTATCCAATAGCGTCCCTGGTCACACTGGTGATCCACCCGAAGGTCTAGACATGGCAGACAGGGATGCACTTGTGGGATTTCCAAGAAAATGGCAATTACGTGCTTTTTTTTTCAGGACATGGTTTAGTAGGCACGGTGGTGTTAGGTTGACGGTTGCACTTGATGAGCTTGGAGGTCTCTTCCAACCTTAAAGATTCTATGATTCTGTGATTCTATGATTTTTCTGCCCTCTGACTGCTTTGAGACCCCAGCCTGAAGTGCATGTTGCTGCACCTAGGACTGGGCATCTCTGATTCTCCCTGGTTGCCACCATCCTCTGTATGACCGCACTTCATTACTTTAATTTGTGATGTTCTGCATGACCCCGTGAAGGCGTAAATCACTGCATCCCCCGCTAGATATCAATGCTACCACTTGAAGGAGTTACAAACGCCTGTAGATCTCTCTAAAGCTCTTTAATGATGAGAAATAAAGGAAAGCCTCGGCAGGGTTGGGTGCTGTTCTGCACCGGTGAACTGGTGTCTCGCTCCAGCAAGAAATGGTCTCCCCTAACAAGCTGTCTCCCAGCCAAGCTGCCTCAGAGCCCAACGGCAAAACGTAGGATGTGTTATTCACCCGTAATCCACGGGCAAAATGCTTTGTGTTCACAAAACACCCAGAGGCAGCTGGACCTCGGGCCTCCTTCCCCAGGATTATTTGCAGAGCTGAGGAACCAGCGCCAGCTTTTTGTCTGGAAGAAAACTCTGGGAGAGGAAAAGACAGAGGGGCAAGCGTCACTTGGAAGAGGGAGTTTGCTTGGGTTGGCCTCTGGTAGGATCCCGATTAATTCAGCATCATTTGCATGGATGAACCGTTGCAAGTGGAGAGGTCTTCTCCATCCCTTGGATGCTCTGCTGTAGGAGGCTCGGAGCTGCTGCCTGCCAGGATTGCTAGAAGCCTGCTCCATGTTTGCAAAGGTGTTTCAGAAACATGTTGAAATTTCCCAGGAAACAAATTTCCAAATTGGAACTGGACTGGAACTGGACATTAGGATGGATCTCGACCTTTTATTCCAGCTCTGTTTAAAGAAGATAAGCCCTCTGGTCATGGAGAGGAAAGTTTGTCTCTGAAGGAAAAGTCAAAACCTGCCCTTGCAAGGAGGGTCAGCCATGTTCCTTCAAAACACCTCGGGCTTGACAAAACCGTTGTTTTCTGCCAGGAAAAGTACTTTATAATAAAATATCAGCCCATGGGAGATGGGATGTGGCAGAAATCATCCAAGGAGGAGTCGCCGCAGCGAGCCGGTACCAGGACCTCGCTGCTCTGAAGGCGTGCTGGCAGATTACCCCAATTCCCCAAAGTTTACCTTGGCTCCAGAAGACCCTTCCAAGCAATTCATGTGTTTCTGAGCTGACATTTAAAATGTTGGGAGGTTCTGGCTGGCTACGGAGTTCTTCTCTCATTACGTTCCAATGCGTTGCTTGTCATGAACTCGTTACTGGCCTGATCCAGTGTGGGCAGATTGCAAAAGTCAGATTTTGTCCACGAACACTTGTGTTTTGGACCTCCTCCTTGTCGGAGACTTACCCCAGGAGGGCTTCAAACAAGAGGGACTTTTTCCAGTTTTCAGGACTTGCGATGACTTCATCATGTTTTCTGAGTGCAGATGAGAAGTTTAATGGCAAAAAAAAAAAAAAAGGGATTAATCCAAAGGTTGGGTTTGCGGGGAATGTGAAAAAGCAGCGATCTGGCAAAAACAAGGAATGAGAAGACATGAGAATATCAGTACAATAGCACAAGCATAAAAAATTCCCAAACTCCACAAACAACAAAAAAATCCCAGAAAATGCAAAGAATTCCCACTGCTATTCACAGGAAGTTTGTTACACTTTTTTTTTATTGTTGTTTTGAAGAACGATATTTCGATTTTAAAACCTCTGCCATGAGAACAAGTCGGCCTGCTCCATGCCCAGGAGCAACCAGCTGAGCTTTGGACGCGCTCCCTTGGAACGAAGCAATGGCCTGTTTCTGGGAGCTGCCAAACAAACTCCCTCGGTTCTGCTTGGCCCCCCTCACCCACGGGCTCTATGGGTTGTATCTGCCACAGGGTGAGGTGCATCCGGGTGGTGATTTGGGCTGGGAAGCCAGGATTTGGGGAGTTTGCTCGCAATGAGCAGAAACCATCGCCCATCTTGGACCAGTGCTGGGCTTTCGTCCCAGCTGTCAGCAAAGCGGGGTTTCGTGATGCTGTTGCTTCTGCTCAGGCTGGAGGCCTCAGAAAGCTCTCGGAAGTCAACGGGGGCTGTGCAATGCTAAGCTCAGCCCAACAAGGAGTTGCTCTGCTGCTCCCTCTTCATTACGATGCTCGTGAGCGACAGCAGAGCGGGAGCAAGGGCTGCTTCTCTCTCCCCGGCCATCTCCGTGCCATCTATCTCCCAACAGTTCATTCTAATTATGCAATTATAGTGTGTACAAAGCTTTCTGCGAGCTTTAGCGGGTAATTAAAACAGATGGTGAGCTTAATGGGACCAACTCCTTTTTCTCCTTTTAATTAATGTGTTAACAGTTTACGGGCTGGCCTGTGGAAATCTGTTATTCGGCTGCTCTGTGGACAAGCCCTCTTCATGGACATCGCCCTGCCACACACATGGAGATGCTGTCCCGAGCGCAGTGGTGGCCTGGAGCAGGTCTCCACACACCTCATGTTGTCACCTCCATGGTGTCGTGTACCTTGCTGGCAAGACACGAGCACCCTCGAGGTGACGTTGGATGGATGCAGGTCTTCCAGGTGTGCACCCATCTCTTGCAGGACCAGGACACCCAAGCATCTGGATGAGGCAGGATGGGTTTTGCCAGAGGCTGAAACAATGCACAGCATCCTGCTATCATTTCATTTCATGCCATATGGCTGACAGCAGCCTCCAAAGTGACGCCAGGCGGTTGTGACACATGGTGTGGGTCTTCTGAGGCCATGCAAAGCTGCAGAGCTCGTGTTTCCTGGAGGAGCTACTCCACGGCCAAGCACCAGGTGTTGAGGATGGATGTGGAGCAGGGTGGGAGCAGATGGCACCCCAAAGCTGGGGTTACGCTGGGTAGAGAAGCTCAGGGACGGGCAGGGTGGCACTGTGCAGGGAAAACGAGGAGAGCAGGGCAAGGACGGACGTTTCCAAAGGAGCCCGTGGTGCCTTGAGGCTGCAAAATAAGGCAGCAGCAGGCTATGAAATCTCAGTGGCTTCGGGAAAGAGAGTCTGTAGCCGTTCTCTACCAACGCAGCTCAGGCAGGCATCAAACGATGCCAACAGGAGCCCTGTTCACAGCACTCAAAAGAAGGTGGGTCCTCCAACAACACATATTTAATTTGCTGAGCTCCCCACCACAGGATGCCGAGGATGCCAATGGGTTCAAGAGGATACCAGAGAAGCTCATGGAGTAGAAATCCACTGGGTTGCTAAATTCACAGAAGCCCCATCAGGAAGCCCTTGAGCTGGGTCACATAAGATGAAGTATCCATCACTGAATGGCTGTCGTGGGCCTTTGGCAGTGGGACAGGATTGGCCGGGATAGTGGGGAGACCTCATTGTTCTCTACAACTGCCTGAAAGGAGGGTGTAGGGAGGCGGGTGTTGGTCTCTTCTGCCAAGTAACTGGTGATAGAATGAGAGGAAATGACCTCAAGTTGCAGCAGGGGAGGTTTAGGTTGGACATTAGGAAACCCTTCTTTACTGGAAGAGCGATCAGGCACTGGAACAGACTGCCCAGGGAAGTGGTGGAGTCACCATCCCTGGAGGTGACACAAAGAAAGTGTAGACGTGGCACTCCAGGACATGGTTTAGTGGACACGATGGTGTTGCTTTGACGGTTGGACTTGGTGATCTTGGAGGTCTCTTCCAACCTTAAAGATTCTATGATTCTGTGATTAACTTCAGCTGGGCAATGCACTGCTCTGCCATCAAAAGTGCAAAGCCCAAGAGAAGCGAGCGTTTGGAGAGCTGCTTCCAAGCCTGCGGGTTGCTGGCAGGCACGTTACAGAAGTAGGTAGCCTGATGAACTGCTAATTTTTTTTTGTAAACTGGCCCCGATCATGGCAACAAAGAAAGCACGGGGCATAACTGGAGGGGAATCCCACCCAGCCCACCGTTGGACTGAGGAGAAACCACGGCTGAGGCACTGGCTGTGCCTTGGGCTCAGCTGGGCCGCTGGGATCCACTTCTCGAAAGAGCAGCGGTTTCATGGGAATGATTCCGGAGCAAAAAGGGCCACTTGATACCGTTTAACAAGAAAACCTCCTTCCAGAGGTTTGCTTTGCCCGAGCCCTGACGTCTTTGTAGGCGGTGGGTTCCTGACCCACCCTCCCCACCGCCGGGAAGGGGCCGCCTCTCACCCACCGGGCAGCACATGAAGCCCTCGCTGCCAAAAGCCCGGCCGGAGGACGAGCACGGCTGGTCCGAGAAGGCTGGCAAGCTGAAATAAAAATTCCCTGGTCAAGGGGAAAAACGATGTGTGTGATTTCTGAGATCACCAAGTTTTTGTCTGGTTTTAATCTTACGCTTTTTATTGCAGACCGGACTGCAAAGCGGCTTTGCAGCCTCATGGAAGGACATGGAGGTGCGAGGTGCTGTGCAAAATTAAGGATTGTCATTAATAATTTAATTAAGCCCTGCTCAAAGATGTGTCCCCCACACGTGGAGGGCAGACGAGGCCGCAGGGGATGGGGACGCGCAGGGATGCCGCAGGCCGGCGTGGGCTGCTCCGCACATCTGCAGTCCAGCTGTTGGGCTACAGCACGGCGTTGCTCAGCTTTTCCAGCCCTCGCTTTAAAGCGGCATTGAAAAATGTGAACGGCAGGGAGAAGGACACCTCGGCGAGGAAAAGCACGGCTCCACAGCCGCATCCCGACACCGGGAGCAGCCCCGCTTGGCACCGGAGCTGTTTGGAGAAATGGACTTGGGGGAAACCATCCAACCCTTTCCAGGCCAGACTGCAGGGATGCACTCACCCAGGCCAAAAATGCTGTCCCCAGCGAGGGTCGCACAGTTGGACCCATATTAATCACCTTGCGCTGAGCCCCGTCCCCCCGTCCGGCCTGCCCCCGTGCCCCTCTCCGACCACGGCTCGCTGGTGGACCACGCGCTTCCCAGCCCTCCCATTGCATAAGGAGCTCGTTGCTACAACAGAAATTGCAAAAAACCATGGAAACTGCTTGTCTCAGCCAAACCCAACCTTAACTGTATACACAGCATAAAATTTAGTTGCTTTAAACTCACATTTTTTGGCTCAACTCTCCCGGCCACATCCTGAGCCCGAACGGATTGAATTACTGAGCACAAAATAAATTCCATCTGAGCGGGCTGTGGCCCTTGTCTCCCCGAACAAAGGCCAAGGTGTTTGCTTTACTTTGCCCTGGTTTTTTTTAATTTTTTTGTCATTTGGAAGAAAAGGAGCTAATTTTGCCCATGTGGAGGAAGAGAGGCTGGGGAGAAGCGTGTTAGCTGTGATTCCCCAACATCGGCCACCTTCCCTGCAGCTCCACGCCGGGGACCGATGGCGAGCAGAGCCGGAGCAGAGCGCACCACGCCGTCGTCTCTGGATCAGCCCTGAGGACCATGATGCTGCTGCCTTCAGCATCCTCCTGGCAGATGTCACCCAGTGTGGCAGTGCCACCTCCCTTTGTCCCGGGACCCCCTCACAGCTTTGGAGCGGGGACAAAGCTAGAGGGATGGAGGGCTCCAAGGCTTTGGGAGGGTGGGTAGCAGGGGACAGGGCTGCCTGTGGGCTCTCTTTTCTCCTTAAATTTGGCAGGAGAGCAAGGAGGAAGGGAGAGGGGTGCAGATGGTGGTGGCAGAAGAGCTGGAGGGGAGCTGCAAACACCCACCGAGCACCAGCGTCCGCTCTCATCGGCATGGGGCGAAGGCGGAGAAAGAGAAACCACCGTGGCCCCTCATCGTTGCCTCCAGCCTGCGGCCACTGCGGAGGGCGTCTCTGCTTGCGCGCGTGGGAAGCAGCTCAGCCGGCTCTGCCTGTCCCTGCCTTCTCGCCGCCTGCGCCTCGCCTGTCCCGGCAGCCGCTCCACCCCAAAGCCGGCGCTCCCCCGCCCTGCGGCGCTGGAGGGGGTTTCATCCTGCGGACCCGCTGCGTGGTCTCCTCCATGGAGGATATCTCCTCCCCAGGGGTCTCGTCCCAAAGGGCCACAAGAGCCCCTGGTCCACGCTCAAATAAGCCCACCAGGAGGGCTGACCTCCATCCTTCATGAGAAAGTCCCCCAAAATGGGCTTTAGATAGCCCCCAGCTCTCGAGGGCCAGTTCCTCGAGGGTATTTTGGCTGATTTGTTGACTCCCTGCATGCTGGGAGGGCAAGCATCTCCTCAAAGATAGTCTTACCCAAAATAAATGGATGCCCTGGAGCAGAAACAGCTCTTCTGTTCATGGTGCCCCTCTTCAGGAGGGCTGGACCATCCAAATTCTCCTGCACATCAAGGCGCATCGCCCTCGGTGCTGGGGCTGAGCCACGCAGGGTGGATTCTTCCTCACGCCTTCGCATTTAATAATCGTTTAATAATTATTTGCCTGCACTCCGTGGAGCTACGGAGCAATAATCGCCCGGTTCCTTTATCGAAAACCACATCTGGTCGGGAAAGCTCGGTGCGGCCGCGCCTTTGATCTCGGCTCCCTGCGACTCCCACGCGCCAGCTCGCGCCCCATCGCCTGCACCGAGGCCGGGCCACGCTTCCCCGTCACGCCGTGGAGTACCCACGATCAGATCTCAGTGAGCTGCCGTCTTTTCCCCAAACCATCATAAAGGAGTGACATCACCATTTCTGCGAAATTACGGTGCCACGGCTCGGGCCAAGCCGCGGTTCGGCAGCGGGGTGGGTCCATCCTCTGTGGGAGCAGCTGGAGGAAGAGGGACCTTCTCAGCACTGAGGGTTTCCAAAGAGATCAACCCAATCAAACCGCCGTTGCCATCCCAGTCCGATGGCTGAAACAGAAATGTTCATCCTCACCTTTCCCAGGAGCTTCCCATCCATTAGGAAACGGGCAATTGCCTACGGAGGGGAAGCGGCCTGGGGGCTTCGCTGGCCCCACCACCCCAGGAGAGAGTTGTTGTCCTCAGCGCACGGCTTTCCTCCGGTCACAGCAGCTGACGCTGCGTGAGGTCGGGATGCACCGCGGGTGTCCGGGAGCTGGGAAGCTCCAAAGGAACCTTCTGCCAGACCCGCGAGGATGGGGCACGGCTGCCGACGCGTTATTTGCGAACAGGAATCACGTCAGATCCGGCCTGACCCCTCATTACACGCGTCCTCGGAGCGGTGTTCGTATCGAAATAATCCCTTCAAAGAGCGCGCCGAGGAGGGAGCCCTGAAGTATTGATGAGCCAAGCTGGCGCCGGCATCGATCTCCAGGCGTTTGTGAATTTTATGAATAACTTTAGAGAGGGCGCACGGCACCCCGGTGTCGCCGCATGCAGCCGCATGCCCCCCGCCGGCTGCCCCACGCCGAGCGGCGAGAGCTCCCCACGCCGGGAGCAGCAGGGGTTCCCCCAGCCTGAGCGCGGGCTGGGACATCTCCTGCCCCCCCAGCCTGGTTCTGCCTCTCTGTGGACTGGAGAGCTGTCTTAGGCTCCTAGGGCCCCGCACACGGGGGCACAGACAAGAAACAAGGGTAGAGGTTGATGCTGCAGATAAATACAAATTAAAATTAGGGGGGAAAAGGGGAAAAAACGAAAAAAGAGGAAAAAAGTAAAAAAAAAAAGAAAAAAAAAAAGGAAAAAAGGGAAAAGAGGGAAAAAAGAAAAAGAGGGAAAAAAGGGAAAAAGGAAAAAGGGAGAAAAGAAGGAAAGGAGGGGGAAAGGGAGAAAAGGGGGGAGAAGGGTGAAAAATGGAAAAAGGAAGGAAAAAAAGGAGAAAAAAGGGGAGTAAAAGAGGAGAAAAAAGGGGAGACAAAAGGGGGGAAAAGGACAAAAAGGGGAGAAAGAGAGGAAAAGGGGAGAAAGGGGGGAGAAAGGGGAGAAAGGGGGGAGAAAGGGGAGAAAGGGGGGAGCAAGGGGAGAAAGGGGGGAGAAAGGGGAGAAAGGGGGGAGAAAGGGGGCAGAGGGGGGAGAAAGGGGAGAGGGGGAGAAGGGGGAGAGGGGGGAGAAGGCGGAGAGGGGGGAAAAGGGGGGAGGGAAGGGGGGGAAGGGGGGGAAAAAGGGGGGGGGAGGGGAAAAAGAGGATCCATCGTGCATCACACAGCTCAAATCGTGGCCGTGGTCTGTCAGCTAAAAGCAGGGTGTTACGTTTCCAGACGCGTTCACCGCTCCCCTCTCCCTGTGCCGTGACTCCTCCTGCGCCGTGTCCGAACCTCTCGTCCCTGGGGCCATGAGTCGTACCGTGACCCATGAGCCAGGACTGGAGCCTTGGAGGGGGATTTGCAATCCAGAGCAGCCCCGAGACTGAATGAAACATCTCAGACTGGCAAGATGGAAATGGCCGTAGAGGAGAGGAAATGGCCCCAAGTTGCGGCAGGGAAGGTTTAGGTTGGATATCAGGAAACACTTCTTTACTGGGAGAGTGGTCAGGCACTGGAACAGGCTGCCCAGGGCAGTGGTGGAGTCACCATCCCTGGAGGTGCTCAAAGAACATGTAGATGTGGCACTCCAGGACATGGTTCAGTAGGCACGGTGGTGTTGGGTTGATGGTTGGACTTGATGATCTTGGAGGTCTCTTCCAACCTTAATTATTCTATAATTCCATGAAATGGGAGAGGGCAAAACCTGAGACGCAACCAGTCAGCACCAAAAATAGCAACACCCTTGGGTGCTCAACCAGTTGGATGCAAAGCGGTGAGCACGCCATCAGAGCCCCACCCCATCACGGGGTCCTGGCCATACCCATGGGGCACCCCATTCATCCCCGTGGTGGACGCGGGAGCGTTTGGGTGAATTTGGGGAGTCAGCAACTGCAGCACTTGCAAGCGGGAAAACGCTCCTGACAAAACAAAGCTCCAGAAGCTCCGCTTGATGGGGCTTTTTTTTGGGTTTACTGATGAAGAGATGGCTCAGACACGGTCTGCAGGTACCCAAGATGGCAAAGGATTCTTGTCAGGTGCTTCCTCCCCAGCGTTGAAGAAAATAATTCCATGGCAAGAGCTAGGAGAGAGCAGGTGACAGAACAAATTCACTCCGGAGATAGAGTACAAGGGGCAAGCTCTGATGAGGCGAGGAGAAGATCAGAAGTATTGACTACCACAAATGTAAGGGAAATGACAAATAGAGCCATCAGTGAGAGATCTGAGGGTGGGTTTCATCCAAATTCTCACAGCTCACGCTCCCCAGAGCCATACGAGCAGTGAAGAGCAGGTCTTGCGCAGAAAACACAAGCAGGAGAGACAACAAGGGAAGCTCCAAACCCCAGAATTGGTGAGGGGCTTGGGTGGCGATCTTTGTAAGGCAGATGAAGAAAAAACTAAATGACAGTAGAGAAGTCTACCTCCGTCGACACTTTTTCGCACCGCTTTTTTGTGTGGCAGGACAACCCCGGGATGCAGGGCGGCTCTCGGAGGTGCTGGTGTCACCTTCTGTTCTGTGACCTGGAAAAGCAGCTGGATGCTGGTCCTGGGGAGCTTCAGAGGAGGCAACAGCTGCTGCACCTTCCTGCGTGATAAATATTGCAGGAGAGCCTGGATTTTCTTTGGCAGATGTCTCTCGACGAGTTGGGAGAGGGGGTGGAGGGCGAATCAGCCCGCCTGCAGTTTGGAAATGGCCAAGGCGGGGAGGTGTGCAGGCAGGAGACACTGCAAAGACCAGGGCGAGCACACGGCAGAGACCAGCGAGGGGACACCAGGGGAGCGGAGAAGTGACTTGGGGTTCCTCACAAGGTAAGAACTTGGAGGAGTTACCAGGCGTCCAATTCAAAACAGACTGAAGGAGACACCCATCACCAAATAGTGGAATTTGTTGGGCAGGATACTGCAAGAGCCAAAATATTCATAAAATCAGAAAATCATAAAATCATTATTCACAAATAATAATTAAAAAAAAATATTCTGAGGGTGATGGAACACTGGCACAGGTTGCCCAGAAAGGTGGTGGATGCCCCATGCCTGGTAATGTTGCAGGCCAGGTTGGACGGGGCTCTGAGCAACCTGATCCGGTTGGAGATGTCCCTGCTTCTTGCAGGGCGGTTGGACTAGAAGACCTTTGAAGGTCCCTTCCAACCCAAACCATCCTGTGACTCTAAATGATAGCTCTACCAGTAGGCTTTAAGCGTAAGGTTCCCAGTGCAGCTCCTCCAGACCAGGAGAAGGGACACCACAGACCTCATGCACGGCCATGCTCTGAGCATGGGGTCTCACATCCCATTGCTGCATCTCTTATTGCCTGAGAAAAGATATTGACATGCAGAGGTAGGACACAGAATCTTGCTTTGACCAACCTACGATGGCCTTGAGTAGCATCACCTGAAGGAAAACACCCAAATGATCTTCTTACAGCAGCAGATGAAACCTTTCTTGGCAGCAAGGTCTGGTCTCAACTGTCCTCCCAGGTAGAGGAAAACGCTCCTGGTACCTGCTCGGAGCGGCTGGGAAACATTTTGGGTAGCCTGCCCTCCTGCCAGCCTTCCCGAGGAACGAGATCCCCGACCCAGGTCTGCGCTGAAGATGCTCATTCTGTACAGACACAGAAAACATGGGCGAGAGATTTCAGCAGAAGGCACATTCACTCCAAATGCTTAGAAAAAGCCCGAGAAATCAGGGCGTATTGACGTTTTGGCTGACACTGCCAAGCGGGCAAAATCTTTCCGGTGACAGCCTGCCGGCATCGGAGCCAAGCCTCCGCACAGGAGGAGGGCTGAAAGTTGCCCGGCTGCTTGCTCTGCCAACCTGCTGCCAAGGTTTTCGGGCCAGGAGGGATTTTTCTCTCCGTTGGAGCCAAGCGATGGTGATCTTGCGTCGATTAACGGGGTTTGATCCAATGCCCACGCACAACGATAACGTGCTGGCAAAAGCCGGATACGATGACTCTGCAGCGCTTGTTCCAACAGAGTGCGTCAACAGGTGTTGAGTTTGGGGGGAAATTAAGGTCCAACACAGACCTTAATGTGACATTTATGGTCTTCACTACCTCAACAGGGCCTACAGGAAAGATGGAGAGGAACTTCAGCAGGGCCTGTTGTGACAGGATGAGGGGTAATGGTTTCAAAATAAAAGGAGATAGATTTAGATTGGATATTAGGAAAAAAATTTTTACGCTGAGGGTGGTGGAACCCTGGCCCAGGTTGCCCAGAGAGGTGGTGGATGCCCCATCCCTGGAAACATTCCAGGCCAGGTTGGCCGGGGCTCTGAGCAACCTGATCTGGTTGGAGACGTCCCTGCTCTGTGCAGGGGGGTTGGACTGGGTGGGCTTTGATGGTCCCTTCCCACCCAAACCCTTCTATGATTTTATGAGGCCTGTTAATGCTACGCACTATGAGCAGATCTCTTTTTGGAGAAGGTGACGAAATGAAGAACGCAGGATGAGAGACAGAGGGTGACAAGCTCAGGTGGTTCTACATTTGCTGTCCCAAACAAGGAAATGGCCAACTATTATCACTTTGGTCCAATAAATAATAATAAAAAAAAAAAAAGCAATTCAGCACTAGTCTGTTTTAAATGGATGTGTTCATGTTGACGGTGTTAATAACAAACATAAATATTTAAAAGCTCTTACGTACATCAGGGCAGTGAAAACTGCTGATGTCAGCAACTCTTGAGTATTCACAAAAATCACAGAATGGTTTGGGTGGGAAGGGACCTTCAAAGCCCATCCAGTCCAACCCACCTGCAAGGAGCAGGGACATCTCCAACCAGATCAGGTTGCTCAGAGCCCCGGCCGACCTGGCCTATTCTTCTTTTACACCTGCCGTTGAATGCATTTAAAGTTCCCATCTCAACGTATCAGAGCTAATTATGGGCTTTTAGGCAGAGATTACTGGAAGACCACCTTGGTTTTGTGTTGCACAGGTCTGGCTAAAGGATCGGGCCATCTCTGGTGCCCATACCAAGAGGGTGATGCAGAGCACAGGCGGGGACCAGGGTACCAGAGCGGAGATTCCGCATCACGCTGCCACCGCTTTCGCCCTGAAAGGGCTGAAGGTGCTCCTGGGTTCTGCCCCACAAAGAGGTCACTGAGCATCTCTTCTCCGCAGCAGGGATGGAATGGAAGAGACTATTTCAAGTTGGAAGGGACCCACAGCCATCATCTTGTCCAACTGCCTGATCACTTCAGGGCTGACCAAAAGGTCAAGCAAATTATTGAGAACATTGTCCAAACGCCTCGTAAACACTGACAGGGATGGGGCATCGACCGCCTCTCTTGGAAGCCTTCTCTCCCTGCACACACACCACTACAGCAGAAGCGTAGTCATTCCCACCCAGAAAAAAACAAATTCATTCTTGGTGCACTTCAGACCCGTGTCACATGCTTGGGAGATTTGTTGTTTTCTTTTTCTCCCTCTGTTTTTTTTTTTTTTTTTTTTTTTTTTTAAAAAAAAAACAACCGAGTTTGGAAAGTCGCAGGAAATAAAAACAAGAAATTGCTGACAAGTGTCCCACTGTAATTGAGTGAGAACACAGAGCTCAGCTCTATGGGTTCCCAGAAATTCGGTCCAGATGTGGCTCTCCGCGGTGGTGTAGCCAAGCCGCAACCCCCAAAATGTCAACTCCTGCGACTGGGAAACTTCCCCAGCGCCCCTTCCAGCCACGCACGGCGACAGACGGTGCCCCGGACGACACCCAGCCAAAGACCTGAGAAAACCCAGCGTTGGCCGCAGAGCCCGAGGGGCCCTCCCAGTCCCTAGCGTTGAAGGTCTGCAGCAGGGGTATTGGAAATAAAATTATTTGATCCATGCAAAGCCCAGATTTCTCACCTGCGAACACACCCAAGCTTGAAAACATGACCCTCTGTGGTTGACTTAAATCCCAGCTGTCTCCAAACCATGGGAAACTGGGAACGCACTGGTTTTGTGGCAATCTTCTGCTGCAGTCATCATCGGGAGCTGAGCATCAGCCACCCACCCGGTTGCGGGGCAGCTCTTGGGACTGGGAAGGGAGGACACTGCATGCACCGCACCGGTCTGGGATGGGACCAACCAAAAGTTTTGCCCTTCCAGTACCTCCTGGTTGTCCTTTTATACAAGGCCTTGTTCTCCACCCATTGCGTTTGCAAGGTGGCAATGAGCATGGATGATGACGAAGGATGAAGATCACAGTCGGGATATTTTGACACCATTCTATTATTTGTGACCAAATACTCAGCATACACATACTAGAAGCGTGTGTTGGCCACCTGGCCAGCGCTCTCAGTGCCCAACGCCCTTTCAGACGGTTGCGTTGGCACGGTGCATCTGAAGCAATCCCTCAGCTCCCGCAAAGCCAGCGTCGATGGCAACGAGAAGCTCAGAAGCAGTAACTGTCTCTCACATGGGAGCCTAAGACTTAAAAAAACCCAAACAAACAAGAAACCAACCAACAAAAAAAAAAAACAACAAAAACACACCCCCAAAACTTCTCCACCAGTTTCAGTTCAGCTGCAGTCTTCCAACCCAGCTATGGAGTGCAACGGCAAGGTGCAGCAAGGAATTAGCCCGGCTCTGTGATTCTATGAGCTCTTTCACCTGGAAGACCCGCAGCTCCTGGCCAAGCGTATCGAGGTTCCTAAATGAAGAGGTCTGTGAGTAAAACAGTCTCTCTCGCAGCCAGATCCCTTCCCTGCAATGCTGCATGGAGTTCCCAGGGCCTCTTTCTCTGCTCTCCGTTCAAGCAGAACCTGCTGCTGCTGTTATTCCCCTGCCTGGGAAGAGTTCTTCTAAGCGGGAGACTTATTCCCTGTACAGCAGAGAAGATTCACTCCCCCTACTCTGCAAGCGGGATTACCTCCCGTTGCTATTATTCCCTTATCAATAATTCACCGTGCAGCCACGCTCTGGCTCGCGCCTGTGCTGCCTGCGTAGCTTCTAAGCTCGCTGCCGCCTGCCAGCGCGGCCGTGAGTAATCGCGTCTCCTCCGCTCTCGGCGAAGCGGAGCAAGGATCTCACACCACAGATGAGTCACGGTCCCTGGAAGCTTCTCAGTTTAGCATCTCGTCGAGGGAGAGCAGCTTCACAGAAGCACCTGCTAAGGATCGCAAGCCCATGGCGGTTAAATAAATAAATGAAAGGGGAGATAATTAAACTCCGTATTTCAATCTTGGAGGAGGAGTTCATAAAAAGGGACTCTTTCTCCTTCCAGAAAATCCAATACAATTAAGTGATTAGAACAGAAAAGCAGACACATCTCGGCACACGGGGCCTGCCATCTCCGATTAAAACCGAGCCATTAGACTGATTTATGGCTCCAAAGACGCGTGAGTGCCTTTTGTGACTAAATCAGGCACCGGGTGAGAGACGAAAGATCATCTACCGCTTCCCAGTTGTCTCCGGGAACCTCCGCAACCCCAGCTTGGATGAACCATCTCGGATGTCCGAGACATCTGTGCCATCGTTGACTAAACCTTTAATCTTGCAGGCTGGCTTTTCTCCGAAACACCCTGCCGAAGAACCAAGCCGAGCCAACAGTCGCGTGCTCTCCCCGATCCAGCCAGGTGGATCCATCGCCCGTGGATTTATTGGCACGTCTCTCTGCATCCCAGGAGGCATGCTTCCCGTTTCGCTATTTACCTGCATGTTGCAACAGGCTGCTTCGGAAATCCTGATGAGTGGGGAGAGTGGGGAGCATCCTTCTGTGGGACAGCAGGATGCCCTCCAGGATGGTCTGAGCAAGGTGGAAGGCAAAAGATAGGACTATGGCAGTTCAGAGAAGACTTCTTCCAGTCCTGTTTAACATCTTTGTTTGTGACACGGACAGTGGGATAGAGCACCTCACCTGTGAGGCCAGGCTGAGAGAGCTGGGGCTGTTCAGCCTGGAGAAGAGGAGGCTCCGGGGAGACCTTAGAGCGGCCTCCCAGTGCCTAAAGGGGGCTGCAGGAAAGATGGGGAGGGACTTTTGATGAGGGCATGGAGTGACAGGACAAGGGGTGATGGCTTTAAACTGGAAGAATGTAGGTTTAGATTAGATATAAGGAAGAAATTTTTTACGCTGCGGGTGGTGGAACCCTGGCCCAGGTTGCCCAGAGAGGTGGTGGATGCCCCATCCCTGGAAACATTCCAGGCCAGGTTGGCCGGGGCTCTGAGCAACCTGATCTGGTTGGAGATGTCCCTGCTCCTGGCAGGGGGGTTGGACTGGGTGGGCTTTAGAGGTCCCTTCCCACCCAAAAGATTCTGTGATTCTATGATTTTTGAAGGCAATTCCCCATTGCATGGCCGGTGCCACCAGCACACACAAGTAAAGCTGAAAATACAAGAAACAAAAGGTTGGATTTCAGCTCTCCAGCCTTACTTACCTGCCTCTGAACGTCTCCGACAGCAGTCTGCAACCGAGAGCCTGGGAAGATCGCCGGGCGTCAAGATCAGCCCTAGGGACAGCGTGGCCATCGCTGGAGACAAGCTGCTGTTAGAGACCTCAGCCCTCTGGAGCCAGGCTTTTTGCCTTCAGAGGAGAATGACGGGGCCCAGAGCTCTGCGAGGGCTCTTAGGCAATAGCAAAGCGAAGCCTCCGTGCCCCCAGGCCCGCGGAAAACCCATCCTCATGCAAAGCTGTGACTCGGGCCTGTGCAAGCACGCACGCACGCAGCCCTGGGCATCAAGACGATTAGTCTGTGCCTGGACCCCTTCCCATTACCGCTGGCTGGGTGGCACGCAATGGAGAAGAAATTCCATTCAGAAGGTCTCATCTAACACCGAGGGATCCCTCGAGTCGCTCTCGGCAGCTGTGAACAGGTCCGGTGGGATCAGCAGCCCCCGGCTCCAGCCTGTGGTCACAGCCGGCTGAGCTCCAGCGGGGAATTTGCTGCCGACGCACCCCAGCCTCCAAACTGGGACTTGCTGCCCAGCTGTTTTCTGGAGCCACCAAAACTCGGTATTTCACAGGAAAAAGAGCTGCCTTCCCCTGGGAAGGGAGCAACTCTCACGGGGCTGGGTGCCTGGGGGTGCTGCCAAAGCGGACGCTGCCCGCTCTGGCACGGAGGAAGGCACGGGTTCGAGGGAGCGGGCTCTTCACAGGCAGCACCGTCCCATGCTCTGCGACAGCTCGGGGAGCAGGAGACCAAAGCACGGAGGAAACCTTTATCCACAACTCAGCCAGGGACGAGGCACCGAGTCCCCGACAGCCCCGCCATGGGAAGGCAGGACAGGAGACGATCTTACGGTTGGACTTGATGATCTTCAAGGTCTTTTCCAACTTCAACGACTTTATGAGATGTCAAGGGCTTACACCAAGCCCTGGCAACAGCCAGGTGGGGAAAATTTCTGCTCCCTCCCAGCTCTTCACATCCCCAGCGTGCTTTCTATGCTCACGGCAGCCCACAGCACAAGAAATTAAAGTGCCTACCAGGCCGTTGGCTGCAGAAGATTTGCTTCAGTCTCCATTTATCCAGCGACTCGGGCATGGTAAGGCAGGCTAACATAGAAGGAGACGCTGTGGTACCTAATCCGTTGCAGAAGATGACAGTGTTTCCAAATTAATGGACAACGCTAAAGACAGCGTAACCAAAATGATGAATCAGAGCTCTGCGGCTTTGGCGAAACAGAGGAGTGGGGAAAAAAAAAAAAAATAAAAATCAAGGCTTCTAGCTTTTAGCCCCAGGCCTAGAAGGGAAGGCAGCATCTGTCCTGGGAAGGCTGAGCCCCTGGGTGCTCCCTGCTTGCAGCCCCTTGGGGCAGGGGGGATCCCCAGGGGTCCCCACGCGCAAGTCCTCAGCTGCTCACGCCATCCCTGCCGCGCCGCTGACCCGAGTGGTTTCCTTTGAGGGATCGGTGAGGGGATGCCGTGTTCCCATCCGTGCTCAGACCTACAAGCGGCAGAGGGGATAATTAAACAGCTGTTAAAAAGCCTCCCTGCAACTCCACCCCTCTGAAGGGGAGAGCGAAACAACATGAGACCCTGTTCCCTCAGGACTCCAGGGTCCTCGTGGAGAAGTTAAACAGGGTCATTTCTGCCGTCCCCAGTGTCACCAGTAAACCCAACGCCTGTACCTGGCATCCACAGAGCAGCATCTCTCTGGCCTTGGGTAGGAGGAGATGGGAGAAGGTCAGAGCTGGAAGCAGAAAGGCAAATGGTGTTTGCCAACCGTTGGGCTGGAGAGAGCACCAAGCCCAGGAGCGCCCACGACGCGCTAGCTCCAGCCTCTGCCAACAGCCTGCCAAAAAACCCAGCAGAGCTCCCGGCGGCGAGCAGCCTTGGCAAAGCCCCAGCTCCATCTTCCTCCCAGCCGCCCGCCTAGGCGGCCGATAAATCCCAGAGCCCCCCTCATCCCACCTCACAGCCCCTCGCTCCTCGCCTGCAGTTGCAGCCCATCCATGAGTGGAACCACCCCTGGGTGCCGTGGGTGCAGTGAGGTTAGCGTCTGAGCGCGCGGAGGCAACGTGCGGATCTCGGGATACCCGCTCGCCCTTAGGACCGCGTTTTTGAGCTGTGATGGAAGGGAAAATGGGTACCACGAAGGAAGAGCGACGAGTCGCTGAGCATCGCATCCTTCCCCGATGGAGATGTTTGCCGCCGGCTTCAGCCCTACTATGCACCCACAGCCAGGAGTAAATCCCTGCTGGGATTTTGGATCTTGCCCAGCCAGGCTGTAAATCCCCCAGGCTGAGGAGAAAACAGAGCGCAAGTCAAGCGCGACTCACCAGGGCGGAGGCATCAGGGCGCGGGAGAGCCAGCAGCGCTGCCAGACGGGGCAAAGAGCCTAAAGCATCTCCAGGATGAGCTGGTGCCTCCTCCTGACCCTTCAAAAAACAATCATAAAAAATAATCTCAATAAATCACTCCATTACATCAACCTAAAAACATAAAAACCCCTGAACTGGTACCATTTAAAAACAGCAACCACCTCTCCCAAGCACAGCTCTCACCCCAAGGAGGGAGAAGTGCCAGAAATAAACTCGAAATCGCAGTCGATTCTCGGTGGAAGGAATTCAGCTGCTTTGCTGATAAGCAGCAACGTAAATCTCTAAGCTGAAGAGGTAGATCATTAAGGGGAAGTGTTTAGAGAAATTAAATCCTTTTCCCTGCTTCTTATGCTAATAGGGAAAACCAAGCTGATTTGCAGGAGGACAACATTTAGCAATATCCAATTCAAAGTCCCCATCTGTTCTCATTCCCGTGCCACGTTTGTCAAAAATCAGCTTTCCTTCCACCGACACCCGCGTCACTGTTAATCTAAGAGGCCAATTCTGGAGAGATTTGTGAATAAACCACTTCTTGCAAATCCAGCCAGAAAAAAAACCAGGCAGGGGAAGGGCCTGGTCGATAGAAATACGCGTCGGGATTGAAGGGATTGAGGAGGGACGGCAAAGGGAATAAGGGAATATGGGAATGATGACTAATCAGCCATTTACTTGGCAATTTAAACCCTGCGTGCATTTTCTGTGGTATTTTCAGCGGTGGGATTCCGCTTGGAAGGTGGGCAGCCCCGTGGACCATACCCTGCCTCGCCGGCGGCTCCGGCACAGATCCCGCTGGGACACGCACGGGGCAGAGTCGGCTTACGGCATTGCGGCAAGCAGAGGGGAAAAAAATCCTGACATCTACTGCCCTAAAGACAAATATTATTTTTTTTTATTATCCTCAGTCACGAGGCAGCTGCAGAGCAGGCAGGAGCCCTGGGGCTCAGCTCACCACCTGCCCGTTCCAGAGCCTTTCCTCCCCTCCGAGCCCCGCGCGGCCCCGGCGAGGAGCACGCACAGACGGGCCCGGCTCTCTCCATAGCAGTATTAAACATCCGTGCTGGTGCGGAGTTGCAGGCTCAACAGTGTTATTTAATAATAAAATATAGTTAAAACAAGGCTAGAAGTCTACCACTCAGCAGTTTGCTGCTGTTTCAGTTATCTCGTGGCCTGGGTGGACTTGGCGCCTTTGGGAGGACCACAGTGGGGCTTTGCAGGCAGCCCCTTGCTCCGGCAAGCAACCGAAGCACGGATGCTCCATCAAGTTCAGAGAGCCTTTCTTCCAACATGGACAGGCTCGAAACGCTGCTCCTGCCCCGGTGTTCCCCCATCACCTGCCCCACGAAGTCAGGAATCCAGCTACAGCACCAGTCACCTTCACTGTCCCCAGTCACGTTCCCAGGCTTCCTTCTCCTTAGGACGAGAGGAAATGGCCTCAAGTCGCATCAGGGGAGGTTTACGTTGGACGTTAGGAAGCACTTCTTTACTGGAAGAGTGGTCAGGCACTGGAACAGGCTGCCCAGGGCAGCGATGGAGTCACCATCCCCAGAGGTGTTCACAGAACGTGTAGATGTGGCGCTCCAGGACATAGTTTGGTGTTCGGTTGATGGTTGGACTTGGTGATCTTGGAGGTCTCTTCCAACCTTAAAGATTCTATGCTTTTCCACCATCTTCTCAGCCAAGCACAATATGCAGCAAAAAAGGGAGGAAGGGGCAGAGGAAATCCAGGCAGGGCAAATGGCAACAGCTTCTGAGGACAAGCTTGCTTGGGCAGAATCTGCCATTGAAGACAATGTGCTCTAGCCAGCGACGAGACATGTCACAGCGCTGGAGACGTGTTCCCAAGGGTGCTGCGAGCCGTCTGCCGACAGAGGAGCAGATCCCCCCAGCTCTGAAACAACTTCAGGTCTCTTTGTAGAAGTAATGTTTCATCCAGGGGCCACACAGGTCCAAGCAATCTGTACGTAGTAGCATCTCTGTGTTGCCACCACGTGGCCAGCTGGCTCCTTTCACTTCCTCTCTCTTTGGCTATGCAACTTTTCCACAACTCTCCAGTGAGGAGAGAGCTGCTCCAAAGCCCTTTAAAAAAAATAAGGAAAAAAAAATTATATATATACAGCCAGAATGGAGTAGATCTCCTTGAGCTCCCGCTGAGGCAGGGGACCCCCATCTGCATGCTCCCCAGGCAGCCAGATTGAGCCCAAATCTCACCAGAAGCTGAGACCCCTGTAGCAGGCTACAGCTGGGTTCTTGATTTCCTGGGCATGCAGAAGACAAAATGAGATGTTTTCAGAAGCGACTGTAGGACATCAGGTTATCGTGGACAAGCTGAGGGACTTCAGTCAGCATGCCTTGGAAAAATAACAATTAAAAAAGACCTCTTCGTTCTGCCTCTGACGGGTGCTGTGCTCCAGCCCAGCGAGGTCTCGCTACACCACCCCACGGTGGTTTGAGTTCTCGTCGTCGCCGCAGAACTTCAGCAGAGCATCAAAACAAACAACGCTCCCCCGGGGGGCCGACAGCTGCTGGCGGGGTTTGTTCTTGCTGTCTCTCACGCTTAAGAAAACACGCAGAAACCTCCAAGAAAAACTTAGGAGGGGTCCCTGGTCGGCTTCAGCGATCCCTCCGCTCCTGGCTGGGCTGACAACTGGCTGTAGCCTGGATGGATCTGGAAGGGGATGGATCATCCTCATCTAGGGCTCTGACAACTGACGCAGCAAGACAGACAATTCCTGTAAAAATCTGTGATGACAACATCTACCACACACAAACTGACTACAAACTGCTCTATTTAAAAATAAAGCACAGCAGAAATCACACGTGGCTCCTTCTCCCCAAACAAGAGACATTTCGGAAACATTTTGCCATTTTTCATCTCCGCGTAGGATTTCACTGATCAGCTCTTGCGTTCTCATATCACCACTCACAGCAGATCCTTCAGCAACTCAAAACCTCTGGGAAGTTCGGCCACAGGCAGAAGCTCTAGCCTAAGATGGACTGTTTGTTAACAAAGTCCTGTTGAAGTAAAAAAAAATTAGTAATAAAAAAAAGCTCTGTGTAAGACCAGCCTTCATATCCTTCCCAAATACTCAACAAGGAGACGGGCAGAGGAGGAGGAAGAGGAGGAAATGGCTACTTACCCTTGAAGCACTATCCAGTCGTCTAAGAAACCAGATCTGCTACTCCACCAGCATGGCTGTGGATCACAGCTCGCCCGTTTCTTGGTGCCCAGCATCTCTGGTGGCTCCAGGCTCTCGCCCCATTGATGCAGAAGATCAAGAGAATTCAGGCCACCCAAAACCAACGCTCGGCCTACTCGGATTTTTCCTTTTTCGGACAGAAGAAACCGCAACGGCAAGACAAATACACGCTGTGGCCCAATGGAAACTTGCCTGTGGCTGAAATCACAGGGACACAGGAGGCCGTTTCCACGGGTCAGGAAGAAGTCTACTTTGAAAACCCCTTTCCCTTCAGTCGATAGCCTTGATACGGCAACCACTCAGAGAGGAGTAACCATCCCACGTGGCAAGGAGTTTAAAGGAAGATTCAGACACACAATCTTTCTGAGAAAGTACCAGTCACACGACGGGGGGAGGGAACCAAAAAACTACTTCTGTAGGCAAGTAGTCAAGGTCAAATACAAGAAATGCTACGCTGGGGATATGTATACGCTCAAGTACCTCACCAGATAAAGGTAATTTATTTATTCCCTGCACAGATTAAAGAATTAAACATGAGATGCATACCCAAGAGCTGGCTTTCTGGATCTGCCTTGCAGTTAAGAAAACGTCTACAGGCAGTGCTAAATGGAAAGTTTTAAAGACCCAAATATGGAAAAGTGAGGGGAAAGGGCAGACTGAGGTAGAACCTCTTATTCTAGAAAGTTACCGAAGTTGATAAAGCCCACGGCAAGATAAGGAGTTCAGCAGGGTTGAGAAAAACTGACCCAAGGGTGCACAGTGTGGTGTTAGCCACAAATAAAATTCAGAGAAGAGCCAAAGGTGATGCTGTTCAGGTCAAACCAAGAACTTCAGCTGATGCAAACAATGAGGTAAGAGCTGCAGGAGAGAGACTGCCTCTTCTTTAAAGCGAAGAAGCCTTCAAATTAATTTTGACCTTGTACTTGGTTGTACACACTCTTTGTTCCTGGTGGGGAGGAACTGCCAGGGAACTACACTTTCCCAGAAAACTCCACGGATTCAGACTGAGAGCCAAGCCAGAGAGCTACCAAGTCCTCAGTGCTCCCAAGAGGAGAGATGGAGGGAAAGAGCACGGGGACAGGCAAGACAGACAGTCCGATGGCAAGAGTTTTGCACTATTACTCTGTAGTGCTTTGAGCGAACCTTGTCTGGATTTGTTTCCTTCTCAAGAAGGCTCTTTCATTTCAGAACTCATACAATTCTGAATTAGGCTTCCCACTCCAGCATAAACCCACCGCTGTTGATCCCTTCAGCTGCTAAGATTTGAAATACAGCGTAGGTGGAGGAGGGGAGGAGTCCATCTGTAGCTGAAACACGATTCGCATGCATTTTACGCAAATACAGGAAAAAAAAGTTACAAAGAACTGAATTTAAACATCATTCGTCAAACCCAGCCTACGTTCTTTCTGCAAAACAAGAATCAGTTTTATTGCCATCGCTGTCTAAGCCTGGTACATGTGAAAGGTCCTTCCCAAACCATACAAACCATCTAACCAAAATTTTAAGCGGCCGGCTCGCGCTACCATAAGATGTCAAAGCCAGTTTCGACTAAAAAAAAAAAAAAACCAAGTACCTCAGTGCAGCTTTAGTTTGAAATATTATTCAAACTTGTATTTTCAAAGAGACATCACAAATGGTTTGTTCGCTCCAGTGCTGCAACAATTTTTCTTCCATGGAATTAGCTGCAGTTTTGCTTCACTGCTAAACAGCAAAATACAGTCTTTAAAAAAAAGACACAAAACACAGGAATCCAAAGCTGGTGGTTATTTTTTACTTGAAGACTCTCCGACACATTAAAAAAAAAAGTATTCTTACAGTTAATTCGTTCCTCCTGGAATTAAACTGGACATGCTCGGTCAAGGTGACAACATGGAAGGGGCAGTGTGACTTTTACAAAACTCATATTCAAGCATCATCGATACACACGAAGGACAGGCTCTTACGCGCGTTTGTTCCATTGCAGCCTTCACTCAGCCTCAGTAAACACCTTTGGAATACAAGTTTAAAAGAAAACACCAAGGAACTTAAATATTCTCAGGACAAAATCATGACATCATTAAAAATACGAACATTTACAGAGATCAGCAAACACAGGCTGCCTGTGGATAATCAAAACAAAACCTGGAGAAGCGACACTGATCACGAGCCACATAGAGGCTGGATTCCAGGAACTGGGAACACTTGGGACTAAGAGGCAGTTTGGGAATTTGGTTACTTGCCTAAGGCAGGCAGGCAGTAAGAAAAGGTAGGTGTGCAGAAGGCAAAGGTAAATCAGTGCTAGAAGTTCTCGTTAAACCAGGAGCCTAGAAGTTCAGCAAGAAAAAAAATTAAATTGTTTGTTCATTTAAAACCCAAAGTTAGCCAAAAGTTATCAGTATATACTTTCTATATTGCACAAACAGTTTCAAAGTAACTGAAAAATTAGAAAACCCTGCATTGGTAGCAGCTACATTTAAATATTTTGCAGGCGGAGTCGGCCCAGGTAGTTCAGCTTTGAAAACAATCCAACACTTTTCCCTGTGTCCCCTGTCTTCTCAAGCCCGCTCCAAACTAACAAAATACAGTTTATCAAAGACAGTTTGTTCCCGTTCTCCTTAGCACACCTCGGGTTTATTGCTTTATTTTACTAGAGACAAAGGGTAAGATCTAAAGTTTTAGAGAACTTAAGGCAATGTCACAAGACCAACACCTTAAGGGCATTTACGGCACGCAGTGGTCTTCATCCAAACCCCAGGAAAAGTCTGGTGTTTAAAAACGACAGGAACACTCGGATTTTAACCAAACGGACCCTTTCAGGCAGCAGTTATCCCATAGTTTTTTCCCATTCAGACATGGAGGATGAACTACGATCTATCAGATCCACTTAAAATGCAGCTTCGAAAGAAGCCTTCACCACGGACAAAAAACACGGAGTATTCTTAACAGCTTTACGAGCCGATTCTCCTGCCAGAGCTCTGAATATTGTTTTTCCAGAATTTTTTTCATATCCCAGAGTTCATGACAAGCTCCCTGTGTGATGCTCTGTCTTCCTGATAATCACTAGGAGAACCTGGCTGCAGAGGGCCAGGCAGCAGTGAAAAATATCAAGAGCTCTTCTGTTTGCAGTCTTAATTACTCACGACCAAGTTTACTGTTGACACAGATTTATCAACTGCCAGTCCTGCAAACTCACTCAGATGAACAATTTAAAAAAAAACAACTAAAAAAAAAAAGACAAGACAAAAATCCCAGCAAGAACAGGCTTTAAAAAAAAAAAAACAAACCAAAAACAAACCTAAGTGTGCTCAGCATTAGGATAAACCTTCCCTTGCGAATATTCTGGAAATTAACTGAAAGAATAAAAGTGGAAAATTCTTTCCAAGCAACGCAAGATAACACCGGCCCAAACGCGCATGTGCATCCTTTTTATTTCTTTACAGAGTGAAAACAAATACCGTACAGAAAACAGCAGACTACAGGGTTTTTTTTTTTAAAGAAGTCATTAGGGTATATTGTTTCAAGATGGTTTTGTGAAAATAGAAAAAAAAAAAAAAAACTTTCTGTAGAAGAAATGAAGAAGCAGTTATTTCAACTTCAGACCAGGTACAGCCAAACTGGATTTGCAGTAAAACTTGATTAAGCAGGAATCACTGATGACGTATTAAAAAGAAGCAGAGTCCTACCGCCACACAGCAGGATGAAAGGACAGGGGTTGCACTCAGCAGAGAACTCCGCGTGTAAACTGTTCCCATCTGAACTGGGGTCACTGAGACAAACAACACTTCATGGTGCTACTTGTAATTTTTTTTCTAGAGAAGAATTCCTTGGCCATGAAGCTCATGTAGTTTTCTACAGCCTCTTCTAGAAGAAATTGATGCAAATAGCAGGTTTCCGGTCAGCCAGAGAATTCGCACTACACAGAGCGCTTGTGGTCACTTCCACCTGGGAGGATGGCAAAGACACGCTCTCTAGCTGTTGTGCAGAGCGTAACTTCTTCTAAATGAAGACAGCAGCTTCCATCTCTTTGGAAGAGGAAACACTGGGGGGCTGCAGCACTCATTGTCACGGCAGAAAGCAGTTTTCGTCACATAAAAAGCCTGGAACGCGTCCCATAACTGAAGGAACTTTTCCCCTCAGCATTTCTTCAGAGCACAGCTAGAGAGATTTATACTGAGAAACATTTTTGGATGCTTTAACAGCAAACAGGTTAGTGCATTGTCCTTGTTAATGTTCCCTAACGCAATGCGTACACTGGCTTACAATCTGTTAAAAAAAAAATCCCTATAGAACAAGTCATTCAGGAAACCACATAAATTATTTCCTGGCCCTTCTCTGCACACAGACAGAGGTTCCAGCCATTTGCAACAGCATGTTTTAGTTTTGAATACCTGATGCCAAAGATATTTTTCTTTTTTTTTCTCCTGAATTCACAAAATGCGCCGATATTACCATGACAGGAGTCATTCTTCTCTTGAAGCCGAAGGATTTGACATTGATCTCCAGGTGACTCAAACGCTAATCCTGCTTGCAAACAAAGCTAAGATTTATCCGTTGCAGCAGCAGGGTTCACCGGGCGCTGCCTTACAGCATTCTGTGATGAGTTTCCGTTGGACACCTCTTTACCCTCCGTTTCATCATCTGAGATGTCTTCCTCATCTGCTTCTTGCTCTTCATCCAGCTTTTTCAGCAGATGAGCTGACTCTGGAGCTAGCTTTCCTTAAGGAGAAAAGAAAACACGCATACACAAATATCATTACCACGTGAAAGACACTTTTTTCAACATCACAGGCTAGCACAGAATTTTAAGGAATTTAATCCAGGAAGCACTTTGCGGTATCGGTCACTTAAGCTGCCATCTTAGGTAGAGTTGTTGCGAGCATGAAGCTACCCACAGGTCAAGTATCAACGGATTACAGACTACCCCAACTACCTTCCTCTAGCTTTGGCAAAAAAAAAAAAAATTAGTCAGGTTCCTACAAACCACAAACCAGCATTCAAATGTTCTTCCATGACTTTTTAAGCCTACCTTGAAAAATTCCAGAGACCAACCCCAAACTGAATCACTTACCATCCACAGAAAACGCAAATTCACTTCTAATCCTCACTTTGCCCTTAAAACTTACGCAAACCCTCAACCTAGCAACACTGAGAGCTCCACCCTTATTTCCCTGCACATATGCAATGTCGTATCTTGCAGGTATGACAATGCTGTAAAAACATTTCGCCGTCTCCTAAGAGTTTTTTAGAAATAGTTCAGCTTTAGGTAAATACAAAATACAAACCCACTACAAACCCTACGGGCAAACAGCTGCAGGTAAAGCACAGCACCAGTCACAAGTGTGAACTTTTACACTGACTCTCACGTCCTGCGGACAGAAGTTACGCACCGACATTTATGAAATAAGATTTACCAACCGGCTTCACTGAGTTAGAAGTACACAGCAGGCTTACTTGAATAAGGGTACGGTGGCGGTCTGTGCCTTTTGGATGGACAGATGCAGTCTGCTAAGAACACCATCACCTGAAACCAAAGACAGACAAGTTTAAACGTCCAAACATCCTGCCCATTAGAATTGTTTAGGTTGGAAAAGACTAAGACCATCGAGTCCAACCATTAACCTAACACTGCCAAGTCCACCACTAAACCACGCCCCTAAGCGCCACATCCACACGTGTTTTAAATCCCTCCAGGGATCTGCAAATCCCTCCCTCCATCTGCAAACTCGCTGAGGCTGCACTTGATCCCCTTGTCTAAATCGTTGATAAACATTAAACAGAAGCGGCCCCAGCACTGAGCCCTGGGGAACGCCACTTGTGACTGGCCGCCAACTGGATTTAACTCCGTTCACCACCAGGCTGACAGCCCTGCGGTTCCCTGGATTCTCCTTCTGGCTCTTCTTGCAGATGGGAGTCACATTTGCTAACCTCCAGTCAGCCAGGACTGCTGGTAAATGATGGGAAGCGGCTTGGTGAGCACTTCCACCTCCCACCGTACCCTTGGGTGGATCCCACCTGGCCTCACCGACTTGCGTGTGTCTAAGTGGCGTAGCAGGTCGCTAACCATTTCCTCTTGGATTAAAGGGGCTTCATTCTGCTCCCTATCCCTGTCTTCCAGCTCAGGGGGGCTGGGGACCCCAAGAACGACTGGTCTTTACTATTAAAGACTGAGGCACACAGCAGTGAGAAACCAATCTGTTTCAAGTGCTTCACTTACAAGTCCCAGTACCAGCGCAGAGCCGAGAGTTGCCAACGCAAAAACAGCATACGAGCCCCAGACCGGCATTCCAACGCTTTCTGTTAAATAACCATGGCAGTGCTGGAAGAAAAGACAAGAGAACCATTTCAAGAACAGCTGAATATTATGTCTGTTAAGAGAAAATAAAGCAGAGATCCAAGCACATACCCTGATCCACATTGAAAACTGAAACAGAGCTGACATACTGCTCATCCTGAAACAAAGCAGAAAAAAAGAAACTGAAAACACCTTCAAGGCAGTCACATACGTGCATCTTCTGATCTGCCTGACTGGCCGTTGTTTAGTCCCATGTCGAACAGCTTTCTGCTCACATCTGGTTTCCCTTCTAACTGCACTGATTTGTATCTTCTGTTTTGTCTTTTCCTTCAATAAACACTCGTTTCCCACGAAGCTACCTTCAGTACCAGCATCAGCTCGTACAACGTTCCACATGTGAACAACTACAAATTCACAAACTTCCTCGACTCGCACCTGCCGACAGATGAATTTCAGTTACTGTTGTTAAGGTTCTAAGCTCTATTTGGACCAACAGTCCACGAGAAACCAGCTGAAATTCTATTCAAGATATTAAGAGTTAAGCATCCGGACATTTTATTAAAATAAAAGATTAACTTATTTAAAAAAAAAAACAAAACAACCGTTGCTAATGAGTGAGCTGTAGACGAAGTCTGCATACTGTTTCAGTATGTGCAAAAAATGGAGCTGGTACTTTACAATACTAACAGAAAACTTATTAATCCTAAAATTAGTACTCTGCCTCACACATTTCTTGGTGTGGGCTAATACTCTGTAGGAGATCAGCCATACAGTTTGAAGATTCAAAACAGCATCGTGAGCAGACGAAGTAACAATGCTGAGCTTCCTAAAAGAGCCAGAAAAAAAATGTAAAATTTCAGTCTAGCATAACACTTCATAAACTGAACACTGCTACAGCACAGGGAGCACGGAGTGTTTCAGCCATCGTTGCTCTGACAGAAGAAAAACCATGAGCAACTGGGCATACTGGCCTCAGCCCACGGGCTTTATCACTCAGTTACTCACCCGCTCCGAAACCACCACATGGCGCACGCAGCAACAACCAAAACCACTTCAAAACCAGAAAGCTTTCCAAAGAGCATGTTTCTCCTCAGACTACAGTCTCCCCACTTCGCTTTTCCTACATTATTTTCTAGTTTTTATTGCTGATTTCCTACAATTTCGCTGGGCAAAACATCCTTCTGCTGAACAGCAGCACGGAGCCGCTGCATGAGCTGTTAACAAGGAGGCAGCACCAGGTGCGGCACACCCAAGGACCTGTCCCAGCACGTCCTTAAAGCGTGCACGTTTGACAACAAATTATTACAAAAACCACACCAAAACTTACAGGAAAGAGGAAGGGCCAAACCACGATGAAACTGGTTCGATAGATTTCCATTCCTGGTCACTGATGAAGTTTATGAAATCAGTTTTAGTTCTCGCACCGTGGTATCTCCTGAACTCTCCATCTTTACAGCTGTAAAACAAATTTTAAAGTCCTTTATTTCAGACAGTCTAAGCATGCACCATTTGCTTTCACTCAACATCTTTCCTCCCGTCACCTTGCCTATTTTTTTTTCTTTTTACTTTTACTTTGCTTTAGATGATACTGGCCCTAAAATGTTTTCCAAAAATCTTGACTACAAGTATTTTTAGAATCTTGACTCCACGTGTATCTTGTGTAGCTTTAGGATGCGATTCCGTAAAAAGATAATGAGTTTCCTAATGCACTTGCCACACAACTGCATTAAGATCAACCTACGGGGAAAAGATTGCAAAATAGAAACACCCATGAAAAGACAGAATAAATGAGGCCTGAAGGGAAAAGAAAAAAAAAAAAAAAATCAACTGGCAGCAGTGTGTAGGGTCACAGCAGGTAAGGCAGTGGTTGTGTCTGTGTGAAGTAACTCACATTCTTAAAAAGCATGGTAAATCTCATTCATTTGCCCCCCAAAAAAGGAAAAAGTGTCCCCTCCCCTCAAAAAAATCCCAGCGCATTGCACACTTACTGATAGATGGTAGGAAGAGCTGTTATGATAAATCGTCCGCTTAATCCTGTAAGAAAACAGTTATTTTCAGAACAGTAGTGCATCCTTAGGTAAGAGAAGGCAAGAAATGTTATTATACACCAAAAGAAAAACAGCTGCTCCCAGGTATCAATTTTTAATTGCAATGAAACACAAATTTGTGCATATTAAAGTACTGCACACAGTCTAAAGGCGAGGTCCCTGGACAAAGGGATCCCTCTCCACAGGGATAGAAAAAAAAAAAAAAGAGATGTTTGGGGATAACCACTCTACTCAATTATTCTGGCTGCAGCTCTCCACAGAGAGAGATGTTCTCCTTTTCCCAGAATTTTTTATGCTGAGGGTGGTGGAGCACTGGCCCAGGTTGCCCAGAGAGGCGGTGGATGCCCCATCCCTGGAAACATTCCAGGCCAGGTTGGCCGGGGCTGTGAGCAACCTGATCTGGTTAGAGATGTCCCTGCTCCTTGCAGGGGGGTTGGGCTGGGTGGGCTAACCCTCTGTGATCCTATGACTACTCCTCTTGATTCCGTTTATTTTCCAAAAGCGCGCACGCTCGCACCGAACGTTCTCCCCGGGCGCTCAGAAGCCCGAAGGCCCGGGGAGGCCCCGCCAGACTCTCACCGGGCTGCTCCGTCACATCCACCTTGGCGATGTTCACTTCCAGGTCCTCACCCCACTCGGCAAACTTCTCCCACTCGGGCTGCAGGTTCTGGCAGGCGGGGCACCAAGGGGCGTAGCTGGAGAGAACACAACTCTGTCACTAACGGGCACCGCTCGGTCACTCGCGGCCTCACAGCGGGCCGCTGAGAGACCCCCGCCCCCCCCTCCACCCCCCAAACCCAACCCCCCCGGCAGCCCGAGCGACCCCCTCCCGACTCACAACTCCACCATCCACTCGCCCTGCAGCAGCTCCCGCCACATGCCGTCCGTCAGCACCTTCACTGGGCTCCGCTTTCCCAGCGCGGCCGCGCCGGCCGCCAGCGCCAGGCACAGCAAAGCCCGCAACCGCCCGGCGGCCGCCATCTTGTCCCGCCGCGCCGCGCGACGGCGAGCGAGAAGGGGAGGGGCCAAGCCGAGAGTGCGTCACAACCGGCACGGCGCATGCGCTCCCCACCCCGCTGGGCACAGCAAGGAGAGTTCCACTGCCACTTGTTGGGGCGGGGCGGGGCGGGGCGGGGAGGGCCCGGGGGCGGGCTCAGGGTGCGCGGCAGCCTATAGAGCGTTGAGTTGGTGGAGAGGGGCTGGTGGACACTGCGCTTGGCCAATGGGAGGCGTGGATTCAGCCGCCACCGCCTCACAGGGCGCCGCCCACCGGCGCCATCTTGCCCCCAGGCGGTGAGGGGTGGCGGGGCGGTGAAGTGGCGGCGGTGGGTTTTTTTGTGTGCCGAGCCCCGCTCCCAGCCCCGCCTGAGGACGTGGGGGAGAGCCGCCGCTTCCTCTTGTTGCTGTGCAGGGGAGGGTGTCTCCGCGGGGAGCTCAGCCCCTCAGCTGCGCAGCAAGGGGGCCCGCACTGGCAGCTTCCCGCCCCCCTTGCCTCCTCTCACACCCTAAGGGCCAACGGGTGAACAGGAGTAAAACAGCCACAGCAAATGCTACAGCTGTGTGCTTCCCCTGTGCCTCGTTCTTTCCCTGGGGAATGGGAGAGCTCTGGGCATGCCAGGGCAGGTTGTGGCCCGCGCTGAGGTGAGGGAACTGGTACCAGGTCACGGGGAGAGCAGGTTCCCCTTGCGGCAACCGTTAGTTTCTTATGGCAGAAAGTACCTTAGTGCTTGGTTCTCCAGCAAAAGTCAGGTAAAAGGTCACAATGAGCAGACAAATCCCGCATTAATCTCACTGCGGTCTGAACACTTGAAGCTTTTCAAGGGAACTAACCTCTTTTTTTTTTTTTTTTTTTCCCCCATACGCACATAGTTTCTCTACCACGAAGTTTTCTCCAGCTCTTGTTCAGGAGCGGCTATGATAATGTCACCTTTCCTTTTCTGCCTGGATCGTTTCTTCCCCAGCATCTCTCAAAGGGGCCTTTGCCGTAATTTCATATCCCACGATTTAGGGCCTCGGCAAGTGGAGAGAGCTGGTCTGCAGCAGGCATTAGAGCAGTGCAGGAAAAAGCATACGTCACCGTTTGTTGGGGTTTTTTTTTAACTTCTGGCTACTTTTCTGTACTATAGTGTATGTGTACCTTTGTGGAAGAACACGAAGGCATTGCTGAGGACTTGATGAAGCTTGTTACTCATTGATTCAGGGCTCAGTAATAAATCACTGCTCGCAGCGCTCTCCCTGCTCATTGCCGTTCCATTGTAGTCACCATTGAATTTTTGAAATTTGTCATCGATAATCCAAGAACACACCTCTGTTCTGTGTCAGTAATGAGAAGAGATGCGAGGAGATGTCTTTGGTTCTTCAGGGTAGCAGAACACACGCTGCTAATTTAAGATGCGTTGAACAACAAGTGCATAAACAAATGTGTTGTGTTGCCATGTGGAGCGGAGGTTGGGTGACTGCATGCTTTGATCTACATCCTGGGGAAAGCGGCTGGAAGCACGATCCCACCTTTTACTCATGCTGAATAAGAGGATGATTAAATGTTCCCTTCTTCAGTGCATCCAAACGGATGACTGCATGGAGGATAAATTTGATTTAATCCATGTGCAGGTTAACAAAAGAGAAAAAACCACGACGGCGTACTGGCAACAACAGAAGCAAGTGGAACACAGCCTTTAGATGACACCACAGGAGAGCTCTTCTGGGACCAAGGCCCACCTGGAAGGGCACGTGTGGGACTGTGAGACAGGAAAAGTGATTTTGCCATTTAATGCTCAAGGAGAAAGGAGCTGCTAGGCGTTCCCTGTAAATAAAGAGTAGCTTCAGAGGCACGCCAAGCTCCCTATGGAAACAGACCCGGAAAAGGATGACTTCATTCCTCCTTCGCTTGGTTCCAGTAACTATTTTGAGGGTAATGACTATTGTGAATTACTTTTTATCTCCATTATTGTTACATTGACATTGTGTTGTTTCTTTGTAAAGTTTTGAGGTATTTGAGAACAAGAAAGCCTCGATTCTATCTTTTGTGCATGTTAACTCAGCTTATTCACCTGAGCCCTTCCAAGCTGAATGGAGAAACGTCAGCCACATCTTTCAAGGTTCACGGTAGAATGAAGGGATTTAATAACCAAGCAAACACGAGATGGCTCTGCGTGACCTTAAGAAATGAACATGTCTCCTGATGCCACCCCTTTTCCTTTCCGCTCTGGCTGCTCTGTTATTGTTGACATGAGATTTTTTTTTAAAAAAAAGTTGCTTTAAAAAAGTTGCAGGGACAGCACTGGCTTAATCCATTACTCACCACTGCCCAATGCCCTTCTTACCCTCACACTTCCTTAGACGTCTGATACTCCTCCACGCCAGATGCTTTTATGTTCACGAGCGGAGCACCGTGACTCTGATCTTGACCAACCTGTGGTGCCTCCAAGAGCATCCTGACACTGCCCCGCTCTGCTTAGTCCTGAATCTAAAGAGGGATCCTTGGGCTTCTTGGCTTTTTCCCTGTGCAAGAGTTAAGTTTTGGGCCAACACGTGTTAATTAAGTTTTACCATAGGTCCTTAATGTTCTCTCTTCTTGCGGAGTTTGTCTGCACCTCTTTGTGTACTGAAGAGCGAAAAATGCATGGTCCCGCCTACTGGAGGTGCTGTGCTAGTGCTAAAATTCAGTGATGGTGCTTGCAGGAAGATGTTTGTCTGCTGAGATCAACAACCTTGGCCTCCAGTTGCACCACCACTCAAAGGGGAAAGCAGAATCATTGGTGAAAATTCTCCTGAGCCTGGAGAACTGCTGTGAGACTGCCCATAGCCTTCCTTTTCGGCAAGCCATAACTGTCCACATACTCCGAGAAAGCCCCAGGCGCTTCTGCAAAACACCGGCTCCTCTGATGGGACCAAGTTCTGGTGGGATGAAGTTCTGGTGGTGGAGGTCAGAAGGTGCAAATGCTCGTTTGTAAAATCGACACCGCAGTGTGGAGCCGGGGCTTTCTCACCCAGTGGGGTGAGCTCTGCACTGCCGAGTGATTTTTTCACTGGTTAGTGATGATTTTTTCGTGTTCTTTTTCAGCGCTGCCACACAGCGGCAGAGTTGAGGCCGCTTCTCCATGCAGAAAAGACTGAGGGCTCAGAAGAAAATCCTCTTCAGTTAGAAATTACCTGGCTCTCCTGCTAGGGGCACCCTGTCGCCTCTCAGGGTGTTAACACGGAGGACTTCTTCCTTGTCCAGTTACTCATGGTTTTAGGTTGTTTTTCTAAAAAGCTGAGGAGAAGGGGATTTTTTTGGTCATTCTACAGTCCTTCCCCCCAACACACAATCAGTACTGCTCATCATTTTGGCCAAGGTTGGGGTTACAAAAATACCAAGTCTCTCTAAATTTCATGAAAAGAGTTGTCCAGTTAGAGAGAGCATTGCTAAAACACAGAAAGAGGCTGAAGCACAAGCCCAGATTAATGTTTGACAGAGGAAAAAAGAATTACGTGTGTCTTAACGACAGGGAAAGCTTCAGTTGGCAAGAACACTTGTCAGACAAGGGGACGTTCAACCGTGAGGCGCCGAGCCCAGCAAACACGGCTGATACGTTCTCCTGCCCACAGAGCTGTTTGTTTCTGATGCAGGATGAAAGATGATAAAGCGAAAAATGCCCGTGTAATGAAGAAATCATCCCTTTCTTGATGACGTCTCTGCCTCAGAAAATCAGATCCCACAGGTAGGAGTGGGAGTAGAAAGACTCGGCTTCCTTTGCGTTTTGTTTTCTTTTGAGCTGAAGATGAAAAAAAGACTGAAATGCTTGAATGTCTTTGAATGTCTCAACATTTTCCCCAAAGCTGAAGCCACAGAGATGAAGAAGTTTTCCAAATTCAACCCGTTCTGTAAGTGGTCAAACACACTAAAAAAAAAAATCCACACTGATTCACCCACTCTTTTCCTGGTTTTGCAGAATGTGAATTCATCTGTATTTGAAATGTGAACAACTTGAACCAGCTGCATTTCTGTGCATTTTCTCTCTCTTATTTTTTTTTAAGTACCCTTACATGTCCTGACAATGAGCTGAACACTAAAGCAGACGAATGAGCAGCAGGAGCGCAGACCTTATCAAGGACCGCTCTGAGACAGCAGAGTGCTGGCCAGGTAATGATTTCTGAACACGGACCAAGCTCTGCAGTCCCTGGATGAGGTACAGCATCACAGCCCTGACCTCATTTACAGAGCCTGCGTTCATGAAATGCCAAGAGATTACGCAGAGAACTTTTCCTGCGTGTTATCAAATGAGACAGGAGACATGAAGTCATTGTCCTAAAGCCCAAGGTGGAATCGGGCTGACCCTGAACGTCCCAGGCAGGCCTAGAGCTGCATTTTGTTCTGCTGTAGGAAGAAAAACTGATCCTGCCTAATTTATTTGGCCGTTTTCTGGCTTTGGCCTTTTGGGAAAGTTGGCGTTTAGAATTCCACTCAGAACAGTTTTCTGGGCTTCAGCGTTAGAAGAATTAAAGTCAAGAGCTAATTACTTTTCTGTAGCTCTGGATTTCATTCCAGGAGGACAATGTGTGTGTCAATGCTTCCTCCTACAGAACAATCCTTTGCGTCAGGAGAAATAATTCCACTCTACCTGCCTAAACTGAAGCCCATAGAGGGTGCCCACTGACTTCCCAGAAGGCAGCTGGGGCTTGGTGCGTGTCAACGTGGGGAGAATTAACAAAAACTCCCCTTTACAAGAGACTGTGCTCGGAGAATCCCTCTCGGAAAACAATTCCCATCCAACAGCCCAGTCCTTCTGCTCTTCAGTACCTGAGCTGCCCCAGCACAGGCTGACAGAGTCCAGAAAACCCTGTGTCAGGGGTTCAGGTTCTTGAGAGCTTCACCTTCGGTGTGAGCAAAGACTTTCACACTCTCAGCTTCTGCCGTTGTGCAATCCGTGCCTGACTGCAGCTTGCGCCGGCTGGTGAAAATGCTACGCGCAGCACGGTTTGCCCCTTCTCCCGTTGGAAAACTGCTTGGAAGACCTCAGAATTACAACAGCCCTTCTCACAACCGCTATCCATCAGCCCTTCCTCTGTGTGCTAAGAAACTCCAGTAACTGCTAATTATTCAGTAATTAAGTGTCTCTCTAGGGTCATAATTGTAAATCTAGCCTCTCCCAGTCACTGTTTGCTCGTTAGGTAGCAGTTTTCTCAATGCAAACCCAAATTCTCTTCTTTACATTTGATTGGATTACAAAATTACTTTAAACTCTGTGGAGATGATTAGGGAAAGTGTGGTTTTGCGCAATAGTTACCATGGGAACTAAAGTGGAGACATCTTTATAAACCGAAAGTCAAACAGATTGTGTTTCAGACAATTAATATTGTCTCACATGTTTATTCATTTGCTTTAACTCTTTCATGCACTAATCTGAAATTGTTTTTATCTCTTTTTTTTTTGGTATCAAATGCTGTGTCAAAGAGATTCTGCTCCCTCAAGGATTCAGCCCTCTCTTCTCTTGCTAGGCCACCTTGCAGCCCTGGTTAGCTTCATCTTCCTCTTCTGCTTTCCCTCTTCGGTCTGGGGACATCTCTGGAGGCTTCCAGGTGGGATTCAGTTTGGGATTGTGACATACCTGTGGGGAGAAGTGTCAAAGCGTGGAGCCCAGTGAGCTGCAGCAGACCAGGGTGCACTGGCAGGTGAGCTGAGCTGCTCTCTGCTTCTCCTGCCCAAACCCCTCTGCTGTCTTTTCTAACACCCAGGACTCCTCAAATCTGTGTTTCTTCTCATTCATGTTTGACACTTTAGGGAAGAGCAGCTGATAAACTGACCATAAACTGTCCCTGCTCTCCTCTCTTTCCAAACCCTCCTCCTTCTCCAGCAACCTGACCCCACCCCATCTCTTGATTTCTCTCCCACCTGCCCTCAGCTCTCTCCCTAGCATCTTGCCATCCTCTGGCTCTCCCCTCACAGCACAGTTTGTCACGTCCTGAAAATAATTAGCATTACGCCGGAGACCCATTTCCCACTCCAGCATGAACACATCACCTGTCTTCATGGGCTTTCAGGGCAAGGTTTTGTCCTGCACTAGTAACGTGCCTCTCAGAGCAGAGTTTTGCTGTAAGCATTCCTCCAAGAAATAAGAAGAAAGCAATGTCCTCATTTTCTTCCAGACATCTGCCTGACTCTGCGTACTGGAGGAATTCCCCTACCAAGGGAATTCAGTGTTCCTGTGTTTGAACGCCAGCCGCTCCTCAGCCCCCTCCCCTGCGTGCTGCTGACCTCCTTCCCCTGCGCTGGCTACAGGATTACGGATTTCCTCAGGGGCTGATCTCTCACGCTGGTGTTTCAGTTCTTCACAAACAAATATTTCTGTCCCTTGTCAGCAAGGAAAGCTGCGTTCATCGTAGGAGCCAGTTCATTTTCAGACTGTTCAGCTCACAGGGCTGTGCCACAACAGCTCCTAGATTAGATCCTGCTTCTTCCACCACCCCACCTTTTCGGAAGACCCTCGTGCAGCCAGATTGGCAAGCTTTGGCAGGAGTAGCAGAAGGCATATTCCTGAGGCAAGGGGGGCTGAACTACCAAATTTCCCATTTCTCATCAAAATCAGGGAGGAATGAGATAACCTCAGAGAAACATGGGTGAGAATCAGCGTTGCGTGAGGCAAGCCTCCTGTTTTCCCAAGCCTCAGTCTCCGGCTGCTGAACTGATTTTAGCAAAAACCTTCCAGAATATTTGTTCTGAGGCAGCTAGGTGGCCTCGAGTACGTCAGCGGGCGAGATTTCAGCTCGGGAAAATGAGAAGAGACTGAAAGCAGGGGCTTGCGATGGGAAATGCTGGGCAGCCAGAAATGGAAGTGTTGCTACTTCCTCTGCTGATAGCTTTTTGCTGCAAAAGACACACAAACCAGAGAGAACAGAACAAAGCACGTGTGTGTAAAGGGACAGCTGAGCCAAATACTGTCTTGCACACTCAAACCAGGGATGAAATTACCATCTCCTGCCCTCCAAGTATTTATTTACTCCAGAAATATACGGATACACATCCCTACTGACCTGCTGGTTTTACATCACACCAATCTGAGAGTGGCTCTTGGTTCCAGGAGACAGTGAACGTTGTGCTGATTGAAACCCATTTGCTGTATTTTAGTGACAAGAAACCTGTTGCCCTGAGGCCAGCACAGGAGTCTGCCTCGGGGTGTCTGAAGACATGCAGGGGAAAATGATATTAAAACCGTTTTCTTGTAAAAACGTCACTTTTGCACGACGAAGGTCTGTGCAGCTATTCTTGTACTGACTTAGGAGCTGCACAGGCTGTAAAGATCCAACCTGCCTTTGCAGTGTGGTCTCTGAGGCTGGGAGAGTTTTCCTGGATAACTGCTGAGGAAGTAATGTTGCTTTTGAAGCCAAAAATAATTGTTTTAGATAGACAACATAATCTGTAACAGGCCCGGCACTTCACTGCTATCAGATGATGCTGGCGAGACGCAGTTCATGACACTCTAGGAGATTAGGTTGGATTATTAGATCAGATTAGATTAGATTATCTTCCTGGATATTGAGGTCAGAAGGGCCATGGGGAGACAGGGAGATTTCCTGCGTATCCCCAGGCATCCAGGTATTCTTTGTGGGGGCATCAGGCCACTCCTCCATTCGTTACATCCCTGTTTAATTTACTTAATTTACGCCTGCCCTGTGTGGGGACTGATGCCAAGCTCTTTCTAGTCATGTCCTTGCTGTTGAGATCAAACCACACCGTGCCAGGCGGTGCCACAAATAGCGTCGTGGCACCTCGAAAGCAGGACGCGTTTCTGCGTTCAGGAGGAGAAGGGCTGGCTGGCTGTTGGCAGAAAGCCTGCTGCTAGTTAATTGGAAAAAGAGTTTTAAATCAAGTTGGTATTTTTTTTTCTTTAAACAAGACATCTCAAATGGAGTGCTTAGCATCAAAGAATCAAGCAGAGTGGCACAGAAATAGCAGCAGGAGCGTCTAACGAGGCAGAGAGCAAGACTCCTGACCCTGGTGAGGCCAGCAAGGGAGACAGCACTTCCAAAGGCGTCTTCTTCAAGCCCAGGGGACATTTCTCCATACGATGTTTGGATTTTCCAGCGAAAGGAGAAGCACAGTGGTAGTACGGTAACAGAACAAAAACTGTTTTTCCAGAAGGAACCATCCTTATCCAGCCAAATTATCTTCTCATTGACACTGCTGGGCTCTGAATCAGGCTCACAAGAGCATGAACAGCGCATCACGATTTCGCATTTAACACCTCTCCTCCGCTTCTCTCCCCAGGAGTCCTCCTGTGACTACCCCATTGCTGGCTGGTGCTGATGGGTACTTGCTCTCCGGGACTGGGATTAGGATGGCAGGAACTTGCATGGAGCCCAAAGTAAAGTTTGAGATCCAAACTCCCTGAAATAATTATTATTTAGTATTTACACTTTCTTTTCATGGCCACAGAAAGCCTCGATTTAGCATACGGAGTCAGTCTCCAGTTATAAACTCAGTCAGCAAAGACCCTCTCTGACTTGCCCTCCTTTCTGGCTGACCGTGGCAGAATGAATCCCTCCCTCCTCTGCTGACACCAAAAAACCCAGCATTGGGCTACTGAGCGGTCAGCTGGTAGCACCTTTATACACTCTGACAGACACCTTGTAAGGTTTTATAAAAACTTCTCATACTGTTTTTATAACGAACTTCTTTTTTCCGCTTTGAGAATTGCAATTCCAGACGCAGGGCTCCCAACACAATGACCAGGTACGCACAGAGCCACGCGGCAGGGGGCTGTGACGGACACGCTGTGGTAAGGATGGACGTGCTGGGTCACTTGCAGGATGTCTTTTTTGCCCCCTTGCACTTTCCTTCACCGCTCTCTGCTGTTGCTGATGGCCCGAGGGGTTACGCTGAGCTACCTGCAGAGCAAGAGCTGGCTGATCTTGTGTGCCCTCTGTAAATTCAAATGGAAACCTATTTGCAGTAACAAAATATGGATTTATTAATCCCTTTGCAATAAAAACAGAGTCATTTTAACATGCTTTCAGGGAATGATTGAGTCAATGATTCTGTAATAAGAGCTCTACCCTCTGTTCTGGAGAGGGTGTTCTCTCTGGCACATATATCTGCATTTCTGTTGTGAAGAGCCCTATACAACGTGCCCACACGCTACTTACCGAGGGTGCTGTAACTGCTGTGTAGGCTGATGCAAAATGTTCCTTCACCCACAGATCCCTGCCTGCCTCTGCCTCAAAATGTCATTGAGAAACCAAGCGAGAAACCATGCTTATTAGAGAAGCTTCTCTCCTAGGAGTCCACTCCAGCGTGTACCTGCTCACCCGCAGGCAGCAAAGGTAACACCGGGCCAGAAAAAAGGGATCCTAGAGCAAAGCGTGCTCCTCTGGTAGAGCTCAGTCTGCTAAATCAGAGAAGAGGGATATCTCAGTGGGCACGAGGAAGCTTTCACTGGAATCATCACAAACAATTTATTCTGCCAGAATATGCTGAACTAAATGTCACAGGGTGAATCAGAAACCAGGCAGGGAGGTGGTGATCATCACGCTTAAACATTTTCTTGAGCGCTTCTGGAGAGCACTACCAGAGTCATTTTTTTTTTTTGTTTTCCTGCTGCGTGATGAGCTAGGAAGCAACATGCAGGTCTCTCATACCTACAGACACAAGCGTCCTTCTTGTGCAGCCCCAGCACAGAGATGTGGAGCTGGAGGGGCTGAGAGGAGCTGAAAAAGCTGCTGTACAATCCCATCTCTGCTGCAGAACTGGTTTGAAAAGTGCTGGGGTATTTGTTTGCCACTCAAAGGAAAAGCATGGGGACATCTCGTTAAACGCAGTGCTTCTGCGTCTGAGTGTAGGACCTCCGCCCCGCAAGAGCAGACGATGCAAGTGTTGGGGGAGAGTCTGAAGGCTGAACATCAAACACAGGAAAAATGAGACCCAGAGGTTTCTATCAAAGCATTTAAATCAGAGGCCAAAGAGACAAGAGGCATTTTGATAAAATGGTCCATAAAGGAGCAGTCTTCCCTATCGCTCAGTCTTGCCTCTCATTTTCATTTACGCTTTTCTCCCACGTCGACAACAGCCCAGTCTGCTGCACACTGTTAGAATCAAAACTGAATCTTCCAACAAGCAAATAACCAGACAATAAAGTACTCCCCAACAGAAACTGTTTAATTTTCTTGGTAATGTAATGCAACGCAGCGATAGCAGGGAGGTGATCTGTCATTGCCATGAAGATGAACTCCGCTCTTCATCAAAATTTATCATAACTGCCTTCCCTTCCCTCGCAGCCCCTGAGCCGCAGTCCCACGGATCCGCCGCCTCCCGGAGCCACCTCCTGTGCAGACGTGTCTCGTGCCGCTTCCTGCCGCCTCTTCCGCAGCAGCATCTACTGCTCTGCCGGTTGCGTTACGGTAACATCAGGCTTGATCATTTCCAAGTCTTATTCATCCAACGTTTGTTATGTTTCAGCAGAAATATGGTGCAGATCAGTGATGATGTACTGAACTCTTTAAAAAGGCCAATTTCACCCAGTTTAAAACAGGTATGAGCTGGCCGCAGACGCTCAGCAGATAATGTAGGGATGGGCAGGCCAGGCTTGCTTTAACCAGCCAGATTTCCAGGGGCTAGGAAAGGAGCTGGGAGAGAACGGAGCAAGTCAGCCTCCCCTCCATCAGGGCTGCCGCAGAGGAGGGGTGAACCGCATCCCCAAGGTGGTGGGGATGTGGTTCGAAGGGTTTCTGGGCAGAGCTGCTGTGCTTCCCATGGGATGTGCTCTCCTCTCCACTGCAGGTCCCAGGGGTGGGATGGGAACAAAATCCCCCTGTGAGCCCGTACAGAGGGGTCTGGAGGCGGGCAGTGCCTGCTGGGCTACAGCTGAGGACCATAGGAATGGGAAGGGGAGAGGAGAGAGCTGGGACACGGCTGTGGGAACGGCACAGGTCACAGGCTGAGGTGTGACATCCTGCTTTGCGCACCTTGTCACCGCCACGCGTGCCCAGGCACACGGAGCTGGTCCTCCAGGCTGTCACAGGATCAGCGAGCCCGTTGTTCTGCAGGCAAGCTCCCCACGTGTGGCAACCACAGAGAAAATCCACCCTAATGAAATGCTTCCCTGCAGTAATTGGATTTCCACTGTAAATGAAGTCATTATGCTGATTGTCCTTGTGCTTTTGAAGACGAAACGGTGCCAGTGAGTGGCAGCTCTGGCCGATGGACCCATTTACATATCTCTGGTATGGAGAGCAGGGGCCAGCGTGTGCGAGGTCAAGGTGGCCACGTGGCTCCGCATGCTGACAGCTCTGCTCCAAAAAATGGGCAGAGGAGAGGCTGCAAAGTGATTTGTGCAGTGGCCAGAGGACTTTCCAGGAGCGTGTCTCACTTGCGGTGGCATTCCTGGGCATGCCGTGCCCTCCCTGTCCAGGGTGGAGTGACAGACACTTCCCGGTCTGTGGCCGGAGAGCCTCTGGGTGAAGGGCTGGCTGTGTCCAGCATCAAAAAAAAAAAAAAAAGCACAGAGGTCTCCAGTCTGCAGGTACGAACGACAGGAGAAGCAGGGGAAGGGTATGTACCAAAGAGGAGTGTTGGCAGCAGAGGTGGGATCAAACCTGAGCTCCTATCTGAGGTCTCCACAGAGCTTGCTGGTTTTGGAGACGTAGGCTGACCTGGTGCCACCAAAGGAAAAGAGGTGGAGGCAATTTTGGGACCCTCTGGGAACACCCACAGTTCAGGCTGGGGCTTGAGCAGGGCTTTGTCATCGTGGTTCAATCAACAACGCATCTCTGCCTGTGCCGTCTCCTTCTCCTTTTGTTTGTAAGGTTCTTTAGTCACATAGGAAAATGTCACACTATAAAAAACTCCCAGAACAAAAACAAAAGCCCACGCGAAAAGGAAAATACAGCTGCAATTCCAAGGTTGCTTTTCAGGTTGGCTGTGACCAAAATCCTTTCAGCAGGTCTCAGGAACCAGGGCTCACATAGCAGTGCTGCTAGGCCAGAGATGCACACACAGTTGGGAACAGAAGCATTTGAGAACAAGATGCCCGGTTGGATAGGGGACAGATTAAATAAAATGAGTCTAAATTAGTGATTTGAATCATCATTTAAATCAACAAGTGAAAAGTATCGGTTTAAAGAACTGAGAAATCTGGGTTTGCATTTATACTTCATTTCTTTCAGTGAGAATTGATTGCGATCCGTGGTGCAGCTGATGAAAGACGCTGCTCAGGAGCCGCACCGAGCCTCTGCTCCCTGGGCGCCGCCTTTTGCTGACGGGGACAATGTGTTCAGCTCAAACACGCTTACGGAGCCATTGCTCTGCTTCGGCAGGTGATTATTCTGTGTTTATGTAGTGCGATGCTTGCGCGGTCCCGCTGTCTCTGTGGGAGCACGTTCTCTGTCCTCCTGAACCCCTCTGCACCCACATTGAACCAGGCTGGCAAAGGGACCTCGCTGACACTCACGCAGCGTCATGGAATTATCCCCAGGCTAAGCTGGTCCCCTCTCTTCCTTATGTCCGAGCTCCTTTCCCTCCCAGATCCAATCCCAGTTCCCCGGAAGGCAGTGGGAAGCTCCGTGCTGGCACAGCTGGGTCCCAGTCCCAGCTCTGGGATCCCTTGCCTTCTCCCCAGCCTGCCTGGGAGTCCCCTTGCGTCCCGGTGGCCGGAGGCCAGCGGGCAGAGCGGAAACCCCGCACACGGCCAGCTGGCAGCCGGCAGGAGCTCCACCAACCCTGTGGTGCCGGAGGAGACAGACAATTTATTTCATCTCCAACCCAGCGCTGCGAAGGACCGTGTCCCTGCGGAACTGGTGCAGAGCCAGCGCTCGCTCCTGGGAAAGCATCACCAGAGCTCATGCGAAGGGAAGGGGGGTCAGTCCCCAAAAAGTATTGCCTGGGAGATTTTAGTATTCTAGACAGAGTTTGGGGCTGCCCAAGCCCGTTTTAGCCCACTTCCACCTGCCCCACATGCCATTGCAGCGAGGACGGGCAGACAGGCTCGCCCGTGCCTCCTCCCGCAGAGCTGCCTGCCTCCCCACCACAAGGCAGATGGGATCGGGAACCGGAGCTGGATCTGAGCTGCCAAGAGGCAACGCATCGATGCCAGGAGGAGTCTTTGAAGAAATCTGGGCTCCAAGCCACTGCTGGAGCAGCGTGCCCAGGTTGCAGCGTGATGTGTGGCGTGCCTGCATTAGGAGAGGCGATGGAGGAGCGCGGTACCTCGCCAGTGGACTATATACACAAAGACTCTCGGTACCAGATAGAGAAAATCTGGGGAAATCCTTGCTGAAGGCCTTTGGGAAAGCCAAAAGTTGGGGAGATAGGGTGTCTTCTAGGAAGGGAGACTTCCTGAGACCTTGCAAACAGCCAAACCACATACAGGTGAGGAAACAGGCAGGTGCTGGGAGAATACCCAAGGAATAAATCATATATACTGCCCTGCTGCGACAGCATCCTCTTAAGCCCATAGCTGGAGACAAGTAACAAGTGATAGGACAAGAGGAAACGGCCTCAAGTTGAGCCAGGGAAGGTTTAGATTGGACGTTAGGAAAAATTCCTTCACTGAAAATGTTATCAAGCATTGGAACAGGCTGCCCAGGGAAGTGGTGGGGTCACCATCCCTGGAGGGATTTAAAAGACGTGTAGACGTGGCGCTTAGGGATGTGGTTTAGTGGGGGACTTGGCAGTGCTAGGTTAACAGTTGGACTCGAAAGGTCTTTTCCAACCTAAAAAAGTCTATGATTCTATGGGCTACGTGGACCATGGGTTGAACAGCACGGCTGTTTCTCTGATCTTCTCACTCCCCTTGGTGGTGTTTAGCAGTAGAGATCTTCCATGGGGCTCCTAGAAAAGAACTGCCAGAAAATTCAGAGGAAAACAGAAAGCTTAAGCCACACGCCATCAGACAATGCAGAGGCGATGCAATTCCATTGTGCCATTCCCAGGGGGAAGAGGTACGTGTTGGAGACCTTTTTGATCTAATAAAAACAGTGCATAATGATATCCAACGGCTAGAAGCTCAAGTCTGAAAAATCCAAGCTGGAAATAAGATGCACGTTTTTGACGGCAGGTGATGAATCGCTGTAAGAGATTGCCAGGGGACGGGATAAACTCTCCATCCCACGGAGCCTCGCAGTCACACCCCGCTCTCGGAGGGCGACGTTCTTCCATCACATCGCTGCGCCATGCAGAACCGCTGGCCGTTGTTGGACCGTGCTCAGCAGATCAAAACTGCTGCACAGCGCGGTGCCTCTGCTTAAAATATAGGATACGCATTTTCCAATGGAAAACAGGCCTAGATCTGAGGGAGAGAGCTACCAAGCCACTACTTTTTTTCATTTTCTCTTTGCATGGCTGTTTCTCCAACACTTTTCCTGGCTCCCCACAACAGAGAGCAGATACCAGCGTGTTACCCCACACTTTGAGACCTACAGGTTTGAAAATGAGGGGCTGCGTACATCTGGCTTTGGGCCAGTTCACCACTGAGACACGTCTTTATTTGCTCGGTGACCCCCGATGCCAAATCATCACATCGTAACGTAGCAGAACACAGGCCCAGGGAATACACTTCTAACACTGTCGTTTAATTTCTTCACGACAGTCAGATTAGTAAATGACTATTTGCCGAGCCCTGTCACTGTTACAGTCCGTGGATATTTCTCTGTGCCTACGTCTGGGTGTCTGACAGTTTGTTTACACGATCGCCGAGATGAAAAAAAAACAAATTATTTGGCTTAGCATCAAGAGCAACCTCTATTTTAGCAGCCTGCAGTGGCAGCTCCCAATGAATCCTAATGAGCCGTTCACAATGCGTGCGTGTTTTGGTGCTTGACGGCAGAACACGGACCCATCCCCAGCCTGGTGGGGTGCCTGCTTCCCCTCCATCCTTCTGGCAGGTTCCTCTCCAGAGCCAGCTCGTGTGGCTCAGGAGCGACTGGTGCGGAGTCCCCTGCTTTGTAGCTCAAGCATCCGAGCCACGGGATGGGTGTCACTGGGGCTCCGCTAGCATTTGGGTTGGGTTTCCAGCTGCTCCGGGGCTCCACAGAGCCTTGCTGCAGCTTTGGGAAGCAGTTTTGCTCCAAGCCCACCCGTGTGGGAGGGCGTGCTGCCGTGGGGAGCCGCGTGTCGTGGTGGCTGCGTGTCCCAGTAGTTACCAGCTGCGGGGAGTGAAATGGAGCTCAGCGTCAATGAAAGGAATCAGGGAACATCCCTGGAAATGCCCAAGGCCAGGTTGGCCAGGGCTCTGAGCAACCTGATCCGGTTGGAGATGTCCCTGCTCCTTGCAGGGGGCTTTGGCTGGATGGGCTTTGAAGGTCCCTTCCCACCCAAACCATCCTGTGTGCAGGGATGGCAGAATTTGTCTCGTGGCCGGGTCAGACAGCAATGGACCTGGAGGACTGTATTCCAAACAGAAAGGCATCACAAGATCCTGGGATTTTATTTTAACATCTTACAAGGGAAGGTTTTACAGAATAAATATTGCAACTCTGCACCAGAGCCAGGGGACCGTAACCAGCACATCCACAGTTTGCCCCAAGCCAAAGAACTTCTAAAAAAAAAAAACCTTTTACGACTAATTTATTAACTCGAGCAAAGTGATATCTTAACCTCACCCTTTATTCCCACTCCAGTGAGTGCAAAGCAAAATCCCTGCAAGAGAAGCGCCCATCCGGACGCGAGTAGCACGCGGGGACCACGTCCATGGCGAGGGCGGGTGATGAGGGCTGCGTGGCGTCGACCCACCGGCGATCTGCGGGTCAGAGCCCAGCAGGAGGGAAGGCAGGAGGCTGGGAAGGAGCAGCCAAACAGGGATTTGTGCGCTTTTCTATTTTAGCAGTGCTTTAGTCACAGCAACGCGTATTCCCTGGGTATTTTTATCTGTTGCAGTTTGGGGAGCGCATCCTCGCTCACGCCATGGAGCCTGCCCGTACAGACCCTGTCTAAGCAACACGATGGTGTCCCCGCCGCCCGGCAGCCCCTCCATGTCCCCTGGCTGCCCCATGCCCTGCGGTCCCCTGTGTCCCCACGCCCTGAGGGGGATGCAGGGAGCTTGGCAAGAGTTTGCCGGGAAACCAGGAGCATTGTATGCACTCGCTGCCGTGTGTTAGAGAAAAGAAGCACCTTCTGATGCTCCAAACCTTTGGAAGTTGTTTCGTTTCCCTCTGCAGTGACCGTTTTGGAGGGGAGCTTGGCTGGAGCCATCGTCCATATCAGTCAAGAAGGAGTCACCGCTCCCCGAGCCTCCCTTCGCTTATAAAATCCTCAGGCATATTGACCTGGCTCTGAAGGGCCACCTGCGACTTCTGCCTGGCTCTGGCTTTCCCTGCTGTCCTTCCAGAGCGTTTCTGGAGATGGCACCTTCTCCCGGGCACCTTTCCTTGCCGTATATTTTTGAAGGCATTTTGGGGAAGCGATCAGCCGAGCTGACCTGGAGGCTGACTCAGGCCGGGAGCCCGGGGAAGCACGAATGTGGATGGCAAGGGCGACATGTAGGAATTAAAACCAGCACCAGCGGGGTTTCTGCTGTATTTCTTTGCCTACAGATTAAAGATTCCTATGGCTGCTTGAAATCTTCCCATGAAAAGTAATTTCTCCTATAAATACAATGAGTCAGTGATGCTTGGGAACTGTTGTGCAGAATTTTCTTACTTCTAGAGTCATCCTCTTTCTAAAAGGCAACTCTCTTATTTTTATTCCTTACTTGGATAAAGATTTTTCTTTAGCTTATGTTATTTCCTGCTACTGCTCTGAGTCAGGGCACCTTGTACAGACACTGTAAGGTTGTGTCACGCTACAGCTGGTTATTTATGTAAGGGGAGATAATTACAGCCATTAATTGGGAATTAATGAATTGCATGCCGTCCTCAAGCAGCTTTCTTGCGGCACAAAGGCAGAACCACAGCTGCAATGAGCACCAGGAGAGAAGGTCCTCAGCAGGGCTACTCAGGGCTAAAGGACCACTCTAAAAATTAGATTTTACGGGCCTGTTTTGAAAGCCGGCGTAAGGGTGCTTGGAGCCATTTGACACGGAGCTCCGCTTCCCGCGGAGCCTCGCCAGACCCTGGAAAATATTTTCAAAAGACAGACTAAATGGGGGCAACTTGAAAAGCCTCCCTAGCCCTTTCGAGACGGTAAATCTTTCAACGTGAAGCACCAGGTCGGGGTGCAGGGAGCATCCTGCAGCAAATGGCTATGGGCTTCGGCGCCCTGCCAGTGCCTTGTCCCCTCCAAAGGGCTGGCGTGGGTGCTTCCGCTGGGCAGCTGCGGTTTAAGGGCTCCTGGTGTCCTGTCATCACAGAGATGATCCAGTCTTTGGGGATCCTTTGAGTTTTAAGGCTTTTCAGATGCATCTGCTGTAGCTCCTCTCTTTGCTGCCACGGGATGCAACAACCCTTTTCCGTTTTTGCTCTGTTATCGCTGTTTAGATAAGCAGTGAGACTCCCTTTAGCCAACATGATTTTTTTTTCCGCAGCCAGGTGGTATTTGCAGAGTGGGGACATCTGCCATCAGTGATTCATTCCTTCCCCTCCTCTCTCCGCTGATATTTTCCTCCTAGCCATAATAATATGCATTTTCCCTGTTAATGTTCCTCACACTTCTGCATTTGGGATATTTTATGCCTCAGGAGGGGGCTGGCGAGGGCAGAGGTGGGTTCCCCCTCGCAGGAAGGTGAGACCTCAAGCGTGGCATGGGGACATCGCTGCCCCCCACCTCCTCTCCCCGGAGGTGACGCAGCCAGCATTGCAAGGCGGGACTGCACAGCCGGGCTGGATGTTCCCAAGCCAGCCCAGGACCGACACAGACCTCTTCCATCATTACCACTCGGAAATATTTAAATCCCCTCGGATCAGCTTGGGAAACCACAGCCAAGACTCCCCAGCGTGCCTGTCGCCCCACGTCGGCGCGAAGGTTCAGCGAGGCAGCTGCTGAGCAGCTATAAATAGAGAGCCTGTTTCCAACTGCAAATGGCAGAGCTGCAGAAATGGCTTTTGCTCTGCTAAATTTTCCTGAGCTCAATAGCAGAGAAGACAATGAAGATCTCAGCCGCTCTGATCCCGTTCTCTGGCTGCCTTCGCCTCGGTGATTTTGTCTGCCCACCTCCCGCTCCTCCTCCGGCAAACCTCCGCCCCCGGGCACGGATGTATCTGCAGCATCCCCCAAAGAGGATGACGTGAGAAAGGGAGCTGGGAAGACACTTCTCCCGCCTTCGACTGAGCATCACTCCTGGGCCTCATCCTGCAAAGCGGGCTGCTCTGATGGAAGCGGTTTGCGCTGAGCCTTGCAGCGTGACAGGACATCGCACACCCTGCTGCGCTCCCCACCTCCTCGAGGGGCCTTTCTGCTCCATCCCCTTCCTTCCTCGACCCGCACCACATCCCACCCGAGCCCACAGCCTCCATAGGGTCTTCAGGAAAATCTCTCAATTCAGATCCAAGTCCCCGAACCACCGGAGGAAGTAGCTTGGAGAAGGATCAGTGTGCTCAAACCTCTACTTTTCCCCTACGTGTTCGCTGTTGGCCGCTGCTGGAGAAGCTCCGAGCCCAAGGTCCAGCGCGTGTGACCAGTATTCTCTTCTTAAATATATGCACCCTTCATTCAAGAGCATCCTTTCATGAAAGCCATTCCCTTGTGCAGCCTCAGCGTAAGCAGATGCTGCTCATTTTTGATGTCCGTGGCAGATGGGATCATTTGATCTTCAGATTTCTCAGTAAAGTCAAGTCATAGCCTGCAATTTCCTTTCAGATGCGTTAAGTTCCTGCATAATTTTCAATTCACTCTGCTTTTGTGAGTAATGAATAGAGAAGGGTGTTCTCCATCAAAGATAGTTTATTAAAATGCAAATAAACTTCAGGCTGAGGGTCCATTTGAGCACTGAAAATCACGTACATCAACAGAGAATATAAAATTTGGTCGCAAGAAGAACTGAGGAGCGGATTTTTTTGCAGGGGGAAGCCAACATCATCCCCCATCACTGACGCTGTCCACCTCCTCCCACCGAGAGACCTTTATCGGTGGCTTACGGCATCGCCCCAAACTCTGGGCAGCCCTTTTCCATGCCAGCTCTCATACCTGTCTCTTTGGAAATGTTCAGCTAGGCCAGGCCAGCCACTTTTGGGGAAGAACTGAAAGCTGAGATGTGAAGTAAAATACCGGGTTAATGAGAATTCAGCAGTAAAAACTGTCAGTGAAAGTAAAAGGTTACAAAGTTCACAAGGACCTTTACTTGAACGTCCTGGGAGATTTGGGAGCCCTCACCTCTGCCTGCGGGCTCTGTGCTGAGGAGAACTCAAGTCTGGGCTGGGCTTTTCTTCATGCCTGACCACATCCAAAACATCGCTGTCCCGACGGGCTGAGCAGGGACCTCTTGAGCCTGGTGGGGAGACTCCAAAAATACCCCAGACTTCGCACAGTGTTTGGCTACAAAACATTTCCAGGGGCTGCAAGGGAGGGTGGACACGTCCACGGAAGAGGACTTTCTGGAGATTTGCTAAATTTGTAGCAATGGCACCTGCTTGTGGTGAGCGCGGATGGTGTCTGGGAAGGTCTCCTGGAAAAGACAGTCTCCCTGCACACCTCCAGTCTACCTGGGGCTCCCCGTGTGCCAAGTCCCATGGAGCCTGGAGCTGCTCCTTGGCAGGATGCTCTTCCTGGAGTGGGGATTTCCCCCTCCATTACCTGATCTCGGCAGTCCTCCACTGAAGACACCATGGAGCACCTGTCCCACGTGAATGGTGGTCACCAAGCGTGGTCCTTGCTACTGTAGTTCAGCTTCGTGGCAAAGGCTTCAGGGCAAACGTGCCAAATGACATGCCCTGGGGAGTTCCAGAGCCCTCAGGCATCACCCAGCACCAACACAATCCCTCTCCTTGGGCTTAGGCAGAGGAGACCCACCATTTCCCTGTCACACGGACACGGCGGCACGCAACACCCACAGCCTTGGGGATGCGAGTATTGAAGGAGCTCATGGATGCTCCGAATTCAGGAACACAGGGTGGGGCTCCTCGAGCGGGGTGCCACAGGATTTCCGACCCTCCAACCTCAAAATATCCCTCAAAACACTCCTCGGGGGTTACGCAGGGGACGGTTTGGTCTCGAGGGGAGCTGAGAGCGGAGTTGGGGAGACAGAGGGACGGGAGCTGGTGCTGGATGTGCCGGAGCCCTGGGGTGACGGTGTGCCCCCCAGGCGAGGGACAGCGTACGGGGCAGGATCAAACCCTATTAACCAGCTGGATTTTTTAAACCCCAAGTGGAGGGCTGTAAAGTGGAATCACCACGCACAGCCCCGGCTCCTGCCGCCCCTCTGGGCACCGGCGAGGCAGGAGCGAGTGCAGAGGGGTTCTCCCCAGCAGCTGCTGCCCAAAATAGACCCCCCAAAGCCTTCCAGCACCCGGTCTTGGAGGAGCCGTGGGCAGAGGGAAGAGGAAACACATCCTGGGTGGGCGAGCTCGGCTCTTTGCTGGGGATCCAGCGAGGTCCCTGCCCGCAGGGGACATCCCCAGCTATGCCGGTCCCCAGGGAGCTGTGTCACTTGTTGATGGATGTTTCTGTGGCCATCTGCAGCCGGGGAGGCCAAAGCCGTGACCAGAATCTGTCCAGGTTGCCATGGCAGCAGGGAAAAAAACCTACGAAAAGGGAAAAAAAAAGCAAGTAATAGGTTTGGGAGAAGGGATGTCCAAAAAAGTAAAAAGCCAGCAGCATCTCAGTGCCAACGCAGACCTGGTGGAAGCTCCTGGGTGCCATGGGTCACACTGGGTCACCTTGGGTACCCAAAAGCTGAGCAGCAGCCGGTGGTGGCCCTGGTTCTGTGCCACCTTGCAGGGCGGTTAGGTGACAGCAGCAGCACCCCGTGCCAGCGAGTCACCCGTCAGCCGAGGAGAGGGGATGGGTCATGGGTGGATGCAGAGCAGTCGCTGGAGGAGGAAGCTGGGAGCAGCGTTACCTTGGAGGAGAAAAAAAGCCCTTTAGAGCCTACAGGACACCAGGATCAGGCAGAGGTGCTGCCGCAGCCCATACAGACAGAGAAATTCCCTTTCTTACATACAAAAATGCTTCAGTGTTTCTTTCTCCTGTCCCCATCGCTTGTGGCTCGTGCTGGAGCCCCGGGGCTCAGGCAGCTGGCGCTCACCACCAGCTCCAGGACACCCAGCAGTTGCAAGAGCCCATCAAAGCGGATTTGTTCCTCACCTGGGCCATTCCGAGGTCTGGAAGGACCAGATTGACTCATTTTAATTCTCTCCCTTTTCTTTCGTAGGTTGATTTTTCGCAGCCCTGTTCCCCACACCCCTCTGCTCCCAGCTGCTCTGCATTAAGGCACAAACACAAGTCCCCAAACCTTTCATTTTGCTGGCATTTCAGTAGCCTTTCAAATTGTACGGTGGTAGCAAGTGGGTGGCTGAAGTCTCCGTACAAATGATGCCCTCTTTGCTTTCCTGGAATGAGCTTTCGATGTTTCTCTGCCAAAAAAAATAAAGCCAAAAGTAGGGGGGAAGGATGAGTTACAGGCAAGAGCCTTCAGAGCTAAGAAGAGTGTCTGGCAAGTCCTGGCCCTCTACAGTTCAACCATGAACACGGCCTTGGCTGGTCGATGCTCTCCTTTCAGCCTTACCCAGCTGCTGTTGAATCCGTGGGCGGTTATACACGTATCTTCTTGGCTGTTTGTGAGCCTGAAGTTACCTACTGTGGAGCAGACGTGGAGCATCAATGTCCTGGTGTCCACCTTTTCCTCTTTCCGTGGCCCAGACATCTTCTTTCCTGCAAGCTCCTTGTTCTGGTAGGAGGTTCAGGCTGGAGGGCTGCCTCTTAGCTCTGGTGCGGCAAAGGGAGTCTGAGCCCCACATCTACACCAGCTCAGGACTTTCCCCACCACATCCATGACCGTCATCTCCAAACATCCAGTCTGTGACATCTCTGTGCCTGCCTGGGCAGCCCACGCGCTGGACGGATGGCAGAGCTGGGTGGGAACGTGCCAAAGAAGTGTCCCTGCAGCAACCTTCAGCTCTGCGCGTGGTGGCCTTGGTCCTACCGCTGGGGACAGGACAGGTAATGTTGTAAGGGCTCCTGAACCATTTCCCACCTCGTCGTCTCCTCAGCGCTTCCAACACCTCCTGGATTCATCCAAGCGTCTCACTGCATGGCAACAGGCTTGTGGGAACACCCACGCCGCATTATCTGTGGTGGGAGGAGAGGGAGACTTGCTGAGGAGCTGGAAGCAGTGATTCTTGTGTGGAAGGTGAGCATGGGATCAATGCCACCCATCCCACCCAGGGCTGGAGCTCAGCCACCGCCGTAGCCACCACCCCAGCCCAAAGGGGCAGCGATGGGAGGGGTGAAGGGTCTACCTGCCCTTCCCACAGCCTGTTTAGGAACCACATCGGCTGTCCTGGAAGGGGAAAGGCACAGCGGCATGAGCATCAGCAAACTCCCATGGTGAGGCATGGTGGAACCTTCTGCTGACCTCAGCAGAGACAACCCCAGCCTCTGGTGCAGTCTTTGAAGCAAGGCAAATGTCCTGGAGTCACGGGCTTCACTTGGAGCAACAGAAAAACTCAGCGCATGGGTATCAGCCCATCTATCTCATCCCACCTAACATTAGATGCTCTCCAGTGTTCAAAGAACATGTAGATGTGGCACTCCAAGACATGATTTAGTAGGCACGGTGGTGTTGGGTTGATGGTTGGACTTGACGATCTTGGAGGTCTCTTCCAACATTAAGATTCTATGATTCTCCATGGAGACCTTTGCACCTGAGCAAATCTCCCCAGGCTCCCTTTCCAACTCCCCCGCCTTATTTCAGACATCTGAGTTAGGAAGAGATGAGTCGAGTCCTCAGACAGAGGTACCAGACAGGGGTGCCTCTTCCTGCGGGCTACAAGCTGGTGAGATATCTGCTGAAACACACCTTGCACGCCCACCAGGTCTTCCCCACAGGCTGGTTGTCCCGGTCCACGCGGTGTTGCCACCTGCACGGGCAGATTTTCCTAAAGTCCAGACTTTTTTAGTGGTTTATTTAGAGAAGATGGACAGTGGCACTGATTTCATGAGCGCAATGTCTCCCTTCGCATCTCACCCATCGTAGCAGATGTTAAACAGCTATGCCAAGCAGCTAATTATCACGTTAACAACAGAAATATCAAAGCCGACGGGGAAGCAGACCGACTCCCAAAGTTATGCAAAAAGTCTAACTGGGAGACAATTTCCCCATGTAATTACTGTAATGCTGAGCATTGTTACATAATGATTACAGATTTCAGGTCAGATACTCCGTACGTCATGGAAGCGGGGTGTGTTTTGACATTTATGGGCATACTTTTTATTTTTAGTTAGTTTGGTTACCATGGCAGCGAGAAGAAATCGGCGCTGGGCTCAGCTATACATTAGATTTTTTGGCCTCCCATTTGATACATCCCGAAACTTTTCAACTGATTTCGCCCCAAATTGTCATCCGTAAGCCGCGATGGGCGGAAGAAGGCTGGAAAAGGAAATAGCTTAACGGGGAAGCTGTTCCTGAAGCCCCTCTCTAACGCCTGGGTGGATGCTGGCGCTCGTTAGCACATCAAGTTTTACTTATTTAGGTATCTCAATGAAGCAGGCTGTGCTGCAGAGGTTATAGAGGTTGAACGGGTTTAGGCCATGATGGCTGAGCCGTGTTCCGCTCAGAGCAAGCAGGAATTGCCTGAATACAGGAATATCCTGCAAATACCTCGGGCCCCATTCCTGAGACGCACACCGGGCGCCGCAGGAGCAGCGGCCAGGAGCTGCTGGAGCTCACCGGCGGAGATGTGACCCTGGTGCACCATGAAAGGATGGTTTTTACAGCTCTTGCTTGGGAATTGAGAAGCAAAATGCCTCCTGAGCCTCTCAGCCATTAGCACCACGAGAAATGACGGCGGGGCGGCCGTGATAAATAACCGCCCGTCGGCACCGGTTGCTCCCACGCTCCGTTTGATGAAATACCTGCGGGCGCCGCGAGCTCGCCACGCGGAGCCGGGCTTGGCTTCTAGCAACCACGATTTAACTCCTGGAAAGCCTGCGGAGCGGGAGCGCTGCCAAAGGAAGGACCCTGGGTGTTAGGAGCAGCACACTGAACCCCTTTTTCTGGTAGGGGACAGCCCAGGATGCAGAAAGATGGAGGTGAAAAGCACCCAATCGCAGAGGGACGGGGTTGGGACGCTGCCATCGGCGTCCCCAGAGATGCAGGGTTTGGGTTGGGGCGTTGCTGAGGATAACCCCTCTGGTGAGAAGCAAGGATGAAACTTCATGGGAAGGCGGTCTGGCGTGTGCGTGTCCTCAGTCTCTACTGGGGGAGAAAATGATCCCATCAGCCTTCCAGTTATTTTCCAGTGAAACGTGGTAATTCATCGCAGACATCCCAGAATCTGTCACTGCTTGACAGCTCAGGAAATCCAGGGCTGCCCTGAGCCTCCTCAGCCTCGGCCAGCACAGACCACCTGGGTTCGGTTCACACACGGTGGGCACCTGCCAGATCCCCCCCGAGAGACCCAGGGAAACAATTAGGCAACGAGCAATTGCCAGCAGGACCTCAGGGATGAGAGAGAAAGGCTTTGGCATGCTGACTGACCTGAGCTAAACTGAGACCTTTGAGGTCCTTTCCTCGCAGCTCCTGCCAGGGAGCACGTGGCCATGGGCTCCTCCTTCCCTCAGCATCTCTCTCGTGATACCCTCAAACCCCGCTTCGATCCCTACTGGCTTATCTATGGTGACATCTACGTCACCTCTCCAAGTGCACCCAAGTGCCTGGCTGCCATCTTCTGGGTTGCAGCAAAGAACACAGAAGAGACCGGAGACTGGTGAAAGAAGCCTTGGGTCACACTGGGAGGCCAATAAATATTGGTGGGAGAGAATTTCCTTTCCAAAACTGAAGACGCAGGGGCCATCACACCTTCAGCACATCCTCTAAACCACTAAACGTTGCCCAGCTGAGCCTTTGGGCAAGAGAGAACGGAGGAAGAAGACAAGCCCAGCCTGTGGGAGGAAGGACAGATTCCTCTGGTGGGATGAGTTTGATGTTGCTGTTCTCCAAAATGAGTCACAGGCCGGAGAAGTGGGGCATTAATCTCAGGGGAGATGAGTAAGTGGGCAGCATGCGAAGGCAACAGTCAGAGGAGCATCACAATTTATACTGGCAGCTTAGCTCTTCCCAGGTATTACCAACAGCTTCTGCCCTCTCTTGATTAAAATCAGAAATTTTAATCTCCCAGAGTAAAAAAAAAAAAATTAAAAATAAATGTTGTCACTTTTGAAAGATTTGCAGAAGATGTTTTCAGGAGGTGACAGAGCGGCAGTGCCACCCCCGGGCTCAGCCGCCCGCCAATGCCCACGGTCACCACCGGCATCGCTGATGAAAAATCCTCGGAGAGGAGCAGCGGTTCTTCAGCGCGTGGGTTTTTATCCTTACGCTAGCGCTCAAGTGCTTGTTTTAATAAGGAAAGTGTGTGCTCAGCGATTGTAATTAAAGTCTGTTAAAGGAAAAAAAATCATTAAATATTTAAAACGGTTACACTGGTAATGTTCTCATTAGGGTTTTTCAAGACCGGGCCTCCCCGCCGAAGACTCAGCTGCGCAGAGCAAGCCCTGGCCACCTCCACAGGTTCTTCAGAGGGGTTTGAGCAGATACGAACCAGGGGTTTATTTACCACCCACGCTGTGCAGGCTACAGTTGCTGCAGAGAGAAAACCACTCTGGGGTGACGATGAATAACTTTCTTGGTGCATTGGGTACGTAAATCTAGAGATGTTGCCCATCAGCCGAAGAAGCCCTGAGCGTACGAAGGCATGAAGTATTTCCCAGATCCCTCACGTTCAGGCAAGTTGGTGACAGTGAGAAAAAAAGGGCAAGGAAGCCACTTGGGTTCAATGAAGGTCAATCATCCACAATAATTTGGCACTTTTCCTGGAAAAGAAGAGACCTCAGAAACAAATGGGAGGTGGTTTTGATTTTCTGAGCTTCTTCAGTGCACCTGGAATGGTGCTTGGAGTAAGTTCTGAAAATTCTGCTGAGAGACACTTACTGCTGGAGTCCTGGGAGTTTCAGACCTGGGATGCTGTTGGAACATCTCACCTAGCATTTCTGCTGATGATCTTTGCACAAAGATGCGGGTGCAAACGTGCTAACGACTCAAAGCCAGGAGGTGTCCTCAGTAAGGAGAAGCTCTGAATGACCTGGGGGGGTGGAATGACGACAGGGATATGGATTTCAAGGTCATGCATGCATGCAGGGACTAATAAACAAGGCTTTCTGCTGTCAGCCAAGAGCTCATCTGTTCAAAATGACTGAGGAGGAGGAGGATCAGGGTGTACTGGTTGATCATGGGATGAGTTATGAGCTGCCAATGTCTTAAAGTCATAAAAAGGCAACGCTCATCCTAGGCTTCACCCGCTGAGATGTTCCCGGTAGACACAGGGGAACACAAGGGTTATTGTACAATGGGCTGGAGAGGCCCCGCGGAGCTGACCAGGTACCACGCATGGTGCCTCCAGGCACGAGAGGAGAACACATTTCCAAAGCCTGAAGCAGGTTTCCTGTGTGGTAGTGGAAGATCTGCTGCTTGCAGAGCCTCTTCAGCAGTGTGGGTGCACCTCTGGGAAGCCCTGGGGCACCCTAGGCACGTCCCAACCCTCTCCTCTTAGGAGGGGAGCCCCAAGCCCTTGTCCACTCTCTTATTTGTCTCTTCAAGGTGTTATGGGAGTGCGATGAATAAAGGAGACAGCGGAGCTCTTTGCCTTCGCTCATTCCTCTTTTATTTATTAGCTCTAGCCCGGCTCAGGGCCTCATAAATCAACTCAAACTCGCCTTCCCGGCTACCCATTACCTGGCTGGCGCGCCGTCGTCTGCCAGTCCACCTCTCCCCTCGAAATCCCACCTGGACCCAAGGATGCCGTGCGGTACAAGGGAGCGAAGGTGGGAGCCGGACAATCTACCACCTTCCCGAGACCCTGCCGGCGACCCACCCGCGGGGAGATCCAGGCGAGCTCGCTCTCTGCCCCGGCAGATGGAGATCGATCAGCGTCACTGGGATGATGCTGGCAGATTAATTAGCGACAGACAGCCTTCAGCTTCGTGTCCCGCTGCTCCTCACTCCACTCTAAGATGTGAACGCTATTGATTTCTTGAGTCCCGCCTTCCTTCCGTCCTGTAATCCTTTCGCTGGTGGGCATCTCAGCAGAAAAATTTGTAGCGGACGTGTGTTTGCACGTACACATTCATAAATATAAAGCAGCGGAGGTTCAAGAAACCACTGTCGCCCAAAGCAAGTGAAGTTTAGGTTATTTGTCATCAAAGTAATATTAACAAGAAGAAAATATTTAGTTGATAAAATTAAATAAACAGCTCCTGCCTCTCAAGCAGGATTCCCAGCCCTCTGTGCCGGTGGTGTCGTGCCACGCAGCGCTCCCGCTGCTCCCAGCTGCCCACCTCCACCGTTGTGTCACCATCACCACGGGGATTTCACAAAACAAAATACTGCAGAACTGCTGTGGGGAAACACAGAGGTTCGGATGCTTTGTCCTGGTTTGTGATGAAGATTTTCCCTTCCCCAAGATAACTGCAGAACATGACACTTGATTTTCTCTGCAGCTCCCAAGTCCTGGTCGTCACCCCAACCCTTACCTCCATCCTGCCAGGGAACTGTGGGGACAAGGGATTCTCATGCTCTCCATCCCTTTTTCTCTCTTGATTTGTGGTCCCTTGCAGCCCTCATGACATCTGCCCATCTTCTCTTGCCCCATATTCTTATTTCTCAAGGAACAACTCGGCGACACAAGGCACCTGATGGGTGCCAAGAGCCAAGGGAGGTGGCTGGGATGGAGGGAGATGCAGGAGCAGGTCCTGACACCGTGGGCCACCTCCACCCCTCGTGTCACACGCCAATTACTGTGCTTTTCTGACTGCAGTGGTGTTGAGATCTTTTGGGGGGGGGGGTAACACACCACATACGATTCAAACAGCAGCACCCACCGCCCCATCTCGCTCCTGTCGCTATCTCCAAGCTCGATCCTGATTTCTCATCTGCATTTCCAGCAGACAAAGCAAACGCATCTGCAGGCTGGCAGGGCGCGGAGGGGACCGGCCGGGAGCAGGCAGCTGATGTTCACGATAACGCTCCTTCTTGTTATTAAGAATCACCAAGGGGACGCAACAGCGCTGACAGTGACTCCAATGTATCTCAGCCCAGCAGTGTCTCCCACATCCCCCGGAGCAGAGGCCGGTTGCGACCGAAACGGAGATGCGCCATTCCCGCAGCGGGAACCGGGGTCATTTCTAAAGCTGAGGCTCCTCAGGGAAGAGCCAGCTTCAAGATGACTTCTCGATCCTTTAACTTGTAATCGCTGATCACAGCGACCTCAGACAAATGAATGTTGAAGCTGTGCCAAGTAATTATTGCAGGTTCATAGCTGCATGCCATGCAGTTCTCGGGGCAGTAACAAGTCTGACAATTGTAAATAATCCGCAGCCAGAGCACGGGGATGCTTGCCTCTTGCTGGGATGAAAGTGAAGGCATAAGCTGCTACGCCAAGAAGAAAATAGCGAAATGTTTATGACCAAGGGCTGTTTCCAAATGCACCGGCTGTGTTCCTCTTTGCAGGACTTTTTCTGCTGGTTTTTCTGCCTGTTTACATGATCACTACGGCAGAAATGGCATTATATATCTGCCAGAGTGAAAAACGGCCACGGGAAACAAGAGGCAGAGCAAACAAGGAACGATGGCTTGACTTCAGCAAAAGGGCAGCTAGAGGAATGAGAGCAGGGGAAAAAAAATGACCGACTCTGAGCAGACATCCAACGGGAGCAAATGAGGAATGCTCAGCAGAGTTCAGGGGAAGCCACGGTGTCAGTGGTCAATACAGAGGCAGCAGGAGCCTGAAGAAGCAGAAAGGAGAGAACAAAGCATCCCTGCACGCAGCAGAAGAGAGAAACGCTCAGAAAGTCCCTTTCTCCTTATCACTTGTCCCTCCTTATCAGGCTGAGAAACGGCAGCGCCTTCCTCCTGCGTCTCAGCTCTTGGGCTTCTTCCCCTTCTGAATACCGATGTGGACGCGTGGAATTGTACCTGCTCGCTGAACTGGCCCCCGACCGGCCAAACCCTCAGCCACAGGGGTCTGCCAGCATTCTCTCACGGTTACAGGGCAGTTCATAGAAACACAGGATGGTTTGGGTGGGAAGGGACCTTCAAAGCCCATCCAGTCCAACCCCCCTGCCAGGAGCAGGGACATCTCCAACCAGATCAGGTTGCTCAGAGCCCCGGCCAACCTGGCCTGGAATGTTTCCAGGGATGGGGCATCCACCACCCCTCTGGGCAACCTGGGCCAGGGTTCCACCACCCTCAGTGTAAAAAAATTCTTCCTTATGTCTTATCTAAACCTGCTCTCTTACAGTTTAAAGCCATCACCCCTTGTCCTATCACAACATGCACTTGTCAAAAGTCCCTCCTCAGTTTTCTTGGAGACCCCCTTTGGGCACTGGGAGCCGCTCTAAGGTCTCCCCGGAGCCTCCTCTTCTCCAGGCTGAACAGCCCCAGCTCTCTCAGCCTGGCCTCACAGCAGAGCTGCTCCAGCCCTCTCAGCATCTGCGTGGCCTCCTCTGGACCCTCTCCAACAGCTCCACGTCCTTCTGATGTTGGGGGCTCCAGAGCTGGACGCAGCACTGCAGGTGGGGTCTCACCAGAGCGGAGCAGAGGGGCAGTTGCTGTGACCCTGCCTCAGTTTCCCCAGCTTTGCCCCCTATCCCCCCGTGTCACCCCATGGCTTAGCCATCGAGCATCAGGATCCCCAAGCCAGTCTCCCCACACCCTCAGTGAATGGTGGCAAGGGCTCGTCCTTTCCTTTGGGCCAGGGCCCCACACCCCACATATGAGGTCTGAATCCAACCTTCTTCACCCCCTCACTTCTCCCACAGAGGTTTTGAGGGGCCTCTGAGCTCCAATTTCAAGCCGCAGGCTGGATCCTCCACCTTGAAGCTCCCACACCATGCTTCTCCTCTGGACCAGTTGGAGAAGGTCCAGAGGAGGGCCACAAAGATGATAAAAGGGCTGGAGCACCTCTCTTATGAGGCCAGGCTGAGAGAGCTGGGGCTGTTCAGCCTGGAGAAGAGGAGGCTCCGGGGAGACCTGATAGCGGTCTTCCAGTACCTCAAGGGGACCTACAAGAAAGATGGGGAAAGGCTGTTTAGTAGGGCCTGTTGCGATAGGACGAGAGGTAATGGTTTTAAAATAGAGGGGGGTAGATTTAGATTAGAAATTAGGAAAAATTTTTTTACGATGCGAGTTATAGAACACTGGAACAGGTTGCCCAGAAAGGTGGTGGAGGCCCCATCTCTGGAAACGCTCAAGGCCAGGCTGGATGAGACTCTGAGCAACCTGATCGAGTCAGGGATGTCCCTGCTCCTTGCAGGGGGGTTGGACTAGATGACCTTTGAAGGTCCCTTCCAACCCAAACCATTCTATGATTCTATGATTCTCGCATCACGGCTCCTCTGCCAAGAGAGGCCCAAAGGCACCGGCACGGGAGGCACAGAGCAACTGCACCAATGCGCAGCCCCAAATGTGTGCAGGGAGTGAGGGAAATGAGGGAATAGAGACGTTCCAAGTAATCTTATTTTTCTGTTGGCTGAAATGGCGCACTGCACGTTGCCGGGGTGTTTTAAAGACCTTAGACGACCTTCAGAGAAAGCGTGGTTGACAAGGCAGCCGTGGGAGAGCCGCCAGGCCCTGCTGCGCCCCACGGGACGTCCCAGGCCGAGGGACCCACGCGGTCCTGCCTGCACCCCGCCGCACCCATGCGCGGCTGGGCCCCAGCGCAGCCGTCTTACTGGTGTGATTCACAGAAAGCTACGGGATGATGGCACTGCATTAATGAGGTGCGTGTAATTATTACTACAGCCTCATCACCCAGCTCTCCCAGCTCTGAAAGTCGCCTTGTGCTGCCAGAGGGGAAATTGCTGGAGCCCCCCAAAATTGCGTGCGTGCCCTCTCCTCCGCAAAACTTCCACTCTGCCCGGACTCGGGGGCTCCTTCTCCCTCCGCCGCCCTCCCCAGCACCGCAGCTCAGCCCTCCGCAGCCCCGCAAGGCACAGCCTCACTCAGAGGGTCCCCTTAAAAAAAAAATAAATAAATTGGAGAGAAGCTGCAAACCACGCTGCAGCCATGACACTCGTGGGGCGAGCCCCCCGCGAAGCCCCTCGCCAGCCTGGCTGCGGGTCTGGGGACACCGCAGGGCGAGGGGGGCCGGGGGGACGCCGCCATCTTGAGGGGGGACCCTTGGGGCTGGCGGCAGGCTGGTGCGGGCACCACGGGAAGGAGAGGAGGCGGTGGCGGGAGGGACGGTCCCCTCGGGCGCGGGGGAGCGAGCCGAGGCGGGAAGAGCCGGAGCGGGGACAACCCCGCACCTGGGCACCGCAACCCTCAGCCGAAACCTCCGCAGCACCGCCGGTAGCAGCGGGCGGGCAGGGGGCGGGCGGACGGGCAGGCGGTAGAACCAATCGCAGCGCGCAGTCCGCCTCCCCCCCGCCGGCGCCGGACCAATGGCGAGGCGCGGGGCGGGGCGGGGCGGAGCGCGCGGCGGGCGGGCGGCGGGCGGGCGGCAGTCGGCGCCGAGGCGCGGAGCGGTGCGGGTCGGTTGGCGTTGGCTCTGCTGCGGCCGCCGCCGCCCTCCTTCCTTCCCTCCCCTATGGAAGAGATGGAAGAGGAGCTGAAATGCCCGGTGTGCGGCTCCTTTTACCGGGAGCCCATCATCCTGCCCTGCTCCCACAACCTGTGCCAGGCGTGCGCCCGCAACATCCTGGTGCAGACACCGGAGTCGGAGTCGCCGCAGAGCCGCCGCGCCTCGGGCTCGGCCGTCTCCGACTACGACTACCTGGACTTGGATAAGATGAGCCTGTACAGCGAAGCGGACAGCGGTTACGGTTCCTACGGGGGTTTCGCCAGCGCTCCCACCACCCCTTGTCAGAAATCCCCCAACGGCGTCCGCGTCTTCCCGCCGGCCGCCCCGCCGCCCCCCGCCGCCCTGGCTCCGCCGCCGCCGCCCCGCAACGCCTGCCTCACCTGCCCGCAGTGCCACCGCAGCCTGGTGCTGGATGAACGCGGCTTGCGGGGTTTCCCCCGCAACCGGTTGCTGGAAGGCGTCATCGACCGTTACCAGCAAGGCCGAGCGGCGGCTCTTCGCTGCCAGCTCTGCGAGAAGGCGCCCAAGGAGGCGGCCGTCATGTGCGAGCAGTGCGACGTCTTCTACTGCGACCCTTGCCGCCTGCGCTGCCACCCGCCTCGGGGACCCTTGGCCAAGCACCGCCTGGTCCCCCCGGCCCAGGGCCGCGTCAGCCGCCGCCTCAGCCCCCGTAAGATCTCCACCTGCACCGACCACGAGCTGGAGAACCACAGCATGTACTGCGTGCAGTGCAAGAGCCCCGTCTGCTACCAGTGCTTGGAGGAGGGCAAACACTCCAGCCACGAAGTCAAGGCCCTGGGCGCCATGTGGAAGCTCCACAAGGTGAGCTCCGGCCCTCGGGGCGGCCACCGCCGGCAGCCGTGGCCGAGCCCCGCGGTTGGGAGACCCGTCCGGCACGCCTTGTCCCGCACGGTCCTACCTGGCAGGCTGGGAGCATCGCCACCCGCCCTCGCCCACTCTGGGGCTGCGTTTTGCACCCTTGCTTGGGAGGAGAGTTGCCCCCCTAGGATGGGGAGGCTGGTGTTGGGCAGGTGATGGTCCCCAAATTGTGCCATCCGGTCCCCGTGAGCCGAGGCTCTGCCAAAGGAGCCATCAGGGCCCGTGGGTGATGGCCCGGGGGTGGATGGGGGACACCCGCGCTGCAGAGCTGCGAAAGCGACGGGGAGCGATGCTTTCCTGATGAGTGAGGCGTGAAATCTGCCGCGGGGGAGGACGGGGACATGGCAGCGGGGTGCCGTGGGGTGCTGCTGAGGAAGGGTTGCTGCCTCCTCCCGCGCACTGAGTCATTGGGAGGAGGAGGGACGGCAGCGGGCAGCGCGGTAGCAGAGCCTTTCGCTGCATACTGATCACCTCTTCTTGAGCGTACGCGCTCCCACACGCGTCCTCGCTGGAGGAGAGGGTCCCAGTGCTGGAGGCAGGGACGCAGCCATCATTAGCTTCAGCTCAGCTCCGTCCACCCTGCTGCCTGCCTCCCTCCTCGCGCCGCTGACCCCCTCGCCGGGGGAACTGGGGCAGAAGTGACTGGGACGAGGGTGGACAGGGCGCAAGGGGATGGGCATCATTCCTCAGATGAACATTGGAATAATTGTCCCCTGCTCCAGCAAATTGTGCAGGCAGGAGCAGGTGGCCTGTGACAAGAGCTGGGAAGGGATGGGGAGGTGTGACGCCCCCGTCAAAAGGCCGGATGGCTTTCTGGGAACGTCCCTGTCACGCTCTGGCAGGCTGCACGGCGACGTGTGGCTCTGTGGAGGATGCGGACCGCTGGGCTGCCGCTCTGTGCCCTGTGTTGGGTCAGTGGGTGCATGCAGGGACAGCCCGTCGCTTGTCGTGGTGCCCCTTGAGAGGGTTGGGAGGTGAGGGCAGCATCGCAGAGTGGGAGGAAAAGGTACGGTGATGCCTGTTGCTGCCGGAAAGTGCTTGTCCTGACCTCCTTTTATTGGGACACCTCCTTTTACTGGGCACCTCCTCCCCGGCTTTCCAGCGGTCTTACAAAGATGAATCCCGTGTGCCCTTGTCCTTACGCATGGAGTGCAATCACTGCTCCCAAAGTTGGTGGCAGGAAGACCCAACTGGTGCCGGGATGCACCATGGCCCAGGTACCTGCTGACGTGTGCACAGGAGCGCGGGGGCTTCCCTTTGCTGGCGCGTTAGCGTGGCACGAGCCGTCGGATGCTGTGAGCGTCGTGCTCCCCTTGCCTGTTACGAAACCCAGTAAGTGCTCGCCGTGCGAGGACAGCCTGTTCTGCGGAGTCTGGTCCTCCTGGGGAGGATGAACCCTTTGGGTCTCGGCGGTGTTCTCCAAAACGAGAAATCTATTCATAAGGTTTTGGCTTCACCTTCCTGCTTTGATTCAGGTGCAGCAGGGCGCTTAGATACACGCGTGAGTGGCTGGACAACTTTGTGTGCGAGTGCTCGGATACTTCAGTCCTTGTGTTCTTGATTAGGACGGCGTATTCTTCCTTGAGCGCTTAGCTTTTCTTTCAAAACACCTTTTCACGGGGGAGAGCTTTAGCAGTGCAGGATTTCCTAGATGTAGCTAACAGACGCGGCAATGCTCGTCGAAATGATTTTTCATGCAATTTCTCCCAGATTTTGGGAAATCGGAAAGTGAAGTCCCACCTGCCTTGAGCGAGCCCGTATTTCTGCAGGTAGTCAAAATGGCTTTTTTGGTGTGAGTGCAGGGGTTTGCTGCTGTTTCCTCACGTTTGCTTGTTAGGGGAGGGAAAAGAGCCCGTTGAGTCAGTTGTGAAGGACAGATTTCAGAAGCGCTCCCCGGGGTGCTGTGTGACTGAATCAGGGAGGAAGGTTATTGACACGTCGAGCCTTATCCTGGTTGAGACCGGGCGTTAGGAACCAAACCACCCGCGGATTTAGGCTGGTGAACCTCCCGCAAAAGCGCCTGCGTGCCGTTTTTTTGAGGGGACAGGAATGGCAGCAAGATAAACTCGCTGAAAAAGGGTGCCTGTCCCTTTTTGCCTGATCTTTTTGCTGCGATGAGTGGTTGCGATGAGTACCTACGGCTCGTAGGAAGGACGGAGTCATCAGCACTTGACTTCTCCATGATTACAATACCGCTCAGTGCAAAATATTCCTTGGGATACATCCATGCTCTTTATTTCAGACCCGAGGAGGCTGTGATTCTCGCTGCAGTCTACAGTGACCCGAGAGTGCCTTGATGAGCTGTTGTTCTTGAAAGCAGCGTTCACGCGTCAGTACGTGATTGCCGGGCCCTAGGCAATCGCTGTTAAGTGCGGCGTGGCTTCGCTTCGGAGAGGAGACCAAGGGGCTTTTTGCAGGCCTCTTTGGGAACTGCCCCCCCTTTTTGCTTTCCTCTGCCAGAGCGCCGATTGTGTGGTTCTCGTTTCAAAATAATCTGTGCTGAGGCACAATCAAACATAATTCAGGGAGCTAGCGTTTCTAAGCCAGACACAGATCATGGGAAATCCTCTCTCTTCCTTGCTTCCTTTCGGGACAGATGTTGAGAGAGGAGTAAATATTCAAAGAAACATAGAGGAAAATGGGTTTTTAATCTGAACTGTCCCAGTTTTGTACATATATTGCAGCTGTCGGGATTTTATCCTGACAAGCCGGAGTGCTGCTTGGCGTGTCAAAAGCAGGAACACAAGATGGAGCTGAATCATTTATTCTTTGCGCATTCGAGTCCCTCTTGCTTCTGCTGGGATGTGTGTGGTGAGTGCAGGCTCAGCAGCTTGCTAATGGTTTTTTGGAGAGAGATTGATACGTACGTGTAGAAACGGACTGGAAGGGACCGCTGGGGTCACGCAGTCCAGTCCCCAGCTGTCTGACAGCCCTGAAATCCCATCCGCCTGGAAATGTTCCAGGCCAGGTTGGCCAGGGCTCTGAGCAACCTGATCTGGTTGGAGATGTCCCTGCTCCTGGCAGGGGGGTTGGGCTGGGTGGGCTTTGAAGGTCCTTTCCCACCCAAACCATTCTGGGATTTTTTGATTCTATGATTTTCTTTACAGGGACTTGTGGGGCTCTGCCTTTTTTTCTCCACTAGCATCTCTTTCACATTCTTCTTGCCTTAAACCAAGACTCTGGGGTTGGGCCACTGTCTGCTTTGCCTTGACACTGAAAGGGCAGCAGGTGAAGCAGCGCATCCAGTTCCTCTTGTAGCGCAGCAGAAACGGGTCTGGACCTCGGTGCAAGGTAACCAGTGCTCTCAGTTACACTTTTGCGTGGGGTTTAACTGCCCGGGATGGGATTGCCTGGGCTGAAGACACAAACTGTCCTCTGATTGCAAACCCCTGCAGCATCTCTGCACAGATTGCAGTAACACCAACCCTGAAAACTGATGTTACGCGCTCTGTTAATCAGCTGTAATGATTGTTAGCGGTCAGAGGCTAATTAGCAGAGGTACTCTCTAGACCTCAGCTCGTTTAGGCTGTCACTAGCGCAGACATGATGAGGGATGCAGAGGAGCTCTTCTTTTCAGAACCAAAAATCCTCTCCACTAGGCACGACTGTTCCAGTTGGTTTGCACATCTGGGGTGAACTGGGAGGTGGAAAACACCACCACTGCCTCTTCGTTTCTGCCTGGGGGACAGCGAGCGTCGCAGCCAAGACAGCGACAAGCGGACGGCGTTATTCGTTCGCTTGCTTGGCAGGGCCTCTGCGGTAGCTGCCAGAGAAACTTTTGTGGGGAGTCGCTTTCTTGAGACATCCGTGAACGTACCGCTGTCGGGTCCGTGGGAATTCCTGCGGCTCGCAGCGCCTGTGGGGAGTATCCAGGGAGCTGCTGCGTGACAAAGCTCTGTTTGCGTTTGCAAAGTAAAATATTTGCTGCTGAAAGAGAAGCGGTGAGAATCCTTAATCTTTTCCTGTGGCTAGCAGTGCACTTTGCCAAGCCTTGGTGTGATGGCCTTCCCAAATCCCACCACCCTTGCTCCATCACCTGCTATCTGCAGCGGCAGGGCCATTTTGTGGCCAAATCCTGAGAGCGGCAAACCGGCTGAGATGCTCTGAAGTCAGAAAAAAAGCAAAAATGTCACTGAGGTCGGTGGTTTTACACCAGCTCGTGCCTGTCCAGGATCCAGAGGTGATGCTGCCTTCTTGTGTTAATTTATTTAGAGAACAGCTTTCTGTCAGGTGGCCGTTCCCTCTGCGTTTCCCGCAGTTAACGAAGGAACAAGCGACCACAAATTTACATTCATCGAAGGAAGTGCGGTGCAGCAAGTTCTACGGGGTGTTCTTGGAGTCCCTATGGCGCTTGGTGCCAGGAGAGGGCATCTTACTTATTTGCAGATGGAAATGGGCCCGGGGACGTCTCGGAGCGGGTGTAAATCGCTGCGGCTTCGTCAGTTCCGGTGGGAAATCCCAAAACACACCGACCGCACAGGGCCATGCTGCGTTGCACCGTCTGTGCTCAGGCTCTCCAAAGGCTTTTAAGCATCTCAACGTGCAGACTGGTGTTTGGTGGGATCTATCTTCATCCAGAAGGTTCCTGTGCCTTTATGCTCTGTAAATATCAAACCTTTTCCCTTCTTCCTGCACAGTTGTATCTGATTTTTGTGTTCTCTTGGCCACTCTGTGAATAAAGGATCCCACTTGATATTTCTTGCTGCGTTTACTGTGGTCCAAGTCAGGAGCACGGCAGCTGAGATGGGTGAAAAATCAGCCCGTGGACTAATTCTTGTCTCTCATGGAAGTTTCAGCACGTATCACCCAGGGATTCTCCTGTCGCCACATCCCTCGCCTGAAAAACCAGGAGAATTAGCAAGCAGAGCAAACACTGTGCCTGGTGTTAAGTCAATGACATGAAAGTGAGAAAAAGGCGTCGTTGTTTCTTCACCAGGTTTCACAGGTTGCACTCAGAGAGCTGACAGCAGCGCAGGATGGATCTTGGTCGGGAACGCGTTCTCGGGGCTGCTCTGTATTTTTGAGGGGGGGATGAGGCATTCTGTGTGGCTGCAGTATGCATTTTACCTGTTAGATTGGCTTATAAATAAGCCAGCTCATTCCCTGCTCGTTCGGATAGTCCTACTGGGATGAATTGGATAAATGTCTATTTAGAGCAAGCACATAAGCCAGGGAGAGCTCGTGGCATAAATCTCTGATGACTATCGCTTAGGTAGGGTCCTAGGAGGAGAGGCAGAGGCTGGTGTGGTAGGAGCCCAGTTACCGTGAAGAGTAGAATCAGAGAATCACGGAATGGTTTGGGTGGGAAGGAACATTCAAAGCCCACCCAGTCCAACCCCCCTGCCAGGAGCAGGGACATCTCCAACCAGATCAGGTTGCTCACAGCCCCGGCCAACCTGGCCTGGAATGTTTCCAGGGATGGGGCATCCACCACCTCTCTGGGCAACCTGGGCCAGTGTTCTACAACCCTCATTGTAAAAAATTTCTTCTTAATATCTAATCTGAATCTACCTCCCTTTATTTTAAAACCATTGACTCTCATCCTGTCACAGCAGGCCCTGCTGAAGAGTCTCTCCCCACCTTCCCTGCAGCCCCCTTTGGGCACTGGGAGCCGCTCTCAGCTCTCCCCGGAGCCTCCTCTTCTCCAGGCTCAACAGCCCCAGCTCTCTCAGCCTGGCCTCACAGCAGAGCTGCTCCAGCCCTCTCAGCATCTCCGTGGCCTGCTCTGGACCCTCTCCACCAGCTCCACGTCCTTCTGATGTTGGGGGCTCCAGAGCTGGACGCAGCGCTGCAGGGGGGTCTCACCAGAGCGGAGCAGAGGGGCAGAATCCCCTCCCTCGCCCTGCTGCCCACGCTGCTGGGGGTGCAGCCCAGGATGCCGTTGGTTTCTGGGCTGTGAGCGCACGTGGCCGGCTCATGTTGAGCTTCTCGTCCACCAGCACCCCCAAGTCCAGCAATGGTACCAAAGCTCTCTGGATGAAAGTTTCTCAAATTCTCGTGGACCATCCAAGTTGTAACTGAAAAGACTGTGTAAGCAGGATGGTTTGGTAAACCATTGCTCTGGGACCACCGTTGAGGGGTGGCTTACTGGGTGAGGGTCCTAGCAGGTAGTCATTAAAAGGAAAGCTATTAAACTTTCTAACGAGGAGACGTATGTATGTAGAAACTGGGCCCAAGTCTCGCCTCACTGATGGGTGCAGAAAGGAGACACAGCAGTTTACAAGGGCTGAGAACAGCATGTCACAGCATTCACCCTTCCTATTCAAAAGAAGATTTTGTTGGCGGTCTGAACTCACTCACATTTTGCCTTCAGAATTGGAGGCAGCTTTTGCGGACAGCCTGGGCTGGAGCTGGCTGGCAAAGCTCAGTGGGGGCTCGGCTTTTCTGAGGAGAGCAGAATTTGTAGCTGGAAAGAGTAGGGCCAAGTTAACGCTGACATTTTCTTGAGCTAGCAGAAAGCGCTCTGGAAGGGATCTAACCGCTGGGACCGTGGCGCATCTTTCAACCAGTGATCCCTTTTTTTCTTTTTTGGGGGGTCACACCCTTGCATTTAGTTCCCTTTTTCCCTTTCCCCTCGCTGGTCTTTCTGGATCTGCGCCGTGGGTTCCCTTTTCTTGCCGCGGTGCCCTGCGGCAGGATGGTTTAGCGCGTGTGAATTAACGAGGGCTTACGGCTGTGCTTTCAGCTCCGGGGTGCAGAATGCAGCCGTAGCATCGCTTGTTCAAGCCCGGGCTGTGGAACGGCAGCTGCTTTCCACCTGCAGCTCTGGGGGTCTTCTCTCTTGAAATCCCTCTGCCTTCCCCCATGACCAATGCCCTTTGATTCAAGAGGCGTTAATTCACTCATTCTTTTAACTTCACTGCTTTCCTCCGCCCTGCTTTTTACCTCTTGCCCTTCGCAGGCTCAGCTGTAGATGATGAGAAGAGCTGCTGCCCCCGGCCCCGCTCTCGGTGCGCTGCCGGCCCGGGCTCTCTGTCCCTTTGCTAGCCGGGGGCTCCGCTGTGCCGTGTGGGCTTTCTGCTTGGGAAGGACCTTTCTGTCTGTAAGGTGGGCTCAGAGGTCTGGTTTTGACACCAGGGTGTCGTGAGGAAAGCATCCCTTTCCAAACAAGCTGCTTTGATTTTCTGCTGTGCTCTCCCCCTTGGAGTATGTAAAGCTGAGAGAAGGGGGGGGTTGTGTCAAGCTTTGAAATGAATCTTTTCTCACAAGGCGTATTTATTGATTTCACGACACAGACGGACTGCTTTGGGGTCAGAGCCACCGTTCCCCAGCTCCCCTTCCCGGCAGGGCAGGGCTGCGTTACCCAAAGCAGCCAGTGATTCAGCCCGAAGCAGGGCAGGAGTGGGAAGATGCTGGCAAGCGCGGCTCCGGCTGTTTGCGTTGCAGCGAGGAAGGATCTGTGGCAGCGTTTCCCTGAGGATGCTGGAAAAAGAAGCAATGGCTGTGACTGGAGGTCGGCTCTCCCTGCTGAGGGTTTGCTTTGTTCTCCTGGACAAATAATTGCTTGGCCTCCCTGTCTGTCCTTTCCCCTGCCTCGAGCTGCCCTAGCTTGGCCAAAACCACCTCTTAGAAACGTTCCGTTTAGCACAGCCTTCCTCCAGCCCAGCGACCTGATCACGGCGTAATGCAAATTCATAACCCAGCACCTTCTGCTTCACGTGGAGAGGTACCGAGAACTTCCAACAACGCAGAGGGCGTGGTAGCCGTCAGGGCTGGGTGAAATCCCGTGGAGGACAGAATGGCAGCATCAGCCTCCCTCCCTGGGAAAGCACTGCCGTACATGCTCAGTCTTAAATTGAAGTCACGGAGATTTAAAGGCGTGACCTCAATGCTTTCTTGAGTTGGGGCGTCTGAAATGGTAAACTCGTGAGAGCCCTTGATGTGCAAACAGCGTTGGATTAACGGCGCGCAGGGTGAGAGCTGGCGCTGTCCCTTGGCTCGGTGACAGCTGCCACTGTTTTCTGGGAACACAGCACTCTTTCTTTGGCAGGGCACAAGATGGAAGTGTAAAACAAGCCTTGACTTTCATGGCAGAGCCGGTGAAGTCTTAGTCTTGCTGTCTGAGGAAGCAGTCAAAGTGCCCCTCTGATTGTCCCGACATTTATTTTATTGGCGCTCCTTTGTAGTTCAGCCGACCGCCTCTTTCGTGTGCCATTTTTAATCTGCAGCCCGCTTTTTGCGAGAGTCTTTTCTAGGAGGAGCAGCAGCGGTGGTTCAAGTCATGCCGTTGCGTAAAACCCACACAGCTCCACGGCTCAGACGTGGCCAAGTTTGTCCTGTATCCATCCCAGCAACGCTTCTTCCATCCTGACGCTGAATTCCCTGGAAATGAGGACCATGAAGGGCGTTGGCTCGTGTGAGCGCAACCATCAGCCCACAGCTCGGTGAATCAGAGCAAGTGCGTAGACAGTTTCTCACCTATGAGATGATTTCTCACCTCCCCCAGAGCACAGCAGTTAAAAAATAAAATCCTGTACCCGCAAAGAGTTGTGGTTTTGTGTCGTTTTAAATTTTGCCCTCTGGCCGCTCAGCGGGATGGAGGGGAGCTGAGCGCGCTGCACCTTCCCCTCTGCTCTGCTAATGACGGATGACAGCCCAGCTCGAGGGGTGAGGAGGTTATTTGAGCGTATCGACTGCGTGTCTCGTGCTGTGCTTCTGGAGCTGCGAGCCGGATGACCTATCAGTCGATCCAGCTGTGATTTGGGCAATGGTTATTGATTTCCTACCGCGGTGCCGGGTTGTCAGATGGTGAAGAGGATGCTGCAAGCAGCTCTGAGGAGGATCCTTCCTCCGATTCTGGCTGGCAGGTGACTTGCCCGCATCTCCCCTGCCTGCAGACCAGCTGCCTGTTGCAGCAGGTTTCTGGCTCGTGTTGCTGTGCCCCGGGTGTTTGCTTTTTGGCAGATGTGCCAGATGTGGCTGGCTGGCCTGACGTGTGATCCCTCGATGAGATGGAAGAGAAACAAGAAATCCACATCCTCTCGGTGGTATCCTGAGATTTGCACGAGTAGGTTATCATGGGGAAAAACACTGAAGCTCGTGGAGCTGTTCGTGTAGTGCTTCAGCTGGCTGTCAGCTCGCGCCTCACAGGTTTGATTTCCAGGGTTTTGTCGCTGTCTGGGTGCTGGTAGCTGCGTGGGGAATCTTCATTGCACAGGGAGGCAGGAACACCGGGCACTCTTGGGAAGCGAAGTCCGGCTGCGCTGAGGATCTCGGAAACCACTGGAAGTGAAGCAGTGAGATCAGATTTAAAAGCAAGTGCTCTTCACGCCAGACTCCTGCCCTGTTTCTCAGCTGGAATAAATCAACGTAGATCCATTTACTTAAGTGCCTTCCTCCCTGAGCGTGGTCCTTTCCCTGGGACTCCTCTAGAAACAAAGGGATACACAGCCCCCTTCCAACATGAGTGTGACCTGGGGAATACCTCCTGCAATTACCTGATGTGTCTTCTGCTGAGTGAGCAAAGTGGGATGCTTTTATGGGGCTGGTTTTGTTCCTGGGACCATTTGCAGCTTGGCAGAGGCCATGTCAGGAGGATGACGCTGCGCAAGGTCGTTTGTGGCAATTAGCACCGATTATCTTTCTGCAGGAGTGCATGCACTCAGCATTTGGCGTCTCGGTTCATCTTGTGATGCATCAGAAGGAAAGTTGGGGGAATAATTTGCGTCATGAGTGCAGCAGGCAGGGTATGGAAGGTTACAGGCCCTTCCTGCCATATGCCACAGATGTGGCTTCAATAAAGCTGTGAATTGTTACCGTTGTCATGAGTTACATCAGGTCCAAGAGTCTTGGTTTTTATTAAACCAGCCTGTGGCCCCAGAGAGATCTGGGAGGGAGGACCTTTTAGGAGGGCCTGTTGCGATAGGACAAGGGGTAATGGTTTTGAACTAAAAGAGGGGAGATTCAGACAAGATTTAAGGAAGAAATTTTTTACACTGAGGGTGGTGGAACACTGGCCCAGGTTGCCCAGAGAGGTGGTGGATGCCCCATCCCTGGAAACATTCCAGGCCAGGTTGGCCGGGGCTCTGAGCAACCTGATCCAGTTAGAGATGTCCCTGCTTCTTGCAGGGGGGTTGGGCTGTGTGGGCTTTGAAGGTCCCTTCCAACCCAAACTATTCTGTGATTCTGTGACAGTTGAGGAGTTTGATGCCAGGTGGGTCTGGAACGGGAACATCTGCAGAACTTGATAGTCTTAAGCCTCGTGCAAGTTGTGCCATCGAGTGCCATTGACCACAGTGATTTGTCCCATCTCCATTCTGCGCATGTGATGAGAGTTGACAAAAACCAAGTGATCCACCTACATACTCTTGCCAAACTGGAGGTTTTTTATGGTTGCCCAGCTCCAGATATGGCCCCTGGCTGTCACTCGGCGCGTGATCTGACCCGCCGGCGGTGGTCCTCCCCAGCACCCGATAAAGTCTGTGTGGCAGCAGCACGCATCTGAGGGCTGGTGGTTTCCAGCAGAGACCACCAAGGCTGTCTGAAGCGTATCAAGCAGTGTGATTTATGCGGAGTTGCCTTCAGGTAGGCCATGGAACAGTTCCCGTGGAGTGAAGGTGTTTTTCATCACCTTGTGTATTATAAACAGTAAAATGAGTGTAATTTAGAACAAAAACTTACAGGTAGAGTTTGTATTTATGCAGCCCCCAGGTGTTAAGCCATTCCAGAAGAGTTTGCGTCACGGCAGGGTTCCTGAACCCGGGAAAACATCCACTTTATCTGTATGTGCCCCAAAATACATTTGATTTAAATTGAAGGTAATGAAGCTTGCAGGACCAACGTCATCACCTGGTGAGAGCAAGGTCTGCAGCGTGGAGTTCAGAGGAGCTGTGCTGATTTAGGCTGCCTGAGACTCCGCTACAATCTATGACCCATGAATAACCGTGCTTACCGGGGATGCGGAGCCGAGCTATGTGCCTAATGACCATCTCTGGGAAAAGCTTTTAACCTCGGCAAAGTGTTCACAGAAATCAATATTTATTCTATCGCCATCATTTTGTTTAAATGGACAGTTGACTTGGTTTGGGCTCTCCGAGTTGATTTGCAGTTGCAGTTTGGAGGAGCCAAGAGATCTCTGAACACCAGTAATATCACAAACGTGCGTCGGGTGTGTGATTTAATCGAAGGCCAGATTCTGCCTCCTTCGTTTGTGCGGGGTGGTCCCTGCCGTCAGGAACGACTGTGGTGACACGAAGTGATTTACTCCTTCAGCGTGAGGTTGGTGGAATTTGACTCCGAAAATTTATATGCAGGTAATTTGTAGAACAGTTTACGTAACAACTCACCGCGTTGGCAACTTTGCATGTGCATAAATGCATTAATCGACCTCTTCGTTACTGAGATTTTAAAAGCAGGTAGCCTCAGCGACGGCGCAGCTCGTAATAAAGCATCGGTATTTATTCTGCGACAGAGTTGATACGTAGAGGATTATTGCTAATGTATGTGTCTGTAATTAAATATCAGTAACACCCCTGGGCCTAGACAAGGGCCTTGCAAAATGGAGATTTTATTTCAGGGCTGTTACGCCCCGCAGCATGAAGTACATTCCTCCTCTTAAGGGCTCGTCATGTGGCACACAGGTGCCACCTCGGTGGCTTTCCGTGGTGGAAGGGCCTGTGGTGGCTTGGAGCCCACCGTGCTGTTTGCTCCTGGTGCTGCGTTGAGTGGATTTTGCTGCTGCTTCGCTGAGAGGCTTGCGAGCACCCTGCCTGTGCTTGACAGTAGGAAAGGAAGGACAGGTAAAAAAAGCCCAAGTTTAACAGAGAATCACAGATGGTTTGGGTTGGAAGGGACATTTAAGGCCACCCAGTCCAACCCCCCTGCAAGGAGCAGGGACATCTCCAACCGGATCAGGTTGCTCACAGCCCCGGCCAACCTGGCCTGGAATGTTTCCAGGGATGGGGCATCCACCACCTCTCTGGGCAGCCGTGGCCAGTGTTCCACCACCCTCATTCCTGAGTTTCTGTGACATTTGTCTTCACAGCCTTTGTCCTTTACTCCTTCCAAGCTGTCAGAGTATTTATGCTTTGAAGCCCACGGTGCTGGAGGTGAAGGTGAGGACCCGTGCTGCCCCATACAGCTTTCTGCCCGGAGCTGGGTGGTACAGACAGGCCGAAGAGCATGGAGCAGCAGTGGGACAGACCCGGGCTCATCCTGTCCATATGGATTATGAAACCAAGGGGTCATGGCAGGGAAACCCAAGCTGACCACATGGGAGCTAATTAAGAGTCGGGACTAATGAGCTCAGGCAGAGCACTGGGCTAATCCCACTAGAGTAGGTCTGTTGTTCATCCAGCTCTATGAGGTGGACATCCCATCTCAACACCCATGGGGTCGCTGCACCCTTCTCTCCTGAGTACTGCATCCAGCTCTGGAGCCCCCAGCATCAGAAGGACGTGGAGCTGCTGGAGAGGGTCCAGAGGAGGCCACGCAGATGCTGAGAGGGCTGGAGCAGCTCTCCTGTGAGGCCAGGCTGAGAGAGCTGGGGCTGTTCAGCCTGGAGAAGAGGAGGCTCCGGGGAGACCTGAGAGCGGCTCCCAGTGCCCAAAGGGGGCTGCAGGAAAGGTGGGGAGGGACTTTTGATGAGAGCATGGAGTGATAGAAGAAGGGGTGATGGCTTTAAACTGGAAGAGGGTAGGTTTAGATTAGACTCTCTGCTACATCTACAGGCTGGTGCTCAGATGCCCCTTGCCCTGAGCACGTATTCGTTGCTTACCGATGAAGTAAGACCAGAATTAAGTAGGAGGGGGAGTGAAACTCATCTGAGGTTCACTTCTGCTGCTTCCCATCCACGTAGCCCAGCAGTGAGGAGAACAAAGAGCATTTTAACAAGCTGCTTCCAGCCCCTGCCAGCACATGGTGTGAGATCCTCTCCCAACTCTCTCTAAAGTCTGTTGCCATCACGGCGGAGCTGGAGGCTGCGACCCAGAGCTCCTGAGACGCTGCGTACCACTACCGCGAGCTGGCCAGCTGGGTTTGAAACTGGGCTTATAAATATTACTGAAGCACCTTACTCCCCAAAGGTTTCAAACCCTCAGCGTGCGTGTTGCGAGAGATTTCTTCTCCCCCTAAGTTAAACCAGTGACTTAAACCCAACCCTTCACCTAAGCGGAAAAAATGGGGCTTTTGCTGACTTTGCAAAACGAGAGTGGTTTCTGGAGACTTCTTTTTTTTTTTTAAAGGAAAAAAAAAGTTTTCCTGTAAAAGAGATCAAATTTATCACTTCCAAGTGTTTGTATTTTTGTGGTGTAAAAGGGCTTTTGTGTGTGAAGATAAACACGGCACAGCCTTGTCTGAGATGTGAGGTGCCACCTGCTCGTTCCGCACGCAGCAGCTTACAGCTTAAGCCGACCGTTTGATGTGCCTTCCGCGAATGAAGCCTGTCTCTCATTTCCCCCTTCCCTGCTCACACGTTTAAGTTAGGAGAGGTTCTCCAGTATTTTCCTTTGCCCTGGTAGCTCTGAAGTTAAAAATCACACGTTCCCATTGGGTTGTCGCGTCACCATAGCTAGCGACAGCAGCGAGTTGGAGACCAAGGTGATGGGCTGCGGCAGTGCATCTCCTGTCTCCTCTGCTACTTTCCTTTGGGGTGCACACGGATGCAGCTCAGCTCTCGCGTGGGAGATGTAGGCTCCTGCGCAGTGACCCCGAGAGGCTCGCTTTGGAGGTGTCACGGCATCTTCCATACCGCATCCCTCCTGCCTTGCCCCTGGCTTGGGCGCCAGCTTGGAACTGGCCCTTCCCCTTAGATCTCACGGCTTCCTTTGGCTGTCACATCCCAAGGACAGATCGCCATCGCTTCTGTGTCATCCCTGACTGTCCTTTCACTGTCACAAGCTGCTCGATCTTCTCAGGCCCTTGTGCGTCTCCCACCTTACTTCCCTGGCCTCCTGGAAGCTCCTTTCCCTGCTCCTTGCACGCCTCAGCTCGTTTCTCGTGTTGCTGTTTCCTGAGCATCCTTTCATTCCACACCGGTTGGAGGTGATTGCTGTATGAACCACTCATCTGAAGACCTCGCAGAAGCTCTCAAGTCCCTCCCAAGCGGCGGGGGCCAGGTTGGTGAGAGTTGGGCTCCCCGTGGTGTCAGCCCTGGCCTTGCTGGTGGTGCCTGGGCTGCACGGAGAATGTGAGAGTCCAAAATCCAGGCATGTCCTCCCCACACTGACACAGGGTATTGTTCTTCAGAGGTATTCGCTGTATTTGTGGCTCCGTTCCTCCTTAGGCTGGTTTTTCTTTAAGGTCTTGGAAGCACCTCTTTCCTTCCTCTAAAAAACCTATTACTGAAGTAAATGTGACCTTTTCCCCCTCCCATCCCTTGATACTTCCTAGACTCTTCATAAATAGTCATGAATGATTCAGTGAGTCCATTAACTGCTTTCCCCGTGACACTGGGATGTATCGCTCGGCTCCCGTCACTCATGGACCCTTCCGTTCTAAGCCCCCTCGCCTCCTCGCTCTCTGTAGGTACGCTGACAAGTTCTTCATTACTTCCTAATTAGCCGTGTGTCCTTTCCTATTAAAGAATTATTTTTTTAAAGGCATTCGTTATCTCAGCTCTTCCAGAATTATTGATTTATTCTTCCTCCTTTTTTATTAATGGGTCTACAATCTTCTCGTAATCCATCTAGTTAGTTTGGTTGGCCTTCCCGATAACGACTCTCATCCTCCCCTGCCAACACCCTTCCTAGTTTCATACCGTCGTCGAGTGCTCTCTCTGTGGTTTATTTTCCTCTCGAGAGGCCACTTCAAACACATCTTCTGAGCTGGAAGGATTGGGGTTTCCAAAGGGTTTGTTCCTCTCGTTAGGAGAGCTGGAAGTTGAACTCCTCAGAGATTTTTAAATCTTTTCACTTGCCGAATTCGCACCTTGCTGCGCTGCACCTTCGCTCTGGGCGCTTTGCTGCCTTTGCTTCCTGGAGGACCTGGTATTAAACCGCTTCCACCAACTGCTTGTTCCTTCCTCCCTTGTGTTGTGCCACTTTTCCCTGCTTCCAGAAGGAATTACAGACCTGCAAGCCGGCGAGCGAGGAAGACCAGGCCTCGGGACCTCAGGGTGATGCGTGTCTCTTCGTGCCAGGGCTGCTTTCCGCTCAGCGTCCTCAGAGGTCAAAAAGCGTGGCGTGTCCCCGGGGATTGGTTTGATGGACTCTGCAGCAAAGTGCTGCAGCCGCTGGAGCGTGTCCTGAGCTTACTGGAGAAATGCCGACCGGTCTGGCGTCGCTGCTGGGAGCAGATGGTTGCTAGGGAGCTTGGGGCTGCAGTACTTGTCCGCCCAAGGCCACCTCCAGCACCCAGCCAGAGGAAGACAAGTGGTCTGCGAGATGCCCCCTGTGCACACCCTCCTTCTTTTGAAGTCTCCCTGATGCAGGCTGGCTTTTTGGGTGTCTGCAGCACCAAATGCAATCCGGTTGTTACCACATTTTGGGAGTAATCGCAAATCCAGCCCTCTCTAACTTGGGAAGCATGGATCCAGACGTAGGGGCTCAGTCTCCAGTGCTTGGAGGGAGAGGTTAACACAGGAGGAAGGCTGGATTTACTGTGGTTTTCCTGCACTTGAGGTGAGATCAGAGCTTTCTCGCTCTGCTTTAAGTGTTTTCCTGGCAGCAGCCACCCCAGCATCTCTGCCACTGCTGTGGTGAGCGTGGCATTCCCAGTGCTCCGGTATTCATGGTGATGGGAAGAATTTCTAAAGTGGTGCTTCAAGGGAAATAGGAAATCCTGGTCCTTGGACCCGCCCTGTGATCTCTGTTCACCTGCCCTTGGTTTTCTCCATGGAGAGCAGAAGGAGCCCTCCCCTGTGCACAGCAGTGGCAACGGTCTTTGGTTTAAATGAGCAGGAGCTCGGTGTGTGTGCCTGCAGAGCCTCCCGTCTGCCCGGAGGGGGAAGAGGAACCGCTCTTGAGAAATCACGTATGTGGAGGCAGGACTACACGAAGCCCGAGGGGTTTGGCAGTGGCCTTGCTCTGCGGCTGCGTTGCCCCCATGCTGAAGTCCCCGTGGGTGACAAGGTGGGAGCATCCCTGCCTGAGCGGAGATGTTCATGGCAGGCAAAAGCTCTTTTTTTAGTAATACAGCTTTGGTCATAGAAAAATTCAGATTAGAAGGGACCTCAGGGAGCTGAAGTCCAGCCTTTTGAAGAGACATGAGAAGAAGTAAAGCCAAACCTACGATCCCTGCAGCTTCCCAGGCGTGAGAAATGCTCCAGCACTGCCCGGAGCTCCTTGTGTGTCACCCGTCCTGGCTGGAGTCTGCAAGAGGCTCGTGGCTGAAAGCAGCCTTCCAGAGTGGCTGGTCTCCAGAGGCCTGTTTCCCATTTTCCCATCCTGTTGGAGTGGGAAAGAAGGAAGCAGAAAGGTCTATCAATCCCTGTGCGCCTTGATTTCCTTTCCCCTCTTCTTCTTTTGCCGAGGCTGTGTGATACCAGCAGAAAGCATAAAATTAATAATAATTTGCCGATGTTCTGCTCCCAGTAAAGTCTTGCCTGCCAGTGACTGCTAGCAAGCGGAGCTCTCCCAGCGTTGGTACCGTCTCGGCTGAGGCGGCTGGGTGAGTCAGAAGGACGTGGCTGTTTCGGGCAGCGTTGCCTGCGGTTCAGCCGTCGCACGGGGCTTTGTACCAGAGCCGGAGCTCGCTGCCGTTTCCTAAAGACATGAGGGAGAGCTCAGGGCAGCTGCTGGAAATGCTCAGGTCCCTGAAACACGTTTCGCTGATGGCTCTGGGCATCCCTGTTACACAGAACGTCTCGGGAGATTTAACGGTACGCTTTTGTGCTCATCGGGCACTCACCGTTAAACGCGAGCTTTAGAGCGCTAGCCAAGAGCAACATTTAGGAAAAAAAACAGGAACAAAGAACCCACCTTCTCTTAAAAATGTGGCAGAGAAGCAGAGAGAGAGGGGTTTGCCGCGTACTCCGAGGTTGGGTGGGTAGGGGTGTGCTTGCCCACTGTAAGAGATGATAATGCCCAGTGAACGAATTTGAAAGAATGTATGAGCTGGGCATGCGTGGAGAGGAGAAGAAGAGGAGGTTGGAGAGGGGGGCTGTGATCGTCTTCAAGCCTAGAGCTGTGTCAGGCTTTGTATTTGGACCAGTTGGAGAAGGTCCAGAGGAGGCCACGAAGGTGATAAAAGGACTGGAGCACCTCTCTTATGAGGCCAGGCTGAGAGAGCTGGGGCTGTTCAGCCTGGAGAAGAGGAGGCTCCGGGGAGAGCTGAGAGCGGCTCCCAGTGCCCAAAGGGGGCTGCAGGGAAGGTGGGGAAAGGCTGTTTAGTAGGGCCTGTTGCAATAGGATGAGAGGTAATGGTTTTAAAATAGAGGGAGGTAGATTTAGATTGGATATTAGGAACATTTTTTTTACAATGCGAGTTATAGAACACTGGAACAGGTTGCCCAGAGAGGTGGTGGAGGCCCCATCCCTGGAAACATTCCAGGCCAGGTTGGCCGGGGCTCTGAGCAACCTGACCTAGTCGGGGATGTCCCTGCTCCTTGCGGGGGGGTTGGACTAGATGACCTTTGAAGGTCCCTTCCAACCCTAACCATTCTATGATTCTATGATTCTATTTCCATGAATGCAGCAAGAAGTTCAGTGCTTAAACTGTAGCGGTGGAAATATGGTTAAATCTAGACTTCTCCCAGAGCAGGCTTTGCGGCTGGGAGTTTTGGCATAAAGGCAATGGCTAGAATAAGTGCTGGTGACCCCAAATATCGTCTCCTTCAACTGCTGTTAGCCAGGATCCCATCAGGGAGCATCAGATTGGGAAAGATGGCCTGAGGCTGAGAGCATTTAGAGTTGAGATAGAATCATAGAATCATGGAATAGTTTGGGTTGGAAGGGACCTTCAAAGCCCACCCAGCCCAACCCCCCTGCAAGGAGCAGGAACATCTCCAACCAGATCAGGTTGCTCAGAGCCCCGGCCAACCTGGCCTGGAATGTTTCCAGGGATGTTGATGGGAAGGACCAACTGTGGGCTGTAGTCGGAGAATCACAGAATGGTTTGGGTTGGAAGGGACCTTGAGGGTGATCCGGTCCAACCCCTTCAGCGCCGATGCTGTTTCACTTCAGCGCATGCCAGATTGCTTTCCGCAGGGGCAGATGGTTAAGAGCGAACAGCCAAAAGGAATATAGGCAGAAAAGCAACAGTTTAGTAGGACTTTGGATGTGGCCACGTAAGGTTTGAGTGGAAGAGGAGGTAGCTTTTGTTAGGCTAACTCAGCTGGGAAAAGCAGACAAGCTTTTGGGTGAACCAGCCCATCTTCAGAGGCTGCAGCATCAAGGATTCGTTAGGAAATGCCAGCAGATGGTGCAGCCCCGCTTCGTGGAGATGCCAGGAGGATACACGTGCTTCCTCCCGTTGGAGGGAAGGCCTGTGTGTCGATAGCCAAGGGGAATGAGATGCCATCTCCCATCTGTGTCTTTGAAAACCTCCCTTCAGCTAAGTCCATGAGAGCTTGCTGATGTTCTGTGAAATCCCAGTTTTGGCGGGCAGCCAGAGAGGCAAAGGGCTGTGAAATGAGAAGCTGCCGCTGAGGCGCCGGGCCGGGATCTCTGGAAGCTGCTGTGTGTCACCAGCTCGGTTCAGGTGGCTGGTGAGACACCGCACAGGACCGACAGCACGCAGAGCCGCCAGGATCCTGAGGCTCTTTGGTGTCAGCCTGCACGAAAGCCCATTTGAAAGTTGTGCTTTTGCCTTTGTATGAAGGACATGAGGCCTCCTTAGACAGGGTGCCCACCCGCCCAACTGTCCTGGAGCTTTCTGGTCAACGCTGGCAGGAGATGGGAAAAGTGGACTTGCCCAGCATCACACTGGTCACCTGTGGTAGAGCAGGGCTTGGACTGCAGGCTTCCTGGATGCCGTATCAAGACCACGTTCAGCAGGAAGGCGGTTCCACTGTGGTGGGACTTTGTGGTTGGCAGTGGTGGTGCTGATGAGTTGCTGTTCTCCCAGCGAATGCTGGCCGATGGCAGCGATGGGGTGGATTCCTTCGCCTTAGCGCCTCAGTGAGTACGGCTCAGAGCCGAGGGACGCAATACAATTTGCGTTTCTAGGCAATTAAATGTCAAAGCAAAGTCAAGATGTTGGCTGGCTGTCAAGCCTGTTTACGACCGTGCCAGGCTACCGCACGCAGATGGTGATTAGAGGCTACAGGACAAGACAAAAACGATGGTCACTACCCTCACTGCAGAAAGAGGAGTTGCCCCATGGGGCTTTCAGCCTGCTTCCTCTTCTGTTTGGGCTAGGACTGGTAAAAATCATTGTTTATGCAGTTAATCAGGGTTAAATTTAACTCAAACAAAGTAATCAGATTCAAAGACTTAACGCAATAATGGGATGGAAGAGCTGAAGTGTGAGTAACCACGGAGGCTGAGTGGGAAGGCGGTAATTGGGTTTGAAGGCAGATGGAGCGGAATTTTAAGGCAGAAAGCGTTAAGATCGGTGGTGGGCACCTCTTTGCTCACATGTTTTTCCATGGAGAAAAACGGGGTCTAAGGAGCCGGGGTTTGCCTGGTGGGACTTCCCTCACCGTTTACAGGAATATCCCCCAGATTTTTTGAATTGAAAGATGCAGCGGTAGTTTGTGCTGTTCCAGCCTCGCCAAACCCAAGCCTTGCCCTAGGACTGACCTGGCTGGAAGTGGTTTGACGCTCCCGGACCTTTTCTGGCAGTCCTTCCCCTGGAGCTCGTTTGTTCTGCGTAAGTCAGAGCAATCCATAGCGATCCCTGGGGAGCTCATTTTCTTCTGGATGAGCTCAAGCCCTCTGGCACTTCTTGAGCTTGATGGAGAAGGGAGGTGAAGTGGAACGTTGACCTTGGGGGTGGTTGCGAGGCAGATGGCAGCAGGTTGCCGCTGCGTTGCTTTTCTTTTGTTGGGAGAGATACCAAACCTCTGTCCTGAGCGCTGTGCCAACAAACCCGAGTCTGACCTGCAGGCAGTGGGCTGTTTGCTGGGGATTTTCACAACGCACGGGTGGGTTTAAGGAATTCTGCGAGAAAAAAAATGATGAGAGGATCTTGTGGGGCAAGGTTTGTCTCAGTATGGATGCAGCCCTGGTGATGGATTGACCCATCCTCAACATGTCACATCCTTGAGCCTTTTACCTCAATGAGCTGAAGGAGAGAGAGGGTTTTGCTGCTTCGTGTGTCTAATTAACACGGTCTGTAACACCGTCACTGTTTCACATCCTACTCTTTGTGTCATGGGCACACAGGAGCCCTTGGGAAGAGCTGACAAGCCTGACCCTAGCTAGATGTTCCCTCAGCATCGTGCGGAGGCCTGCTTTGATGTTTGCTGTTGACCAGAGAGGCTGCTTCTGTCTCTGAAACTTTGGTGGGAATTCATAGCCCTCCACAGCCTCTCTCTTCCCTGCAACCAGCACTGCCTTTGCCACGTGGGCTGGAACGAGCCTGTTCCCTCCTGGAATGTCTGGGAGGGACATGTCATGCTTGCGTGAACAGCTGGGTGATGGGGCCTTGCCTGGACGTGTGCCTGACGTACAGTTGCCAGAGGTGGCCAGGCATGACATCCTCACAGGACAGCAATGGTGGCATCGTGGTTGTGTGGTCCCGTGATGGATGTAGGGCCTTCCACCTCCGTAAGAGGCTTTGTTGCCTCTCCTGAGGTCTTCCAGTTGCTTGTGGGAGGAATGGTGGAGAAGAACCTTCTCTTGGAGGGGGCTAAATGGTTAATTGGTTACATCCCAAAGTAGTTTTCCTAGAGAACAGAGGCTGGTCTTGGTCACAGCAGCGTTGTGGGTCAGAAGGTGGAGAAAATAAGCAATTTTTGCCCCAGATCTCTTGCCAACCTGAGGCCAAGCGAGAGCACTTCTGTTAAGGGTAACGCCGCGTGTCAGCGTGCTGTTGCCTGGGGAGCTGCCGTGTGCAGAGCAGGGAGTGGAGAGCTGCATGGATGCAACACCAGCACGCTCCTTATCACTCAAAAAAAATTCTGTCTAAGCCCATTTCTCCGTGTTCTCCCGCTTTTGCGGCATGCCTGAAAGCTCCTAAAGAGTCCCTGCTCTTACCAGTGCGTTCCCACGGAGCTGTTGGTCTTTTTATCTCGGTCGACCTCCTCCACAGCACTTGGGGTAACAGGCCAGCACGGAGGGGAGACTACGCTTGGAGCTGGCCCACGAGCTCAGGACGCAGGCTGAGTGCCTAATACCTGTTCTCTTACACCTTCTATGCCGTGGGAAGGGGAATCCAGGGCTCGGAGGCTTATTCAGAGGGAAAAATGCCAGAAGGAGCGGTGACCTAAGGAGGGGTCGGCTGCTGTGATGTGTGGTGTGATGCTAAGCCGTGCTGCTTCGTGTCGCGCTCAGCTCTCACCCGGAGATTTCTGACAGCGCTGCTCGGCCAAAGCATCCCTGAGGAGCGTTGGGCACGCTCTGCTCCTCATCTGTGATTCTCTTGGCATGAGGGCACGCGGAGCTCTCAGCAACCTGGACACGTTCCCATCTCCTCTCTCATTTCCGGATCTCTCTAATTGGATTCAGCTCCGCTCGCTTCATCTCCCTGCCCCCGTGCTGGCGGCAGCTGCGGTCGGAAGCGGGAGAGCCTGGCGGAAGCCGTGCCCGGTGGGAATGCCCCTCTGCAGATGAGGAGAGGAGGCACCCCAGGGCAGGTGGGTGCGTGCTGTCCCGCCTGACTCCTCCGTCCATGAGGGAACCAGGATCCAGTCCCCGGCGTGTGGAAACCCAGGAGGAGCAGGGCATGGTCCTGGCGGGTCTGCCCCGTGGAACAGTCTTGGTGGCCTTTCACCAGCGTCATTCATCTCCAGAAACGTAACAGCACTGACACACAGCAAACGAGCCCTGGCTTCCAGGGTGGTTTGGAAACGCCGCTGGCCGCACGGCAGCAGCTATGGATCAGCGTGCTCCAACTGGGTCACCAGTGACTGTCTGTCATCGGCCATCATCGCCATCGCGCTCCTCAAGACGTGGCTCAGCACCGTCGTTAAAGGGAGCTACGTGCTGCTGTTGCTGTGGCTTGCACCAAGATCCTCAACTTGCCTTTTCCAGCCAAAACATCTCCTTGCTTCCTCCCGTCAGCCTCGTTACAGCCCATACAGAGCTCCTCGTGCTTTTGTTGCTGGCACATGTCGCTTTGGTGTCTGCATCCATCACATCTGTATGTCTCTTGAGCGCAAAGGGCGTTCCTTTAGCATACACCCTCTTCCCTGGGCTCTCATCTGGGCCTCTGGCAGCGACAGGGTTCGTGCACGCGATGAAGACGGTGGGAAAAGACTGCTTTTAGTTGATACCTTCCCGTTAATTGCTCTAAGCATTCACCGCTGTCTTGCAGGGAAGACACGTGGCTTTGCCCTCCGTGCCTGCGTTGGGCTTCTTCAGGCTTCCCGAGCCCGGTGGCTGCCAGCTGTAGAAGCAGCAAAGCTACCCCAGTAAAAAACCAAAACGAGGACCAGTGTGCAACCTCACTGCCCTTCACTGTTGGCCAAAAAATTCTTTACACTGAGAGTGGTGGAGCACTGGCCCAGGTTGCCCAGAGAGGTGGTGGATGCCCCATCCCTGGAAACATCCCAGGCCAGGTTGGCCGGGGCTGTGAGCAACCTGATCTGGTTGGAGATGTCCCTGCTCCTTGCAAGGGGTTGGACTGGATGGGCTTTGAAGGTCCCTTCCCACCCAAACCACCCAGTGATTCCGTGATTCTAAGCTGGGAGCTGAGGTTCTTGCTGCCTGCCGTGCCCTAAGCTGGCCCATGAGGGACAGGGAGGAATTTATTCCAATCTCACTTGAATGAACCGGCCATCAGCAGAGTTCCTGGCCTTCTCACCGAGTTCACGTCCCAGAGGAAAGCAGACTCAATCAGTGTCATCTTGGTAACAAGACTCCACGGAAGCCTGCCGCCCAGACCAGGATGTGGAAACCGCTCAGCTCAGAAAACCAACCCGCAGTGAGCAGCTGCCACACCTATTTGCAACACTCAAGCTGCACTTCCATCCCGATGCCTGCCCTCAGAGCGGCAGCGGGACCCGCTCTCCTCTCCAGGACACAACCTGGAAGATGTGCTCCAGGAGCAGACCTCACGCGGAGCAGCTGGAGCAGGACCAGGAGAGGGCGAGTCCAAAGCGTCTCTCCTTAAATATGCAGAGCATGGACCTCAGCATCGACTCATTTTACAGATTTTTGTTGATCCATCCACAATATTTGACTTCTTTAAATAGCTTCTCACCCTTACCTTGTTTGTGCACCCGTGGGCAGGCAGCAGACCCTTGCTTAGCTCGTGTTTTTGTCGACATCCTTGTAATAGAGCTGGCAGTTCTCTCTGTGATTTCAAAGGGACGCGCGTTAGTTTTGCCAACAAAAAGCTAAGATAATTTGTTGTTGAGTGTTAATGAAGCAAAGCAGGAATTAATTGGACAATATCAAAGAGCTGTTACTAATATCTTGGTGCTCACATTTCTTCTCCCTGGAGATCAAAGCAAGGATAGATCATCTTCAACACATCTTCACAGCAAGAAGCAGCCCAGGACGTCGCGTACCTCCTGTATTTGTTTAGTCCAAGGGCTAGGAACAGCCGAGCAAGTGGCCACACGTGGACTGATCCACGCTGAGCGTCCCTGTGTGCAACGCTGGCCTTCGTCAGGTCTCAAGGAACCGTCCTAGATCTTCCCTCTTCTGGGGGCTGGCAGCCAAACCAAGATTGGTCCCGCAGCAGTGGCTGGGACATAGAAGGTCCCTACGGCTCTGGTGGTATCTAATAACTTCATCTGGTGTCCCCAGGTTTTTGGAAGCAAGCCACTGGCGTGTTATCTCACAGGCCTCTTGGCAGCTGTGTGTTCTACTGGAGAGTTTTGCGTGCCTGATTGTTTGCCCCTTGAAGAATCATAGAATCACAGAGTGGTTTGGGTTGGAAGGGATCTTCAAAGCCCATCCAGCCCAACCCCCCGGCCAGGAGCAGGGACATCTCCAACCAGATCAGGTTGCTCAGAGCCCCGGCCAGCCTGGCCTGGAATGTTTCCAGGGATGGGGCATCCACCGCCTCTCTGGGCAACCTGGGCCAGTGCTCCACCACCCTCAGTGTCGGGTTAAAGTACAAGGATGCTGGAAATTGGGGGTTCGGGTCCTTCTCCTCGTGCAGGCTTCTCCCAAAGCCTGCTGAGAAATGACTGCAGGCTGCAGAGCACCAGCTGTCCTGGCCACAGGCCTGTGAACCGGGGTGCGGCGGGTTCAAGCGAGCACGAGGATTCACAGCGGGAGTAAAACGCGCTGCTGTTTCAGAGCGGAAGAAGCAACGTGTGACCTGTCCCCCCAGGCACCCCGAGTCCGGGCGTCCCAGCAGGGCTTCTGGAGGCCAGAATTAATTCTTCAGCAATTGTGGCGTAACAACGATGTGCGTTGAAATCCATGCGACGAGAATAATCGATGGACATTGCCGCTGCTGCTGCAGGTTGTAACTGAGAGCAGGGTAAATAAAACACGCAAGGAACTCCGCTTGAATTCAGTGTTGCCCGCAGCAAGGCTGGGAGGAGGCGGAGCAGCGTGGCTGCCCAGGGCCAGGACATCCCGGAGCCGCACGAGAGGTAATGAAAGGGTTTGAGCAAGGTCACGCTTGAAGAGAATATATCCTTGTTTTATTTCCAGGCTGGAGCCTTTGAATCAGTTCTGCCTGCTGAGGAAACACACTGGCCCAGTGTCTGCCTGAACAAAGCCAGCGGCCGCGGCCATCTGTGCGCCCGAGTGACGGCGCGGCCGTACTGGGGGCTTCGGCTCCTGGCTGGTTGTTGCAGTCGGTGCCTCACAGGGAGCAACCGGAGCTCTCAGGGTTTGCTCTTCGCGGGGACATCCCAAGAGCTGCTCCCCAGACCCAACAAACACCCCTAGCCCAGCTCCTTGTTCCAGGGGAGGATGGTTGCACGTCCACGTGTACGATTTCACCTCGGTACGCGATGAATCACGGCAAGAAATACAAACGACCTGGGCTGAGCTGATAAGACTCCAACTCTGACGCTGCCGGGATTGGGGGTGATTTCTGCTCTGTGCTGGCAGCACCCGGAACGGCTTTGCTGTTTTGTTATCGAGGCTGTCAAAAAATGAATGGCTTTAACAAAATCCTCCCAGCTGGCAGGCAGCAGCCCGGCTTTGGGGCTTGGCACGGGGCAAAACCCGCTGCATCGCCACCCCCAGCGCGTCGGAGGGCTGTAGACAGCCCGTCTGCCTGCCAGAGGAGCCAGGAGTTTTTTTCCTGGCCGATTTCTCCGCTGCCTCCATCCTGGCCTGGTCCACAGGCCCTTCTGGAGTGGGGCTTCCCACTCCACCCAGCTGTGGGTGGCACGCGTGAGTCTGCTGTGTCGCTGCGCGGGGACAGGGGAAAATGGTCAAAGATGAGAGGAAGGAGAAGGCTTGCGGGAGGAAAATTCCCTTTGCGCGAAACACAGTCTGTGTCCCTGGGGATGCTGAGCACCCTCAGCACCCGCTGCTGTCGGGGGACACTGGGTGCCCTCAGCGCTGCGGAGGGGTTTGAGGGCTGGGTGCTCTGCTGCTCCGCTCAGATCGATACGGCCATGCCGACCTGGACCCTCGGGCATCCCACACCCACCGCGTCCCTCCCAGTTTGCACCGAAAAGGCTGCCCCTCACCCGTGCCCCATCCAGGCCTGGGAATCCTTGCGGAGCTGCACGTGGGTGCCACCGCCGTGGAGGTGAGACACCCCAATGTGTTCCCACCTCGGATGTCCTCCCTGCTCGGGTTCTGCCTGGGGTTTTCCCAGAGTTTCAGCGGCAAAGAGCCGCGTGCTTCCCCCAGGAGGGTCCAGCAGGATCTGGGATTAATGGTAGCGGGTGCAGTGGCATCTCTGCCTCTCCCAGAGACGCGGGGGGCCTCTCCGCAGGCCCTGGGATTAACTGCAATGTCAATACAAATTACCCCAGAGATAATCCGCTCTGCAGATGCCTGCTGGCCCCGGAGAGCTGGCCCGCCTTGCGCGTGCGGAGGATCATCTGCTTTGCCAGAGTCCAGCTGCCCTCCAGGAGCAGCCCGGCCCTGAGGCACGTTCCTGCGTGGAGCTCCTCTCCCAGGGGCTGCTGGATCATCTTCCTCCTGGATACCCCAGTTTCCCTGCAACGAAGGAGGAGAACCAAGGCCCCCAGTACTCCATGGTACCGATCGCTGCCTTCCCGTCCATTGCTTGCCCCCTTGTCTGCGCCAGGGGAGCAGGATCCGTTCCTGAGAGTTGGTTTCTACCCTGCAGCTTGCACCCAAGGGCTTTGCTCACAAACCTGGCTCTCTACGTGCATGCATCGTGCTGACAAGTGTAGGCTCTTCCGTCTGTTACTTTATTTGCAGCTTTATGTCAGGCTGAGAGCACATCCTTCTCATGGGAAGCCAGCAAAACCTGAGCTGGACCCATGTCAAAACACGCAGCAGCGGAACGATGCGGTGTTTGGAGAGGGGTAATTCAGACCCGCGCTCTGTTCCTGTCTCCTGCCTTCGCTCAGAGTTGGTTATTAGGAACTAAGATCAGAGAATCACGGGATGGTTTGGGTTGGAAGGGACCTTCAAAGCCCATCCAGTCCAACCCCCCTGCAAGGAGCAGGGACATCTCCAACCGGATCGGGTCGCTCAGAGCCCCGGCCAACCTGGCCTGGAATGTTTCCAGGGATGGGGCACCCACCACCTCTCTGGGCAACCTGGGCCAGTGTTCCACCACCCTCAGCATAAAAAAATTTCGTCCTTATATCCAGTCTGAATCTCCCTCCCTCTATTTTAAAACCATCACCCCTCATCCTGTCACACCAGGCCCTGCTGAAGAGTCTCTCCCCACCTTCCCTGCAGCCCCCTTTGGGCACTGGCAGCTGCTCTCAGGTCTCCCCGGAGCCTCCTCTTCTCCAGGCTGAACAGCCCCAGCTCTCTCAGCCTGGCCTCACAGCAGAGCTGCTCCAGCCCTCTCAGCATCTGCGTGGCCTCCTCTGGACCCTCTCCAACAGCTCCACGTCCTTCTGATGTTGGGGGCTCCAGAGCTGGACGCAGCGCTGCAGGGGGGTCTCACCAGAGTGGAACAGAGGGGCAGAATCCCCTCCCTCGCCCTGCTGCCCACGCTGCTGGGGGTGCAGCCCAGGGTGCCGTTGGTTTCTGGGCTGTGAGCGCACGTGGCCGGCTCATGTTGAGCTTCTCATCCACCAGCACCCCCAAGTCCTTCTTCTCAGGGCTTCTGTCCATCCTTTCAGATTAAGATCCATAAGATGGTCCAGCTTTGCTCACCCAGCAGACACAGAGCTTCAGTTGCCTGTATCTACTCAGCATCCCTGCCAGAGCCGTGCCGAGGTGGGCCTGGGAGTGAGCGCTGGTCCTCAGCTTTCAAGGCTGTTTGCTGCCTGATTGCTCTCCAAAGATGCAGAGGACTTCAACAGGCGGAGAGCAAGCAGGCTATGACGACAGCGACACTCTTCACCGACCTTTTGGGCATGGGATGAGGTTGCCTTGGGGTGTCACCCACCATCTGCCAGTGTTTCCAGTGCAATTTCAGGAGAGAAGAAGAGAGGAGGAGTTCTGAGAAGGTTCAAGTCTGATAGCAGTAGGTGCAGCGGCATAAGGTGTTTTTGGCCGGAGGTCTTCTTACGTGCACACGGGTAGTAAGTGCCTCGCCCTGCGTGGTGTCACGTCACATTGTGTGCGTTAGGAGTGGGCGGGCAGAGCCCTAGAAGCTGCTCTCTGTGAGCGGTGATCAGATGGAGCTGTTTCTGAGCAGGTTTCAGGCTCCTTTCCTTCTGTTCCTCAGAGCAGCGGTGAATCCAAAAGTCAGGTTCTCGTGACTGGAGCCGAAAGCCAATTAGCAGCCGTTTAGCTTCATCAACTTCCTGGCTGAACACAAGTTTTAATTAAACATCTGATTTTAATTAGTCAGGCATCACGTACAGTAAGCTTGCCTCAAGGTTGAAAGGCTGTAGGTCCTATGCTTCAGTTAAAAGAAAGGAGCACATGCCTTTGACTCCAGCATCTGTGACAGCTGCTCATCCTTTGGAGGGTACAAGCAGGACAGCTGGGAGCAGCATCCTTTCTCGCCATGGCTTATTCCTCCTCTCTTTTACCTCCCTATGGATGGTCCAGCGCAGGAACTGGCTGCGAGGTGACTTGGTTGGAAGGGGAGAAGAAACAGGAGCTGGTTGCAACACTTGGGATGTCAGAGCAGGTACTGGGCCGTCACTGTAATGCCAAGAGCTCTTCTGGGATGAGTTTTCTGTCTTGGGCTGACAGGGAGCACCTACCCCATCTGTGGCTGGTAAGGAGGTGCAGTCATCTGAAATCTTAGGTGCCTCCAGTCCAACCCCCCTGCAAGGAGCAGGGACATCTCCAACCAGGTCACGTTGCTCAGAGCCCCGGCCAACCTGGCCTGGAATGTTTCCAGGGATGGGGCACCCACCACCTCTCTGGGCAACCTGAGCTGGTGTTCCTCCACCCTCAGCGTAAAAAAATGTCTTCCTTCTGTCCAGTCTGAATCTCCCTCCTTCTATTTTAAACCCATGACCCCTTGCCCTGTCACACCAGGCCCTGCTGAAGAGTCTCTCCCCACCTTCCCTGCAGCCCCCTTTGGGCACTGGGAGCCGCTCTCAGCTCTCCCCGGAGCCTCCTCTTCTCCAGGCTGAGCAGCCCCAGCTCTCTCAGCCTGGCCTCACAGCAGAGCTGCTCCAGCCCTCTCAGCATCTGCGTGGCCTCCTCTGGACCCTCTCCAGCAGCTCCACGTCCTTCTGATGTTGGGGGACTCATCTCTCCTCAGGACTCCAGGTACTTTCTCCAGTGTCAGAGCCTGCAAGCCAGTTGGGATTTGAAACAAGAGCAACTGTTCTTGCCCTTGTTGGTGGCCAACGCTAGCTAACTTCAGACTTTTCTCAGTATGCCAGATGGAGCTGTCACACAGAGCCGGCTCTGCAAATCCAGCATCTGACGCCGAGCAGGACCCGGCGCCTCCTAAAATAACAGGCTCAGCTGGCTCAAGGTAAACCTGGAGGAGCTCCATCACTGGCAACTGGGTTATATGGGAGGAGAACCAGATCAGCTCCATCTGAGAGGTGATGCGGAGTTGAAAATGGTGCTTTTCTCCCTTTCTTGGAGCCTTCTGCACTGCCTGCGCTCATCCGTGCTCAGGGACAAGGGAGAATCAGAGAGTGACAGAAATCCCTTTGTCAGCCAGCCTGGGAAGGAGGGTTACAGAGCTATTAGCGAGCACAAAGAGCGGACGGATGCTCTCCTAAGTGCTCTGGGGACAGAGATTTAAATGCTTAGCTCCCATTAATGCTAATGGGAATTACAGAGGTCTCTTCTTACTCCCTCGGAACAAGAGCGTTGAAAAAGAGGCCAGCTTTCCGCAAAGAACAAATTCCCTCGATTTTCAGATGCTGCTAAATGGGATTTTTCTTCGTTTCACACTCATTAATTCCCCTGCCTGCACTAGCTCGGAGTGGGGCTCCGCTCCGGTCCAGCGCATGCGAGCTGGCTGGCCCACCGCGTGCTGGAGGACGCTGGGTCTCCGTCTGTCATCCCCACAGTGGGGTTCCTGGCCCCGAGAACCACCAAAGATTTTATTTCCACGTGGAGATGCAATGTTCCAGCTTTTCTCGGGGAGAGGAAATCCCTTCCAGCATTCATCAGAAACTTCAACGGCATCTTGTTTCCTGCGACCTGGTACAGCGCCCGCAGGAGACACGGCTTGAGGTCCTTCTGACCCCGCGTGGAGGACCCCTCCTGAGTCTCCGTCTCCACGTAGATCACACACTTGTGGGAAACCAGTGACTCTGCCTCCTGCGTCCGGTGATTAAATCCTTCTCCGAAGCGACACGCTGCGTCAAAGCTTGGGCTTGCTCTAGGGGTCACGGAAGGTACCTGTAGAATTTACGGACCCGATCACTCGTTTAATTTCTCTCCTGAGTTATTAACGTAACAACAGAAAGCAGAAGGACTTTGTTTTTCTGCGCCGTGCAGTTATGAGTCACGTTGTCACCGCGCCTGCAGCGCTGCCCTTAATGAATACGCTCAGGCGTGCCCGCCAGCCCCCGTGCACATTCCCATACGCGCTCCCGTGTCGCATGGCATTAATTAACCTTCTTTAACGGGCTCACCGTGATGGCTTGCAGCTCTGAATCCCCGGCGGGGTGACTCTTGCCATGAGCAGCAGGAATGCGGCGGAAGAGCCGGGCAGATGCTTGTTTCAAAGGTGGACGTGCCCAGGAACGTGTCTCTGCTCCAGGAGAGCCTCGCCGTGATGGGAACCCCTCCTGGAGATCGGCATGAAGCTTACGCCGATGAAAAACCAAACCTTAGGGCTCCCGTGTCCCTGTGGCCACCCATCGTAGGAACTGGGGTCACCAGCTTTGCGCGGGTGATGCTAGCTCTTACTGCCCATCACCGTCAGCTGGGCAGGCCGGCGTCAGCACCCCAGTCTCCATGCTGGGGATGAGGGACGTTCGCTGTGCACCTCACCGACCTTAACGATGATGGAAAAAATAGAGTTTCCTGACTAGCTCATGCCCCTCGCCTGCAGGCACTGGTGGCACTGAGAACATCTCAAGCAGAGGAAAGGGGTGCGGTGGGGCTGAGGAGGAGGACGGAGTGTAAAACCACGTGGAGGGAGGGTCTGAAGGGGATGGACCATCTTTTTGTGGATTTTTTTGTGGCTGCGCCATGGAACCGTTGTGCTGTGAGACTGGTGGTGTCCAGGGTGGAGGAGCTGCACGTGGACGGCGCACACTGGTGTCGCAGAGCTCTTATTAAATTTTAGGAGCACATTTAAAACGCTTTCCCGTTAGGAAACCCACAAAGAGTTCTGTTGATATAAAAATCCCCTTTCTGAGGTGTATGTTGATAGAAGAAAAAGCCTTCTGAAGACCTTACTAAAGGAAACAAACCCATCGTGCTGCAATTTTAATGAGGAGCTTGTAAACATAACGAACTCCCGCTGATTTTCTCTATTAATTGCCTGCGTTATCGAAGACCAGGGCCCTGCGGCGCTTGGCTTAAGACGTCTTCCTAAATCTGGGAGAGCTGGAGCCGCACGTGGGTGATGGAGACTCTTGCAGGGGCGTAGCAGGGAAGGACGAAGCAGGGCTGGGTTGTCCCTGCGGTGCGTGAGGCTGCCGGTGCCGTGAGGAGCAGCTCGGGCTCCGACCTCGGCTGGGGAAGGGGAGGGAGGAGAGATGGGGAGACCCGCTGCGCTGACTTACCCATCCCATTTTTATTAGAGACGTGTTCGCTGATTAGCTCCACATCCTAACGACTCGGGCACGATAAATTGCAAAGGAAATGCAGAAATCGCTGGGGTTGTATTAACAGCTCCCGGGGAAGCCGCAGAAAGGTCGTTTTCTAGGCCATTAAGTGGTCGCCATTCGTTCGCTGCCTCGTCTCTTTGATGGCAATCCTTTTTCACTCTATTTCAGCCCAGCGCCGTCTCAGCAGGCACTGCGCTCCCGTGACATCGTGTCCCTTCTGCACCGTGACCCCGCTGCTCCCCTCTCCCGTCTCACCTCCTCCCTCTCCCCGCAGCGGCGTCCGGGGGAGCGCGGCACGGCGGGGCGGGTGCCAGCCCGGTGCCGACGTCCTGATCGCAGGAGGGACGGTGGCATGAAGTTTTTGGAGATTTGGGGACATCAGCCATCTTCTGGGTCCCCTTCTGTGTCTGCCGCAAAGAAAGATCCTACCTCAAAGCCTGCGGGGTGTCTGCAGGCATTTTGCAGCCCACCAAAGAGGCAAAATCTTTCCGAATAACTGAACTCCCAGCAAAAGGGGAAGATTCTGGAGTTAATGTTTGGAAGGTGCCATGAAAATGCCAAAGCAGAAGACAGGATCGTTGTTATGACCGTGTTGTGGAGCTCTGCTCAGCACAGAGCAGGCTGTGGGTGCGCGTTCCCACCCCCAACGCCGGAGGAGGAAGGGGGAGTTGGTATTTTGTGTGATCAGCTCCTCCAGCACCAGGAGGAGACCAGGGCATGGAAATGACCTCTCTCTTTCTTTCCCCCTGCAGAGCCAGCTTTCCCAGGCCCTGAACGGGTTGTCAGACAGAGCCAAGGAAGCAAAAGAATTCTTGGTCCAACTCCGCAACATGGTGCAGCAAATCCAGGTACGGTGTCTCCTGGCTGAGGAGCGGCCCCTTCCCACCAGGATGAGCTGTCCTCTCTGATTCTCTGTCCCAGCTCCCCAGGGAGATGCTCTCCCAAAGGGAGACTTTTCATATTACCCCCCTGCAGCCCTCCCAAAAACTGCTCCTCCCAAAGTTGCCATGGAGAGAGCAGCAGAGACCCCAGCCCTTCCTGTCTTTGCCGCAGGTGGATCCAAGGATGTGGCAGGAGGGACCAAACCTGTTCCTCACTTGCCACCACCACTTTTGCCGTGAGCCAAAGGCGTAAGCACCCCATGTGCTAACGGTACGGGTTTGTGTGTTGCGGTGGTGCAGCTGCACATATGAAAACGGCCCGTGTGGTATCTAAAAAAAAAAAAATCAGATTTCCCAACGGAAATGGAGATGCACCCCGGACTGTGATGCTCTGCTCTGACCCGCAGGAGAACAGCGTGGAGTTCGAGGCCTGCCTGGTGGCCCAGTGTGACGCCCTCATCGACGCCCTCAACAGAAGGAAAGCCCAGCTGCTGGCCCGGGTCAACAAGGAGCACGAGCACAAGCTGAAGGTGAGCCCCTGCCCGCCGGCTCGGGCGGTCGGGGAGCTTCCCGCTGGGTTGGCAGTGGACGGGGACGGTGACTGTGATGCTGTTGCTGGGGTGAAACGCCGCGGGGAGGTCGCTGCAAAGCCGCTCTTCTTGCTTTTCACGTTAGCTACATTCCGTTTTGCTGCAGAAGCCCAGCCCGCTCCCAGCGTTACAGGCCCTGAGCAAAGTGCTGCTTCCTCCAGGTCGTCGTTCCCACTGAATTACTGGGCCAGTTACTCATCACTGGGTCAGCAAAACCGTGTGTTCGGCATCCACAGGCTGGAAAATGACCTTGTTCATGTCTCCTGTTGCTTCTGGGCATGATCCTGAAGGATGCTGAGTGCCTGTAACTTCTGCTGGCTTCAGCTGAAGTCCTGGGGCACTTGGTGTCGTGAGATGCCAGTTTTGTCGTCAGGCAGGAGCAGGAATTGCTCCATTTTCATTTCTGGGCTTGGTGAGCACCTCATGGCTTCAGGTTTCACCGAGAGGTGAATTGTTGGCCTTGGGGGAGCTGAGATGCAGCTCTCAACGTGAGCGTTGAGGTCAGCTGTGAAACCGGGCTGGCATCGTTCCTTCCCTCGCTTCGCTGTGTCCTTTCAGGTGGTTCGGGGCTGAGGAGGGAAGCAAAGGGCGAAATCTCACCTGGGAGCGGTGGGGCAGGTGTAACAGCGCCCAGTATCTGTTGGATGAGGTAGCTGCACCCTGGCCATCACTGGTGTGGGCCAGCTGAGGCATTCCACACCAACATCGCTTTGTGCTTCCAGTTGTCCTCTTCCAAGGGCATTTCAGTGTTCTGGCTAGAAACACGCGTGTCTCTTCTCTGCCTCTACTTGCATCCCCCCTGGTCTTGCTTTGGGCCACCCAGGAGGCTCCCAGAGGGATTCCCGGACCTGCCTAAAATGAGGGAGGAGGCCACCAGTCTTCGTTCTGCCTGCCAACGATGGACACCGCAACACAAGGGCTTGTGAGCGTTTCCATCAGGAGATGGACAATAGCAGCTTTGTGGGACTGAGCCCAGCACCAGCGCTCGCTGTCCGACCATAAAGCGCGACCCCAGACAGGCAGGCCACGCCGCCGGCCTGTCTTCTAGGCGCGGAGAGGACTCCCGCTGCCTGGTGGGCTTTCTTGCCCTCTTCCCCTTCAGGCCATGGTTAATTAAACTTCCACAAAGCCGGGCAGCACAAAGGGATTTCCCTGCTCAGCGCAACCTTTTGCTTTTTGGCCGGAGGAAGGGAGCTGCGTGCCCTTACATCCCACCCCCGTCTACCCTCGTTACCAGCTGGGCTTTGTCATTAGGCAAAGAAAAGGCCCATAAAAAAAAGAAATAGCTCCTGAGTTTCAGACTAGACTCTTAAAATCAGCCCTTGAGCTTCCCTCCCTGAAGGACCAAGCTCTTGCTGCTTTCACAACCTGCAGATGGGTCAAGGGGTGCAAGGGAGTCTCAGTCGTGTTGGGCACCTCCCTGCTGTCCTCACTGTGCACGCGCAGGGTCCCCCGGCCACACCAGGCCACCGAGGCGGGCGTTTGCCACCAACCCTGCGACCCAGTCCTGTGTGCCCGCTTCTCCCGCAGTGCCACCGTCCCCGTCGTGCTCTGTCACCCAGAGGAAGGGGCTGCTCAGGTCATCACCGCGTAGGGCAATGTCCCTTTTGCCCCTTCCAAGGAGCCCCCCAGACAAAAGCAGCACCTGCAGCTCCAGCTGGGCACGGGCTGGGCTGGTCTCTCTCGAAGGGTCAGGGGAACGCGATGAGATGTGAAAGCAGCATTGTGCCTGGAGCAGCTGCCTCCTGACGGGACGTGCCCCCCACAGCCCGAGGCTGGGGCTGGCTCAGGGGTAACAAAGCCTCCAGCTCTCGCTACGAGGCTCTGGTTGATGTTCACAGCAGGACAGGACAATGCTGACTTGTGCTGATAGCTTCACCCCTTCCCGTAGGAGACCAGTCCAGAGCATCCTAGCCTGGCCTACGTGTCCACTTGTCACTGCCCTGTCCCCAGAGCTGAGGAGGAGATGAGCAGTGAGACTTAGCTGTGCCACCCAGGAGCCCTTTCAGATCCAAACTGGTTGCTGCAGCAGCCGACGTGGAGCCGCAGCACCCTGGCTGCAGCCGATCTGTCCGTGGGCTGTCCCTCCTGCCTGCTGGGAGGTCGGCCATCCCGGCACGCTTCGGCAGCGTGTGAGCGAGGAGGAGAGGCACGGAGGGACAGAGCCAGCTGGTGCGCTGCCACAGGCGCCTGTCACCGGGGAGCCCAAGTTCCCATTCCCGTGCAGCGTCCGGATTTGGTGGTGACTTGGCTTCAGGGCTGACCAGCTCTGGCTTGACACGTATTTCCTGGAGGGAGGCACAAATCCAGGTTTGCCTGTGGGCCAACACTAATTGCTCTGGAGGGGGAGAGATACGGAAGGAGGTGAACTTGGAAAGGATGTTCCTCTTTCCTCAGCCTCCACCTACGCTTGGGTTCAGATGAAGAACCCAGGCTTTCAAAAGCCTTCTTCTGGCCTTCAGGTCGTGGGGCGCCTCTGCTCTGTGATTTCACCATGGTGCTTTGGCCGCAGAGCCTCTGCAGGCAAACAGCGTTCGGCACATTTCTCAAGGGAGCTAATTGTGTAGGAAATGCTCGTCAAGGGCTCCTGTCTGTAGCACTGGCTCTCCAAAGATGAAATGCTGGTCCATGACCCTTCTTTAGGGGGTACAGCCAGGATTTTCCAGGAAGCCCAAGGGATCTTGGTGTCCCCCATTGGATTAGGTTGCTGGTTTTCAGGACTGGCGTGAAAGGAGGAGAAGCAGGACAGAAGCCCAGGTTGGTTTCCTGTACAGAAACACCAGACAGGATGCACAGGTCAGGGTGCATTGTTTCCCAAAGGTGCAGATACCGGATCGCTGCTTTCTCTTACAAATCCCTCCACACTCTGCACTGTTTTCCCCCTGCCGTGGTGTCTGACCACCTTGAGGTGGGCATCGGCACCAGGAGCTGGGTGCTGAGGACAAGGAGCTCTGCAGAGCTGTGATCAGGCTGCAGGGATGCCTCTGGTTTTCTGATGTCCCTCAAGCTTTCCGCTTGTTCTGCTGAAGATCTGGATCAAGTCTGTTCCTCTGCAGCCTCTGTCCCTGTGCCGTGTTCTCCAGTGGCTCTGCCCTGAAGGCCAGGTCTCCATGTCACACCTTCCCACACTTGTTGGTGCCATACGGAAGCCTTTGATCTCCACAGGCTGTGCAAGCCTCCAGGACGTGCCGCCACCAGCATGATATGGCGTTAACGCAGCAGCTCTGTTTTTCCCAGCTCCAGCCTAAGCCTCTGCTTCCAACAGCAAGAGGCAGATCACCATGGAAACATCCACCTGGAAACGCTCTGCTCAGAGGACGCGTGGCTGTGGGATGCAGCACGATGAATCCGTCGGGATCTGTCCCCGGGATTTTTTGGGGCGCTGCTCCCCCTGACACCACCCTCTGTCCCCAGGGCCGTGCAGGTGACCGTAGCCCAGCCACGGAGGAGGCTCCGTGTCCTTCACGTCACATCCCCGCCCGGGCTCGTCCCAGGCGCTGAGGAGCTGAGGTTCAAGTGAGGTTGAGTGCCTTGAAAACCGATTATCTCGCCGAGTACTAAAAAGAGGAGGAAGGTGAAGAAGACATTTAAGTAGAGATGAGTGCAGACGTTATTGCCTTCTAGGAGCAGTATTAACATGTAAATTATAGTTAATGTCATCTAACAGGGAAGAAAAGCTCTTGAAATACATTTCCTATTTTAAGGTGGTAGCGAACTGCTGTGAGTGCGCAGCGAATGTCCTTTTTATAGGCTGTAATTAGCAGCTGGGGGCTGGCTGTTGCCTCCTTCGGCACCTAATGGAAAAAAAAAGGCATGGAGCTGCCCAAATCCCCTCACCAGATGAGCCGTTAGCCCTTTCCCAGAAGACGGCAGCGTTCAGTGAGGTGTGTTACCCGCACAGTTTCAGGAGAGGTTTGTAAAATGTCTGCCTCCGTGCGGAATTCCTGGCAGCCTGGTTTTCCTGGCAGTCTGGTGAATGCCGCAAGCCCTTCGAGCCCTCCCGCGGCTGCCCCTCAGCTCAGAGCAGCCTCATGTGGTGACCTGGGTCCGAGGCTTGAGGAACTTCCAGATTTCCCCCTCAGCTCTCTCCGTCGAAATACTCTTCATTACTGGGAGCTGAGGAACCCCGGGGAGGGGAAATCCCTGACGCGTGAGGAGAAGCACAGGATGCTTAAGGCCGTGTGGAAAACTCGTGGGCTTCGCTGGCCCCACTGGGTTTAGACCGTGCCTTCAAAGGTCTGGGAGATGTTTCTGTCTTATTTTTGAAACTTTTCATTTCCCTGATCAAAGCGATTCAGAGTCCCACTGTCTGCATTCCATTTCCCTCGTGTGGAGCGCGGAAGCCATAAAGGCACAAAGCCCCGCTAGATCCCAACCAAAGATCTCTCTTCTTGCCTTGAAAACTGTTTGTTGGTGGTGAAGGGAACACGGATTTCCGCTGTTGGCTGCAATTAAACTGCTGTTTCGTGCTCCGGTTCTCCAGGTGAATAGGAGCTCAGTACCCAAAGGGGATGGCAGAGCGACAGAGCAGGATCGCTGGGGCCAAAGGTGTGGGCTGGGACAGAGCCATGGCCGCTGCTTTGGGTGCAGTTTCTGAGCACCTGGGCTTCCTCCAGTTGGGTTTTGAATGTCTCCATGGCTGGAGACTCCACAGCCTCTCCGTTCTGGTCTTTGATCACCTTTACAGAAAAAAAAAAACAAAACCTTTTACTTATGTTTAAATGGAATTTCTTGTCCCTCAGTTTGCACCCACATGCGTAAAGATTCACGTAGCCTCAGCGGCAGCCTGCAACAAGCACTTCCACTCCCAACCAGCCCTTTATCCGCAGGGATAATCTGCCAGGAAGCTCGGTAATTAATCAGCCTGGAGCCTGGCGCTGGCCTCACCTCACCCTGCTGCCGGGGAGCGGGGCAGGGCAGAGCGACAAAGCTGGGGCTGGCGTCTCCGTGCCCCGGTTCCCTCCTCCCAGACAGTGCCAGGAAGCCCCGCTGGTCTTGCGCTGCCACCGGAGTGGTGGTGACGGGTCCCCTTGCCCCACCAGTAACCCAGTCTCTTGGCCAAGGGGGTGCTGGGGGTGCCAGCTGCGTGTCCAGGGCTGTGCTGGGACGCTGTGCCTGTCTTCACCGAGGAAACGCTGGTTTTTGGAGGCTGGTGTCTGGCTGGCCATGGCAGATGGCAATGCTGCTGGTAATACTTTGAAAGCATCTACTCCGGCAGGGAGAGGCTCACAAATTCATTATCCTGGGCAAACCAGACAGAGATTTAAGCTGCAAAGGAGATAAGAAGATTGTTTTACCAATTCCATCTTTGCTGTCTTCGTGGCGACGTGTGGATTTACCCGGAGAGGGGTCTCACATGAAAGAGGAGGTTGCTGTTCTGGGCTTTTGAGGTGGAATCCCCACTTGCCCATCTGCAGCCCAGCAGGCAGGGAATCCAAAACCTCGCTCCAGCTCAGTCAGCGCGGTCAGGAAATGCTCCAACAGCACGGTTGGAGTCTGCAGGCTGGGCTCATCTCACAAACAGTGATAACATCACGATCTGTAGCTGACAGACCCAGCATCCGCACGGCCGACAACCCTTGCGAGAGCAGAAACCCCCCCCCAGCACCCTCTATCTGGGCAGAGGAGATCAAATTCATGCAAGGGGCTGCAGGTTGCTGCAAGGCTTTGCACCCCTCTGTGCCTCTGGATCCTGCCCCGGAGGACTGACCATCCCCGTGGAGAAAGGAAGTCCAGGGGCTTGCCCACGCTTTTGGCAGAGGTCAGTGGAGGAGTCCAGATCTCCAGGATCAGCTGTTGCCTCCGCTTCATCCCAGCAGAGCCATTCCAGTGCACTCCAGTGTTAGAAACTGGCATTGAATGAGCTCATCCTTCTAACGACAGCATTTGAGGTCAAAACCAGCGTGTGCCCATCACGCCGCTCGTTAGCCCTGGTCTCAGAGCGATCCAGCATCTCTGCAAGCTTCCGTACACACGTCATGGTCCAGAGGAGCAATCTGGGAGCTCCCCTTGCTGCCTTGTGTGCCCTGCACACGGGGTGCACTGGCTGCTCCCCCCTCCCCAGTCCCAGGGATTGCTCCAGTCTCCCTCTGGAAACGTGGGGCTGGGATTGCTGAAAGCTGCTCCTTAAAAATCAGAATTGTGCTTTGTGGCATTTCACAGAGGCAGATACGTTGTCCCGAGCTGCAAGACCGGCAATTCTTTTCTTCCTGTTAGGTGATTAAGTAGAGGTGATTAAATTATAATTAAACAACACATGATATGATTGATTGCCCTGCAGGAGTCCTCGCCCCCGTTGAAAGCTGGGTTCATTCACCGCAGGAGGCTGACACGTGCTTCCTTTCGCCTCCCCGTCCCTCGGAGCAGCAGGGATGCTCGCAAGAAGAGATGCCCCTCTGCCCGGGGTGGTGGTTCCAGCGCTGCCGTGCCTGTGGAGCGGTGGGCACGCAGGCGCCGGGATTCACCGACGGCGGTGCTGAGGACACTACTGTGCTTTCGGAAACGTCATCGCCGCTTATTGCGGCTTTTTCCATCGCAGTGCAGCTGCAGATGCTGATGCGAAGCTCGTCTTTGCTGTCTGTAACATCCTGAGTGGCTGCGGTCTCTGGAGCTGCATCGCTTTGTTAGTGGGGAACTTCACACAGCTTTAAAACTCCTCCAGAAGAAAAAAAAAAAAAAGAATTATCTGCCGTGGGCATGTTCCTCTAAAGCATAAAATCTCTCTTCCTGAGCTGCTCTGCCAATCTCCCACGACAGATGTCTCGCCGACGCCGGGCGCAGACCTGCGCTGTCTCCTTCTGCGGGGATTCAGCGTGAGGGACCAGCCAACCTTCAAATCCACCCTCGCGGCGTCGGAGCCTGAACCCCGTCCTCCCTGCTGTGTTTTGGGGAAGCTGTGATTTAGCACGCGGAGCTTGGCGTGCCGTAAGGAGCCCTGCCGCAAGGCGTGCAGGATTTATCTCCCCTCTCCCTCTGAGCTCATCCCCAGGCTTCTGCTGGAACCGGCGGAGAAAATGAAGCAATTCTGCAGCGTGGCCCATCTCAGATGAGCACCTCCAACAGATCATCAGTCAGAGCTGAAGCTGGGGGAGGTGGTGCGTTCATTCCTCTTGGAAATACCAAAATACCAGGCTCACTCCTCACCCGGGGCGGTTGGGTGCAGCTGCCCCGGAGCCGACCCCGCAGACCGGCTCCGCGCCGAGGATGCATAGGGCGGCCCCACGGAGGCTGTGTGTCTATGGAGGCAGGCATCGCTTTGCCTGGAGTTCGTAAGCTGTCATTTGGAAGCTGTCTTAATTAAGGACAGAGCATGGAGCTGCCCTACTGCTTTGAATGATGATGTGGGTTAAAAATTTTGAGCTAAACGAGGCTTGGCATTGTTTGCCAGGTTTCCAAGGATCTGGAATTTAGTGTATGAGTCTTGGCCAATTCTGCCTTTTTCTCTTCCCTTGAGTCCTTGTCTCCCTTCACATCACCCTGACCCTGTCCCTGTGCCCATGCAGCACCAAAGCCCGTTTGCTCCCCGTCTCCCAAAACCTGACATCTCCGAGTGACGCTGCTCTCCCTGTCCCGTTGCAGGTGGTGCGAGACCAGATCTCTCACTGCACGGTCAAGCTGCGCCAGACCACGGGCCTGATGGAGTACTGCCTGGAGGTCATCAAGGAGAACGACCCCAGCGGCTTCCTGCAGGTTGGTGTGGAGCTGCTCACGTCGGGGCTGCCAGGGGAGCGGGAAAGGCATTGCACAGCCGAGGGCTCAGGGGTGACATAGCAGAGTTGAGGGAGATCCAGACTGGATATAAGGAAGAAATTTTTTACACTGAGGGTGGTGGAGCACCTCCCAGGTTGCTCAGAGAGGCGGTGGATGCCCCATCCCTGGAAACATTCCAGGCCAGTTTGGCTGGGGCTCTGAGCAACCTGATCTGGTTGGAGATGTCCCTGCTTCTTGCAGGGGGGTTGGGCTGGATGGGCTTTAAAGGTCCCTTCCCACCCAAACCATCCTGTGATTCTATGAGTTACACCAAGAGTGATGTCCCCAGCTTTTCCAGCCATAAAATCAAGGACCAACCTCTCATCGCCTCCAGATTCACAGCAGCAGAACCAGGCCAGGGACATTTCTTACTCTGACCGGAGAGTTGCACTAGATGATGGTGTATCTCTGGAGCAATGACCATAACATGCTGTCTCATGGTTCTCCAGCGAGAGACCGGCATACAGCACCTGAAGACTGCATCCCACCACTCATTCCCGGGCTGGTCCCTATGGTACTAGACCTTGCCTTTAAAATATTCTCCAGAGCTCCTGGAGTCCCTCTGCCAGTCTGAGCCCGCAGCCAAGTGCGATGGTGGAAACCACGTGTGATGTCCTAGCCTTTCGCAGGCAGGGGGAGAAGTGGCAGCCTGGGAGGTGCAGGGAAGGAGGAGAGCAGGGTAGGGACACGGCCCCGGTGGCCGTCGGTAGCTGAGGCTGATCCTTGCCGCCAGATCTCCGACGCTCTCATCAGGAGAGTGCACTTAACTGAGGACCAGTGGGGAAAGGGGACGCTCACCCCCCGGATGACCACGGACTTCGACCTGAACCTTGACAACGCCCCTCTGCTGCAGTCCATCCATCAGCTCGACTTCGTGCAGATGAAAGGTAAGAATATTTCCAGTGCCTTTCAAAAACCCATCTCTGCTCACGCTGAGTGCTTCCATCCAACTCATCACAGGGAAGGGGCAGGAGAGGAGAGTTTTTCATCTTTTCCCAGCCAAACTGAGCACCCCAGACCCTCAGGAGAGCCAGGCTGGTCCCTGCTCAGCTGGTGGTTGGGACCGGGATCCTGGGAGCAGCACGAGGCACTTCCCAAACCTCTGTTCACGCGCGCTCGCTTGTTGAGCGCTGAGCAGCATCTGGCATGGGCCAGCTACTGAGCTACCTGCTGCGGACAGCCACCTTGTCCCTCCAAACACAAAGGCACCAAGAGCTCAGGGTCTTTCCTCTCTCCTCCCTGTCATTTTAGACCTTCGTTTGAGTTTTAATTTCCTCCTTGTTCTCCGTTCCCTCTGTGCTCACTCTGCCGTACCACGGAGAGCCACTGCCTTCGCATCGCTTTGCAGGAAGCAGGAGCTGCTGCAACCCGTGAGCAATTAGTGAGTTGGCAAGCCCTGGGAAGCTGACAGAAGATGCACGTGGGCTGTGAGGCAGGGAAGCTCAGGAGGACGTTGAACGTAGGCCTGTACCTTCAGCTGGCGCAAATGAGCTGCCTGGAGGAAAGGCCACCGGCTGCGGCTCTGGCACGGCTCTTCCTTGCCACCGTGGCTGGATTTCCTGACTCGGGAGCCGTTTGCATGCCCCAGTATTGCTCAGCGGTCCGACACGGGAAGGCTGTTGACCGCACGCTTCCTCTGTAACGATAACGAGCGGCTTCAACTAATGGCCTTGCTGGTATTTGACCGCAGTGAGAGCGGTGCGTTGGGCATGGCTACTGGGAGTGCCCGTCGCTGCTCGGCATTAGCCAGGCCGTTAATTTGAAGTGTCAGTGACATTTTTTGATAGCGAGAGGAGCCAAACCCAGTGAGGGCTGTGTTCCTGCCCTCCCTTCTTTCAATATAGCCCAGAGCGTTCTTTTTAATTAATAAGAGCAAATCAGCTGCTAGTTTAGCTGCCCCCCCTCCTCTGTGGAGAAAGGCAGAGCTGACAAGGGCTGTCCTCTTGTCTCGCCCTCGCTGCGGAAATAATTTGACGTTTTGTAGGCTTTGCAGAAGGTTGGGTGTGGATCCCAAATACGAGTGGCAGCACCGGGGGGAGGCTGGGCAACACCAGAGGTTTCGATAAAGAGTGGAGGTGAGCAATAGGTACAGGATGTCCCGCATCCGTTGCCGGCACGTGCTGGGCACGAGCAGCGTCCCTTCTGCTGAATTAGCTGTACGTGAGGGTTTCTACACTCGCTGTCTCCAGGCCCTCAGCCTGGTGCTTCCTGCTGAGGATCCCACCCAGGAGACGAGGAGTGAGGTGGTGAATGGTGAACATTTGCCAGAGAGCCCATCTTCTCTTTCCCAGGCATCCGTGGCTCCTCCACATCTCGTGTGGATTCTGCGTGTCTTTTCTTCACTAGCTCTTGTCAGAATTTGAGCAGTGAGGATGAGGATGGAGGAAAAGCAGCTCTGTTGAGAGGAGGTTTGGGAGGGCTCTCCCTGACCAGGGAATGGGATGTGTCAGTGTGCATCCCCTTCTCCTGTTGTGCTGTCACCCCTTCATGCTTTGCAGAGCAGAAGCGGGCTGTGTTACACGCGTGCAGATGCCCAGCACATGTGAGCAGAAGAAGCCCTGATGGTCCTTTGTGTCCCCTGCGTAGCTGATGGGAGGCTGTAGGGTGCACGGCCTCCCAGTTTCAGTTCCAGCGGTGTGCAGAGGCCGAGGACAGGGAAAAAAATTTTACACTGAGGGTGGTGGAACCCTGGCCCAGGCTGCCCAGAGAGGTGGTGGATGCCCCATCCCTGGAAACATTCCAGGCCAGGTTGGCCGGGGCTGTGAGCAACCTGATCTGGTTGGAGATGTCCCTGCTCCTTGCAGGGGGGTTGGACTGGGTGGGCTTTACGGGTCCCTTGCCATCCAAACCATCCTGTGACTGTGATTCTATGAAATCTCAGCTTCGCCCGGCTGCGGGGTGGAGGAATTTGGTGGAGCTTGTTTGGAGAACGGTCCTTTCTGCTGCCTCCCCACCTCACACCTCTGAGATCGCGGTTGCATCTCTTGTGCTGTGCTGGCTTCCAAGACGAGAAATGCATCCTCCGTTCTCCACCTGAAACACGCATGCAGCAGCTATCCCCCCGCTCCTCCTCTGTGCTGCTGGCAGCCAGGGTTACGCTAATTTGTGTGTAGTTTCCTCCCCAGTGCCGGCCCCCCCGATCCTGCAGCTGGAGGAGTGTTGCACCCACAACAACAGTGCCACCCTGTCCTGGAAGCAGCCCCCCTTGTCCACGGTGCAGGTGGAAGGCTACATCCTGGAGCTGGATGACGGCAACGGCGGCCAGTTCAGGGTAGGTGCTCGCAGCACGAGGCCAGTCCCGGCGGCAAGCTGCTGCTCCTGGTTCCAGTATTGCCCTGCCATGAAGCCACCAAAGAGTTCCTCAGACTTCTTGTAGTCCCCTCCTTCCCTGGGAGTATGAGGCTCACTGCTGGGGTGCCCGGGGAAGCTGATGGTGCAGAGAAGCTGCGTGCTCTTTTGATGGGCAGGGTTATTTGAGGGAGTGGAAATACCTTTCCAGTGACCAGTATGACTTGAAAATGTAAAGAGCACGTTCGAAGCTCCCATCTTTTTAGATTACTAAATACTTCATGCAAGGTGTGCTAATTGCCGTGAAAGACGTACGGTTTGCCAGCTGCCAGCAAGCAGAGGTGTTTAAGGCCTGAGGGTTTTTAAATTGAGGTAATTACACAATTAAAATATGATTTTTCTCTGATCCGACACGCTGATCATTATCCTGGCGTGTTCGCAGCCACTGAGAGCAGGCGCAGGGAGCAGCCCAGCGCGTTTGCTGAATTCATCCGCAAGAAACTCAGGCAGGCGGGAGCCAGAGCAGAGCTGAGGCAGAAGAGAGGCGATGAGGTGATGGGGGTGGGATCTGGGGAGAGAAGGGAGCAAGAGGCTGGCTGTGGGGAGACCAGGGCTCAGCACAGCCACCCCAGCAAGGTGAGGGCAGTTCCCTAGCGTGCCCATCTTCTCCTCTCCCATGGGCAGGAGAGGCTGGGACAGTGTCCTGAGGCAAGAGGACTCTGCCTTTGGGTGTGAAGCCACAAAGGGTCTCCTTGCAGCGAGCCTGGGGTAGTGAGGTGGGAGCTGTGCTCTCTCATGGGGAGCTGGCTGCAGGAGACGTCTGTGGGTGCTGGACCCCAGGTAGATCAGGGCCACCTTAGCGTCCCATCACCGATCTCACTCAGTTTGTTAGGACACCTACATTGTGTTCCTTGACCCCGAACACTGACCATCACTGTTCCCAGGTCCCCTGTAGCTTGGGCTGCTCCCAGCCCCAGCCTGCACGGAGCCTCCGTCTGCTCCCCAAAGGGCAGCCAACAGGGCTTTGTCTTGGGATCTGCCAAATACAAGTCAATGTTTTGAGAGCCATGTTTTCCAGTAACCTGTGGGCCTGTCCACCGCTGTCCCTGCTCGCACAGCTCCGTCCCTCAGAGCGGGGCCACAGCAGCAGAATCCAGTGAGTCAGCGCCCGTTCGGTGCGATCGCCTTGTTTTCTTTCAGGGAACACTTGGATCTTGCCACCTAAGAGCATGGAAAATTGTTTTCTGCAAGGATGTTTCAGTGTCCTGGGTTCAGTCTGTACAAATTCCGCTTTGTGGCAGAGCTCCTCCAGGATTCAGTGGGAGCTTGGCAAGGATGGATGCTTTATGACTTGGTCATACATGAATAGCATGTCCTTCCCCTACAGAAACTGGTTTTATGGGCCAGTATTGTCAAGGAACAAACCGTAGGGCCGTTCTGCTCTACTTTAGCGATACCCAGTGCTCGGAAGTCTGCACCAGGTAGCAGAGCGCGGCTGAACCCCGTGCGTCACGACCGCCGGGAGCTGTTCTCCCACCCCAGGCACTAACCCACGCCCGTGCTTGCTTTGCAGGAGGTGTACGTGGGCAAGGAGACCATGTGCACGGTGGACGGGCTTCACTTCAACAGCACGTACAGCGCGCGTGTCAAAGCCTTTAATAAATCAGGAGTCAGCCCGTACAGCAAGACCCTGGTCCTCCAGACATCCGAGGGTAAGGCATTGCGACGGCTCCAGCCCGACGCGCTCGGACACTGCTCACACGCGCGCGGGGGGCGCGTTCAGCACACCCAAGCTTAGCATTGCGATAGAGGGAACCGCTCCGCTGGTCCTCCGGTCCCGCAGCAAGCGCTGCAGGAGAGCCAGCACTGTCGGGAGGCGGAAAGGTCATGTCAGGAGCCTTCAGCAGTGCCAGAATTCTCTCTCAACCCTTTCCTTTGCAGAAGATGTTCTTTGGGGAGGCACAGTGAGGGGCATCCCGCAGAGAGGTATTTCAGATTCGGTTGCTGCAGGGTTTGTATTACACAAAGGGAAGCTCAGATGTTTTCATTAATTCCATTTAAAACAAAACAACGCTGTCAGCGTTGCTCCTGAGACTCTGAGGACAACGCCGCAACCACACGCTGTGTCCTCCAGCCCGTGGCAGTGCACGACGGAGAGCAGAGGGACCGTGGGGCCGCGTGGGTGTCCTTGTCGACCTGCCGGCATCGTCTGCATCCCCAGCAGGCGCTCGGTTAGAATATTAAACACGCCCTTGCAGGTTGCGGAGGAGCCTCCCCGCCTGGCCTTAAGTACATTTGTCACACCAGGCACTTAATCCGTCCTGGAAAATTGGATTGCTCCTGACGTGCAGGTGGAGAGTCGTAAGGCCAGCTCCAGAAAACGAGGTGGGAGTCAGAAGCAGCGGGCGATGCAGCCGTGAAGGAAGGAATCAGTCCCCAGCACGTATGCTACCCCATGGCCCCATGCCAGGCGAGAAACCGCTCCTCGGGAGTTTTCCACGCTTGATGGAATCCCTTTTCCTTGCTCCCAGACTGAAATCTCTCTTTTCCAAGCCACGTGAGGATTTTTTTTTTTGCGGAACCGTTGCCAGGCTTGGCTGGCAGCTGGCTGGTGAGCAGCAGCGTATTCCCGCAGCACCAGGCTGCTGGTGGGGTGGAAGGAGGGTGAGATCCTTCTTGCCACAGAGCATCTCTGGTGGCTTTGAGCAAGGAGAAAAAGGGGTTTCTGCTGAAAGAACAGAAGACAAAAGCAGAGCAAGGCTATGCACAGTGTTTTCACTTGCTTGCCTGCACTCACCTGCAGGAGGTAACTGTTCCAGCCCAAGAGGAGCACGTGTTGGGTTTGGATGTGTAGGTGGGACAGGTCAGTGAGGAACGAGACTCACATGTGATGGAAGTAAAGTGGAGAGCAAACCTGTGACAAACCCTTCTCATACGAGAGGCAGAAAACTAAAATCCCAGGCACGTCCGTCTGAGAGCTGTGTGCGTGTTCGCAGAGCTGAGCACCAGCGTCGAGGAAGCTGCAGTGTTCCTCTGGAAATCCAGGGATGGGACAACCTGGATCCAGCCCCGCTCTGGGGTGGCCAGGACCTCTCCCAAATCCTGAAGGTCAGCAGTTCTCACCCACTTCACTACCCAGCTTCACCAGCCTTTGCAGGAGACAGCAGAGCTTTGGCTTCTCATCACGTTTATGTCTCCTAAGACCCAATTGAGACGCAGTTTTCTCACCAAAACCAGCTGGGCTTTGAGTCATCCCAGCTAGGAGTTTGCAGGGTCCCTGCTATGTTCTTTCCAGCTCTACTTTCCTCTCGTAGGTGTTTTCACTGTCAAGCCAAGCTCACTGGTTGCGCAGCTCCAAAAAACAAAGGAACCTGGGAGAAAGTAGCTGTTCACGGTCCCAGCAGGCCAGGCTGTGCTTGGAGCTGGTGCCTTGGTCCGTGCCAGCAAACACATTTCACTCTTCTGAGCATCGGATGAAAGTTTTGTAGCATTTAACCTTTTCACCGAGTGGGTTTTTGCATTTGTTATTCCAGCGCAAAAGAAAGAGGGAGAAAAAAGTCAAATGGGCCTGGAGCGCTTTCTGCTCTTAGAGGTCGTCTCAAAATGAAATAAATGACATAAATGTGCGGCTTCTGGATATCCGAGTGGCTTGGTGAATAGAGCCACCTTGGCTGGGCTTTTGTTTCTGGCCTTTCAGTGCTGTTTTGTCTGAAGCAGGCTTAGCTTTCCCCTTCGGCCGTGCTCTGCAGCTTGCTGGAAAGTGTTTGTGCGGGAAGCGGGGACAAAGGAAAAGACGGGCTCGATGTGAAGAGAACATCTCTGAGCGTAGCTGTCCCGCTGGTTATGAGAAATTCTGCGTAGAGGGTGTTATTGAAAACCTGGCTGCTCGTCCTGGCACCCAGCATCCCTATCCACAGCCTGTGGAAGTTCACTGGAGTCTTTCTTCTGCTTCTGGTGAGCAGTGAAATGGCTGGAGCGGCTGGCGAGGAGGGAAATGTCTTGCAGGGTCTCAGCATCTGAAGAGGACAAGGATGAGAGGAGTGTAAAATTGAGGCTGGGCCGCTGCCTCGGTGGTCCTGCCCAGCCAAACAGGCGAGGTGAGCCAGGCAGCACCAACGGGAATGTCCCACGGGAGGTCAGCACACACGCAAGCCTATGGCAAGCTGCAGAGCACCTTCCCAGCCCCTTGTGTGGCGTATCTTCTCATCCCAAAGGAACAGCATTTTCCAGCTGAGGAAATTCCAGTTCACTCTTCAAAGCTGGTGCTTGGTGCCACCAGCTGGGCAAGGTGGCTCCTAACTGGGAGAAGGTCTATGCCCCAGAGCTCTTTCCACATGCTGGGCCCTCTGGGGCTTCCCAGGGATGAAGATGAAGAGCCTCATCATCAGCACAGCCAAATGGCGACAAGGGCTGAAGGCAATGATCCGTACCTTGAACTGTGTCCTCTCCCCAGCTGAAGGCAGGCTGTTTCACAGCAGCCCCAGGAGTGTCTCTTGCCCTGTGGACGTCTTAGCCAGTGTCTCCCAGGACCGTCACAGCAGGCTCCAAGGAATCAGTCTGGAAGAAAGTTTGCAAGGTGACTCTGTCCCAAGGCACGGGCAGCTTACGAAGCTTGGCCGGTGGCAGCACTACTCGGCTGCCCTCGCCCGTGGGAGACCTCAGATCTCCCCCCAGCCTCCTCTTCCCTGGGCTGGGCAGCCCCAGCTCTCTTGGTCTTTCCTCACCCAGCAGATTCTCCAGCCTCTGGCCAGTCTTCTGATGACTTTGGGACCCAGTCTGTTTTCCTCCTGGCACGTTCCCATTTTCACCCTACCTTGGTGCTGAGAGGCTTTGCAGAAGCCTCTGGCTCTGGTCTGATGGCCATGGTGGGATGCAAGCGGCTGCTCCCAGGAGCAGGCACCTAACGCGTGGTGGCAAGGCTGCTGGGCTGCTTTTCTCTGCAGGGTTTCTGAGGTGGCTTCTGAATCCCCGCAGCGTTGTGCCTGGGAGCTGCCTCTGCTCTCCCTTCTCTCGACTGCTTTGAGTCTCCAGCTTTTGCATGACTGCAGTTTCAAGGCAAGCCTGGTTTTGGCTTCTTGTTTCTTGGGTGAGTCACAAGCCATGGGGCAGAGGATCAGGGAGGAACACCTGGCTTGCCCCACCCTGTGCCCTGCTGTCCCCTTTCCCGGGTTCCCAGACTTGTCCAACTCTGCAAACATCACGAGCAGCTGCTCCCAGCTGCCTCTGCCACCCTGGGGATGTGACAAAGGGGCTTGGGCACCGCAGTCTGGGAGCCCTTCCCCAGCCTAGTTGAGCAGCAGAAGGTTTTCTCTTCTTTCAAGCCCAGTTCCTCATCTGGGGCCGAACTCTTAAGTTCTTCACCAGCCATGGAGTGACCCCCAGCAGCAAGCAGGTCTTTTTAACCGGCAGTTTTTGGAAAGGGGTGAACAACACAAGGGGAGATAGGCTGCATGAAGCTGTAGGAACACAAGATGGTCCTTAGGGAGAGCCATGGTAGTAGCTCTTGGTAGTAGCTCCTCTCACTCTTGGTAGATGCTGGAGGGCACGTCCCTACCTAACCTTGGGCCCTCGTTGTTGACCTGTTGTGCAATAATTTATCTAACCCGTGTCTGAACCCACTGACGCTCTTTGCCTCCACAGCCTCACGCAGCAGCAAGTTGCAGAAGTTACAGTCCGCTGTGCAAAGAAATGCTTCCTTTTCTCTGTTCTAACGTGATTTCCACCTCAGTCCATGTTCCCAGCTGAGACAGGAAGGCTGGGGATACAGCGGTCAGGAGTTTGTCTGGTTGGAATGTGTGGAGGATGGTGGATTCTGCATTTTCATGCTAACGTATCCCTTGCCAAGGCTAGGGAAGAAATTGCAGGAGGTGACCGTTTGCGGTTGCGGGGAACGGAAACCGATGACCTGAGAGGTTCCCTCTGCTCTGACGTTTTGCTGTGCATCACATGAGTTAAATTCTTACTGTAAGGCTCAGATGTGTTTTGACAGGTACAAAGGGATACCAAGAACACAACATCTCCAACAACCTTTGAGTAAGGTGGGTGCTTGGTGGTACTTAGGGTAACGTAGCTTAGTACAGCTCTGCAGAATGCCTTCTGGCGTTACCAGCCGGCTGGCTTCCACACCTCTGACGGGCACAAAAAGGTACGAGGTTTGTTAAGGAACGATGGGAAGCGTGCGTGGTAACTTGTGAATTTTTTTAGGTGCATTACTGTGAAGAGGTGCAGGACTCACTTTAAAGAAAAGCGTGATGAATTTGTCACGATGACGTGGGAACGTTTTGGAAGATGAAAATGTGTTCCTTGCCGATACAGGCAAGGCTTTCCCGAAGGGTCTGGCTGGGTTGCACAGCACCAGACGCTTCTGCTCCTGCAGCACAGCAGGGTCCGCGCGTGCCGAAGCGTCTGCGCTCTGGTCCGAGCTCCGGTCTCGGGCGGTGGAGTGACCAGCAGACCCGATTTCTGATCTCTAGTTTGCATTGATCTTACGTTTAGACACGCAGTCAGAAGAACAGACCCTCCCTTTTCCAGTGCCTTTGGAAAGATCGCAGCTTCGTAGGATGAGTCCTTTCTCCTCCACCCTTAACCTACAACCCAGCTTTCCGGGGAGATCCTACTTTGAGCTAAGATCTTCGGCCCACCAGCTGAGCTTGCATTCTTCTTTACAGTCCCTGAATTCAGCTGGTGAGCCGAGTGCCTCTGGCATTTCCTCTTGATCTGTGCTTCTGGGCATCTCCAAAGTGTTTGTTTCGTTCCGTTGTGTTTTGTTTTGCCCATGACATGCGGGTGGCAGGGGGAACTCCTTCTGTTTGTCAGTGGCCTGCTCCTGCCGCGGAGGGACTTTTCGGCGGCGTGGTTCTCGTGGTGTTGTTCATCTGTACGTACCAGCATGGGCAGTTTTTACACGTGGGGTGATGGAGCAGCACAGTAACTCCTTCCGTGGGTGCTGCTCTTGTTTCGCCCAGCCGGCCGGCAGAGCAGATTCCTCATCTCTAGTTTGCGTTGATCTTGTGTCTAAGGACAGTCAGAAGAACAGGCCCTCCATGGGAGAAACCTGTGGGGACATCTCCATGGTTTGCTATCCCTGTACAGCCAAAAAACACAGCCTCTGCTGTGAGATTTGTTCTGTGAAATCAGTTTGCTTGATTAATCTAGACTCCTCTTAAGAAAAAGCAAGCCTAGATGTGAGCAAGGCCTACTAAAGCCAGCTCGCAGACCCCTTGCAGTCTGGCTTCCTAAAACGCTGAAGACGTGGGTTCTCGTCCACCCAGCTTTGAGCGCTGAGCTCGGCTTCTGCAAAACCAGACGTGATCGTATCGAGGTCTCGTTTTCTGCAGAGCAGAGGAAACCACTCCTGCGATACCTCGCTCGCCTGGCAGCGCCCGCCAGCGCTTTGCTTGCCTCCTTGCGCCCGGTCCTGGCGGGCCGCGGTGGGACGTAGGCAGCGCAGGCAGAACGAGTGACGGTATCGGGCAGCCGGCGAAGGAGCCGCGGGCACAGTGCATCTCCCCGAGCTGTTTTCTAACCAGTCTTTGCACATCTTCCGTTGCTAAAGATCCTGGGCCCTGATTCTTCCGCCGCTCTGGATTTACACCGCTCCATGGGCTCCAGTGGAGTAATTCACGGCTTCTTCTCGTGTGAGCCTGGGAAGAATGGGGGCCCTCGATCGTTTAATTTCCATCCCATAACCCGGAATGAGGAATGCCGCAGCATGACCCTTGCCAAAATAACCGGGGACCCCGCAAAGTTTCTTTTCTTTGTGCTTTTTCTGCTTTTTTTTTCTCATCGTCCTGCTGTGCGCTAATGGCTTTCAACTCGTGTTTTGTCACGGACGTTTCTCACTTTGTGTCCAGTCTCCGAGATCGCTGCGATGGCCGTGAGCGATACCCGGGTGTGCAGTACGGAGCTCTGCGGCCGCGGTCCGGGGTGGCGGGGCAGGGCGAAACGGGGTCCTGAATGTGCCCGTGTGTCCGTGCTCTTCGCGCTCAGGTGAATCGGTGTGGCAGCGATGCGCAGAGACCTTGAAAAGCACTTTTTGGAAGAGGGACACGGGGTGTGATTCATTAAAACAGCCTCAGCAGGTGCTGGTCGGCGCTCGCCGGCGGCGCGGCACGGAGCGCGACTGCGGCCGGATGCTTTCCCACCAGCCGGCGCCTCAGCAGGGTGAGCAGCCTGCTTCCTTCCCAGCGGAGAGGTGAAAACCAGTCGCAGAGCTAGACAGGGCTTCCCTTAACCCAGCACCCATCACGAATGCCCTCCCGTGCAGTGCCGACGTGGGGCTTCGTTTTGCCCTCCTGGCAAGGAGAAGCTCTGGGATCGGGACAAGCTCCGGGATCGGGACAAGCTCCCGGATCGGTCCGCAGTGCCGTCCGGCTCCCAGGAGGTGTTTGCAGCCAGCGGTGAGGCACAGCCCAGTCCCACGAGGGTGAAGAGCACCCTGCCCTTGCAGCTGCAGTCGAAGCTACAGCCCAGTGCCCTTTGGGTGCTAGCGGGGGTCCGAGGCCCGGCATCAGCCCCCGGGGACGCCCCTCTCCTGCTCCGCTCCTGCCCGGACCGCACGCGCGGCAGGGGAGGCAGCGTGGGAGAGCTCGGCGGTCCCTGTTCACTGGACACACTGGTGGCTGCTCTTTGCTCAGTCCCTGGCCTCCAAGGACTGCGTGGGGTTTTTTTTTTAAGTCAATCTAGAGAGTATTTACCAAGTGGCCAAGATATTCTGCCAAGGCTAAAATTTCCTGCCCCTCTTCTGGAGGAAAATCCACTGATTTGGCACCCCGAGCAGGCAGCGGTCAGACGTGATGCTCTCCAAGGCTGTGATGGGATCTCTGGCCAGGAAAGAGCAGATACTCCGCACATCCCGGAGCTGAGGCTCAGCAGAACGGCCAACAGCCCGTGCCCAAACTCACGGGTCGTATTTGCGACCCCGCTCCCTGCTCTCTGGCTTTTAATGAATCAAGCCTCCCGTGGCTGGCTGGGTGCTTAGTTCACGGTTAAACGCTCGTGAGTGTTTTTCAGGTTGTTGTTTCTTAGCCGTGATGTGTGAAATGTAGTATCTCTTTATAGGATGCAATTTTGAGACACAAGGAACGCCTTATTCTCAATTAGGCAAGTATATTTTTTACAATTAACTGGCACATACTCCATATCACTCACCCTTTTTTTTTTATTTTTTAATCATTAACTTAATCTTCAACGTCTTTGGCGAGTAGGCAGCGTTTACTGCTTGCAGAGCACTCTGGGATGTCATGGCAGGAGGCAAATTTGGAATAGGAATGGTGATTGCCGTGTGATGTAAAGGCATTTTAAGTTTTCTTCCGTATGGTTTTGAAGAGAAACCTGGAGCCAGCGCTCTGGAAGCGGCCCCGTAATTAAGAGCTGATCCTGGTGGGAGCTGGGTGTCCGTCCCGTGCCGGCTGCCTGCAAGGTCAGGCCTGTTCGTCCCACCGGGAGAAGGAGCCCCGTGCCCAGCCCGGCGGGATTCCCGCCTCGGGAATCGCCCAGCCCAAGCCCAACCTCGCTCCATCTCTCCCCACCTTTCCCCAAAACGCTGAAAGGTCCCTGCGCTCGCTGGAGAAGCAGGCAAGCAGAAATTATTTCTCGTTCCTTTCCTTACCCAACTTTACCTGCTGTTTTCTCTCCTGCATGCCTTTCCTTGGGAATGACCACAGTTGACATTAAAAAAATGGTGGCAGGTACGGAATCGCCTCCGTCGAGTTGCGAAACTGGGGCACCCGCGTGCATGCGAGCTGTCTCGTGAAACGATCCAATAAACCGATGAATAAATCTCACCGGAGTGTTTTGTTTTTCAAGCCGTGTTGATTCCTGCAGGCGTGAGAGTGTTTTGTGGATGTGTCAGTTCACGTTTCCGTGACCGCTGGAGAAAACCACCTGGGGAACCGGGCTGGTGGCTTGCGGAACCCCGTGCCTCTGTGGTGTCGAGGATGTGACGCTGTATCTGTCAGATTTGCCGTAACCGAGTCCTGTGCATTTAAACCGGCGGCTGTACCGAGTCGGGGAGGTTTTGGGGCGTTTTGCGCCCTTCCCATGAGTTAGCTCTTGTCTTACGCGTGGCCGGTTGTCCGCAGGGAGGTTTCTTGGTGTGACGTAGCGTCTCTGTCTGTGGAGAGCTCTGTGTGTGCTTTTGGTTGCCAGGAGCGCCAGCCCTCAAATACGCACGCAGCGTTTATCTGCTCGTCCTCAGTCCCCTTCCCACGCTGGGCCTGAGCCTGCGAACTGTCGCTTGCATGAGTGACCCTCAGCCGTAAGAGCGAGTTACGAGAGCTAGAGCCTGGAGACCTGGCCGGGATCGCACCTCTCCTTCTGCTAGAGCCAAATTTTAGGAGATCGTGAGGATCCTGCGGGCTCCTGAGCTGAGAGAGACGGATGGCGGGAGGGGATGGAGACAGACAGGCATGGGGGAGCAAAACTCCGCTGAGCCCTGGCTATAAAACCGCTGCCGCGCTGGCAGGCTGCGGCTGCGCGAGCTCACGGCGTCCCCCCGTGACGGAAGGTGCCCTCCGGCAGCCCCCTCCGCTCTGCAGCTCCCCGACTGCTTCTCGCTGCAGCCTCAGTGGGCGGCAGCCCTCGCCCCCGCTGTGCCTCCGCCCCGCGCGTCGGCCCTGCATGCAGCATGCGCTGGTCCGTGTCCGCTCCGCGCGGCTCCGTCGCCCGCCGCCGTGCTGCCGCCGGACTAACCTGATGTCGTTTGTGTGTTCCAGTTGCTTGGTTTTCTTTCGATCCTGCCTCTGCCCACGCCGACATCATCTTTTCCAACGACAACCTGACTGTCACCTGCAACAGCTACGATGACAGGGTTGTGCTGGGGAAAACGGGCTTTTCCAAAGGGCTCCATTACTGGGAGCTGTCGATCGATCGTTACGATAACCACCCTGACCCGGCCTTCGGCGTGGCGCGCATTGACGTCCTGAAGGATGCCATGCTGGGCAAGGACGACAAGGCCTGGGCCATGTACGTGGACAATAACCGGAGCTGGTTCATGCACAACAATTCGCACACCAACAGGTAGGCGCTCCAGAGACCGCAGCCCAAGCTCAGCCCAACGGGAGAGCCCACGGGAAGGGTGACATCGATCCTCATCGCCTCTGTTAGACACTCCCTGCCTCCCTGGTTCTTCTGCCCTGCTCCGATATTCCCTCCCTGTCTGCTGCGGCTCTTTCTGTGCCGACTCTTCCCCCGCGCGTGCACGGCACCGCTCCTGTGTAGCACCCCCGTCCCATTAACACCCAACGCCCTGCAGCTCGCGCAACGAGGACGTGGTGTCTGCCTTCGTCCCCGTGCCGCAGCTATTGCTCGCTTTCCCCGTGCACCGGCGGAGCTGGGGGCTTTGAAGCCTGGGGAGGACCTGGTGTCACCTTCCTGCAGCCTCGAGGCCCGTTCCCCGATGGGTCAGCGGGTTTTGAGGTCCATCTCCCCAGGTCCACTTGCTTTCTTTTCCCCGTGGTTGTGTTGTTGTGGCCGCTCTGGTAGGGAGCTTTGCCCTCGGGGACATCACGGCGAGCGGAGAGCAACTCTGCTTGAGGAGGAGGTGCCCAGGGACCTGCGAGCGTGGCTGGGATGGTTGCAGGTCGTGGCCTGGCTCCTGGGTGAGCTGTGAAGTTCAGCGTCAGCAGCTGTTGAGGTCCGTGGCCTGAGCCAAGGGACGTTAAGCCACAGAGATGTCTGATCTTCTCTCCCCCGCCCCCGCAGAACCGAGGGTGGGATAACGAAAGGCGCCACGGTGGGAGTGCTGCTGGATTTGACCAGGAGGACCTTGACGTTCTCCATCAACGAGGACCAGCAAGGGCCCGTCGCCTTCGAGAACCTGGAGGGCCTCTTCTTCCCCGCAGTCAGCCTCAACAGGAACGTGCAGGTAGGCGCTTTGACCGTGCCGTGAAGCACCACAGCGGCGTTCCCCGCGGCTGAGCTTGCCAGCAGACTCCTAACGCTGCTGTGGCTGCAGTTGTGTGTTGGTGCTCAGCAGTGTGGGGACTTTGTGAAGCCGAGGAGGGCTCTTGTGCAACAGGGGCGGCTTGGAAAGAGCTGAACTTACACCCTAAACCACTTGTGAATCTCTAAAATCAGGACAGGCCTTCCTGCAGCCGCAGTTGCTGCCTCCAGCTCCCTGCACCAGGTTTCTCCATGAGGGCTGAGGAAGCACCAGGGTTCTCCAGCCCGCCCTGGTTGATGGGATTTGACAACGCCGCTTCGTGCTACTGCCCCACAGGAGCCTCTCCAGCTCTTGCACCTCTCCCAGGACGCAGACAGGAGCGTTACCAGGGAGAAGGGCACCTTTTAAAGGCTATTTTCCTCTGGGGAGCTTCAAATCCCTCTTCTCTCCCTCTCTCCCAAGCTCTCAGCATTCCTGAACATCACCAGGCGGTGGCTCCCTGGGCCCATCCGGTATTTTCCTCTTTGCATTTTTCTTCTCGCTGATCACATCCCTGCTGCCATCTCCCCCAAAGAGTGTTCCACGTTCACCGAACCTGGCTTTGGCATGTCCGCTCTGCCACCACTCGCACCTCCAACGCTGCACAAGCGCCCGGGCGCGTCCTAAGACACCTTGCACGCAACGGGTGACCTCAGGGCGTCGAGCGTTTCGGCACGGTCTTCTGCAGAGGCATCACCTCTCTGTCAGGGCAGAGGCACCGAGTGCCCTCTGTAAATTAGGGATCCCTGGACTGGGGCCTTCTCTGTTTTATCCCTCAGGGCGCAGGATGCACTGTGCTGTCACCAAGGCAGGGACGGTTTTCCAGCGGCACTGGGAGCGTCCTCGCAGGCGGAGGAGTCTGCCCAGCTTAGAGAAGGGCCAGCACAACGTGCCGGGGCCGTGCCGGTGTTTAATTAGGAAACGTTAAAGAAGCCCATCTCGTCTGCGCTGGTTTTAGGTTGCTGTATTTATTCGTGACGGGTTTCATTCCTGCCGCAATCCTCCCCGCAGCCCTGAGACGAGCGCGTTTCTGGAGCCCCTCTGCTTTCTGCCGATTCCCTGGGCAAGGCAGAGCTTAAATCCCCGATAACGGAGCAATCCTAGGGGATGCCGATACCAGGCTGCTCAGAAACCCAAGCCATTCGTTCAGCCTTCCTCAAAGGTAATTAAAAATGGCTCAGATTAGGATGAGATACTGGTGGTTTAGGCAAAGTTTTCTATAAATCTGCATCTGCTGTTCCAATAAGAGAAGGAATTGTGCTTTCCTCCCAGATTAGAAGTATTTGTGGAAGGAACTGAATCACGCACGCGCAGCTCCTCAGCGCCTGCGCGGGTGTTTGCAGGACCTGGCCCCTTGCCTGGTCAGTCCGTAGGAGCGGAGTCTGCCTGTACTCCTTCCTACGGACCAGGGTCTCCGGTATTTCCGGATTTGTCCACAGCCAGCTGGGAATATTTGGGGCTTGGTACCGCTGGTACCAGTAGTCTCACTTCGTAGGAGCCCCGTCAGCACAAGCAAGTTGTGAAAAAACGAGATGGAGCCACCACCGTGCTCCTGGGGACAGCCTCCCCCAGCCCTCCAGGCCCCACGCAGCGGGGAGGATGCGCGGCGGGGCAGGAGGAGCGGTGGGCTCCCCATGTCTCCGGCCTCATCCTGCCTGTCCGCGGGCGCTGCTCCCGCTCTCCCTGGGAACGACGCGCCGGCTGCCGCGCCGTGGGCTGTCCCGCCAGGCACGGAGGGACGTGGCCAAGCCCTGTCTCTCTCGTTACAGGTGACGCTGCACACCGGCCTGCCCGTCCCCGAATTCTACGCTTCGCGCTCCGCCATGCCGTGAGGATGCTTCCGGAGCTGGCTGCCTCTTCTCGGGACGAGAGGAGCCAGCCCGTTCCCTCCTGCGGGACGAGGCCGGACGCCGAGCCGCCGGGTCCCTGCTCGGCTGCCGGCCAGAGACGGGGAGGCAAAACGGGGAAGGAAGAACCTGGCTTTTGGCCGCCTCTGCTCTCCGCCCTCCCGCGCTGTCCTGTGTGTGTGCGCGCTTCGCTGTTTAGCTCTTTTGGCTGATGAAGTACCTAGGTAGCCTGAGATGTTCCTCTGTGTCCGCTTTTAGGTTTGGTTTTATTGATTTGAGCCGGGGTTTGGGGGCAGAGTTGGGGGGGAGCAGTTTCGTCTCGTTCGGCAGAGTGCTTTCCCCTCCCGCGGGGCTGGCCGGAGGGACCCCCGCCGCGGGAAAGCTTTCGCCCACGCCAGCCCCGTTCCGTCGCAGGATATTCCCTTCCCCTGTGGCCTTTCTCGCAGAGTGCCCTTGGTCACGTGTAGAGGTGGGTTCTGGATTACCAGTCAGTCTCCGTGTCCTTCCCAAAACGCCCAGCCCTCTCCGTCGTCCCCCCCCCCAAGGCATTTCTGTGGGGCGCAGCCGTGTTCGGTGCCGAGCGCCCGCGCCGTGCTCTCCCCCGGCTCCCCGCAGCCCGGCACGCGCGCCGCAGCCATACGCCGGAGCCCTCGCCCGGCTCTTCGGAGATGAGTGTTTATTTTTTTACAGTTGCCGTATAAAGCCTAGCCTTAAATACTACCTGACAGTGTCCTTCCGTTCACCAGAGAATCCGTTCCGCAGCGAGGGTCTGACGGGGAGCTCGGGGTCAGGGATGAGGATGGGGACGGGGTCGGGGATGAGGATGGGGATAGGGAGGAAGGAGAACCGGCCACAACCCTGCCACGCACTCAGGAATACGCGCCCGCTGCCCTGCCTGCTGCCGGCAGCAGTTCCCCCCTTAGCCCCCCGACTTTCTGGTAATTCAGAGGCAGGAGAGGAGCGGGGAGGTCGTGGGCGCCGTGCCCCCTGCCACCCCCCCATTCCCGCACCCAGGGCACCTGCATGCACATGTCACCCCTCAACGCTTCGCTTTTCGGTCCCTCGCCGTCTCCCGGCGGGGCTGGGGGAGAGGCGGCGGTGTCGCTGCCGGCTGGGTGCCGGCGTGCCCAGCCTGGCCGCAGAGAACCCGGGATCGGGTGGGCCGCTACGGGAGAACCGGTCCAGCAGAAAGACCAGTGTAAATATCCCGTTCCCTTCCAGCGTGCCCTCCTCCGGGACGGTCCCCGTCGCTCCCTGGTTGCTCTCGTATTCGGTTTACCTAATTTATTTGGATGGGTGCTATCTTGTCGACTCAACACCGAGGAGTTTCTCTCAGCTGCAGGAGAGCCGTGTTGCGGGACAACGCCGAGCAGCTCTTCGGTGAATCCCTGACGAGCCCCCGTGGCCGGCTCACCCGGGGCTCCTCTCTCAGCCGTTATCCCCCGTTCTTTAGGATGCTCATGGTGCTTATTAGACCCCCCCCGTGATTGTAAGACGTCGTCCCCCTGTACCGCGATGATCGCTGCATCCAGCCGCTGTACTGAAGAGAAGTGTCATGTTTGCTGTTCTAATAAAGGACTTTTCTGAGAGAAGGGCAGAGCTTCCCGGAGCGTCTCTGCGCCGCAAACAGCCCCCGGCTCCGGTTCCCGTGACGCGCTGCATGTCCCTGCGCTGTCACCGCAGAGCACAGACAGAACTCGGTTCATGGGAGGGAGAGGGGGGCGCAGGAGACAGTTCTCCCAAGGGCTCACTCTCCCGTTTTCTCCGGGGACCCAGGGCCAGAGGACACCCATCACCCGGGGACGCGCCCCGGGCCGCTCGCCAGCCGCGTCCCCGCTCCGGCTTCCCCCAGAGCGACGCTGGAAGTCCCTTCGGGCCGTGCCGCGGGGCTCTGCCCTGCTCTTGGAGCGCTTTGCGTGGCACCGCAGCCCGGCTGCGATTTCCACCCGCGTCGGAGCGCCGGTCCTGGGTGTCAAACACCCGCTCCAGCCCCTGGCTGCTCCGCATCTGGCGGCTACGGGCAAGGAAACCGTGGCGAGGCTTCCACCCGGACAACGATCCTTCCGTTGACCCTGTGAAAAATCAGGAAGATCATGCCTTTCGGGATTTTTTCGGGCTGGTTCCTGAATCTTTTGGCTTCGCCGGCAGCTTGGTGCTGCTGGATCCGGGCCAAGCTGACAAGTTGGGGTGGCTGGGCGAACCCCATCTGCGCCCCGAGTTTGGCTTTGGGGAACGGGGTGGGAAAGGCTGCGTGGGCCGTGGCTGGAGGAAGAGGAAGAGGAGTTGCGCGGCGTGCTCACGCCGGCCGTTCTCGGCCTCGGGAGGAAGCAGAGGCCGAGGGCACGGCGGGAACGGAGCCAGGAGGAGGCCGGAGCCGATCGTTTCTGAAACGGTCGTGGAAAAGGCACGGAAAAGTGGGGAGGTGAGGGAAATGGCGGCGGGGGAAGGGGTGCAGGGGAGGGGGGGCAAGGGAAAGGGGGGTGCAGAGGGAGGTGCAGGGAATGGGATGTAGGGGAGGGGGTGCAGGAGAGGGGGCAAGGGAAAGGGGGGTGCAGGGGGGGGTGCAGGGAATGGGATGTAGGGGAGGGGGTGCAGGAGAGGGGGCAAGGGAAAGGGGGGTGCAGGGGGGGGTGCAGGGAATGGGATGTAGGGGAGGGGGTGCAGGGGAAGGGGTGCAGGGGAAGGGGGTGACGGGTGGGGGGTGCGGGGAAGGGAGGGTGCGGGGGAGGGTTAGGTGCGGGGTGGGGTGCAGGGGAGGGGGTGCAGGGAAGGGGGGGGCGCAGGGCAGCAGGGTGGGGTGGTGACACTCTCCATCCCGGCCGTGAGAGGGGCTTTTCCCTCCGAGACCGGTCGGATGAGCCCTGGATGGGCCCTGTCCCCGCCCCCCCGCACCGCCCCGGCAGCACGGAGCCCCGCCAGGCCGGGGGGCGGGGCTGTGCGGGGGGGGCGGGGCCATGGGCGGGGGGGGCGGGGCCATGGGCGGGGCCGCTCCATAAGCGCCGCCGGGGGGGCGCGGGGGGGGGAAGCGGCCGCGCCCGGGACCGTTCCGCTGCGCTCCGCTCCGCCCGGTGCAGGTGAGCCCGGAGGGGGGGGAACGCACGGCCACGCGTGTCCGTTCCCCGGCTCTGTGCTCCCCCCGCGCCCCTCTGTGACCCCCGAGGCCACTGTCCCCAGGTTCCCCCCCCCACCCGTGCACCCCGGGGTGTCCTCAGGGTCCCCCCCCTTTTTGCTCATTCCGGGGGTCTCCCCCTCCGTGCATCCCCGGGGTGTCGCCCCTTCGCACCCCCCCCTCCCCGCCCTAGTGCCGGCGGCCCACGGGACACCCCCTTCGCCCCCCCCCCCCCCCACCCCCCCCACGGGGCGGAAAGGCTCCGCTCCCGCCCCACGAGTGGGCGGCCCGCGGCATCAGCCCGGCCCAGCCGCCGTAGCTCAGCCCCGGGGGGCGGAGGCAAAACCCCGATCCCTTTCCCCAAACCTCCACCCGTGACCACCTCGTGTCCCCCCCCCCGCCTCCCCGTGTCCCCCCACCACCCCACGCAGCCCACGCCGAGATGTCGCGGCCGCTGTCGGACCAAGAGCGGCGAAAGCAAATCAGCATCCGTGGCATCGTGGGGGCCGAGAACGTGGCCGAGCTCAAACGGGGCTTCAACCGGCACCTCCACTTCACCCTGGTCAAGGACCGCAACGTGGCCACCCCACGCGATTACTACTTCGCCCTGGCCCACACCGTGCGGGACCACCTGGTGGGACGCTGGATCCGCACCCAGCAGTACTACTACGAGAAGGACCCCAAGGTGGGGAGCGAGGGGCCGCTGCGGGGGACCCAGAGCCCGTTTTCCGTGCCGTGGGGTGGAGGGCGGTGGGTGACCCCCCCCCCCACTCCCCACCTTTCCCTCGCGCGGGGGGAATTTATCCGGCCGTCCTCACCCCGCGGCCACAAACCCTCTGCGAACGCGCGATGGGAAAACCGAGAATGGAAGGGCTTGGTTTTTCTTGGATTTAGGGATGTTCCCCCTGCCAAGTTCCGCGGAGGGTCGGGACTGGACTTTAACAAGCGAGGCCGCTGTCCTTTGCTTGGCCAAACAAACAGCGCGCAGCTCGGCCGAGCGTGGGACGCGGAAACGGCGTTCGCCGTGCCCGGGCGCGGTTTTGCTGCCAGCCGCTGCGATGCCTTTCTGGGGCGAGTTCCTTTGGAGGGTGACCCGAAACCGGCCCCGTTTAAAATGGGCGCAAGCCCGATCTGCGCCACGGCGCTCACGGGCCCGAGGGATCCGGTTGGGGCAGGAGTTTCCGGGCTCGCGGCGAGCACGGGGCGCTGGGTGCCGGGGGATTAAGCCGTAATCCCCTCCTGACACCTGGACGCGGGCTCTGTCACCTCCAATTTCCTCGCTGTTGACGCCGCGCTGGGACTGGGCCAGCCCCTGATGGCTCAGCCTTCCCCGCGTCGCGTAGGGATGAGGAAAAAAAAAAACCACCCATCTGGGGAGTGTCCAGTATAGCCGAGCCGTTCTGGGTCCCATCTGCCCAATGTCGCCGCGCCCAGCTCTGCTGGGACCAAACCAGTAAACCCAAGCGATCCTGCCCAGCGCATCCCAGCCCGACCCCGGGGGAAACCTGTCAGCTCAGCGCCTTTCTCCAGCCTAAATCCTTCCTTAAAACCCGCCGCTGCTGACGGCTTATGCAAGTCTCCGCCTTACCGGCCGCATCCTGCACCCGTCGTGTCGGCGAGAGGGGTGCGGCGATCCTGAGACCGAACCCCGCGTTCCCCGGCCGCTTGCTCGGTTTTTCCGGTGGCTTTGCGGCCCGGGGTGACGTTGGGAAACGTCTCCTCTTTAAAGTTTAACTTTGTACCGCCGCGCTCGCCGGCGTGCTCGGGGTTGAGCCGTCTCCGCTCTCGGATGGGGCGCCGGGGGGCCTTGTCCAAACAAAACCGCCACGGTCCTACCCTCTTCCCAGTTTGGGAAACGGCAGTGGTGGGAGAGCAGGGCCTCCCAGGAGCCCCAGCCCTCAATTTCCCAGTACAAACCACTCCGCTCTCTTTAAAGTCCGGTTTTTTTTCTTCTTGCTTCGAGGAAACACTCAATAGCGGCTTTTAGGGTCCGGGGGAAGGTGACCGGGGGTGATTTCCTCTTTCAGAGGATTTACTACCTCTCCCTGGAGTTCTACATGGGGCGGACGCTGCAGAACACCATGATTAACCTGGGGCTGCAGAACGCCTGCGACGAAGCCATCTACCAGGTGAGCATCGCGGGGATCCGTGCGGATCCGGACCCGGAGGGCTCCACGCTCCGGCTGGAAGTAGCTCCTTCAGCTGCCGGCGATGCCTTGGCAGATAAACTCCGATGAAATTCGGAGCTGCGTGGCCTGGTGCCCCAAAACACCAGCAGGGCTGGTGCCCCCGGGATTATCCGTGAGCGGTTTGGGAGAAGGCGCTGCCCGTGAGCGGCGCGGGGTCTGGCCCCCGCTGCATGGGTGCTGTGGCCGTGGGACATCAGAGGGGACATCAGACCAAGGGGTTTTCGTGGGAGAAGGCGGCTCAGCCCTGGCAAGGCGCCGTCTTATTTCCCGCTGAGCCGCCCGAGGAGCTTTGCATAGGGAAAACCTCTTCCTCCCACAGCGTCCCGGGCTGGAAACTTTTAAATTTCTTTGTAAAAGCGGCGTGGCCGCTTCTCTGGGCGTCTCGGCGACGGGGCGATGCCTGGAGCCGGGAGGACGGGCACCCAGGTGCCTGCCCCGGGGTTTGGGGGAGCTGGCAGGCGACGTCGGCCCCCGTGGGGCTGGGGTGTGGAGGGAGGGAACGATCCCGAAATGCCTGGGACCAGCACGTCCCGGCTGCGGGGATGGGTCTTGCACCTTTCCGCCCATCCCGGAGCCCACCCGCAAGGTGGGCTCAGGGCAGCACCCAGGGGTGCGGTGCCTCCCCTCTGTGGGGCTGGGCGCTCCGGGAGCCTCCAGCGCGTCGTCATCCTCATCCTCTCGTCTCTAGCTCGGGCTGGACATGGAAGAGCTGGAGGAAATCGAGGAGGACGCCGGTCTCGGCAACGGCGGCCTGGGCAGGCTTGCTGGTGAGTGAGCCCCCCACCCAAAGCGGTCTCGTGGCCTGGGTGGTGGGGGGCAGCCCCAGAGCCTTTGCATCCGCTGCGGGGGGGGGTTTATTCCTCCGGCCTTTTCGTACGCGGGGTGAGAGGCTGGGTGGCCAGCGAGCAAGCGGCGGCGGCCACTGGCCCTGGCTCACGCGCCATGGGCTCTCCGCGGTGAGAAGGAGCGGGACCCGCCGCGTCGCGGGGGTCCCCGGGGAAGCGCCGCTCACCGCTCGCCTCCCTCGCTGGCAGCCTGCTTCCTTGACTCCATGGCCACGCTGGGGCTGGCCGCCTACGGCTACGGCATCCGCTACGAGTACGGCATCTTCAACCAGAAGATCCGGGACGGGTGGCAGGTACGGACGGAGGCGTGCGACCCTCGCCTTCCCCCGGCGCGGCCGGAGCCCCGAGTCCGGCCTGCGCCTTAGGCCGGGCCTAGGTCAGGGTGTACCCCCTCCCTGCGGCTGCCGGAGCCGGGGTTGACGCTGTGATATTTAAAACTTGTCGGATGTTTTCTCAAACGAGTTTAACGACCTAAACCGGTGCAAGAACGCAGCATCCCTCCCTGCAGCGGGGAAGCTCGCCCCTTCATCCTCATCCATCGCCCCTCTGGCAAGGAGACCCCCCCCAGAGCCCCACCTCCGGGCACCGAAACCCAAATTTAGCGCTCTCTCTCCCTTCGACAGGTAGAAGAAGCCGACGACTGGCTCCGGCACGGCAACCCCTGGGAGAAAGCCCGTCCCGAGTACATGCTGCCCGTGCACTTCTACGGCCGGGTGGAGCAAACCGCCGCCGGCACCAAGTGGGTCGACACCCAGGTACGGGCTGGGGCGCGGGGAGCCCCCCTCTCCTGGCTTCTCCCGTCGCCTTGGGGGGCTCCTGCGTGGGAGGGTTGTGCCGGCGAGGCTGCTTCGCTGGGGTGGAAAAGGCAGCAGTGGAGCAAACTGGGGTGGGGACAAACTGGGGAAATAGCCAAAAGCACCTCCAGCAGGTCTGCGTGCCGCGCACAGCCCGGCACGGCGGCTTAGATTCAGCTTCTCCTGCCCTTCCCAAGCTTCTCTCCATCCCGAGCTTTTCCGGCAAACGCCAGCTGCCGGGCAGACCTGGGATGTCCCTGGGGTGGTGGGGTACCAAGCGTGTCCCCACGTCCCCTGAGCTCCCTCCTGCGTGGGGGTCTGTGGGGTGGGAGGGCTCTGGCGGGGCAGGGGGGACGTTGGGGGGACGCAGCCCGGTTCCGGCTGCCCTGCCGATGTTTTAGGTGGTGCTGGCGCTGCCCTACGACACCCCCGTGCCCGGGTACATGAACAACACCGTCAACACCATGCGCCTGTGGTCGGCTCGGGCGCCCAACGACTTCAACCTGCGCGACTGTGAGTGGGTGTCGGCGGGGTGCCGCGCGGGTTTGGGGGGGTCCCGCGCCCACCTTACCCCTCTGCTCCTCCCCAGTCAACGTTGGGGACTACATCCAGGCCGTGCTGGACAGGAACCTGGCGGAGAACATATCCCGCGTCCTCTACCCCAACGACAACGTGAGTGGGGATGGAGGGGTGGTCTTAATTCTTCTCTTAGAAGCAGCTCCCGGGTTCCCTTCCTGTTGCCCCAGCGCCTTTCTCTGCGGCCAAAACGTTCAAACCGGGGAGAACGGGTGCTCGGGGTGGGATTTAAACCTCTGGTCGTACCAGCGCATCTCCAAACCCCGCCGCTGAAAGCTGGGAAGCGAGATGTTGGGGTTCGAGCTGCGGCCGACGCCGGGAGAAGCGCCGGGGGCTCACGCCGTGCCGGGCGGTGGCCACGTGCCGGCCTGGGTCCCGGCACGACCCGCAGCGCCCCGCTCCTCTGCTCGCAGTTCTTCGAGGGGAAGGAGCTGCGTCTGAAGCAGGAGTACTTCGTGGTGGCTGCCACCCTCCAGGACATCATACGCCGCTTCAAAGCGTCCAAATTCGGCAGCACGGAGAGCGTCCGCACCGTGTTCGATTCCTTCCCCGACCAGGTACGAGCCGGGGTTGCTCTGACCGAGCCTCAGAGCTGGCTTTGACACCTCCCACATGTCCGGCACCCAGGGCTGGAGGGGGTTTGTGGACCCTCCGTGGGTGCCTGTGCCTGGCTGGCTCGGGCAGTGGGGTGCCCCCGTGTCCCCCATGTGTCCCCGTGTGCCACCCCTGCTCTCCTCGCAGGTCGCCATCCAGCTGAACGACACGCACCCCGCCATGGCCATCCCCGAGCTGATGAGGATTTTTGTGGACATTGAGAAGCTGCCATGGAACAAGGTAGGGAGACCCTACCTGGTCCTGAGTCCCCTCCGCTTGCACCCACCCGCCAGTGGCAGAGGAGCTGGGGAACCAGTTTGGTAGCTGCTGGTGGCCTGGGGAGCCATGCGGAGCGGTCAGGTTGGGTTTAACCAGTATGGACTTGGAGGAGTCGTGCTGCTGGCCACCACGGAAGGACCGCGTGGGTGCTGGCACCCATCTGGGGCTGCCTCCGCTCAGCGCCGGCTCTAACCCCGGCAGGCCTGGGACATCACCAAGCGAACCTTCGCCTATACCAACCACACGGTGCTCCCCGAGGCCCTGGAGCGCTGGCCGGTGGACCTGGTGGAGAAGCTGCTCCCCAGACACCTGCAGATCATCTACGAGATCAACCAGAGGCACCTGGATGTAAGCGCCTTGGGGCGGCGCGGGAGCTGAGAGGGGGACGGGGACGGCACGCATCGTGCTGTCGGGATGAGGGGGGTGCGCAAACCGATGATGGCGGGTGCGTGGCTGCGAGGTTCTGACTGCTATTTTGGGAGTTGGTGTATAGGAAGGCCCTTCCCACCAGCACACTGCCATCTCGCAGTCAGTGGCTATGTCAAAGACTTCACCCATTGCTCCAGGGACTTGGCTGTTGGCATTTTCTTGCTCCCTTAAACAGGAAGGATGAGATCAAATAGAGGGAGGCAGGTTCAGATTAGATATTAGGAAGAAATTTTTTACCCTGAGTGTGGTGGAACAGTGTCCCAGGTTGCCCAGAGAGGCGGTGGATGCCCCATCCCTGGAAACATCCCAGGCCAGGTTGGCCGGGGCTCTGAGCAACCTGATCCGGTTGGAGATGTCCCTGCTCCTTGCAGGGGGGTTGGACTGGGTGGGCTTTGAAGGTCCCTTCCAACCCAAACCATTGTGTGACTCTGATTCTAAGGGTACAAAGGAGATGGTGGCTTGGCCTCCTGGTCTGGCAGCACAAGGCTTTTGCCGAAACGGCCATCTTCGCCAAGCATGTGCCCACAAGCCCCACTCCATGGGGCTGGGGGTGGTCCTTCTGTTCAGGGAAAGCCACCACTCCGGCTGCTGTCAAGTGCACGGGAGACACTGCTAGGGCCCCCTCCATGGGAACCACTGGGTGGGACATCCCCAAACACCAGCACCGCTCACCACCTGTCTGGCTTCCACCTGCAGCGGATCGCATCCCTCTTCCCCAACGACGTGGACCGGCTGCGGAGGATGTCCCTGATAGAGGAGGGAGGCACCAAGAGGATCAACATGGCCCACCTCTGCATCGTCGGCTCCCACGCCGTCAACGGCGTGGCGAAGATCCACTCCGAAATAGTCAAGACCCAAGTGTAAGCGCGAGGAGGGAGGTGGTGATGGATCACCCTCTGCTTGGAAATGGTGGTGGTGGCAAGCCTGAAGTCATCTCCTCCTTCTCCTCGCAGCTTCAAGGACTTTGCGGCGCTGGAGCCAGAGAAGTTTCAGAACAAGACCAATGGCATCACCCCGCGGCGCTGGCTCCTGCTCTGCAACCCGGGGCTGGCGGAGCTCATCGCAGAGGTAATGGCGCCGGGGGAGCCATTTACGTCTTCTAAATGGTCAAGCTCTGAGTGTCCACCCGAGTCCCTGCTCCCGTTTTGGAGCAGCGCGCCCGGTGAAGTCGGCCATCCCTGTCCCGCGGTCAGCGCGTACCTGTGCTCCCATTGCAGAAAATAGGGGAGGACTACGTGCGGGACCTGAGCCAGCTGACGAAGCTGCACGAGTTTGTGGACGACGACCTCTTCATTCGGGAGGTCGCCAAAGTGAAGCAGGTGAGGGGCGCGGGGTGGGGGGACGCGGGTGAGGGGAGCACGGGCTGGGGGCTGACGCGCTCCCTGCCCTCGCGCAGGAGAACAAGGTGAAGTTCGCGCTGTACCTGGAGAAGGAGTACAAGGTGAAGATCAACCCTTCCTCCATGTTCGACGTGCACGTGAAGAGGATCCACGAGTACAAGCGGCAGCTGATGAACTGCCTGCACATCATCACCATGTACAACCGTAAGCCACCGCGCGCCCCGAGGGGACAGGCTGCCCTGGGGGTCCACCAGCATCCCTACCCCCCGGGGCTGCAGCCAAAACAGAGGGTGACACCGCCCCGCTGTCCTCTCCAGGCATCAGGCGGGATCCTGCGAAGCTCTTTGTGCCGAGGACGGTGATCATCGGGGGCAAGGTAAGTTGGGTCAGGCGTTTTGGAAGAAGGGATTTGGGTGCAGATGTCTTGTGGGGCCATGCCCATGAAGCTCTCCAGGAAGTGCTGGAGTAGCACTCGTTGGCTTCAACCCAAGCAAAGCACCAAGTTAAAAGACGTTAAGACCTGTAGGTGCTTAGGGACGTGGTTTAGTGGTGGACTTGGCAGTGCTAGGTTAATGGTTGGACTCGATGGTCTTAAAGGTCTTTTCCAACCTAACGATTCTATGATGCTGTAAGTTTTCAGGGGGCTTCCACAACCAAATGCTGCTTGTGGTCATGCAAGCTCCCCAGAACTTGGTGGTGCAACACATGGGTTGGACGAGGCGATGGAGCAGGGCTGGGGTGCTTCCCCAGGACGTGGGAGCTGGGTGCTCCTCGCTTGCCCAGGCACCAGCCCTCCAGGCTCAGCCGCGGCTTTTCTCCTAGGCTGCCCCAGGATATCACATGGCTAAAATGATCATCAAGCTCATCAATGCTGTGGCTCAGGTGGTGAACAACGACCCTGTTGTGGGGAGCAAGCTGAAGGTCATCTTCCTGGAGAACTACAGAGTCTCGCTGGCGGAGAAAGGTAGCCCACGTGGGGCACGCTGTGGGGTGGAGATGTCCGCCCCGTGGCTGTCCACCAGCCTGCGGCTCCATCACCATGAGAGAGCAGGTCTAACGTCCTCCAGCACGACGCCAACCCAAAGCCAGTCTCTGTGAGCCCCTCGTGTCCGTGTGTTTTGTTGGCAGTGATCCCCGCTACCGACCTGTCAGAGCAGATCTCCACAGCGGGCACCGAGGCGTCGGGTACGGGGAACATGAAGTTCATGCTGAACGGGGCTCTGACCATCGGCACCATGGATGGAGCCAACGTGGAAATGGCCGAGGAGGCTGGAGAGGAAAACATGTTCATCTTTGGCATGAGGGTGGAGGACGTCACGGAGCTGGACAGGGAAGGGTGAGGGCTGGGAAGGCTGTGGTGGTGGCACCACAGGCACCTGAGCAGCATGGTCTCCTACCAACCCTTCCCCACCAGGTACAACGCCCAGGAGTACTACGACCGGCTGCCCGAGTTGAAGCAAGCCATTGACCAGATCAGGAGTGGCTTCTTCTCCCCGGAGGAGCCCGACCTCTTCAAAGACGTGGTCAACATGCTCTTCCACCACGACCGGTGAGGCCTGGGACGCCATCCATTCCCTGGGTTGGGTCTCCCCATCAAATTTCTGGTACCCTTGCACCAACCATCCACCCTCCGGCTGATACCCTCCCATTTTTCTGGCCCCGGTGTTGCGCACGTGGAAGAGCAGTTGATGCTCCACAAGGATCTCCACGTACAGCCCTTCACACGGCATTAAAGCCTGGGCTACCCTAAGGCTAAGAGGCATTTTGGGTTGCGCAGCCCTTGCCAGGTGGTAGTTGCTTTTTAGATATCTCAAGGGCTTTCCTGGCCTGAGCGTTAAGCAGCCGAGGGCCGCGGGCGTTCGTGCTGGGGAAATATTTTACCGGTGAGCTGACGCAGGGTGTGCCCTTCCGCGGCACCCGTCCAGCCTGCGCCGCAGCTCCCTGTACAAGCAGGGCTTGGGGAGGATGAGTTTTTCTGAAGCGTTGGTGTCGGAGGAAGCTCTGGATCTGGCCACCCAAGCCGCGCGCGCCGCTGCCGTGCTCCCACTGACGCGTTCCTGCTGTCACCCACTCTCCCCTTTCTTCGCTGCTACAGGTTTAAAGTTTTTGCGGACTACGACGCTTACGTCAAGTGCCAGGAGAAGGTCAGCGAGCTCTACCTGGTGAGTGCCGGCCCCTGGGTGAGGTGGAGGAGCTGTGATGGGACAAACATTCCCCCATCCTGGAGAAGGGGGTTGGTGGGGCCGCGCACGTAGACGGGTTCTTGGCGAGGAGGCTCCCCAGCCAAAATCCGGTCTCGTGGCTAACATGGCACCCACAGGCGCAAGCCTCCAGCCCCACCATCCCACCACTCTCCTTGCAGAACTCCAAGGCGTGGACCAAGATGGTCATCAAGAACATCGCGGCGGCCGGCAAGTTCTCCAGCGACCGCACCATCAAGGAGTACGCCCGGGATATCTGGCGCGTGGAACCCTCCGACCTGAAGATCCCGCCGCCCAACGAGCCCCGGGACGCGGGCGAGGACAAGACCCCCAACGGCACGGCGGCGTAGGGGTACGGCGCTGCCGGGGGACGCAAGCGCGAGGTGTACAACCGTCTCTGCTGTCTAGGCTCCGTGTTGCTGCTGCTGGCTTTCCTACGGTCGGGGCTGGGGGGGCAATTTTTATAACGTTCAGTGTCGTGTGGAAAGCGAAACCACGTCGCCCTGTCGCTTGCGTAGGCGCTAAAAATAAAAGTGCCGCTGGAGTCCAAGGGGCTGTTTGAAGTCTAAAATTAGGGACCGGGCTCACCTGCACCGAGGGTATCGCAGAAAAAAGGTGGGGGGGGGGGGCAAGCTGCGGGGCTCAGGGTGGGCGGCACAGCTGGGCACAGCTGTCTGAGCCCTCGCAGGCGACGCTGAAGCGGGACTTGGGGTGCAGCTCTCGCCCGTCTTGAGGCAGCAGGATCTCTGTCCCCCACGTAACCTCCGGCATCCCCGAGGCGGCGGGTAAATTAGAAAGTTTCTCAGTAGTTTTTATTAGGTACAGCAGCAACTTCAGCGCCCCGAGGGCTTCCCGGCGCGGGTTCGAGGGAGCGGAGTGCTCGCGGTGGCCGCGCGCAGCGGCTGGCATCACTGAACGTTCAAGAAGTCTCTGCAAGAAGATGCAATAAACCTTTAACGCTGCGTCACCGACCGTCCCGTGCTGCTCTAGAGCCCGAGCCCTGATCCCTGGATCTGGGGCTGGGCTGGGCTTGGGGCAAAGACGATCCGGGGGCGGAGGGCCAAGGCTCGGTCTGTGCCCCCCCCCAGTTTCCGCACTTACTTCACCAGAGCGGGCAGCTCGGGGTTGAAGGAGATGTAGTCGTGGCCCAGGCCCAGCTTTTCGGGAAAGGTGATGAACTTCACCTTGCTTTTGTCCTTGTAGGCGCCACGTGCCGTCTCGAAGAGCTGCCGCGGGGTGGGAGCGCGGTTAGCGGCATGCACAGGAGACCCCAACCCCCCTCTCCCTCCCCTTCAGCCCCCCCCCAATCCAGTCTAAACCAACGCCCACCCCTCTTCAATCCCGTGCGGAGGTGACGGTGGTCCCTACCTCGCGGCCCAGGCGCGGAGGCAGCACGGCGTCGTCTTCTGCGTGCAGGATGAGGAGCGGGCAGGCCAGCACCTTCACGCTGCGGGCAGCGAGTGCAGCGCCGAGGGGTCAGCCCCAAACCGACAGACGCGTGCGAGCCTCCCTGGGTGCTGCTAAAACACCCCCCTCCAGCAACCCTGACCCCCTCCTGGGCGCTGCCGTCCCAGCCCATCGGTGCCCAAGGGCAGCTTAGATGATGCCCACGCTGCTTTGTAACCTTAAATCACCGACACGGGGTGCTCAGGCTTCCAAAACAGCCCTGAACCAGGTGGCTTTTGGCAAAGGCACCCCAAAACGCAGAGGGGAAAGGCCCCGCCGCCACAGCCCGCGTACGCCGCACCGCGGGTGGGATGCAAGCTCCAAAAAAGGGATGTCGGCTTCCGGACTTTGCTCGACAGTAATATTGATAGCTGCAGTTAGGCAAATAAAAAGCCGCTTTTAAGGCATGAGTAAGCCGGGCAAAGACAAATAAGAGCGCGGGGACGGCGTGGTGTGACGCGTCCAACCCCGCCCCTCCTCGGCCAGCATCGTCCCCATCCCTGCGGGCACTCACTTCTCGTCGTTGCGGAAGAACATGTCGCCCCGAGCGAGCGAGTCCAAGATCAGGGATTCGAAACCCGGGAAGTGGCGGTAGATCTGCCGGAGAGGGGGAAAGAGTTACGGGGGGGGGGGCTAAGCCGCGGTGTTGAGTGACACATCCTTCCCCAGGCAGAAGGATGCGTCACCCCCCAGCCGGGGGTGCTGGTTTTGGGGGACCCCCCTGGGCGGAGCCCCGCGCCCGCCGCTGCCGCGGGGACACCACACGCAGAGCCCCCCCGCGCTCACCTTGGTGATGGGGACGTGGGCGGCCGCCTCGCGGATGTTGGTGTAGGGCGACTCCAGGACCACGGCATCCACCTGCACCCCTGAGGGAACAGATTTGGGGGGGGGAGGCCGAGCCTGATCCTCGAGCAGAGAGCGATGGGGCTCCCCAGCTCCTCTGTGCCCCACAAAATCCGTTCAGGGGCACGCAGAGCCCCGGGGGGGACGCCACGCTGGGCCTTACCTCGCTCCTCCTGCAGTTTCCTCGCGGCGTTCGTGGCAATTCTGTGAGAAGAGAGGTGGCGGTGAGGGGGAGCAGCCGCGATGCTGCAGTGGGACGCGCAGCACCCTCAGACCCCCCCCCCCCCCCCCCGGGCTTTGTCTGGTGGGTTTTGCTTTGCAGGTGCCTCCACCGAGGAGCTGCTCCAACCCCTCGGTCCGTCCCCGGGTGGCACCGGTCCGGCAGCAGCGTCAGCTGGCACCCACGGGTGCACCCACGGGTGGCACCCGGCCCCGCACCTACCCCGTCCCCAGGGAGTGTCCCCAGAAGAGGATGCTGCTGTTCCCGCTCCGCGCTTTGGCCCAGTCGTAGAGCGCCAGGACGTCGGTGGTGAAGCCGCTCTCCGTGGGGTGCCCGCTGGAGTCCCCGTAGCCTGCGGGGGACACGGCGCAGCGTCACGGCCCGGGGTGGGACACCAGCCCTGGGGGGGGCGGGGGGATCACACGAGAGGCAAGGGGGTGACTTTACCTCGGTAGTCGAGAGCCAGGACGTGGAAGTCGGCAGCCCCCATCGTCTGTCAGAGGAGTGGCACCGCGTTACGTCCCGGGGTGGGGGATGCACCCCCAGGACCCCCGCCCCAGCGCGCCCAGGGTCCCTCTTGGGTCCCCAGAGCCAGCGTGAGCCTTGCCCCCAGCAGGTCCCAGTCCCTCCCACAGGGAACCATTTACCTTCAAGAACTGGATGCGGTGGCTCGCAGCCCTGACGGAGAAAATAAGATTAGAGCTCGGGGAGGGAGCCTCCCCTCTGGCACCGGCGCAGGCGAGGGACTGGGGTGACATTTTCCGGGAGGAGAGAGCCGGATGCTCAGGGGTGGGTGGGTGGGTTTGGATGTTCCCCTTTAACTCTACGGGCTTTTCCTCCACCTGTGGGGTCGGAAACCGCGGCAGCAGCCAGCGGCTCTGCGGGACCGGCCGCTGCGCCGAGTTTGCTAGTTCTCACCCCGCGCAGAAACGCCCGGGAGAGGCACGCGCGCGGCCGCGGGTACTCGCCTGGTCCCCCCGTTGCCGTGCAGGTAGATGATCACGGGGTGAGCGTCGGCGAGCGCCTCCTCGTACCAGCGCCGGTCCTTGCCCCGCGCCTCGGCCTCTCTGCTGCCCGGCACCGTGTGCCTGGCAGAGGGGGCGGAGAGGGGTTACCCCAAGAGGGGCTTCACCCCGGTGCGCCCACCCGGGATGCCGGGGCCGCCCCGCTCACCAGATGCCGACGGTGACGCCCGGCTCGGTGGCCAGGTACAGGCTGACGGTGTTGTTGAGCAGCAGCTCCGGCCGCTGAAGGTCCACGAAGAAGGGGAAGGGCACTGAGGGACAAATCGCAGCCGTCACGCCCATTTGTGTCAGGTTTTGGTTTGTTTTTTTTTTTATTAAATAATTTGCCTGGCAGCCAAGGACCGCGCAACGGCCGGCTCGGGGAGCAGGGAGGCGAGCGCAGCCCTCTGCCACCTCCTCCCACCCGAATTTCTCGCCCCGTCGACGCTGCGCGTCCCCAGATGTGTTGCAACGCCAGGCAGCAAACAGGGTCGGCGGGATCGCGTTATTACGGCTTGCAAAACACGAGGCGCCAACGGGAAAAGCTCCCTCCGCGCCTCCTCCGCAAGGAATGGGGGTCGGATGGGCGCTTCCCAGTGCCACCCAGGTGCTGGGTGTGGGTGCACCCACTTTTTGGGGCCCCTGCCCCCACCCATCCTGCTGAATCTCTGGGGGGGGGGGGCTCTCCTGCTTGGGACAGCCCCGGGGCACTCACGTAAGTTCAGGAAGACGAATTTGGTGAGCAGAGCGGGGAAGAGGCGGATGAGGAAGGGCACGGAGACGTAGAGGAGGAGCAGGAGCAGGAGGAGGGCGCGCAGCCAAGGACGCCAGGCCCGCCGGTCCCTGCAAGACAGACACCCCATTAGCACGTCCCCTCCTGCTCCCCATTCCCAAACCCCAACCGTGACGGTCGGATACGGCGGCTTTTTCCCAACAGGGGCTCGAGGCGGCCACGTGCACCCCCCTGGGGTCAGGAAACGGGTTCCCCACGCCGGGGTTGTGTTTGGCTTTTGGGGATGGAGCCGAGGTGTGGGAGCAGCCCCGCCGCGACACAGCATCACGAGAGGCCACGATCCGGTCCCCTCGCAGCCTCCCACGGGATGCTGGTGGGCGGGAGAGGCAGGGCACGGGCGCTGCAAGCCAAACCAGCACCACCCCGAGCCGTGGCTGGCGGGACGCGGTCACAGAGGTGTCCCCAGGCCTGGCACCGAGGGCTTCTGCAATTCTCCAGGGACAAGGAGGAAAGTTGGGAAAGGGGCTCGGGGAGAAACCAGTCGCCAGAGCGACGTCCCCCAGTGCCACCAGTGTGACCGCTTCCCAGAGTGTCCCGCTCCAAAAGGCTGAGGGATGCATCCAGCCGCTCCAGGCCGTGCCCTCCGCAGCGAGCCAGCGGCCAGCCCCGAAGGGAAAACCAGGAGCTGCAGCTTGGCTGGCGTCGCCGTCTCCCGCGAGCTGGTCGACGGGGAAACTAATCCAGGAGGAGAAACTAATCCAGGAGGAGAAACTAATCCAGGAGGAGAAACTAATCCAGGAGGCGAGGGATTGAGGGCAGAGGTTTCTGACAGGCGTCCAAGCACAGCTTGCTGCTGCCAGCGCGCGCCCGGGGTCACCGTCGCGGCGGATCGAGCCCGCCGCCCGCCCTGGGGAGCGCTGCGAGACGCCGAGAAAGGGTCGCAAAGCGGGTGGTGGGACACGGGTGGCACGGTCCCCCGGGCACAGGGTGGCACCTTGTGCCGTGCTGGAGCTCCGGGGAGCTCCTGGAACCCTCCTCCAAGATTTCGGTCTGAGCGGACCCGCTGCAACGGGCCAGCGAGGCGCTCCCAGTCGCCGCGGTTAATTATGGGGTGCTGCTCTTGGGTCTCCACCCAACACCCGAACGCGGGGGCGAGCGCGCACACCCGCCCTTGCGCAATACCCGCTGCAGGTGAGAACCGACGGCGAGGAGGGGGGACGAGGGGGACGCGCCCACCCAGGGGCACCTCTGCCAGCCGGCGGGGCGGCGGGCCACCGCACGGGGATGGCAAGGTGACGCGGGGGGCGCAGATGCAGCGTGGCGTCGTGGTGGCGGGGGGGGGGCACGGCCACGGGGTGGGATGGCAGCGGTGACACGGGGACATGGGCATGGTAAGGGACCACGGAGGTGGCAGGGTGACGTGGGGACATGGCCACGGTGTGAGATCACGGCTGCGGGGCAAGGAGAAACGGGGACACGGCCACGGCGTGGGATGGCGGCGGTGGCAGTGGCACGGGGACACGGCCACGGCGTGGGATGGCGGCGGTGGCAGGGTGCCGTGGGGACACGGCTGCGAGGACACGCGGAGGGGACGAGGGGCCACTCACCGCTCCGGCCGGGCCGCGCCCGCCCTGCTCTCCGTCCGGTCGCCGCCGCCATCGCCGCCGCTCCGCTCCCCGCGTCGCCGCATCCTCGCGCCGTCTGCCCGCGCCGCCGCTCAAGCCCCGCCCCGCCCCGCCCAAGCCCCGCCCCGCCCCGCCCAAGCCCCGCCCCGCCCCGCCCAAGCCCCGCCCACTCCCACGCACGACCCGCCACTCGCAGCCGCGCTGCCGCCGGCGGGACACGCCCCCTCCTGCGACAAGCCACGCCCCTTCGGGCATCGCGGGCGGGGCCGTGGGAGCCACCGCGCCGTCACGGGGTTTTTTTTTTGGGGGGGGGGGGGGGGGAGGAGGGGGGTGACCCCGGCAGGGCTGGGGGTCCCTGTCCCCAAGGGCCGGGGCGGCAGCGAGCGGGCACGCCGGGAAAATCAGCCTTGCCACAGCAAGGAGCACAGGAAAACCTTCTGGGTCAAAAAAAAAAAAAAAGAAATCAAAATTTACAAAAAATAAAAGGTTTAAAACCAAATTGGGTGTCGCTTGGCTTTAAGGGAAGGGTAGGACCCTGCTGCTGGGTCCCCTCGCAGCTGCGACTCCTGCACTGTCAGCCTGCGTCGGCCCCAGCTCCTGGGGCTGAAAATTCCCACCGGGATAGGAACGTGTTCCCCACCGGGACAGAAACGTGTTCCCCCCAGTTTGGCCAGCGTTCCCCGCAAACCTCGGCCAGGCGCAGGAGGACGCGCTGCTGGGACCCGCGTCACCAGGCCTGCCCGCAACGCCCGCAACCGAGCGGGCTTCGTTAAACGCGGGAAGGCCGGGAGCGAATTCCAGCTGCCGTCATTTCACTTCTTTTCCTGAGCTCCCGCAATATTTTAAGCCGTGCTCGGGGGCCGAAGCGGGACGTGACGATGGGACGAGCCCGTGGTGGGCACCTGACACGGCGGCGGGGGGCTCGGCGAGGGCCTGACGCGCGGCGTCCTGAACCGATGCCATTTCTGCGGACGCCGTCTTGCTTTTCCAAGCCTCCGCAATGCAAATCCAAAGACAAACGGATCCGGTCGAACCGGGGCTGCCGGAGCCGTGGGCAGGCGGGTGCGCGTTCCCCATCAGCAGATGTTGCAATGAGGTGGCACGAGCCGCCCCGCAACCCGCGCTTCCCGTGCCGCGCGGCCAGGAGGAGAGCGGAAGCGGCCGGCGGATCCGGCTGCTTTTACACACAAAGAGGTTTGGTTGGGTTTTTTTTTTTTGCCTTCCACCTCCCGATTTTTTGTTGGGGCTGCAGCAGTGGAATGAGACGAGGGGCCCAAATCGCAGCGGTGGGAAGGTAATTTGTACAGCGAGGGGCTGGACGTGCGATGGCAGCAACGAGCCGCGGCGGCGTGACGCGGCTGCAGCGTAGCAGGGCTCGCCATTGTTTTCTGCAAAAAAAAAAAAAAAGAAAAAAAATCAAAGTTTGGGCTTATTTCAGTCTGAACTTCTCCCGCACCGGCTGTGAGATGGGGAGGTTTCCAGCTGATTTTTCCTACGACGTCTTTTCCGAAACGCTCCCTTTGTTTATTTTTTGCTGATGGTTTCTCAGCTTTTTTTGTTCATTTTTTTTCAATTTTATGGCCCTGCTTTCCCTGGCCCGGCGAGAGGCCGAGGTGAGGGGTACCTCGCCCAGCCCTCCCCAGTTCCCCGGCCCGCAGCCGGACTTTTCCCCGGTTCCCGCAGAACAAAGCACCCCATTGTGCGCGGGGTGGAAACGGGACGGGAAGCGTGACGGGGCAGCGAGAGCCGTGCCAGGAGGACGTTTCTGGGCACCCACGGCCTCGCCGAGGGGTCACCCACTGCCTGCGCAGGCGCCCGGGCGGCCGCTGACCCCATTTTCGGGTGGCTCTGTGCCAGCCCCCCGAGCTCGGCCGTTGGCGCTGGGTCCGTCCGCGTCCTGGATTTTCCCATGCGCCCCTTTTTAATTTTTTTGGCGGCATGCATCACACGTGACGGCGTGGGCGAGCGGAGGTTTCCCTTCTGCCGAGCTCGCTCGCCGCAAACGCCAGCCCGAAATGCGGCTGGAAAGGGGCTCCAAAAACAGGCGCGTGGGGTCCGTGGCTCTGTGGCTCCTAAAAACATGTGGGAAAAGAGGGGAAAAAAATAAAATAAATAAAATCAGGATGCCTTCGCTAACAGCCAGTCCTAAAAACAAATCGGGAATTAGCACAGCGGCTATACGGCTTGGTACTGCCCAGCCCGGAGTCCGCGCGTCCCCGTGGTGCCGGGGACACGGGGACACCGAGCATCCTTGCCTGCCAACACGCGCCCGAGTCGCTTTGGTGGGTGGCGGCGGGGCTTTTTCGGGGCTGTCGCTTGGATTAGCGAGGCACGGGCGGCGGCGCGGCGAGGAGGAGGGTGGTGGGGGGATCAGGGTCCTGGCACTTGCCGGGCTCACAACAAAACAAAGCACCAGATGGTTTCAGCTTCAACATAATACGGGGCGAAAAAAAGGGTTTGAACCGGCGATGAAAAAGCAAAGGCGGAAAGAGAAAGGGGAAGAAAAGAAAGAGAAACCCTCGGCAAGTGTCAAAGCAGAAGAAAGCATCGGAGAAAAATGGCAAATGTTAAAAAACACAACAAAAAGCCCTTCCCCGGCACAAAGCCGCGGCTGCTAACATCTGTCCAGCCAAGCCGCTCGCCAAGGCCCCCTTCCCCTCAAAATCACCTTTCCTCACCTCTGTCCTCGCGGGGACACGGCCCTGTCCCTTCACAGGGCTCTGCTCGAGGCTGGGGGACCCGCTCAGCTCCGTCCCACGTCCCCCGAGCTGGCGGACTCGGCCTAAATATTTTATTACGCGGGCTAAATGTTTTATTACGCCTTTTAGCTGAGGTGTGGGATCCCGGCTGTCCCCGGCGTGGCTGGTGGGACCGTGCGGCAAACCAGCCTGTATCCCCGCTGCGGGATCTCGTGGGATTTTAAGCCTGTTTTTTTTTTCTCTAAGTGAGGCTTATGGAACCCGCTGCGCATCCCTGCACCTGGCTGGGAGGCTTTTGCATTTCCCTTGCTCCTGCCCCATAAATATTTTGAACCCACAGACCAATTTCAGAGTGGCCTTAAAAAAAAAAAAAAGGGAAGAGGGCTTACAAGTTATTACGTCCCTAGCGTTTTCGCCCAAAAAGCAGTGAAATAAGGCTGTGCAATTGTGCAAGAGTGGATTGCAGTGTGAGCTGAACCCCTTATTAGCCACCAGAGAATCCACAAGCTGATTTTCTGGGTACAGTGAGGAGGTGCAGTGCTGTGTCTCCAGAGATGCAGGACAGTGGGGAACTGGGGTGATGCCACCCTGGGGTGCAGGACAGCAGGGAGCCAGGTTGATGCCACCCAGGGGGACAGGACAGCGGGGAGCTGGGGTGATGCCACCCTGTGGTGTGGGATTTTGGGAACCGAGGTGATGCCACCCTGGGGTGCAGGGCTGTGGGGAGCCGGGGTGATGCCACCCTGAGTTGTGGGATGGTGGGAAATGAGGTGATGCCACCTAGGGATGCGGGACAGCTGGGAGCTGGGGTGATGCCACCCTGGGGCGCGGGATTTTGGGAACCGAGGTGATGCCACCCAGAGGGACAGGACAGCGGGGAGTTGGGATGATGCCACCCCGGGGTGCAGGACAGAGGGGACCACGGTGGTGCCACGGGGGTGCGGGACAGCGCGAGTGCCCCCACCCAGCTGTCACGCGCGGTGCGGGGCGGTGCCGTTGCCCGTGCGGGGGCCGGGCCCGGGCGGTGCCAGCGGGGCCCCGCCGCACAAAGGCGGCCGGTTCCGCCCCCCCCCGTCCCGGGGCCGCCCCCGAGCCGCTGCCCAATAAACACCGCCGCATTTGAACCCAGCACCACCTCCCGTCCCGTCCCCCTCCCTCCGCTCCGCCACGGTCGCTCCGCTCCGCTCCGCTCCGCCGCGCCCGGAGGCACCGGCAGCCGCGCCGGGTGAGCACGGAGGGGAGCGGGGCTGCAGCACCCCAGGGGTGGGGGGAGCGGGGAACGGGGAGGGGGGTTACCGGGCACCCAGGGTGCGGGGGGTGCTTGGCCGCTACCGCTTCCTCCTCCGCGGGCGGGACTGAGGCGCATCCCGGCCCTTCCCGGGGCGGCGGGGAGGGGGGGTCAGCCGGTGAGGTGGGGGGGGGGGGGGGGGTAACAAGCTTGGGGGGGAGATGCTGGAAGAGAGGAGGAGGAGGCGGAGGAAGGGGGAAAGAGATGCTGGAAAGGAGAAGGGGAGGCTCTTGGGGGGGGTGCTGGAGAGGAAGAGGGGGATGTTGGGGAGGGAAGATGCTGGAGAAGGGGGGGGAGATGCTGGAGAGGAGGGGGGGATGTTGGGGGGGAAGATGCTGTGGGGGGAGAACCTGGAGAAGAGGGGGGAGAATGCTGGGGGAGGTTGCTAGAGAGGAGGAGGGGATGTTGGGGGCATGCTGGAGAGGAAGGGGGGTGCTGGGGGGGGATGCTGAAGAGGAGGTGGGGGTGCTGGAGAGAAGGGGGGATGCTGGAGGAGGGTGGGGGAGATGCTGAGGAGGAGGAGAAGAAGGAGGAGATGCTGGGAAGTGGCGGGGGGTATGCTGCGGGGGGAGATGCTGGGGCTAGGGCCTCATAAGCAAAGAGTACAGTGGGAATTTGGAGGGGTGAGTGGGCGCACAGAGGTGCCTGTGTGGGTAGGGGGTGGGTGACCCCTTGCGGAAGCTGGTCCCCGTGGTGGCCTTGATGCTGGTGGCGGTGGTCCAGCAGGAAGAGCAGAACTGGGCGCTGCTTGCCCTCCTGCCAAGGGCACCCCAGCCCATGCTGCGTCCCCGTCCCGTCCCCGGAGGGATGCTCCTGAGGCCCAAAAACTCTGCGAGTGGGTTCTGGGCCAGCTCTCCTAGTCTGTGGCTGGAGGAATTAATGCTGGAGGAATTGTTTTGCCATCAGCGAAGCCCTCGCCGTCACCAGACGGCATCTGCTGTCTGGGTCACAAACGGTGGGCCTGTCACCTTCGGGTAAGGCTGGGGCTGAGGCCCCGAGCCAGGAAAGCCCAAATCCACAGCCCGGGAGCGTCAGCCACCAGAGCCGGATGCGCTGGGGTTTTACTGTGGAAGTGGGTGTCAGGTTTGGGTGGGCGCGTTTATCCTGCCCGGTCTTATTTGCCCACCGAGCCGGGGATGGCGGCAAGAGGCTCGCCGAGGCGATCCCAGGGATGCGCGGCGTTATCGCCGTGATGCAGCGCGGCCCGGGTTTATCGGAGCCGGCGCAGGGCTGAGCTCCGCAAGAATTACTCAATCCCTTATTTCCCGGCGCGCGAGGCGTCGCTGGGTGAATTGCCGGCTCGCTTTGTTTACTTCTGAAATAATCAGCTTTGCGCCTCTACCTTGGGCTTTATCGCACCCGGGGCTCCCCCGAATTATCGCAGCGCAGCTCCAGCCCGATTTGCAAAATCAAAACAGATGGGCGCTTTGTTTTTTCCGTTATTGAGGGGAAGGCTGCTTATTGAAAGGCCCCATTACAATGCAAATACCGGGGTGGCGTGAATATTCCGAACGCCGCGCTGCTTTTGATGTTCTTTACATAAATTTATAGCGCTTGATGCGCCATCGCTGCTTTGCTCATCTGGAGTGGAGCTTGGTTAACAGAATTTTTTTATTTTTTTTTTTTCTTTTCTGCCAACTTTGGAGGGTTTGGCCGTGTTTTGGGGAGCGTGGTGAGAGGTGGCATTGAGGTGCAAAGTGCCGGGCTGCGAAAATTATGACGGTGCTCAATGGGGAGGAGGAACCGCCAGCTGTAAAGCTGACTTTGCTGGTGACCCTTGAAGAGCCGGGCCTGCTGTCGAGTGATTTACTGACATTTGGGTGCTTCATTGTCCTTTTGGGGTTGTTTTGGGTTGGTTTTTTTTCCCCTTTCTCTTTGGTTTCTCGGTGCGACCTGTCGTAGAGCCGCCGCTCCCCACGAGGGGCCGAGGTGTTGCGGGGTAGGCCGAACCCAAAAATCGCCCTGACAAAGGCAGCGGCGTGGGGGTTCGGGAGCGCCCGCGGTGCCGCAGCCACGGTGGGCGGGACGGTTCGTTAGGGAAAGGAGATAATGAGTTGGATGAGAGAACCCCAGCTCCGGTTTCCCAGCAAGGGCTGAGGGTCTGGTTTCGGTGGCTGCTGGGCATCTTGTTGCAAACCCTGCCATTAAAAACCTGGGGTCCTGGTGGGGTTTTCCTTGTTTTTCCTTTTTGCCAGCTGTGTTCATGTCGTCCTGGTTGCCCCAAGCGCAGAGGGAAGGGCAAGCTGCTTTTAACCTGCTGACGCGTGGCCTTGGTCTCCAGCATTTTGTCTCGGGGAGCGGGTGCTCGTGTTTCGGAGGTGGCCGCGTGACGCCAGGCCCTCGTTTGGGTCGAGGCCATCGGGGCAGGCAGCGTCTCTCGTGAAGGGGGTGACTTGCTCGAGGCCCTTGCAGAGCATCCCTGAAATCTCCGCGCAGAATGAATAGTGTTTTGCACCCAAAAAAAAGAGGGAGTGTTGTGCCAATCGTTGTGTGGTGGTGCCATTGACTGACCAGGTAATCCGTGTCTTCGTTAGTTCAGGGCTAAAGCTTGGAGGTTGATGCTGATTCCAGGCATTTAATATGCGAAACGGTAATTGCCACTTACGCCTATATTGTCTGAGTTAAATTTAGCCGAGAATTCAGTCCTATCAGGGCTGTACATTGTGCGCTGTGAAGGTTATCTGGCTCACAGGAGGGGGTGGATTTAAAGGAAGGAAAGAAACGCCAGTGGAAACTTCCTATTCTCGTCATCCCAGAGCGCTTGGCTTCCCGGGACGTGTTACAGGGAGAAGAGAAATAAAGAATAACGTGGTTACGGCTCCAAGTAGTCCTAAACCTGCATCCTTCTGCGCCCGTTGCTCAAGCCGGTTATTTCGGGGGCTTAACGCGGCGCAGAAGGCCAGCTATAAATCTGAACAAGGCCGGCTATAAATCTGAACAAAGTGATGCCCGACGCGGGGAAGGGCCCCTCTCCGCCTCGCAGGGGACCGGGGAGCCCCCCGCTCAGCTGCCGCCCGCCCGCCCCTATTATCCCCGCCAGCTCCCGGCCGCCCTCCTGGATCTCAGCTGCTGGCCCATCTGGAGCGGAGATGAAAGGCTGGGGTTTAATTCAAGGCTTTGTGTGCTTCTGGTGTTACCCCCCCACACAGTCCCCCCCCCGCCTCCTCTCTCAGCCCTTTCTCTGCTGCCAGTCTCCCATCCCCGACCCCGCCAGCGCCGGTGCGGAGGGTGGCTGCGCGCGCCGGGTCCCTGATGCCGCTGACCTCATTATTTTGACTGCTGGGTGATGCCAGGCAGCCCCGTGAGCTCACCAGGTAGGAGGGTCGAGTTTTTGTCGGGGTTTTTTTGTTTTTGTTTTGGTTTTTGTTTTGTTTGTTTGTTTTTTTTTTTTTCCTTCCACCTTCTGGAAGCGCTGCTGAATAATTCAGCCGGGAGTAGGCATCTTGGGTCACCTTGCGCAGCCGGCTGCGTGCCGGAGCCGGCTTCCTAAGATGGAGGTTGTGCAGGATGCGCGCGGGATCGCCTCGCTGCCGGCAGCTCGCCGTTGCTGAGTGACTGCAGGTAGGCGAAGAGCGTTGCCCTTGTTTTATCTATTTCCGATGCTTTTTACACTGGAAAGGGTGAAATCCCTTCCCAGGGCCGTGCTGGGGTGGCCGGGTCCATGCTGAGCTGGTGCGGAGCCCAGTGAGCTCCGACCATCCCTTGCCGTGGGGACACCCAAGGCTGCTGGGGCCCACCAAGCCCTCGCCAAAAACTCACCTGGGCTGGAGGGCATGTCTGGCCCCAGGCAGGGACCCCGCACCCCATCTCCTTTGGAGATTGTATTTTTCTTACTGGTTTTATGGGGTCCCCAGTGCCTTCTCCCCCCCTCAGCCCACCCGGGGTAAGTTTTTGGGGCTGCCTGCCAGTACGGCACCAAGAGGAGGTGACCCCAATGCTCCGGCAGTGCGGATGCTCGGGGAGGTGTTGGGAGGTGGCGTTTAGCTCTCTGCACTGTCTAACTGGGGGAACTGGTTCTGGTGGTGTGGAAGTAGGGTCGGGTGCTGGAGAGGTCTCTCGGCGACAGGAGGTGGCTGGCCCTGAAGAGGCTCAAAAATGCCTGGGAAACTCCATAAATTGGAGTCATATTTGCTTACAGGCTCAACTGTGAGTTTTGGGGCTGCCGGGATGTACGTCTGGGGTTGCCGGCATGAAAACCGGGAAACTAGTTTGCCGCCTTCCTTCAGCTTGCAGGCACCTGAGGTGTTTTTTTGGGTGCTGACTTTTCCTCTGCGCCCTGAGTTGAACGCAAAGGCGTCTGCGCCCTCGCTCCTCCCCGCAGTGCTCGGGTGTTTTGCTGAAGCAGCTCTGGAGGGGGGGGAAAAAGCAGAGGATGCTGAGGGTGTGAGGCTCAGGTAGAGCGATTTGGGGATGGCGAGGGGTTGTGTCTGCTCTCTCGCGAGGTCCGGTGATGGTGGTGTCCTTGCTGTGTCAGCGCGGGAGGAAGGACGGCCGGGCCGGGCTATTTCTGTCCGGTGGATCCTGCGTGCCGCTTGGCACCGGCCTCGCGTCCCTCGGCAGGCGCGGGGAGCCCGACGCTGCTCTGCGCTGGCGTCTGCTCCCGCGGCTGGTGAAATCAAGGCCGCGGCTGCTGCCTTGGGGGTCCCTGGACCCGTGCCAGCACAAAAGGGAGCGTATTTGGCGCAGGGATGTGGTTTGTGTTCACGGAGCGGGGCGTGCGTATGATGGCCGGCCTGAAGCGTTTGGGGTGTGGGGTTGGGATCTCCTGCCTTCCCCACCGCAGGCAGAGCCCCACGCTTTGCTCCCTGCCACCAGTGAGCTGTTGCCGCTGGGATGGTTGTTTAGCTTCTCGTGAAGGCGGATAAAGCATCACCCGCAACACCTGGGAGCCAGCGGAGCTCAAGGGAATGATTTTTTTCCCTGCAGCACCTCAGCTGCTCCAGCCGAGCTCGATGAGCCGCTTGTGGAGCCGGTGCGAGGTGGCAGGTAGGGACGTGCAATCTGGGGCTGTCCCCACCCCAAGGGTTTGGCTTTGCAGGGGTTTTTTTTCCCCACCTTGGTCTTTCTTGCCGGCAATGTGCTCTTGCGGCCCAGAAGGCCAACGGCACTCTGGGCTGCACCCCCAGCAGCGTGGGCAGCAGGGCGAGGGAGGGGATTCTGCCCCTCTGCTCCGCTCTGGTGAGACCCCCCTGCAGCGCTGCGTCCAGCTCTGGAGCCCCCAACAGCAGAAGGACGTGGAGCTGTTGGACGGGGTCCAGAGGAGGCCACGGAGATGCTGAGAGGGCTGGAGCAGCTCTGCTGTGAGGCCAGGCTGAGAGAGCTGGGGCTGTTCAGCCTGGAGAAGAGGAGGCTCCGGGGAGAGCTGAGAGCGGCTCCCAGTGCCCAAAGGGGGCTGCAGGGAAGGTGGGGAGAGACTCTTCAGCAGGGCCTGCTGGGACAGGATGAGAGTCAATGGTTTTAAAATAAAGGGAGGTAGATTTAGATTGGATATTAGGAAAAAATTTTTTACAATGCGAGTTGTAGAACACAGGCCCAAGTTGCCCAGAGAGGTGGTGGATGCCCCATCCCTGGAAACATTCCAGGCCAGGTTGGCCGGGGCTCTGAGCAACCTGATCTGGTTGGAGATGTCCCTGCTCCTGGCAGGGGGGTTGGACTGGGTGGGCTTTGAAGGTCCCTTCCAACTCTAACCATTTTATGATTCTTTCTGCTGCGCGACTTCTGGCTTCACCCAGTGGGATGGAAGAGGCTGAATGGGTGGTAGAGCACCAGGCTGACCTAATGAGAACAAAAACTGCAGCAAAGGCCTCCTGGGCTGCCCGTCTCTTCTCCCTTGGTGTTTATTTTGCCTTCACGCACCACGGTCGATGCTCACCAGCCCCATCTCTCCCCACAGGTGAGCGTGGCAGGCTATGGGATGGATGAAGCTGAGCAGGACCAGTATGAAGCTCGCCTCAAGGAGCTCTTCGACAGCTTCGACAGCACGGGGACGGGGTCCCTGGGGCAGGAGGAGCTCACCGACCTCTGCCACGTGCTGCACCTGGAGGAGGTGGCCCCGGCGCTGCAGCAGACCCTCCTCCAAGGCAACCTCCTAGGCAGGGTAAGTCTGGGGCGACACGGGGGTCCGGGGCTTGCACCAACACCGCGGTGCTTGGGACACGATGGGGACCTAAAGCCAAGGCTTGAGCCTGTGGTTTACGTCGGCTTAAGCTGTCGCTAAACTGGTGGGGCTGCGTGCAGTCGCGCGCGTTTCTCTGAAGTAGAGAACATTGTCCAACTCCAGCGGTCGCTGGCTGAGCCGCCTTTGGCCATGTTACCTGATGTGGGTGTCCACAGGCAGGTGTGGTCATCGCAGACCCACCTAGGACGGGGTTTTTGGGGACAAATGGCTCCTTCCACCTGCGGGGCTGCGCATCCCCCTGGCCGGCGGAGGGGAGCTGCGGCCAGTGAGCACACCGTGCTTCCCAAAGCGGTTTTTCGGTTGCAGTTGTACCTTTATGGAGTTAAATGCCAGGGTGTTGAGCATGAGCTGCTCGCCCTTGAGGGGACCTCCATGTCCTTGTGCTCCTGTGTTCCTTCCTTCCCAGCATGAAAGCTCAGATTGCATCAGATGCTTCCTTCGAAATTGCCCTGAAATCCCATCACTGCTCATTAAAATCAGAAAACGCAGAGCAGGGCAGCCAGGGCTCTCGACAGACATGAGCTAAGCAGCTATCCCGACTCCAATTTCCTATCAAACTGCAGCTTTCGCGAAACAAAATAATTCCTTTAACGAACAAAGCCTCCTCTTCCTCGCCTGCCCTGGGGCCGTAGCTCTTCTGCTGACAGTGAGTGACGCTGGTGCGGGAGCACGGATGGATCCGGACGGAGGTTTCTGACCTTTGGAGTTGCGGCACGGCATTTTCTTGAGCACCGTAGATTTCCCGAGCTGCTCGGGTGCCGTTGTCCGCTCCCATTTCCCTGGCATTTGTGCTCGTTAGCCTCAAAGCGTGAGCCTGATCTAATAGCTGTCGAATCCCCTGGGTTTCCCGGGAAGCGTGTTCTGGGAGAAGAGCAGCCAACACGTTGCTCCCCGAGCGCCGGCTTCTTGCACCTGCCCCGCCAGCTCCTTGCCGCAGATGGTCCCGCTCGGCAGTGGGAGCAGCCTTTGTTTGGCCGCTCTTCCAGGGGTCAGGTTTTATGGGAGGGCGCTGGGGAGGGGGGGGAAAAGCATTTTGTCCACCGAGGGGGCGACTCGGTGGGGCCACGTGCTTGCTTTTGTGCTGGGGGCTCCGCTCCGGGGATGAACGTGCCGCGATGGGGCTGCTGGGTTGGACCAGGAGCTGAGCCGGCGTCCCGCTCTGCGTGATGCTTTGGGCATCTCCGGGGTCCGGCGGAGGGGTATAAACCCTGCCCTGGCTCACAGCGGAGCCAAACCATCCCAGAACCGCTTTCCTCGCGTGGTTGCGTGCGGAGGCGATGCTCGGCAGGAGGCTTGGTTGCAAGGTTGCCCTGTTCCTCCGTCTTCCCCGCCTGACGTTTCCTTCTGCGACCTTCCTGCCGCTGCTGCTGGAAGCGGTTTGCAAGCAGGGACGAGGCTTTTGGGGAGAGGACCCTGCCTGAAGATGGAGAGGGAGCTGGAACAGGAGCCACCAACACTGGTTTGCCCCAGAGACCAGGGTTGCAGACTGCTGCTTCGTATTGCTTGGCACACACACAGTCTTAATTTTTTTTAATTTTTTTTTTAAGTGCTAATAAGTCACAGCTTTAAAGTGGGCGTCAAGATTTCTCAAAGGTGCTGGTGTTGCTCGGCAGCTTGGTTGGTCCCTGATGGCTGTGGGGAGGCAGGGCTGGGCTTGCTGTGTCCGTATTGGCGTGTTAGTCTTGTTTGCCTCCCGTTTACTCGTCCGGGGAAAATTCTCCTCCCCGGGGACTTCACGTGTCCCCAGCACCGTGCAGCGCCGTGATCTCGCGGTGCACGTCTCTCCTCCCTGGGGCTGTCTGGCCCAGTCCCTTTGCTGGGAATATTCTCAAAGTAAAAACTGCAGGCTGTGGCCGTGGGCTTGTGCCTGCCCACACCCCCACAGGCGCCGGAGGCGTGTGGATCCCTCCAACACGCGCGCGGCATGCTGCGTGATGTGGGCGCTGCCTGCTCCGTGTCTCCCGGGGATGCGCATCCCAGCCGCGTGCGCGCTGGCGTTGAAATGGGATGGAGATGGAGAGGGAGGAGGGTGCTGGGGAGCACTGGCAAAGGATGGCTTTCTTTAAAATGTGAGATATCGGAGCGTTTGGGGCTTGGCTGCCTTGAGCACAGCTCTAACTTTAACGGTTGCGTTTTCTCTTAACTCTTTAAGTGCTCTCTGTGTACAGACATGCAGCATCCAAGGTCAAACGTGCGCCACACACAGACAGATTTTCCCAGTTACCTGGTGTTAGGACGGGCCGGAGGTTTTCCTGAAGAAAAATATCCCCCCTCTCTCAGCTTGGGCTGCGCCTACGGACTTGGGCGCCGCCGCTCGGAAGGCGTCGCGGGACCCCTCTGAGCCCGTGCGCTGCTGATTTGCATTTTAAATTTTAAAATCCTGCTGCACGGCCAACCGCGACGCTGGCGCGGGGGGGCTGGAGGATGGCCGCCTCCTGCCCCGCATCCTAATCTTCCCCGGGCTCCTCTGGAATTGGCGGTCACGGTAAAATCGCTCTGCGGCCTCGATGCCGGAGCCATCTGTCCCGTGCGCAGCTGCGGCGATGAGGGCTCAGCCCCCCCTTCTTCTTCCTCCTTCCTCTTCTTCGTTAGCGCTTCTTGGCAAACACAAGTTTCGGGGCTCGTTAGGCAGGGCAGGTTATGTGTTAGGGGTGCTCTTTGCGCCTGCCTGGGTGGTTTTACTCTGCCCTCTCGCCCAGCACGTTTGCACGAGTGATGCAAAGGGATTTTTATTTTATCTTCTTGCTGCCGTGTGGCCCCATCCAAACCTGTCCCCAGCACCCGCCTGAGGGACCGGCTCTGTCTGTCCCCGTGGCCGTTGTCACCGTTCCCTTCCCGAGAAGATCCCGCAGCGGGGGGACCTGTTATTCCAACACCCTCATCTTTATTCATCCTCATTTAGTCTAAATGTCAAGTTTTGTTGGTTTTTTGGGGTTTTTTTTGTTGTTTTTTTTTTTTTTTAATCTGGCAAATCCTCCTATCTCTGTAAACTGTCCTTTTTGAAGCACTCCAGCCCTTGGGAATGAATAGCAGCAATTAGTATTCAGATGAAGGCGTCCCCCACAAGTTTCTTTGAATGTATTTCAAACAGCACAGGGGGCCCGTGGCTGAGCCTCCCCACTCCGCTGTCGTCCCCCACTTGCCAGAGAGGCTGTTGCTCTTTTTTGGGTTGGCTCGACCCCGAGAACAAGCTGGCAAACTTTAAACCCAGACTTTGCAGCTTGTGCCTTGCTTGGTGACGTTAAAACCCCCTCCGACCGCGGCTCCTGTCCCTCACGCCGCATTCGCAGCCGTCGACACTGACCGCAAGAGCACCCTGGGAGGGTTCTTTAAATCCAAAGTCTCTTGCTCAATGCTAAAATCCTCTCCGAAGATTTATTTAGCCGAAAGGAATCGTGGCAGCCAGCTCTGCCTCGCCGCTGACCCCTGTCAAATAGCTTCCCCAGCTGTCCCCGCGTTTCCGTCCCCCGCGGCTGGGATTGCTGGCATTCCCCGGTGCGGCTGCGAAGGATGCTCTGGCCCCTTGGCAACTGTTCGTGGCGGTGAGGCAGGAGGCTTCCCAGGAAGACAGATGAAAAAGGGGAAGAAAAAAAAAATCCCAACCTCATTCCTCCTTGTTTTTCCCCATAGCCACCCTCCAGACCTGGTACTTCCAGTCCAGCCCTTGCAGACCTGAAGGAGCCGGGGCAGGGCTGCCCTGGAAAGGATGCAGCTTTCTGCCATCTGCTTTGGAAAGTGTTTTCTGAAGCTTAATTAGGGCAGTGGAGCACTTCCACAACTGAGTATCTCATCGCTGGTCAGCACTGGTATCTCGCTGTAGGAGCCACCGACGCTGCCCAGGTCATCTCAAGCCGTGGAGATGCTCCCTGGCCCTCTGGACACCTTTTTTTTTTACTTCTTGCTTGATGGAAAAGCCCAACTAATGCACTAAAGCCGTGGCTTTGGGTCACTGTGATAATAATAATATATTTTTTTTACATGTTCAAAGACACCAGGTGTGTCTTCACGTCATTTCTCCAGGCCCCAAAACTGAACGAGCCGAGGTTCATCCGCGCCCCTTGCCGAGGCGCTCGGCAGGCATAGGTGTGCTCTCAGCTCAGCGTGGCGGTCCGAGGGATTCGCGTTGCTGCCCGCCTTCCTGCCGGATTATTGGCCTGATATTGAATTATCTGCCCCAGCTGATTTCCTCCTCTTCCTTTTTTTTTTTCCCTCAGGTCCACTTCGATCAATTTAAAGAAGCACTTATCCTCATCTTATCCAGAACCCTGTCAAATGAAGAGCACTTCCAAGAACCAGGTAAATACTAAAATTATCTAAAATAGCACACTTTCTTTGGCAAAGCAGACGTGGATGGCTCTCACAGAGGACCTCAGAAGAGAAAATGCTTTTTAGGTGCTGAGGTAAGCTCTTCTGCTTGGATGCCCACGCCTAGGGCAAAGGGAGAGTGAAGCTCTGTGGTGGAGCCTTGTGCCAAAGCGTTTTTTGAGCTATTAGATATTTATATCCCATTAGCACGATCTAAAGGCCTGCAGAGGCACGCGATGTCTGCGTGTAGGCAGCTAACAGCGCTCTGGATGTCCCCTGGCTGCTACACGGGCTGAGGTCTCTGTAGCCCACGACGCTGGTGGCCAAGGATGCTGGCAGGTGGACACAGGAATACCCCTCCTGTCTAGCACTGATTTTTTTTTTTTTTTCCTTTTTTTTAATTATTTTTTTAAAAGTCCATTCTTTCCTTGCGTCCAAGATGAGCTCAGTCCTGTAGGAGGCTGCTCAGAGGTGTCTGTATTTCTCCCAGCAGACAGTCCCAAAAGATGCTTCAGAACAAGACCAGCCCTCTGACAAACCAGTTTAGGGCTGGTCGGACAAAGCAGTGGGTGCTGCAAGTCCTCCTCATCCTCTTTTCTCCTTCCCTTTCTTTCGGCCTTGAAAGCAGGGCTTTTTAGACCCTCGGCAGGAAATAGGGCCGCAGCGTCAGCGTGCCTCCCCGTGCGCGATGGGGCTGGGAGCACTGGGGAGGTGTGGGGCCAGGGTGAGGGCTGAGCCCCTGCGGCTCCAGCTGGAGCTGGGGGTGGGGGGCTGGGGGGTCTGCCTGCTGTCACACCTGTATGTAAATCCCTAATCCTGCCTTCCCAGCAGCAGCAGGAGCGCGAAATCCCCCAAGGAGAAAACAGCTTAGCAAGGAGGGGGAGAGGGGAAACTCCAGTTTCCACTCCTGGAGCATCAAGCTCAGCTGGAGCATCCCTTCACGCGGTTTTTCCGCAGGTCAATGGGTGCTGGGGAGCGAGGGGGGAGCGTCGCCGGTGCCTGGCGAGGGGGTCAGGTCTGCCGCCATCCCTTCCAACCCCTCGGAGAGGAGCCGGCACGGAGCGGGAGCCGGCCCCGGCCAACCAGAACTAATCCGACGCTCTGCATTTATTTGGGAATCGTATAGCTGAGAAGCTCCGGCTTGATTTAAATATAAACAAATCTTCTAGAAAGGGCTACATTTGGGGTTATCACGGGGGAAATTACAAACGCAACCAGCAAGAGGCTGCGTTGGAGCCGGAGAGCCCTCCTTGGGGATGCGTTTTGGCAGCTGGGCTTTGCGTGGCAGGTAATCAAAGGGCACGCGGCGCAGGTAGGGAGCCTAGGCCTGGCAGGCATTTATTTTTTAATGCGTTTTGACAGGTCGGTTAACGCCAAAGTCTTTGCTTCTTTTAATTTAGATCAAACCAGAGATTTGGAGAACGAGGCGCTTTGTGCTGTCGGTGTCAGACTGTCAGCGAGTGTGGAAATGCTGGTGTCACAGCCCGCCGCGGGCGTGGGGAAAATTGAGTTGAGAGCTCCAAATCGTATCGTTTAAATGAAAATTTAATTTGAGGAGAAAAAAAAAAAAGAGCACAGATTTTTCAGGCTGTTTGCTGCATCTGGAGAGTTTGCCCTGTAAGGAAGCGGCCGTGTGCCTTGATGGTTTTACCCAGTGACATGGGTGATGGGAAGGTCCCTCGGGTCTGCGCGCGGCCGGAGGGCTCGTGGCTTTGCTCTCCAAACCAGCTGCTCCGGCGCGACGCGGCCGAGGGGACCCGGCATGGGATGGCATCGTTGCCCCCGTGGGTGCTGCGCAGCCCAGCTCGGGGAGGGCGGCTCGGCACAAGGAGCCCGTGGGTGACGGAGCCCTGGGGTCACAGCGGGACCCACGGGCTGGGGACAAGGAACCAAAACTGCCGTGGGACGCAAAAGCAGTTCCTGCAGAAGCGGCTGATGGGGGATTCCCCGCTTTTTGCGGGGAAGCAGCAGGTGGGAGAGGCATTCCGGCTTGCAGAGAGCAGCTAATCTATTTATTTATTTATTTTTGGCAAAGAAGCTATGTTCCCTTTCCGAAGGGAAGACTGGCAGGGAGGACAGTCCTGGCGTGCTGCGGGCGCTTCGCCTGGGAAGCAGCTCTGAAAACCGAGGCAGGCGGAGTTGCCGGCGCTGCTGCCGTCAGCTCTGTCCCCTCCAGGACAGAGCTGGTGTGGGGACACAGACCCAGCTGCGAATCAGAGCGTCGTCAGCTGGGAGACTCCAAGAAAAGCAGAAAAAACCCTGAATGTGTCTTAAAATAGTGGGAGCGTGGCTGCCGGGGTTTGGTGATCTGGAGAGGTGCTGCGGGGCCGGGGGCCCCGTGGGACCCGGGGTGGGTGCTGCCGATGCTCTTTGGCCATGGGTCACTGTAGCGGTGAGGGGGCTCTGGGGACATAAAACAGATTTAAGGAGAGGGAAAGAGTGGGTGATTAGGGGGGGAAAAAAAAGCAATAATCAGGCTTTTTTCCTCCCCGTTATGGCAGATAAAAAGTCAGCTCCGTGCGTTGGAATCCGGGATAGGGAGGGATTACCAGGGTGGAGCGCAGGATTACGGGAACACCCAGGAGAAATTAAAGAGCAGCTTTGACGCCATCCTCCCTGTGGTCACCAGGGGCTGTTGAGTTTTTTTGTGTTTTTGTTTGTTTGGTTTGGTTTGGGGTTTTCTTTGTTTTGTTTTTGGTTTTTTTTTTTTTTTTTTTTCAAATTCCTGGCACAGAAGTGCCCTCCTGAAGAGGAGCCGGTGGCAATGATGCCCTTGCAGGAATCCCATCCGTGGGGAAAAGGCTGCTCGCGTGGCTGCCAAGGCCTGGCTCCGGCTCCGCAAGCAGACTCGGGTGAGGACAGGTATAAAACCGGTCCCACCAAGGTATGAAACCAGTCCCACCATCGGAATGGGGGTGATTCAGGCAGAGGCAATGCTCTGGGACAAAAAGCCTTGGTTTTGGGTCACGGTGCCCTGGACGGGGGGTCTCCAGCAGCCGCCACTCCCCTCCGCCTCGCTGGCTGAGCCCAAAGTGTGAAATGGGGTCTAGGAGGGGTTTAGACCCAACCTGGCGCCTCGAGGGACTGGGATTGACTGGATCCTAGGCCGCGAAGAGGATCCCTCCCTTCCAAATCTTTAAGTGGAAAAAAAATTAATTTCACCTCAAAACTCCAGGTTCGCGGGGCGAGGGTCTTCCTCCTCTAAAACCTCTTTTGTCCCTGCTCGATGGCGTTGATGCTGGGCCCAGGAAAATGCTGCTCGCCGTCAAGGGGAGCCCCCCGCTCCTCCCCGAGCGTCTGAGGGCAGAGCAGGATTTTGAAATGACTTATCCAGCGCAGAAAAGGAGAAAATCAAGTGGAAATATCTAACCATGGAGATGTTTAACTGCCGACACGGACGGGGGGAACGAGCTGGGGAGGTGATGGCTTCTGTCTGCAGCGCTTAAATCGGGGGGTTTCTTGTGAAATGCAGATCTACGGTTTGTTTTGTTGGTTGTTTGTTTTTGTTTTTTTCAGGGGGCATTTTGGGGGCCACAGACCCCCAGGCAGCAGAGCAGGGAGGTGAGAGGTTCTCTCCGCAGCTCCTGCCCACGCCCCCAACCTGGGAGCAGTTCGGGGGGCAGATCAGCCCCCAGAGTCTCATTAGGCGCCGGCTCCGAGTGTGTTTTCCTAACCCCGCGCTGCCGAGGGCTGTGGGATGCAGGGAGGGTTCGACCTCCTTTCTTTTTCTCCCCCTCCGCAGCTTGTCAGCCACGAGCAGCATCTCGCCTTGCTGCTGATTGCAGGAGGGAGCACCAGAGGCCAGAGTCCAGCAAGAGCAGCTTCCCCTTGGTGTTCGATTCAAAACAGGGGTATATTTTACTGTGTTTGGGATAAAAAGCATGCAGGGCTGTCTCATGGGCATCTGTCTCATGAGAAGCATTGATTTTTGGTATCTCCTTCTTATTTTCCGCCTGCGTCTTTGAAAGTAGGTGTCAACTGAGCAGCTCTTTCCATCCCTCCTCATCAGTTTCGGCTGGAAATGAGAAACTCGGTCCAGCTCACCAGTGAACTTTCTGTGCTCGGGGAGCACAACTTGCTGGGTTTTGTCAGCGTGTGTGCTCAGCTTTCCCCAAACACCCAGGACAGCGGGAGCATCGAGGGTGCCGGCTGCTGTGCTGGGAGTTTGGGTTGGGAAAGCAGGAGGGCGGATGAGGATGCTGCATGTATGGCAGGTATCCATGCCCACGGGGCCCGGAGAGATGGCGCACAGGGCTTTCTGTGAAGGAGAAGGGTCTGTGCTCCCAGGGATGGGGCTGCGGCACGCGGTCCCTTACGCCCGTGAGATGCCCGTGGCCCCGTATCATGAGGGCTTTGTTCTGCGCCGTGTGCCAACAGCACGAAGGTGCACAGGGGCTTGCAGGGGATGAGTGGTAACCCAGCGGTAACAAAAGCACCCTGGCTCTGGAAACGGGATTTCGGGGTGCCTGAGCTGAGGTCCCCTCGGTAGCTGGGCTTGAGAACGGAGCCGGTTTCAAAGTCAGAGCTTTGCAAGGCAGGAGCAAACCTTCTGCCCTTCTCAAACCATGAAGGGTCACCTTTCCCTGCTAGAGATTTGTTCTCAGGCTTCAGAATTTTTTACTTGCAGAGGCAAAACAAGCACCCCCAGTTGCTCAGACCAAAGAGGAGAGAGAGAAATCAGCTGCCGGCCTCCTTAAAGCACAGAAGTGGGGAGACCCTCGCGTTTCCTCGCGGTGAAAGCGCTCGCGGGGCAGCACGGCACGGAGGCACTGGTATTTCCATGCACAGCTGGAATTTCAGCTGCCGCAGGGGTTAAACGCTGTCGGGGTGGAAACGGGACGCTTCTGAGCACTGGGAAATCCAGAAGGAAATTAAGCCATCGCTTCATTATTGCTAAATTGCAGCTTCTTTCCCCCCACATCTTTCCAAAGACAGATGGGCACGGAGGTGTGTTTGTCTTGGAGGAGGAAAAATTATTTCTCAGGGAAAAAAAAACCAAACCAAACAAAGGCCCCCTCAGCCTTCTTCTGCAAGGGCGAGGGAGATGGCAGGGAGAAAATAAATGGGTGAATGAGTAGCCACAAATATTAGCATTTCAGAGAGAGCTGCTGGATGGAGATTGTTCACCACCGGGCAGGCTTTAATAGGAGCGATAAGGTTTGCTTTTGTTCTCGGGCTCTTACTTAATCAGCCTGTCTCATTGTGATTTTTTTTTTTCTTTTTTTTCTTTTTTTTTTTTTTTTCCTCCTATCGGCGCACTTTATCACGCAACTTTCATGTGCGAGTCCCAGCTGCCGCAAATCTTGTTAAAGCGGCCTTGTTCAAACACGGGCGCCGGGTTTGTTCCCTAGAGCTGCAACAGGGATGGATGGCGCGCGGGGCTGGAGGAATCAAAGCACTCCCAGGCCTGTGTATTTTATAATTCATTGCATCGCTAAGTCGCAGAATATTTTTTTCCTCTAACAAGCTTGAAGCCTTCTTCCATATCTAAAGGAATATTTTTCCGAGGAGGCAATTGGGCAGGGGGGTTTCTCCGTACCGTTTGTCAGTGATTGAACAGCTTCCCTGCTCTTTATTAGTATTGCGCTCTCGCGTTTATTTGGTACCGGAGCGCTCAGCAAATAAAATTTTAAGAAGCTGCTGCTCTCGCCGCTGCCTCGGTGCGCCGTGAGAGGCGGAAAATAAAGATGATCGAGTCCCGGGGGGGGGGGTTTGACGGTAAGGTTAGCAAACAGCAAAACAAAGTGTGGCAGAGAGCCTTTCCCTAATTGAATCCCTGGTTAATTTGGTCCTCGTCTAATTTGCCCCCTGCTCCAGACGTCGGGTGATTCGTACTGAAAATAGCCCGGAACGTGCTTATTTATTTTTCATTTTGATCCCCATCTGCGAGTGCTCCCGGATAATTCATTCCCCGAAGGCAGGAGCTTGCTGCGGGAAGCTGGAGCCGGGGAATGCGAGCGGAGCCGCGCAAACCCCTGTAATTAGATGACGACGACGACTCCAAAGGGTTATTTATTTAGATCTTGCAGTTGGTGTTCGTCGCACAGCGCAAGCTGGGGCCTGCCCCGCCGTCGCCCGCATCAGCTGCTCGTGTCAGCCCCCAGGAGATGTTCACCTCCAAACTTTCCCAATTTATTTATTTTTTTTTTTCCACTGCCCTGGTTGTTTTCACACTTTTAATCGAGCTGTGATTTAAATCTGCCGAAAGCAGCAGCAGTCACCCAGGTGTCTGTGTAATCTGGAGACTTGAGCTGCCTAAGCACAACGCTGTCCCTAATTAAACCTGCCCGGTGCCACTAATGAAGATTAGTGCAAGGAGGAGAGACCTAATGGACTTTCCATCCGAGGCTGTGTTTGCAAGGTTGAGGGAGCCCTGATTCCACTTTTTTTTTCTTTTGAGCAGGATCAATTCCAACCCATCAGGCCCGATGCCACGGTGAAGGTGGTAGTCCTGGAAAGGAGCAGCACGGTGGGGATGGTGATGGCAATTCGGTGCTCGAAACACTGCAATCAAACCAGCCCTGCGTGCTGGATCTCCAAAAATCATGTTACCAATGCACTTTGTTCTTGAATTTCACAGATTCTTCCCCTGAAGCGCAACCCAAGTATATCAAAGGCGGCAAACGCTACGGCCGGCGGTCCCTGCCGGAGTTCCAGGAGTCGGTGGAGGACTTTGCGGAGGTGACGGTCATCGAGCCGCTGGGCGAGGAAGCGTGTCCCCCACACATCGCCTCCAGCGGCTGCGAGGAGGTGAGCGGGAAGGGGCTGGGCTGTCCCCCCCAAATGTCGCTGCTCCTCACGCCATCCTAGGGCCGGGCACCCGTGCCGCTTGCCTCCCCGCGCTCCTGGCTGCGGCGCGGGCCAGCAATTAAGCAAGGGCCGCGACGCTGCCTCCGTGGCTAACGAAGTGTGGGCTGGGAGCTAAGCGAGCAGAAGGAGCACGTCCTCATCCATTAGCTCGTCCGCAAAATCCTGGCTGTGGCTGCGGCACGCTCTGGTAGAGGGGAGGAGGAGGAGGAGTGGTGAGCGGCAGAGCAGCTGCCTTGGGACGATGCCCTAAATCCAGAACCACCAGCTTCTCCGGTCAGTCCTCTGTGTTTTATTTTCCCAGCAAAAAGCTTGCATGCTCCAGAACCAAAACAAAACGCTGACCGTCCCGAGAGCTGCACGACTCCCGGCAGCCCCCGTGCCCCATCTCTGTTTGCACGTGTACTTCCTCAGAAATCCAGAATTTTTTTCCCACCCAGATTTAGTGATCCAAATTAGTGGCTCCCTTTATGCCAGTACTTTCAGCCTCAGAATCTCCTCTTGCTTTTCCAGAACAGAAAAGCAAAAGGTGACGAGCGGTTGGGTTTGGTGGCGCATTAGCATACGGCCACAGCAGCGTTTCCCTGGAGCTGGGCTCGTTCCAGCCAGGCCCGGTTTGCCAAGTATTGTCGATTCAGTATTGCGTGTTCAGGAGCGTGTGGTGGGAGTTTTCCAGCGGGAAGGAGAAATGCTGCTGCTTTCTTCCCTCCTCTGTCCCCTGGCTTCGCTTGCATAGGTGGATGCCCAGCCCTGCATGGGGAAGCAAGGGAGGCTTCCAGTTTCCAGGTTTCCAATGTTATTCCTATGCAGCTAAAGTTAATTTTTTTTTTTTAATTAAAAAAAAAAAAACAACACCAAAAAAACCCAAAAAAACAACTTGAAGAAGAGCTTTGCCCTGTTCTCATAACCTCTGCTCACCGCCATGGGATGCTCATCCATCTCCTGGTGCTGGCCACATGGGCTGCCCTGGCCTTGAAATCGCTGTTAATCTGCCCGTGCGCCCCAGGGAAGCGATGCCCGCGACAGAGAAGGCTGCTCTAATCTTACTCCTCTGTTTTAGCTGTCGAGGAGGTGTAAAAGGCTGGTCTGTTAACAGGGGGAGTCAATTAACTCAGCCGGTACGTAACCACACTGTGCTCCCCGTTGGCTGCATCGGTCTCCTGGTGGGACCCCTTCTTACAGCTTTCGGGGTGGCTTGCAACTTGAGAAAAAAAATCAGGATCAATTTGTAAAAATCCCCATTTTTCATCTTTATCAGCATTACTATCTTGTCTGTAAAAGAAGATCCTGTTGGTATGCATAGAAATCAGTTGCTTGAAAGCATTGGGGGTCCTGGGACTGAAATGCTGGGTGGTGCTGGAGACTCCTGAACCACTGACTTCTTGGAATTTGGCATAACTGACAGCTTTTACCCAGGTTTCTCTTGCTGCGCGTATAAACACGCTGCTGCCTGCGCTGCGTGAGCCTGCCTCCAGCCCAGGGTGTTTTGCCGGCCTGAGAACTGGGGCAGCGTGGCTTAATTGGTGCTTTCTTTCAACCGGTGCCAATTAAAAGGGCTCGGGCTCTGTCTGAGAAGCTTCCTTCCCCTTCTCGTCTCGGTAAACACGAGAGGAGAGGCTGGAGGGCTGGTCTGTGCGTGGGATCGGCTGCTCGGAGAGGCTCTGCCACCTCCATCCCTGGTGGCTTTCCAGGACAAGGTCACGAGCAGCCGGGTCTGAATTGAGCGTTGACCCCGCTGTGAGCAGAGGGGGGTGTAGGGATCCCCAGGTTCCTGAGTTTGTCCCCGCGGATGCTACTAGGCCAACGGGCGATGAGAAATGCAAGGTGAAAGCTCGCGAGGGTTAAAGCTGCGCGTCTGTGGCTCTGGCTGCCGCTTGAGCTTGTTGGTCCTAAACTCTTGGTGCGGCTGATGGGTCTTGTTGGGCTTTCAAGCCCAGCTGAGAGCTAGCCAAGCATGTGTGGGAAGTGCCAGGACCTTGCTTTTTGCTTCCTCATTGCCTTGTGTGCCATCTGATGATGACCCGTGTGGTGGCGGTGGCGCAGGGTTGGGATGGGGAGCGGGTTTGGTGGCCACGGGGTACCAACCCCATGCTGGTGGTAGGGGCATTAGCACCCTTTGGCTCACGGGTCAGCACCCAGCCAGACGTGGCCAGTCTTAAGGCCATGCTGACTCCCAAACCTCTTTGTCTTCACATTCTTGTACAAATGTGAGGCAACCAGCAAAGCGAGTTGTAGAGACTTGCCGTCGTTCGGGGGTCTCTACCCTGGCCTCTCAGCCCAGCAAGCTGATCCCTGGGCAAGAACGTGGGGAGGGAAAAATGGGGGCCGCTCGCGTCGGTGCGAAGGCTCACCTTGCCGCGTGCAAAGCAGAAGAGGCTCAGCGTGCGCTCCTGATCGTCATTTTAATTAGCAATATATTCTGGCAGAGAACAAAGGTCCGTCTCGCTGAAGCAGATGGCAGGGGGAAGAGAGGTGGCTGCAGATGCTCACCCGGGCCCCGAGCTGGAGGGCGGCGAGCATTGAAAGCCGCGGCCATCTGCTCCTCAGCCCGGCCGAGCGCGCGCCTGCCCAAATAATAACGCATTCCTGGAATCGCCGCTCCCGCGCGCGGCCCGACGATGTGCGTGACCCCCGTCCAGCTGTAGCACCGCCGGGACCGGGGAAACAATGCCGTGCCTGACATCAGGATGTCCCGGCCCCGCTTTGTCCTCCCACCAGCGGTGGCTGACCCCGAGCCCCCGCCGCACAAAGGAACCCCCACCTCCTCCTCCTCCTCAGCGGGGCCTCGGCACAAGGAGGGAGGTCACACGAGCTCCTCGGGGTTGGTGGCAGTGGGTTTCCAGCCTGAAAACCCCTTACCATCTTCAGCCTCTTCAAGTTTTGGTATTTACAGAGTTCATGTCGGCTGTGGTTTGGGGTTCTTGGTTTGGAGGTGAGTCCTTGAAGTGAGAGGGTCTGCTTGGGTGGGATGGTGTCCAGTCCTGCCTGTGTCCTCCTCCTCTGCCAGGCTGATTTCCACCTGGGAAAGCAAAGGTGAAGCCCCCCCCACCTCTCCATTCGAGGTTCTTCCCAATTCTTCCCCAAAAGCAGAGGGGGACGTTGAGAAGCTGCAGCAGCAAACAGCCCTTGCCCGGTCCAGCAGCCAAAACGGGAGCGAGCAGCAGAGCTAAAAAAAAAGTCCTGTGACCTAATCCAGTTCCCATGGTAACGTTGTAGATTAATGGCTTTTAGCTGTAATCTGAACGAGACGTTGAAGTTTTGTACGATGATTTAGAGCCTCTTTACGTCCTGGGTGACTTTGGCTTCAAATCCATCAGTCACGTGCGTGCAGAAGGATCCGCTCGTAGCGGTGGAGAAGTAACATCTGCCCATGCTGCTCCTAAACCAGGAGTTAATGTCGCTGAGCGTCGCGTGTGAGTAAATTCCCTCGGCTGGGACCGGGGTGGCATGGACAAGACAATGTGTAGTACATGAGGAAATCCTTTCAGACAACGTACTTCTGCTCCCGCTGCCGCCTGAGCTGGTGTGGTGTTGCCACAGAGGAAGTGGGATGGCTTAAGACCAGCGAAGAGTATGGGTTTGTTGGTTTTTTGGGTTTTTTCTCTCTAGCTAGCTCAGCGGACAGCTTGTTGGCAGCACGGCTCCGTCTCCTGACCTAGAGGTGGTCTGGAACAAACTATTTTTGAAAACAGGGTGCTGGAAGGAAAGGATAACCCAGACTTACAGGGGCCTGTGTGCAGCTCGTGATCCCTGCATCCTCATCTTCCTCATCGATACATCGAAGAGAAGCAGCACGCTTTGCTTGGCAGGCAAATCTCTTCCTCCCTCCCCATCAACCCACCAGCCTCTGATCTGTCACCTCTTCTGGGTCACTGGCCGGGATTTAGGCGTCTTTTCCTGCAGCTGTGGTTCATCCCCACCGAAGCACCTTGGCGTGCCAGAAACAGGCAGCATCAAAGAGCCGTGGGCCGCCAGCCCGGCCCGCGGGGAGCGGGGAGATGAAAGCCTGGCGGCGTTGCTGGAGCCCCGTGTCTCGTTTGATGCTGATCGCGGAGTCTCTTTCATACGGGCGATGTCTTGCAAGAGTAATAACCCAGGAACCTTTTGTTTTCTCCCCAGCACTGGAAGACGCAAGACAGCGAGGAGTACGAGGCCGAGGGTAAGAGCGAGCAGCAGCACTTGTACATGCTTTGAAGCTTTGAAGATGAATCGGAGGAGCGCTTTGAGGTGGTCTGAGGCCAGCTGGGTGCCCTGGGCAGCCCCAACCTGGTGTGGTGCAGAGCTCAGCAAGGTGCCCATGGGGCAACCAAGCCCCAAGCTGGGAATTGAAAGCTAAAGCTGGGCTCCTTGGAGGGCAGAGTCTTTTGTGCCTCCCCCTCTCTGCCCTCTTTTCTCCCTCCTGCCCGGTGCAGAGGCTGCCCTGCTGCCAGTGCTCCCTGGCCCCAGCACCTCCAGAGCAGCACCTGGGGCTGGTCCTGGTCCCCTCTCCTGCTCTGAGGGCCACTGGTTGTAGTGGAGCACGGTAGGCAATAGCTGTCAGCACATGCAGCATGTTTGCTAATTGTCCTCTAAGGGAGTGAGGGGATCCCCGGGGTGGCTCTTGGCTTTGGCACTAATCATCAGCACGCAAAGATGTTGGGTGGTGGACTGATGTTGGATTTGTTTGGTAACTCTGATTTTTTTGATGGACGAGAAGCTCAACATGAGCCGGCAACGTGCGCTCACAGCCCAGAAACCAACGGCACCCTGGGCTGCATCTCCAGCAGCGTAGGCAGCAGGGCGAGGGAGGGGATTCTGCCCCTCTGCTCCGCTCTGGTGAGACCCCCCTGCAGTGCTGCGTCCAGCTCTGGAGCCCCCAACACCAGAAGGACGTGGAGCTGCTGGAGAGGGTCCAGAGGAGGCCACGCAGATGCTGAGAGGGCTGGAGCAGCTCTGCTGTGAGGCCAGGCTGAGAGAGCTGGGGCTGCTCAGCCTGGAGAAGAGGAGGCTCCAGGGAGACCTTACAGTGGCCTTCTGAATTTTTGCTCCAAAAGCCACTTTTTGAGCCCCAGGGTGAGGTAGCGGGTGCAAGGAGCTGGCCTTGCAGCTGAGCAAGCTCTGACTGATTTGTGCCTAGTGAGCGCTTCCAGCTGGGTGAGACTGCTCCAGGCATTTGCTGGAGGTAGAGGAAATGTGTTCAGCTGAAGGCTATTGGTTTTCTTTTTTTCCTTCCCCTGAAAGAGTGTTTGGAAGCACTTATATCAAAACATACCCTACAGGTTATGTTCAAAGGGGATGGGAGTTTAGGCAGGTGCACCTGAGGGGTGGCATTTATGGAGACAGGCAACCACTGAAGTTCTCAACCTGCTTGAGGTACATATGCATATGCAACTTGCTCAGTCCTCTCCCTTCATCCCATAACTGCTCTGAAGAGGAGGGCTCCCTTCTCCATCCATAGAATCTTTAAGGTTGGAAGAGACCTCCAAGATCATCAAGTTCAACCATCAACCCAACACCACCGTGCCTACTAAACCATGTCCTGGAGTGCCACGCCAACGCGTTCTGTGAACACCTCCAGGGATGGTGACTCCACCACTGCCCTGGGCAGTCTGTTCCCGTGCCTGACCACTCTTCCAGTAAAGAAGTGCTTCCACAATTTGAGGCCATTTCCTCTTGTCCTGTTGTTAGTTACTTGGGAGAAGAGACCAACACCTGCCTCCCTACACCCTCCTTTCAGGCAGTTGTAGAGAGCAACAAGGTCTCCCCTCAGCAAGTCCTCTGTGATGTGCAAAACCCCCAGATCTTCTGGTGGTCACTCATGTGCAGTGCATGTGCAGAAACCAGAGCAGTTTCTCCTGTTTCCAGGGCAGTTGCGCTTCTGGAATCCGGATGACCTGAACGCCTCCCCCGGAGCATCGCTGCCCACCCCGGACTGGATAGAGGAGAAGCTGCAGGAGGTCTGCGAGCACCTCGGCATCACCAGGGACGGCCACCTGAACCGGAAAAAGCTTGTCTCCATTTGCGAGCAGTATGGGCTCCGAACGGTGGCCGGGGAGGTGAGTGCCCGCATACAAAACCACTCACACCAGCGCGTGGCCCCCAAAAAGTCTGTCCTGTGGCTGACCGCAAGCCTAAAGCACAAGTGCTGGTCGCTACGTGGAACGCGGTTTTCGGCTCCAGCTCATGGCTTTCCCATGAGTTTGTCGGTGTCAACCCATCCGACGTGGGAGTATGCTCTAGTAGAAGGCAGCTGCCAGCCTCGCCGGCACCATGGCATGCGTGTCTTCTCACGCAATCACAGAATTTAAAAACATCTCCTAGATTCCAGGCATGTCTCCTTAATCCCAGAAATCTCCTAGCTAGGCAGTAAATACGGGTTGAAATATTCATAGATGGTCGCTTCTGACTTTGTGAAGGCCTGTGGGCTGTTTCTGTCCTCCAGGAAGAGTCCACAAGAAAATTATTTCTTCAGCAAAAAAGTCTCTTGTCAATTTAGGATTTAGTTTTATGAAAAAATCAGACTGTTTTGCATCTTAAAATAACATGGCTTGTAATTATTTCCTTCGTAAAACATGTTTCTGAGAAGATATTCCTTTGTGGCATTTGCAACAAAATGTTTTCAGGATATTAAAATATAGGCAAGGTAGGAAAAAAATTAAAAAACAAAAAAAAAAAGAAGACAAAGAAATAGTAAGGGACTGCTCATAATATCTCTGATCCTAATAAGGTCAGTCTTGCTTTTCAGAAAGCAGACTGCCCTGAAGCATAAAACAGATTTATTATAACCTTGCAGTGTCTTACTGTGGGTTTTTTTTTTTGCCTGGTCACTTCAAGCTGCTGGGGTTCTGGCATCTTCTGTCTCACTGCCTTGCACTGAGCTCCTGAGGTCAACCCTGTCTCGAGAGCAGGATGAAACAAGGTGGTTTTTTTTTTTTTCCATGCTGCCTCGCAGGATGGAGGCTCCAAGATGACCAGGAGCTTACGTGCTTTTCCAGGCAGGATTTTTGTAGTGTACGTGGCTCTGCAATTTTCTGTATGAAAGCTGCTGTACCAGTGTTAGGCTGATGCAGCGCACCAGGTAACTCTTTTCTTTTGCTTTGCTTTTTTTTTCTTTTTTTTTCTTTTGTGGGGCCTTGGGAGTAGGATGTTTTCTGCTGTCCCAAACTGTCACAGTGCTGTTACTGGCAATAACAGATGTGATTTCTATCCCCTGCCTCTTGCAGGTGCTTGAAGAGGTGCTCCAAAACCTGGAGCAGGATGGCACCATGAGCATAGAGGACTTCTTCTATGGCTTGTTTAAAAATGGAAAGCCGATGACACCCTCAGCGTCTACTCCGTACAGGCAGCTGAAACGCCACCTCTCCATGCAGGTGAGAAACCCAGGTGGATCCTGGTGTAAAAGGAGGAGGAGGGGGAGAAATCCTAGGTAAATCCCACCTGGCCTGTCTCCTCCTCTTCCTCCCCGTTTGTCTCTGTGGTGGGGCAGCTGCGATGGTCCCCTTGACCCATCAAGGTAGGAGGTGGTGGCAGTGAGCTGCTGCTCCCCTGCTCTGCTGTGCCGGGGAGCGGAGCAGAGCAGAGCAAGGGATGGCATGGTGGGCACAAGTGAGAGTGATGGGATGAAGATGCCGCAGGTTTCCTCTGGAGGCTGTGAGTGTGCAGGTCCTGCATCTTTTCTTCAAGAAAAGAAAAAAAAAAAATCAAATTAGAGTTTGAGGTCTGCGACTCGTCTCTGCCTGAAAGCTGAGGGCTATAGCAAAAGCACTTACGCACATGCTCCCTGCAGCCTTTTGAGGGGAGGTGATGCTTTAAAACCAGAAATGGACAGTGAAAAACACTTTTGGAGCATCGAGGGCAGCTCTGAACTGTTGCTCCTCAGATTTATTTTAAATCCGAAGTGCCTGGTTGTGCTGCGGTGCTGTGAGGTCAGCAGCGGCGTTCCTGCCGGGTGTGTGCTTGGCAGCGAGGAAAAGCAGACTTAAATCCTTAATCTCCAGGGTACCGTTAGCAAAATTACATTTATAAGCCTTTCTTGTGGTGGGGTGGCCAGATGCCTGGCTCTGCCCGCGCCCCGCCGCAGCCTCTCCCCTCTCTCGGCAGTCCTTCGACGAAAGCGGGAGGCGCACCACCACCCCCTCGGCCATGCCCAGCACCATCGGCTTCTGCCTCTTCTCCAGCCTGGACGACGGGATGGGCTACGGCTGCGTGGAGGGTGTCCTCGACTGCTGGCACCAGGAGGGCGTAGAGAACAGCCAGGAGATCCTGAAGGTAACAGCAGCTCCATCTCACCCCTTTTATTTGCTTTTTTCTCCCCCAGTGTGGGATGCTGGATTGTAGCTGGATTTTTTTTTCCCCCCTTTAAAATTCCGACTTCTAGTGACAAGGATCCAACTGTTCTAGGAAATTTCCATTAATTTCCTCTATTGAAATGATGGTGCATCCCAAAGAGCTAGAAGATAAAGATAAAAATGTAACGTGACTTCCAGCTGAGCTCGGAGAGGTCGCGTATATTTGCAGGAAGCAATTTAATTCCTTTGCCTCGCCACACAGCTGCACCTGCAAACGTTTTAGCACTGGGAGGACCTGAATTATTGCTCGTGCTGAGGTGGAAGGCAGTGCTTGAAACCCTGCCCAATAATTAGTGTTTTGCTATACAGAGTGAAAGGGTAACGTGGGCTGCAAATCAGACACCCGGAGTAATCCCCATCTCTGTCCGTCTCACTGGACGCCATGGGTGGGGGAAGATAACTTCACGTGTCTGTTCCGAGAGCATCGCCAGCTTCCCAGCAGCGATGGCCGCAGGGTTCTCTTGGCATTTAATCGTGGATTTCGAACATCCAGGTTGTCGCAAACATTTCATCCAGAACTCTGCTGTTGCTCTCGGGCCATAAAAGCCGTTTGTAGCCCGGGCTCACGCAGACCAGCGTGATAACCTGGTACTGCTTTTAGCGGCCTCGCAGGGCACGCCTTTGCCTTCTCTTCTGCTTGTTGCTTTCCTTGGCTCGTAGCTTGCTTTGTCACCGGTGTCGCTGGGGTGGTTCCTCCAGCGTTCGCAGCCCTGCTGCGCTTTGTGCCCCTGCAGAGTTAGGCTGAAGGAACCCTGGCCTAGGTTGCCCAGAGAGGCGGTGGATGCCCCATCCCTGGAAACATTCCAGTCCAGGTTGGCCGGGGCTCTGAGCAACCTGATCCGGTTGGAGATGTCCCTGCTCCTGGCTGGGGGATTGGACTGGATGGGCTTTAACAGTCCCTTCCCACCCAAACCATTCTGTGATTCCATGAAATTACAAGCCGTTGCTGATGATAACTTGCTTTCAGAGAGACGGGATCTTTGCTGTCATGTATCTCCTAGAAGTCCTCCTCTACGTTGTCTCTATTGCAAGAGCTGGCTTGGCTGAACAGGAACATTTTCAACCACTTTCTTGCTGCATTTGAATACATAATCCCCTAGAGAGTGAATACTTTTAATCAGGCGTGGGCTTAATTTCCTGTTGGTCTTGCAGCACAACCAGGACGCTTTCCATCTCCGCAGCTGGCAGCGGCTCCTTAACGTAGGAAGGTGGCAGAGATGTCTGGTTTATCGTCCCAAAGGCATCTTGTGACAGATTAATCAGCAAGCAAAGATCTCTTCTGAGCCTCCTCATTGTGTTCTGTCACTTCATGTACAAATGTCTGCAGGCTCCTGCAGGGCAGGAAAGCTCGTTCTGCTCTAACGATGTGTTGTTTTCGCAGGCTTTGGATTTCAGCTTGGATGGGAAGGTGAACTTGACAGAGCTGACGCTGGCGCTAGAAAATGAGCTGTTAATAACCAAGAACGGAGTCCACCAGGCAGCCCTGGCGAGCTTCAAAACGGAAATCAGACACTTGCTGTAAGTCACCAGAATGCCTGGCTCTGCCGCTTCCTCCCTGCCCTCTCCGTGCGGCCAAGCCCGAGCTTAACTAGCAGCTAATTAATGGTGGCTCATAGCACTTCTCCAAGGGGCATCGGCGTGTCGCTGGAAGGCTAGGTTCTCTGTTAGCTTGGTCAGAAACTTTCAGCTCTCTCGTTTTGCATGGGTAAAACACTCAAACCCAAGCATTGCAGAAAAACATACTTAAAAAAAAATAAATCAAAGCAGCAGGCTGTTTCCAGCCCCGCTCTGCGATCTGGAAATGGCCATTGCAATCTGCAGTGGTCATTGATGGCCAAGGAAGGCAAAACTGAAGACAGAGGCTGGTGCAACTTAATAAGCATCAACTTTAATCCTAATTGATTTCTTGCAGTATTGTTACATAGGTTTTGCCGTGGGACAGAGGTGTGTGTGAGGTACAAAAACACCATGCGCTCCCACTTTTTTCATCTGAAAGTCAACACAGTTTGACTTTGTGCTGGACTTGCCATGCAGGCTTCTCTATTGAGGGAGTGTAGGAGATGGGAAACATTTCATAGAATCATAGAACGGTTTGGGTGGGAAGGGACCTTCAAAGCCCATCCAGTCCAACCCCCCTGCCAGGAGCAGGGACATCTCCAACCAGATCAGGTTGCTCAGAGCCCCGGCCAACCTGGCCTTGAAATATTTGAACAGTTTAGATATTTATCAGCTTACGTATCCACCTCTATGCGAAACCATAGATGACTTCTGCTGGTCGTTAAGACTGCACGCGTCCCGTTACCTACCAGCTTATCACTTGTACTTGCAAGCTGCCTGTTTCTCTTTTATGGCTACATGATGAGGCTTCTGACGATTTGCGTCTATGCGTCTAAATACCTTTTTACATTCACTCAGTGGAGAGATTTCATAGAATCATAGAATAGTTTGGGTTATTAAGTTCCCATCAAGAAAGCTGCTCGACGTAACGGATCTTACTAGATTGGATGTAGGATGAAGTGGTAAAGGTCATAAAATGATAAGAACGAGTAAATGGGGCAGAAAGTGGCCTAGCAAAATGGTGTAGCGCTGCAATTCGGAGAGCTAGACACAGCTGGGGAGTTCGCATGTGGAGGTCTCGGGACCAAGGGGTACGTCAAGACAGGTCCAGACTGTATGTGCAAGTTCCTATCTAGTGACTAAATGCAGCTGATAAAAGACCCTTGGAGAGCTTTCTGAGCTGTTCTTCTCTGACAAACCTCTTGCAAGTTCCTTCTTTGTGGGAGCTGGGGAGGTGACCTAATCCAGGCCGGCTGCGCTTTCCCTAGGGAGCGGGTTGACCAAGTGGCCAGAGAGAAAGAGAAGCTGCGGTCAGACTTGGAAAAAGCCGAAAAGCTGAAATCCCTGATGGCTTCTGAAGTGGATGACCACCACGCCGCCATTGAGCGCCGGAACGAGTACAACCTCAGGTACGGTGTTTCGGTTCATCCCTCCTCTCCTCTTTGGGATCACCGCCGCAGCACTGCAGGGACTTGGTGACGGAGGTAGTGGCTTTGTGCTGGCTGATTGCCACCAAGCTTCCCTCGCAGCGGTATTTGCCACCTGCGTCTTCTTACAAGCTCTTCTCGCCTCCAATGCCTTCACAGGAAGCTGGACGAGGAGTACAAGGAACGAATTGCAGCTCTAAAGAACGAGCTTCGGAGAGAGCGGGAGCAAATCCTGCAGCAGGCTAATAAACAGCGGCTGGAGCTGGAGCAGGAGATCGAAAAGCTGAAAACCGATGAGAACTACATGCGGGACCGCCTGGCCCTTTCCCTGAAGGTACGGAGGACTAAAATGCGGCCAGACCCAGAAGTGGGGAGGGAGGCTTGCAATGTAGCCCTTGTTGAGAGGATGAGAGCGCATGTTCAGCTAGCTGAAAGGAATTCCAGCAGCAAGATAGAGGCGTATCCGTGAGAATTGGTTTTTGGGTCACCTCGGTAGGTTACTCCTCGGATTTGTGAGGCTGCGGTTCAAATCTCTGCTGCCATCAAGTGCAGGGTGTGTGTGTGTACGGCTGTCGGATGGGCTGGGCTGGCCTTGCTGGCTGTGCAGCTGTCCAGCCAGGAGATAATACATCTTGATGGAGCTTAAAATATTGATTAAAAAAAAAAATGTAAAGCGAATTTGCTGTTTTTCCCTTGGATAAACTATCTGCTGTTTAATGTAATGGCATCATTCACCATGACCCCACAGATTCACATCATTTTCCAACTTTTTTTTTTTTTTTTTTTTTAGAAAACACTTAAGTCACAATTTTTTTCTGAATCTGGCAGCTGCATAACCATATAATTTTTTTTTAAACCAAGCGAAAGTTAATGGTATGGTGGTGTTTTACAAAAGTTGCTGTTTTGCCGTGGCAAGAGGGGTTGTGTGTGCACGGTAACAAATTCACAATCCCTGCCTTTGGCTGAAGCCTGTAGCAGTGTTGTGCTCTGACGTGACTGGGAGATTACTCTTTTATCCTCTCTAATGAGTTACCACGTGCTAATGTTTTCCTTCTCCAAATGCTGAGGCTGTTGGGGGATTTTTTTGTTTGGTCCAGGAAAACAGCCGCCTGGAAAGCGAGCTATTGGAGACGGGAGAAAAACTGGCCGAGTATGAAAGTTTGGCAAGCAAACTGCAGAGGAACTTGGAAAACGTCCTGGCTGAGAAGGTAAATCCTCCGCTTCCCAGTGTGCTTCCAGAATTAAATTGCTTTTCAGCTGCTACACTGGAGCTGCCAATTTACCTCATAGCTGGAGGCTCTTGGGGTCCCTATCCCGATGTGACCAAGGCACAGCCTACCTGGTTGACAAATCTTAAAATTTTTTAAAAAGCAGAGCTTCTGTGTTTACAATTTTTTTAAAAAGCAAACAAAACCCAGGGGGGAGAGGGCACAGGCTGCAGGACTGCTTGCGAACGGCATCCAGGCTGCGATGAGCAGGGCTGTTCGGTGGAAGGGTGACTGGGTCCTGTTCGTGCCGTTTCAGTTCGGTGACCTGGATCCCAGCAGCGCGGAGTTTTTCCTGCAGGAGGAGAGGCTGGCGCAGATGAGAAGCGAGTACGAGCGGCAGTGCAGGGTAAGTGGAGCCCAGGGCTGGGGACCTGCCGCTCATCTGCCACGTTCGCCGAGAACGCCCTTCCTGCAAACTGTGCACCAGCCGTTTTTTGATTTATGAAATAATTTGAATTCAGAGTTGCAGGAACTTACAGCAGCAATAAGATATATCGGAGTTTTGCTGGTTTCCAAACCAGTAGTATTTTCTTAAAATAAAACTGAAAGTGTAAAGCTTGTCTTCGCCTTCCCAAATGTTGTATGGCTGAAATACTTCTTTAAGGTGAGCCTGCAAGTTACCTATTTCTATATCTCCTTTCTGATGACTACAATGGTTACAGCATTCGGCTCATCTGATCTGCAGGAACCTTTTCACTCAATAAAGGACTGCCTCAGCAAAAGGCTGTCTCATCTGAAACAGCACGGTAGCTCTCTTAGCAAGCAAAGATTGTCTAGAAATATTTGTTGAATTGATACTTCTTGATAAGACGTTGCTTGGACATGCAATTGATTTTCTTTTTTGAGTACTGCCAGATATGTGTCAGTACTCAAGGTTCGCTTTCTGAACCCTTCAGATCTCTAGCATTGTGTGTTTACGCGTTCAGGGATTCATTTCCCTCAATAACCACTGTTGTTTGAGCTGAGCGCATGGCGTTTGGCACAAACACTCGGGATGTTCCGCTCGCAAGCGGGCAGAAGTACCAGATGGTAAATGCAGTAATGAGGGGATCTCTCTCCTAATTTGATCGCTTGCTTCTGATTTGATTTTTCAAGTAGATGGTGCTGGAGGAGCTATTTCTCAACTGTTTGAAAATGTTCCTAAGGTGCTGCTTAAAAAAAGGTCATAGGAAGAATGAATAAAGTGAAAGGTCTTGGAGCACGATGTACTTCAGAGGCAGAATATATTCAGGCCCTCAGTCTGAAGAAGGTTCTGCTCTTTTAGTAAGAAGCGCATCCATTACTTGCACATGTCGGAAGCTGGAGAAGGGCGTTGTTTTGCTGACAGGAGGATGACCAACTGTGGCATGATGGCAGAATTAATGACAAGTCTTTACTGTAATTCCCTCCTAAATGTCATAGAACCATAGAATCACAGAATGGTTTGGGTTGGAAGGGACCTTCAAAGCCCACCCAGCCCAACCCCCCTGCCAGGAGCAGGGACATCTCCAACCAGATCAGGTTGCTCAGAGCCCCGGCCAACCTGCCTGGAATGTTTCCAGGGATGGGGCATCCACCACCTCTCTGGGCAACCTGGACCAGGGTTCCACCACCCTCAGCGTAAAAAAATTTTCCCCTTTTGGGGGTTTGTTTCCTCATGGTGGGAATGTGTTGATGTACAGATGCTCAGCTGCCTTGGTTGCTTTCACTCAGGCTTCTTTTTCCCCCCGACTCTCAGGAGCTGCAGGACCAGATAGATGAGCTGCAGTCGGAGCTGGAGGAGTACCGTGCCCAAGGCAAAGTGCTCAGGCCTTCGCTGAAAAATTCCCTGTCGGAAGAGTTCGACATCGATATGAAAAGTCACGGCAACAGTGCTATTGAGCCTGACCAAGGTAAAGCACATCTCCTGTATGACCAGCTTCTGTGCTGTAGGTGTTTATGATAACATCTTAGAGGCAATTACGTCAAAATTTTCCCAAAATTTCTCAGTGAGACTCAATCACCACTTCTGTTTTGCTGTGTAACATTACGTGGAATACGGATGCTGTACTCTATTCAAAGCTGACATTAATATTTGCAGCTTCTTCTGTGTGTGTGATGGGAATTGGGGAGCTGCAAGTAAACAAATTTAATTAGAAATAACTCTATTGAGAATGTATCTCTTTGGGCTTCAAGAATGCATATATAATTACTATTTTTACAGGACTTGGTTCAGAAGACTGCAACCCATTAAATATGAGCATAGAGGCAGAAATGGCCATTGAACAAATGAAGGAGCAGCATCACAGAGATCTACATCACCTCAAACAGGAGCTGGAAGACACAGTAAGCTATTTTAACTTAAAACAGAGCTTCACAACTTGTCCAGCCTCTTCATACCGGTGGAACGGTCTTGAAGGACTTTTAATTCCTGGTCAAATTATAACTTTTATGTGAAGCTGAGCCTCTACCTTCCCTCCTCCTTCTGCATCTTGCTGTGTGATGGAGAGGCACTGGGGAGGGCTGAACGAATGCTGCAGTAGATCCTCACGCTACCCAGCAGCTAACGAGAGAGCAGCGAGCCTTTCCGAGGCAGTACTGCATTTCCTGTCTTGAAAGCCTGCTGCATTTGAATTCACCACTTCATGCCCACTGGCATGGGATAATTATGGGTTAGAGGGGCTGCTGGCAGGAGCCTGCATTGCTGAATGCTACTGAAATGTGATCTGTGCTGTGGGAGTATAGAAATGCTGCTGTTATAATATCTGTGCTGCTGAAAATGGGCAGTCAGCTCCCCATTTTGAGTGTCCATCTTCAGATTAATCTTGCCACACAAGTAGAAGTATCTCCATTGGCTCTCCGTGGAGAAAGCTTGGGTCTGGATGGGCTTAGGAGGCCAGGGCAGCTCCGCTCCAGTACCTGTCGGTGGTGGTGGGGCAAGCTGGCACAGCTTTGGGCACAGCAAACACCCACCCCCAGCCTGCGCTAGCATCAGTGTCGGGGTGACGATGGCTCCGAGCAAGCGAGCCCTGCCATGCTCCGCAGGTGAAGCGCGCTGACGCAGAGATGGCCAGGCTTGTTCTGCAGGAGTCAGTTCAGGACCAGAAGCTGGGGGTCCCATCAGGCAAAACAAAAAAACTCCCACCAAACAAACACCTCAAACAACCAAAAAAAAGCCTTTTTTAAAGGAAAAGGCCTCATCTGCCTCTTAATTTGAGGGAGGTTTTGAAAAAAGTAATCACTGAAATAAATAGCCCACGTGCAGTTTGCAAAATTGACTTAGGACTTGAAAATTGCTAGTTGCTCCCCGCACCCCCCTGACAAAATCTGTTTGAATTTTGAAAGCATGAATTTCACTGGCTACTATGTAATGATCATCTTTATCCCACTAAGAAATTAAGCTGAGCACTGCAGCGTTCTTTGCAGAGAAAATCAATATAAGAGGCTAATCTGTAAATCAAAATATTCTGTAGAATATAGGGGAATATATAATACAGAAATGTTGAGAATATATCTCTGTAGAACATTCTGTAGCAAATGAACCAGCCCAATCTGTTTTCCTTTTTTCAGGTGAGCCATTACGAGAAGCAGCTAGAGGAGACAAAAATCCACTGTGAAAAGGAGCGAGAGGATGCGAGGAAGAAGTACGTGGAAGAGATCCGTGTCATGGAAAAGGAAATAACTGGCCTTAAAAATCAAATTGCGGAGCTGCAAGGAGAGGCAGCACTGCTCAGAGAAGAGCAAGAAAAACTCAACTGTAAACATAACGATGAGAAAAACAAATTAAAAATCAATTTCGAGGAGGAAAAAGCCAATTTGCAAGAACTGTTGAGGCAGGAGCATGAAGAAGACGTTAGAGCCAGACTGGAGCAGGTAAATGAGAAGTTCAGTCAAGAACGGGAAGAACTGATTCAAAACGGCGTCTGGGTGGAAGAAAAGATGAGAGTTTTAGTGCAGACGCTGCAGGAAGAGAAGGGAGAGCTGGAACGTGGCTTCCACGAGCAGCTGAAAAGGATGGCGGAGGTGCACGCCCTGGAGAAGGAAGAGCTCCAACAAGAGCTGCTGAGGAAGCACGAGCAGGAGCGGGAGGAGGAAAGGTGAGTGTCGCTGCCGGCAGGGACGGAGTGGCGTACGCTGACCGTGACGGCTTGGCGTGGTGACCAAGGTGAACCTAGCGCAGAAACGGTTTGCAATGCGTAATTTGAGCACTGCTACCTGTTCTATTCCAGCAACACTGGGCCGCTGTCCTGGGGCTCTGTCCTCTGACCTTTCTCAAGCAGATATTTATATTGATTTTTAGCTCACCCAGAGGCAAGAATAGTGTTAAAGCATAACCAGGCATGATTAATCTGGGCTCTGTTCAGGATCCCTGTGCTTTACAAATCCCTGCTTTGCACTTTTAAAGCATTTTTTCAGAGCTGTTATTTTCTGAAGAAGTAAAAGGATGGCTGGTGAATGCCTTTAGCCAGGATCCAGTGTCAAAAGAAACTGAAATTGTCCTGGGGTGACAGGGAGGGATGGGAGTAAGAACATCTGCCCCCACACATCTGGTCACAAGACAGGAGGGGATATATTGTACATGACACCTTTTCTGAGGACATCTCATAAGTTGTTTCCAAAGCAATTAGATTTTTATTTTTGAAGTTTCAACAAACAGCCTCAAATCTAACTTTGTCTCTCAGAAACACCGGTCAAATAGCACATCCTCTAAAACTCCATGAAAAAGTAATTTTTACCTTGTTTTATTCAGCCTATAAACCCATTTGAATCTCTTTGAGTTAGCCTAGAGTTTAGTAATATATTATGTTAACCACGTTTAGGAAAAAAATGGAAAGTGACTATAACAGAAGAGCATCTCATACAGAAACTCAGTTTTCTGTCGACACACAAACGCTTGTGAATAAATACGAAGAAACGATCCAAAATCTGGAAGGACGTTACCAGCAAGAGTTGCGTGAACTTGCTAAACAGCAGAGAGAGGAGAAATCTCAGTGGGAGTTTGAAAAGGATGAAATTGCTCAGGAGGTTGCTGAAGCCCGCGAGCAACTGAAGCAAAGTCTGGCAAATGAAAAGGCCATTTCTTCTGCCCTGACCCAGGAGAAAGATCTCCTGGAGAAAAACTTCAAGGAAGAAGTGAACAAGCTTGTGTGTGAGAGGGAGCAGCTTCAGAAGGAGCTGCGAGACCTGAGGAATGCTGCTGAGAAGCAAGAGAAAAAGCTGAATGATAAAATAGCGCAACTGCAGAATGACCACGAGCAAGAGCTAAAGAACAAAGAAGAGCATATATCCGTGGTGGAAGAAACCGGGAAGATGGTTAGGCAAAAGCTGGAGAGGCTTGACAGTGAATATAAGCAGGAGAAAGAAGAACTCAATTCCAAACTTCTTGCTCTGGAGAGTTTAAACAAAGACATTTGTGTAAAGGCAGAATCGGAAAAGGCCGAGATGAGTTTGGAAATCTCAGACCTTCAAGAGAAAATACAGAGATTGCAGTGGGAGACCCACAGTTTTTCTGCGCTACAAAATCATTACAGGGTCCTGGAAAAGGAGTACGCCAAAGCAAAGACCAAAATTGCTTCTTTCTCTGGTGTGGCACCTCTGGGAGATGATGCGGATGTCCTCTTAAATCTACAGAAAGTGCACGAGCAAGCTGTGAAGGAAAACGTCAGAATGGCTGCTGAGATCGTCAGGCTGCAGCACAGGTTGCAAGCGGCGGAGCGGGAGCCCGCGTGACCTCCCAGTCCTGGCTGCTCCGACTCCGGCTCGGAACGATCGCAGCTGCCAGATGAAACAGATCCTGATTTCGAAGGGTTGCCCAGGGATTGTAACGATGCAGAAGAGGGAACAGATTCAAATGGCCTTTTGCTTTTGGAGGCTGATACTACAGACCTGGAAGAAATGACTGAGGTGGATTCAGACGTGGAGAAAGCATGTGTGAAAGCCCGAGCTGGCGGCCGTGCGCTGGAGGTGCAGAGGGGTGGGATGCAAGGAGGTAAAGCAGCGCTGGAAGCTGATGGCCATCAGGACTGTGACAAGAATCAAGAGCTGCTTGCTCGTGTGCCTCTGCTGCAGCAAAAAAGAGATCTCGAGAAAAACCTTGAGAGAGTTCCCAGACCAAAAATGTTACACGATGACATTAAACAGCAGAAGGCTCACCTGCTAAATTACAGAATGGCTCCCCAAAATAAAGCCTTTGTTTCTGATGCTTTGAAGCTGCAGGTTGAGCTTGAGAAGGCTGAAGAACTAAGCGAAGCCTCTCTCCAGCTTGATCATGCTCCTGGGTCAACAGACGGGGAGCTGAAGAGCGTAATAGCTCAGCTTTGGAAGAGGGTCGAAGAGTTAGAAGACAATTCAACGGCACAGGCTAAACTTCTGTCACGACAAGAAGAAATTCAGGTAGAAAACGAGGATCTGAAATCTGAAGTGCTAAAGTTAGCTGAAAAAAATAAAGTGCTAGAAGACAGCCTGCGTAAGCTGAGAAGCCTTCACGGCAAGCTAGAAGAAAGTAAACTGGAAAGTGTTAAGTTCAGCGAGGAAAACACACAGCTCCTCCAAAAAGATAAAGAATTGGGAGATGTCCAAGAACAGGATGCACAAGGAAACAGAGAGGCATGCGGTGACAAATTAAGACTGCGATGCCAGCTTGGGAAGCTGGAAGAACATGCAGGTCAGCGAGACAAGTGTGCCCGAAGCGACAGCACGGTGGAAGAAATGTCGCTGGAAAAGAGGGAGCTGCAAGAGTCCAGCAGAAAGCTGAAGGAGGACGTTGCCATGCTGGTTAACCCAAACGAGATGCATTTCCACGAGGAGAGGAGTCCAGTGATGCACGGCTTACAAAGCACGTGCACTGAGCTGCAGCAAAAAGTCGATCTCCTGAGGTAACGTACACTTGCCAAACTTTTTGGGAAGCGTGCCGGCCCTGCGGTAATCGAATGTGCCGCGTAGAAACTAACCTAGCGTCCCGCTCATCGCTTTGTAGCCGCCTGCCTGCTCTGTGGTGGCTGCATTAACCACTGTAGTTTAGCTTTCATTAGCAAAGAGTGCCTTGGGCTCTAATTACTAGCAAGCAGGCTGATTAATCGTGGATAACGACGGCTGAAATAAATGTGTGTGACTTACTCCTCTCTGACCGCGACCTAACACTGAACGACAAAACAGGAGCAACCTGCCGGCCGTTCTGTCTGCAGATGCAGTCGCCTTCGCAGCGCGTAGCTGACAGTGCATCAGAAACTCCTGTATTTTTGTGTCCAAAATACTACGGTAACACTTCCAGAATGCTTTCAGCTTTTACTAATACCACCTCTTCACTTGGTTTGCTTCCTTCTAGTGCTGAACGTTGCTTCGAATGCTAAAATGCTTCTGTTTTTTCTCAATTTTTAAGTTAATACTAGAGAATTCCGGTGATTTCTTTCCCAGCAGGAGCACTTTGTGTTAGGAATCCATGAGGCGTGTGATCTGGTAAATACCATTACAGCGCAGAGAACATAATAGGTTACCTACTTGTTTTTAACTGCTGTACTTCAGCAAGGATTTTTTTTTTTTTCTGGAGGCCATAAAGTGGCTACAAGTGACTTAATTATTGTTCAGCACCAGCTTTCTGCAGGAAACTGTTCTTTCGGGTGTTACACCACGACGAAGCTGTTCCTCTACAGCCACCTCAAGCAGAAAAGGCATTTTCCAGCAGTGCTCTTCCCAGCATCCCAGACGCCAGAAACAGCTGGGGAAACAGCACGCTCTCCTAGCAGTCAGCATATTGTGGTGTTAAGCTGTTTAAAGTTGTTATTTGTAACTTAAGGACTGAAAGGTGACGCTCTTACTAGGTATCTTGGATTTTAATTAACTTTAGCCGTACACAAGCATGCCCAAAAAGCCCCCTTTTCAGCGATCGCTTTTACTAAATGAAATGTAAAATCCACACACTGTTCATACATAAAATGAGTTAATTGTAGCTTTGTTTTGAAATATTACAGGTATAGGGATTTTTCTCCCTGTGGGCCTAGACAATAGGCAGAAACAATTTTCACTTGTCTCATCTCTCTGCCGCAGATGTGAAGCTGAGAAGCTCAGAGAAGAAAATGCTATTCTGAAAAATGAAGTGACTTTACTGAATGAGGAAGGTAGTGCTTCCAGCCTGAAACTGAGGGAGCTGAATGGATCCCGAGAAGAAATGCGGTAAGAACTCAACGGGGCACGTACCACGTGTATGCCTTCGGGCTCTCGCTGTGGTGCAGACACCATGGTTACATCCCTGCTCTCAAAGCGTGTGTTAGATACTCTTCAAAACTTGAAATGGACTTATTTTACAGTGCCACAGGAAATCCAGCTGGTTGACAGTCTATTTCTCATCCTTTTTCCCCTGCCCCAGCTTGTCCTGCCCATTCCTAGAGCGAAAGCAGGGGCTTAACTGTAGGAGTCCGGATGACCCAGTAACACACACAAACGCAGGACCTGCTTATGAGCTGACCTGATGCAATTGTTCTTGCTTCAGCAAAGGCACAGCTTGTTGGGCTGGTGTAGCCTTAGAAAAGGTAGGAGGGGTGTAGTGTCACGGAGTAAGTGATTTGGTCATTTGCAAGTAGATAACCATCCGTGATTCTGGGAGTATTCTCCCTTTTTAGGAAAAAAACTGCATGGGTATCTCAGGGAAACGAGCACTTGCCAGGCCTGTGCAAGACGGTGATGCTAAACCATTAATAAATATTCAAAATTACCATTTCTGGTGATGTCAAAACCCAGCCCATTCTTGTAGGCGTGTATATTAACAAGTGACTGTAACGTTAACGAGCTTTCCTTTTTCCTTAGGCAAAAGATAGAGGCGGTGAGAAAGGAGAAAGTGGCTGTCCAGAAGATGGTTGACAACCTGAAAAAGCAGGTATACGGGCTGAGCCCATAACCTTCTCTGTCGCAATCCTCACTGTATAAAAGCTGTTCCACAGAGGCAGTAGAAAATGACCATTAGATAAATTTAAACTTTTTGGTAACTGTTCTCATTAACTCTTTGGGATTTATGAGGCTGGCTTGACCAGATAACCTTGGAAAGGTTATTTAATAGAAACATAAAGTTAAAAATCTTTTGGTTTTTGTAATCTTTGTGGGCAACGCTCTGCAGTAGCCCATGGGAAACAGAGGTTGTGTGACTCAGCCTCTACTAATTTCCCAGCTAGCTGGGTCGACGAACGCTGCCAGCCGTGACCCTTTGCTCCTATCCATGAGACTGCTGCTTTTATTTGAAGGGTGGTTTGTTATGCGAGGGAAAGCAGAAGGTTTTAGCAGCTCTTACATTCATGTCCCTCTTAGCATTACTTACTAAAATCCTGCTTGCTCCGAATAATCTCCTAGCTCACCAGCATAACCCTCAAAATATCCATCAGTGTGGCAAAGGGAAGGAGGAACAGAGGGGTGTGCCAGATGACTGATGTCATAACTGCTATAATTGAGGCCAATTACGAGAAATTAACAGTTTGTGAGGCTGACCGTGCGTGCACCAGGCTATCAGGTGGATTCCTACACCTAAATACAGTTCTACTTGATTTGGCCTAAAATTAGGGCACGGAGCAAGCTAACCAGCTACAGGGAAATAAAGCAAGCAGTGCTACTGGGGTCGTGACTGTTACGCAGAGTAACAGCTACGCCCCACCGCTCAGAGCCGCCGTTGAACTGGAGTGACACTTGTCAGTTCCTTTAATCACCTTAATAGAACGGAAATGGTTTTAAAATCTCATCCCCAGTGTAAAAGCAGGCATAACTGACACTGCTGTCCCAATGCAGGTGGCGGATCTGAAGACCAGAAACCAGCAGCTGGACTCTGAAAATACAGAACTTAGCCAGAGGAACTCCAAAAATCAAGCAGATGTGCAAGATCTGAATCAACAGCTGGCAAGGGTGCTGAAGCAAAAGGAAAGGGAAGCGGGAAAATGTACCCTGGAAGAGTGGGAAAAGGAGAGACTGGTACTGAAAGAGGAACTGGAAAACTCCAAAGTAAAGGTATGGGATTACGCTGTCTCTAGTATGAAACAATGGAACTTTTAGGAATGCCAGGAGCTATGGAATTAGCATCTCTTTCTTGAGTTGTGTGTGGTTTTTCAAAGCTGCACTTAGATCCTAAGTACGAGCCGCAAATGTACTGCATGTGGCAGTAGGGGTGGAAGGAAAGCAGAGCAGCAGCCAAAAGCAGGGAGGTAGAAGCCTACAAGTTTCTTGTAAATGGAGCTTAGCGATGCTAAATATTTACCTGCATTGTCCAGCATGCCTGTTCTGTTCCATCCAGTGCCATCCCAGCTCTAACCCATGTCCCTGGCTGCAGCATCCCCTGGTTAATCTTTGTTACCCTGTGCATCTCCTAAGTTGAAATCTGAGCCTTTTACTTTTTGCAGTCATCAAATATGGTGTCTTCCTTGGAGATGGAGCTGTCGAAAATGAAGGTTCAAGCTCATATGTTGGAGCAGGAGAACCACATCCTCAAGCAGGAACTCGAGAAGACGAAACAGGTACGGCATCCTATTTGAGTGCCATCAGGTAATGCTGGCTGTCTCAATGTGCCCTGCTCCTTGCTCGAGTTAGAAATAGTTTATTTTTAAAAAGGTCACAGCAGTAGGGGAATACAAATCCTCTTGAAACAGTCTCTGGGTACAATGCACAACTGTTCAGATAAGGTTGGTTTTGCTTAGCCTTTGCCAAAAGGTCTTCTGGAGTAGTGGATCTACAAAGACAGGCTTTGACCATGAAGACAAAGACTTAAAGCTCTAATCAAGGAATAGTCAGGGCTTTTCTAGTTTGTGCAGACGGGATAGGCAGGGGAACATTTTCCTGTGTAACTGCTGATACCCATATAGCTCTGTTTAAGGAGTGATCTATTCCAGCACGTCCTCTCGCAGAGAATTCCTATTGCTAAACCCATCTGGAGACTTTGACGTCTCACAACTTCTCAGGATAACTTCCTGAAGGGCTTGGTTATCGCCTGTATAAGCGCGGTTCAATTGGCTGTAAATACATGCTAATAAACATAGATAATGAAGGCTACAAATGAGTTAGCTCTCCTGATTGGGGCTCCACAAAGTCACTTTTTTTGCAGCGTAAAGCACTCATTTGATGCCCCCAACACTTAGGATAGATAATGGTCTTAAAAAGGAAAAGCAGATGAGGCTTGTTCACTAGAGAGTGGATTGTGGCTTGAGTGTAATTAAAGACCGAAGATTGAATGCGCAAAGACAGAGCAGCACAGGAGAAGGCAGAGTGTTAAGCTGAAGCACTGTGTCAAATGGGAAAAGGATCGGAAGTCAGCAGTGCAGTATTTTTAACCCGTTCACAGATGAGCAGAGTGAGACCAGCCCTAAAGCAAATCCAAGGAATCACGGGGCAGTTAGGAATCCTTAGCACTGCTGTTGTAGGAAGGATGCTCTGGGTCATACTCATACCAAACTGCAGTATGCTCCTCTCTCTCCTGCTCTGTCCCGAGTCGGATGCTGGGCGTGGAGGAGGAGAGAGCTTTCTGCAACGCTTCCATGCAAAATTCTGAAACACAACTGAGGGGGTTTGTTTTCCACAGCTGCCCAGATGTCCTGATCTCTCTGACCTCCAAAACGAAGTTTCGAGCTTAATAACTAAAAATGAAAAGCTGCAGAAAGAAAAAGAAGCCCTGAGTGAGGAATTAAACAGATGTATTGATAAGGTAAGGAAGAACTGCAAATCCCCATCACTACACATATGCTAGAACGGGCTGTTAAAATTCCTGTATCATTATCTGTATCACCCAAAACTACTTTGGATTTTTTTTTTCTTACCTTCAAGCCAGATAAAGCCTTAATTGCCACTGCCTTTTTTCCTAGCTGGTCTTAAAGAGAAAGCATAAACTCTAAAGCACAGCCTTACTGTAATTTGATTATGTAGAAAATTCCAAACATTGCAAGGAACAGAGGCTTGGATATAAATATTGCAGCAGGACAATGAAGACAGTGTTCTTGCACTTTTATTGCAACTCTACTGTATTGTAACTCTGAAAATGAGCACTGTAAATGCACGCTGTAAATAATGATCCCGTTGTGCGGAGATGCGGGCTGGGAGCGGAGGGGTTTTTTGTTTTCCTGTGTTTTCTTTGCGTAGCTGTAACTCCCTCTAGCTTAAGTCTCAAAGTCAAATGGAGTTAAAGAGAATCCTGAAGGAGCCAGGCGTACTGACATAATCTTGTTTCAGGTAGCTCAAGTAAGCTGCTTAGAGAATGCAATTGGCAGCTTGAAGCAGGAACAAAAGTCCTGGGAACAGCAGAGTCAGACACTGAAAACGCAGCTCACTGTTTCACAAGAAAAGGTATAATAATGACGTTTGTTATAGCCCTAAATCAAAAGCATTCTTTAAAAAAAAAAATCTCTTGTAGTGCTTTTTTTTTTTTTATAAAAAACAGCCCTCTTCTCATGCATGCAAAGATGTCATGCAGCTAAGAATGGCCGCTTTGATGGCTTTCAAAGTGACGTTCTTCAAGGACGAGAGGAAACTCGTTAAATGCTATGAGGGACTCTTTTCCCTGAGAACAAGCTATGTTGTTTTGCCTCTCCAGCCAAGTTCCTTTTGCCAATTCATTCTGTGCAGTTATTCCTAAAACACTGCAGAGGCTCTGCCGTTGCTCCTCGCTCTTCTGGCGGTGGCTCATCTCTCACCAGGCAGGAGAACGAAGGGCTATCTGCTTGGCTGATTACCCTGGCAGCTTCTTCTTGGCCATGGGCTGCCAGGAAGAATAAATAATTCAAGAAAAATCTCATCCAAGCATATGATAACAAATATCCAGGGCTGGAAGATGCATCTCTGTTGAATGCAGTGTTGTGGCTGTATTCAAAGCGGATGGCTACTAATTTGGAAAAGAAAGTTTTTTTTTAAAAAAATAACTTGGGATTTTTGGAGGAGGCTGTGAGCATTGTAACTTCTTTAATCCTTCCATCAGAGATCCAAAATATGTGTGATACGTGCTGCATACACATCCTAGCAGATCAAGCTGACAAGAAATCTTGGTCCAGCAAACGCCAAGCTGTGCTTCTGCTCATTACAGGCTCAGAGTCTAGATGAAGCGCTGCAAAACACTAACCTGCAAGTGTCCCGACTAAAATCTGACTTACGGGTGACGCAGCAGGAGAAGGAAACTCTTAAACAAGAGGTGATGTCTCTACACAAGCAGCTGCAGAATGCCAGTGAAAAGGTAACCATCTTCAGGTGCCTCAAAGTCGCTCTGCTTTGCATGCCAGGCTTTCCAGACACTAGTGCTCCCCTCTGTAGCCTGCTGCTGTAGCCAACTTATTTTTTTTTAGGTTGGCTTGTCCGCTACAAGGACGCAAATAGTGCTGCAGGCTTGAGCAAGTAGACTCTGAGTTACACAACTATCGATTTTTTTTTTTTTAATTATTTTTTGAGCAAGTGATATAATGTTCAAGGCCAGGTTGGCCGGGGCTCTGAGCAACCTGATCCGGTTGGAGATGTCCCTGCTCCTTGCAGGGGGGTTGGACTGGGTGGGCTTTGAAGGTCCTTTCCAACCCAACCCTTCTGTGATTCTATGATTAAAAAAAAAAAAAAAAGCTGAAAGGAAGTGGGTATAGAAAAAGTCGTATTTTAATGATGTTTTCTGTATTTAGTAGTTTTCCATTTAAAAATAGTTAACTATAATTAGTCTTGTCAGACTGTATATAATGTACAGATTTTAAACTTATTTTTAAAAAACTTTAAGTTTTGAACGTGAGGATGCACAATGATCAGTCCACCTCCTGAGTCTTCATTCTTCCCTGAAAGAAATCTTTTGTGCAAAAAAAAAAATTAAATAAATCTGTGGACAATGTATTAATCTACACATATCAAAACTATACATTTATTAACAGTTAAACTAATTGACAGGGGGGTCTGATTTTCAGTCAGACTTGGTTTTGAAACGCACAGTATCATATCAGCCTCTCTTAACTGATGAGGAACTGTAGCTGAAGGAGGTTGTAGACAGCAGTCTTGGGATTGGTATTATGAATTCAGTTACTAATTTGGCTTGTTTGCCATGTAATTAAGGAATATTTAATGTCCACATGGAAAATAGGCTGTTTCAGAATCGTACAACAGGAACTAAATTACAGCTATTACTGAATAATATATAATTCTGAGTTCTATTCTTTGCTTGATGAGGCTGTGAAATGGAGCACAAATTGCTTTTCGGTGTTGTTGAACTCCGTGCACTTACATCAGCCACGCCGTGCAAAGCTATTATCTGTGATTTTAGCGAAGGGAAGCGCTTTGGGTTTGCACTGTGATTAGCAAGTTGGGTTTCTTGGTGGAAAACGGCGCGTAGGCCTGGGAGGAAGATGGGAATCCTGTGACTTTAGAGTCTGCGGTTACGGAAAGCCTACTTAAAACCCACCTGAATAGAGAAAATGTCTGCTTCTTCTTTGTTTAAGGCCTAACCCTGCAATTCTGTCTGTCTTAAGAATCGGGTTCTAGAAGTGGCTGTGCCTTCCTCAGGGCTGCAGGACCAAGAGAGGCAACCGCACTGGGATGAACTGGACCAGCTGACGGAACAGCAGCAGCAGCGGCTCAGGCAGGAGAACGAAAGGCTGCAGAGAGAAGTCCAGAGCACGAAGGCAGACCTGGCTCACTCCAGGGAGAAGGTAACCCGAACAAGCTGACAGATCGCAGGGACAGCCCCCGCGTGCTAGGCAAAATGTCACGGATTCTTGTTCTGCAGCGGGTGATACAGGAGAGGAATGCTGCTCCTTAGTTTTGAATAGAAACACTTGCAGAAAGAATGCATAAGGGCATTGTTTTCCTTTTTATCTGCACTGAGTATGCAGACACTCATATGATGTTTCCAACAGCTCTTTTTTTAAAAGAAAATCCTGGTAACTCTTATCTAAGATTCCGGTCTGACTTTTAGTTAACACCCTTCAGTTTTTTTTCTTTCATAAAAACTTCTTCGTATTCCTAGCATTCTTCACGTTCAGTTTCTTGGCTCACAGTATTGGGCAGATTACAGGAAGGGGAAAGGGAAAGGCCTTTCGTTGCTCAAAGCTAAAATGTCAAAAATGTACCAGAACCTGTTATGAGTCCAAAATCACTCAGTGCTCAGTATTTCAGATGACGTAGATGCAGTTTGATTTGTTGAATGGTCTGGAATGTCTTGCCACATTTGTTCATCTCTGGTCTCTTTAGATCCGACAGCTGGAATCCGCTGTCCTTTCCCTAAAGCACCAAAAGCATCAGAGCCAGTCAGGTATCGTCAAAGCCATAGAGCAAGAGAAATTAAGCTTGAAGAGAGAGTGTGAGCAGCTTCAGAAGGAGTTGTCATCTGCAAACAGGAAGGTGAGTTTTAGATGGTAAATACGTGACTCAGTGCAGTACTTCCCATCTCTAAGAGCTAACGTGGGTAGCTGCAATTTTCTTCTTTTACTCTGCGCTCTTTGTCTCTTATGAATCCCTGGCCCAAGGAGCTGCCTGTCTCCTGTGCTTCTGCAGAGCGTGCAGGGTGGAAGTCTATGCCAATACACTGCAGGACTTCTACTCAGCGCGAGCAGTTCAGCGGTAGAAGATGGGAACCATAAACAAAACTCAGCCTGCTTAACTGCTCCGCAACACACAGCACTTGTATGCTAGCATTACCACTTTTAGATTAAAAATCAGTTACCCTGCCCATTCCTTGAAACTTGTGTCAGAGACGCTGTATAACGCCGTCTTAGACGTCACTTTAAGCAAAGAATTACGCTTGTTCCAATACTTATGTCTTTTCGTCTTGAATGGTCTTGATGTGCAGGGATTCATGACTTGCGTATTGGAAGAAAAACAGATAAAATAAGAAAGTATTATCTTTCTAAGGAAACTTCTTGTCTTTAATAGATCAGTCAGATGAATTGTCTTGAACGCGAACTGGAAACCAGCTCAGAAAATGACGGGCTAAGAAAAAAGCAAGTGAAACTGGATGATCAGTTAATGGAGGTACTTCTCAATCAGTGTTGACCATACTCATAGTGTGGGGCTTTATTGCTATCTCACTGAATCTATGAACTTAAAAATAACTTCTAGGTGTGTAGGAACAGAGGAAACTAATCTAAACTAGAATTAATCTCCTCTAATGCCTAATCTCATCTTTCATTATCAAGATGTCAAGTGTGACAAACGTGCTTCTCTGAAGCAGGTGGTTTATCGTAATTCACGTAAGGCTTCAGGTAGAAAAACAAATAGTGAAGAAATCTGCTTCTGTGCTTGAGGCAAGGCTAACACTTCCTAAAACATGTAACCTCCAGTTTCCTAACTAATATTTTTGCATAATGGTGCTCTTAATGTAGAAACCTGTGCTTATTTACTATGGGGATAACTTTCCAAATTTAAGACTTGGTGTCTTATCTAGATCGGGATAGAATGACAATTTACACAACTTGCTGCTACTCGAAAGGCATGAGGGAAAACTTCAGTTGAGATTCTTCCAAAGCCTGCTGTAAATGTGGATGTCTGCCCAGTACTGCTGGAGACGGATCGTGCTGGATGTTATGAAAACTGCGGAATTCTTAAGTGTCCTTGGCTTCAGGAACGGGCAAGCTTAACTGTGTTAAGTTAGCATGTTCCCCAAGGTCAAGCTAGACCTCAGAGTTGTCTCTCAGCAGTCTTGCCTAAATTTGGTGTTCTGAATTTGAGTCTAAAACAGAATATTTAAAAAAAAAAACCGAAAAAACCCAGTTTTGACTTGTTTGGTAAATCAAAGTATCTTCTGGATGAGGCTTTTACAACACTGCTTATTAATACACTTCATGTTTTTCATCAAGTGAGCAAATGGGAAACATGTTATGCTGAATATACGGTGTAATTAGCTGTAAATTATAAAGATTTGATGAGAAAAGATGAGATTTTGATAAATTACTGAAAGACTGTTTATATGCCCTGCGCTTTTATTTATATAGTCTTAATTAAGCTTTGGGAAAATTCCAAACACTGCTAAACCCTTTAGTATAAACGCCAATCATGGAATTGCACTTTCTCCTAAAAAAATGTATTTCAAACATGCAGGACTTTTGTTACTCCTGATAACACTTTCACAGCAGGTGTGTGTAACATTCACTTCGCACTTTATGACTTCTAACTTTCTCTTTTGTGCCTGTTCTCCTTTTGTTCGTGGCTAACCTGTCTAGAACTCAGTGGTTGGAACTAGCAGAGAAGGGTGCAGTTCTCTTTCTGAAATAGTGTGCGAAGGTAGAGCAATGATTTTTCAATGTACTACCATAGCATGGAACAAATATTTATTTCTTTTATGGATTTTTTTTTTAATTCCATGCATCTTCTAAGTAAAGAAGCCACTATTCATTTTTATGTAAAATTTTTACTCGGGCAGCTGCACTAACTTCTCCGTGGTTAGTATATCATGCAATTTGATTCTTTAGGGCAAGAAGTTGCATCTCTCTAAGGCATTGCCAAGAAAATAGAGAGAAATAATAAATTGTCTTCAAAAGGGATTAAATTGATTGTATGAAAATGAAAAGTGGCTCAACCCTGTCCTACTAACCCATTGACTGTGAGGCTTGAAGGTGTTTTCATATTTACCTCTGATCTCTGCATGCTTTGTCACCAGACTGTCAAGTGTTTCCGTAATATTGACTGATACGTGGTCACGCTCAGTGCCATCCCTAATAGTTTAGCAAGTTTGTTATTTTTCCACTTTTTTCCACAGAAGAATTCAGCAAGACTATGTAGTTTTTATTAGCCACACAATTGGTATTTATTTTTAAGATACTGTTACGTTAACTGACTGTCTCTTCAGCTCTTTCATTTGATACTTGTGTGCTTCACAACATTACAGGAAGCCCTAAACAAATTCCATCAAAAGCTCATTATTTTCACTGTTTATATTGTCATTGAAAGAACAGCTCCTTTACAGACAAGTTAATTCAAGGGAACCTCCTGATAGCTTAAAAAAAAAATACAAATAGTTTTATTTTAAAATACTTATAAACCTGTTTTCTGTTTACCTGGGCCAGCAGAGATGTACAGATGCTAACATGGCCAGAAGAGCTGCACCATTATGAAAAATGTTTATAGTTTATGTTATAGATGAGCTCAATAACTGAAATATGATTATGAATTGAGGCCTTGATTCTACCATTTGTGACAGGAAAACTAAAACCACTAACAAAATCTTATACGCCTCTTCCTAAGGGAACAGAGTAACTGGTTTTGAGATAATAAGTGAGAATTTTATGATGTGGTCATCTGAACTTTATGGGAAGAAAGTATTAATCTTATGCAAATTCAAGCTGCAAATCAGCTTTTCTGAAACATCAGGGGTTTTACGGTACAGTTCTGGTCTTTTTTTAGTATTACAACTGTCAGCTAGTCTTACCTGGATTTTACTTTAGTCTAGAAAAATGCTAATAGTCACATGAAACAGTCGTACTGTCGTCCGAAAGTTCATCTAATGCTGGGCCAGTTTATCCAACTTGGGCTCTCATGGTTGCAATGCTACCATAGGAAGGGAGATCCAGAAATGCCTTCATCCAGTAGACAAGTCTTTTTGTGAATGCAAGACTTCAATTTGGAATTAAACTACTTCAGATTACTACCTGCATCCGTATCTCCAGGGCCCCTCTGAGTGTACTTTCGCTTACGCAGAACAGACACTTAGGGGTCTCCAGACTTGCATCAAACTCCGCATGACTCGAATAAAATGTGTTAAAACTTCTACAGTGAGTAGTGAACACTGATATACGGGATTCTAAATACTGAATTCCGGATGTAATATAGCAGCTGGCATCAAATTACTTAAGTCATCATACATGACACTGAGAATTTGTTTTGCTTTTCAGAATGTTGTATCTCGATCCTAGATTAAAGACTAGAAATAATCTGCACTGGTGGACAACTTCTTCAGCCTGCCTCGTGCTAGTGCTCTCATTTGTAAATGGACGGTATTTTTCAAAGAGCTGCTGAGACAAAGGTTAAAATTTAAAAGGACTACTAAGTTCAAGCTCGCCACAGGCCCATTTAACTTTGATAGGATTTCATCAGAAACTCAGTGAATTTATAACTCGGGTCTGAAATTACGAATCAAAGCTCAGATTCCTTTAGAGTCCAGAACTGCACACGAAGATGCATCTTTTTTTCATTGGAAAGAGAAAAGCTGTCTATTTAGCTTCCGTTATTGAGTTCAGGCTTGTTTCTCTGGTGTACGAGAAATGGTTCTGGACTGACCTGATGTCCCTAGAAGACACCTTGTATGACTGGCAGTGCTGCTTTCTCCTGATGGCTCATTTTCTTGACTCTCCAGATGCTCCACTCAAGCGCCAGTGTGATGCTTAGCCATTCGCCGCACTCCCGGGAGCTCCAGCAGCAAGGCTGTGCCGTGGTGCCCAAGGAACAGTTCCTGCAGCTCCAACACCAGCTACTCCAAGCAGAGAGGAGGAGTCAACGTCTTCAAGAAGAACTTGAAAGCAGACCCTCTGCAACAAACATGCAACAGGTAAAGCTCTCATTACTCTGCAAGGTACAACTTTTAAAGGATATCTGGTTAGTTGTCTTTTTTTTTTTTTTTTTCAATTCTGATCCGTTCTCTGTTTATGCCAGTTCAAAAATTAAAATTAAAATTCATTCTGTCAAAGATAAGTACAAATAAAACCTGTTATTTAGCATATTTAGCTTGAGCCGTAGCTTGATTCTGACATCCTCTTAATCTCCTTGAAATAAAAACCACTCCCATCCACATTCAACTGGCTTTTCTCCTTCTGCTCCATGTGCAGTAAGTGTCTATAGGTTTTGTTTTGTTTTCTTTACTTAATATCCATGTCTGGAAGCTTTGTTTTAAAAAATACACTATATGTATTGCACAAGCACATACCCATCACACGTAAAGTACTAGTTTGGGCTGGTGCTGTCACGTGGAGGTCTGTCGGCTGCAGCAGAGCATAATACAAACAAATTAATCCTTTTTATAAGGTCAGCCTATCTTCATTATTTGGCCAGAAGACAAGACATTGTTTGGAGAAGACTGTTATTGTTATACAGAAACTTCAACATTGGCATTGCTGAGGAAAAACAATCTAATTCCAAGGAAGATTACAGCCACTGCACATACTGGGCAAAGTCACTTGTAGTGTTGCTTTGGATTTTTAACATGCAAAAGTGAATTACAGGCAATCGGTAGAAAAGTCGGCATCTCCCATATAAAATTACTCTTGGGGACTAGGATTGCCAAATGACTCTTCTCTTGGAAAAGTAACCAGATCTCTAAATCTCTAAAGCTTTGGCTCAGGCCATAGGTTTTAAAATAATATTACAGCTTTATCTTATGAGAAAAGAAAAAGCTCTAAATAACTTAGATAAAAATGCTAACATTTTTATTGATCTGTTAGCAGAAAAAAAAAAAATTACCTTTTAAACTCAGATTGCAGTTACACTTTAAAAAAAAAATAAGAGCAAGATTTTGATGCTCAAAAATCTCTGAACAGTTAGTAGGGTATTCTGGATAAAAAGGTATTGTGGAGAGAGTATATGCAGTAATAGTTTCTAAAGTTTCCAAGGCTTGGAATAAGAATTCTTTTTTTAAGAAAGGTAGAAAATCAAAGAGTTCTTCCCAAAAAAAGAACTTAACAACAAATGATATAGGATAAGTAAAAATAAATCAATTGTAAGGTTCTCTCACTTCCAGCTGACTCCCAACAGAAGTGCATTACCACAGGCTGATGTACTTGGTCAAGCTGAATGGAAATTAGAGCGTGCGCTCTAATTTTGAAATCAATAAAAGCCATATTACAGCAGTAGCATCTGCAAATGAATGTGCTCTGTATTGCATTAGGAGGGATGACTTTGTAATTTGGCCTTTGAAAGCCTGAGAAACAATTTGCAAACTCGTCACATCCTGGAACTGAGACTTCTACAGATAAATCACTTCTACATTTCCTGTAAAAGCTTTTTATTCTGGAAAGCTTCATGAATTTAAAAATACTTTGAGAGGCTTTGCAAATATTTGCTGTCAATGCACTAATGCACTTGGTCCTCTTTTTTTTTCTACTGCTCTTTTTTTTTTTTTTTTTTTTTTTTTTTTTGCTTAAAGTGAGTGGATATTCCAGTTTATAACATGTCCTACAGCTTTTTTTTCCATGGGCTTTACTAGCTAACTTTCTAAAATCATTATTAAACACATGCATTCTACAACTATAAACAAGGCCAAATTTGTTTTAGTTTGTCTCAACTGTGACATTTCTGTAAGCCCATCTTGTTTTAATTCTCAGTGTTGATTTTTCTTCATCATCCTGATTTCTAGGATTAGTTGAGCTTATGTCCATTTTAATGTCCCCTTTAGCACCTTGAAAAATTGCATCCTAATCCCTCTTCATCACCTTTTCACCAGTGAGTACAACGTCAGGTTATCTCCACGCTTTCTGTGTAAATTTAATCACCTAGTTTTGCTGCTTTGCACTTTGCAGCTTTCTTAGCTCCTGAGTCCTTCTGTGTAATAAGGTATCCAAAGTTATCCCCCTCCTTTTGGGAATTTTTTTTTTTGTGTTCATCATGCTTTGCAATTTTCATTGCTTTTTGATCATGGCTATGGTGGTCTGCGTTCTCATGCATTTTACAGTAAGTTTTGGGCAATCGTCCTCCAAAGGCTACTGTCATACATTCAACTTTCACTAAATTAAAGTTCCTGAACCTTTTCTACTGTGTTAACCTATCTGGACTCTTCTAAATTCCAAATGATTTTGTGCGATGTCCAGTGCTGTGATTCTTACCTGCTGCCCAGTACCACTCGCTGCACTTGTTCCCATATTCCTTGCTCAATACTGGATTTGGGAGCTGTTAACGACCCAGTCTTTTCCTAAGTTGTCTTAGAACTAACAAATATTTTTGCTCAGAGTGCTTAGAGTTGCTCAAGTTCCCGTTTCTTCAGCTTTTTATTTGAAAATTCAAACCACCTCAGACCAACAGCGTGTTCACCTGTCTCGGGAGAAGACTTACAACTAGGTTTCAAATAGAAACGCAAATTCTTTCAAAGGAGGTCAGTTGGGCTACATTTTTCACAAATATTCTTCAGCAATCTGTGATATTAAAAATAAATATATATACAGTGGCAGATTATTTCTTCTAAGAAACTGAACTGCTTTGCTAATTGAAGTTCAGCACTGCCACTGATGCTTTTAAATCCTCCAAAAAACATGGATGAGCCATCTAAAGAGTCCCTGCATCTAGAAAATGCATCCTGAATATCTCCTCAGTTGCATTTCTGTAGTGCTAATGCTAGTATTTAGAGAAATCCAGTATGTGATACTTTGCATGTTTTCTTTCGTGTGTGTTTTTGTTTGTCTCGCGTTGCTTGCTTCGCTTATATTGGCGGTTTGCTTTTTAACAAAGTATTGAAAAGAAAATCTGGATATCAGGGTGAAGTATCCCACTTGCCTTCTTTCTCTAGGCCTTGCTACCGGAGCAGCGAGCAGTGCATGCAGATTCCTACCGGAGGATCGGGCACCTCTGACAGCTTGGCTGCTTACGATCTCATTCCTTACCATGATAAACACACACAAACACACGAACTGGCATAAGCTGAGAAACTTGAGGATCAAATTATTTTCTGGTTTTTATAAAAAAAAAATAACAAAAAAATGTCTCCACAGTGTTATTTCCTATTTTATTTCCTATTTATTTGCCTAGAAGCTATTTTGTGAAAGTTTATAAGTTGTCTTTAATTTGTTACAAATACTTTTTATTTATGTTATTTAAAATGTGGAGATGTTCAGTGTGGAAAGAGACTATTTTTCTCAAACGGTACTAATTTTATATGAGATCTGAAGAAAATCTGGGGTATTTATACTACATTTTTGTATAAGATGTATAAACTTTTTTAACAGGGGAAAGATGACAACTTTTTTGATGTAAATGAAAAATAAAATTTTTTTAAACATAATGTCTCTTGTCTTAATAGTATCACTAATTTCAGCTTTATGAACAAGAAATAAGGAATTTTAGGCAAAATATTTGTCCGTGATACTGAGCATTGTTATATCAGGGCTTCTGGGAAGGTTTTGTGCTTAAGTTCAGATACTCAGCTTCTCTTTAGCAGATGTACCTGCACATTGGAGAGACTCTTCAGCAGGGCCTGTTGTGACAGGACTGGGGGTAATGGGTTTTAATATCCAGTCTGAATCTACCTCCCTCTATTTTAAGAAAAAATTTTTTATGCTGAGGGTGGTGGAACACTGGCCTAGGTTGCCCAGAGAGGTGGTGGATGCCCCATCCCAGGAAACATTCCAGGCCAGGTTGGCCGGGGCTCTGAGCAACCTGATCTGGTTGGAGATGTCCCTGCTCCTTGCAGGGGGGTTGGACTGGGTGGGCTTTGAAGGTCCCTTCCAACCCAACCCTTCTGTGATTCTATGATTTAAGAAAAGAATTTGCATAGGACATGAGCATATTCTGCTGCTGTGGCCATAAATTTAAAAGGCAGTGCCAGAAAAGGGAAAACTATTAACATGGTTGTTTCTTGGATAACATTCCAAGTTTTTCTTTTGTCTCCAATTACTAGACTGAAGTAGATTTTATAATACTTGAAGAAGTCAGCAAAGCACCTCTTTAAGGCCTATGATTTTTCTAGTTGGGAGCCATGAACCATTTCAGCTGTTTGCTTTCAAAGATCTTTTTCCTTTCTAATGGCCTTAAAGCTGGCTTCTCCCATTAAACATGAAATAATATTAAGTTAGATAGAACATGCTCAAATACCTTTAAGCCAAAAAACAGGGATCACAGGTACTGAGACCATTATAATGCTTAGTTTCCACATAACTACTCACTCAAGGTTCCTGCAGCCACTACGAAGTGTAATAGTCAGACGTGCTCTTCAATTCTAATCAAATTACAAAAAATAGCTCAAGGTAACTTGGCTAGAAAGTCCCCTGCAAGTTATGCTTAATCTGGAAAAATATCCAGTCCAGCAATGCTGTAAAACTGCTTTCTAAATGACTCTAATGTCACTTTTTTTCTTTTTCTTTTTTTTTTTTTCCCTTTTCCCCACAAGCTAAGTGATCATATAACCCTATCCATAGACGTAAGGCATTTCTGGTGTTACAACAAATAAAACGTGGAGTGGGATTCAGTCACTCCCCTAAGGGGTTCTTTCTCAAGTGGTGTAGATGAAGTGCTCCTCCCCCAGTTTTTCATTTATCGTCCCCGACATGTGTCAAGGTACTTTGGCTTTGAAGGTATTTCATTTTGGGGAGAAAGTCAGTGCTTTCTCACCATTAAGCTTCTCAGATGACTTCCTGGAATTGGAGTAACCAGCTAGCAATGAACTAAAGAATCCCTTTCCCTGCAGTCAGTGACAAGCTTCCTTGTAGTTCCTGGTGTTTCTAATTTTTTTCTAATTTATTTGGGAAAATTTCACTCAACTGTTGGTGTAACGGGCACTCTCATGACACTGAGTTCCTATGCTTTTAGTTAAACTGTCTGTTCCCTCACTGAAAAAAAAGATTAAAAGCATTTTAGAGTTACTATTTGGGAATATTAGTTACCAATAACTAATCTTAAAAACTGTAAAAAATCAAATTTGGGATAGTAGCATCCTACTTTTTTAGGATATTACTCAATTTCAAGGGGTCTTTGGCATGGGAGAGTTATGCTATCAAACTAACATGCCCCTATAACTTCACCTTTTTGTTTGTTTGTTTTCTAAAATCATTACGATTTTGATTGCTATTTTGTTTCCCACATTCAACAGAAATATGGCAGCACCTAAGAACCAGAAAAGGAAACTATCCAGATATGACTATCACAGTCCAGACAAAAACTTAGACTTTTCTATCAATTCTCCCTAGATCTGGTAATCCCATGTCTAACTTAGACTTGGAAAACTAGTTCAATGCTGTGAGTGTCCTTTAAATGTTGCCATAATATTGTGCTTCCATGAATAGTTTATTAGCTTAGTCAGCTCTTTAAAATAGGCTCAAATGTAGAGTGCCAGTAATTTTTTTATTTTTTTTTATTTTTAAGCATAAACTGAAAAAAAAAAAGGAGGCTGGTGAATGTGAACTAGTTTTTGTTAACTGATTCTCACATCAATGTTGCTTTTCAGGGGGGTCATGAGCAGCTTCTAAAAATGATGGAAGAACGTATGATGGATGTTGAACAGAAACTAAGGCTTGTGAAGAGGCTTCTCCAAGATAAAGTGAATCAGCTGAAGGAACAAGTAAGCGTTCTTCCTCTCTTCCTCAAATCATCCCATTACTTCTGTAAACAACTAAGCGGGCAAAAGCTGCCAAGCCATTCTTGCTTAGGATAAAGTTAAAGGTGCTTTCCTTTTTCTTTAAATGCTTCTGAGCAGAAGTGCAGCATGTTTGCCCAAAACTTCCTAAAATTCCAAACTGGGTACTGAATCCACCACTCATGAATTTGCTAAAAGCTATGCTTGTTTGGTATGCTGATGCACTTAAAGTCAGGAAACAAACATCATATTCTGGCCAAGTATCTTAACTGGAAAAGTTGCTTAGAAAAGGAGGAAGAATAATTTCCTGAAGAGTATAGACAGGATTACTGTACGATTATTGATTTCTTGACGCCCCCTGTCCCAACACGCCCTTTGCTTGACATGGTTTTGGGGTTTTTGTTCTTGCCCTGGTCTCAGAAGTCCTCAACAGTGTAGGAGAAGGTGACTTTTGAACACTTGGGCGTGACATGATAACAATATCTGTTTTCTACTGAGGTACAGTCTCTTCTTTCACGTTAAGGAAGGTGGTAGTTTTATAGGAGGAGCTGGTGGTCCAAACCTTGGAGGAAGTATCTCTCTGGGATCATGGGGCTGGTGGATCCTCTGGTGAACTAGACTTATCCTTAGAGGACCAACGCTATAAAGCAGTACTCATCGAACAAGATTCATTTGAAGCCCTCTGTCATCTGCCTCATCTCCTTACAAAGTCTTTCCAGTTTCAAAATATTCACAGTATCTATAACAACTCCACAAACACACAGGTTTTTAACAAAGAAACATAAGATGAATGGCTGGGTTGTCTTCCTTTCACATTTGAGTTACGATAAACACATTCACCTACTTTGCCAGCACTGTTCTTGCTTTTAATTATTTTTTATTTTTATTTTGCTTTTAAATTGCTGAGTAATTATGTTCTATTTACAATTCAGCTTTCCAAGAACACTAAAGCAGATGCAATGGTCAAGGATCTCTATGTTGAGAATGCACAACTGCTGAAGGCTTTGGAGATGACAGAACAGCGGCAGAAAACTGCTGAGAGGAAAAACTATTTACTGGAAGAGAAAATTGCCAACCTCAATAGAATAGTAAAGAACCTGGCATCCCCATCATTTAATTCAGCATCTGAGATAAGGTTATAGCAAAGCCGTCAGGTCTGCCACAGTCCCATGCACTTTACTGAAATATTAATATTTCAGCTTTTCACTGTGTTGCCTTTTTGTATTGATGAGTTTTAGTTAAGAGATGCCTCCAAGGAGAGGACACAGCTAAATCCCAAACCAGACACTGCCAGAACTTTTATTTCCAAACTGTTTTTCTGCTAAGTTTTGCCTGAAAGTAATCTTCACTATGTAAAAAATGACATATGTTTTTCTAGGTTAACTTATTTTGATACTTTGGTTTTAATTTAAAATATAAATTCTGCATTTACTGTACAGAATTGATTATTCCTATCTAGATTGAAACCAAAGTCTAATGGAAACTTCTGTTACTGAATTCAGAACTTTAAAATAGTTTTGGCTTTCTCAAATACTTCATGGTCCAAACCTAGTAATATTGATGGGTCAGTCAACACTGTCAGTACAATTGGTGTTGTACTGGTGTTGTACTGGTGTTGAAAGCAAGGCCGTTGATACGGTTTGTGTCCTACAAACTGATTCTGGTTTCTGTAAAGCAATATGCTCCACCTTACGCATTCTGGGTTAGTCTTCATGGCTGTTTCTCTGCAGAGCTCAGAAAAAAAAAAAAATTCTTAAAAATATGTAAATAGACTACTGCCTCCAACTAACCGTAACAGTATTTCATCTGAATAATTTTCCCAGCTGGGAAATAAAGACTACTATGGGTTGTTTAGGTTTTTTTAGCTGTGCTGCCAGATGACTTAAAAATTATAGAGGCCTTAATTTTGGAAATAAGTTATACTAAACAAAGGAAGAGTCACTAAGCAGAAGTGAAGATGTGAGGTTTGTTTATAGAATTTTTAAATTCAGTAAAGCAGTGGAGTATGTTTATTAAACAACTGGCAGAAGAATGAAGAGGGGGACTTGAGTGATTTCTTCAGTGAACTCGTGTCATTAGGCCTCACAAACACAGACCTTTGTCATTAACGCAGTGTTTGTTTTGACCTGAGCGATAATTTGGAAAGGCTTGTCCTTTGTAGTAGGCCCTAGTACAGAATCGAAGTTTGTCATTCATTGTGAAGAAACATATTCAATATGAATATGAAGAACTCAGGGAGTAACAGCCTGAATTAGCTTCCTTCACCATTATAAATGTGGATGTTCATGTCAATAGATGAAGATAAATGCGTGTTAGGAAAAGTAGGATAAACCAAGTGGTATTTGGAGGAGTATTACTTAGTACTCCTAGGCCAGCACGCAGAAGCGCTGTGATCATGAAGATCGAAGAGCACCAAGGTTCGTAAGCACAGCTAATAGATCTTGTTTGATCCGCGGATGAGGCTGGGGAAATGCGAGTTTTCTGGGAACACCTTCAAAATCAAGACGGGTCTGACACAGAAGCAGCTGAGTAAGAGCTTGCGTGCTGAAATGCTTGTATAGAACCTGCAAATAGTCTAAATGCCCTGCAAATGCCTTGCCTCCACCAGACCAGTGAGACACGCTTAAACAATGTAAATAAAACTGGTGAACGGAGCCATACTGGCAATACTTGAAGCCGGCCCTCTTTACATGTGCATGAATTGAGAATGCAGACGAAGAGGGTGAGCTGTTCTGTCTCTGAGACCACTAGCAAGGTGACAATTCTGACAGGATTTATAATGAGCCAGAAGTCCCCCAGAAACCGGGATAAAACTGCCTCCAACCTGTGGAGTAACCTATGGAAAATGAATGTTACCCCGTACTGATTAGCATGTGGCTGTAGGAGATGCTACCTCTGTCCGCGTGGTTACTCACTAATTTTGGAGGCCTGAGGGACTGAACTACAGGGTATGACCTCCTCTCCTCCTCCTCCGTTGCTTTTTGCAGGCAACACAGTGGAAATGGAAATACAATCATGTAAGAACATGTTGGAGTATCACAAAGTCCTTGTAAATTATCTCACTGCTATGCTATTCGAAATGCCTCTGCTGGGTATTTCCCGAAGTAATCTCAAATTCAGGGAGTTGCATATCCTGCTTTTCAGAGGCTGCAAAAACTTTTGCACAAATTTGACGTGTCAGGTTGACAAATTGCATTGATACGAATCACAGCTTTTAAAAATTTGAAGTAGTGAGATCTTCTTTCTTTTAATATTAATCAGTAAGTGGTATAAATTGTACTAAAGCTCTGCGTGTGGGCAGCATGTTGGCAATACGGTCATTGAGCACACCCTAAAACCTTCCCTCTGCTACAGAAATTAGCAGAGTTTCAAAATACTTTCAGGAAACGATGTAAATGAGGTTCCGCTGATCAGAACTGTATTTGGAAAAATATTATTAGCTAGTACATTTTAACACTGCTTCATATCTTGACTTTTTTTTTTTTTTTTCTAATGCTCAGTCTGTGACCAAAGTCTGAACATGGGGAATGAGCACTTCACTTCAACTATTGTGGAATTAATTTCACATCACTCAATTTTAAAGGCTAGACTACTTAACTAATTATTTTAATTACCAGGGGTTTATAAAGTAAACACACAGACATTTCTAGAGCACAGTACCAAAAAGGAAGCCCAGATGTTGGGATACAAGGGAGAAACAGAGAAAAAGGATTTTGACTTCTCCCTTTCTCACTCTATCCCATCTTCCTCTACTTTTGTTTTCACTTCAATTAAAAAAAAACAAAGTTAACCTAGCCACTGGAGAGAGGAGGAGGAGGAAAATGTTTGGCAAATATTTTTTAGACCAAACTCCAATTTCACTGGAATACTCGTGTGAATTAATTCTCAGAAGTGCCTTTTGTAATTCCATACTCCAGAGCCTTTCTGTACTGTACTGTTTTGGTTGCCACAGGACAATTCAGGACCATCCCTTCCCAAGCGGAGGGAACACGAAGGTAGCGCTTCTTAGAAACAGCGTCGCCTTGCTTCTCGGTTCATTGTGTCGGCTCAGATCAGCAGCTAGTTTTACAAAGTCCAGGCTACTGAAAATAAGCGTATGAACGTGTAATTTATTAAGCATTAGTGGTCTTTTGTGCATGAATGTGTCTCCTATGCAGCGTAGGCATTTTAAAGATACCAAAGTATTTAACGGTATTGCACCAGTCAAAAGTCACTGAATTTCTAGGCCTCATTCATACAACAGGTCTTGCCAATTAAGATATTAACTACTTTGTTACCAGAAGGTGTTTAAAATGTTTTCAACTCTTGCTTTTTTGAATCACTGTGAAAATAAAGGCACGTGGATATCTAGGGCTGGGAGTTTTGGAAGAAGAGAGACCTCAAGTTAAATTTACGTGTGCTGAATTCACACCGTTGAAGCGCTATTTGTCAATTTAAGAGTGATTTAACAGTACACATTGTCGCACATTCTTCAATTACTACTTTAAACACAAGGAAAATTGAATTATTTGACTTCTGAATGGAAAAAAAAAACCAAAAACCAAACAAAAAAGATAGTAACATATTTGATTTTAGCCAGATGATATGTAAGGTAGAGCAGGGGACAGTCTGGGTCTGTCAAGAGTAAAATCCTTTTGTTTACTTTCAGCAAATGCCGTCACTGCCTCTCAGGTTTTCCATCATGTACCTGTTGTCTCCTGTCTGGTGTCAGATGCCGGCATTTCATGACAAATGACTTGTGTATAAATGAAAACAATTCTGTATTTTTTTTCTATCGAGTTTGTTTTGTTCCAGTGTAATGTATTGTCCTTACAACATCATGTAAAACTGAAAGATGAACCAACTTACATGTTATTTATAATGAATGTAAAAAAAAAAGGTACTATATGATCCATAGTTGTGTCTTTTTTTTTTGTTTTAAATGCAAGATGAACATTCCAGGCCAGGTTGGCCGGGGCTCTGAGCAACCTGATCCGGTTGGAGATGTCCCTGCTGCTGGCAGGGGGGTTGGACTGGGTGGGCTTTGAAGGTCCCTTCCCACCCAAACCACTCTGTGATTCTGTGATTCTTTAAAACTCAATTATTTGGGTAACGGCTGTGCAAGGCCTGTGCTGTCCGCTGATGAGGGAGCTCCCGCGGGGCCCGTCCTTCCCCTGCCAGCGAGGCAGCGGAGCCACCCCGTCCCTCCCCCTCCAGCTGAGGGGGCTCCCCGCACCCAGGCGGCCGGCGGCGGACCCGCCTTTCCGCGCGTGGGGCCGTGTTTCGGTGCGTGGGGGCCTCCCGCGCTTCCCTTCCCGCCGCGGGCCCTCCCCGCCGCAAGGGGGCGCTGTTTCACCACCACCCACCCACCCCCCCCCCCCCCCCCCACACACCCCGGAGGGCGGAGGCCGCTTTCCCACAACCCCCCGCGCACCGGTCCCGCCGCCGCTGTGTCCCCGTTCCCCCCCCCCCCCCCCCGTCCCCCGGTGCGCGGCCATGCGGGCGCGGAGCAACGGCCGCCGTGGTTGAGGGGACCGGTCAGTTCCGGTCCCCCGCGAAGCGGGGAGAAGCGCCGGGCATGCGGGCGGTGGTAGCGGGCGGGGAGGTGGGATGCTGTCGCGGAAGAAGACGCGGACGGAGCTCTCCAAGCCGGGCGAGGTGCAGGGCAAGTACGTGAAGAAGGAGACCAGCCCTCTGCTTCGGAGTGAGTGTCGGGGGCGCGGGGAGGGGGGCACACGCCCAAACCCGAGGCCTCCGGGGGAAGGCGGGGGGCTGCGGCCCTTTGTGTGCTGCGGCCGGGGTCCGGCGGGGCCTGCGCGGCTTGGGGGGGGGGGTCCCCCCTCTGATCGGGGCGGGGGGAAGGCCTGTTGTGAGGGCTGGAGGAGGTTAAACCCGAAAAGAGGGGCTGGATTTCAACGCGTAGCGTGCTACCAGGTGCTCACAGTAAGCAAACTTCCTTTTTTTTTAAAAAAATTTTCTCAGCTACAGTTCTCAGTTCCAACAGGCAGGGGTTCAGATAGTCTGCAGAACGCCTTTCAGCTGAGCAGAACGGATCATCTCTCTCTTTTCCAGAAGTTAGTGGGTTGTTTTTCCCTGTCTAGGCTGTATGCCGTGCCAAAAGGGGTACACTTTGAAAAAAAAATGAGAGAAAATGAGAAAAGAGAGCCGTGCAGAATCCCAGCGGAAGCGAGCACTTGGTTCTCCACCGTGGATGAGCGTGGTGGGGTCGCGGCTCTGCGCCGGGATGCGCTGGTTTGGGGTGGTGAACCTGGCACTGACGCCCCGGTCCTGCCTTTGTAGGACTGTGCAAAACACTAGCGAATACGCACTGACAGCGCACTTAGCTTTCTTTTCGTTAATCTTTGAAAACCACCGGGGACTGAAGTGTATTATGCTGTAATTGCAGGATTAGTAAGGTCACAAGTAGCAACAACTGGTTTGCTGGCAGGAGCAGGCACTCAGCTTTTCTGGAAGTATTTGCTGCACAAACAGCTGGTTCTCCAGTCAACAGGCAAAATCACTTAGTAGCCTGATTGCATTGACTTAATCTTTAAAAAAAAACCAAAACCACAATGTTTTTTTTTTCATGTTAAGCTGTGGGCACGTCTAAAGGGTTGAACACCTTTTGCACCTCCATGCTTTTTGCCGCGATGTAATAACTAGCTGTTCCATGACCGCTTTGTAGCGATCATTATGAATTTACTGATGACGCTTAGGCATTACTTCCTCCTAAATGAAAGTCATAGTTTGTATCAGGTCACCTGGAGGGAAACTGCTTACTCGTATCACGTTGAAAGTAATCGTAAGGAGAGGAGTAACGTATCACTGGAGGGAGGCAGTGAAATTGTGTAAGTGTCGCCGTTCTTGTGCAAAACCCCCTTATGTGAAGGAGAAAGTGAAGTATCTTCAGGATAGTTTGGGAACTTCCGTGTGCAGAGTGACAGCATTTTGCTTGGCTGAACTTTGTGATTAGTGGAGAAAGTAGGAATTCTGATTCTGGTTCTGTCATGCGTTCCTGTGAGCAGGTGGGCGTTAGTGCCTTCAGTTATTCTGAGTCCACGAAGGCCACGAAGGCGGTGGCCCTGATGAAGGGGTGGAGTGGTAGCCAGGTTACTTGGATTTTCTCGACCCTCGTAGTAGAGAGGTGTGAAGCCTGGCTGAGGTAGCCAGAGAGCGGCGTGGGGTGGTTTGGGGGAGTTTTGTCTGTGGTTTTTGGGCTGGTTTGTTTGCTGTAGATGCAGTTATACTGGGAAAACTGCACTCTTTTGGCAACAGTTGCTGGTGCAGGGTGCAACGGTTTCTGTTGCACCAGTGCAAACTGCGGCATTACCATTACACTCGATATGCGTTAGAGGTGCTTTAAAGGAGTTGATTTCCTCAGTTCCATGGTGTAAATCGGCTTCGTGGCTAGTCAAATACTTCATGTAAGCACAGCCCAAGTTCTTCCCTCTCTTTCACGCTGTATATCAGATCTGATGCCTTCGTTTATCCGTCACGGTCCAACCATTCCAAGACGAACTGATATCTGTCCTCCCGACTCAACTTCTTCTGCGTATGCTTCTGGGGGAGATGGAATTGTGTCCAGAAACCAGAGTTTCCTTCGAACTCCAGTGCAGAGGCCACCTCATGAAATAATGAGACGCGAAAGCAACAGACTGTCTGCGCCTTCCTATCTCGCAAGAAGCTTAGCTGATGTCCCTAGAGAGTATGGCTCTTCCTCCCAGTCCTTTTTAACAGAAGCCACTTCTGTTTTGGAAAACGGAGATGCTGGTGCCCGTTGTTACTATTACGATCATTTTTATGATGCCCAGAGGAGACGTCAGTTAAATGATCGCGTACATGAGGACTACAGGTATTATGACCACAGCAGCGATCTCTTCCAGAGGATGTCACAGAACCATGGGAGGCACACTTCAGGTAAGTATTGATTAATTGTTCTTTTTTTAAAAATACCAGTTTTGATAAGACTTGAGGTGCGGAGGTCTCTCTGGATGATTGAGGTCAAGTTTTTAGGAGTCACGCTGCGTAAGACAGAGTTTCTTTTTAGCTATGTTTCTGTGATCTGAGAACATTACATGTTCACATTTCTTAGAATTAAGAATTTGATCACATATACCCGGAAAGGAAAAATATACTTAAACCATGAGTTATGCATTAAAAAAATGGGATAAGCAAGTTTGGGGTTTTTTTTTTAATGCCAAGCAACTCCTCATGACAAAGTTGATCCAGCTGCTAGCTAGCAAGGAGTTTTATTTGTTAGGGGACATCTACTATTTTCACAGCGTAGAGAGTAACCAACAGCTCTACATTTATACGATTGCTGTTTTATTCTACTATTATTAATATATTTTAACTATCATCATGTTGTTATTTAATGTTATAGTATTAATTTGACCTCAATAACTAAAATAATTTATTATAAGCAGTCAAAGGGAGGAATGACTGCTTTGTGTAATTAGCAAATTGCCCTATAGTTAGTGCTGAAATTGACTTCCTGGTCCTTGGCTCTTTTTTTATTTTTTTTTTTTTCTTTTAGCTTGTAATATCGTTTGTAAATATGCCTGCTTCCCCCCTCAATTTCACTGGAACTTGTCTTTCTTTTCTAACGGAAGAATAGCATAAGAAAAAAAAAAATCCATTAAATATTACTTTATTTGAAATATTTGATTCTGTCTGTGATGGCACTGAAGAATAATTCTTTGGTGCAGTGTGCTGTTGTGAATCTGTTGGAATAAAAGGTCTGGGATGACAATATTGGCCACAGAAAGGAGTAAATGTGGCTGTGTTTGAGCACTGGATATACATGGAAACTGTGTTCAAGGAGGAGTTTGAAACAAACATTTCAAACCTGTAAATAACGTACCTTCAATATGAAATACGCTGTTAGTTCTGTAATCTGTAAACAAAATAGTCTCTGGTAAAATGAATCTCCTGTCCAGAAAAATAAATCTGCTAGGCACAATGTCAACATCTAAGGCTGCTGACATGCATGGAATTATAACCTGACAATGCTTTGTGTAATTTTTGGTTTTTGCTACAGAAACATGTCAGTTAACAGTGACAAAAGAATAATACTAGCATTTCAGAAATACTAAAGTTTAAGAATTGCTACTTCATCCTCGTTTGTTTTGCTAAATGCTAATACATCTGTTCTGCCTAGATCTTGCATGAAAGTCCTCCATCTCTTGTCAGTTGTTGTTCAGCTGGCAGTCATTAAACATTTATCTGGTCCAGATAACCAGCACCTGCTAGCGTGTGCTGGGGCGTTGTAGGGAGGGGAGGATTTCATAAACCAATCCGTCCATTTAACTTCCAGATCTACAGCAGTAACTGCGCGTGCTGAGGAAGACTTCAAAAAGTGGTGGTGCTGCTGGGTAGGGCTGAAGCAACCTGAAGTGGAAACGGAGCTCTAGCTAGTGGTTTGAAAGGGGAGTTTAATCTAGCACATTTTTAAAACAAGCTAAAAGTAGGACTTCAGACATATTTATCTCAACTGTAGCAACATGGGTTTCTTTCTAAAAAGACTTTCCCCCTGTTTGTCTACATGCCTGCTTAGCCACTGGAAATCGTAAAGCTGCTGCTGCTTTGCTTGATGTTTGTCGTTCACTCTCATGTTTTTGTGTTTAATAGTTTGAATATTCACTCAATACAAAATACGTGTAGAAGTTGTTCAGTCTTACACATTTGTAGGGAGAGACAAAAAATGGTGAGCTTTTTGTCTGCCAGAGTGTTTCCCTTTTCCTCTATTTTTTTTCGCTTTCATCTCAGCGTGGAATATGAACTCTTCAATGGCTCTTTCCATTTCGCTGCAGTAAGAATGTTGACCTATGTCCTTAACTTCTGTATCTTTTCAGTAATTACTGTTACTTTTTCTCAGTAAAAGAATTGTGTGGCCAAAAATAAGAAAACCTTAGACTCTCTTACATCTTTCATCTCACCATTAAGCTTTTTTTTATTTGAAGCGTCCATTGTCTTCAAACCTTCCGTGTTTTCCTTGAGCTCCACTCATCTTTGTGTAATTTCTAGTTCCTTTTTTTTTTTTTTTTTTTTTTTTTACATTTCCAGAATACAGAGGCAGGCTTTTTACTTTCATTTTCTTTGCACATCTCCATTGTTGTTTATAAGTGTTTTGCTCGATCATAATTCTTCATCAAGGTAATTGATGTCAAAATTGCCCATTACCTACAGCTTCAACATGTGAGTCTGTTAATTAGCTGGAATCTGTAAATGCTGCCCTCTACCCTTTTTCCTCCTCTCCCACCATCCCTGGGAAGGTCCCCTCAGTCTGTTCTGTTGTGGTTTGGGTTGCTTGCTGCAGAAACGTTGCCTGATGAACACGAGGAGCGCTTGCTGTTGGTGAGTGGTGTTTCCGTCAGTGCTGGTTACAGCCGAGGTGACTTTTGAGAAGCAGTGGTCTGGAGGTGAACAGGTGCATATGAATTTCAGCTTTCGTTAAAAATAAAGATTCCCCTCTTTATGATTTGGAGAGAACTTGAAAATGTGTTCCCATTGCGAGCTTCGCACTCAAAGCATTCAGCAAAGTATTTAAGAAAGTCCCAAGATTTCCCAACAGCTGATGCTGACAGCATTGATGTGTTCTTTCACAGGCATTTCTCCTTGAAGTCACGTTTTCTCTCTCGCTATCATTCAGTTTCCTGTCCTCCTCTCCTTATTCTCAGTAGATTTATTTTTAATTAGCGATCTAGTGCTGCTGCTTTTTCTGAAAAAAGTCTTCAGTTGAGATATTTTCTAGTTGTGTGTGTTTAGCTACCTCTGTGGCATTTCTTGAAAGTTTTGTTTGTTGTTTTTTTTTTTAGTGTCCGTTTCAAACTGAATTCTAAGATACTTTACCTGTCTTTCCTCGACATCTCTTTCCTCTCTTCTAGGTTAAAGGTTTGGGGAGGTCTGTGGTTGAAGTTATATCTGCAGTATAAATTGGAACTAACTTGTAACCAAGACCTCAGAGTTATTTGTACCTGTTTGAGCGGTAAGCTAAAAAATTCCTATGTGTATATGAAAATTGCTGAGATTAAATTCACAGTGTAAAGGGACTTTGTGAGGGTGGATTGTAAGGAGTTGACTGTGATGTCGGAGGAGAAAAATGATTAATCCTGTGAACAGAGGATCCCGTGTGCGTTAATGAAAGTAGATTCATCTTGCGTTAAATTGTACTCCTTAAAAATTGCAGACTGGTGTTCGTGTTTAATATAAGAGCAAAATAAGGAAATACAGATTATTAAATTAAACCTATTTAGAGCTAAAGTAGAAGGGCTTTTCTTTTTAGGTGTGTACACTTCACTTGTTTTTAAACCAATGGCAATTCCTGCCCTTTTCTTCCTTTGTGCTGATTCTGCAGTAATTTCTCCGCAGCATACTTTTCGAAGCTTTCAAAGTACTTCCTGTCATTTCCTATTTGTGCTTACTTGGAACACCCCATTCCTCTGACAAACGAGGTGCTTGTGCTCAGGAAGGACCTTCAGACGCTTTGGAAGGGGTTAGGAAGGCCTAGAACCTGCAGACATATCTAAACAGGATAGTTATTGACACTGTTTTGTTATTTTATTATTACTCACTCCCTTAAAATTAAACAGTTTGTTCATCTTCTCTTCCTGTTCTTCATCCTGGTTTGATGAGGGGAAGGGAGAGGATTTTAGCATCCTGAAATAGGGCTCTTGAGACATTGACCGAATTAAAAACAAATATGAAGGCCTTTTATTTGGCAAGATTCGTTCTTCAGCAGTTTGAAATTTGGTTTCGGCTAGTTATGGGGAGCTCATAGGCTCTAAAACTTCTCTGCCTACATCAGCAGCGTATCTGAGAAATGAAGTGAGACTTCCTCTTCAGTGTTTTTGCTCCTTTCCCTTTATGCTGGACTCTTCTGGTGACAGGGTTTTTGTCCTGCGCTTTCCACCAGGCAGACTGAAGAGCTGCCCTTTGCTGACCTGGAAACCTTTCCTCCTAACCTCAGAACTTGGACTTCTTTCCAGGCGGTGTGCCTCTAAAATAAACCCCCCTCACTGGGCTGTGAAAGCATTTGTGTGTATCACTTACGGGTTTTTTTGTTCCATACTAGTGGAGCAAGTCAAATAGAACTTCCTTGATGGAAGACGATATTACATATTTTTCACATTTTTGACATTATTAGCTTAAGATATGTTTTTAAGAGAAGAACATTAAATGCAGGAACTCTTTGTGTGGAGATCTTCTAACACACTGCAATGTGATGTGTGAAGTAAAAAATTTGGGTTCTGGGATTAGGACACCCGATTGTTGAAAATCTTGAAAATAAAACTGAATATAGGGCCTGGCCTTACTCTGAGTATTTCAAATCTTGTTAATATTAGTCGTAAGCGGTTGCTCTTTGTTTGCACTTCCGTTTTGCAGATGTTGAGAACGTACACCGTGATACTCCTAAGCGAGCAAACTGCGTTTTCTTTTGCTTTGGAACAGCATATGATGCCCGGTTGACAATTAATTCAAGACGTTAAACCGAAAAGATTATGTTTGAAAAGAGAAGGAGAAAGCAAAGCCACAAATAGTGTTCAGTATTGATGTTCCTTAAAAGCAACAGCTGAACAAAAAATACCCCAAACGTACACCGTTAGGAAACAGGGTTAACAAACAAAGCTAGATGAGTTCCAAGGAGGAAACCTGAAATTTAAATTTAAATTCATTGTTGACCCTTCTTGAGATTTGATAGTGCCGCTCAGGGGAGTTTATAAAGAGCAGTACTGATCCTTAAGCAGAGGAAAGGAGGCTTTTAACATTTGGGAAAAGCAGGTAATTTAAACAACTCTCTTCCTTGGGAGGGCAGGAAAACTGAGAATTTCTGCCTTGTCGTAGATAAAACTGTGCGTGAGCAAGAAAATGCTGAGTAGTTACAGGGAAGTGCTTTGACCAGCCTGCTTTTGCTTATCTTAGGGTAGAGATCATATCCTCCGAGAGGAAAATCACAGGTTTTATACTGCGTGCTTTGAAAAAAATGGTTCAAGCTGTAAGTTTGGCTCTTTTTCTGTAGATGCTTTGCATCGTGCGATGTAAATCTGGTACCAGGGAATACCCTGGGTGCGTGCAGGAAAATCCTGTGTGAAGCTTTGGGCTGGAATGAAAATGCTGTAGGGCTCAGACCTTACCTGAAATTTAAATACGGAAGAGTATCGCACTTTGGCAGTATGACACAGAAAAGGTAGTGTTCACAGAAGATGCTTTTAGGCATTCTTTGGTTTATACTTTGGAAAAGATCACGTTAATTTACTCTGGAAGTGGTGTTCAGCCTTATTATTGATACTTGGAAGTGTATATATATATAACAGTCCATTTTCATCTTCTCTTACTGTTCAGAATCATAACAGGAGCTGTTTCTCTGACATGGGTGTCCACTCTCCCTTGCAGGAAGCGTCTGCTGAGTTGTATAAGGCAAACCAATATACAATTTCTTTTGATCTCGAGTAACTCCTGTTACATAAGCAACTGTCTGAATTGTACTAATTGCCCATTTGAATGGGTTAGTGGTTGTAAGACACTATGACTGTTACCTGACATCTTAAAGCTTCCAACGCGGAGAATATTTCGGTATGATCTGTGATTTTTAGGGAAAAATGCACGTGCTTGGAACACTATTCAAAGCTGGTAACTGATACAGTAAGTTTATTTGAGTTTATTTTAATGGCATGGCTCAGCTACTTCACATATGAAGTCAAAATGGCAAAGGGAACGTATGATAACGTTTGTGGTCTGGTATTATTTTTTACTCTTTGCATCTCGGAAATGAAAAAATACGGGAGAAACCATGCAGCTAGAATTAAGTAAGCACAGAACTGCCAGTGCTGCCTTTCTGTTGGTTGCAGCATCGCTTTTTCACCTGCTTTCTAGGTGATTTCTCTATGTAAGCAGATTTTGGTTTTTCCTCACTGCCCAAGTCCTTCTCCCAGTCTTCTCGGGCTTTTCCGTGAAGAGATGGAGGCATTGTGTCAAGAGAACTTCCAGTGCAAAGAATGACTTGTGCAGCGTTGCATACCTGCTTCCAAATGTTAGCAAGGATTAACCTTTTCCCCAAGGAATAAATACGTATGTATTTGCTGCTGGACTCATGCTGGAATGTAAGAAGGAAGAACTGTAACAAAAATACAGACGTGTATTGGCTTTAACAGTAAACAGAAAAAGATATTTGTTCCTTTCTGAAAGTTCTTTTCCCCCAGTCAAGTTTGTGTCTTCAGATCTTCTGGTAGTGATAGCCACTGTTTATACATACACGAAATTACAACACAGCAGTCCAGTTAATTGGGGAAAATACTGGATTTGTTTATGCAGAGCGCAGTATTTTCAAGCAGCTTAAATGTTTGTGTTTTGTCATTGGAATGCAAACAAAACCAGTGACATAACTGTAGCTAGGGTCTGAAATAGTTTCCCTGCCCCAGTACTGCTGAAGGTCAGGAAGCCTCCAGGACATTTCTTCTTTTTTAAAACTTTTTTAATTTGTTCAGTTACTTTGGAGCCTGAGAAATATAACAGTTTTGCTGCTACTGTTGTCTTTTTGAGTCGACGACCACACCTGAAACTCTCTTTAGTAGCATGCTTTAGATAAGGGCGGCTGTGCCTTTCCCTTCCACAAAACAATCGCACAAAAATGCTATTTCTGCAAAACAGAAGGAACGGGGCGTATTGCTCAGTCAGTGGATGTGATACCTGTGATGGAGTAACTTTCTGACTTCTGCAAAAGTGGAAGAAGTGGCTCCCGTACCCCTTCTAGCTATGGGAAATGGTAACAGGCCAACGCTGACGGATACTGTGGCCGAACAGATGCATTTCATTGTGGGGTGAAAGGTAACTGGAATTTCCTTAAAGCCAGAGGCTGTTCGACTGCAGAACTGTGGTAACTGAAGGTAACTACTTGCAAGGATTTTTAAGAGAGATTAATTTGGGCCAGCACGTCCGGTAGGTGGTAGGCTTCCCAGGAATGGAAAGGGACCTGCAGAATTACTGGTTGTGTCACTTGGGTTTTGTGGTTGGGGGTTTTTTTGGTTGGTTGGCTTTGGGGTTTTTGTTTTCTTTAGTTATTATTATGGCTTTTATTTCAACTAGCTTCCTAAGTATCAGTAGCATGTAGAGGGAAGGAAGAGATGAAATTGGAATTGCATTTCTTCAGTGCATCTCTCGGCATCCAGCACGCTCATTTTTAAAATGTGAAACCTGTGTATGTTACAACAAACAGTGTTTTAAAATGCTAGTGAGCAGTCTCTTAGACCAGCTATTTGGTGATAAACCCTGAGCGTGCTGTGGGCAGAGGTGGGAACTTAATCAACTACTGATTCCTCTCAGCTCTCCTATCCCACGTACACCTCACCGAGGCTCTAGCTCTCTGCCTGGAGAAGCCCTTCTCCCAGCGCAGCCCACATCAGCAAGAAAAGCTGGAAATTCCTTTTCTTCATGCGCTTCTGTAGCGTCATGTAACGTGGGTGCTCAGTTCTAGGGAAGAGCAGGATGTGGAGAAGCAGATACACGGCCTACTGGCCTGGGAGCTCAGGAGATTCTGTGACTCGCTCTGAACGAAAGGTCTCCAGATGTTGTCTGGGTTGCCTTCAGAAGGCCTGGCTGTCCCACCCACCAGCGCACATAAACTAGTGAGTCGGACAAGCCTGGGTAGTTTTAGCAAAAAAAGACGTGGCGGCATCAACTTCAGCGTGCGCAGGGTGGCTGTGTTCAGCCCAGGGCTTGTGCAGGATCCCATGTGGATCCAGCTTCTCTTTCTCTTGTTACTGGTGACGCTTTCTGGCCGTGATTGCATGCGCCTCGGAACAGTCCTAACCTTACTCGTCCCTCCTCCCTTGGTTTACCTGATCCTCTTACCGTTCTTGACTGGGTCATCTGCAAAGCTTTGCTGGCACTCAGAGATTTCTCCAGGTAGTTATAATTCCTGACTGTAAGTAGAAACAGAAACAGCTGTGGATGTTTGGTAGATAAGTAGTTTTGATGGAGCTGGAGTTGACTTCATACATATTGTTGGGTTTGGGTTGTATCAGTTTAGCTAAACGTTGCTTTTCGCTCTTTTTTTTAGGCATCGGTAGAGTTGCTGCTACATCTCTAGGAAACTTAACAAACCATAGTTCTGAAGATTTACCTCTTCCTCCTGGCTGGTCAGTGGACTGGACTATCAGAGGGAGAAAGTACTATATAGATCATAACACTAACACGACCCACTGGAGCCATCCGCTGGAGCGTGAGGGGCTGCCCCCGGGATGGGAGAGAGTCGAGTCGGCAGAATTTGGAGTGTATTACGTAGATCACATCAATAAAAGAGCTCAGTATAAACATCCCTGTGCTCCCAGGTAAGACGTCGGCCTTCTCCTCTGTGATTGTTTTCTCCTTAATCCAGTTAAGAAAGCGGAACTGGTTTTGTCTCCAGCGTGCCAAAAACTTATTTTTAGAAGTAAGCTTTACTGGGTCTTGACTAAGATTTTTAGAAGAAGCTGTAATTGTTAGGTTTTTGTCTCCTCTGTTACTATCTTAAGGGTAGGGACAGGATATTGTTCCTAACTCACTAAAACAAAGCAGCTATTCTCTTCAACTGTCGGTAAAACAACCAAGTTCCTAAGAACAGGATTGAATTGTAGGCTGAAAAGAAACTCGACCTGGTGTTCCAGGAGCCTGTCTGAACAAATAGCACAAACCATCTGAAACATGAATTAAGTCCTGTCTAGAAGGAAAATCGGTATTTCAGCTGCTCCTAAAGTGAGTAGACACCGAGTCTAGCAGTTAATTTCTGCTGCTCAATCTGTTTCGCTGTTTCCTAGGAAGAGAGAGTTTTTTAACATGTGGCACAAAAGATAAACCTGAGGATGTCCTTTGCTACGTGGAATAACTCATACCAGCTGCTGCCTGAACACATTTGTTCCAACATTAAATGGTGAATTATTTGGCTGAATCAATACTTGCCTTTGTAATCTTTTAAAAACAGATATAATTGTTTGTTCCGCTTTAGAATCCAGGTAGCGGGCAGTAGGTGGATGGGTCTGAGGTGAATTTTAGTGTGCTAACAGACGCAGTTGTGACCAGAGCGAGCACAACAATAGCAACGGGAAGTTGTTCTCGGTGTACGCCTCTGTACGTGGTTGCATCGTCGGCCTTTGCACGTATCGCCTTGTGTATTACCGTTAACAATTCAGTGATTTCGCTCTGTCTGAGTTATTCCTTGGAGGTTACGGATGTTGTCTGCCTTCCCTTGCACAGTGTTCCCCGCTACGACCAGCCTCCCCCAGTGACCTACCAGCCGCAGCAAGCCGAGAGAAGCCAGCCTCTCCTCGTCCCTGCGAACCCCTACCACACCGCGGAGATTCCAGACTGGCTGCAGGTCTATGCCAGGGCTCCCGTAAAGTGAGCTTGCTTTTTTTTTCTCCTCTACATTTCACACCACACGTGCCTGGCTTAGAAGGAAAACAAATGAATTTCCATGACTGAAAGGAGAACTCTAGCTGGTATCTATTTCTTAACTGCGTAAGAACTACTGGTGACAGCGGTTGAGGAGGTTGTACCAGGTTTTCATCGCATTAGTTTGCTTTATATTAGGCATTATTTAAAATCACAGCACTTCTTGCAGTTCACAGCACTTGCAGAGTGATGTATTAGAGTTGAAGGTGTGATTTACTTCCAGTGCATTTGAGAGAACAGTACCACGTGGCTTATAAAACATGTGAAGTATTTTTAGGGTGTTTGCTTCATAATGCGTATCTTCCTCCTTTTTTAAAAAGACATACAAATTCTCCTCCATGATAAAGAATTTTGAATGCAGAGTGAAATCTTTATCTCCATTCAAGAGTTTTAAAAACTAAGCAGTAGTGAAAAGCTCGGTTTTTTTTTAAAAATAATACCATAGGAACAGGGAATCTCCTCCAAGAAGAGATTTGAGTCAGCGTAATGAAACAAATTACATTTGCTAATGGGCACAGCTCTGCAGAAGGGTAGCGCTGAATAGAAAAGCAATTAAAAATCCAGATATGTTCTAATAATTATGAAGTCATGTACGTTTTCATGAGGAGAATATGAAGAAACCAAGTTTTGCAGCAGTGAGCAGGTCAGTCTGTAGTTGCAAATTCAGACTATGTATGATGTTCAGTGACTTCCAGCTAAAAAAATCCTCTTTTTAGCTGCCTCTAGTAACTATAATTGAATTTTATTACTTCTTGTGGCTGCCGGGCTTGCCAGCAGCCCGTAAAGATTTAAACTGGCCTAAAATCCACCGGTACACGTAGGCACCGGGGCCGTACTAAGTTCCTGTAACCTATGGGAGCACTTCCTTCCTAGAAATACTTTTAGGTTTTGGCTGCAGCTGCAGGTCTTTATTTAGGGCTTTGGCACGTCCAGACAATGTAGTTTTAAATATTTCAGCCTGTGTTATATGGACTCTTGTTGGTACTTCTCTTGAAACTTGAGAAACAGATTTAAGAGAATTTAAACAATTTAAGATTATCAGGAATGTCTTTGTCTAGTAAAAAAACCCACCAAACCAAAACATTTCATCAATTCAAGCTGTTGGAATAGAATTTACGTTGTTCAGAGGGATCAAAAGTCATGTATTTTCCAGTACCCTTTTAGCCTTCTGTTAAAGTAGTGCTTCTGTAGGAATATTTTTGTGATTCTCCGTCACTTCTGTGAAGAAGTAAATTGTTTTCTGCTAATATTACGTTGGAAAAGTGAGGAGGAGTGGTAGCACTGGCTTAGTGTCACCTGATCTTGAGGATTTTGTAAGGAACAATTGATAAATCATTCTCACAGTTACTAAATTCAACATCACTTATATGTTTTCAATATATTTTTAATAATGAGCCTCTCCTTTGTTGCCCTAGCAACAGGCTTAAAGGTTGAGAAAAGCATCCAGTAACGCTTGGAAGTTCTTCAGTAGTACGAGAACTGTGCCATGCCCTGTGTTCTGGTGTGAAATTGAAAGCAAGTGGGCAAAATGCTTTCGTAGTAGCAGTAGAGGAACACCTTTTGCAATTTGCTGTTTGAAATTTGCTGTAAAACACTGTTGATTATCAGCACTGGAATAATTTGGTGATTTATTACACCTGACACTGCAGCTTGATTTAGCTGACGAAAGGCCAGTCATTTTTGTTGAGAAAAGTAGACAACGATAGCAACAATAGGTAATGTTAGCTTTTGTTTCAACCAGTTTCTCTAAAGAGAATTCTGAATTCTGACCACTGGAAAAGTCTTAACGGAGAGTTCAGCAGGTGTTAGCCACAATGCTGCCTTATTTTAGTGAAAAAAGCATTACACTGTTAAGATAAAACAGATATTTGGCTCACTAGACAGTGAAGAGGCTTTGATATCTAGTCATAACTTGAGGTAATGATTTCCAATATCAAGGTATTTGATACCTTGAAGCATCCTTTTTGCCTCTCTTGTGTCAGGATTTGTTTTGGGACCATAAGCGCAGCTGTTGGAATCTCAGCACAGTGCAGTGGAGGCTCCTGGATTGCATTTAACCCTTCGCTAGACGCTAACATTGAACGTTTCTCGACGTTCTAGGTTGGGCAGACCAGTCTGGTAGGGGTTCCCGCAGTACGGCAGGCTGCACGTGTGGGATGGTGAGGGTGAGGAGACCCAAAATGCCTTGCTCATGCGAGAGATCATAGAATCACAGAATGGTTTGGGTGGGAAGGGACCTTCAAAGCCCACCCAGTCCAGCCCCCCTGCCAGGAGCAGGGACATCTCCAACCAGATCAGGTTGCTCAGAGCCCCGGCCAACCTGGCCTGGAATGTTTCCAGGGATGGGGCATCCACCGCCTCTCTGGGCAACCTGGGCCAGTGCTCCACCACCCTCAGTGTAAAAAAATTTTTCCTTCTGTCCAGTCTGAATCTGCTTCCTTCTACTTTAAAACCATCACCCCTCGTCCTGTCACAGCAGGCCCTGCTGAAGAGTCTCTCCCCACCTTTCCTGCAGCCCCCTTTGGGCACTGGGAGCCGCTCTCAGGTCTCCCCGGAGCCTCCTCTTCTCCAGGCTGAACAGCCCCAGCTCTCTCAGCCTGGCCTCACAGCAGAGCTGCTCCAGGCCTCTCAGCATCTGTGTGGCCTCCTCTGGACCCTCTCCAACAGCTCCACGTCCTTCTGATGTTGGGGACTCCAGAGCTGGACGCAGCGCTGCAGGGGGGTCTCACCAGAGTGGAGCAGAGGGGCAGAATCCCCTCCCTCGCCCTGCTGCCCACGCTGCTGGGGGTGCAGCCCAGGGTGCCGTTGGTTTCTGGGCTGTGAGCGCACGTTGCCGGCTCATGTTGAGCTTCTCATCCACCAGCACCCCCAAGTCCTTCTCCTCAGGGCTGCTCTCCATCCGTTCTCCCCCAGCCTGGATTTGTGCTGGGATTGCCCCGACCCAGGTGCAGGACCTTGCCCTTGGCCTGGTTGGACTCCATGAGGTTGGCACGGGCCCACCTCTCCAGCCTGCCCAGGTCCCTCTGGATGCCATCCCTCCCCTCCAGCGCGTCGGCAGCACCACACAGCTCGGTGCCGTCGGCGAACTTGCTGAGGGTGCGCTCTGTCCCACTGCCCATGGCGCCCACAGAGATGTTGAACAGGGCCGGGCCCAGCACGGACCCCTGAGGGACGCCACTCGTGACCGGTCTCCACCTGGACATGGAGCCGTTGACCACCACTCCCTGGGTGCAGCCGCCCAGCCAACTCCTTATCCCCGAGCGGTCCGTCCATCAAACCCATGTCTCTCCAGTTCAGAGAGAAGGATGTCGTGCGGGACAGCGTCAGACTTCTCTTTGCAGGTGAAGTGAAGCTCTCGCACTGAAAAGCCGTCCTGACGTGCTGGTTTTCTGGAGAAACCGGCAGCAGTGACGGCTTCAAAGAGCTATAAGCGCCACCATGCCTCTAGCAATCCATGGTGATGCTTTTTAAAAAATATAAATAAAGCTGCAGGCCCCAGAAAGCCTGCAGGCGTGTTTGCCAGGGAGACGCTGCTGCGATTGAGTTCAGTTCTTGAGGGGTGGAAAAGCAGCAGAGGTGGCAAGGTGGTGGTGGTGGAAACCCGCTAACCAAGTGCTTGCAGAGACCCTTGCACCTGGCGAACCCTCCAGCGCCGCTCACTGGAGCCTGAGCTCCGCACCGACAAACAGCTGCCGTTCTCCTCGCTTTTGGGGAAAAGCGGTTTCAGCAGCGCAGCCCTGCCCAGGCGTGGGATGGCGTTAATACAGAAGCTGGTATTTAGGGAGTTTACAGACCCTGTGGTCACTGAAATTCTTAAAATTCCTCAGCAGCACCTCTGGTGGTCATCTGCGCGCCTTTGTGCTTCCCTGATGCGTGCAGCCCTCTGAATACGTCCTTTCCGTGTGCAACACACTTTATTTGCGTAAATGTACGGGTGTTTCGGCTTCAGCCTCCGCTCAGGTGAACGTATTCTCTCATGTAATTCAGTTGGATCCAATAACTCTCATTTATTCCATGAATTTCTTCTTTTTCGTAACTCTAGGATCAGCTGCCTGTTTGCAGGTTAAGAAAGTTAGATTGCACATGAATGGTGTATGTGTAGAAGAGCTGGAAAAAAGCAGGAACTGCGGGATGTTGCAGTGATGATGTAACCGCATCAAGGCTCTGTTTTCTTACGATAAAATGCCTGTTGCAGAGCAAGGCTCGGATCAGCCAAAATCACGATGAAACCTGGGCTGGGGAACTGCGGTTTCCTCACCTCGCTTAGGGAATTCTGCGGCTTGTCCTGCTCCCGGAGCCGGCCAGGACGCTCCGCGCTGCTCAGTCCCCGTTCCAGGGGCAGCGCTAGCGCCCCTGCTCGTTTTGGGGTGACGTTCCTGACGTTCTCTCACCCAGGTCTCTCCGAGCTGAGGGGCAGAGGTAGGTTAGCCCGATCCCGATCAGTAATCGTTTGGCCACGTGGGCTTCGCAGCCTGAACCAACGTCAAGTCACTCCCCAAACCCAGTTGTTGTGCTGTTGGCCCAGTGTCTTGGGTTTTTCCTGGATTATTTTGATTACCAGCTCCTTGAGGAACATCCCGAATGCCAGCGTCTCCGGCTCAGTATCATCCTGCAGCTTTCCCCCCGCGAGGTGTGGTGGTAGGAGGGGACCCTGCCCTTTAATCCCGTCTCTGTAGAATTACCGTTATTTTACGAGAAGCTTTGTTAGAAATACTGGTTTTCTACCAGGATCTTGGAAACCTTTTCCCTACTACTGGCACAAAACAGGGATCCATTAAAAAAAAAAAGAAAGTGATGGAGAAAAACGCTTGCTTTCTTGAATACTTTTATATATAAAGGTAAATATTCCAGACATAAATAGCAAACGGGGGAGGCTGCAGGAGGCTCACCTTCCGCGACGTTTGGACCTGTCCCGTGGCAGCAGCTTTATCCCAAAAGTCTGAGCGTAGGGGTGCGTTTGCATGTTCCAGAAATTGAAAAAAGTGTGAGGAGTGCAACCAGAAATGCAGAATTACTCCATATTAAAAAGTAAAAATAAAAAAAACCTGCCCAGTGCTGCAGCTTTTTGTAAGGAAAGCAGTGCTGAGTGTTGAGCAGGAGAGGAGAAGACCTCTGTTCTTCACCAGCGGCTCTTCAGCCCGCGTCCGTGGCCCTCTTCCTGCGCCCGCCGGGCTTTTTTTGGCGAGCTTTCCGCTCTGCGCTGCTGGCCGGCGTCCGTTTCCCTCCCCGGGGAAAAAGCGCTGACAGCGTGGATGGCGCTGGGTGACCCAGGCTGCCGTATTTTGCCTTGCTTGACCGGCAGCCCCTTCTAACTGGTGGAAGCGGGAAGGAATGGAACAGTGACTGGTTGACTTCAGAGCTGAGCTTGCTGCCATCTCGGATGGCACCAGCGCGTTTCAGGCTCTTGGCGCGCCGTCCCCAGGGCCAGTCCTTAAGGAAATGCCTAAAAGGCCGTGCGTTTGCCCGCAGCGGCCTGTAAATAATCCCCTTCTCTCCCGAACCAGGTACGACCACATTCTGAAGTGGGAGCTCTTCCAGCTGGCCGACCTGGACACCTACCAGGGGATGCTGAAGCTGCTCTTCATGAAGGAACTGGAACGCATCGTGAAGCTGTACGAAGCGTACCGGCAGGCGCTGCTCACCGAGCTGGAGCACCGCAAGCAGAGGCAGCAGTGGTACGCCCAGCAGCACGGCAAGAATTTTTAAGCTAACAACTCCCTTTCATAGACTTTTTCCGAGGACACCGAGAGCTTTAAAAGGTTTTCACACTTAAAAAACTATGAAAAAAGTGCTTTTGTTGAAAAGGCAGCTTATTTTTGTTGACGTTGCACCTTTGTTATTATCCTCTTGAATATTTTTCTACATGTATTATGTATTGTTTATAAAAATGAAAAATGTTTGTTAACCTTTTTCCATACAAGAACTAGTTTATTATTCTGAAAACCAGCGCGGAGTTTAATCGCAGGCTCCAGCCCGGTTTCTCTTTTCTAGCGGTCGGCTGTATTATTGGGAAGCCGACTTTGTTTTGAAAGGGCGATAGCTGCAACCGTACGAAATGCCCTGCGTTGGAAGCGTTGTTGAAATCCACACGGATATTTCCCTGGGGACTTTGTACCCCCCTCTCTCTCTCTCTCTCGAGGTCTGCTCTCTGTTTACAGCTTTAATGTACAGAACACTGACACCCTTCCTTCTCAGTACCCAGCCAGAGCAGGTGTCACCGCTCTAAACCAAGCGCTTCCGGAAAGTGAAGCCCGAGTTGCCTTATTTTTTAACTTTTAACGCATTACTGCTTTAGATTTACTACTAGTTTTCACAGAAATTAGTCAGAGGGGAAATACTTGTACCTTCGTCTACGATTCTTAAAGACGAAGATCTCGAAGCAGACTTTTCACTGATTATTGGGTGTTTTTTTTTAGTGCTAGGCAAACTGCATTTCATAAAACGTGACCCGGCCCCGTGGGAAGGTGATGGCGCTGTCCGGCCAGTTCACCCACCATGGAAAAAATCAGGGATGTAACAACAATTACAGGTTTTTTTTAATGAGCTTTTGTCTTGTAGTAAGCTTTCCTTACTTGGGAAAAAATTAATTGTACAGTTAACCCTTGCCAATATTTTCATTTGGTTCCTTGATTGTCCTGAAACGTTATTTATGGATTCTTTTTAGTGCAATAAACATGGTTGCAGACAAAAAAAAAATACATTTCTTGTAATTCCTGTTAATTCAATAAAAATCCTTTTGTTTAATGAACGAAGGGCTGTCCAGCTGATTTTTTTTTTTTGCCTTTTAGAACATCAAGTAAAACGCTCCCGTAACCAGTAAATGGATCTGATGGGGGGTGGTGAAAAGCAGCTGCTTAGGAACCGGAAGCAAACTTTAATAGTTGTGACGACAAAAGAATAAAACCGTCGAACACGCTTTCTATGCACGCTAATGAATATATAGACACAGGGATACAGTGACATTCCTCCCGTACGCCTCCCAAGGGACGCAGGGTTACGAACAGAAAGGACGCTTCCCGTACGCCACCGCCCACGCGCCATAGCAGAAGTGCCCTTACAGTTTCGATAAAGCAAGTTAATACATGTTTAATTATGTAATGAAATCATTAATTGAAGAAAAAAAACTTGGTTACATGTCCTAACTTGTTCAAGTATCTGAAAAGAAGTTGGCTTTTGAACAGTGCTAAGGTGTAGAAGACTTTTTGTTGCAGTATCATGTAAATTATCGTTTCTTCAGTGACTTCATAACTAATTAAGAAGAGGAAAATAAGGCTTCATAAATTAGCCGGGAAGAACGCTGGCTACGACAAACGAACAGCACGTTGTAGTGGCGGCAGAACCAATACGTACGTACGAACAGAACAAAAACCACGCTGGCACCCTCCCGTCGAACAAACACCGAACCGCCTCGCGCGCGACTTGTTCTCCGCTCTCCCTGTTCCGCGGCAGCAGCTTGCGATGGGGACGAGGACGAGGACACCGGACTGAGGGTGAGGCGGCCGCGCCTCCTCCGTGCGTCGCTGGGAAGACGCCCGGCTTACACCTTCTTCCTCTCGGAGCCCTCGGCGGGCTCCGCTTTCTGCGCGGGGAAGGCGTGGTGGTACAAGTGTCTGTGAGTGGCCGCTGCGCTGTACAGTTTGTACAAAGCCTGGGAAAAGAGAGAGAGAGAGGACGGTGACGGCCCCAGCCCGGCTGCGCGCGACGCGTACGGTCCCTGCCCTCGCGTTCGTGCTGCAGCCGCGGGTTCAAACCACGGCGTGCGGTTTGGTTTGTGCACCAACGCTCGAGTGTGTGAAGTGTCCGACGCGCAAATGAACGGAGGCCGGTAGTTTGCAAAGCTTTCAACCATCTCGGCTCTGGGAGGAGCTCCCTCGAGCTGGATTAAATCAAGGTGTTCGAGTCAGGGACTTGCAGGGATTGTTTTTTGTTTGGGTTTTTTTTTTTTTTTTTTTTTTCTCTACAGGTTTCATGCACGGAGTTTAAATTTCTGCACCCTCAGTGTTTTATTTTACACCACAAGGCAGCTCCGTAGTGCATCGCGCCGAGGGCTTCACTGCGTAATGGATACCCGCTTTGTCTAGATTGTCTGCAGAAGAATGGAGTTGTGGGATTTTGGGTTTGTTTTTTTTTTTTTCCTTCCCCATCTAACTTTACCTTTTTTTTTTTTTTTTTTTCAATTTGTACCTAGGTGCGTTTTCCTGCCTGCCAGCAGAGCCTGTCCGTCGCAAACAGCAGCACTAGAGTCTAACAACTGCGTGCACCCCGTGTTTCTGCAGCACTCTGGGGTGAGCAGGCTGCAGCGCCCCAAACCAGTGTGCCCAGCGGGGCGCTGACAGTGCCATGGCAAATGAATGTGTCATTGAGGAGAAGAGAGAAAAAGAAAAAAAAAAAAAAATATATACACACACACAAAAAACCAAAACCCCAGGAGTTGCTGCTGGAGACCTGAAGCCTCTTGGAGAGGCAGCATGAGCTCAGGCCAGGGTGGGAAGAGGCAGCTGAGCGGCAGGAAACGGTGCCGCGGTCCGCTCCCTGTGCACGCAAGGGTGGTGAGTGAAGCAGGTGAGGCCGAAGCGGCAGCAAGGAGGAGGGTGAGGGGGTGAGAAGGCTCCAGGGGCGGCCAAGGCGCTGCTGACCACCGCCCAGAGAGGCCGCAGGGACCAGAGGTGGGGAGGTCACGGAGGCATCTTCGTGCAGCTTCTCTGGCTTGCTTTCTTGAAAATACACCTTCAAATCTTCCGTCTGTGCCCCTGCGGCACTTTGTGTTAGTTCAGGCTGTTTTCCACGCCGCCTCTCTCTGCCAGAGCTGACTCTGCCTGCGCTGGGTTTGTGCAGCAGCTCATCGCGAGCAAGGCCCGTGCTCTGCCTCTCGCTGCTGCACAAGCAAAGCCCGCAGCCCCGCAGGTCAGCAAGCTTTGAGCCGCCCGGCGTTTCGGCACAGTGGGTTGCACTTGGCTAAAATTAACGTGCTACAGCCTGGTAAGGAGGCCCTTTTTAGTTTAATTAAATGCTGATGAGGCTTTGCCTAAACAAGGTTCCGGGCGCCCCGGGCACAGGCTTGGCACGCAGCTCAGCGCTGTGCCGCTGGCCACGCAGAGCCGCATCCAGTACAGAGGCTCCTCAGCTGCCGGGGCGGGAGCCCTCCCTGCGTGACGACTGCGCGGTCGGTGCTACAAAACAAACCGGAGTTCAGGTTTGACCTCTCAGCACGCCAGGAAAAATCCCCAAACAAAACTGATGGGGGAAAGCTGAAAATCCCTGTCGTAACACGCTTCCCTCCCAGCTTGGCGTCCAGCACCGCCTGGAGCGCAGCGCCCGCGTTTGAGCCCCTTCCCCTGGCTCACAGCTCAGCAGCAAGCGTCCTGGTGCAGGGCCAGGATGGCACCGCCGCCCCGAGCCCTCACAGCAACCCTGTCCTCTGCAAGCCCAAAGGCAGCAACGCGCCTGAGACGCGCATCTCCTGGGACGCTTTTCCCCGGGAGCCCGCAGCCCGGCTGGCCCACGGGAGCCGAGCGGCGTTGCATGCGGAGAACAAGAGCCACTTACCTCGTTCGTGCTTCCCTGGGGAGAGGCATTGGGAAGAAAAAGAGGGAGAAAGAAAAAAAAAAAAAAAAGAGAGAAAAAAGCATCTCTGTGTATCACGCCCGTCTGCGGGAGCGCACAGTGCTCGCGCCGCTGGCCGGTACCAACACGGCAGCGCACGCGCCCCTCGTGCAGGACCCCTCAGGGCTCCGGCCACCCCTCCTGCAGCCGGTCCCGCTGCCCCGGGACAGAGCCACGAGGGCTTCGACCCCACCCGGGGGCACCCAGGCACCAGCCCGCGTAGCGCTCCGGGCAGAGTCACGCTGGCCAAGCCCCGCTGCCTGCAGCCGGGCCGGTTCTGGCCGTCGGCACAGCTCCGTCTCGGAGAACTTTCCCTTCCTTGGAAAGCCGTGCCGTGCGCCAGCCGGGCGCCGGGGAGCAGCTACGGGCACTTTCACCTCTTTATTTTTCCCCAGCTGGGCAGGTCGCAAGCATCTCTGGCTTCCTGCTGGCTGCATCCTGCTCTTGCTCAAACCCCTCGCCGCTGCCCGCACGGGGACGGGCAAACGCCGGGCTCCAACCCGGCAGCAGCTCCCAAAGGCACCGGCGAAGGGTCCCCGAGCAAACGGCCGCGGCCTGGCTCAGCTTCTGAGGGCCGAGCAAACGCGGAGCTCAGCCCGGCTTTGCCACAGAGGAGCCCATTGTAGCCATTTCAGCGCTATGGTAGCCCACCCAGCCCCGGCTCGGCACACCGGCCCGTGGGCTGCTGGCCTGGCCGGGGCAGAGCGGGCAGCAGGAGCACGCAGGGTCTGGGCTTTCCCCAGCGGCTCTGCGACGGGGAGAGGAAAGGGCTGCTGCAGAAGGGGCAAGAGGAGGGACTCAGCGGTAAAAACACTGCGGCCGTGGGCTGCAGGATGACCCTGCCGGGGCCGGCACCGTTTGGAAAGGGGGCAGAGCAATGGAGAGGGATGGGGAGGGGTTGATTTCTCACTGTGAGTATTTTTAAGATTTTAGAGGTGGTCTGTTCGGCACCAGGGCCCAACCAAGCCCTTCCCATGTTGTTTGAGGGGAAAAAAAGAAAAAAAAAAAATTGAAAAAGCGTGAGACCAACTGAGCCAGCACAGCTGCAGCTGTAACGGGAAAGTGGGGCCCAGTGCCAAAAGTGGCACAGCCGAGACCCGGCCTCAGCCTCCGGCAGAGCCGGGGAGAGCCCAAATCCCTGCCCTGGGCCAGCAGAGATCTGGGCCTGCTCTTTTTGACACGGACGCACACAAAAAGCACGCACTGGCTGCGAGAACACCCCGCCGGTGGGACCCTGGGCAAAGCTGCCCCGCTCCCACAAGCTCTGAGGCGCCACGAACCGGCATTTGGTGACGGGTAAGAGAAGAAGAAAAAGAAAAAGCAGGAGGAAATAGTGAGTTTTCTAATCCCCAGCCCGGATCCACACGGCTTTCACGGCGGGCAGGATTCAGAGGCACGGGCTCGAGCAGGGGAGGGGTGGGGTGGTCCGCAGCTCCGACCTCGTGCTGCCTGCCTGCGCTACAAGCACCGGGCGCTCCCGCCCAGGCCCGTCTGCGGTCCCCAGGACACCTTCCCTACAATCGGCTCCACAAACATTTCCTCTCCCCCTGCGTTCCCCACCTAGAAGGTCTAAGGAACGGCCTCAAACTCGGTGTCCCGCTGGCTGAAGAGGACAGGGCGCAGCTCTTCCTTCTCTCGCTGCGCAAGCAGCTGGATCTGCGCAGGCAGGCCCAGCCGGAGCACCAAACCACCCTAACTGCAAAAATCATTTCAAAGGGAAGGAGAAGACCCAAAAAACGTAACACTTTATCCTACCTGGTCCCATAATGCCGCGGCCACTTGGTCTATGACTGCGCCCAGTTCTCTGTACTCCCCAGAGTATCTGATATAGGCCCAGGTGCAGAGCGTGATCAGCGTCAAGCCCATGATCATGTTGCACAGACTGGCTATGATGTCCAAGCCAATGAAGCCGGTCACTCCAGCTATCACGTAAGTGATGAAGATGACCACAAAGAGCGTGGCGGGGGTGCGGGCGGCGTGGAAGATGTTCTTGCTGTCGTTGTGCTTGATGTACTGGATGTAGAGCTCGTCGATCTCGTTCTCCAGCTGCTGGAGGTAGCGACGGCTGAACTCCTCCCCACCCATCTTCTTCACCCCGCGGAACAGCTTCACGGCCTCCTCCTTCAGCTCCACGTGTTTGGTCTGGAGGTCACTGGGTGCCAGGAAGGGCTTGTCCCCACCACAGACCTGCACAGAAAACACGGTCCAGTCACTCCAGAAACCTCAGCCCCCACCACTCCTGTGCCGTGGGGTGCAAAGCACCGGAATTGGGGCTCTACAGGCTCCTGTTTGGCACGGACCCCGAGGTCCTGCAGGAAGATCTCCACGACTGCGCTGTCCATCTGGGACAGCGCTGCGAGGTGCAGGTTAAACGGGGCAGCGGGTGTCCGCACCGGGAAGCTGTGTCCTAACAGCTCTTTTCATCAGTTTGCTCACAGCCTGAGCCACGATCTTGGGGAACGCTGACAGCTGAGCTACGCTGAGAGCAGGACCCTGAACCCCAGCATTTTCCAGCGCTGCCACCCCACTACATCACAATTTTGGGTTGCATCTACCAGGAAGGCAGGTAGGAAGGTTTCCCCGCGAGGACAGGAGAGCCAGGAGACACGAGCGCTGTGAAACGACGTGCTCAGCACCACCTACCTCTTCCATTCTCCTGCTGTAGGTGTCTTTGGCAGTGGCAACCGCTGCTAAATTGTTGGCTTCTGCTGTGGCCTGCAAGAAAGGCGAAAGGGGTACAGAGTTTAGCTGCAGGACGACAGGGTTACGTGTAATCGCAGAGAGTAGCAGCCACCGGCTGCCTGAGTGCCCACGGTCCACACGCGTACGCGGCCGCGACGTGCACAGCACCCTGGTGCTCCCTTGCCCTCGTCAAGCATGCTCTGCCCAGCCTCTGACCAATGCCAAACAAGATTGTCCTGGGTTCACACGTCCAGTCTCCCCAGTTCCCCCCAGGCAAAGAGAGGATTCCTACAATCCGCAATTGCTAAGCTGCATCGGACGCGTGACTGCCAAATACTTCCAAAAGGGCTGCTGCTTGGGTTGTTACGCTAAAGCATTTGAAATAAAATCAAAGAAGAGCCAACGCGCTGCGCGAGCTGGACGTCCCTGACAAGTAACTGGAAATCAGGGGTCACTACAGCGCACAAACGCCCGCCAGCTCACAGCTCGCTCACGTACCTGCAGCATTGACTTTGGGTGTGGCAGTTCTTCCCCTTGGTAGATCTTTATGTACGCCTGCAAAACAGCGAGCGGAAAATGAAATCGCACGGAATACGGCATTCGCGAGCCACACACAGACACCCCCACCCAGTTCCAGGCACAGCTTTAACAGGACGCTAGAAGCACAGAAGAGGAGGACGCTCCTCACGCAAGATGGCTTCAGCAGGGGGTGCTGTGTGAGGAAAAGCTACGTAGCACGGCTCAGGATCCACTCCTCGGGCGGCCGGGGTCGAGCACTCAAGGCTCTCACTCCACCGCTTACGCTAAAGTACCTCTACCACCGGATTTGCACCCACCTGCGTCCTTCAGCGAAGGAGCCAGAGCCAGGTAGCCCTGGAGAGTAGGTGGTGAGAATTACTCACCGGTGTCTTGCATTAAAATGGCCCGGTAGTCATGACAACAAAAACAAGCTTTTCCCAAAGGCAACGGGAATACGGCCCTCAGCCTACCTCCCCCTGCTCCTCAATCTTTCAGGGGAGGAAAAGAGCCCTGCCCACTCCTTGGGCGTACTGCGTGGTCAGATGGTGAGCGTGAGGCGTTTGCTCCCTGCAGCAGAGTCAGGACTATGAGCTAGACCAGGAACATCTCCTCCAGCCACCAAGTGCTGGCCTGCCTGCTGCCTTCCCCTTTCGTTAGAGCAGAAGTGCAAGCGTGCCACAGACGAACAAGCCCACTTTCTCTTAAACAAGCCAATACCTTGAAATACTCCACAAGGCCTCGGCAGGTGATGTGGTTTCCATTTATCTCCTTGACGTCCAGGCTCTCGGGACTAAGAAGCCAAGGAATCAAAATCTTCAAGTTCTTGATGAACTCATCGTCTATTTCTGGAAACAAAACCCAATGTCATCAGTACGGGCCCAGCGTCAGATTTGCGCTGCAGCGTGCGCTCACATGAAACAAGAGCAGGAGAGTCACGCCAGAGACTCAGACACCCTGCAATTTGGTGATGTGAGCACGCAGAAACGATGGTGGCCCCAGTTAAGCTGTTCCTTAAGCCACACACAGACTATGTAGCTGTGCATGTATCCACAAACAAGTTTCACGGTCTCAAAAAGAGAGCAGGATCTTCTTGCCTAGACGCTTACGCTCCTTGCAAACCAGGGCCTTGAGCGTACAGGGCGCAGACGTGTGCTGCGCCTTCCCTTTCCTCTGCTCCACGGCACTCAGAGTGGAAACCTTCTGCCAGGGCTTAGGCTCTCTGGCTCTCATCCCCGCCACCTCCTGTGCCAGCAGGTAAGATTTTCTGTGCCGAGTTCTTGGTCCTCGACGAGCCTGTATGTTAAATTTTCATTGCAAAGCATTTCAAAGCTTTTGCAAAGCACGAGGTGCTCGGTACGGGCACAGGAAGCACTCCAGCAAGCGACTGGGCATTTACACTGCACCACCGGACACTCCTCAGTGCTGGTACCAGGAACGGGCACATCTCTGCCCCTACCAGCCTGTGCCCTTCGCCAAAGCACGGAGCTGGCACGGGGCGCTGTTCGAGGGCTCCCTGGGCTGCTTGTGTCACATCAACAGAGGCAGACTCATCTCCTAACAGCCACTTTTACAGCTTCACAGTGTCTGACATCCATTTACTGCCATTAAATCGAACCGTACAAGGCTGGGGACAGAAAAAAACAACGCAACACCCAGGCATCTGGAAGGTAAGGAGAGAGGGGACGCTTCCCCACGTTTCTTCCATCAGAGCACAAAAAGCTCTGATGAAAGAAGAAAACGGTGTCTAGGCGCTGCTGCCAGCTCCTCTGCCAGTTCTGCACAAATCCCTTGTTCGGCACCTGAAATGAAGGGGGGACTAACAGAGGTCAGCTCCGTTTCCACAAGCACGCCTGCCCCCGCTGCCTCGCTGCTCGCTGGTTAGCACGGACTCCGCCAGAAGAAGAAGTCTGATCACTAGCCAGACAAAACCAGAGAAAAAAGTAACATCTTTCTGCGTGCTAATTTATTTTCAGTGACCGATGGGCCACGTTCTCTACCGCTAAGATTGCAAGCAGCCTGTCACCAGCGATGCTGGTAAGCCGTTGCTCACAACGAACAACTAAAAAAAATCCACAGCACGTGACTCCTTTCAGAGCGGAGAATCCTACCGCAGCTTTTTTCCCCTTCCTCTTTTTCTTTACCTGTTGAACTAACTGCCCTGTAGGGAAACCACTGATCAGATAAGCCGGGAAGATTAAATTCTCCTCGGAAATCTTTTCAAAGGGAAATAACGTTCCCCTGAGAGCACGTGTAAGCGGCCTCCCGCCTCCGCAAGCACCGGCCTGCCTAGCAGCACCCAGCCTGCGCCGCTATGCCTCTGCGCTGAATGGCGAGTGAGGCGTAATTGGTTAATTACAGGCTCAACATCGTTACAGAACTCCCCGTCTCAGCCTGACCGTGCTCACTGCCAGCCGCTCTGAGACCTTTTCAGCCTCTCACCCTTTTGGCTTCCACCTGCCTGGGCCTCACAAACCTTCTCAGCCTCCCACAACTTTTTGGCCTCCCACACCTTTTCGGGCTCCACCTCGCTCTTGGCCTCCCATTCCTCTTCATCCTCCCACACTTTTTCATCCTCCATCTCTACCTTGGCCTCCCACACCTTTTCAACCTCAACCTCTGTCTTGGCCTCCCACACCTCCACCTCTGTCTGGGCCTGCTTTACGTTTTTAGCCTCCCAAACGCCATCTGCCTCTACCTCTGCCTAGGCATCACACACCTGTTTGGCCTCCACCTCTGTCTTGGCTTCTGACAGCTTTTCAGCCTCTCAAACATTTTAGCCCTCCACCTCTGTCTGGGCCTCCCACACCTTCTCAGCCTCCACCTCTACCTGAGCCTCTCACACCGTTTTGGCCTCTCAGACCTTTCTGGCCTCCAGCTCTATCTGAGCCTCCCACACCTTTTTGGCCTCCAATATGTTTCCGGTCTCCACCTCTACCTGGGCCTCCCACACCTTTTTGATCTCAACCTCTGCCTTGGCCTTCCACACCTTTTCAGCCTCCACCTCTGTCTGGGCCTCCCACACCTTTTCGGCCTCCATTCTGTCCTAAGTTAAAAGCACATGGCAACCAACAGGCAGCTGCTGGGCCTGGAAGGCTGACCCAAGGGTGTGTAGGTTGTTGGGAGGAGGATCCAACTCCTCTTTCAGAAGTTTTTTTCATGGAGAACACTTGTAGAGGTTTCAGGAACCAGTCAGACAGTCTATCAGGGCTGCATCCACTTAAAAATCAGATCTTTGCTTTCGTACCTTTCAGTTTTCCATCAAAATTAGGGTTGGTGGCGACCTTCAGGCCGGGGTGAGGTAAGAGGAAGCAGGAGATTTTGGTGAAGCAGGAATGGATGTGCTTTCTGACGTTCTGCAGCTCTTCATGCTGATTTCCCGAGACCTGCGAGAGATCAGTTTGGGGTCAGGGGGTTTCCTTCGGACGGGGACACGGGTAACGCTGGGCCAGTGGTGCCGCAGGAGCATGAGGCTCTCCGCGCTGTGGCTGCTTACAGCGGGGAAAAAGGACCACAGAAGGACATCCCGTAGGAGTATGCGGCATGAGGAGAGAGACAAGGCTCTTCCAGCGACCAAGGAACTAGCACATCTCTGACCACATGCCCTGGGGCATGTTATTATCATCTGGAAAATGTGTGTGTCCGTGTATGACATGGTCTCCAGGGAATCTGCTGACTCCCATCTCTAACGCCGCTCCCAGCTGCTCCCAGCAAGACAACCCCAGGGAGCCTGAGCTTGGGCAAGGAACGTGGCAAGGAAATTCAGCCTCCCAAAACGCCTCTTCCGTGATTTTAAAGGCGCTGGGTAAGTGCGACCACGACGACGCTGCAGTTCGCACCTAACAGCCAGCGTTGCCGCCACGCAGCTGAACCCTCGCTGGTGCCGGCGCTCTGCACCCCATGCCCTGCTCCCCGGCACGGCAGAAAGAACGCACCTTCAGCCGCTTCTCCAGAAATCTCGCGCCACCGTCGGATCCGTAGGAAAATTCATACGGGAAGCTCCAGTCACGAACAAGGAATATAAGGGACTGGAAAAGAGAGACAGAAGCACGCCAGGGTCAGTGCTGTACAGTACCCACTGCGTCAAAGTCACCCGCTGCTCCAGAGCCAGCTGCGAAAAACTCATCTTTCACAGGTGTTGCTCTTTTTTCTGCCGCTCGCAGCAAACGTCGGAGCCTGCAGCGGTGCCGGGATCCCCCAGCACCTTCACGGCGCGACAGGACCTGGCCCTGAGTCTCTGCTCGGCTCCAGCAGCGACTCACACCTTTACTGGTGGAAATACCCCTCTGCGCAGGGCCGTCCCAGCGCGGCGCTGAGACCGCGCAGACTCGCTGCACGTGTGGCTGTGTCCTACAAGGGGGAAGGGGGGAGCACACCCAGGACCGCCGTACGGGTGTGTCGGGTGGCAGTTTGATTCCCTAGCTTGAAGAATAGCATCGAGCATTTAAACTGCAAAACAAGAAGGGAGATTTTTGCTAACCAGGACAAAAGGCAATGAGCTCCCTAATTCCAGCCACATTTAGTTCCATCCTATGGGAATTTCACAGGCTCATTTTTTCAGCCTTTTTCACTGGGCAGCCTTCCAGGCAGACTTTTAATGAGAAGCAGATGCAGGATAACAAGGGTGAATAAAAAAAAAAAATCACTGGCTTTTGTAATCTTTATTGAGGCATTCAAAGCTCCTATGCAATAAAAAAATAACTACCACTACGGCCAACTTTTAATCTTTAAAAAAAAAATGTTTTCAGAAAAAATCCTGTCTCCAGTGTCTCATCTGTGCAAGGGACCTATGTCCCGTGTAGCGAACACACGGTTTGGAGGGGGAAGCCCTGAACACCGAAGTCCAGGAGCGCGTGGGCAGGAGTGCCAGGGTTCCTCTGATGCAGGTCAGCAAGTGGAATCCATTTTGTTGGAATTTCCCTAAAAATTGTCTATGTTTAGAACACAGATTTAGCAGAGGGAGGGAAAATATTTCCCCTCCTTATTTCTCTTCCATAAAACATCAGGAAAGGTTAAAAAAAGAGAGAGAGAACAGTGAGTTGGCCATTCCTAACTGCACAACAAGCCACAGCAACTGCACCCAGTTAGCTGTTTCAGGACACGCTGTTCTTTCTAAGACCATGGGATGGATGCTTAGGAGACATGTCCATGTTTAGGACTTTTCCACAAACACATTATGCGTGCCTTGCGCTTTTTGACTCTGGAATTATTTTCTTTTTTTTCTTCAACAAAATCGTTCCAGACGCGCTGGCTTTACCAAGCCTCAGAGCCACCCTCAGCCCCTGCAGCCCAGCGAACCGCCGGGCATCGCGCGCAGCCGCCGCGAAGGCGTCGCGATCGGGACCGGCGTTCGGCGAGGGCGCAGGAGAGGAGGGGGCCGAAGGGAAAGGTTAATTTCCCACTGCCGAGTATTACTTCCCTTCCAGCACAATCAATGCCACTGCCTCGCTATCAACACTTTCTCTGCCCACCCTGCTTGGCAACATTTTCCGATAGGAGCTGGTTTCCAAAGTTTTCTTTACAGATCTGGATATGTTAAGGACAACAGAGGTTCAGCTTGTTTGACTTAAGGCCTGGAACCTCACCCGAGAAACTCAAGCTGTAGACTTTTCTGCAAAGAGAGCGGTCTCAGTTTAAAGCCTGCAGGTAGCAGAGAAGCCCCTGCATCTCTCGTTAAGCCGCCCTAATAATTAAATTGTCCCCTCATTAAGCGTGCTCCTCGTTGCTAGCCTGACTTTGCCCAGCCTCAGCTGCAGACACCGCAAAAGCAGTTGATTTACCGCCGCCCTTCTCCCGCTGCCTAATCCAAACGCTTGGCTGTCTTTAAAACATGCTTTGCAGGAACAAGCCCAGTTTGCGATGCAGACAGATCCCCGTCGCTCACCTGGCCACAGCACCATCCATCCTTCCACCAAACCTTACCACATCCGCAAGTCGTTTGATAATTTTCCCCAGATCATTAATGAAGATGACAGTGAATCAGAGAGATCCCGGAGGGAGCCCCAAAGAAACACTTCCAAAGGATGACTCCCTATTAAAATTAGTTCCGCGTGCTCCGTCGTCTATCAGTTAATGAGTTTTTAATCCGTTTACAATGGATTAAAACAGACAACGCTGACGTGGTGTGTGGTTCACTTGCTTTTCATCAGCATCGTAGGGAGATAAGGCTTACGGAAGGCAACGTATCACGGTGATAGTTACCTTCACCGACCAATCTTTTAAAAATTGACAATGGGATTGTTCGACAAGACTTGATACCCACAAAACTGTGTGACCTGACAGCAATTACGGTGTTTGGTAAAAGCAGAGCCTATTACCCAGTCCTAATGACTTAAGCATATTTAAAAGTTTCCCCTCGCAGCCTGCTTTTTACTGATGGAGTAGGAAGTATTTCACTTTCACTGAAATATTTGGCCACGTTACCCAGATAGTTTTTAAATAAGGAACAGGAATATTTATTTAATGTCTGGCGTTTCTCTGAACCATGTTGCAATGTTCTCCCAGCTCTTGCTACTACAAGTCACATATTTTTACTGGTAGCTTTCACATCGTTTGTCAGCCATCTGCCATGCCAGCATCCAATACGCCCTCAAAGCTCCCCAAAATCTCAATTTGTCCATTTGTTGTATTTTTTAACCTTTTAACTTCATTTCCACTTCCTGCCCGCAGACACCCTATAAACCCTTAGGCCTTGCAGGACGGTGGTGAGGACAGCAATTCTCTTTTTATGTTGGAAGGCAAAAGTTAAACAACCGTAACCCATTCCCAATTACTATTTGCACTTTTACAGCAGGTTTCGCTCTCTGCTGTTTTCCACTTTGGGAAGCTCACAAACCCCCATCCAGCTGCTGCCTGAAGTACGGTGGATGCCAGCTGGAAGTTGGACCAAGCCATTGGGAGTGCCAAAGGGCATCCGGCTAAGGAACAACTTGTGCAGGATAAGGCCAGAGCCCCACAGATGTTCTCCTTCTATTTACCACCCCAATCCTGCAACGAGCCCTGCAGCTCCACCGCGGCGTGAGGATGCGTGGGGACCCCTCAGGCCCTGCTCCCCGCATCCCCTCAGGCCCTGCTCCCTGCATCCCCTCAGGCCCTGCTCCCCGCCTCACACCTGGTGCCACGGACCCCTGAAAGCCTCAAACCTCTTTTCGTTCACATTCACTTTCCCACTGGAAGGGGCTGTCCCAGCCCACCATCCTCCCAGCTGCGCACAGCTCTGGTGCCCAGAACAAGCTCTCGTCTGCCCGACGCTCTCCCTTTTCTGAACGCCAGCTTTTCACAGGTTGGGAAGCAGCAGGGTGAACAGATGTCCCCTATTTGAAGTTAAAACCCCACTTAAACCGAGCCTCCCCACAGCTCTGCTGTCACTCGCGAGAGATCTGAGTTAATCCTTGTCCTTTCGTTTTGCCAGGAGCAGGGATTCCCGGGGCAAGCGGGTTGAAACCTCTCAGGGCGAAGGCTGGGCAGAGCCCTCGGGTGACAAACCTGCTGCAAAACCTGACTGCAAAACCTGGCTTTCCAAGCCCAGCAGGGCATCTGGCAGGACAGAGCAGAGCTCTCGCGACGGCAAGGGTTCAGAGAGGAAAGAGAGAAGCTGGATGTATCTGGAAGCCTTTTTGGGGGCAAGGAAGCACAAAGGCTTTTCTTGGAGCAGCAGAGCCAGTCCTCAAGTATCTCCATCTCCTCTCCTTCCTGCAAACTGCAGTGACACCTCGTGGTGAAGCCAACTGGCAGAGGGGATGTGTGCTGGCCAGGGCGCTCGGACTCACCTGGAAAGGTTTCAAGAACGTTTCCTCCATGGCCAGCCGGCCATACTCGGTGAAAAGCTGGAAAGAGAAGCAAAGAACAACAGGAGTGTTAGCTTGTCACAGCCAGGCAGACGGCTGTGGGCCACAGGCAAGGGACGGTTGTTGATTTGGGACTAACAGCACCATTTGCAGCGCTGGAACAGAAACTGGCTGGCTGCGTGCTTTCCGTTCACATTTGAGAGGCGCACAGAGCCGATACGGACAATTACCGTGCTGAGCCCTCATGTGAAAGATCTCAGCCTGGAATTTTTGGCTGCCAAATCTGTGAAAAATGGCTCAAATCAGCCGCTTGCTGTTGCTTTCATACCAACCACGTGCTACAGAGGACTGCCTGAAGCCCCGCTCTCTTTAAACACTCCAAGAAGAAGCGGAAATGAATTCAGAAATAAGTACTTTCCCTGCAAACCCCTACCGTGCACAGACTGTAAGATCAGCCTACCAGCAAGATTTGAAGGCTTTCCAGTCTCTCTGGACTGTAATTTCTAACTGAAGGCACAATAATGTATTTCACAGATGCCTAAAAATGGGTCAACATGTTAAACAATAATGGCTTAAAATCCAAACTGAAATATCAGAGTTGCATTGGATAATTTCAATGTTAAAAAGGCATTTTTGTTAAAAATGTTTACTGACTGAAATTACAGAATCACAGAATCACAAATGATACAAAATTCTGCAAATGCTGATTTTGCCAGCTGGACTTTTTATTTTCTTCCTTTTTGTTAAGCTCCTAACCAATCAATCAGCCACCTAAACAGAAGAGAAAGCTAGAGGTAACGCCAAGAAATGCACAGGATGTGTGCCACAAAAATCCAGTCAGCTGCTGGTCTCCAACGGTCGGGGCTGTAATTACCCTTAGGGGGCACCTTTATTGAGCCAGTACCAGATGTCAGTATCCAGGCTTATAAACTGCTACCCAATTTCTTTGGGCTTCTCCTAACAATCCAAAGATTCCATCCCACAGCACGAACAGTGCAACTTCTACCTTCAGCTTTCCCATCGCTTAAGTCAAACATGCACTTTTACTGCCCCTGCTCACGGAGTAGCGGACGGACACTCGCAGCAGCAAGAGTACAGCCAATACACGGATCCACACCGTGGATCCCTCCCCATTACCAGTCACTTTGGGTGTTTCCAGCTCCATAGATCAGTCCCGGCCTCTGCTGGGTCTCTGCTCCCCGAGGAACCCCAGCAGAATCCCACAGAAAGACAACCAGGCCAGCGTGAGCTGTACCCAAACTGCTCCTGTCAGACCTGTGATGGGTGCTCCACACCAAGACGGTCTTTGATGGGTACTCTACCCTACACAGCCTGTTTGATGCTCCTCTAGCCTTACCATTAGAAAGTCAGCTTAACCCTCTCTGGCTGCAGTACCACCAATGCATGACAACTGGTCCTGTGCACTCATACACAGCTGAAGAACGTCACCACCTCTTGGTCACTTTCGTCTTGACTTAACAGCCTTGGTTCTTTCAGCCTCTCCGTGCCCTCCAGCCACGCGATGCAGCACAAAGCATAGCCATGGGCCATTTCCAGCTCCACAGGCAATCAGCCTTGAGGAAGGCACGCGTCCTAGAGACAGGAACAGTCCCTCCTGGCAAGTGTCTGGCTGACTGCCCTGCCAAAGGACCCAGGCCTCTAGGAGCCACGCTATGAGGGCGTAAGCAAGACAGGTTTCAACACAACTGACTGTTCTGTCCTGCCTACGAACCAAAATGAGAGCTGGGAAACTGGAAAACATTTTGTGGCTCCAAATGCAAAAGCACCTTTCCAAAGCAATGCAGCTTGCAAGTGCGGAGCGTAATCCAGGCACCCCAGTGCTGAGCAGCAGCAGGGTCAGGAGTCTTACCTGCAAGTGCTGCAGATCATCCTCTTGCACATTCTGGGACAAGTTGTAAACCTGCATTTAAGAGCAAAAAGTTCAGAGCACTCAGAATGGCCTGTCCTTCAGGTCAACGCGTGGGTCAGTGTGGTTAAAGCCTAAGACATCACCACGAGAATGCAACCAAAGTCCCAACTGGCATGTGGCGCTGGTACAAGACAAGGCACTGCAGCACGGGAGCAGCAAGGGCTGTCATGCCCCAGCCTGTCAGGTCCAAATAATGTTCCTTCTTCTGCACTTTTATGATGGGCTGAGCTCTGCACCAAGACACAGCTTCCACCCCATTCATGTTGTCCTCCAAGAGCAAAGGTTGGATGGTAGGAAGGGAAGCCCTACCAGGCTATGTGGTTACTGGTGTGTGAACACCTCCAGCCCAGAGGTTTCTCCAGCAGCACTGAGACAAAAGCACACCCAGTTTCCCAGACCAAGGTCCTTTCCTCTTTGGCAGCTGGAAGCAAAGGGGTGCATCCTCTGCTGGCCCTGCTCCTGGGGTGAGATGAGACTGTTCCCTGTGATGACGGAGTCACGGGTGAATCTTGCGCTCACTGCAGCCAACACGCTGGCCTTTGTCTCTCCCACCAAAGGCCCTGCTGTGTTAGGCTGGTGCCAAGCTACCGGGTTTTTGCCACCACCTTTTAGGAAGTGATTCTTACCTGTATCGAGCTGATCATTGTGCTAAGGGCAAAGACAGTGGCCGAATCCCGCAGGGTGGACTGGCTGTCAAAGGTCCCCTGCGTGTCCATCAGCAACACCGCAACCTGAGAGGGAGAAAGCTCCACGTCAGCTTGGAGGCACCCGTTCAGTATCTGCATCCAAGCAAAATCACTCTCAGATGCCAAAGGAGCGGGGAGTGGTTGCGTTACTGTGCTGGGAATCTCACTGCTCCTGCCTTAGGCTTATAACTGGTGGAGGACGAAGGAAAAGAGCATCCCCAGTCACTCCTGACAGCGCGATGACTCCAGCAGGCAGCAAAATGAATGCTGCGCAACACAGAGGAGGAAACAGCTTTGCTCCTCAAACACTCGCTGTCGGTGCGGATGGGTCTTCTCCTGAGTCTGCAGTAGCTTCATGTCACAGAAGCCAAACACAGCACCGTTTTGCACCTCCTTAACCCAAAACACATTCAGCCGTTATCAGAAATCACACCATGAATAATTCAGTGCCACTTTGGTGTTGGGCTCTTTGTCAAGGAGTAGATGAATGCAAATACTCCTGCTTTTCAGTTGAATTTGCAGCATGCCCCAAAATCTAGTTCGCATTGTTATTGACCACCCTGAATGAAGATGCTCCATTTCACAGCTACTGCTCTAGGAAAAGGGAGTAGTTTGCAAGGACCTCAGATTCAAGATCCCTGGGAACAGCAGAGACATAAACTCTGAGATGTCCAGAGTTAGAGGCACACCTAGACATCATATCAACTCAGTGCACTAAACCCAGTCATGCCAAATTAGGAATACGGTATTGAAGACCTTCTCTAAACTTGCACAGGCATTGGAGCACAAGGCAGGAGAGTCTTACAAAAGCTGGAAGAGAAAAACGAGCTGACCAGCAACAGACAGCTAAGCAACAGAGAAGCACACACCTTTTTACCATCGGGCTTGTCCACCAGGAAAATCTCGCTCCATATCTGAATGCCAGTCGTCTCCCGCTCAGACCCTCCCCTCCAGGAGAAACCAGTCAGAGGCTCGTTGTAATCTCCAACCCAGTCCACTGCTTCCTGCAGGTAGGAACATAAGAAGTTGCTGGAGTTCTCACCTCACTTTGTTTTTACACTTTTCCTCTGCCCTGCGCTAGAGAGGAGCAGCCCCTGTAAGAGAGGTTTTGTATCGGGCAGCAAATGTGACCATCTCTGCTCCGAAGCCAAGAGTCCCACTAGAGACCCGCTGGTGCACGGGGCTGTGGAAAGACCTGCTCTATTTTATTCTGTGAAGCCCATGCTAATGAGAGGCTTGAGCATTCCTAGAGCACCAAGCCAGTGTCCCATCCAGTTCACCTCTGAGCAGTACGCAGGAGCAATGAGCAGCACCACTGCACCCCTGGGAAGAGCCACCTGAGCTGAAGCCATACCTTATTGTACATGTACCGCAGCATGAAGTCCATCAGGAACGATTTGCCTTTTCTAAAAGCTCCAGCAACAGACACAGCCACCACCTCTTTATCTCTGACAGCCTCTGAGAGGAGGATGCGGTTCAGCGCAGCTTCATCCAGTTCAAAGGAATGGTCATCCTTGACAATGAGGACCTGCACTGGTCCTGCCTTCCTCACGGACTCCTCCTCCTCTGAGCTCCACTCGTAAGTCTTCTCCCCAAAACTACCTGCATAAACAAGTAAAATGAGCTGTTAGGTTCCTTCTTCTGCAAAGCGCAGAATCACAGAGAGCAGGGCTGGAGAGGGTGGTAACAGTCCAGCTAGCCCAAATATCCACCCCAAACCAGCATCATTCAGAGCAGGTCTGTCAAGCCTGTCCTCAGACACCTTGATGGAGACTTCGTGCTGCTTCAGGGCCATCTGTCCGCGTGCTCCCTGCAGGTGGAGAGTTTCCTGCTGGAATCTCCCTTGGCAAAACACACTGATGACTTTTTGCCCTACAAGAGTTGACATGGAGAACAAATCACTCCCTTCTTGCCTGCAACAACTTCTTACATACGCAAGGACGGCTGTAACACCTCCAGTAGCCTTCACGCAGGCCGTAACACCTCCCTTAGCTTTCTAGACAAGAGAAGCCCAAGCCCCCCACATCATCTGGGCATCTGACTGCTCTCCTCTGGATACTCCCCACCACGTCCTTCCTGAAGGCTGTCTCAAAAGCGGATGCAGCATTCAAGCTGAGGCATCTGAGCACCTTGTGTCTATCAAAGGACGCTGCCTTTATGCACCCTGTGCGGCTGCTGTTTCTGTAGCAACAGCAGAGTCCTGCTCCATCTGCAGCCTGCGCTGATGCTCAAAGCGTAATCTGCTGCTTCTGCCATCAACCCCACCGACGGCCTCCCCCGAGACAGCCCCAGCAGGAACCAGGCCACGAAGACACATGCCCATCCTGATAAAAGCCGCTTCTTCGCTCCCAAGTGGAAAGCATACGCAAAGCACAGGCACTGCTCGCTTTCCCGCTTCGAAATGCCAAGGTTCCCTGCGGAGATGCTCCCCGGCACAGAGGCAAGCCCTGCCCAGGCTGCGTGGCGTCCATTCGGCCTGGTCTCACCTCCCCACCGGGACGGGGAGAAGCGACAAGCACGACACTGCAGCAGAAGCCTTAGGAGGGGACAGGCAGGGACCCAGCGCTCCGTCGCTGCGTCCACGCTCGGCAGTGGCAGGGCTCCAGACAGATATGGATCCTCCAGGCCACCGCAGCTGAGATGATTACAGCTTTTAACAGCCTCGTGGTCCATTTGGGCTGCCTCGCGTATCTGCCGCAATACAAGAGACAGATGCATTTTAAGACCTGCCATCCTGCAACTGCAGCCCTGGGGTCTGCAGAGAGCAGGCCAGCTCCAGTAATTTTCCTTTCGCTGTCTCCAAACTTCCCAGCACAGGAAAGGGATGCCGAAGGTGATTAATCATGCCAGTCAGCTCACCTACAGTCACGTAACATCTCCTCGCCAGCCGGGAAGGGAGCGTGTGATGGAAAGTTCCCCCCCATTTCTACAAAGAGTTCCCGGTTCGTTGGCTCAGGCTGCAAATTTCCAAACGCGTTAGCCTGAAGTTAAAACCCCTGTTTCTGTTTCAGCCCCTGACCTCGGGGACCCAGTTTTCAGCCAGCCCCAGCTGTTTCAAAGCACAAGGACTGTGTGTGCACACGCTAAAAGGCAAGCTATAAATACCAAGAGGAATCGGGTTTGCCCATTCCGGGCCCCTTTATAAAGAAGCCTCCAGCAGCAACATATTTTAAATAACAGCGATGCTTTTGTACGAGTCTCTGATTTCCTAGGATCCTGCAACGAAATATCAGGATCATTAAGCCTGGTTGCTAGGGGATTTCTGGCGGCTGTCGGACATATACTATGAGCTTTCTTTGCTCACAGTTGAAAGACAAAGATCTTTTCTTCCCAATGCTTGGAGGGGTTTTTTTTAGCAAAACAAAAGTCCCAAACTCTGCAAAAAGCTAGATTCTCCACCAAACTGCAGCAGCCAGGGACCTGCAGCACCAAACTCCCTTCAAACACCAGCCCCTGCCCTGTGTCACCACTTAGGGGCCTCCAGGAAAAAAAAAAAAAAACCCAACCTTTCCATTTCAAACACACGGACATGGGATCCAGGCACACGTTGCCAAATGACTTGAAAAACGAAGGCCTCTGAGAGCAGTCAGCCCTCTTGCTGCACACTCCAAACGCCGTTTCCAGCATTAAGATGTTCCCAACGCGTAAGCGTGGACAGGTGCCAAAGGGCCACGGGCTCGCGTGCTCTTTTTAAGCACTGCCATGCTGCAAGTGCCATATAAAGTCTGCAATAGGAAATACCTCCTCTCCCGTGGTGCTTCCCAACGCCCCGCTCAGCTGACTAAGTCCAATTTTTTTTTTTCTTTTTACAGCTGCACGGAAAGGACAGTGGGGAGATCCTTGCATAGGATGTGAGTCATGGCAGAGGCAGGAAAAAAATATGTAAATTGAATTAAATCTAAACATTTCTGACTCTACCCAAGCCAGGAGGGGTGCAGGCGAAACAGCTGTGCCACCTCCCCAGACCAGGAAAGCCAGGCTGTGTCCAGCACACAGGGGCAAAATACAAAGTATTCCGGGCAGAATAAGTTGATCTCCCAGTTCATTGGAGATACCAGGAGAAAAGGCGTTAAATTAAGCAGGTCTCCGAACTCATCTCAGCCCTGTTACCTCTGCTTCTTTCATGTACGCCCTCTCCAGACAAAACTGTCTTTCATATTTCTCTCCATGTGATGAAACGTCCACGTTCTGTTTATCAGATTATCTGCCACACTGGAGAGCCAGAGATTATTTTATAAGACGGCTGCGCATTACTGGAAATCAAATTTTAATTGGTCTTTCCGGCATAAATTAGTTATCCACTTTGAAGGAAGGTGTACCTCACAATGGCAAAACATCATCTGGCCAAAAAGGAAAGGAAGCAGAGCTAAGCTTTCCTAAACACACTCTTGTTTTCACTCTTTTTCTAAGTTGACTCCTCCTTTCAGTCGGCTCTCTCCCGGCGCCTTGCAATTACGTCAATTCTCAAGCTGCTCATTCAGAAATTGCCAGGATACAGTTCCTTTTCCCCATTTCATAACAGCTCATTTCCATGACTCTAGAGCGGGGTAGAACCCACGTCTCTTTTCCAGATGGTGATTCAAAGCGGAAAGGTGAAGGAGAGCAGAATTCATCAGAACAAAACGCATTCATACGGACCGGGCTGTCAGACAGCAGCAAGGAAACGGCCCAATTCACGCTGACAGCCCCATAACACAGGACATACAGCTCCCTTTTATTAGAGTCTAAGGGAAAAATAAAGCATTCTTCATCTGCTCTCGGACTTATTCTTGGTTAAAATTAAATTTAAACAGTATATTTCACATTGTGCCTGTGTACAGACTGACAGCTGATGTCTAATGTATTTAAACTCCTACAGATGAATAAATCAGACAAATTACGTGTCACTCATTATGCAACATACCTTTGGTGAGTGCTTGCTTAAGCCTGTTCTTAACTACGGAAGAACAGGTCACAGAAATGCTGACTGTCTTCCAGAGACCAACTAATAATGTCAGGTTTTTTTCCTTAAATGAGTTTGCACAATAAATACATTTCATTCCAGAGAAGGAAACGCAGCCGTTACCCGTTCGTCTGTGCAAACACGGGCTGCCTAACCAGACTGTAAGAAAGCCAATTTGCCAGCCCTGCTCTCGTGCTCTCTTCCATCCCAGGAGATTCACCTGTCCAAGCACTGCCCGTGAAAAGCAGAGGCTGCAGCCTGGGCCCTGATCCCCCTCCCCTAAAAGACACAGATGTCATGCTGCTATTCTGAGGGTATTTTATCGCATGGAAAACCAGAAACTACCAAGGAGAGAAAACAGAGATTTGATGGGCAGCTTTAACTTGCTGTTACTTCCCTGGAACGGAGCATCCCTGTATCAAATGGGCTAGGTCGCTTACCAGCAGCCCTCTAGGGATTAATTCCATCAGCAGCGATAGGAGTGCGGATCCTTTTTGAAGCCGTGTTCACCCCAGCTGTTTACATTACAAACATATCACAGTGCCACTGAGGGCACCATAAGCCAAGCACTGAACAGACCTTACAGTCAGGCTTGATCCCTCTGCACGTTCTCCAGAGAGCTTCAGCTTCCAGAAAGCTTATCTGTGCTCCGCAAACGGCACTGGCAAAGAAAGACATCTCTCTCCAAGCTGCAGTCTCCCTGGCGCTTATCGCATTCAGCGCAGCCGCTGCTGTGACACGAGTTCTGCTCGCTGTATCCATGCTGAACTACCTCTGCCGCACGCCAAGCAGCCCAGCGATGGGCAGCAAGGCTCTGAGGAGGCTGGGAAAGGCAGCATCGCTTTGAGCATGCACCAGACATCCTCTCCTTCTCCCCGAGACAGGCTTGCGCAGAGCTCTGCGACTTATCCAGCTAACGAGGGAAAAATGAGAAATAAAACATCAAAGCAAAGCACACACACTGGACAGTCAGGGCAGAGGGGATGTTGTAGAGGAATAACCTGTATCGATCCCGCACAAAGGATGCACAGCAGAGCACAACTGCATCCCGAAGCACTGAGACTGCCGCGGGAGCCTGGCCTGGCCAGCTATGAGTTAGCAAATTCCCTCAGCGCAGGGCTGCCATAAGGTGTCTAGACTGAGCTGCTCCTGGGAGACAGCGTCTTCAAGAGGACGAAGCAGGGAAGCCTGGCTGGGTAAAGCCCTCTCTTACACCCATCACTGCCCCACAAGCTTGCCTGCGCCGTGCTCTCCAAGGGTCAGAGGACCCCAGGACCCGGGGAAGGGAAACGCCTGGCGCTAGCCATCAGTAGCACCCACTGACCAGAGCCACCGAGCCCCTCTGACGCCACGCACGTACACGTGTACCTCCCTCGCGCCCCAGCCTTGCTCAGCGCCTCCTTATGCCTGGGGCTGACGGTCTGGGAAACGCAGCAGTGAACGGGAAGGCAGAGCCAGACCTTCTCGTGCCCAGGTGGGAAATCACTCGCACCTCCCCAGACGCGATATACAGACGCAATCACGGCTCTGTCACGAACCAAGGTGCAAAGCGGGCTCTTGATTTCGCGGAAATGATGGATCAGTGACACAGCCCGCAATGAACATCTCCACCCAGGGAGCTGCAGGGCACTGCTCAGAAACTGGCGGAGAAAACTGTCATGTCAAAAATTATCCCTGTCCTTCAACAATCAAGAATGGCAGGTAAAAGGCCACCCTTGGTAGCCATTTGGGGTCTCGCTTTGAGATCCCAAGCTGTCCTCTCCAAAGTCAGGGTGAACTCTTACACCCCAGCTGCACAGCACTGTTAGCACCTCTGCCCAATACAATCTGCACTCCCACATGCCCCTGGCCATCACCCCACTTCTCTGCACCCCAGGACGCTTCCAGCAGGAAGCCGGGTAGGATGGCTAACGCTGCCAGGCTTAGCACTCATCCTTTGCTTTTTTTGGAGAGGTGGTAAGATGCAGAGTCCACCTTCTTCCCGCCAGCCCTGAGTCATCCAGCTGGCAGCACGGCAGCTTCGGGTAGAGCGTGGCCAACTCAGCCCCTTTTCCTTTTGGCAGACGAAACAAGGAGATGAACGACTGTGCTGATAACACCAGCGGTTTAGGACATTCCTGCATAAAAGACTGCTGACAGAAACAAGAGCTTGGAGGATTACTGGCCACCAAACCTGTCTGTTACAACAGACACACCTGAAAGGCCAAAGTCCAACGTGAAACTTTTGAAAGACGTCACCTACCACCACTTCCATGAAGCTACGGTGCCTTAGCTGGCTCTGGAACAGCAGCCATGCCCACCGCTGTGAAACTCCCAGGCTGAGTTCAGCCATGCTTCACAGAAACGGGCACACAACTACCTTGGGAGGAAAGGAGATCAGACAGAGGTTTTTCTACAAGTTTTTCAGGAAGTTTGAGGTCACATCAGACTGTTACGTGGCTATGTCCATGCCAGTTCATGTGCCAGGACGGGCTGATTCAAAGGCAAGGGGGCAACTCTTAGAGGGAACCTTATCCTACCTGTGTTTGTCAAAAGACCAGAGAGCACTACCAAAAGGCCATTATCTATGTGCCAGGAACAAATCCCGGGCCTGCTCACTCACCCACATTTAAGTCTAGCCAGACTCAGGTGTGACACGATGACTGAAATACATCTGGCATGAGTACATCTCCAAAACTCTTGCTTCACCCTCAGCATGAATTTTCTGCATGGTCCTTCATCCAGTCTGCCAGCACCCGGCCTCCCTCCACCACCAGTATTTGCTGTAGTCATTTCTGACATTAAGTTGTTTTTCCGTTTTTCTTATTACAATTGCCTGAAAATGAAGTTTGGTAAATGCGCCACGAAATCCTAACATATAGCATGGAAGGTGATTACACTCTGGAGAAAATGTTTATGTATATAGAGCGCTTCAAATACGTTTCGTTGGCTTGGCAGAGTTCAGTGCCTTCTCTGGGGCCTCTACCCCATTTTGGGAATTTTGTGTTCAGTTACTTTACTGTTGTAACACTCAACCTTCCTTCAACTGATAACTGCAAACGTGAGCATTTCTGGCAGGACCAAAGGAGCTGGGGTCTCTCTAGACTGAAGTGACTTTCAGAGATGATCCACGGGACACCTCACGCCTCCCAGAGCACGATGACACCTGCTCCAGCCACTCTCCTCCGCTGGAGAAGGTTCCAGTCAACGGTGCAGGGGAGTTAATAAAAGGCCCGCTGCCTATGAGCATCACCTAGGCCCTAAATAATATTTATTCGTGCTGTTTCTAGGCTTAGCAGAGAAAATGCAGCAAGATGCAACCAACTTCACACGTTGCTCTTAATCAGGCAGGCAGCCAACGCCGAAGCCTCTCACGGCACGGACACATGAAGCACGACGAGGGCACCATGTCATCGCCGCCAGGAAGGCTCAGGGCACCTCGGTTCTTCCCCCAAAAAGGAAAAGGGGGCCGATCTTGCTCTCCTCATCTTGTAACGGATCAGACCAGCTATTCAAATTTTTTGTGCCATACTGCTGCCTCAAAACCTGAGGCACAAAGACCAGCCATCATGATCTGGGTCTCTAGTTTGCAAAGCTAAACATTTCACTTTCTTTTCTCGTTTACAAGCTAGCAATTTGGTCGCGAATCTTCTCATACCCAGTGGCTTTTGTGTAAAGGCCCGCCTGTCTGAAACATCTCCGCTTTCACTTTTCAGGAGGTTCCCAGCATTCAGAGTCACAAAGAAATGTCAGGAAGTGGAAGCTGAAAATCCACCATAAAAGGTCAGAAACCAAACAACAAACACAAAGGAAGTTAGCACCACTGGCTAAAGAAAAAAAAAAAAAGAATTTCAGGGAAACATCGGTGTAACCTGCTATAAGCCTTCATCAAGCCGGCTGGGCTTCACTGCGCCAATCGGGATTTAGACTAAAAATCCTTGGTTTAGGAAAAACAAGGTCCCTTGCTCTTACTGAAAAATTATACCTGACTTTTTCATCTACAGCTCGCTCAGCCATTCATCCAGCAGCGGTTGTGAGGTCTATGCGCCACTTAGCGCGTTCAGTAAGAGAGCCTTAAATGATGCGTAGCCTTACGCCGACCTTCCGCCCAGGGCTAAATCCTACGCTCGACGCATTACGTGCCCCTACACGAGCTGCCAGGGATGGATGGATGTGACAGTAACCCAGCTTTGATAGCTGACCGGAGGCAATTTCTTCTGGGTGCCGTACACTCACCCACCCTAATTGGCTTTGCTTTTCCTTTTTATGAAACAAAGGAGAAGGGTTGCACTAAGGAGCTGCCTGTTCTCAGGCCTGACTAACCAGAGAGTAACTAGGACAAAGTCTGATCCGTTTCAAAATAGCGTAATATTTTTAATGACCCATAAGCCCATTTTTAGAACACGGCGAGGACTTTCTGCCTTAGTTTGAGTAAAGGCCTGAGACTCCTCCTTCGCCAGCTAAGCTGAAAAACGTAGCAGTGGAAGAGTCACCCCACAGACCGACGTCGGCAGACAATGCTGCAGTCACTGGATGCAAACTCATCTTTCAGGGCAAGGAGGTTCTGTTGTATAAATGCACACTTTCACTAAAGAGGGCTTTTTTTTTCTAGTAAAAAAAAATACAGGCTCTCTAATTTATTACCTGCAATGTCAACCAGCCTGGCAAAGCGCCGGGAAATCATTCTAGGAATAGGTAAACCTCTGTGGAAGGCAGGGTGTGATTTTGACCTGCGGACGGGCGGCAGCAGAAGGCGGCTGATCCCACAGAGATCCACTTGGATCCGTGGACGGTTCCAGATTCTTGCAAAACTTACAGAGAATGTAAGGAAGAGTTCAGCAAATCAATGACACATCACATTTCCCTCAAGTACAGCCTAGCAGCGTGTTCAGGCTGAGGGAGGTGCCTAACTGGCTCTCTGGACAAAGGCTATACTTTCCAAGATTATATTTTCTCCATCTACATCCGTTTCGGCACCATTCGCATTTTCCTCTCGTGTTATCAAGATCTGACAGGAAGGCAGCAGCACGCGTACGTGCGTGCAATACTCAACACGTGCAGAGACGGGACTGACAGCTCTGTGAGACAAAGCTGAGAACGTCAGTGTATTCACTGGGAAGTTTTCCCTCCAGTTTACCCAAGGGTCTAACGACCTTCGTCAAGAGTCACAGCTAAAAAAAGCACTGAGCAAATGAGCGCTGCTCATTTTCTCCTCACTGTCTTGCAAAAAGACCACCAGCCGCTCCGTCTACTCCAGTCACACACTCCGTTATCCCAAGGCTTCCGCAAACGTGTCCCTGGAACTGTTAATCATTACCATGAGAAATACTACACTCACCTAAACAAACGAGAACGTAATTTCTGTATCTAAACATCACTGCTCAGCTCACCTGCTCCGCCAGAGGAGACAGGACACCGTGAGCACGGATGAGTGAGTGCACAGGGAATACAACTCGGGGAAAATGACACATTTTCTCTCAAATAACAGCAAACGGCTGTATGAAACCTGATTTTCTACAATGCAGGCAGCGTGTTGGTGGAAGCTGGTTAAGCGATCCGGCGCTGGACGCAGAAGGCCCGGCCGCAGCCCTGGCGGGACGCAGGCCCCGGGAGCCCCTTCGCTTGCCCACCTGTGGGCCCAGCCATGGCTCCCGCGGGGAAGCAGCCGGCGGTGGATCCGGGCGAAGCGAGGCCTTGCGGGAAGACGTCGCAGAACTTCCTCCTCCCTGCGACTCCGCTCGCTGGCAATGCCGCTACCAGCTCCCCTGGGTTCAGGTGGGGTTTGTAAAGGGATGGATTTAAAATGGCCCCTCTCTGGAGGGTGTGACACACCAACACAGCCCTGCAGCCTCCAGAAAGGTGGAAAACCCTCTGCGGGAGTGACAGGGTGGGGAGAACGTGGGGTGAGCGGGACCCCCGCTCCCCGGCTGAGGCGGGGCGGTGGCCGAGGTGCCATCCCCTGCCCGCCGCGGGACACGGAGGGCAAGTGCTGCGGGGACAAGGAGCGACGGGGCGGACTGCCCACGGAGGGGGCTGCCGGGGGTGCCCGGCCCCGTGTGGGGCCGAGGGCGGCGGCGAGGCGGAGGCGCCTCGCCCGCCCTGCACCTCAGCGGGGCCCCCGGGACAACGCCCCCCCCCTCCCCGCACCGGCCACGCTGCAGGCGGGGGGGGGGGGGGGGGGCAGCCGGACACCCCCCGCCACCGGCTCCAGACCCCCCGAAGGGCTGGGGCGTGGGGGGCGATGTAAAAGATCCCGGCGTGGCCCCCACGGAGAGAGCGGGAAGAGGCCGGCCCTCCGCCCCCACAGGCCCCTCACCCCCCGCCATCCCGGCCCGGCCGAGCCCCCCGCAAGGCCCCGCTCCCGCCCCGCCCCGGCGTCCCAGGCCCAGGCGGGGCCGGACGCGCCCCCCGCCCCGGTGCGGAGCGCGGTGCGGGCCGCGGGCCGCCGCAGGCCCGGCATTGTTCGCGGCCGCCCCGCCCGGGCTCGGTTCCCGTCCCCTCCACCTCCCCAGTCTCCGCCGCCGCCTACCCCAGCTGCTCCTCTCCCGGCGGTTCCGGGCCATGGCGGGGCGCGGGGCTGCCCGGGGCCTCGGTGCTTGCGGGAGGCTCCGTGCGCGCTCCGAGCCGCGCTGCGTCTGGCGCGGCTGCCGCGGTGGAGCGGGGCGGGCGGGGGAGCCGGCGGCAGCGGCAGCAGCATCCCCGCCCGCCGTTACGGCGTGGCACGGCACGGCACGGCACGGCACGGCACGGCGGCCCCTGGGGCACCCGCCCACGTCGCACCCGCCCGCCCACGGGAGTCCACACCCGGGGGGCACTCACGCGTGGGGCATCGGGCGCTGACACCCGTGGGGCAGATTCGGGGGCACCCATTCCCCGGGGTGCACTCGCACCCGGGGCACCCGGTAACCCCACCCACGGGGGTCGGGGGCGCGGCTGTGGGAGCCTGGAGGCACCCACACCCAGGTCACTGCTGCTGGGGCACTGGGCTCGTGGGGGGTACCCACACGGGGGGCACTAAGGACACTCATGGGCACCCACACCCTGGAGGGATCCCCCACCTGGGGACCCCCACAGGGACCCACCCGTGGGGAGGCACTGGGCACAGAGCTGCCCACTCAGCCACGGTTCACAGGCACAGACCCCTTCCCAGGTGGGACACGCGCACGAGCGCCCGGAGAGGTACAGAGGTGACGTACGGGCGCAGACTGAGCACAAAAGATGCAGCTCCAGGACCCCGGGCCTGGGCACCCCCAGGGCGGGTTCAGCTGCAGCACAAGTGATGACACGCATCTTCCCTCCAGATCCCCCTCTAACAGCGAGCGCTTGCCCCCTCGTATTTGAGATCGATTCCGTGCTTTGCCACGTGAGACCGCGACTCAGCCTGAGCGCACGGGAACGCCCAGGCGCAAAAACTTCAACAGGGGAGCAGCGATGCTGGCCCCGTGCCCCGGCTGCCCCGAGGTGCTCCTTGTGCCCTCAGCCGAAATATCCCACCCGGAGGGACGCCGGGAGCACGTTCTGCTGTCTTTTTCTTTGCCTTCACGCGCTCTCGTGCCAGCTGCAGCGTCCCAGGCCTGTGTTTGTTGTGCAAACCCAGGACAAGCGTTGAAGCCCTTTGCAATGCCGGCCGCAGAGAGCTCACCCGCTCCCACCCGCACACCGCAGACTGCCACGCCGGTAAGCGCCCTCATCCTCAGCGTGCCGAGCTAACGCTTGTCCGTACTTTTGATGCCAACAAGCCGCCGGTCAATTCGTCTGAAGCCACAGCCTTGTGCTGCTCTTTGGAAGAGGCACGGCGCAGCGCTCGAGGCGTGATCTCCGAACTGGAAATGCGGCACTCACCAGAAGGCCGAAATCTGGAAGGATGAGCAGGGAACTACCCCCCAGACTGTGTCTGCAAGAAGAGATTTTGGGAGAGTGCTGCTCATTTCTGAGGTCAAGGAAAGCTGATGACCGGCTTTGTTGGATGCTCAGGAACCAGCAGGATCCACTCTCTCATTTTTGAAAGCGGGAAAATCATTCAAAAGTGAACCCATTTTCCGTTCCAGGCGGCTCACCCGTGCCAAAGCCATGTGTTGTTGCGCTCCCATTGATAGGCTGATACTTAATTTGTAAGTGCCTTCTCCAATACTGGGTGACTGCCTCCCGTTGGCTTCCTCCCTGTGTTTACAGCATCGGAGCGAAACATATAATTTCGGCTCGCTTGAAGTGCCGGCTCACGTGGCAGGCAGCTGAATCCTCCAGCCCACGGCTGCCGGCGACCACGGCTGCGAGGAGCTCAGCTGCTCACGGCCTTGGCAGAAGCTCCCTTACGATTTTTTTATAAATAATCCCTGAAGTCGCACGTGCCTGTCGCTTCTTCGAAGCGCAACGGAAGGAACCGGTGTTGTGAGCAGGGGTTTCTTAACGCTGGAGACTGTCGGAGGGGTTCAAATAGGTTGAAAGAGGAGATTAAAAGAAAAGCAGCTGGGAAACGGAGATGGGAAAAAAAAAAAAAAAGGAGGATTGAAAAGGAGATTGGTTAATTAGAAAGGCTAATGAAACTGAGATGGGCTCAGGCCCTGTTTTCCTCGTTCCCTTTGAGAGTTGCTGCTGAGGTCAAGCTTGTCCTGCACCATTGGCTGGCATTTTCTTCCCTTTCTCTTCCCATTATGGCACACGGTATCAAAATGAAAGAGGAGCAGAGAGGTTTGATCCTATGCTGTGCCGAGGGAATGGTCTGTGTGAATCCTAAGGCTTTTTCCTGCATTATTTCCTACGATCTCAAGTCAGGGGGTTTTGCAGACGACTTTGTTTCCAGGGGGTGACTCAGCATTTGTCCATCCCTCCGTTCCACCGATTCATCCTTCCTTCATTTTTCCTGTTGCAAACAGCCCTTCCTAGGAAGTATCTCCACGTTCTTGCTGCCCAGGTTGCCGGATCACAAAGAGCTAATTTCGCAGCTGAACCGGCACGCAATGGAAGGATTCTTGAGGAAAAACGGAGCTAAATGGGGGAAAAGCAAAAAGATAAAATACCCCGCAGAGAGAGAGACCGCAGCTGGGGATCCCCAAGCTGATGTGGCAGGAGATAGGGAGCTGAAAAGGCCGCAGAATTAGGAGAGAACCTGGATTTAAATCCATCTCACACAGCTTGCGGGGGCAGTTTCATAATTCACCTCGATTCGACTGGCCCACTTACCCAGGCAGCGTTCACAGTCGCTTTGCATATCCCCAGCCCTTCGCAAACCGAAACCTTGCGCAATGCTTATGTAAGAGGTGGGAGAGGGACGCCGCAAAGCCTCTGCTCTTTCGCAGGTGCCACCAAGTACTCGCCGGGGCTTGCTGTGGAGGGAAACCGTGCCATTCCCACGAGTTTTCTTTGCCGTGAGACAGACAAGGCGCTGTCGTAACCCCGGGTGACAGCTCCGTTCCTACGGTGGTCATACAAGGTTCTTGAATACGCCAGCTTCTTCCCCGCAGTTATTATCAGCACTTCTGCTTTTCAGTCTTCACTGTTTCACTGCTTCTGCTTAATTGCATGGGAAAGTAAAAGGAATATAGATCTTCGCTGTGTTTGAAAGCGTTGCAAGAGGACTTCTTCCGAGCAGGGACACTCCGTGGCGGTGATTTGTCATCGCCGGTTTAATTTCTGTACCGTTATTCTTGGGTCAAGAGGCCACGATTCCTAGCAAATATCAAAAAGTGATAAAACTGAATCAGCTTTTTCCCCACTCTTCTTCAACGCCAAAGCCTTCCTAACATCTCTGGGTTTTTCTTACTGAAATCTTTTTTAAGTGAAGCAGATTTTTGTTGCTTAGGAAATCCTTCTATTCCTGCTGTTCCTATTTCTCACCCCCAACAGTGTTATGACCGCCTACATTTACACGGGGTTTGCAGCCAGCGGAATTATCTTTGCTTCTCCTGTAAACACGATTGCGCACTAGGGCTGTAACAGAGCCATCGTGTTTCACTCACAGAGGAGACAGAATTTCAGAATCAGTCTGGATGAAGGTTCTTCCTTCTGGAAGATGCTCTGTAAACTGAAGGAACTACTTCAGAATTCAAAAAGCCCTGTAAAGAGCCATCAGCCCAAAATGCCAACCAAGCCAACTCCAGCATGTGCTCAGAGACAGGCTTGGTTTTCACCTCGGGTGCTCGGGTCTGCTCAGCGCCGAGCACCAAAACGACAAGAAATTGCAGAAGTCCAGCAATAAACAAATACAACTTTTCTAACCTGAATTATCAGGCTGGTTTCCAGTCGGTTCCTCACCCCAAACACCGTCCTCAAGACTCTTGCAAGGTTTTGCTGGATTTGAATAAAATATCCCGCTCTCAGCTGTGGGTTCAGGTAACACTGCAGATCTGTCCGCGCGTGCCTCGGTGCTGTATCTGGAGCCTCACTGCCTCGCAGCCGCAGATTATTCCTTTCTGTCACAGACACTGAGACACACCAGCACTGCAGAACTAACCACAACCTTCTGAGATTTCTCTTCCTTCCTCTTATTTCTCTCTAGAGGTCAGCAAGATGTCTTCCAAGCCCAACTTCCCATCTATTTCCAATATTGTTTTTAATTTCTTCCTTCTCCCCTGCACTGACAGGCAAGATGGACGCTATATTCAAAACATCCGTCCCCACCAGTCTCTTTTTTTGCAACGTGGCTTTAGTTAAGTCCAAGCCAAAATCCGTGCGTGCCAAGTTTGTTTCTAGGATTTCCCCCTGAAGATGCACCTCGTCCAGGGAAAGGGTTCCGGCTCCTCTTGCATCTTGGCAGAAACAACCGCATCCACCTGCCTGCGTGATTCAGCAAGATATTCACAATATGTTCCAGGTGCACCTGGAAACAGGGGGAGCAGCCAGGTTTCCAGGCAGTGCTCTGAAGTCCCCGTGTTAATGCTGCTTTTAATTGAACGGTCACATTTTCCTGCATCCTCGTGCTGAGCGGCGGAGCTGGCTGCTTCACCTCTGCCCTCCCGCGCGTGCACCTTGGGAGGGAAGGGCATCCAGCTGGTTTCCTTCCTTTGAATGCAAACAGCACAATCAGCTGCAAAGTCTCCTGAGATGCATCTACGTAAACAGGGTGACACAAAAATAATGTATAGGCACCAGCGCTCCTCTTCCTTCCGTGAAAAACAAATCCTTGCCTCGGTTAACGCTGGCGTGAGGGTCTGAGTTATGTTTTATTTAATTCTCCTGCTCCTGCAAGGGATAGGAGTCTCCTGACAGCCTGACAAGCCTTTGTTCTCCCTTTGTGTCTTTTCTCTCTTCCCAGAGCATCTCAGCAACAACCCCTGGAGAGATCGTGGTCTATGGGAGACTGATGCTCTCTTGAGCAAGCAAATTCCTACACTGGACCCAAGAAGCATCCTGGATGCCATCTCCTCCTTCTTCTTTTGCCCCAACCTGCTCCATGGGCTGTGTTCCTTGCATCCGTTTTTCCAAGACCTCTCCATCTTTCTCCTCTTGCGATAGAAATAGCATGCTCCTTTCAAAGCCCCGTTACCAAGCTCTTTATTTTTTTCCAAGCATCTTTTGTACTTGCCATCATGTGCTCACAGCAACTGCCATCCCCGCTGCCCCAAAGGGCCATTCCAGCACCAAGAGACCAGCAGGGACCCTGCAAAACTGCCCCGGCCCTCTTATTGCGGGTCTTGCTGGCAAAGCTCAGCAGGCAGGTAAAGCAGCATTACCAGCACTGAGAGCTACCGAGGTGATGCCAAGAAGCTTTAGTCGGTTCAGTGTCATAGAATCACAGGATGGTTTGGGTGGGAAGGGATCTTTAAAGCCCACCCAGTCCAACCCCCCTGCAAGGAGCAGGGACATCTCCAACCAGATCAGGTTGCTCACAGCCCCGGCCAACCTGGCCTGGAATGTTTCCAGGGATGGGGCATCCACCACCTCTCTGGGCAACCTGGGACAGGGTTCCACCATCCTCATTGTGAAAAAAATTTTTCTGATGTCCAGTCTGAATCTACCTCCTTCTATTTTGAAAACATTACGCCTCATCCTGTCACACCAGGCCCTGCTGAAGAGTCTCTCCCCATCTTCCCTGCAGCCCCCTTTGGGCACTGGGAGCCGCTCTCAGGTCTCCCCGGAGCCTCCTCTTCTCCAGGCTGAGCAGCCCCAGCTCTCTCAGCCTGGCCTCACAGCAGAGCTGCTCCAGCCCTCTCAGCATCTGCGTGGCCTCCTCTGGCCCCTCTCCAACTGGTCCATGTCCTTCTCATGTTGGGGGCTCCACAGCTGCATGTGGGGTCTCACCAGAGCGGAGCAGAGGGGCAGAATCCCCTCCCTCGCCCTGCTGCCCACGCTGCTGGGGGTGCAGCCCAGGGTGCCGTTGGTTTCTGGGTGCAAGCACATGTTGCCAGCTCACGTTGAGCTTCTTGTCCACCATCACTCTCAAGTCTTTCTCCTCGGGGCTGCTCCCAACCCATTCTCCGCCCAGCCTGGATTTGTGCCTGGGATTGCCCTGACTCACGCGCAGGACCTCGCCTGTCGCTGGCAGCATTGGACTCAGCGGCAGGAAGCTGCCCGCAGAAAGCCTGGAAATAGCTCCGTGGCAGGCCCCTCGCTCACGGCCGCGGGGAGACGGGGTGTAGCAACAGCGTGTGTTTCATCAGGGAGGAAAAACAGCCTGAAAAACCCAACCCACAGACTGAGGGGAAAAAAAAAAAAAAGCTACATTTCAAATCATAGGGAAGATGCTGCAGCATTTCTTGAGAGCCTACGTGGTCTGCGCAGCAATGAAGTTTGATGTAAAATAGAGCGTATCGCAGGAATCGGTGAGCGGGAAAAGCTGCAGGCCCTCGAGCTGATTCAGCAGTCTTCGGCCTCGGCATTGCTGCACCGCCGATCTATTTTGTTATTGAAACACCCCACAAACATGAAGCAATCCCTCAGAATAGTTCTGAATGCCTTCTGTGAGAGGTTGTTAAGACGATGTGAAATTAAAGGCGCTTTAGCAGTCTGAGGAAAACGAGGCCTGAAGTATTTTTTTCTTTATGCTGCTGTTTCATAGCTCAGAGTTTCTTATTTGAGAGTGCACGTTCCGCTGCCTTTAAAACCACCTTTATTCTACTCTTCAGTTAGAAATTTCTACAGTTTTGCATCTACCGTTACCAGATGAATCTCAATGTCTCATTAAAATAGCCTTGGCTGTTCTTCCTCGTAAGACTACAATGCAAACAGATCGCATTCTCTAATCCTACGTAATGCCTTATGTAAAACCACTTAACATTCCTCTTAAGGCTGGGACCCATCCAGACGAAAGATGCTGCATAAAAGCACATTCCTTAACACGCTTGACCAGAAAATCAACGTGGTCTAGGGTGGAAAATACAGAGTGGGAACAGGCGTGCGTTCAAGAGTACACGCCTGGCAGCGTACAGCGTCGGGCTGTGTCTTGCACCATACGCTTTGCACAACTCATTTACCTCCATTTTTATAATCGTGAAACGGCGGTATTAATAGGGGCCTGGTGCTGCTGATATTTATGTACGCTTTCCGGCAGAGGCCAAGACCCAGCTGGGGAAGGTGGGCTGAAGCTCGGCTCACGAGGAGAGCTCTCACGGAAAACCACACCTCTGGGTGAGCAGTGAGACTTAACTCAGCAAGGACAAAACAGCGGTCAATACCGGAGCCTTTGCATTAAATTGCAGTCGTCGGCCGGCCCTTGGATCTCTAAGACGTTCAAGGAGGCCAAGTCTTAATGCACCATCGACTGCTGGAAAATGAAACGGCCTCTTTCATGTGCTGTCATCTGATGGCTTGTCAAGAGCAGCAACTCAGCAGAGTGAAAAGCGGCGTTCGAACCCTCGGCCGAGGAAGAGAAAAGAAAAAGGACGCAAACAGCTCGCTATCAGCGGTGCAGGAAGCTAATTTATGGGGGGAGAGGTAACTGTTTTGTTAAAAATTGCTTGAGGAAATACAGCTCCCTAGAGGGTAAATAGTTTCTTCTTTATTTGCTGGGTGTTCAGGAAAACTTACGTATTTATGTTGGAGAGAACATACAGGATGTAGAAGGCTTTCAGAGTACAAGGGGAAATCAAATGCGAATCTCTTTACGTTAGCAGTGCCGTGCTCCCGTCTCTCTGGAAGCAGGACAATCCACATTTTGGAGCTGCTTCTGACACACACTGTTTCCAACGAGCCCATAAATAAAAACCCAATAAAATCACGTGCCACTATGCAATTCCTGAGAGTCTTGGAGTTTAAGCTAAAGCAACACTCCAATCCTAACGAGCTAGGCTACAGAGCCTGTGTTTTGAGGGAAAGGCTTATGCAATCAGCAGCGCTGTTTCAGGTACTTGCATGTGGGATTTCTAAATGTGCTGGAGTAAGCTTAAAACACAGACTCCATTTTAAACGGAGAATCAGTGCCCAGCTACTTTCTCGATAGACTATATTGGACCTGCGTGGGCTGTCTGGCCGCCAAAGAGGCAGAATCTGTTCTTAAATAACCAATCCAGTGTCCTGAACGCCAAAGAGACTTGTACATCTGGCATCCATTTAATTTTTTTCTACCTAACTTTTGCAAACGTATTTCCTGCGTTGAGTATGTGGTATTTTTTTGCGCCTAGAAAATCACACCTCCTTTTAGGCCTTAATGATTTTACGTGTAGCAACTACTACTGCTAATTCCAGCATTCCTCTACTGCGTATCCCCAGCTTTGGGTATCTTTCGCACTCACTTGAGAGACTATACGTCAGTTTTGCTCGGAATTTCAGCTGCCTCGCTGAAAATAATTGTTCTCCAAAGAGGGAAAGGCAGATGTAGAATATTTTTCATCTCGTGGTTTCAAAGAAGATTTTTTGACTTCAGGAGACAAGTCTGAACACGTCCGAGTTAATTCTCGTGTGACTATCATGGCACTGACTGCCCACAAAGCTAAATACCATGGTGCTTGATTAGCCCATGAAATGATTACGTATGTGGCTGCGAGGTTGAAATCCAGATTTGCAAATGATGGGACTCGGTGACACGGGGGGTCCTACTCAGTCTGTGTCCCTGTTCCTCCAGCCGGTGCATTCTCCTCCTCTCGCAGCTCAGAGCCTCTTTGGGAGCAGGTCAGCCTCCAGCGCTCAGCTCGGAGCAGGGTTTTGCCACGGCAGCTGTGATAACTCCTACTAGGATGTGCATGTAGGAACAGCTCTGGTGTTAAAGATGGAAAGCTCAGCCTGGTGTTTGGCAGAAGCATACATATGGATATAAATATATACAATATGTATGTGCTGTAGGCAAGCTGGGGGCTTTCCTCCCGCCTCAAAGCAAGGGGCACAGACCAAGAGCCATGCCTGCTCTCACACTTGTCTCTCCACAGCCAATACCTAAAGGGGGCTATGGGAAAGACAGGGAGAAACTCTTCAGCAGGGCCTGGTGTGATGGGACGAGGGGTGATGGTTTCAAAATAGAAGAAAGCAGATTCAGACTGGATATAAGGGAGAAATATTTCACAGCAAGGGTGGTGGAGCACTGGCCCAGGTTGCCCAGAGAGGTGGTGGGTGCCCCATCCCTGGAAACATTCCAGGCCAGGTTGGCCGGGGCTGTGAGCGACCTGATCTGGTTGGAGATGTCCCTGCTCCTTGCAGCGGGGTTGGACTGGGTGGCCTTTAATCGTCCCTTCCCACCCAAACCATTTTGTGATGGTCCCATGAGCTCTGCGACCTGGCAGCCCCAGGCTCACCCCCTTCAATGGAGGGTTCCGATGTGCAGCCCCAGGGCAGGCAGCAAGGCCTTCTGCCCCACCGGGGCCCACCTGCACCCTCGGCTCTGCCTCCACCGGGCACCGAGACCCGCGCCCCCTCAACCCCAGCTCAGCGCGGGGCGGGCAGGCAGAACCGGCGGGGCCGCCGGGGCAGAGCGGCCTGCGGGCCCAGGCTGGGCCGCCGGGAGGGCTGGCGGGCGGCCCCTCGGTAGGAGCCATCGTGCTACCGGTCTGTGTAACGCCGAGGGCCGGGCGGGGCGGGGGGAAGGCGGCAGGCGGGCGGGCAGGAGGGAAGGGCCGGGCCGGGCGGTTGGCCGCGCCGTGGCGCTGCGGCGTCGCGGAGGGCGGCTGCCGTCCCGTCCCGATCCGACCCGTCCCGGCTCGGCTGTCGGTGCGTGCGTGGGGGCCGCGGCCGCGGGAGGAGGCGGCGGCGGCGGCGGCGGCGGAGGAGGAGGAGGAGGAGGAGGCGGCGGCGTTGGCATTGCTCGCTCCCCGGCGGGACAAAGGGCTGTGGGCGCGCAGGTAGGAGCCGGCCGGGCCTTGCTGCGGGCCTGGCAGCGGGCGGGCTGGCGGCTGCTCCGGCCGGCGGCGGGCGGGCCGCGGCGCCTCCCTCAGCGCCGGCGGGACGGGACCTCCCTTCCCTCCCTCCCTTCCCTCCCCACGGCGGCCGGGGCCGTTGTTCCCCGCCGGGTTCGGCGCTTCCCCGTTACCTCCGGGAGCCGCCGCGGGCTGCGGAGGGCGCTGCCCCCGCCGCCGGGCCGCCAACGGCCGCGGCAACCGCCGGCTGCTTGCCTTTGTCTGGGCGGCCGCGGCCCAGAGCCCGCCCCGGGAGCCCCCTCCTTCAGCAGGCGTTTTCCGCCGCAGGAACCATGGGCCGGCTGCCGCGTTAGAAGCATCGCCGGCCGGGAAGGGCGAGGAGGAAAGCGGCCGGCGGTGAGGGCCGGAGATGGAGCCGGCGGGGAGGCCGAGCGGGGATATCCTGAGGCGGAACCCGCAGCAGGACTACGAGCTGATCCAGCGGGTGGGGAGCGGCACCTACGGCGATGTCTACAAGGTGAGCAGCGGGCCGGGCCGGGCCGGGCCCCGGGGGTCCTTCACGGCGGGGCCGGGCTCGGGGCGCCGAGGGGACCGGCCGGGACACAGAGGCTCCTGAAAACCCTGTGGGCTGGGGGGCATCTCTGGCAAAGCGTGAGGTTTCCCTCCCCGTCTGCCACTTTTGTTTAAAAGCGTTGGGACTTGCAGCGTTGGAGAAGGGTCCGTCTCACCAGTCCCCTCACTCAGAGTTGGTGAATATCGCAGGTGATGCTTTCCACGTTACTGCTGAAGAAGGTAGAGGAGACCTATTTGCTGCACCCGTTTCCCAGAACGCATCGGTTAAAGCACCTGATTAAAAGGGTGCAGGTTTATCCCCGAGGTTAATAATAGCACGAAAAGGCGGAAGCAGATTAAAGCTCTTCGGCAGCCGTAACTCTGTTCCAGCTCGCGGTAGAGTTAGGCGCCGCGAAGCCCGTAGGCGCTCTCGAAGCGGCGCGTACTGGTGCTGACATCGCCAGAACCACAGCCACGGGAAACCGAGCAGCGTGGCACGTTCCCCTCCCTGTGCTCCTCTGGGGGATGCCAGCCCCTTCCCCAAATAGCAGGGACGCTCAGCGGCTTTAAGGTTGCCCTGCTTATAAAGAAAGCCTTAAAGTTTTCGGCCCGTGATTGGCAATCTGCGCTTTCAGCTGCATGGGAAGGGTGGCTGTGGTGTTTTACTTTGTAACGCTGTCGAGAGTGTTTAAAATAGACCTGACACAAGCAACCGTACAAGAGAAAAAGCTGCGTTACCCTGCCACATGAAAGGCAGCAGTAATTGCTCATGCGGGGCGAGGGCTCTTCGCTAATGTTCAAATTGAAGTTTTATAGATGGATCTTGTTCCCACCTGCCCTTTGAAATGGTTACTTATGGCCTCGGGGAGTTATTTTTTTAAAGTTTTCATGGTGCGTATTTGCCTTCCTTTTTTTTTTTTTTTTTTTTTTTTTTCCTCCTAGAATGCTGTGCAGAGATCAGTTAACGTCTTTGCTAGGGAATCTAGCACTAAATCCTTTAAAAGGACTTTTCAGGTTTCATTAATCCAAAACTCAGCATACCTTGAGCTGGTTTGTTTGAGTATGCCTGCATGGCACAGAGCAGCGCGATGAGGAATAACTAGTTCTGTTGCAGAAAAGTATTTTTGTGTGATCTCTTTGGGGAAAAGGAAATATTCTGCTTCTCATTATCCTGGTAATTAGTGGAGAGCTGTGCTGACATGTCATACAGCTTCCGGTTCCGGAGCTGGTTTGAATGCATGGTTCTGCTCTGTGCCATGTAAACATATCCCCTTTTAGGGGGAAAAAAAAAAAAAATAAATAACACAACCCTCCCCCTGCCCCCGCCTCACTCCATTGTTTGGGTTATAAAAAATGTGCCTTCTGCTCCTGAAACGGTTTCAGTTAGGACTAAACCCAAACCTTCTCATAGTGCAACCTGGCAAATTCGCATCAAAGTCTTCGGCAGTCTTTTTAAACGTTGTTTTGAGTCTAGAAGAAGTATAAAGTTAATGAGTTTGAAGTGGTTTGAGAGCCTACATTTGTTAGTAGGTCATTGGTTTGCTCTTTGTTTTTGTAAAGCCCTGCAACAGGGAGGAACTGTATTGAGGGAATACTGTGTTGGATGGCACCGGGTGTTATGACAAATATGCAAAGCAAAGTTATTTTTTTTAAAGTAATTAATGTTATGTTAATTTTAAAAGTGACCTTTTTTCTTTAAAGGACTTAATATATAAACGTTGTACTTTTATTTTCCTCAGTCTGCGGGTAAGTCTCTTAGCACTCCTGTGCCTGCGGAGGGCTGGCAGCAGTGTTTATAAAATGCATTTCTGAGTGAATATCTGATTGTTGTTATGTTGCAGGGCTCGGGCAAGGTTTGCTAGAGAGCGCTCTTAAATTAAAATGGAATTTTCCTCTCACCTCTTCAAGTGGTTTCTCTGCTCCGTCGCTACTAATGAGTCACCGGCGTCTCCAGCACGGTTGTTTTTAGGATGTCTGAATGAGACAGCCTTTCTGATTGCGGGAGATCTGCCTCTTCCTCGGATCCTTTTTGGTGGTGGTGGTTCATGCCTCAAATTCTTTTTGGGGCACTTGGTAGCCTTTAGAGTAATTAGTTCTTTTTGGGATGTTGAAGGTGGAGGTTAAACAAATATTTGGTTTAGGTAAATATTCTTCTGTAACCAATGTTTGGTCACAAATATTAGGTTACAGAAGAATATTTAAGGTCTTTCTAAAAATCTCCTACCCGCTTTGCTTTTCATTAGTTCTATGGAAGCTTAAGACTGAAATGTGTTTTCTGAGTGTTTGTGGGTTTTTTTTTCTTGTCTGTCACATGGCACACAATGGTTGATTGTAGGGTTGCTCCTAAGTACTGGATTGTTGATGTTGTTTTAATTTTTTTTTTTCCTCTCCCCTCAGGGTGGGGGAGAAACCATTCATAAATAAACTATTTTCTTATTTATTCGCAGCATTTTTAAGTAGATCCAAGTTTGAGTCTACCAGTCTTGGAAGTATGCTTTGCGTTACAATCCTAACATGTTAGTTATCTCATCCATGTTAAGAAAGTTGTTTTTTTTTTTTTTTTTTTCTTTTTAATAGAGGATATTCCTGTTAAGCCAATTCTGATCCATTGGGATAGTTTATTTCTCAAAGCATTGTATCAAGCTATCTTAAACTGCTGACTTCTGAAAGAGGCTGTAATAATGAAGACTGGATACTCCCTGGAACTTAATAATATGCTGAGAGTAATTTTTTTTGTCCCCACTCTCTGTCAGGTGGTTAGCATCCTCAGCATCGTGTCACTTAACACTGCAAAGAGTGAGGTTTTAATTTGACTTTCCTGACAAGATTTCTGTTTGCCCTCCTTGATCATATACATGAAAGTCTCAAAGCAGTATTTTAAAATGCTGTCAGTTTGTTGATGCATCTGCACGGTTCTGTGCCTGTGTGGTTAATGCAGAAACATCCAGTTGACCAGTGTCTTGGGGCAGAAAATTAAAAAAGCCACTAGAAACTGTAAATGGAATTTAATCTCCAGCACTGGGAAGTGGCCCGTCAGATCCCATCCCAGGTAAACTCCCGTAGTGTGGTCAGATGCTTCCCAGGATGGGTTTTCACGCCAGCATGACCTGTTAGTGAACCTGCTTGTAGCCTCATTTGTGTAAGGCCAGTTTTGATCACAAGTTCACATCGTGAGCTCTATCGGCACGTGTTTCTGCAAGTCCACGACGCTTTCTGGCAGTACTTGGCAGAGTGTAAGACTGGCCTGTTTTGGTTAGCTTGCGGGATTCGGTTGCGTCGGAACGTCGAGTCATATGGTGATAGGTACTTGTAGATGTTGGTGTCCTGAAGGGACGTGGAGAACATGCGCTGCGTTAGGGCGATAGTTTACTTTCGCTATATCTTACTGGGATTGCCGGCACGGAATTTTTATTTGTCTGTTTATTAATGACTCAGAATAAGTTTGGTGGAGAGATTTAGGGGAAAGAATATCCTGCGTTTTGGTGAGAAATGCGGGGTCACCAACCCTGGCACGTAAAAAGGAATTTAAAGTCTTCCACGCGTGTGAGTGCCTTCAGCAGCAGCCTGTTGACTCTGCTGGGGAACAAGACTTCTCCTCACTGCTACCTCCCCTTATCTCCTTCTCCCTCAGCTACACAGGGCTTGGCTTTTTGCGGTTTTTAATGCAAGCACCCCAAGCACTCTTAACTAATCTTCAATTTCGGCGAAGGGGAACAAAGGGTTGGTTTACGTAGACTGTCTTTTTGAACGCTCTTGTTTGGCAGCTGAGCTGCAGGATGATGTCTTTGCTCAGCCCGGCATCCTCTGCAGGCCGCTTTTGCGGGATGCATAGCTGGACATCTGCCCTCGCAGAGCGGCGAGGATCAAATGTGTTCTGGTGCAGCAGTTCTGAAGCTCTCTTGTTTGGGATTTTTCAGGCAGGGTGGTGAACAGTGCTACAGTAGCTTTATTTAAGAATAAGCACAGGAGGAGAGACACGTACCAAATTGATAGCACAAACTGCCTGTAAACAAGAGATGCATTTGTAGTAAATATAGTAGAAATTTCATTCCTTCTTGAGTCACCTGCTGAGTCTCTCTTGGGATTGTTGTTTTTTTTTTTTGATCTCCTGCACCAGGTAAAGGCATTAACTTAGAAATAATCTGTACTGTTGTACCACTCATCACTGCTGCAGAAAAATACTGAGCGATGAAATTGGATCGTGTCAGACAGAAACACTTTTCTCAAATATATTTGTTTCGTTTTGTTTTTTAAATCATGGGGTTTCTTTTAAAGGATGTCATGGAAGTGGGACTCTGTCCAGTCTGAGTCAGGTTTTGGCCCTGCTTGTGTGGTCAGTGCCTTATTCTCGGAGCTCTGGAGTACAACTACGTACAGCTCTGTTGCAGTCAAAGGCTGTTGAGAACCTGTGTTTGAATAATTCATAATGTCAGTCTGATTTCACAGATCATGAGAACTTCCCAGTTAAAACTTTCTGCTTTTCCAGTCACCAGGTTAAGAATGGAGCGTAGAGGCTTTATTTTGATACCAGAGCATGGTTATGGCTGTGATGGTTTTTAATCGCATACTCCCAATTTTATACGAAGATGTTTTGGCAGCTGCAGACCAATTAGATTGGCCATCCCTGATTCAGCACTTCTGTCCCTGGTGAATATACATTGCTTACCCATATGAATTACCATAAAACATCTGTCACATCGGGAGATTCCACTCTTCCTCTCCAGATGAAAGCTTTCTGGTTAGCAGTGTTTGCTGTAGCCATGCCTGAACTCCGCATACTCTTGTTTTTCATACGAAGGGTGTTTAGAATGGCATCAAACCAGCGCTGTTGAGTTTCTTCTTGCTGCTGTGGAGTTGCTCTTCTGGGAAATAACAGGCTTTTCTTCTAGGATTCAGTCAGGAGGATATATATATATATATATATATATTGCTAAGAACTCAGATGCTCTGTGGAGAGTTGACACTCTCTGTTAGGTTATTCAGGAGTTGGGGAATGCCCTTGCTTTTCCATTTGTAATCTTTGTAATGTTTTGTTTTGTTTTGTTTTTTTCTTATTAAGCATTTGGTCTTTATTGGGGAACATTCAAAGCTGCTTGGCTTTAAGTATTACCTCCTGTTGCTCATGTTTTCTGTTAGTGATAGGTTATGTGGTGGGAATAGAGTGTTTCCCCTGTGTCTTTTTCTCCCTGTCTCTTATTTGCAAAAGCAGGTAGTCTCTGAAATCTTAAAAATAAAGTCTGATTTATTTTCCAGCGCTTTCTGAGTTGTCCTCCCAGGTTAGGAACTCAGAGGAGCCAAAGAAAGAGTGGTAGCCACTTTTCAGTGTGCTTCCATCGGCTGGCACCAAGGCCATACCCAGCATCTCCGAAGCCAAGGAGGAACTGAGAATCTGTTCTGTTGAGTTTAGTGTCCTGTGGTACCAGCCTTGTCTCCAGTGTAGTCTTCGGTTGCAGTATTGCTGCCTAGTACTCATCCTTCAGGAGATATTCTGCTGGGTAGATGATTTTATTATTCCTCGTTATTCATGGCACAATCAGTGTGTGAGACTGAAGCGTCCTGCAGACTTGCACAGGAAGGAGTTAACCAGAGCATGTTCTTTTGTTCCCTGCACGTCACACACATTTTTGGAGACCAGTCGCGAGCATGAGGTGCTTTACACGAGCCGTGCCTTTTCTGCCTTCCGCCTCAGAGCTCCCTTTCAGAGGAAGTTCGTGTATCCCCTTTGAAACACACCACCCCCCCCGCCCCCCGCAATAGAGGAAATCTCTGAGAAGGAAGAACCCATCGAAGATCAGAACGTTTGCATACCAGTGTCTACTTCAGCTTTGTCTCCAGAAGATGTGATGGTCATTTTCATTGCCAGCACATCTGGATAACTTTGAATGTGTCCAGGATTTATAGCCTGGGGTGCCTGAGTGATTCCCAGTTCCATCGGCAGGAGCGTGCGATGGAAGTACACAGATCATCCGTGTCGGAGAGAACAGCTCTTCCTGTTAGCAAGGCCGCAATGCCAGCATATTTCGCTGACACCAGCAACTGTCTGCCTGCTCTGCAGCTGGAAAAACAAATTCGCTTGCTACCTTTACTCGTGTTTGGCACCTTGGCTTCTCGGTCACGGCTGTGAATGAAAAGAAGAGGCAGCATCAACCCGAGGTGATTCCATTTCAGAACAGTGCAAACTGGATAGGTCTGCGTATTCATAAAAGTTGTTCATCAAGTCCAGGCGACCTCAATGCCTTGCATTTTAGATTGCCAAAACCTTCTCACACTTGGCCATTTTGTTAGGATTTCAGATTTTATGCTTCTTCAAGAAGTTAAAATAGTAGTTGCCCAATTTCTGAAGAATTCCTAGCAATAAGAGCCCTCAGCAAGGTTTGGTGGATGCAGCAGCCTTTGATTTGTGGTTTTTGGCAGTTTGGGTGGTCCTGGGTGCATTCTGGGATTCCCACAAAAAGTCAATGAGAAGGGCAGGGTATTTTGTTCAAGATTTTGCATTTGTGATCTATAAAACCAGATGCTACCTTGCTTTTAATGGGAGTGGGTAAATAAGGCAGACCTGATGCTAACAGTAGTTGAAAAATAGTGAAAGAAAATTTATTCGACCAGGCCTTCCCCAAAGCTCCTTGCGGAACGTACCTGTGGAAGAGGTATTACAGAGATCACTTATTTGAAGTTCCTGTTTGGCCTCACCAAGTACAGTGGTCTTTCTGACAGGTTAACTTCATCTGTCTCATTATGACGAAGAGGTCTCTGGATTATCTGCCACCACCTTTTTCTCCAAGCTGAGGTTTGCTGGATTGGAGAGCACGTTTACACAAGCAGCACCATACAGCGTTATTTGCCATGCATCTCCCACCCCCTTTCCCTTTTCTCGTTTAGGGAATCTGTTCAAGAATGGCTTGTCTGAAAAACTGGAATCCCTTCTATTTATCAAAATAGCAGAGTAGCTCCACTGAGAGTTAAATGCCTTTTAACTCCGCTCCCACCTAACCAGCTCTGCAAAGTGAGTATCTTCATCTACTGGATAATTTTGAGAGCCAGACCTCCCTGCTCATGTGTTCCCCTGCAGCTGGCCCGTAGGAAATATCTCCATCACGTGAAGGTCTGAGCTGTCAGGACCTCCTCGCATACAGAGGCTGGATAAACTGCTCTTCCTTCCTAGATTGTTTGGGGGAAAATTTCGGTGCTCTTCAGCTTTCTAAATTCCTTCACCCAGTTGTTAGAAGAATTAATTTTATCCAGCATGGCAGACAGCGTCGCTCAAAGGGCTGAAGCTTACCTTCCCCTGTGGCGGATGGGAAACGCTGTGCAGTGAAGCCGCAGCTTGACCGCGTCTCTGGAGGTCTCAGGCTCTCTCGGTGCAAAGAGCTTGTGGGAGGATGAGCAGAGGAATTGCTTCCTGGCTTCTCCTTCAATCCAGACTGGAGGTCGGGGAAAATTCTTCTGGGTGTCTGTGCTGTTTCCATCCTGCCCCTATCAACTCCCAAGGAAAGGGGTTCCAGAGGGGGCTTGCTTACATGGAAACATTAGGAAGGCGAGGAGGCGTCAGGGAAAGGGCTGACATCTTGTCTCTGAGTCAGTGACCACTAACAGGGCCATCAGACGCAAGACAGCGTGCTCCTCTCTGCTGTTTTGAGACGTAGTGAAATTACAGGACTAGTGCATTTAGCATCACAGATATCTTAAAGTTGCTCACTTTTGAGTCTGCAGAATGCTAAGGCGTGGTTTGAGCAGATGCCGGTCAGTACAACATGAGCAGGCAGTAAAAAATATGAAATTTGTTGCAACAGAGGGAGAATAGGAAGCGCCAAGGCTTTTGTTCTGAAGCCCTAGCCTCTTCCAGTACTTTTCCTTAGCCTGTTATCCTGTATCCTGCCCTGTGTGTTTCTGCTGACATCTCTGCTCCTGAAGAGAGCAAAAAGATCGTGCAAGGTGCCGTCAGGGCTGTCCCTCAGAGCTTTGAGCTGACCTGCAGTCCTGGAGCCAGAACTGCTGCATTTACTGAACTGATCCATCAAAAAGGCATCTTCAGTGCCATATTTGATATTTTGGCGTGTTGGAATGACTCTTCTCCCATGTGTTCTGCATGAATATAGTGTGTAGAAGGTTCATGTTTTCCTAGAGATGAGGAATATTTGGCTGGACATGAACAAGAAGCCGAATGAAACCTATTCTGAGGTTAGTGTGAACAGCTGAATTTGTAGCCTGTTGAAATGTGTATTTTGAGACATTCCGCAAAGGCAGGTGCTGTTTCTCTTCAGAGAGCGAAGAGGTCATTGCAGGGGGACTCTGCTGGCTTATTGCTAAGAAATTGTTCTTGAGCGTTCTTTGTGTAGCCCTGTCCTGTGCAGCATTAAAGGCATCATTTCTTACGTTGAATGAGATGGTCCACCCCAAGACGCTGTGTTTTTGTTCTGTTCTCAGCTGTGTGTTTGCTGACCGTGGCTATTGAAGCGATATAGAATTCTGTCAATTTGCCTGTTCAATGTACAGACATGCAGGGTAATGGCTGAATTACAGTTGTTAGGCTCCCAGAGATGTTTTGGAGATTTAGTCGTTAATCTCAAGGGAAGATAAGTGGTAAAGTCTCTTGCGCAGACATGGAAATGTAAAAATGGTAGGCAGAAAAAATAAAGGTGCAGCCGTGCCATCTTTTATAGATGTACTTTGTCTTGATAAAACTTAAAATTTGGCAGGAAGCAATGCCTAATGAGTGTTCATTGCTCTCCAGTGATTAAGAACATCGGCTATTTCTGTTGTATTTACGAGTTGGAGAACAGCAGCTGCTGGAATTTTTCTTTCGATGCAATCGGTCTACAGTGGGGTGAGGGAGAATATTTGATGTATCACTTAGAAGTATTCCCACTTGTATTGTCTGTCAGAGGGGGGTTGTTAAATTTAAATATAGTGATAGAATCTCTTAAACGGCTGACATCACTTTTAATTTAAAACTGGGTTTGTCTCGCCGTCTTATGTGCTCCCTGCGTTCAGACAATGATTTCTGTTGCAGGGCAGGGGATAACGGTACCGTGCATGGAGCGAGCTACGTGGGCATCACTTTTGTAGCGTTAGCGGCTCCCGAGGATGAAGGTTTCTGAGCTGGACAGAGTGTATGTGCATAGTCAAAATGCCTTTGCCAGTATGATATTTCGGAGGAGTCTGGGTCAGTAATTGGACAGGATAAGCAGCTTCTGATAACGCCGTTTCATTTTGTCAGGCATGTCTGTGTTTAAATTTAAAGCACTGTTTGAGTTCCTCTGCTTCTTGGCTAATTGTGAAGAAGCATGACTAGCTTTTTGATTACCGTAGTACCTTTAAGACTTTGCCAAACAGTTCTGTCTGGAGAGTCTGTTTTTAAATTTGGCTCGCAGTGTGAGACTGGGGAGAAAGGGAGTTATGAGGATGGATAGGGAGATCTTGAGAAGGCTTTATGATCTGCCATCGCTTCAGCAGTCACATCCAATCGCCTGTTTAGGGTACATGAACATAAATTTTTCCTTTTTCTCATTCTGTGGGTGTTGAGGTTTGTCTAAATCCCACGGTGGCATGTCTCTGGTACGGACAGACTGCGCTGGCTCGAGCGGCAGCTCTTGCAGGGACGGAGGAGGAGGAGGACAGGCAGGCTGCGGCTTTTCTCCATGGAAGCGTGATGTGATGGAAGTCTGAAAGAGGTGAAGCAGTTGTTGCCTCTATTTCTCGGAGCTTTGATGCTTCAGGCAGTGTGTGGAAAGTCCGTGTGAGATACTGCCGGCCCCCCAGGCCAGCTGCGCTTGGTTTGCCCTAAGAGAGGTGTGGTGCTGGGCTCTTTCCTTATCAGCTTCATCTTTCCCCAGGATGCGGTCTCACTGGATGCTGGGTTCATCTTGACGTTACGGCTTTGGCCCTCCTCGCGTGGTTTCTGCTGTCATTACTTCATCCGTGTGTATCGTTTTATTTAGCAACGGGAAGCGTTCCGAAGCTTGAAGTGGTGTTTGCATGTGAGCCCTGTGTGCTTGCCTTTTGATTACGTGAGTTCAGACTCTGGTGGTTGTGTGCAGAGAAGGACAATAACGGTACCTTAAGCTTCCAGCAGTTGCAGTATATTTGCAGGATATATCATGTCTTGCAGAGACCTTATAGTCTATGTAACAGTACACATGATAGCTTAGGGTTTATACTTAGTAACGTGGCTATAATCTATTTTGATTTACAGGACTGCTTTTTCAGTCCTCCTTTGCCTTTGGCAGCTGTCTTACATAAGGAAAAAAGACCACCGAAACCCACAGATCAAGCCACAGCGCGTGTGCAGGTGACCAAACCTCCAACGTAGCAGTTCTTAGGACAACACGGATGCCGAGGACTGAACGCATGGGGCAGCTGAATTAGCCCTTAGGTATTATAACTTCATGCTAAGAGAAAATCTTCTATATCTTGGTTTCTAGAGCAGAGGATGCTCACGAGCTGAGGAGTAGCTTTGGGAACGGGGAAGCAGCCAGGCTGTGCAGAGTTCCTCGGACTCACTGTCATGATTTCCTCTAGCTTTCTCAAACATATTCCTTAGTGGTGTCTGGCTCAGGAAGGCTGATCCATGGAAAATCCATACAGCTGATGACGGGAGAGGATTAAATATTTTGGAAGTGAGAACTGGAGGCTTTAGCCGAGTCAAAAAAAGAGAGTGCAGATTGTTAGGCTGAGCAGCTTCCTGGGATGGGGGGCATTGCCTAACCAGCCTCGGGTGTCCACCAGGGATCAGGCAGAGTTTGAAAACATTTGGAAACAAAGAGGAATAAGGCAAGATGGAAAACAGTCTCAAGTATATTAAAATTTAAAAATATTGCCTTAAAATTCCAGTTAAACCGTCAGGCCTGTTTTACTGTAGTGTTGTCATTTCCGTAGCATGCACATTATTTGATCAGCATGGGTTTGGTCCCTGTTGGAAAGAAAGTTGGACAGGTAAAGTGAGGAAGTCGCTGGGCAAGTGCTTCAAACAAGGCTACTGAAGTGAAACCAGTGTTTGACAACTGTAGATTAAGCTGTAGAAAAAAAATGTTTCTTATTTTCAAGTTACATTATTTAAATGAGTGGATTGGTCAAAACTGCGAAAACAATTTAAGAAAAATCCAAAAAGTTTATTTTCTTTCCTCCGTTCTGTCTAAAAATAAGTTGTGGGAGGATAAGATAGCTGTGAAATCGTGAAAGATATCATCTGTAATGAAACAGCAATGTTTCCTCTCTCTACTTAATCAGCGTAGGTGCAAAACATGCTTCATACCTAACCTTTCTCGTGTATCTAGCACATTTGAAAGGTCTGATTTTCCTCATTTAAAACCTGCTAAAATGTCATTTCTGTTTATTTCTACAGAATTCCAGGCTGTGATTTTTTAATTGCTTGGTGAATTAGAAATATTACTGATCACTATTTCATCACGATCAGATAGAAAATTAAGATTGCCAGTAAATATTGGGTTTTATAATATAACTATTTATATACCCGAAGCAGCTGAACAGTGGTAGCGTGCCAGTAGCCAGTGAGAAGCAGGCACAGTGTGGTATGTGTACACATGTACACAGATGAAACGGAGAGGAAATAATTGTCTCAACTGCCTTCCACCCCAAGGAGGTGACAATTGACATTGTACGGGTGCAAACCAAAGCTTGGTCTTAGGACAGAAGAAGAATCTCCCTGCTCCTGTCTTTAACTTATTTTCTTTTAACTTCTTTGATTTACACAGCTGCTTCTTAATTCATTCTTTCTCTTCTAGTTGCTGTTTTATTTACCAATAACAACAACAAAGAACAAGACCTATTTTCTTCATGAAGACAACTTTATGACTTGGTCTCTCTAGTTTTGTAACTTACTTTATCTCTGAGGAATTGAAATTTAAGGAGGCAATTACTGAACAACTTTGAAGTTAGATTTTTCTGCTTAAGTCTACGTTTTTCACCTGCACCTCTCTAGATTCTCTCAAATAAATCACAACAAGGAAATGGAGTTGGCATAGATTTGCACGCTGGGTTTGGAAGGCTTGGTACTGCAGAAGAGCCTATGTGTGACATGAAAAGCTGGAGGGGTTTGCCCAGACACGCTGTAGTTAAAAATGAGCTTGTGTGCACAGCTTGGTTACAGCATTAAATTATTTAATACAACACAAATGGCTTAATTAAAAAAAAATAAAATAAAAACCAATCTATTGCCTTTTCATAGAACGGTTTGGGTGGGAAGGGACCTTCAAAGCGGTCCAGCCCCCCTGCCAGGAGCAGGGACATCTCCAACCAGATCAGGTTGCTCAGAGCCGCGGCCAACCTGGCCTGGAATGTTTCCAGGGATGGGGCATCCACCACCTCTGTGGGCAACCTGGGCCAGTGCTCCACCACCCGCATTGTAAAAAAATTTTTCCTAATATCCAGTCTAAATCTCCCTCCCTCTATTTTAAAGCCATTACCCCTCGTCCTGTCACACCAGGCCCTGCTGAAGAGTCTCTCCCCACCTTTCCTGCAGCCCCCTTTGGGCACTGGGAGCCGCTCTCAGCTCTCCCCGGAGCCTCCTCTTCTCCAGGCTGAACAGCCCCAGCTCTCTCAGCCTGGCCTCACAGCAGAGCTGCTCCAGCCCTCTCAGCATCTGCGTGGTGCTTTGGATCCCAGCTGTGGATTTCCTGGTGCTTAGCGGTTCTCTTCTTATTACCTGCAAATAATCATACGCCCTTCGTAGCTTCCCTGAAATCAAAACCGTTAGTGCCTTCCTTTTGCATGAAGGGGGCTAACAGTGCTGCCTTGACTCGGTGAGGGTGTTTGGAGACTGTTCTGTCTGAGCAACTCGCTGCTGGTTTTTTCAGTGAAAAGAAGAGGTGTGGATATTTTTCTTCACGTATTTTGGTTGACATATCTCTTAGTTCTTTCATGGCTAAGGAATGCATAAATTCCGCTGTAGCTGATAAAATATGTCGTCTTTTAATGTTACTTGAATTTATACTCCATAATTCTGCAGGTTTTTTTTTTCCTGTGACGTGGTCTATACGTTCAACGTACGAATAAAATAAAGTTGGGTTACATTTATTCTTCCTATCTTCTGGTGAAAAAACCCTTTTAAAATCCATCTTAGTTTGTAGTTTAATAATATATTCGAAGGTTACTTTTTTTTTCCTTTCCCCTATTTCATACCCTGACCCGTAAAGCTGTTAGGCTCAATTTTAAGTGTATTAGCAGCTTCATGGGCCTTCTTTGATTTGATTTATATTATTCCTCAGGAAAGTTAGCTATTTGTAGTAGCTTTTCAAAACAATCAAATGCACATAGTTGTAACTTGAAAAGTTCTTTTCTGTTTTGGTTTTTGCCGGGGATCTGCTCCAAGTCAAAATTGGATACTTTTTTTTTTTCTCTCTCTCTCATGTGGTATTTGTTTGTATCTTTTGTGCTGCATTAGTTGCTAAATAGTACTTTTGTGGTCAGCATCTGTTTCTAGCTTTAGCTTCTCAATTTTGGAAATTTTGTCAAATATTTTGCGAAGGATCATCTGCCAAGAAAATTTTGTAGGAGAATAACCAGCCTCTACTTGGAAGCATACAGCTGACTTCTGGGTTTTGATTTTTTTCCTGTAAATAAATGTTGTTAAGGTTTGCCCTGATCTTTGCTTTGTTATTATTATCCTTATTGCCATAGGTCTTTGTCCTTCAGTTGTTATTGCTAGGAATGAGAATTAAATGTTTCAGCGGCTGCTGAGATCTAAGCCGCTTAGCTTATACAAATCCTTAGTCTGGTTTTCTATGCTGGAATAAAAGGAGTTGCCCTAAGATCATTAATGAGCTTTTAATCCCTCATTGCTTGAGTTAATTGGCCTTGAGTAGGAAAGTGTTTGAAGTCTGTGAGTGAAAGGTACGTTCCCCTCCTCCCAATTTTCTCTGCAAGAGATACGCTATCTAAATTTCCCCAACTGCCAGTAAAAGTAAATACATTTACGCCTTATTTGCATCATAGCTGTGCTTAGGAGTGCCAGTCGCAGAGCCTACCGCGCTAGTTTTCAGATTTTAATGTGGAATTTATTTCCACCCCAGTACTTCTGTGTGTTCTGGGTTCTGCTCCTTCAGTCAGGGAAACTGCAAGCGCTGTAAGTGTGGAAATTGGGAGCCTCCTGCTTTGTACTGACGCGGGGCAATGTCCATCTGGAGAGCACCCACAAAATCAATATTTGTCTTTGTACAGCATCCAGCTCCAAAGTGATGGCTCTCTCGGGAGTGCTGCTGCAGGATAAACTGGCAGACAAGGAATTCAGAAATACGTACAAAAAGTAAAATTAGCACGTGAATCTTTATTTTTTGGTTTATTCTGAAAAGTAGTAACGGTGGCGGTTGTGAGAGACGGTTCTCTTTTAGGGTAATGAATCTGTAAAGCCTCTGTGAGGGAGATGCTTTCTGAAAGCCTCTGTGCCTTTTGCTATAAAGGAGCCTGGTACTGCTCTCCATCTCAGAAACCCAGCTGGAGGACGGCAGGCTGAACAATTGCCTCTGGGTTGTTTCTGCCTCCTGAAAGAGAAAGAGCCCTGAAAATTAGAAGTTCCTGTTCTGTGTCTTTTTTCCAGCAGCAAAGGCTAGCTGGACATCTGCTTCCCGTGTGAGCTGCCCTGGCACACCTTGGGTGATGAATGGAGCGTTGCGAGGACTCAGGATGGGAGAGGCAATTGTTTCTGTCTGGCACAAATCCCAGCCCATTCAGTAAGATTTGCATTAATATTTCACAGAATCGTCCCATTTTTCTTTTTTTTTTTTTTTTTTTTTTTCTTTTAAAGCTGTCCTCTTGTTTCTTTTTCTACATTTTTAATCCATCCAGAGACCTTTCCACACGAAGGGGAAAAATGTGTTCAGCATCTGTTGTGGAGATGCTCTCAGCGCGGAGCACTCAGGCCTTTATTCAGTCCATTAGTGTTTAGGTTTTCTCAGGATGGGGAATTTTGGGTAGCTTTTGCTTATTTTGTTTTGTAGAAAAGGAAAAAAAAACAAAACAACCAAAACCTACAGAGCTGTAGTAATTGTACCTGTGTGGGTGTGGTACATGTATCCATCTAGGAGGTGGGATACAGAGGAATGCAGGAAAAAAAAATATGGATCGTATAGAATTATAGAATCATAGAATGGTTTGGGTGGGAAGGGACCTTCAAAGCCCACCCAGCCCAACCCCCCTGCAAGGAGCAGGGACATCTCCAACCGGATCAGGTTGCTCAGAGCCCCGGCCAACCTGGCCTTGAGTGTTCCCAGGGATGGGGCCTCCACCACCTCTCTGGGCAACCTGGGACAGTGTTCTACAACTTGCATTGTAAAAAATTTTTTCCTAATATCCAATCTAAATCTATCTCTCTCTATTTTGAAACCATTACCCCTCGTCCTATCACAACAGGCCCTGCTGAACAGCCGCTCCCCATCTTTCTTGTAGTATACCACTTGTACGGGTCTTCTGAGGGTGCTGCCTGGTGCTGGGATGGGAACCAGCATGCTCTCTACTCAGCCTGGGACTGGAAAGCGCCAGCGGGAGCTACGGGTTCTGGCTGGAGCTGGTAAAGAGGTGGTGTTTCAGAAGTACAAGCCTCTCCTTTCCAGTCATTAAGAGCGTGTCCGGCATTGCTGTTCTTTGCTTTGGCTGCCTGATAATTTTCCAGCTCTATTTGCAGAGCATTTTTTTTAAACTGAAAAACTGGTTTATGTAAATCGTAGGAGTAAACAAAAAAGTATAGTTAATTATGATAAATACTAGGAACGCTTATTTGAACGTTTGCATTCTGATGTAATTCACATTCTGTTACAGACCAGCAAGATTGCTGTTCACCAAGATCGAATTCTTCTCTAACACATCAGTTGCTGCTTCTCTGAGGGACAAAGGGTAAACTGATCAGATCAGAAACCTAACCTAGTCTGGCAGTTTCTGTCAGATTTCTTAATGTTGCATGTTGGGTCCTGATTTTTATGGATATTTGTTTTTGTCTTCACAAAAAAACCCAAAAACAAATGATGAAACACCCAAAAGTTATTGTACTGAGGCCTCCTGAGGACTTGGCTGGTCTCTCAGTTGAGGCTGCAGCATCGCGCGAGATCTGGAGTTGCTCTTGAGGATTTCTCCTCGTGTGCTGGGAACAGCAGTGAGGAATCACAGGTCTCATCTTGAGAAATAAGTCCTTCCTTTGCAGTAATGTCTCATCTCTATGTGTGATGAGTTTGAGCATAGGATAAAAATGTTGAGATGAGGTCACACACAGGAATGTGGCATGTTCATGGGAGCATGCGTGTCGTATGGGAGAGGGATGCTGCACTAGGTACTGAAACCCAAATCCTCATGTAGAGGAGCGCATGGCTGAAGTGCTGCTGAAAGGTCTGGTGGTTGTGCCAAGCTGTGGCAGCTCCTCGCTGAAGTTTTACTCCACAGATGGGCTGGTTGTGGTGGCATCTTCTAGATCCCGTCCTCTGTTTCAAGGTCTCCGTGGTCCTACCTTCTGGGACATATATGCAGTGGTCTCGGTTTGTTGGAGTGTCTGGTTCTTTTTTATTCACCTAATGCCCATAATATTTTGAATTATCTTTTTTAATCACAACAAAAATACAGTGTGTAAGAAAGGAATCTGTTTTCATGGATTTAGAGCGGCCCAGATGAGGGACGTTTCTCTGGGTCGCCTTAGTTGGCTGAGAGCTCTACGTGGTGGTAGAAGTGAATTTGGAGATGTAAGTAGGTGAATTCGAGGGTCTGTTTGCTGATACTGGGAGATATGGAAAGAACGGTGCAGCATAATAGGAATTTCAAAACCACACAGGGCAGGTTAACAGTTATAAAGTGTAAGAGGTCAGAAACTAGAAAGCAGATGAGAAGCTTCTATTTCAGTCGCTGGGCAGGAGGTCAGGGTACCTTTTGAAGGTAACTGAGCAGAAGCACGCAGCACTTGAGACAGCAAAACGTTGTGGTCACTGATGAGTGAAGCTTGGCAAGGAATGAATAAGATGGGAGTGCACGGGAGGGTTGCCACAGGAGCTGCAATTGCGATTCGATTAAATGAAGACGTGGTTGAACAAATGGCTCTTCTGGTGAACTGGGCTGTTGATCTAAGGCTGGAGATGAGACAACTGCGTTGGGACGAGGAGGAGATTACACCATGGAAATTGAAAATACTAATTTGGAGGCTGTGAGAGTGGTATTGCTGTCTGAATCTTCCCCTGCTGCTCCTCAGTGTTGAAGGAAAAAGCAACCAGACAGGGAAACAGCACATAAACTTGTATTCACATGTCCAAGAGAACGATTCTCCAGCTTTTGTCCGTCTCACAGGGCTTAGTACTGTGGACCCAGTGGGGTGGAATTGTCTGACTTGTGCTCTTAAAAACAAATACAACAAAATTGCAGCGCATAACTGGTTCTGAAACCAGTTTTCTGAGTTATTTCTGGTCATCAGCTGCAGCAAGTGTCCTACTCAAAATGTGTTTTTTCATGTGTGGTGTCTGGGTGTGCGATGGGAAGCGTCAGGGATTGCCACGGGTGTCACATTGGGTTCCCCTGTCTCACGACAGCTTTTTGACGCAGCTCTGAGAGGAAGGTTAAGTCTCGGTGGGAAAACTTGGTGATTTTTTTGGTGTGTAATATCATAAACCTCTCCCAACTCCCCCAAACCCCAGTCCTACTGATAGTGCACCTCTCATTTTTGAGTGTGGCGTTGGGACACGCCACTGACGCCGTGCCTAGGTTGGAAGAACGTGTGTTGCTCCTGGACTGCCAGCCTAACGCAAGCTCTGTCCGCAGCTGGTCCTTGCTGCAGAAGACACTGCGCAGATCCCAGTTCTGTTGCTGGGAGAGCGCATCAGGAGCGTGTAACTGTTTGCTTGCTCAGCTCTTAACCACTTTCTGAAGCACCTGCTGTTTGAGACAGGACCATGGGTTTAGAGGAACCTTTAATCTGCTGTGGCACAGCTGTGTGTGTGCTTGGGGGGATCTGGGTTGCGTTGGCTGGTGCTGACATATGCTGGGGAAAAAAGTGTAGTGATTATCGTGCTGTCACATTAATTAGTGACACGTAATCTCCTTGGCTGCTGCAACTATACAATGGGATATTCAAAAAAAGAAGGGGTACTTTTGTTTTATTTTGAACACAGACGCTGTGTGATGCTCTGCAGCATTAGGATTTAGCGGCTAAAGTGTTCTGGAAGAGCTATGCTCGGTGGGATGCTGTCACACATCCTATAGCTGGAGAAGAGGTGACCAAAAGAATACCTAGCGCATCTTTCTGCATGTGTATATGACATTGAGCAAAACAAATTTGACTCTGTGGCTCCCCTCACTCAAACATGCCTTTGTTCTTGTCCTGTTCTTGTCCCGTTCTTTTGTAGGTCAGCTTTTCTATTGAAGCTTTGCAATCCTTCTGCCCAAATTCCAGAGTTTTAATTTTCCTTCTGAGTCACATAGAACATAGTTTTCAATTTTGAGTCTCATTAAATAACATTAAGATCAGAGCTAACAGTTAGCAAAGGCTCTGTCTTCCTCTCGGGGAAAGTCTTACGGTGAGCGTGCCTTCCCCGAAAGATCCCAGGGCTTCACTTCTGTCACGTGGGAACCAGACCGTGTTGCTGATGGGGATGTGGGCTCCGGCACGGGACGGAGCTGTGCAAACGCTGAGCTTTAGTCTGTTCGCCTTTCCTGTCAAGGTGAGTTCTTAGGAGACTTCCTTACCTATTGAAGGAGTCGGGGCCGGCAGAATTAAAGACAACAAAAAATCTAACAGGTCTTATCTTCCATTAGACTGAAATATTAGAATTGAGAAGAGATCATCAAAGTTCATGGTATGTATGTCATCTTTATGTAATAAATGCATATAAATGGTAACTTCCTATGTCAGCAATAGCTCGTGAGATGCTGAACAGCAGCGATACTTGTTAATTGTCAGCTCTGGATTACTTGGCGTGCAGGGGAGAACAGGTAATTTTGAATTAAGACTTGAAATACCGAGGAGATTTCAGGCAGATATTTTGGTGTTGGGCTTTAAAAATGTAAATAAGATGACTAGGAGAACTATCATTTCTTAGCTTGACTTCAATTTCCCCTCTCCACTGAAGAAGTATATTAATAAGACAAATTGATAGATCACTAATTCTTCACACTGGGGAGATTATTGAGAACTTATATTTTTGTCAAATATCATTTGTCATAAAATTTTAGGTTTTGATTCACAAAGGCAGCAGCTTTGATGTGGTGCATTCCTGTCTGCGACTTCTTGATACTACACAAATCTTTCTTATAAAGTCGAATGAGGCGAACTGTAGCAAGCCATAGGAAATGAGTTGAGAATTTCCTTAACTAACATGTCTTAAAATGATTTGAGGTGTCCGTCTTTGACAGATTTCATATCTAGCTGTGTACCACGGAGAACTAGTTTTTAGCCCTCGCCTTCTTACATTTTTAATGATGTGTAAGATAACAGTAATGCATCATTGATTGAGTTTTCAGCTGACAGAAGGGTGTAAAAGAGAAAGGTTTAAAAAACAAGAGTGACAGCAGAGAGATGTGTGTACCCCCGTAAAGCTGCTGCAATCCGAGATGAAGGAACAAAAGCCGTCAGCCGCGTGTGCAGGGAGGTGATATCTCCTGGGAAGCAGTCAGCTGGGGTAATTTGCTGCGTGCTTGCAGTACAGCTGTCTAGACTGAAGATCTAACGCCGTCCTTTTATCTGCGAGCATCCAAACAAGGATGTTGAGGAGCAGGGAATACTTGGCGTTTCTGCCTTTGGTGCTGGCGTGATAGGTGTGTGGTCCTGGTGTCGTCAACTCGAGAAGTGTGTTTGGTTGGAAGATTAAGCAGTAGGGCCAGAAAACCAGTCTGAGGGCAAATTACTCTGATAACTTGGTGTGTTTAGTTCATAAATACCAAACTGGTGGAGGGCTTTCCGTTCCAGCAGACAAAGTTTGATGGCTGAAACCCGAAGCAGTCCATGACCAGGCTATAGATCATGAAAAAAAAACCTTAATGGTAATTGTGGCTAGCAGCACGACACGCTTTGGTGACAGTCTGTGGCCTGTTGTGTGTGAAAGCCGAGAGCCGGTAGTTGCAGTGATCTCCTCTGGCCTGAGCCTTCGAGTCCGTGCCAGGCCGTCTGCGTACCAAAGACCTTTGGCAGACTACATCTGTTCTTTGACTTCAGTGTCACAGTGGCACTTATTGCTTATATGGAAAAGGAATATCGGGAGGGAATACAGTCTGCTGCAGAAATGAAGCTGATCTTCTGGAATCCATGCATTCTCCTTTATCAGAGCGGCACTTGTGGATGGCAGCGTGGACAGTGGAGGTTGCCTGGCTTCACCAACATAGAGTGTGTGCTTGGTCTCTTATGGGAGCATCTGTGTTTCCTAATGGTACCGGTAGGTGTTACAGTACCAGAGAGGTCCTAATCCTTTGTCCATGCTTGGATGCATGCTCCTTCTGGATGCTGAAGGATGTCCATGATTTTGCTGTCATCTAAAAACACCTGTGGTAGGAAGGCACTCTAGGAAGTGGTAAATGTTTCCTTTGTGGTTAGCACATAACTGTCTGTTTCTGTGTTCAGTGATTGCGCTCCTCAGAGGGTCCGTGGCTCCTCAGAGTTGTGTTCCTCAGGGGTCCGTGCTGGGCCCGGCCCTGTTCAACATCTCTGTGGGCGCCATGGGCAGTGGGACAGAGCGCACCCTCAGCAAGTTCGCCGACGGCACCGAGCTGTGTGGTGCTGTCGACGCGCTGGAGGGGAGGGATGGCATCCAGAGGGACCTGGGCAGGCTGGAGAGGTGGGCCCGGGCCAACCTCATGGAGCCCAACCAGGCCAAGGGCAAGGTCCTGCACCTGGGTCGGGGCAATCCCAGCACAAATCCAGGCTGGGGGAGAATGGATGGAGAGCAGCCCTGAGGAGAAGGTCTTGGGGGTGATGGTGGATGAGATGGTCAACATGAGCTGGCAATGTGCACTTGCAGCCCAGAAACCAACGGCACTCAAAATAGAGGGAGGCAGATTCAGACTGGATATTAGGAAAAAAAATTTTACACTGAGGGTGGTGGAACCCTGGCCCAGGTTGCCCAGAGAGGTGGTGGATGCCCCATCCCTGGAAACATTCCAGGCCAGGTTGGCCGGGGCTCTGAGCAACCTGATCTGGTTGGAGATGTCCCTGCTCCTTGCAGGGGGGTTGGGCTGGGTGGGCTTTGAAGGTCCCTTCCAATCCTATCTATTCTGTGATTCTGCGGTTTGATCTGTTGGCTTCAGATGCTCGGTTCTGTTGTACAGTTGTTCAGGTTCTCTTTGGCTTCAGTTGAGCCCTACCTGTGTCCTCGGCATGCATTTTGGCACCCATCTCTTTCTTGGCTGAGCATTGCAGGAATCTGAAAGGCCAATTATTATTGGTTGGTTTTTTTTTTTCCCCAGCTGAAAAGCCTTTCCTGATTTGGAAGCTTGACTAAGTGTTGACAAAAGCGAGAGGTTCATCTTTCAAGTTCTTGCTCTACCTGTTGTTAAATTAAGATGACTTCCTGTCCATACTCCATAGAAGTGATTTGTTCTGTAGAGGCTTCCTTCAGTTCAGTCCACAGGGGCAAATTTGCTTTGCATCCTCATCTTGTTGGTGCCCAAATGGATTTCACCTAATCCAGTTTCTTTCTGTGTTCTGTAATCTACCTCTTAACCAGATTTCATACGATAGGATGAGAATGAAAGAGTTGCGTTTAGACTCCTGTAACTTTCAGATGATCAAGTTGTGTGTCAAAAATAATACAATGATGGTGCTCCTCTCTTAAAACTTTCCATATCTGAGGTTCCTGTAACGTTTTCCGCCAGGACTGAATGTGACGTTTACGGTGTGCCTGGAGAGGAGAGTTCTCTAAAGGCTAAATTGCTTCTCCCTGCCCCTCCACCTATCAGCTCCCCTTGCAGAGCACCCTGAGCTTTAGCACCAGGAGATGGTGAGACAAAAAAAAAAGTTCACTCAAGAGTCAGGATGCTGGGTGGTTGAGCACCCTTAAAAATGGTGTTGGAGGGGCATGGACTCTCATTGCTGGCAGGTAGCTGAGGTTTTTTAAAGCCTCCAAGGGAAGTGCCAGTAAGGCTTCGCAACTCCAACCAGGTTGATGCTGTGCTAATATCAAAACCAGATAATCCTCACCCGGGTTCCTCTCAGCTAATTGCATTGTGCCATTTTTGTTCTACGTGATGTCACCGCGTATATTTTTGCGGTTTGTGAGACGGAGATGCCTTTGCACTATAATGAACTATGTCTTACCTCTCTTATTTCAGGCTAGAAATCTTCATACAGGAGAACTGGCTGCTGTAAAAATAATCAAGTTAGAGCCTGGTAAGTTTTACGTTCTTTTCCATATTTTTGAATTGCGTTTTCATTTTTTCCATATGTTTATTTTCGCACGGCTGTGGAGCTCCAGACAAAAGAAGCGTTTGCGGTTTTTTGTAGTTTCAGCGGTTAGATGACAGGAAGCGCTGCAGGATGTACCATTGCTGTGTGCTATGTCCTGCTCACAATTTCCCTGTTTGTTCCTATCTGCCTTATTGGTTTTTGCGTAAAAAGGTGTTGCAGTTACAGTGTGTTGTTACTACAGGTGGTAAGTTGTGAGCTCTGAGCCAGCAGGGAGCTGGTAGGCTGTGTGAGTTGAAAGGAGAAGGGACCAGGCAGTGATGCTAATGCCCTCCAAAGGTGCACTGGGAAAACCAGAGCTTTTTAATGTGTCATCTTTTTTTCCAACCTGAGCTGAGGGAGGAGCGTGGCTCGTATTATCATTTATTTCACCATGCATTTTCTGCTGCTCCTCCTAAGAGCAGGAGACGCAGGAGAAGCGCACTTGCTGCCTGAGACATTTGCTGAGCTGAAGCCTAATCCGAGTCCTGCATAGAGTTGAAATCAGAAATTATGTCCTGAGTGGAAATGAGGAGAGGAGCTTTTTACCTCCGCAGTCGTAACTTGGTCCCACCTGAGGATCTTGTATTTGTCCAAAGAAGCAATTTCTCATTACTTGGTCGCTGGCATACCTTTCAGATCCCTCCTTAGCGCAGTCCCGTGTCTCTTTGCCGTGTTAGTCTCTCTGTGGTTGTGGTTTGCCTGAACTACTGTGCTGTGTCTGTTCGGGGTCCTGGCTCTCTGGGACAGGGGATGAGGGAGGCTCTTCCCGTGAATGTGTGCTTGCCTGGTGCTCATGGACTGACACCTGTAGCCTAGGAAGCAATTAAGGGACAATTAAGAAAGGAGTAGGATTTATGGAGACACCATGAGATAGCTTCCATGACTGGAGTGCTGCAGGGAATAAATACAGGCTCTTTAGGCAGGAAAAATTGAGGAAAATCTGGAAAAACACATAATATAGGAGAGGCTGGCAGAACTGAGTGGTCTTTAGTCTGGAGACAAGAAGGCTGAAGAAGGTTCTGACCTCCATCCTCCCTGGCAGGCTGGCAGAGGTGCTGGGGTCAGAGCAGCAAAGGGGTGACACAGCAGCGCAGGCTGCGCCAAGGACGAGTACGGCTGGACGTGGGGAAAGCTCCTCATGAGGAGGGTGTCTGTGCTGTGGGACAGGGCCCAGGGAGGCGGTGGGATCCCCGTCCTTGAAGATTTTCTGAAGTTGACTGGGCAAGGCCTTGAGCAACATGACCTGGCTGTGTGGTTAGCCCTGCGTGGAGCAGAAGGCTGGACCAGATTGCTCTGGAGGTCACTGCCAACCTGTCTTCGGTAGTTCTTTTGTAGTTCCTCCAGCTTTCTATTAAATCTGGGCTAGCAGAACTTCTCAAACTCTACGGGGCTTACCCAAGACGTCTGACTATCTCCTCTCCTGTTGAGGACTCTGACCAGCGGTGTGTCTAGCAATCAGAGTCAGTCTTAGAAACTGGATGGTTTGAAGTTCTTATTTTGACCGTATGAATAAAGATGCAGAGCAGACTGGTTTTTAAGTAACAGTATGTTAATTTTTCATAAAAATTTAGTATTGTCCAGCTGTCTTCTAGGCCAGCTAAATTTTCCCAACATGTCTGTTACCCTTGAATAACAATTTCAAACCTCTGACAGGAGGATCAATGCTTAATCCGCGTGTGACTCCGTAATTTTTGGTTGTGAAATCCCAGATGAAAACTTTGAGGGAAGAGTGATAATGTCTTTACAGTTGGGGGTTCTTTGTCTTCCCAAGAAATCCTTAATGTTTGTTAAGATAACAACCTTGCATGGAATCCCTCAGTTGTTTTGGGGGGCTTTTTTTGTTGTATTTTTTTTTGGGGGGGGTATTTTTTTTGCTATTTCAATCATTTTGAAATGGCAATGCATGAATTTGGGTTATGAAGTGGGGGAGGAAGGAGCAGGACTCCCCATCTATCGCGTGGTTAGAGAATATCGGGAAAGAAGGGTTCAGACCCTTTGTCTTATTTCCGATGAAGACCAGCAGTTGTGTCTCCCTTCTCGTGGGATGTTGGTTTCCCTACTGACCTGTAAAGCGTTCCGAGGTGGTTTTAAGGATTTCTGCTGAAACTCTTCATGTACTATTTTGCAATTAAATGTGAATTGATTTAGACAGTGCGTGAGAGTGACTCTGTTGCCTGGTGTTCAGGGTGATGGCTAGTCTCTTTTGTCAAGTGAGCATGGAAAAATTAATTTGTGGTTTCCCACATCCAGGAGAAGTATGTTACCCTCTGGACTGCTTGATGTAAGATCTCCCATGAACCTAGCTGTTCATTTCCAAGTGTTTGGTTTTTTTAAACAATTAAAAGTTCCTGAAATCTGAACTTTTTTTCAGCTGAAAAAAATTCCAATGAATAAATGAAAAGAAAGGCTCAGCTTGATTCCTTAGCTTTTTTTTTTTTTAGCTTCTTTCTTGAAGTTTCCACTGCAGTGTACCAGTCACGTTGCAGGTAAACGAGCAAAGAGCAGCCAGGCCGTGCTGGTGGTACCACAGCTTCCATCGCAGCTCTCGTCTTCCAGAGTCAGCAAGGTCTTCTGCAAATCCAGCTTCAGGCACAGCACACAGTTCAGGTGTCAGTGGCTGTGGCTCAGTCCCTGTTATGTAAACGTCCTGAATTTCTGGACCTGCCTACTCACACCAGAATTAACGATGGTATGACCTAGAGAGTGGGGGTCAGTGGGCAAAACCTCAGGCATGGCCTTAACTCCCACCAGCATGACCTCCACAAGCCATTTTGACTCTGTGGCCCTGCGTGCGTCATCCCGTCCCCACGCTACTGCGTCCCTTGTACCAGGGTGTGTGTTCAGGTGAAAGCAGATGAGAGGACTGAGCCGGCAGCAGGTTCGGAGGCAGCGAGTGCGGCGAACAGATGGCAGGCTCTGAGCAACAAGGGAATGTGATGTTTTTTCTCTGCAAGATCTGTGAAACTCCTCATTGTACTAAGTTGTGTTTACATAGGTGCAAAGAGCAACCGTACAAATTGATGGGAGAGAAAAATACATAAAAGACTGTTAAATCCAAAGATCCCATCTATGACTGAGAGGTTTTTCTGAGCCATAAATCTCTGGGGATGGGGGAAGCATCCCTGTATGGTCTGTTTTTCAAAACTTCCTTGGCATCCTCTCTTGGAGATGGGATGCAGGACTGAAGGGCCTCGTGCCTGAGTCAGTGCAGAGTTCATTTTTAATTCTGGCTGGTTCTGCAATCCACTTGTCTGTGCAGCCAAAGAGATGGTTTTGAAGGCTGAAGGTAGAAGAAACGTGGGGAGGCTCGGGGGAGAAGCTAAAACCGCTGCCTTTGGCTGTGACTGCTAGCCTTTCCTCAGCAAACCAGGGCTGGTTTTACGTACGTGGATTGCAGTGATAAGACTAATTAGGCAGTGTTAAATGCAGTGGAAACCACAGCGGGGATCCCTCAGGCTCCTCGGCAGTATGTGGAACGCTGTGGCCAGTGGTGACGGGGAGAGCGAACCACCGCTGCGTTTGTCTCCCAGCAGGTCTGCGCTGCGGCAGAGCGGTGCTTTAATGACGCAAAAAGGACGGTACTAACCTATTGCTAACGTGAGAGGCTTCCTCGAGCGTTCACGTCGCTGCACCTGATCCAAATGAAGTAGGTGTGTGTTTTTTCTGAATGTGAAGAATCGCTTTGAAAACTGAGCTGAAGCAGAGACCGAAGCCTCTGCCGTTAGAGCTGATGGAAGAGCAGGAACCCTGCGAGGTCGAGCAGCCCCTGCCTGTGCTTGGTGCTGCTCCACCACTGCAGTGAACAGTGCAAGGCTCAGGCCCAAAATCACCACTGTTGAGAACCCTGTTTTAATTAGTGTCGATGACCGTGTCTTTATATGTTTCATTATGTCTATCTGACTTGCCGCAGAGAAGAAATTTCTTCTAGGGTTTGGGGTTTTTTTTGTTTTTTTTTTTTTAATACATCGTCTTTTAAACATTGCCAACCTGATCTCCATCTGTACACCCACAGCCTCCTGGCAGAGATCTTGTTGGGGTTTGGTTTTGTTTTTAAGCAGAGTTCACAGCATTTGTTTACTTATTTATTTATTTTTAGCTCTCTGAGATGTCTGCTGCCTCTGCAGGGTGGCTGGACTCTGCGGCATCTTACTGTCTTTGCAGGAAGACATAGCTGTTCAAAATCTTCCAGATTTAAAAAAAAAAAAAATTTTTTTAAAAATCAGCTGCTCTCTGTGAGAGTTTATATTCAACGTTCTGACTAATTTTAAGGCTTTTGAGTAGCTTCTGTGGACTGTACTTGCAGAGCACCATCAATTCCTGGACCAGGCCAGTGTTGCAGCTGTGGTGGCACCCTGGGGACGGCAGCCCCTCTGAGCACCGGCACAAGCTCCTATCAGACCGCAGGGCAAAAAAAGATTGGTAATAAATTTCCCAAGTCAGTCACCAGAGAAGTAGGCTTGTGAGTTATATCCAGCATCTTCTGGAGAGGAAGAGGAGGTGGCTCATAGATGGGAATTAATTAGCAGATGGAAAAATAAGAGCTCCAAACTCAACACTTGATTAATACTTAGACACAGGATTGGGAGCAGAAGACAAAAGACTCTGAAGCAGAGAGTGCCCCAGAGGAGGTGAGGAATGTGTTGAATTAAAGCTGCAAGAAACTGCACACAATAAGATAGCAGTGTTTTGGGAGACCTAGCCAAACCGCCGACATGGCGGGCAGGGGTGGGTGATGGTTTGTTCGTGTCACTCCCTCATCTGCCGCAGGTAGCAAGCGAGTTGGTAAGCAGAGGGACTCAAACTTGCAGCTGAGCCCTCACCATGAATACGTGAATACATATTTTGTTTCATCTGCTGTTACCTTTCTTTGTCTCTTCTCTAGACAAAGGAAATCAACTCACTACTTAGAAGGTTAGTGTCTTAATTTATTTGAATTTTGGGGCAGTATGCTAGATCTGCTGCCACAGTTACTTAAGCTGTGCTGCTAGAATCAAAATAGACAATGTTTTTCACTTTTTTTGGCATAGACTTTGGAGAGCATTAGGCAAAAGTATTATGGCACGCTAATGACATTTCCCAGCATTCACCGAGTACAAATGCTTCAAATAATTTGGGAGCCAATTCTATTTCAGAAACTAATCCAACTGTACTCAGCAGCGTAGAAGCCAAAACCATCTGAAACACTAAAGCCACTTCCTTCTATGGGTTTAGCAGATGAATCGAGAGGGGAGTCGATACAAAGAGGTAACTATTTGCCAGCGTAGTTTTCCGCCACAGAATTTTCTCCCTGAGAAGATGTAATAAACAAGATATTTTAAAATGTACTGATGTGCATTTTAAATACTGCCGTAATGATAAATGGTGTCCTCAAGACCTTGGACGCGCTGAGGGCTGGCGGCGCCTGTTGCGCGCTGTAACTTTTGCAAGGTTACGGAGGAATCTCAGTGGTGGTTTGAGTTTGGTCCAACGTTTGTGTTTTCCACCCGAGGTTCCTGTGAAGGCCAGAAGTAGCCAGTTACCTATTTCAGGTTGGATCTTAAACTGGCGTTGGAACGGTTCAAGGGATTTTGTGCAAGGGACAGTAGTCATCCAAGGGTGCGTAGCGCTGTGCTGGGTGCGCTAACAGCTAGGGCTTGGTGCGTTACGTTTGTTCTGTATCTCACGGTGCAGGTGAAGAAATTGATGTTCCCCATCGGAACGCAGCCGTGGGGCTGAGTCAGGCTGTGGTGGGGGTTTGTCCTCTCTGGAGCACAGCTGCAGCGCAGGGGAGCTGCACTGTTTGGTCCAGGGCATTTTGGGGACGCAAGAAGGGTAATTTGGCAATGCAGCCTTATCCTCTGTATGATAAACTCCCTAGGGATGCTGTGAGCTGGGGAGAAGAACAAGCCTGAGCCTTATTTAAACAAAGCCCGCAGGGATTGAACTGTTGCTCGCGGCGCCTGGAGGTGAATAAATATGAAAATAACTTCTTGGTACCGCTTACACCTTCACTGCCTTGTAACGTGCAGCCTGCCTGGGCTTGTGTTGTGCATCCGTCTGGGACTTACCCAGGGCCGAACGCCTGGGTTTCCAAGCGCGCCAGAGCCGTTAAAGCCTGGACATGGCCCGCTTGTGCCGTGCCGCGTCCTGAGTGGTACCGCCGCAGGCTTGCCCAGCTGCTCAGCCTGCCTTCGGAGCGTACACAAAGCGACGCGGAGACAGCGCGGTCCTCCGGTGCAGAGTGCCCAGCATTTTAATTATATTTAACTTCTTGAAGTCTGGTCTAATTTTACTTTGCATACTTACAATGCATTTACAGACTGCTGTTCTTCTTTCAGAAATGCCTGTATCCAGAGTGGGCGAGCTCGTGTTTCCATGCAGTGTAAGCTTTCGCTTACAACGCAGAGTTTTTTGGATGAAGAAGGCCAGCAAGAAGGGGTTTTGGTAGGGAAGGAGGCACCGTGAGCAGGAAAGCAGCTGAAACATCACACATTTTAGCTGGAAGGCAAGGCAGAGCGTGACGGTTGTGGTGAAGGCGGGTTGCTAAGGGGTGAGTTAGGAGGACATGTCATTTGACAAAATACATGAAGAAAAATAGCAATAGGGAGAGTAAAGATGGGATCATGAAAGACTGAGATGTACAACAGTAAGCAGATAAGGCAAGGAGAGAAGAAAAGAGGTGAAAGCGTTAAGGAATAGGAATATAGATTATCTGTTGACATGGCTGCTCATAAATAGGATCCAAGCAGAGCAGAAGAGAAAATGCGTGGGGAAACAGTTTCTGGTGTCAGACCAGTCACTCCGAACACTTCTGTGCCGCTTACCGCAGAGCTTGTCCGGCTGCGGCAGCGCACCGCCATCAGTAATGTTTTATATCCGTCGAGAGATAATCAGTACCATCAGTGGTTAGCAGTTGGCAGCCTGGCAATAAAATTTGCTGGTGGAAACATCATTGTTTCCAAATAGCTGTTTCCTGCTTGGAATCAAGTTTCTGAGCTTCAGGTTTGGGGAATTTAAATTCTTTCTGTCAGACTGCAGGTTTCCTTGAATCCTGAGACAAGAGATATGGATAAAACAGCTCGGATGCTTGAGTGCAGTTTAAATTATTCCCCTTCTTAAAGACCAGAAACTTTAAAAGGATTGTGCTCAGTTTTTGAAGTGGTCGGTAAAAAGCCACGCAGGTCTGCGGGGTGATGAGGAAAGCAGTTTTGTGTGTGTCAGAGCTGTGGGATGGGGTGCTGCAGTAATGCCTTGCATCCTTTCCACCTCCCCAAAAATATTTTGAGGCTCTTATAAGTCATATTGTGTGTCAAGCTGTCTAAATGGGGATCGGAAAATGTCTTGGGAGCTAAACTTAATGAGGGTAATGGGGAAAGACCAGCAGTGAATGGTTTCTGCAGTTGTCGCTCCTGTGGGGCTTTCTCTCCTTGTTCTGAAACTCAGGTTGTTGAAATACAAAACGTTTGAGGAATGCTCCCAGCAGAGGAGAGAGGCAACAACTGCTGCTGCTAACTCAGGAGGCAGGCATCTCTTGGTTGTACAAATACAGCGAGTGTTTGTGCTCAGTGGCGATGCCGTGACCCTGCTCTTTGTCCTTCAGCGTCCCGTACGGCAGTGTCCACCCGGTCCCGTTGCTAAACGGCATCTCACTTGTACAAATGTTAATTGTAGCGTTAAAAATCCCAGGTCTGCAAAGTGTCTGCAGTCAAGCTCCCCGGAGAGGCTCGGCAGGTAGGCTCCGGAGCGCCCGTCACACCTCCTGCCAGGCAGCCTGACGTGTTGGGGCCCGTGAGGAGTGCATGGCGCGGGCACTAGCTCAGGGCAGGAGTGCTGGCAGGCTGGCTGGCACCTTGAAGATCTGGCCTCTTAATAAGAGCTTCTGTCCCACCCTTTGGTGACACCACATGTGTCTCCGAATGCCGTCAGTTCCATCCTCCCAGTTGCGTGCGAGCCCAGACGCTGCCCGCCCGGCCCTCCCTCTGTTCCCGCGCAGCATCAGCCCTGTGATGCAGCGCTGAAGTAATGCAGAATGAACCAATTTAAAACAGTAACGAGGAATTTCTTCCCCGAGGAGCCTTCTGGACAAAGGAATGATTCACAGCTGACCCAGGAGGAGATGTCAGAAGTGGCACTGGGTCTTTTTGTGGGATGAAACCACTCAAAGCAGCGGAACACATGAAAATATGACCAGGAATAAACCTGCTTAAAAACCATCAAGGTCAGGCATGCTTGGAAGACTTAATAGCGCTGTGTGATAGGCACTAGAGCCATCAGAGCCTTCCCGCGCTGCAGAGCGGGGTTTGTGGATCCAGGATGGGACATCTAGGACAACCTGGCAGGACACTGATGCGTGCCAGTTCCACGTAGGTGAGAAGCAAATAGAATAATGCACTAGTGTTAATGCGCCATCAGTTTTCTCGATGATCTCCTGTTCAAATATTGATTTATTCTGAATTTACCAGGCCTTGCTTCGCTTAGCTTCTGAAATCCGATCCCATCGCATCACAGGATGAGATGGCTGCAAGCTTCGGCGGTCTCCTCCCTGCCAGCTGTGCAGGAGAACAAGCAGCTGGTTGTGCCAAGCAGAGCAGGCTCGGCCGCGGGCTGCGATGGGAGGAGAATATTCCATTGTAAGGCTCTGTTGTGTCCTGTGTGTCTCGCTGCAGAGGTAAAATTACATAATAGTAGCGAGCTGCAGTGACTCACCACGCTGCGCGTGTGATTTACAGCAGCTCCCTCAGCGATGTTTTTGCTCAGCATGCCACATAACCCATAATTGCAAACATGTGAGCAGACAAAAAGTACATTTTTCCAATTCCGTGTTATTTAGCATCAGGCAATCTCTGATGAGTAAAACAGATGAAAATCTCTTTTATGGATATATTGTCACCTTTGATCTAATTCTTTTTATCTCCCTCTCAATGAAGTATTTTCTACAAATTCTTTGTCTTACTGTCGCCTTTTTGTTCATGCTATCCAAGGATATTTAATTTTTGTCCTATTCCAGTGTCTCTTGCCAAGATTAATACTCCAGCTGCCTGGAAACTCTGAATTCCTTTGTTTTGAATTCATTCTTGTCATCTTTGAACGACTATACATCTTCTCTCCTATCTGTATGTCTGATCTTTCAGAATCCTTCTCTACGTGTTTTAGCCAAACTTTTCTCATGGATACTTCTCTGCTTTCCATCTGCTTGCTGCGTTTCTATCAGCTCCCTGTCTATTCAGCCTGCAGCCCTCTTTCCTCTTCCAAATATTTTTTTTTCTTTTTTTTTTTTTTTCTGTAGGTAACCATTTCTTGCACAGAATCGTCATTTATTAATTGCAAATCAAGAGATCATCTTTTCCATCCTCCTCTGCTACAGGCAGGATCAGCCTAAGTCGCTCCTGATGGGTACTTGCTCAGTGTTTTCTTCATTTTTTTTCACCGGTGGGAAATTTCACACCTTCCCATCCCTTTGAGTTCAGTGCTGCGATGTTACTCCGGTAGGAAAAGCTTTTCATCTGTACAGGGAATGTAGGTTAAGACAATTTAACCCATTGCTAATCGTCCTACCATAAAACTGAAGAATGGATTATCCCTTCTCCCTCATCCTCTGATATCTTTTATGTGCATGAAGGTTGTTATCTCTTCTACTGTCAGGCTTTTCCTAGCCCAAATCCCTATATTTCCTTCAATTTTTCCCCGTTAGTCATGGTTCCTAGCACTGGCATTCCCATTGCTCCAGGACGTGCTATCGACGGGCAGTGCCGGCTGCTGCCTGCAAGTTTTTGCTGTTATGGGAAAGCTTGATCATCATTTTCACATGCGACAGTCGCTAGCTGTTCTGAAACGCTGCTTCTGATGTATCAAAGACCGTTTGATTTGAAGAAGGCGGTTTAAGAAGAGGGCGCGGCTACTTGGCGTTCGATACTCTCAACTGATGGACAGCTGGTAGGGTTAAAGAAAAGCAGTGCCTCTGGTGGAGGTGGGAGGCTTTTCAAACTTGCTTAGATTGGACTTTCTTGAAAAGCTTCTCTAGTTTTAAAACGCTCCAGTGAGTTACCTGTGAGCGTTCGACAATTTCCCGGAGGAAGTTTGTCAGAGAAATGGGAGGAATGAATCCGTCTGACTCAACTTCAAAAATCCTTTGGTCATAGAAATCACTTATAGGAATGCATGAATTCAAGGAAAGCGGTAGCTGAGAGGTAACCCGTAAAGCAAGCACAGTGGGAAATCTGCTAAATTTATGGAAATTTTGTTGCCTTTTCTTTTTTTCATTATTAAAAAAAAATACTACTTATGTTTTAAAAAAGACCCTTGACATTTGAAACTCTTCTACTAATGTTTTCCTGCCCCGGTGAAGTGTTCCTCTGTACAGTTCAACTTCCAGAAGCCCTTGAGGATGTACAGAAATCAATCAGGGATGTGTTTGTACCAAATTGACGCTTCTTTCGCTACTTCTGGAAACATCTCCCACGTACTGGTGGGTGTGTGGAGACCCGGGGTGTCCAAAGGGATGGGAAATGCCGTGGGGGCTGCTGTGGGTCCCGCGGGCGCCGGTGACGCCGTTCGCTGAGGGAAGTTCCTTCAAAGCACAGCAAATAAAACCATCTGATTTTGAAGAGGTTATTAAAAAATACTAGCTATGCTGATAACTTGTTAAATAAACAGGCGAAGAACCCAAAGAGAATTTACAGCAGTGCTTGAGGCCTCTTGGACCTGTCAAAATCATAGAAATTGAGTACGTGTTTTCTGGGCTGCACATCCCTGACTCTGATAGTAGGAGATGACTTTTACTGGTGAAACTTTAGACAAAAGTAAACATACAAAGCCGTTTTTCCCTTGAGAGAACGTGATAGCTACCATGCTGTCTGGAGCAGCATTTTATGTAAAACCTAAGATGTTTATCTAAATTCTAGTCTTTCATGTCTTGCAAGCTGTTACGGAAGTTTTGTTCATGCCGAAGGAAGACTCAAGGTAGAGCATCCTCTGTTTGGAAATTCCCTCAGTGAGATTTAATAAAAGTAAACCGGTGTTTCTCTTAGCTCTCAGATATTTTAGTTTGCTTCACTGCATCTATAAAATTGCTATTATTTAAATTTATGACAGCTTTTACCCTTTTAAATTAAAGAAACAGAAACATGCTAGGCTAGGATATATTTTTCCATATAATTTTTTTTTGTTTTCGCAAAGGATTTAGGATGTGCAGATCTGCCTGTGTAGCTGTCCTCATCCAAACACGCCCTCGTAACAAGGCAGGCTGCGCTGAGGACTCTGCTTCTCCTCTGAGTCAGCGGTGGCTGAGTGGGCGGGCAGGCCATATGCTCTATCGGAGTCATTTTGAAACGGAATACTTTTAATAAAGGGCCTATGGTATGTGATGCCTTCTGGAATTAGCTTGCAGCAATCTTTTCCTTCTGTCGTTGGGACCCTTGTGCTGTGAGCGCCGTGTCCCACCAAAGCCAAATCGGCTCCAGCTGGCTGCTCCCGAGTTTTCTCACGTGCTCCCGTTGCTCCGTGGGATCCCTCTGCTTCCTTCTCAGAGCATTCCCGGTGCGTGCCGAGCTGTCTTAACTAATGGATCGTGTTCAGGCCACCGGGCCAGCCTTTCTCTGTTGCTCTGCAAGAAATATTTGTGCTTCGTGCAAAGGATGTAGTAAAGAACGGAAACTGAGAGGATGGTGTACGTAGATAGCTCTTGCCGATCAGCCTGGCGGGTCAGCAAAGCCTCGTGGAGGTTTAGCGATTATCCAGGCCCACGGCTTGTTTTTGTGAGTTACGTGCGCCCTTTCCGATCTCTTTGAACGTTCGGTTGTGCCTGATGTAACTGTGGCTGCCGCTTGTTTTTCAGGAGACGACTTTTCGTTGATACAGCAAGAAATCTACATGGTTAAAGAATGCAAGCATTGCAACATAGTCGCCTATTTTGGGAGCTATCTCAGGTAAATCTCACTTCTTTAACCTGCATTTCTGCTGGTTCTTTCCCAAGACAATGCTCAGTCTGGTTTAGTACTTAAATCCTCTCTCAGTCATCTTCTCTAGGTTGAATTCCCTTCAGTTCTGAGTTGGCTTTGAGGAAAAAAAAAAGGGACTAATACTTTATTTTCTCTGCTGGGCAAAAGGCTGGAATATTTTTATCACTAGGAACAGAAAGGAACTTTCCCCTTAGAGACTCTTGCAACATATCCAATCCTACTCACTCGCAGGGCAGATTTTAGCCATTTATCTGTTCTAATGTCAAACTAGCTCGTTATTTATCCAGAGCAGAACTGCACCTTGATATTTTATTTAATGGCAGTCTTGTGTGCCGCGGAGGTATGGCCAGTGGGTTGTTAGAGCAAAACACTAAATCTGAGCTGCTGGTAATGACATTTTTCATAGTTCTGGTGTAAGAGATACGATGTACTGAGAGGCAGGAACGAGGCGATGCCAGCTGGCTACGTCTTCAGCTGCACACGTTAAATGTTATACAGAAAGTGGAATATTTTCCATTTCTGTGGAACTCTGCCGTTTATCGATTGGCTCCGTGGGAATATATATCACCACTTTGCCTGTTTGGTCGTCTTCTATGAAGCTTCATCTTTAGATTTCTTGGAGGGCTGCATTTTTTAAGGAATCTGCACAGCCCAAATGGACTTCAACTGGGACAAAATGGCGAAATTTCTAAATCCCCAGTCCCCTTTTTGAGGCCATGAAGAGTTGTTTAGATGTAAGTTAGGTCATTTCAATCTAACACACTGAACTCGCCGTTTCAATCTTATCTAATGGGATCTTGCTGACAGCGGGTAAAGCTCAGGTGTTTCTTCTGCCTGTTCTTTGTTGCAGTTAGGAGATCAGAGTGAAAGCAACACCTTTTAGGTCTGATAACATTTAAAGACTTCTCAGTGACTTTGGCATAAAATTTTCATTTTGATAGGTGAGAATTTATCTTGAGGTTATTAAGAACATGTAAAACATGTAACTGCTAGTCATGGATCAGAATGTGTATTTTTAAGAAACAGGGATCGAGACCAGTAGAAAATACTTTAAATAATCGTCATTAACTCTGTTCTGTATACAGATCAATCAGCTTCTGATGCCTGTGTTTTAACTTTCTTTTGATAGCCGTGAGAAGCTGTGGATATGCATGGAATACTGCGGCGGGGGATCCCTCCAAGATATTTACCATGGTACTTTGAAGCTCATTTTAACATTTGCACCTTTCGGAAGCTTTCTGCAAAGAAAAAAAATAATTTTTTCCCCTCTGAAGTTTCATCTAGAGTTGTTGGTTCTGTAGAAGAGCTTATTGGAGCTGTTGGAAAAGCAGTCTGGGGACTGGCTCTGCCTTTAAATTATACCATGGAGTTTTGGAATACCAGAGCTCCTTCTGCTTTAGTTTTCAGCCAGTTAGTACAAACAGCTTTAAAACAATTCAAGGTCTCATAGGCCCCTAGTATAGAACATTGCCATTTCTAATATTAAAAAATTAGCATAGGTCACTTTTATTGGATTTTACCTTCCTTAGAATACAGGATATTACATTTCTACAAAGTCACTTGTCAAATGATATTAAATTTCTGTCAAGACAGGTTTTCTTCTCGCTGTGGATATTGTCTTCTGTTATTGTGCTGTGTTGTTTTTTTTTTTTTTTACAGAAAGCCTTTCTGTAAAATAAGCAAACAAAACACTTTTCAGCTCAGTGTAAAATACAATTCGTGTAAAATCGGTCTTTAACTTTTGCATGGAGATGCTGCTTTTTGACTACTTCACAACGTTATTTACGTGTTGTGTACTATAGACTTACACGCTTTTTAATCTTTGTTTTCAGTAACAGGACCTCTATCAGAGTTACAAATTGCGTATGTGTGCAGAGAAACTTTACAGGTACTGTACTTCTGCAGGTGTACAATGAAGTGTCTGCTCCATGTGTAGAAAGTAGATGGGGAAGATGATTTCAGAAAGCACTGCAGTACCATGGCTTACATTTGTAAGCACTGGGAATCTCGCTGAAACCAATTAACCAGGGTTAATCTGTTAGTTTCCATATTGTAAATAAAAATTAGCCAGAAACTCCAGTAACATAGTGCAAATATTTGCTTAACACTGTGAGAGCAGCTGTTTCTGTGCTGTAATTTGCAAAGGAGTTCACACAAGAGCAGACATCTCTGTGGATCCCACTGCAGGACCAAAATACTGAACCTCACTCCTGCTCCTGGTTCTTCGGTGAGCCTGGCGGTTTCAGGGAAGCCGTACAAGACAGAGCCGCGCAGGTTGTGACCACGGTGTTGTCTGGGCTGTTTTCATCCATTGTTCTAAGACAGTGATTCAGTGCAGGAATTATTTAGAGCAAATTTTTACATCTCGTTGCAGAAAACACTGATAGCTAGTAACTGAGTAATGGAGGAAAAAAAAACCGACACATTTGAAACTGCCTGCTTGGTCTGTGGAGTAAATTCTAATAATTTGCAGAGGAAAAATACTGCAACCAGATGACTAAAATTCTCTTTCACTTTGTGATTGCTAGTAACTGTAGAAATACAAGATAAGGTGATGCAGGCAGCTTGTTTCTTAAAGGAACTTTTCTTTCCCTGCTTTGTGTCTCCATGAGTAATAAGGTGAGAGAATCACGGGATGCACGCCTTTCCCTGAGGCGGCGGCTGAACCGGTCACTGCCAGAGGCAGGGGTGTAGACGAACGTGAACGAATCTGCTTGGTACTTCTGTTCCTGATCTCTGCAGGAACTCGTATTGCTGGAAGGGCAGCTTAAAGGCTAAACACCTGCTGGTTGAAACCTTCAGGACTTCAAAAATGTAGTTAATTTTAGTGAAGGGTGATATATCTTGAGGTTTGTTTTGAAAATATACATATATCTATGTAAAATGTTACACCATGACTGGTTTAAACAAGTCTTCGCGTATATTGGCCGGGGTTGGGAGAGATGAGGAACAGAATCCAGCATACCCCTTCTCTGCAAATCTCAAATTTCCCCACTTTCAAATAAAAAACATCGAGTAATTTGAATTTATTGGATGGGACTGGCTTTGTAGTATGTTAACAAATGGCAAAATGATGTGTTGTGTCTCTCTTATTTCCAGGGGCTTGCTTATTTGCACGTGAAGGGCAAAATGCATAGAGATATAAAGGTAATGTGCAACTTTGAGACACTTATCTTAAACTTTCTAGTGCAGAAACATATTCCCGATCAAATTTTTAACTTTCTTTTTATTATGTTATTCTGTTTAGGGTGCAAATATTCTACTAACAGACCATGGAGATGTCAAATTAGGTAAGTTGCCTGAATTTAATAAGAAGCCAGAAAGCAAATGCAAATGTTTCCATTTGATCCCTCAAAAGCTACAGCACCACAAAGCTGGGATACTTTCATTTAGCAAGTTGCCTTTTACTTTTATCGTTCCGTTAAGATAAGAAAATTAACCAGGATGTAGGGTTCATGCCTCCCGAGCAGAATATTCACCTTTTACAAGGCTTTGTTTTGTGCTGAACAGCACGGGCACAGCGAGGATTGAGCTTGCTGTGAATGATAAAGCGTAACACAGCAGATCTCCTGTATTGTTGTACTCAATTTTATTAGATACCGTTCTCAGCGGCGTGAACCTTTTGCTATTGCACTGTCGGATGTTCTTATTCTTATTTGGGGCACTAGTTGATGACAGAAAGTGTGTATCCATGGGCTTGTGTATGTATGACATGAGAAGTTTTGCATTCTATCAAGAAGTTAGAGACAATTTATTTTTTCAACCACCAACCCTTGAAGCCTCCCAGGTTTCCCTGGAATTTGCCGGGGTGGGTTACCTGGATGTCAAAGTCTTTGTTCCTAGCCAGAGTGGCAGTTCTCCCTCGGAGCCTGCAAGGTTCCAGTGTGTGAGACAGCATCTCCTGAGCCTGACAGCCTGTGGAAAAGTGGGGTCTGATCCTGGCTGTGCCTCTAGCCCAGTGCATTTCCACACAGATGGAGATGAGGAAACTCTCCTCCTCTGCAAACGCTCTGAGGTCTGCAGATGAAACCTGTTTTCCTTCAGTGATGCTTTAAATTTAGCACAGTGCAAACAGGCTGAATCTCTTGTTATCTGAGTGTGCTGCCTTTAAAACCCACGTCTGCTGCCTCACTTTGCAGAAGTCAGCATGTAGTTAGGGTCCTGCAGGAAGCAGACATCCTGGGAGAAGGAATGGGATGCTCATCATCTTGCTGTGTCTGGTGCTGGATTCAAGGCGGTTGTGCATTAGCTGCATTGCTGCTCTTCAGAAAAGCTGTGTGGTGCAGCGTGTTTACTCCCTTGTGGTAAACCAGGAGTGCTGTGCTAGGGAAGTATGGGTTTTTGAAGGAAAGACAAAAAAGAAGGAAAACCTTGAAGCTGACAGGAGATTCCACTAACTGCATTAAACTTGGGTTGCGCACTGATACCTTCCTTTTGCCTGCTAAGCTAGTTAGATTGGCCCACAATTATCCTCCAGCTGCCGTACTACAAATGCAATAAAAATGAAAAGGACTTAAATGATTTTTGGCTCTGCAAGACCACCTGATTATCTGCAGCTCTGAGAGCAAGGGGTTTTTGTCCCCTAGACAGTCTCCAGCAATGAGAACAAGTGGCCCCCGGCAGTTCCTCCGTAAGTAACACAGAAAGAGCACTGTTTCCAAAGCATGATGCTATTTTTCCTCTCTGATATTAAATTGAATATCCACTACCTTTTGTGGGGTTGCTTGGTTGCTGTATTGTGAGATGGAAAACTAGCTAGGAGAGGAACAGGATCATGAGCTGTGTGTAGAAACTCAACTTTTCGGTTTGAAGTCATGGCAGTGAAGACATTAGCTGATCTCATTATTAATCTTTAACTGGTGAAGCTTAAAGGATTTTGGATTTGGATGAGAAGTGTGGTTGTTCTTTCATAATATGGTACTTCCTAGAGTGGAATCTTAGAATTACATTTCTAAGTCTATGATAATTTCATTTTCCAGCTGACTTCGGTGTAGCAGCAAAAATAACAGCAACCATTGCAAAGAGGAAATCGTTTATTGGTACCCCTTACTGGTAAGAAACTGCTTCGATTGCTATGATTGCCTGCAAAGCTACGTCTGTATTTATGCCAGGAATTCCAAAACACGCATACTGAAGTACACACAGATATTTTTAAATACATATAGCAGTGGCATAAATTTGCTTTCTTCCAAGTAAAATGCCCAGAGGGTAAAAGTCTGGGAAGCACTGATTGTAGCTGATGTAATACCTGATATTTGAGGCAGGATTGCTGTTTCTCCCAAGTTCATTAATGCAGAACGTTCTCCCCTTCTTCTGGATACCTGATGGCCGTGGAGTTTCTCAGTAACTTCTCTCACTTTTACTGAATAAACTGAAGAATGTCTTTTCAATTTCTGTGCAGAAAGAACGGTGACGAAAAACACATTTTACACTATCTTTTAATCACCTCTACTGATTAACGTCTGTACAAGACAACGTTTAATATGCAAATACATCATTGTAAATCTTGAGCTGGATTATATATGCAAATTTAACTGCTCTTGGTTTCTGGCATTACTTTGATCCAGTTGAGGTGCCTAGGGTGGTGTTCTTGGTATAGACTGAACGCTTACGTACAGCTTAATCCAGACAATGGCTTTTAATTGTTCGCTGCCCTCTTTATCCTGTTGGAGAAGGAGGACTGAGGGCAGGAAGATTATCTGCTCATTAAAGCATTTTACCAGGAATCATGAGACTGGTTCTATTCCTAGCGCTGCTGTGCAGCCCATGACCTCAAGCAAAACACGTCACCTCTGTGTGCTTCTCCGCTCCCCTGACATCACCTCTGCGTGCTTCTCTGCTCCCCTAATGCCGGGTGAGGGGAGGAGGACGTCAGGCTTTTCCCTGACTTACGCTCTTCGTGGGGGTTTCTGCTGTAGGGTTATGTGACGCTTTGTGCCTCCCACGTGCGGGCACTGGTTCAGAAGCAGCTGGTGCCCTCGGTGAATGATGCCTTTGCTTTTAAAGGATGGCCCCGGAAGTTGCAGCGGTGGAAAAGAACGGTGGATATAACCAGCTCTGCGATATCTGGGCGGTTGGCATAACAGCGATCGAACTCGCCGAGCTTCAGCCGCCCATGTTTGATCTTCACCCGATGAGGTCTGCTGCCTGGGGAGCTTGCTTGTCTTCAGGATCCCATCAGTCCCAGTAGATAGAGTTTAACCTTCCCCGTAGCTCAGACCTAGAAACTCACACTAGGATGCCCCATCAAACATGTCCTTTCTGCATGAGCTGTCTCTGGTTTTAAGGCATCAGTCTGAAGCTACAGACTTAAATTTAAAATTGAAGTTATCATTGAAATTTTTAATTTAAAAAAAACCAAAACACTTTGTAGTGTCAACAACAATGTGGTTGAGAACAGGTGTGGTAAATCACTAGAGAAGGTGTAACCTTATGTTTAACAGGATTACGCATGGCAATAAAAAGGTTTTATTTAAAGAAAGAAAATCAACAGCTTTACTCTGTCTGTCCTCTAACACAGAATAGACTATAATCCAGTTTTACCAGTATGATTCTTACTGTAAAGTATTAATTTAAAGTGCTTAGGTATTGGAATGAAGTTATTTTATTACCATATAATAACATTATTCTTCCTTTACCCTTAGGGCTTTGTTTTTAATGTCAAAAAGTAATTTTCAACCGCCAAAGCTAAAGGAAAAAGCAAAATGGTAGGTTAAACTCTTTCCTTTCTTCAATATTTTGTAGGTAGTATGAATAAACTGTCATTATTGAAGATGGGAGGCAGTGAAAAATAGTGTGCGCTAGTTTTAAACTCAGGAACCTGAGGGGTGGTTTCACTTGCAAGCGGTTTCACTGAGAAACAATTAGTTGGTTTTTATCGGTGTCTGAAAGCAGACGGGAGGGTTAAGGGCCAGCAGCAGACACGTTCTGACATGACAGAAAACCAGCAGGATGGGACAGGACAGCCCTACCTAAATTGATCCCTGCCAGTGATCCAGAAGGAAACGAAATATCCCTTCTTCAGTCCTTTTTTTATCCTCTCCCCTTAATTCCTATTATAGGGCATTTGCCACTGTCAGTGGGACAGGTAATCATTTAATCCTTTAATGATTCTTTAACCTGTGATACCTTCCCAGAGCCTGCAGGATTTTGCACCACACCGAGTAACTTTTTATTAATGAGACTCAAACCAATTCTGGTACGCAGGACTTTCTTGCTCCTGATGCTGCTGTGCAGTCGTTTTACCTCGAGGTGTTCGGCTGGGCAGACGCGCGCTGGAGGAAGCGAGGAAACACTTCTAAGTGCGCGTTTCCTCTCTTGAAACTGCTCAGTGTCAGCCCAGCCAATGCACTTTGCTTCTCCAGTGCCGCCTTCTCAGATGCTAAGGCTAGAGGAGGAAATGTGTTTTGTAACGTGATTTGAGAGCAAGCAGACTTGGGCTGATATTGTCCCCAGAGAGGCGTACTAACGCAGATGCAATTGCGAGAAAAATGCTTGAAAAATCGTAGGTCCGGTCATAACATCAAGTCATAACGCAGATCTGAAAAGAGGTTACGCGACACAGTCACCTAAGTTGTTCTGAAAATAGCAACAAAGCATTTTAAAGAGTAAGTTGAGTCTGTCTCTAGAACTTTATATTTTATTTTCCTACCTGTAGCCAAGAACAGTGAAATTTGTAGGTTTGCCTAGACTTTGAGGGTTTACTGGGTACATAATTCACAATTGTTATTTCTGATACCTAATTCCGTAATAATGAGACCTGGAAAAAGTTGAAATAGCACCATACGTGTTTGGTTTATTTTCTGTACCAAAGCATTTTCCATGCAAGTTCCATGAATCAAATGGATTTTTTCCTATTTTGCTAACTTGGAAATGTAATTATTCAAACCTGAGATGAGGTACCTGGACGATGCTCTAAGTTAGCCCGCCCTTTTGTGATCTGTTTAGTAACTGTGTTAAAAAATAAAAAAATATCTTCTTGAAAAATTAAACATAATACCTCATTTTTCTTTAAGGTCGTCAACATTCCATAATTTCGTCAAAATAGCACTTACAAAAAATCCAAAGAAGAGGCCGACGGCAGACAGACTCCTTTCTGTAAGTTACTTGGAACATTTAGTGATGTCAATAAGAGATCTCTTCCTCCAAAGTGAGCAACAGATCGATGGGAAACCAAACTGGAACAATTTGCTTTCTCAAATCTTACAACACGGGTGGAGAAATCTGAAGGAAACAGACATAGGTCAACTGTAGGAAGTAGCAAGATTTTGTTCGGTATCAAGACTTTAATACAATTTTTTTGGGAACAATTACAGAAATTGGCTTCACGTTCTGTCCTCAGCCTCGTCCCTTCTGCCAGGGGGTGTCTCAGCCTCTTAGGTGTAGCTGTGTAGACGTTGACCCTTCCTGTCACCCAGCCAGAAAACGGATGAATTTAGCAATTGTTCATGTGTCTATTTCTGCCTTCCTAAACTCGGCTGAAGTGCTAATGTGAAAATGAATTTAAGGTGTAATTGTTTGTTTGACTCAGAGGTTCATTTCCGAATTACAGGTGGCAAAAGTGTGGTGTTGCCATGCTTATGGAGGGGTTAGAAAGCCTAACCATTGAGGAGTCATTAGAGAAATACTCAAGCCCCCAGCAAGCAGGCGACATTCGGTCACGTTCTATATTGGATGTTGTTCTATTAATGACAGTTACGTATCAGTTGCATATTATAACTTGTTCTTTCCTGCGGTTCTAGCATAGCTTTGTGGGGCAGCCTGGTCTTTCGAGATCTTTAGCAGTTGAGCTGTTGGACAAGGTTAATAATCCTGACAACCACACACACTACAGTGAAGTTGACGATGATGATTTTGAGGTGAGAACATCTTTTATTTTCTGTCTTTAGATGAAATACCGTGCTTTGCTTTAGGAATGTAAGATTTTGTAGATCTCTATTTTTATAGAGTTAGCATGCAGGAGAAATATTGCCCCAGCACTTGTCACGCGTCTGGTGGGGACATGTAGAAGAATCCTGTGCGCGGGCTGTGGAAGGCTAGGACAAAGGTGGTCCGTGATACAGTGTGTGACTGCAGCAGCTCTTCTTTCTCCTTGTTGGTTTGATTTTTGATTGAGATCCAACAGAAAGCCACGCGACTTCTCTCATCTTTTCTAACCCTTGCAGCCTCACTCCATTATCCGCCATACAATTCGTTCTACGAACAGGAACATTAGGGCAGAAAGAACGGCGTCGGAGATAAACTGTAAGTCCCTGACGTGCTTTGCCCTTTTCGCGCCGTTGGTTTGCTTCTACCGATGGAGGATGTCGGTGTCATTCTTTTCTTGTGCACTCTGGAAAGTCTCTTCCACTGTTGGCTCAGTTGAGAAACAAAACCAGAAGAAACAGCGCATACACACGAATCTTCAATAATATTTTTCCAAAACCAAAATTAAATCTTGCATATTTTTCTGCTGTTTCATTCCATCTCATTGCTGCATCGTAATTTTTATTTGGAAGCCTTGCATGGCCAGCATAGCCTTGCAGCTCTGTGATTTCTGTCAGACCGTGCAGCCTTAGTTAGAACAGCAAAAACACTAATAACGTGCAAACGTCAAACGATGAGAGTAAGTTCATAGTTGGGAGAGCATCTTTCCACGTGAGTACATTTGGTGTCATGGTGTGATGAGAAAATACAGAAAAAACCCATGACATTTTGTGTTTGTCCACTGTTTTGAGTTCCTAAGTTAAAGCTTTTCTTGACTCTGCTGGAGCGCTTCTGATTGCAATAGCTCTCCTGACCAGGGTGCATGTTAACATATAATGCGTTTTCTTTTAATACAACCTTTTATTTTCTTTTAGTATAATATTATTGCACAGCTCAGTTGGATCTAAGTTGAAATTTTGGGGGCAGAAATGGCCAGGTTTGAACAAATGTCTTTTGTAGTGTAAATGCAATCTCCTCCTCTGCATCACGTACTTCACACCTTCAGGAAGCTTGCTATGAAAAAGCCTCTTTCTTCTCTTTCTCATGCGTTAAAAGTAACGTGTGGTTATGTAGTTACGTTTCAGCGTAATGACTCGGTGTTTACTTCCGGACTGTTTGTTTCTTGTGGGTTTCGTATTTGCAAATCGGAGCACTTAGACAATAACGCTGATATTTAAGCGTTGGTCGTGTTTAGAGGCAAATTAAGTGTTGTGTACATAATATTTGGATCTGTTAAAACATGTGTTTCAGTGTAGTAAGCACTGAAAGGGCACTAGTACAATGTTGTGTGTATTACATTTGAAAACGTCATGTTTTATAGTTGACAAGCTGCAGTTTGAGCCCCCTCTGCGGAAAGAAACAGAAGCTCGGGATGAAATGGTGAGGGCAACTTTGTTTTTTCCTTCGTATTTTAAAATCATAGTGTCTTCGTTGTGTTGTTGAACTTTAAATAATATGTCTCTGAAGTATAAAGTCATGAGAAGACCACTCGTGGTCCCCAGACAGTTGCCACATTTGTAAGAAAATGAATTGCCCTCCATGTTTTGTGCGGAGAGTCGTGCTCAGATGAAAAAAAAACAACATGTGCCGATTAATTTGATAATCTGAAGAGGCCATTCTGCACTTGAGGCCCTGATCTTCCTATCGTCAGGGTTTATTTTCTGCTTGTTTCTTGGAAGGCCGCCAGCTTGCATGCAGCCCCCTGTGAGCTGCTGCTGTTTGTTCCAGCCCTCAGCAGTTTGCTGCAGATCAGCTAATTAACGTTCTTTGGGATTAGCATGTGCCTGTGTACGCAAGGGTTCCATTTTTTAATAAGCGTTGTGAATAGCAGCAGCTGCCCTTCATTTGGATTTGGAGACATTAATGGTCAGTGCTCCAGAAAAATCCCATTCCTGTTTTTCACAGCCGTACTCCAGTTCACCAGGTAAGTTAGGTTTTTTTTTTTAATTGGACTGATTAGGTCTGGACATGCTGCTACCGATGAGGTCCCCTCGGTGCCGTGTCTAGTGACAGGAATGCTCCCAGCCTCTGCTGATGGCGTTTCATACGAGTTTGGAGGTGCCTGCAGTACGTTCTGTCGCTGAAAGAGTGTCTTGGAAGTGCCCTGAGTGGAAAATCCTTATTGAGTGCTCACCATAAATTTTTGCTTTCCCATTACTTATTGCTACTCGATACCGGCGTTATATCATTTCCAGGTGCTGCTTTTCAGTCTGAGACGAAGAGAGCTTTTCAATAGTTGCTTTAAAATTAGATTGTAAAACATTGTTTCACTTTGGAATTTTATTTTGCTGCTTATCAGTCATTCTGCAGGGCTTGGCATAAGGTACTTCAGTTTGACGGGGGGAAAAATGACAATTTCTGCATCTTCAGGTTGTGGCAGCTGGCACTGACTTCGCTTCACATTGGAATCCTTTTGTTGATGGTGGAAGCAGCAAGTAAGTACAGAGTTTAAAAACATCTTATGTTTCTTAGTTTGAAAATACCCTCTGAAAGAAAAATTGAGCTATGGTGGAAAATCAAACCTTAAGCCTTAATCTACTTTAATATCCATAAAGTTAAAGGAGATTTTTACCCAGTGTGCAGTCCTCCTTCTGCAGTTGGTTGATTTTTCTCTTGGGGAATAGGTTTTGATCTCTTTTAACCATGAACAGTAGTTTATTTTAAATTTGTTGTAGCTCCCCAGTTGTAGATGGAAAGCAAAGTGTAAATGTATGGCCAGCACACTGAAATAACACGGCCAAAGTGAACTTTGTGAAGCAAAGCTGATAACCTTGCAAAGGCTGAGTTCAGGATCCTGCACTGGCTTTGCATTTCTCTTCTGAGCCACGGCTGTGGTTGTGACATGTGGCAGAGCTTCCTGTGGCACGTTCACAGGTCCTTGCAAGAAAGGGAAGGAGAAACCCGTTCTGAAGGTTTAGTTTCACCAAGTTCAGTATGATGGCACGACTGCTGCTGCTGTGGGTGTCTGCTCAGCGTAATCGGTAATACGCTCACGTGGTGTTCTGGCGTGAAACGTTTTCTGTACAGATGTCCTAGAACTGATTTCCTCTGTCCAAGTTAGGACTGCATTGAATAGGTGTGAGGCTTCCTTCTGCTGCGAATTACTGGATTCTGCCTTTAAAGGCAATCTTTGAATTTGCAGTGAAGAATATGGCAATTTAGTAATACCGACTGATGCACAGATGTAGGGAAAGATGGTGTTTCAGTTGAAATAATTGCTCAGCTAAAAGAGCCTGTTTCCCATCTTGATTTGGAACTGAGTAGCAGACAGTGAATTTCTTTGGCTTTTCTGCAGATGAAGTCTTGCATAAGCTGTCAGCTGACATTACAGCCCCCTGCAAAGCTGGCTGTGTCCTGGAGATTGCCAGTGTTTGGGTCTTTTTAAGTTCAACCTGTGTTTCTATTTTCTCTCTCACTGTAGTAGAAGTTTGGGGTGGCTCTCTGGGCCCTGCCTCTCCCTGTCCAGTAATGACAGCGACTGCTTTCCTTCCTCTCTGGGTTTGTTTGTGTGACCCTGGTGAGCCGCAGATTGAAAGCCTTTTCTTGTGAGTGCTGGCATTTCTGCAGACGGCTGGAATCCGCGGGGTCGAGGAGCAGGGAGGGAGGGAAGCTCCTCCTGGCAAAGCGACTTACTGGTTTGATTCTGTCTCTGCAGCGTTATTAAGATTGTCTGTACCAGGCTGTATTAACAGCAGAGTGAGTGTAGCTGTGGCAAATGTTGCTAGGGCTATAAATCAGGAAATAGATTTTTTTTTTTTAGTACTGAAAGGAGACATGCATAAAGTTTCTGGATGGTGAATCCGTGGTGCTTACTTGGAAACCACTTCCAGTTTAAAAAGATAAACAGGAAATGCATAGCTCCTCTGTCCCAGCAGTTCTGAGTAATACCAGAGATGTACGGAGAGGATGTGCGCTGGGGGGTCCGTGCTTTTCATGCCCCCTGGCTTTTCTCAGAGTGAATGATGATTGATATGTTTAACTCAGGAATTACTTGGTAGAAAGGGGAATACCAGAGTGTGTACCTGGTGATTGAAGTTCTGTTTATTTTTTCTTATCTTTACTGTAGCATTTTGAAATTACTTTTTAATACATTTTCTGTGTTCTGGAGGTGATTTTTGTTGATGGTTGGAATAGTTCCTGTTGGCAACTCTCTGCCACTTTTCCCTCAACAGTAACTCGCAGCGAAATTTTACAGTAATCCAAATTTGGCTGGGTTAGTTTCTGTATAATCTGCTTTTGTTTTCGTGTTGGTTACCCCGTGGTCATTCCTCAGTGGGTGACGTGCTGCGTTGTGGAACGAGGAAGGACGTGCGAGCTGGTGGGATACGGGGTGTCTGCTCTGCCGCAGCCTGCAGAAGCCTGTCCCTGGTTGAACACCAGCTTCTGCGCTGCCCCTTCCACCTCACGACTGCGAAATGCAGAAGCCTGGACGTCACAGTACCGCAACAGCGTACTAAGGAATGCATTTTCATGGGTTTAGATCCGTGGTTTATATTTTTTCAGATTTAATGCAGTCTTTTCTTCTTTTTTTTTAAGAAGACAGAGCTTGCGAATTGCCATTTTGCAAAATATTCACAAGTTTTGTTTGTTTCAGAATGATATTTTCAGTGTTGCTTTGATCCTCTAGTCACAACTTAGTTTTTGACCCTGGGATAGCTTTGAAACAAGAATTCCCACTGTAATGGGAAACAGTCTGTGTCCTTAGCGCAAAGGAGGAAACTTCCCTTTGCAAAAGTTTTCTCCATTTGTCTCCCAGTAACTTCCTCTGTTCTCATCCTTTTTTTTTCTTTTTCTTTTTTTATATTGTGCTGTTATTAGGCGTTTCAAAAATATTTAAAATACCAGGTAGGGAAATGAAGGATGAGTTGATGGTACCTGGGATAGAAGAGAGCCTCAGTGATTACTGGGAGGTGAGGGGAAGGGAAGGACGGTACTAAACGAAAAAGAACTTAACGCAGTGAGAGAGAAGTGCTGTCTTTTGAAAAGGGCTGGGAGATGCTTGTTACAAAACTAAATGTCCTCACCGATGGGTTTAGCAGAGCTCTTACTTTTATAAACGTTTCACCTAGGGGACTGCTTGCAAAATTTGGCGATGGGAGTGAAGATGTTGAAGAGTGAGTGGACCTCCTTCTCGTACAGTCGCGTTTACTCCGTTCAGCTCTCGCTAAAGCAGGCAGCGTCCTGGCAAAACCTCTTTCCTTAAAATGCTGCAGGCAGCTTTGCCACTCAGAAATAAGTGAGGGCTGGTTGCACTCAAAGGTCTAACACACGCTTGACTGTTTATCGGATCGTCAGGAGAATGTCGGCAAAGCAATGCTTTCTTCCCATGCTCTCCTTCCTGAGGTTATCTCAGAGTGCGTATGGAAGCGCCTAATTTTGGAATAATTTTGGAACTTAGGCGCTTTTACGGAAAGCAGCTTTTGTGTCGATTAATCCATCGACCATGAGCCAGGTAGTGACAGCACGTCCAGATGTTCCCGCAGAGCTCTGGTGGGGTGTGTGCAGCTCTGGTGCCCAAACGTTTGTCTGATGTGGGGCAAAAGCTACAAACTGCACCGAACGGTGGTGAACCTCTTGGTGGTTGGCCCGAAGTTCAGCTGCGGTTGGGGTGGCTGGGAGCAGACGACCAATAACCTCCTTTTCAAACCAACTTTGAAAAATGACGGGAGGACATTGCTCTGTGCCACGATCTACTGGCTGATCCAGAAACGCGGCATTTTCACTGTCGGGAAGAATCTTCTAGCAAAAACAAGCGCAAAAGAAAAATTCAAGCAGTGGAAGGGGGCACCTTCAGGAGCTAGTCCCTGAATGTGTATTTGCTCATTTCAATCACCCTGCTCTTATGAAAGAACATTATTTTATCAAAAAACACCACTTCTAACAAGATTAACGTGCATTTTTCCCCACTCCTGGACTTCTGGTTTAACCCTGTTTGTGCAAAGCTGTAATCTGTCTTTTCTATGCATCCAGCTCCCCTTAGTCACAGTCTGTGTTCTCAAGTAATCCTGTTTATGTTGCCGGTTTAACTAAGACAGCTCCCGCACCTTCTCGTTGTAGATCAACACTAAAGCGAGCAGGGCCACCTCCGCTACCTCCTAAGGTAAGAGATGGTGATTTTTAAGAGTTTTAGGTGGCAAACGCCGCTTGCGCAGCCTCTGGAGCGCTTCTGTCTCATATGTTATATATTTTGTTAAATACCGTTTGCTAGCAGACTTCTGCAACTTCAGATTTTATGCCGACTTGCAGTCTGTATGGTCTTGACCTCTGGAACTCCTGGCTTGTACGCTGCCCTAGGCAAAGTGATTTGTAGGTATTTTCCCTCTAAAGAGAGCGTGCTGCGTGGGATGTTCTTGTTCAGCATTTCGCCTGCTGCTGTGATTTTCCATCAGAGAAGGAATACCTCTTAAATTACTCTGCTGTCAAATGTCTTTTTTCAAAGGCTGGTATTTTTTTTTAATATGTAGAAGCAGTCTGACTTGAGTTAAACTTGTCTGAAGTTTATGCTTCCAGGTGCCGTTTCCTGAGTAATCTTCACCTCTTTTGTTCGTTGCAGCCGAGAATAAACAGTTATCCTGAGGAAAACCTCCCAGATGATGAGAAATGTCAGACAATAAAGCATTTCCCAGACTCACAGAGCAGAGCCCCGCCAGCTCACAGGCGACAAAGCATCCCTGTTTGCGGGCCTCAGGCTGACTCTTCCCCCGTCGGTATGACCAGCAGCATCAGCAGCCCTGGACTGCTCACAGCTAGATACAGCGACTTAGGTAAACGCGTTACGTCTCCTGAAGGTGACTTGCATCCTGTAAAAGGAAATCCGTTCTAGAGTCAGTTATTTTTGGTAGATTTTTTGTTTTTAATCCAAGCTGATCACAAGGTGCAGCTTTCCTTTCTGCATGCGTACTGCTTCTTACTAGAGCCGTGCTCCATGGTGGAAATGTTCTTCCCAAAAGAAGGATGCTCTGCCCAGTCGAGACCATTACTGCGTTGCCTGCAGGAGTAGCAGAAAAACAACGAATGTGTAGGGAGGATCGTTTGCGAGGACTTTGCCACAGCTTTGTTCTCAGTTGCGTTTGGCTCAGGGACTGTTTGGACAAGGGAAAGCCTTCCTTACTCTGTAGCTCAGCGTGCAGAAGAGCGGCCAGCTGTCCTTGGAAGGGTTCAGCTACCTGAGATGTGTGTGTATGGACGTTTCAGAGCTTGCTTCTCCACTCCTGCTGGACACAGGAGAAGAGAGAGTAGGGCAACAAAATATTCTCTACTTCACTGTGTCAAGTGAGCTACAAAATGTGTCTGGGCTTCTTTGCAGGAAATGGGAATGGCATGCTGAAACTCATTGAAGAAAATGCAGAAGGATCTGGACAAATCCCTCAGCTGCCACGTAAAAAAGAGAAAAGAGATTTTCCTGTAAGTATTGTGACTGTCAGACTGATTTCACTGTCATATTAGCTCGCTAGTTTTGTATCCCTGTGTGGGAGGTGTTTTATGATCTTTCTTTCTTCCCGCAGAAGCCAGCAATCAATGGTTTGCCACCAACACCGAAGGTGCTGGTAAGAAATCTCATTTGCAGTAGGAATTACTGGAAGCTTGCTGTCGTGGCATCTCTCTAGTGTCAGAAGGTTTATGCTAGAAAAATCCGCCGGCTTGTGTGGGGTGATTTTCTGCATCTCATAGCCTGTTTACTGAATCCATAAGATTGATTTCCTTACCTTAAAAGCTTCCTTTCACCATTCAGTCTGGAAGCGACAGGTTGGAGACTTCACTGGCTCTGTGAGTTGTGATCTCCAGTGGCAGTCTGCTTAGTAAAGAGAGGGGGAGAGGTGGTAGTGATGCGAGAGGGTGTTCTTACTTCGACATTTCTGCTTGATTTCCCTTCGTATGCCATTTATATAAGCACTCAATGTTGTTCTTACCCAATAGGAACTAAAAATTGTGCGTATCATTTTGATCCCTCTTTGTGTTTCTTAACGTATATGAAGTCTGCAGAAGGGTTTGGAAGGCTGCATTGTAGCTTTTGGGGAAGATAAAAACGTTTTGCATCAAAGCGTATTAGAGTGAGTTTGTGTGTGAAGAAAGAGCGCGGCGGTGTGTGTATCGGTGCGTACGAAGGGGCCAAGTGCCAGAAGATAAACACTTTATCCTGTAAACTCGTTTCAGGTTTCAGTTTTGGTGTTTTTCAGATGGGAGCGTGTTTTTCCAAAGTCTTTGATGGTTGTCCTTTGAAGATAAATTGTGCAACATCGTGGATACATCCAGATACAAAAGGTAAAGTTATTTTAGGTTTGTATTTTAAACTTGACAAAGCGGTAATGAGCTTGTGAGATAATCAGCTTCTCTTCCATTTGTAGATCAGTACATTATCTTTGGCACGGAAGAAGGGATCTACACTTTGAATCTGAATGAGCTTCATGAAGCAACGATGGAGCAGGTGATTTTTGGTGTATTGAACCCACTGAATGCATTGGGGGCGTTATGAAGCAAGAAAGTTTGGTATCAGAGGGGACAGATTGGGATACCAGGCTGTGTGGCATAAACTGATTCACGTCAAAGCCAGCAATAGAAGTCTGAAAACTGATAGTCCCCTACCTACCCGGATTTTTTGTTGCTGCTTATGTAACGTTGCTTTCAAGGAGTTCCCTGCTCAAACATCTTTCTTCTCCTTGGAGACGACAGGTTACCTGCCCTCTCTCTCTCCATTTTATCTCCACTAGATGGCATATTCCTTCTCCAGTGGGTGCTACCAAAGCCCTCAGCCATTTAAGTCGGCTGGCATTGTTGCCACCAATAAATACACATTTCCTTCTGTTTTCTTGGGCTCTCTCACCCTTTCCAAAGCCACTTCGTGCAATCAGGGTACTGTTACATTTGCTTTTTTAGAGTCAGGGCTAGCAGAGTATTCTGGGAAGGGAAGCGTTTCAGCAAAGTCATGGAAGGGGTGGTTTGGCACAGACAAAGCAAGAGAAGATTGTAAAGGGCTTGATGGTGAGAACTGGGAGTTTGAATCCGATACAAGTAGATCCTTTTGAGTTGAGAGAGCTGAGGGTGTACCCGAATGCAATAGGACAGAGTTGAATATGAAGTTGTTTATCTTTGTGTAGCCTCAGTAGACGTGGGGAACAACCACTTACTTCTATAAGCAATTTCTAAAAATTGTGGTGGCAGCTGTTGGAGAGCCTCTGGCCTTCTTACCTCACTTTTCTCTGTACTCCGTTAGTCACAGCAGTCTCTTTCCTTGTACATTTTCCTAAATGATTTCATGTAACAGTCTTCTCTGGACTCTTCATGCTGGTTTTTTGTCCTGTTGTAAGGTTAGATATGCCAGTGGGAGGTAGAGAGAACTTACTAGTGTCTTCTTACGACATTCAGTGCATCCCAAAATGAAAGTTTCCTTTTCTGTGAGCGCATCCTCCGTTTGGAGAGGCCAAGTGTGATCCATTACAAACCCCAGAGACCTTACAACTCTGCTTTTGCCGTGCCACTTGTTTTCCTTATTTGTGTTTATTAATTTCATTATTTCTCCCCACCAAATGCGCATTTTTAACTGTTTCTCCAGCTTCTAATTCCGATCACATCTTCCGAAGTGCTTGCTCTCTCTCCAGGGTTACCATCTCCCAATTTCAGAAGTATACTTTTATTCCACTGTTAGATTTTGAGTGAAAATACTAAACAGAACCAGAGCCAGAGAAGAAGTCACTGTGTATCTACAGGCTGCTTTTTCCTCCTATTTAATAGCAAATCGCTGATAGATAATGAGTTTTTATGTCCAATTAATCGTATGTTTTCTTTCTGCAATTTCTTCTACCCCATTTTTTTTTTTATTTTGCCTGTGGAAATGGCACGCAGGACAAGGTCCCTCACATGTGTTTCACATCTTACGGTTTCGCTGCCCCCAGCAGAGCAGTTACTCCATTAAAGAAGGAAATTCAGATGTTCAAATCCAGCCTGTTCTGCACAAATCTGCACTAGCTGCTCTTGTTGTCCCTTGGGAATTAAAAGCATGTGGCTTGTTCCTGTGCTGCCCTGGATATACAGCTAGTCAGACTGTTTTGCCATTCCCACCGCCATTTTATTTGGCATAGGTACTGTGTTTGTCCTTCCTGAGGTCCTTGTTTGTCCTCTGTCCGTTCTTGAAGATAATCATTGCTGAGACCTTGGGGTTTGAGCCAGTTCTGAAGGACTTCAGTAAGTTAAGTAAACTTACTTGACTTTTCTTAGGTAAATGTTTTCCCAGTTACCTCAGGAATCAGCTGCTCTCATGTTGGTAGTTTGATTTGCATCTTAACTTCCGTTTCTTCCTTCAGGCTTGTCTTGTGATCGTCTCTTCATCCTTAGCATTGTGTCCTTGTTTCAGTTTTCTGTACTATATATTTTTCATACTTAAGACATAAGGGGGAAATAAATATTTACCCACCTTACCATTTATCCATGGGTGGTGACTGTTGGAAACAGATACTGGGTTAGATGAACATTTGCATGAACCACTGGAATCATTCTTTAGTAGAGCAGTGATTGGGGCAACTTCTGGTTTGTTTTGCAGCAGCTTCCTTCAGTGGACTACTGTCCTGTTGGCTTCTTTTAATATTCTCCTTCAGAAACAGCTTAATCCTTTGAACTCCTTTTTTTTTTTTACTGGAAATTTTTTCTTGAGGGAAGACCTTGCCTATAAATACTATTCACTAAATTTAGTCTTGTCTGTCTTTTTATTTTTTTTAACAAAATCCTTGTCCTTATTCCTTCCTCTGTTGAGACTTCTGAATGCTGTCATTTGCCATCACTTTTATCAAAACACCCTTCGGGTTGTCAAGAGGTTCTTCTTAATTTTAAAAGCTTCTCAAATCTAGACTAGCTGCCCCATGAATCACTTCTTCCCTCTGAAACAAAAATCAGTCCCAGTGCCTTCCGTGAGCTGTTGGTTTACAAAGCAGCATGCCAACACAAATAGCCAGGCAGGTGAGTCCCACAAAATACAGGTTTTTGGGTAATTCGGGTTGCTCAGGAAATACTAATGCCTTTCCCCGCCTCTTCTGACTTTTGTGGGGTTTAGTAGGCTTCTGAAATAACGTCACCTTTCTTTCCCTGCCTGTCATTCCTGAGCAAGCTGTATCCTTCTATATATGATATTCCAGTCTTGCCAGTTGCCCCACTTTGGCTCTGTGCTGCTAATTTAAAAATTTCAAAAAATTGAGGTTTGGAAGTTTCAAGGGTAGAAGAGGGAAGGAATGAAAACCATTTCAGACAGAGAAAAGAGCTAAGCAAGGGTCCGAAGAGTGAATTAAAAGGGAACACGTAGTTGCAGCTGGGACTTTCTCCAGTGTTGATCCCCGCAGGAATGGCGGCAGAGGTGGAGCTGGCAGAGAAAACCATGGTTAGAAATTCCTGTATGCTTCTATTAATAGAAATATTTTCATTTTTCAGTTATTTCCCCGAAAGTGCACCTGGCTGTATGTTATCAATAACACTTTAATGTCCTTGTCAGGTACGTATAACTAGAGGGAAAATTAATAAAATTTAAAATAAAGCGAAACATTTAAAGTCATAATTGAGTACCATGTATTTTGATTGTACTGAAGTAGAAAACTGTGCATTGTTCCTTGTGAAAGATTTCCAGTGATCAAACTGGATCTTTACTGGTAGAGCCAGTTGTCTGCAGCGTCCCACCATATTTTATGTATTTATTTATTTATATAAAGTTCGTTTGGAAAAGCTCAGCGCTTGGTATTTGTCAAACAAGAGTTGCTTCTGCCAAGGCTGAAATTTGACTGAAGGTGCCTAGAGAATCCAAAGCGTGTCCTCTTCTTTGATCCCTGGGCTAGGAGAGTCGGGATAAGGACGGCTTTCGCGTGTCAGGACAAAATTAGGAGAGGATTAACTTAGGTGCGTTATCAAAATGTAGCTGCAGCGGCTGATCACTCGCAGTGTATTGTAGCCTGGCAGCATCTTTGGTATGAACCAGCTCCAGAAAAGAAATCCACCCTAAAACAAAACCAGTCTCAGTTTGAAGGAGAATGAGGGCGCTGTGAAATACTAATCCAGCAGATCGATCCTTGAAAAAAAAGTACATTTTTCAACAGTTGTCCTGGAATGCGACATTCTAGATAGGAAACAGAGGCACCGTGGCACGCAGCTAATCGCAGGACTGTGTTTAAAACACGCAGGGTTTTGTGTAACACCGCTTTTAGTGATTTATAGATAAATCAGATGTCCTGATATAATTAATTGTTGGTGTATAACTACAGCCTTCTAAAAATGCGTACGTAAAATTAACTTTCAGAGCTGCTTTAGCGTTATTGAGATGAATGCCGTGTCTTCCCTACGTGCATTATTATTGTTGTCTTGTTTTCTTTTCCTTCGTAACTGGACTTGAAATACCGGGTGCCCGTGCTCCGTTTCTCCAGAAGGTAATTTTTTTATACATAGGTTTTTCTAAAATGTGCCGTTCTCTGCTGGAGGCGTGGGCGCGATGTCAATTGTGCTTTTCTCTCTTTCAGGGAAAACATTCCAGCTCTACTCCCATAATTTAATAGCTTTGTTTGAACAAGCCAAAAAAACGGGATTAGCTGCTCATATTCAAACTCACAGATTTCCCGACAAAATATTACCAAGGTACCAATCTTTCACTTGCAGACAATGGTTAACAAGTGAGAATTCCCGTAAACACTGTTTGTACTGTTGGATCGGGAGCTTGAAGGGCCTTTGGCACCTCTCGGTGATGCATTTTTTCATAATTGTTATTCCAGGAAGTTTGCCTTAACGACCAAGATCCCCGATACAAAAGGATGCCACAAATGCTGTATCGGTGAGTAGGGTTCAGTTTTGCAAATTTTTTTTGCTGACCTTTGTCGTTGGGCATGGCATGTCTTAAAGTCTTTGCTTTTTAAGAAACTTATAGTTAGTTCCTTGTTCAGGAAACAGTGTAACTGCATGATTTCTTAATGCTGTGCCCAACTGGTGCGTTGCTTTCCTTTTAATTAATGCGGGAGTCTTTATGCTCCTCAGTGGAAAAGCGTTTTTCATATCAGCTCTTTTAGCAAGGCTATGAACGTTGCTGCCTAGAGCCAGATCCAAAGGGAATTCCTGGAGAACGCCAGCAGCATGCAGCTGACAGGTCTCGCGCGCTGTCTTTGAAAGCTGCTGGAGCTCTCGGTGAATAAGTCGGCGCTTGGGATCACTGGCCTCAGGCTGCCACCCGAGCCAGCTCCTTACTGGACCTGCAGAGTGCCTGCGAGCGCAACACTTCTCCCGGAATCCCGGACTTGTTGCACACACAGAAATACCCTTTCTGGCTTGCCAGTTTAGCTCCAGCTTTGACCTAGATCCAACTTTTTAGCAAGGCTAACTTGAAAAGAATATTTTCCACACAGAAAAGGCAGGACCTGAATAAAAATTCCATCAGCCTGGGAAGGAATGAAGCCATTGCTCAAGTTCGAAGTGCACCCAAAAGAGTTAAAGCTTGGAAGTTAGAGATTTGTCTTTGGCTTCACTGACTTTCAAAAAGGCTTTGGCTTTCTGCAGGATGCATGTCCCTTTGAAAACTGACCCTAGTGCTATGTGAAGCTGTGCCTTTGCACTCTTAAAAATGCTTCAGCAGAACGTAAAGTACCTGGCTGCAAGCCTGGGTACCCGGTTCAGTCTACAGTGGGCACATCCTGAGGTCAGGCTGGTCTAGCATCCAGCTGAGCTTAAAAAAACCCGGCTCCAAACCCTTCATCCTATTATTGCAGTAGCTGTCAGAGCTCACAAGAAGTTATGGGCCATCTTGACTGCTTGGGAATTTTTTTTATTTCAATCACAACTTGACCCAGACCTTTTACTCCCCCTGCTCACGCAGCCCCAGGAAGAAGGTGTCGCAGCTTTTCTGGCCGCTCAGCATGTGGCCTCTTTATTGGGACTCAAAGAATGCTAGTGGTTATTAATTATACGTATAAATGAATTTATCTGGAACGTAGCACAATATTGATCACTGTGGATATTTGAATGGCAAGCCAGAAGGCAATTAGTGCGAAACCAATGCTGTTCCTTAAATTATCTGTGAAAATAGCTGTAGGTTTTTCTCAAGTATGCGTTGAACTTCCAGGACTTACAGAGGGTTGTTTTATGTGGTTTTTTTGGTTATTTATTTTATATAGTACGAAATCCATACACGGGACACAAGTACTTGTGTGGTGCACTGCAGTCTGGAATTGTTCTACTACAGTGGTATGAGCCAATGCAGAAATTCATGTTAATAAAGGTAAGGATTTCATTTTTGCTGAACATTTAATCATTATACAGTTGTTGAAACAACCTTTCCAGAATCTGTAATGGAAAGTACATCCCAGTCTGGTTCCATTTGTGGGTTCTGAGCACTTGAAAATCTGGCTTGACACATTTTGACGAAGAAAACCGTGTGACTGAAGTCGGTCAGGTGTTGGATCAAGCCCAGTACAGGCAGTAACAGACTGGCGTACACCTCTGTGCAGCGGCACGTTGCTCGCAGCTCGTGCTTCTTAAAAAAAAAACACTTGGGAGCAGTGATTCTTCTCATCTGCTATACTTTGTGCATGTTACTTTAGGCTCCAAGGCAAAAGGAAACTTTACCAATGCCCCATTGCATTTTTTTTTCCAGCACTTTGATTTTCCTCTGCCGAGCCCTCTGAATGTGTTCGAGATGCTGGTGATCCCAGAGCAGGAGTACCCGATGGTCTGCGTGGCTATCAGTAAGGGTGCTGAGCCAAACCAGGTCGTTCAGTTCGAGACAATCAACTTGAACTCCGCTTCGTCGTGGTTTACGGAAATCGGTGCAGGTAAGGCTGGTGCTCCGTCTCGCAGCCGTTTTGTTGCCTGGTAACTGTTGGATATCCCTTCCTCAGAAGTCATTTGGAAACCCTTTAGGCTAGGGAAAATGATATCAGCATCTTGAAGCTGATCCCAGGTTCTTCTTGTGATGGCGTGCCAACTCCAGTATAAACTGTCTTTTAAAGGCTTCATTTTTAGACACATCTTTTATTTTATAAATTTCCTTAAGTAGTAACGCAGACCCTGCTGATCGAGTTCTCATTTGTGGTTGCATACTTTTTCCCGGGGTCAGTCTTCCTCCTCTCCTTCTTTCCTGTGTAAAGACTCATAAATGCATTCTTGTCTGTCCTCCAGCCCTTGGGGGAGGCTTGTCATCTTCATCTGGCTGATAATGAGTAGAAGATTTGGGTTTATCTTCAAAAGCTAGTTGATACCTTGCAGATGCTTTTCTCTGCCGGCTTTGTTGGACAGACTTTTTTACATTTAAATACTGCTTTTTAGCAGCTGTACCAAGAACTTCATTAATAAAAACGAGAAAAACTGTTACATCTAACTTAATATCAGCACGAACATCTTTCCAGATGTGAATTTATGGGAAAAGAGCTTTTTTGTTAGGAGTGAAGATTGCCTTGATGATTCCCTTTTGTTCGTTCTCATGCCTCTTCGTGCAGGAAGCTGACTCGCTGTGCTGAACTGTAATGCAGAATGTATTTGATGCCAATAAATGTCTTCGATATCAAAGACATGCTTTGAGCTGATGAGTTTGTCCTTAGGCCCTGTACTCCTCCCAGAACGTTCTGGGATCATACGGCCTTAAAAACATTTTAAAAAATAACAATATAATAGATTGTAAAAGAGTTGTAGCATGCTGAAAAGGCTGTAGCAATTGGAGAGAGGCTGCGGGGAGGCCGAGATCAGTCTTACGATGCGGTACAAACCGCTCTGTTTCCTTTCCCACCAGGCAATCAGCAGCTAGATGCCATTCACGTGACACAGCTGGAAAGGGACACTGTGCTAGTCTGCCTGGACAGTAAGTAACACCTCTCTGCCGGCCAGCCTGCTGCACCTTCTGCAAAACTGGTTTTGCCGGAGTTGTTGATTTTTAACTCTAACGCAAGTTAATTTTTCTCCCTTCGTTACTCGTTTGTGTCGTAATATTTCCAAAAAGATACAGTTCACATAAGCGGGGTTTCATTTTGACTCTTGTGGTTCTACTTTCCCTCTTCATGAGTGTATCATTCTTGTTGCTTTTCAGAATGAAAGCTCATGCAGCGTTACAGATCAGAATTCAAATACATTACTTGAAAAAAAAAAGTGACATTTGCCTGTTGCATGTGCGAGCAGGACCTCTCGCGCACCGGAGGCTGGTGCCTCAATGGGAACTTTGCAGTGACTTAGCCTGCCTAAATTTCCAACCTTTAGGTTGAATTCACGTTTCTGCACTGTTTGTTACTTGCAGGAAGGCTGTCAGCAGAGTCTAAAACCATACAAAGTGTGTGAGAAGGTTTTCTGTATTTATTTTGAGAGAAGGATGCGCATGGATCCATTTTAGGCAACTACTGTAGATGTTAGGTTTGGGCATTTTTGTAGCTAAACGATGAAATTGGTATTTCATGCTTAAAGCTGTCAGTGATCCTTGTCAGCGGGGGGTTTAACACTTGTTTTTTTGCTGTTTTTCTTGAGAATTTGTGAAAATTGTGAATTTACAAGGGAAATTGAAGTCAAGCAAGAAATTGGCCTCCGAGCTGAGCTTTGATTTCTGCATTGAGTCAGTGGGTAAGTGATTTGCTTCCCTGCTGTCTCTCAAGGACTTACGAACTTGGAGGGATGAGCGTTGAAGGGTTTTTAATAACCTAGGCCTGGTCTGGTGCACCCCGCGGGGCCTGACACTAAAAATTGCACGTGTCAGGGTGTTGTGAGCTGCCTCTTTGGCTCCTCTGACGTGCTGAAGAATATAAGGCAGTTGCCAGATAGCGTGTCCGGCCTCAGATCTAATCAGTTTAATAATTCCGTATCTCAGAAACAAAACTTCTTTCTGGAACCAAGACCAGTACAGACGCAACTTGCTTTGGTTAGCAGTTCTGTACAGCTCGCATGTCTGGGTTCCTCGGCCATCTCCCCTTTAGAAGAAGATTCTTGACGTGGGTATTTTGTATTTTAACAGCAGTTGGTAAAGCAGTGCGCATTCTTTTATACAGCATCTCTGCCTAGAGATGTCAGACCCAGCCTGAAGGAAGAGATCTTTCATCAAGCCCGTGATTCTTCCCTAAATTCTGACAGGTTCTAATTAACTGCTGTGCTTGTATCATCCAGTATCTCCTGCTGAGGAGACCGTTGCCTTTTCCTTGAACTCTGAAGGAATTCGTAGACAGAAGCATTTATCCCAAAGTGTTGCGCTTCCCAGCTGACACTGAATAATGTGAGCAGTTCTTCACGTTCCAAGTGCTCTCTTGGGAATGCAGGGTGTTCAACAACTCTCTTAGCCTCTGATTGCAGTGGGGAGTAGCAGGTGAAGATCAGTGGAAGGCTGTTGTGACAAACACTGCTCTTAGGGCTCTGCCGAATGCCTTGGGCACGTCTAGGACATGGCTCACACTGAGCAGGTACAAAATGGGAGTCAAGGGAATAGTAGAGGAAAACAGGTAGGATTTAGGAAAATAAAACACAGTGTAAAATACGTTTCTGTAACACTACTTAAAGAACACCAGGCTGTTCATCCATGGTTCTCAGCAATCTGGTAATGAAATCGTTCAGAGCTGGTAGCTTTCTGTGTTCTCTCTCTGGCCCTGAAAGGAGGACTCCTCATACTTTCTCCACACGCTTCCCTTTCTCCCTGCTGGTGAGAAACCCAGGTTTCCCGGGTTCAGATAAGCCGTGCTCGGGGCTGATCTGGTGTTTCTGCTTTGCAGTGTGTCTTCAAGACAGCGTGCTGGCCTTCTGGAAACACGGCATGCAGGGCAAAAGCTTTAAGTCAGATGAAGTAAGTAATCTCCCAGTCTCTCCAGGTTTAATTTCTTCCTGTTCCTTATTTACCATTTGATCTTTTGGCCTCTCTAGCTGCTTCCCCAGTGGTAATGCTTGTGCTCCGTGTTGTCGTTGCTGGTTGCTTTCTCTGACTTCCCCTCATGTGTGGCTCTTGGTAAAGCTCACACACATGCTTTAGCCAGCTCTGTTTCCAAGAATATCGGTCAGAGACTCCCGAACGGGTTCTGCACAGAGCCAGTACAGATCTGGTGTAAGCAGCATTCGGGTTTCTTGGATCTTGGATGAAAAGCTTGAGCTGGCAGCAACTCTCTTTAAAAAAAAACAAAACAAAACAAAAAACAACACTTCTTTTTTTTAAAGTGTTCCTCTAAAAAAAAGTCCTTTATTCAAAAAGAACAGTTTCCTTTTTGATGGCATCCTTTGTGAAAACACAAGGAAAGCTCGTCAGTCGATGCTGACAAAGATTTGATCAGCACACTTATCAGGGCCACCAAGTCATCTAGACTGGTAACAGTCTACAATACAAAAATCATTTAAAGTAAGTTATACGTTATGAAATGTAAACTCTTTTTTGCTTAGCATCAAGTTATCTCATTCAGTCCTGTAATTTGCACTAGATTATATTTGAATTTTCGAAGAGACTGATATATTTTTTTCTTCCAACTCAGACCAATACATTTCATTTTGCCACTGACATGAACTTAAATGTCTCCATTTCCCTACAGGTTACCCAGGAGATATCAGATGAAACCAGAGTTTTCCGCTTACTGGGATCGGACAGGTAATCACCTAGGAGAAACACGAACCTTTTATTTTATTTAAACCAACTTTCTTAGTTCCCGCTGGAGCTGGCTTCCAGCCCACCGCAGATCTGTCTGTAGGCAGGCCTGGGGGAGGCAGTAACACTGTTTTTCTGCCTGCAACAGCCCAAAATTTAATTAGTGGTTGCATCTGTCTTCAGTGCTCTGGACCGTGAGGTCTGGAAATCGCAGCGCAAACTGGTTCTGGTGTGTGTTTTTCCCCTTGTGCAGACAGGCAGTGGTAATTTCCTTCCCTGTTAAGCCCAGCAGAGCAGGGGGCGTTTCATTGCAGAACAAGCTCTTGCTAAGGGCCACTGCACTGCAGACACCATACTTTGAGAAATCTGACTCAGTTCAAGTGGCACATCGAGCTTCTTTGAAACGCAGGTAGAAAACAGAAAGCAGAAAAAAAGTTGAATCTTAAAAATGATAGGACACAGTCCTAGGAGCTGGTGAAGTGAAACGCAGGAGCTAAGCAGCTGGAAGGGAGAGGGAAGGGCAAAGGCCTGACCGTACCGGCTGCTGAGATGATTGTCGGGGTTCAGCCTGGGACAGATGCGCAGAAGACAGCGGTCGGCGTGCCAAGACGGGGAGACTGGTTTTCCGGAGGAGCCTACAGGAACGTGATCCGGCAGGATGAAGGCTGAGCTGGGATCAGGCGTTCCGCATGAACCCACCAGCTGATAAATATTTAGCAGGGAGGAGAACTGTTTAGGTGAGGGGCCGATGCTTACCGCAAGACACGGGAGGTACAAACACACCCGGGCCGCGGATGATAGGAGGGTGGTGTTTCCTCACGGTGCTCTGGCTCTGAGAGAACTTCCCCGCAGAGGCAGAAGACACAGCTTATTTCAAGGTGGAGGATGTCGGTTTGGAGGGGGTTTGTAACCTGCTGCGCGTCCCTGTGGGTGAGAGGCAGATTCTGGTCCAAGTCCTCTATTCCTTGTGCGTTCTGCTTTAGTGTTTTTATCAGAAGTGATGCTACTTAGAGTGGAAAATGCAGTCACTTATTTACCGAATACAGTTCCCAAGGAGAACCTGTATCCCTCCGATCCGTAGAAACCTGTGAGCAACCAGTCTGTTCCTCGTCGGTAGTTACGCCAGGTGCTTTGTGTTGCGCCGCTAACCGTTCCGGATTCTGTTTGTGCTTGATTGCAGAGTGGTAGTGTTAGAAAGCAGGCCGACGGAACACCCGACCGCGCACAGCAACCTCTACATCTTGGCTGGACACGAGAACAGTTACTAAGCGACGGTGCCCTCGCGCAAGTAACAGAGGGAATTTGCCACGCGAGGAACGAAGAAGCATTAGGAAACTCAGTACAAGCGGGACTGTGACTTCACTTTCTTCTTTTCTTGACACCTAAATGATGCTTTAGGGTGGAAATCAATACGTTTTTGCAGCTGGGAACAGCTGGTTCTGTCTCTTGCCACTGTGTGGTTGGTTATATCGAGTTTGCTTAATAAAAGCTATGAGATAAATAGCCCTTTACTCGTTAGTTATGGGGAAACGGAGCCTTTAAAAAATGGTTTGCAGTAAAGGTGCCATAAACTGTTAAATATTTTACTTCCCTTGGATTTTCCTTACATTCTGTAGATATAGAAATAGTGCCGGCTGTTTCCCTGTTTTATACTGAGTCTTATTCTTAATAAAAAAGATTTGTGTAGGAAGTGAAAGTATCTGCAGAGCTTTTTGGTTTTAAATCTGCCATTCAGGATGGCTTTGTATAATAGACTATTTAATCCTTATTTATTAATCTGCTGCTAGAATGGTGTAATGTATCTAACTTTTAGCAAAGGAAGGTTGCAGAGCAGCTTACAGGTTTTTTTTTACAATTGTATAAAGATTTGATTATTCTTTTTTCTCGTAGGGATGTAGTGCATTATCGAGGGGAATGTTACCGGTTGATCTTGTAAAAATGCAGTTTTGTACAACAAAGTCTTTTGTATTGATTTGATTTTTTTTTTTTTTTTTGCCTGCGGAATTGCCATAAAAGGGATTTTCTTATTTACTACTAGAGGTAGGGTGTGTGTACGCAAAATACAATACTGATATCAGACGTGTTGCTGCGGGGTGGGTGTGTACAGTAGACACGCGCACGCGTGTGTGTGTGCATGTGTGTTAAGTTGACCGGCAGTGTGTATTTTTTTTATATATATTTATATATATAAAAAATGTACAAAATAGATGAGTCGCTTTATTTTCATAAATTAGGGATAAGCCTTGTGGCGCGAAATGGTGATTGCACGCGGTCACCATCCTTAAGGGGTGGCAGCATGACGTATCGGAGTGCCCGTGACGTGTAGCTTATTGTGCCGTTCCAGCGGGGAGCCTGTCGCGAGAACTGAGCTGAGGAGCTTTGCTGTTTGCGCAGCCGTCCAGCTGCTCTCAGACAGTTTGGAACCGGTTCTTTCCCCAGCTGTGCGGTATAAATAAGTATGATAAGAACCAGTATTCTATCTTAAGGCTTTCGATCACTTTTTCCCTTTCCCTGTTTTGTCACCTGCATTTTTCTTTCTCATTATTTCTCCATTAAAGGGTCACATCGGTTCCTTTTGTCTTCCTCGTTAATTAGAATTCTTGAGGTACCATTAAGTAGGAACGCAGACTGACTGCAGGATAGCATCTGGTTTTACTACCTCACATTCACCTGCTGGCTTAGCTGTAAGTAAACACAGACACCGTAGCAGTTCATCGACATTTGAATTGAGGGATTTCGAAATGAAATCCTACGGCGTACCGCTGCCCGCTCAGTTCTGTGATCTGCTACCCTAGGAAGGAGCTTTGCGCGTCATTTTAATAAAGCGGTAAAGGTAAGTGCGTTTCAGCGGCTTGGCTTTGCTGACACAGCGGAGCCGGAGCAGTTCGATCTTTAACTGGCAACCCGAGGACCGGGGCGCCGAGTTGTCTGCTTCGTTCATAATTTAACACTGACACCGTGAACTCGGCACACGTGATGCCTCGGGGATGGCTTTCTGTTACCAGGTACAGCTGGAGTTTCGTGTTGTTCTGGAAGGAAAAATAGACCCGCGCACAATTTAGCATTTTATCCACTTAGCATTGTCATTCAAAACTAATTCTTGTTAATTGACTTGATGTTTAAATCGAGTCAGGCTTTTCAGTTCAGAAACTGCATCAGAGTTTAATAAATAGTAAGTGTACAGATAAAACTTAAAAATCACTCCACAAACAGTATTTTGAAAATGTTTTCAGTGGTCAGCTGTAATTGGATCAGCAGTATTAAAAGTGGGGCACGTAATTTTTGTCTTTTCAAGAACTGAAGTTCTGTAGTACTGAAATTACTTCCCCGTAGGTAACAGCGATTGGTGATTAACCCTCAGATATTGTAACCCCTCATCTACAAAGACTTTAAAATGAAAATGAAGAAAAAGTGAAGCACCAGGTGTAGAGGTCGTAGAGCAAACGCTTTCACTTAATTTACCTCATTCACTGCAAACATAATTTTGGCATCATCTTTGAAAACACTTAAGATCTCTAAAAGGCTGGAGAAATCTGTAAATAAAATTGCGTATTTATGGGGAATAACTGGAGTAAATAACTGTTAGGTCCTGACACTGTCATGCAACAGTAACGAACAGAAAGTATTTGAATGACATGAATGACTGGTGATTTGCTGAATCCCAAAAATGGTTCTAGGAACGTCCTCATTTATTCAAAGCTCCTTTTCTAGCCGTTACAGCATTTCTAACGGCATCTTGGGAAACGCTTTGTCTGGTTTTATGAACGGCGGCATTTTTGGCGTGATCTGCGAGATACTGTTTCCTAGCGTAAAACCTCCCTCGCTGCTCTTAGCGGAGCGCAGCACGACGGATCTGCATGTTTTGTAGTGAAGCAGCCGCTCTCGGTGACTGCGAGCAGCGCAATTTGTATTTGTTAGACTGTTTAAGTTACTCTGGTGTTGTCTGTTACCTTTGTATGTCTTGTGACGTTTCAAGCAGGGTTGAGAAAGCCTAGTGTGTGGGTTTGGAGTTCATAAAGCAAAAGCTTGCTCAGCCTCTCGTGACTCTTTTGAAGATATCGCAGTGTTAGTTATTTTGATGCACGAGGTTCACGTATTCAACTTGAAAGCCTTAAAACAGGCTCGCAGTGCTCTTTGAAGTGCGAACGGTATTTGAAAAGCAGCCTGTAGATTAGTCCCTCTTGATTTCCTAACCAAATTCATTGCAACTGAAAAATACACCTGTAATGGTGAAGACATCTCTTTAAAAAAGATGAAAGGTACAGCGCATCAGTGAGCCACTACGTCTCTGAATGGAGGAGAAAAAAAAAAAAAAAAGACTGGGAGATTTTCTGGAAATGTACTTTTTACCTTGTTTAGTCATTAGATTGTAACTGAGACTCTAACTGCACTCGTTCCAGTTTGTGTAACTCGGCTTTGTTCGACGTAAATTTCTGTTGCAGTTCATTTCAGTCTATGCCAAATAAACTACGCTTTCTTTGATACCTAGACGTGGTGTGGTGGACTTGCTGGGAACAACACCTCAACACCTTCCGGGACGTATCTTGAAGGATGTAAGCTGGTCTCTGGGTTTTATGGCAGTTACTCGATTGACTGGAGGCTGGTAAATAAATAAATACGGATGAATGTTCCTCCTCGGCAGAGGATTGCTCTCACTGCGGGTGAATCTCGGCAGCAGCCTGTGTGTGGATCTGGGAAGGCAGTCTGGATCGTGGACTGGCCTGCCATTTGACTTCTCCTCTGAGGACCTTCCTCAGTGGTGTAGTCCTTGGGCTTCTCTGAGGCAGAAGAACCAAAAAGAGGCAGCATGTGTGGTGGCAGCTAGAGCAGGAGGAGACTGCTCGTCCCCAACGGATGTGGCTTGGGAAGAAAAATAAATAGTGCATCTTTTGTCCTTGGCAGAATTCAGGAAGCACCCCAGGAAAGGGCTGGGGAGGGAGGAGGCGTAAGGTGGAGTAGGGTGTCTACACAGATCTCCAGACCTACTCCTGGAAGCAACTGCCACGCTCCGGGGCCATTTTTGTCAACGTAAAAAAGCAGGGTACGAGGTTCCTGGAGAGGGGTGAAGACAAAACGGTGCTGGGGGAGAACAGGATGGCCCTGTGGGAGGCCACGAGGGCCCCCTCCCTCACTGCGCCTGGTCTGGGGGCCCCACGGGCCATTTCTTCTCCTCCTCCGCCCCGGGGAGGTCGCTCCCCTCAGCCCCCCGGGCCGCAGACGCCTCGCAAGGATCCTCCCCACCTGCCAGGGCCCGCCCCGGCCCCGCCGGAGCCGAGGGGAGGCGGCGGAGGGCGGGTGACGGCGGGGCGGGGAGCGGGCAGCCGGGGGTTTGGCTGCGGGGGAGCAGCGCCGCGCCGGCCCAGCGCCATGGAGCGGTACGAGAAGCTGGGCAAGGTCGGGGAGGGCTCCTACGGCGTCGTCTTTAAGTGCCGCAAGAAGGACACCGGGCAGATCGTGGCCATTAAGAAGTTCCTGGAGTCGGAGGAGGACCCGGTGATCCGCAAGATCGCCCTGCGGGAGATCCGCATGCTGAAGGTGGGCGGCGGGCGGGCTCTTCGCGCCCTTTCCCCTCCGCCCGCCGCCATTGCGAGCCCGGCGCCGCGGGCCAGGGGGCCTGGGGGGGGCTGGCAGGGGAAGGGGGCCCGAGGGGGCTGGCAGGGGAAGGGGGCGGCAGGGAAGAAGCAAGGGAACAGGGTGTCTTGAGGGGACGGGGCGTCGTGAGGGGGGAAGCGAGGAGATGAGGCGTGAGGGAGCGGTCGGTAAAGCGCCCAAGTCAGGGAGAAAACTGCTGCCGGCGGAAAGCCGACCCGGACGCGTTTTGGGACGGAGGTGATCCTCTGCAGCCCAGGCTGGGGTGCATCAGAGAGGATTGGTGCGTTGGGGAGCAGACACCCTGCAAAGAGCGAGCTGCCTGAAGTGGAGCAGCAGCAACAGTCATCGCTGTGCCCTTCGGAGAGGGACTGCCCGGATCTCTGTCCCCCGCGGAGTCGGCGATGTCCTGGCCGTGGTCGGCATCCGCTGTAACGGGCCGGCCAGCAGCAGCCCCCTCGGCGTCCAGGAGATTCCCGCGGGATGAGGAGCTGGTGGAAAGCGCGCGGGCCAAAAGCGACCGTAGATAGCGCGAGGTGAGGGGCGGCCGTGGGGCGCAGCTCTGCTCGCTCCCCGCCGTGTGATCTGCCCCAGCTGCTCCTCCAAACGCCCTTTCTGAGCCCCTGGTTGTGGGGCATCTGGCCTCTGCGAACCATGGCAGCACCTTGTCTTTGCTGCTCCTTTCTTGACTTCTGCGTGAGAGCTCATCCTCACGTAGAAATGGGTCACTCATTCGGCCTCTGTGTCTGTTTTCCTGATAAAACAGAACATTTGCAGCGACTCGCACCCCGGGTCCGTCAAGCATGCAGAAACAGGGAGGGACCCAGGAGAAAGGGGGCGAGGACGGGGTAAGGTTTCTTTTCATACTCTCGGCTTCTGAGCAAAGTTTGAGAGCCAGAGGTTGTACCCATTGCTTCACGCGCAGCAGACATTCGTAGAGCGTTGGGAATTTGTCCCATCTCTTTTGAACTGCTATATTCATTTGGTCTCCATAGTTTCCTGAGGCAGTGAGTGCCGCGATTTCAGGAATGTGTTGTGTGCAAAAATATTTCCTTTTGTTTGTTACAGACTTGCTGCTGGGTGATGGCATACAGTACCCGCAGTTGTGTGTCCTGAGAAGTGGAGAGAGTTTTCACTTTCTCCAGGGTGCTCATAATTCTATACACCTCCATCATGTCCCCATCTTCACCTTTCCCTTTTCTGTGCAGAGGAGCCATAGCTTTAAAACACTGAACTGATTAAAGAACAATATTAACGACATGATGGCTTGTTACAAATTTTAAAATCATGACTTCTGGTAGGACTCCTTTTTACAAGAAACTCAAGTTTCTAGCTAAGGCTAGACACAATGCATTCTTGTAGACGGTGATTTAGGACTTTGGAGTTAACAAAGCCCTGCAGAAATCTGCAGGGAAATATGCTCCATTTTATTTAAAACTTCTTTCCCAAAATTCATAGTCCCTTGGCCTCTGATTTCTGCGTGACGTTCCCAGGCTTCGCTGCCCGTTGGTGTTTGGTAGCAGCAGTTGATCCACATTGCTCTCAGGGTCCCCTTCCATCAAGTTAGCTTCATTTGCTTGCTGGGAACCAAACAACTTTAAAATTTGCCCTTAAGTGCAAGATTTCAGCAGGTTATGGTATTTCTGATATTTCTTTCCCCAAATTCTCTTTGTGCTATTGACTTGTCTTTTATTGAGCATTTATGTATAAATAAGTGGTGTAAATGTTACTGTCAAAGGAACATGAAGGCCTGATTCTCTGTCTGCTGCACAAAGAGGCAGAATAAGCCCGGATGCCATCCTAGAAGAGCCATCGTCTAGGAAAAAAAAAAAGCATATTTATTTTTCACTTAGATTTTGGGGAGAAACCGCCTGAGTTTTTCTCCTATCTGAAGCGAACTGATGACGTGTAGCTGTATTGTTTCAGTAAACAATGCTGGAAATGCATTAAGATTTAAATGATATTAAAGATCTGAAAAGGAAACTCATCATTGTAGAAGTCACTTGTACCGCAGATGGTAAATGCATCGTCCTGAAGGGTCCAAAGCCGACACCGCCGCAGCCGGCCACGGCAGGATCTGTGTCGCAGCGCCGTTGATTTGAACAAGTGCAGACCTGCTCGGCTACCTTTTCAACTCTTTCTCTGTAAATAGTACCAGTTTGTGTGTTTGTTTGGTGAGGTATTGCCTGGCTTAGGCAACAGCTAAGTGTTTGTCTAAGAGGTAGTGAGATTGTGTTTCATCGGTGAAAAATGTAGGACCTGATAAATTACTGTTCTGCGCAGCAAATACCTTGAGGACAAAGGGCTTTTTATGGGCAGGAGCCATGGGAGGCTCTGCAAGAGCAGAGTTGAAACGCGCTGTCTGATCCCCATTCCGTAGGAAAGGCTGGAAATACGAGGAACAGAGCGAGTCTGTGTGCAAACCCATCAGTGCCTGCTGTTTCCAGAAGGGTGTTGTCTCCGCAGCCTTCATGTGGAGGCTGAGAGAGTTCTTAGCTCTGAAATTGCAAAGTTGAGAGAAAAATGCAGCACAAAGCTTTGTTCATAGACAAACCAGAAAATAATCCCTGTCATCTCAGCACGGGAGCATTTATAACTTTGGGGAAAAGCTGATACGGGACAGCTGGCCTGTATGCAGGAGGTGACGCACGGCTTTGTCACCAAAGCAGGGGGCAGGGAGGGGAAGCCCGTCCCGGTGCTGCTGACAGGGACATCGTTAGCATCGCCGGCACATTTATGGTGGCTTTGCGTGTGTGCCCGTTCCCGCTGGCGGGCCTGGCCGTGCACAGCAGTTTGTCCGTGCTGGCAGGCAGATCTGCTGAGAGCAACCGAGGAATCGGGCGCCTGTTACCCAGCGTAGCTGCGGAGGCTCCGCTTGTTCTCCGACACTGGTTATCGCTGAACACAATATGCCAACACACCGAGCGCACGGAAGGGGAAGGAGCCACTTCACGCAGTCTGTCGGGAGCTGCGTGACTGGTGAGGGAAGGGGCCGTGCCAGAGCCACGGCAGCTGTCTGATTTCTGTGGTGGAGTCTGAACTGGTAGGCTGGGCTTCATCTGATGTGCACGGGGCGAGTAGGTGCTTTGCTCGATGTCGGTATGCCCAACGTGATGGGTGGCACGGTACGCACACAGACTGCACGTGATTGAAAGCTGAGGGAGATGTGTTGGGTGTTTGAGTAGAAGCAATCACTGTGATTTAAGAGCTCTGGCAGTGGCAGACAAATCTCACATGTCCTTCCCTGCACGTACGTAATTTCTGTTTCAGAAACCCCCAGGGAACCCTTTCCCTGGATCTCCGCTGTGCCATGCAGCAGCTCTGCAGACGGGCTGCTCTGACCTGCCAGCCCTGACAGTTTCTGAACCCTGCTCAAGGCTGCATGCCTTTTCTGTGGTCTGGATGGGCGGACCTGGCTGTTTACACCGTCCCCAGGAGAATCGCAGTCACTGCTGGGGTTTTCAGCAGTCTTGCAGGCCATTTTCTGTATCTGATCATCTTTTGCAAAGTGGATAAGGAAATTACGAGGATAGAGACGCTGCCAGATAAATATCAAACTTGCGAGGTACCACGAGCCGCCTCCCTTGAGGGTTGATACTTTCGCTAGCAGCCCTGCCGCAGGAACTGAGGGTGCGCGGAGACAGTCTGTCCGTTACGCGGGGTCAGGAGACGTGGCTCACGCTGACGATCAGCCCCTGCCATTGAGAAAGATCAGCTCCTTGCAGCCGGTTTGGGGGGCTGGAACACCTTCTGCACGCTAACGGGGACACTGCGTGTTGGCACGTGGGCTCAGCATCCTTTGGGTTCAATAGGGGGTCCCCCAGAGGCAGTGAGCTCCCTGGAAGGTCTCTCTTTGCAAGGAGCTTTTACAATGACGTGCTGGAATAAAATTACTCTTTGCCAAGGCTCCCACAACTGAACTGCCTTCTGCCGTGTCCCTCCGACCGGTGACAGGCTGGCAGTGAGATATGGTGGGGTTCTTCTACTGAGGTCTTTCCAGCTCACTGGTTAACTCCAGGATTCAAGCGGTGGATTTCAGTGATCCTTCACTGGGTGCTTCCCCAAACTGCTGCGTTCCTCAGTTGAGGCCCCTTGCAGTTTTCTCCAGTCTTGACTCTCTGCTTCCTCCTCCTTGGCAGGCTTTTCCAGACGGCCAAGAGGCACGTCAGAAGATGGAGTTGGCCTGACTCCTAGGCAGTGCCCTTTGCAGCCTCCTTGCTTACAAATGTGTTTGTCCTAAAGCCTCGCTCAGGGAAAATCCTCCTGGATACAGGTCCCTGCAAGCAGAGGGGATGGTGCCATGAGCCGTCTGAAAAGAAATAACATTCCTGAGGTGGTCCTGCCTTTTCTTGGTTTCCTTTTCTGAACACGGCGTTGTGCCCCTTGGTTCAAGCCCTCTCCCAGCCCTCCACCAAAATGTGGGCAAAAGAATAGAAAATGAGAAGCTCCCGTAACGTCCACCCTCGGCTCTTGCAAGGTGCGTTTGAATAACCCTGCTGTGTTCAGTTTTTCTGTGTGGTAAGAAGCTGTCTGAGCTCCCCAGGAGAGGAAGCCCTGCTGTGAGCACATGAAGCAGATTGAGAGGCAGAAGCAGCAATAAAAACTCCTAATTAACCCGTCCAGGTTCTGACAATAAGCTGGTGAAGCCGAGACCGCATGCTTTACTTAGGCTTATCAGAGGAGGTCTTGGTGTCTCCTCGAGGTGTGTTTGCCCGCTACGAGCTCTCACCGTGTGCGATTTCCCAAGCTGTTCTCCAGGGAGAGCTCCTTTTCGTTGCGGTGCAAAGGCTGGATACGTACGATGAAAGGCGCTGCCGGAACAGCTGTGGGCACTGTGATGAATTCTTTATCTATGAGCATCTAAGAGGTGCTTGCTGAAGCCGAGCTGACTTGTTGCCTACAGTCAGTTCTTAAAATACCGACACCACAGGCTGAGCTGCAGCTGAGCTGCTGCTTCGGGTTGCGTTGTGCTTGCGTAAAAGGCTTCAGCTGAAGGAATTGAGACCCTTGTGGGTAAAAGCACTTTCCCCCAACCTTTACCTCACCCACCCGTGCGGTAACTGACCCGTCCATCTGCTGTGTGTTGCAGCAACTGAAACACCCCAACCTGGTGAACCTGCTGGAGGTGTTCAGGAGGAAGCGGAGGCTGCATCTGGTCTTCGAATACTGCGACCACACAGTTCTGCATGAGCTGGACAAGCACCCCCGGGGGTGAGTGGCCTGTCTCTCGCTGCAAACTTTGAGCAAAGGAATCGGGGGGTGTCCATGTTGTTGCTGCCCTGCGGAGTTTTCAGAGGAATTTCATTAATTTCAGGAGAGGTTTCTCAGCCCAGTGCCCAGGACTTGCTCTGTTGCTGTGGTTTAGCACTGACACCCAAAAGAATTGCGTGTGCGCTCCTGTGCGGTGCTGCTCACCAAGGAGACTGGAGCATCTGGAAGCATCTTGTGTCTCGCTGCGAAGAGGTTAGGGCTGCTGGGGGGATAGGCAGGTCCTGTCCCTCCTTCCTCCTGCTGCCCAGCCCTGTGGGAGGCTGTGCAGAGCCAGGCTGTGGGCGCTGGGGCAATGTCACTGAGCACCCAAAACATGTACACATCTGTAGTGACGTCACTGATGACCCGTACCACAGACTGGAGACCTGTAGCCCTCTGGCATGCTGCTGTACTGGGAAGCATGTGTTGGCTGGCAGGATTTACCAGGAGCCGTGCCTGCACCTCTGCGCAGCCTCAGCGCAAACACGCTCTTCTTTGAACAGGCGCTTGCACCAAGTGTGAGCTACGCGGGCAGAAGGAACGTTCTCCAGGTCAGGGTTTGTTCTTTTGACACGTTATAAATGACACTCCCACTAAATGCATTGTCTCTAATCATTCACAGTGACTTGGTGCTGTGGAAATGCTAAGCAGAAGTTCATAAATCATTTCACAGGCCTGGAGCTAAATGAATTGCCTGCAGGAGACTAACTGGGGGCTGAGCAAACAAGAGCCTGTTAATGTCTTTTTCCCTGGTGTGAAGCTCTGGAAGGAGAGTGGAGCACGCTGATAGCAGATTGCTTTGTGAGCTGGTGAGCAGCTTCCACCACGGTTTGAACCTGTTCACCTGAAATCTGAAAAGAGGATGGATAACCCTCTTTGAAGAAAATACTTCACATTTGTTTTCTGTTCATCAGAACAACTCCAGTGTGAATGATCATGTAACGCCTGGTTGCATGCTTTGGTTTTGATCTTTGCTACAGCAGATGGTCAAGTCTTTTGTGCTCAGTATTAAGGTGGGTGGGCACGCCTCTTTGCACCGTGTTGCCCAGTCATTTGACCAACTTCATCCCCTTGTCAGGCTGTCAGTGCAGCACTCTCATCATTCTAGGATGTTTCTGCAAGCTTCAGATGGCCAAGATTGTCACCTCGGCCTCTCCTGAGGTTGTTGAAGACCATTACAGACAGCCAAGGAAGTTTAAGAACTGTTGCAGTAACTGAAAGAGAAGAGAGAAGGCTGGATCTTTAACAGAACTTTTATTTCTCTGCAGTGTTTGCCAGCTGCTGGAGGGAAGGAGAGGAGGTGCAAACCAAAGTAGAGCTTTTTACTCCTGTAGGAACATCCTTCCCCACCCCGTTTTTGTCACCTCTCCACTCTGGACAGTCAGTGACACGATAGCATTGCAAGTCAGAGCAGCGCTATACCACGGATACTCCACCACCTCCAGCTCTGCGCAGCTGTGAGGCAGAAATGCCTGCTGGCGTTTCAGGAGGACTGCCAGGAAGAGCGGATAGTAAGCACGGCCACGAGACGGGATTTGACACGGACTTCCACGCGTTGGTGTGGGTCACCAGCTGGCAGGTCTCACGCTGGCTGGGACTGAGTGGTACCAGACACTGCCGTGCTCTTAGCTGCCATAAATCCCTGTATCTTGTTGCATTGACTGGATTTGGAAGTGCTGTTGACGTTCCTTTTGGTGCTTCTGCGATGCTTGGAGGGTAACCTTGCTGGAGAGCGTTGCTTTCTGCACGGAGATGCAGGCAGAGCTCAGCCTCAGCTCTGAAACGTGGGAGGAGGTACAAACAGCCCCCACCATCAGCATCCCAGTGTGACTGGTTCCCTGCAGTGGCAGATTAACAAACTGAGGGTTATTAGATATTTCTTGTAACTTTTTATAACAAGAAAACTCACCTAGTGTTTTTTTCTCTAAGCTTTCTGACTTGGTCCCTGATGGTTCTGCTCAGAGGTCCCTGTACAATGCTAGCACTGAAAGGCCTCCGCTTCCCTTTTCCTGTAACAGTGAAGTTATTTTCAGTGGCCAAAATAAAAATGTGCTTTTTTAAAACAGGGTGCCGGAGCATCTCGTGAAGAGCATAACCTGGCAGACCCTCCAAGCTGTGAACTTCTGCCATAAACACAACGTAAGTCCCCCGAACAGCACTGATGATTGCTGTAACATGGCCTTGGAGCAGATGGGGATTCTGCTGCCATTTTCCTAATTACAGAGCTTTCATGGGATGAAGTCGGATGAAATTTCCTGTTTTCAACAGGAAACCTGTCTCTGCAATGTTAGTGTTTACCCACAACAGCTGCATTTACCATCACACAGGCCCCCTGGGTTTGCTGGCAAAGGAATGATTTGCACTAATGGCCTTAGGCAAGCTTCCAGGCGGAACGGGAATGATGGATCCTTGCGTGTTCCCTGTGCCATGCGTTACAACTGACGTTTAGAAAACTGGCTTCTCGTCTCACCAGCTGAGACCTGAGCTAACTGCTGCTGATTTCACAGGAAGTCCTTCTGCTTATAGTCAGAGGCATTGAATCATGACACCAGTTAAAAGGATTCAAAAATCAGTTTTACAACCCCTCCTCTGCTTTCTGGAAGGAGATGTGGGCTGGGTGCATGAGAAATATTTTGTAGAAAGCAGTGGGGACGCTTTAAGAAGCAAAGAAGGAAAGGAGCCTTTTGGAGAAGTTCTTCAGGCAAACTTAGCTGTAATTGTCTCTAGTTTTGTTTATCTGCCAATGTTTGAGATTTGAGTCAGGCAGGAGATCGCTCTGGAATGGGCGTTTTGTCTTTGCTGGGAGAATTATGTCCAGTTGAGCCACAGGAACTTAGCCATAGGTCTGTCCTGCTTCCAAGATTTTTTTGTTTTGCTTCTTTTTTTTTCTGTTCCCCCACTCAGTCTGAAAGATTTAATGGAGTTTTAAAGCAGAGGGAACAATGAGATGCTGCAGTCCGACCCGCTGTAGATCACAGGTAATGAGGTTTTATTTGTGGAACTCCATAACAGTGGTTTAATGAGCAGCATTTCAGTCCTCAGGAGGAGACAGAATAATTTACCACCAGCTTAGCTAGGAAAAGCCCAAGATGTTTGCGCTGAGGTGATGGTAGGGGTGGGACAACGTGAGCAGGACCCTGGTGATTTCAGTAGAGCACAGCTTTCATAGACAGGCAGAAGAAATGAAGGTCTCTGCTGCGCTCCCAGAGGTGGGGTGCAGGCAGGGTCGTTGTCCTGCCCGGCAGGACGTGGCTTTAGCTGCTGTTAGGAAATCCTTTCATCTTCTCTTCCAGCAGGACTGATCGCCTGGCGCAGTGTGCAAGGGGTATGTGGCTGAATCTGAGCGGCAGGGTAAATACTTGCTTCTGACCTCGTTTGTTTCTGTTTCCAGTGCATCCACCGAGATGTAAAGCCAGAAAATATCCTGATAACCAAGCACTCGGTCATCAAACTGTGTGACTTTGGATTTGCTCGCATACTGAGTGAGTGACGGATTGTTAGCACATGAAAGCGCAAATGAAGTGTAGGATCGGGCTGTCAGACACCAGTAAAGACTCACTTGTCTTTGTCTGATGCACGTGTAAATCAGGCTGGCGTGTTTCCACGGAGAAGCTCTGCTGGGTAGAGATCCCCGAACCAGCTTTTGGGGAGCTAGCCCAGACACCATGATGCCAGGTGCCCCTGTAAACAAACTCCGTGTGAGCTCCCTGCTGGTGCAGCCGGACTGCCGGTGGTGCTGGCACTGGTAGACGGAAGGCGGCCTCGGGCATCTTGGAGCTGCCCAGCCACTGCTTATGCAACGCTGGAGACGCAGCTGGAGTTCCCTGGCAGGAGGAGCCCCTCTGGCAGAAGGCGCTGTCTCTGCAAACAATGGCTTCACATTTTCCGTTGTAAATAAACCCCCTAATCTGTTGGGTTGGGTTATTTTAGCTCTTGTTCAGACAAATCACGTGGGCTTTGAGAACTGACCACTGGCTGGTGCAGGGCCCTGCTGTGGAGCTCTGCATGTTTTCATTTGGAGAAAAATACGGTCTTGATTTTGGCCAAATCTTAAGTGTTTCCAAAGTTGAGTTCTGCTAGCGGCCAGTGACTCATCCTGTTCCTGTAGCTATTGCCTGCCCAGGAGGTGCCCCAGTACGTGTAACAACTGGTGGCAGCTCGTCTGCATCGTTCTGATCCCACATTCCTGTTTGCTTCTCTCCTTCCCGGCCCCAACCTAGCTGGTCCGAGTGACTATTACACAGACTACGTGGCTACCAGGTGGTACCGCTCTCCGGAGTTACTTGTGGGAGACACCCAGTACGGCCCTCCCGTGGACGTGTGGGCCATAGGCTGCGTCTTTGCAGAGCTGCTGTCTGGGGTCCCTCTGTGGCCTGGCAAGTCTGACGTTGACCAGCTGTACCTCATCCGGAGAACTCTGGGTAAGTGTCCCCGGTCTTCCCGATGCCCTTGGCAGGACTAGAGCTGGCCCAGGAGGACTTTTCCTCTGTGGTGGGAATGGGGATCAGCCAGGAGGTGAATTTATCCAGTGGATCTCTCCCTTTAGTAGGTGCTGGCCTTATTTGAGGTCTTACTGTCCTAAAAAGGGAGCTGGCTTTTCCTGGCATGACTTGCACACGCACATCTCGTTAGGAGATCAAGTAGTTGGAGTAACAGATGCTGCAAGTCCTGGCAGGATCTGGGAAAACGAAGTTGGCATCCATGTGGGATGGCGACTGGTCTTCAGAAAAAGATCTCTGGGGTGGAATTGGTTTCAGCTTGTACGCGCCAGCGGTGCCAGGCTGTGGCTAAAAGGCTCACAACGGACAGGGCTGCATAAGCAGGATCATTGCCTGCAACCTGCCTGAAACCGTCCTTCCACTCTCTTGAGCAGTGGTGGCCTCTGGGCAGCTGGTCTGGCGCTGGGTGGTTTAGGAAAGCTGTGGGATGTGTTAGGTGACCACTGGATGCCCCTCCTGGTCCTTTGGGGTGGCTCGGCGACTACCAGGGGGTGGGGAGCACAGGGCCAGCCCCTCAGGAGGCACAGAAACGCCTGCTTCTGCTGCTGTCCCATCCACACAGACAGAAAAATGAGGTGCCTGCGTCAGGAAGGACCAGGAATGTTTTTTGTAAAGGTTTGAAAGATCCAGGTATTTTTCAGGGTTTGGTACTAAGCCAAGCAGTCCCTGCCTCTAGATAACAAATAGTTGGAGTTAGTTCATCACAGCTTTGGAGGTCTCGTAAACATTGCAGGTGCCTGTTGATGGCTGTGTGCTTGGGAGAGAGAGCGTGGACATTGAAGTTTGTCTCTTCCACTTGTTTGTCTTCATTCACCAAGGGATTTTAGGAGCCACTCTGGATTTGGAATAGAGGTTAAATAAATGATCCATTACCTGTGTAACACTTAAATTAATCCAGTCTCATTGATTCTATTTGATCTTGGTGTGTGACATCTGATTTCTCTGGTGGAAAGGAGCAACCTCCTGCTTTTAATTGAAATTTGTTGCAATGAACTGAGAATAGTAATTTTTACTGAGCAGTTTATGAAACTATAAAGGTGACTAATGGCTTTAAACATATAAGCTCCTTAGCTAGAAAAATAGTTCAATGTCGATTGCTTCATCCTGCAGAGTACATTTATGGCAGCGCTAGGTAAGTTATAATTTATTTTTAACGATAGGGTTTCAGCCAGAAGAAATTCCCTTTTGATCCAGGCGGTGGACTGAGGCCGTGTTTACAGAGAAAAGCTCCTCGGTCAGAGCTGTGTAATGGCAGTGGTTTGGCTCTTGTGCTGGTTCTTTTGTTATGGATTTGATTTTAACGTTTTGCTTGTTCTGAGCTGCTCTAAGCTTCAAAAAATGTCCACGAAGCTGCAGCAGGAGAAGCTACAGCGTGTTCCTGTTGGTGCTGCATTTCAGGTCTTTTCTATACAGCATCCTTAGGAGAGTACAAAAAGAATTTCACCCAATATGAGTTAAATTTTAATGAAGCTGGAACACTTGTGGTTAGCGTGTCCCCTTCCAGCAGTCAGAGAAGACACGGCTGTTTAAGCAGACGCGCTGCCTCTTGGGAACTCTTTCCCTTTGGAAATGCTGAAACACGGCATTAGCGTGGAGAGGAGGCCAGCAGAGCCGCCCTGCACACCACAAGCGTGGCCAAGCGGCCATCGCCAACACAAACAGCCGCTCCTGCCAGTTACTCTTGGAGCCCAGGGCTGATGTGAGCAGGGGAGTTAACTGCTGATCTGATCTTCCCCAACACTTGGGGAAGGATCCCTGGCTGGAGCTCGGTGCTGTGGCCGGCAGGAGTTTCAGACCTCGGTCGATGTTTGCACAGCACCCTCTAGCCATGACGCTGGGACACATTTCCCCGCTCACCGACGCGCAGATCTTGAGTTACAGCTCTTGAGTTCGGCTGGCGCGCAGCGGGGGTACAGGTGCTGGCGCAGAGCAGGCATGTTTGTGCAACTTACTGCCTTGCCCACCTAACTCCCTGGTGTTCCAGTTTGGATTTGCTAGTTCAAATCCAAATTTGCAGTTACCCAAATAATGCAGTGATAGGATCTGGGCATTTGGCACAAGGAGATATATAGAAATATGTATTTTTCAAGGCCCCCAGCTATAGTGGCCACAGTTGATAAAAGCCACTCTGCTGCACAGCACAGAAACTGGAGCCTGCAGGATGCACAGCAGCTGAGTGCTCCCGCTCCAAAAACTGCTCCCACCAGCTGAATTTCTTTGAGCTGATTCCAGCGTGAGGCCCTGGGCAGCTGTGACTGCAGGCAGCTGGAGCTGTGTGTTCCTGCCTTTCATTCAGCGCGGTCACACGGCTGTGGGATCACCAATGTCCTAGATGGATGTTAGTTTTCACAAAAGAACTTTTAATCAGCTCACTTGTTGGTACTCCATCTCTTTAGATGTTCTCTCGGATGGTGACAGCCTTGGTAGAGGATATAAGCTTGTTCAGAGCATGCACTGTAAAAACAGCAAATTAATCATCTGACTTTGTTTTTTTTATTCTGGGTTGAAGGGGATCTTATTCCCAGGCACCAGCAAGTGTTCAGCACCAACCAGTTCTTCAGCGGGGTAAGAATTCCAGACCCAGACAGCATGGTAAGCGTTCCCTCCAGACGCGCTTCCCTTGAGCCTCGCGTTAACCAGCAGCGCTAAGGAGACACGGTGTTTGGACAGAGAAATGTTCCCGTTTCTTTTTACCCAGAGTACACGTGCTGTCTGCTTTGGAATTACAGCTGGAAAAGCCTCACTTGCTCAGCTTGACCAGTCCTTTGCTGCACAGCATTTTTTCCCCTATTCAAAAGCTTTGCCCTCTACTTTGCCCGTGTACACTAGAATATTATTGGGAGGTGGCTGGACCCCTCTCGTGACTTTTTAACCGATACCCTGTGTAAAAGCGGTCAAATGCTTAATCTCTGCTCCTTCTCCGTGCTTCTGGTGGCACAGCAGCCACCCTACCCATCCTCAGTAGTGCCAGGCAGCTCCCCTCTAAGCACATGAAGTGACAGACCCAGTTCGTGAGGTACAGGTCATGTTTCTAGGGAAAGCTGGTTCTCTGTACCCTAATGAATTGAAAGCTTGCTAATATGACTACACTTACTGGTTTGTTTTGGTTTTTTTTTTCCCTCCAGGAGCCATTAGAAATGAAATTCCCTAATATTTCATACTCTGCTTTAGCTCTCATGAAGGTAAGAAAACTGCAGCTAGTGGAGGAGCTCTGCACTGAGACTTAGCCTGTTTTGTTTATCAGCTGGGAAGTGGTTTGAGAGTTGGCTACTGAGGTATCAGAGATTCATTGAAAAATCGAGCTGGAGGGGATTTGGACAGGACTTTTAATCCACTCCTCTCTAATCCACTCATCTTTACCATGGAGGTGGAAAACCTGTTATTCCCTTATTAAGATGCATCGAATGGAAACTGTGAGGAAGGAGACATGAAGAAGAAGGTGCCGCTGTGGATGGTACTGGCCACGCTAAACACTGGAACAACACAGCTTCCTCTGTTTAAGAAAGTTGTTCTATTTCAAATGAAAGTTACGGGCTTAACTGGTTTTTGACACTTGCTGCTCTGTTACACCATACAATTGTAACTGTCCCTCCGGCCGCAATTTCTGTTCCTGCCTTGGGGCAATTGTTCCGTGTTAGCTGCTTTGCAAGCTTCGTGCTGACTCTGAAAAGCCAGACTCTTACAATTCATTAAAAGAAGAGATCAGCACATGTATCTGTGCGAATGCTCGTGGGCTGTGGTGAGTGGCTGGAATTGTGCAGACCTGTTCAATGAGCGTTTTGTGTGATGCTTGACTTTGTCTTTTCTCAGGGGTGCCTTCGCATGGACCCTGCAGAGCGGCAGAGCTGTGAGCAGCTGCTGCAGCACCCCTATTTTGACAGCATTAGGGAGGCAGAGGATCTGGGGAAAGAACACGAAAAAACGGCTCGGAAACCAGGCAGGCTGACTCGGAAGCACGTGCCAGGGGTAACATTTTCATAGTGGTGTTTAATGCTCTCTGCCTAAGGAGGGGACTGGTTCTCCTTGTTTGGCTCCCAGGAGAGGGGCTCACACTGGCAGTTAAGGGTGAGCGCGAGCTCCTGCATCAGACCAATCTTAATTTTAGCCCGAGGACAAAATGAACCTCCTGGCTAAAGAGTAGTTCAGTACAAAGCGAATTCTGCATTGCAGCTCTGTTGAGTCCCTGGGGATAAGCAGCACAGCAACATGGAAGATGGGGTTTATCCAGGAATTCCTGCCAAAGAATAGCAGCATAGCTGAACAAACTGGACGGGCTTGTGTGGCTGGTTTAATTTGGAGTTCTCTGGGACCTTTGGTGCTTTTGAACCTCAAATTATGGAGATGGCAAAAATGCCCAGTTCCATTTGTAACTGCTGATGGGATGTGATCCCTTCCTCAGTTCCAGACGTTACACAGTGCACTGGCTGTTTCTGCGACTGGTGTTGCCAAGCAATGTCTCCCTGCCATTTCAGTCTTTCCAGACTGCAGCCCAAGTCTCCAAATCCAGCCTCGTGATGAGAGTCATTCAGCAGTTCCTGTGAGCCACATTCCCCACGGCCGCTGTAACGCTGCGAACATGCAGGGAAGTCGGAGGTGTAGGACGGAGAACTGCTACAGCATAGAAATTCCTGGATCAATTGCCTCTTCCATTTCTATGACACAGGATATAAAGTAATATTTTTCTTGTCCTGGATGACTGGAAGAAATACCTTTAATGAGCTGTTCTGGTTGCAGTCCAGTTGTAGAACACCAGATCCATGACTTTTAGTTTGAAAAGCACAGGGTTACGGTATGAATGGGTTTATAGCTTATATTCCTTTTTGAAAAATGAAATGCATGCTTTGTTCTCATTTCAAACAAATACACACTATGTAACTTTCCCTTCAGTTGCAGTACCTGCCCCAGTTAACCAGCAGCAACGCTCTACCAGCTTTGGACAGCAAGAAGTGCTGCTGCAAAACAAGGAAATCAAACTACCATTTCCCTAACATCTAACCGGATGGCAGATTAAAAACTATTTATTGTTCAAAGCTGCAGTCATTCACAATTTATAAAAGGAGGATATGTGGTGGAAAACTAAATTAATATATGCTATGACATATACGAAAGTGGTCTGTAAAGTAACGTATTCTGCGTCAGTAACGGAAGGAAAGTGATGCACAGAGGGAACTCCAAGCGCACGTTGGTCAGTGTTCTGTGTACAAAGGAAAATACATTTGGTTTGCTTTAATTCGTGATTGTATACTGGTTCAGGATTACTGCAAACCAGTGTTTACAGCCTGAAGTTTAAAACTCTGTTGCCTGTCTGTCACCAGTATTGCAGAGCTGGCAGAAGAACTGCAACCTTGCCAAATAAATCAGAGTCCCACTGTGTCAAAGTCTGGGGTCTGGGGCTAAGCCACCGATCCCCAGGAACCGTGAACATCTTGCCCATGCGGGTAGAAGACAGATGTATGTGTTTGTGGAGCCAAGCCTGAGGAGAGGCTCCCTAACTGCTCCAGCTCGTTACAAACCTGCTGAAACAGCTCTGCTTTAAAGGTCTGTCTGTCCTACGTACTGCGCTTACAGATCACAACGTATTAAAAGCACTAGTAATGACTTGTTGGAAGGCTCAGCAGGCACTGTTACCAGGAGAACATGGAAATGGTAAAACCTGTTGTTTCATTAATCTTTGCGGAGTTTCTCCTGCCTGTTTCTTCCTTGCATTATGAGGTTGGTTTTATTTGTTGTTTCTGTCAGTAGGGCAGTCACTTGCCTGTAGTGTTTCAGAAATTGTTTTTATCAAAAATAATTAATAAATATAATTTATAACATTGGCCAGACACAGGCAGGAATTCTACCTATGCATATGTATTAGAATGATTCTTGGGGTTTGTGTAATCTCAGGATGTAATGTTGTGTGGATTTTGAATAAAAGAAATGTAGCTTGTTTTTCCAATTTACTGGATGTGTTTTACTGTACAATGTTTTACTACTGGGCAAGGAACATCCTCTTTCTAATGGAAACCTAGAGCAAAAATGTTTTCTTTTCCCAGTACTGTTCTGTGTTCAGTGACAGTTAAAGCAATTTCAATGGGACAGGTGCCATATTCTCACAGAGCGTGCCTGTCTGCCTTTTATTTCATATTGTACTTGAATATATTTTCATCCTGAACACCGTGTTTGCTTTCTTGGAGTCACTGCCTACCACCTTTCTCTCCCCGACCACCAAAGCCAGGAATTTGACTAAAAATGCAATATTCTTCCTGAGGATGAATCGTTCTCTTATTTAGTGGATGGATATGGATGCAACTAAGGAGTTACATAGAACTAACGTAGTCCGTGTCAGCATACAGTGAAAATGTGTGCAAGGGCGGATCTAAGAAACCCTGCTTCTCCACAAATACAGCAACGCTCAGTTCCTCGCTCGGTGTTCATGAGAAGGTTAGGCTGCCTGTCTGTAGATCGCTCCATTGAAACCAAACAAAGGCTGTGTGAGTCAAAGCGTGGGGAACAGAAAAAAGGCCCACGAGCTATTTTATTAAATAAAATCAGCACCCATTGACTGGGCGAGATCTCCGAGAGTAAACAGCTCTCATTCCCGCAGCATCAACAACAGGCAATAAAAGTGTACAGCGCTGCTGTTTCACCCCACTGACCTTCTTCCCACTGTCGCTTTGCACGAGAATTTCTGTGCAGTAAAATAATTTGAACACTTCTAATTGGTGTATTACAGCTTCCTATAAAACCAGGGGAAAAATTACTATCCACAGACACCTACCTTCTCTGCTTACCATATAGTTTAAGCTTAATAAAACCCGATTGCATAAAAGATTGCTTACAGCTTTTAAGGCTGGACTGGGATATCTGGGCTTATTTCCATACCTGGAAATACAGTAGCATCTACAACTTAATTCATGCAACATACGATAAACACTATGAAATCAAATAAATCTCAATTACGTGCAATCGTGTTTATTCTAAATCCAGCTGCACCTCTAGGTCTGGCAGTGCCTGCTGAAGGATGCGAACAGTGGTTTGTTTCTCTCTTATTCCAGGAAGGTCACTCAGAAACAAATATTCAAGGTTCCTATAAATATTTAAAAAGAAAAGTCAGCAACAAGTATTTAAGTGTTGACATAGAAATTAGACAAGGATTATTCTGCCATAGTTATTTCGAGTATTTTAAAAGGTTACTGGTTCTAATGGAAGTTTTTTTCTGAAGTGGGTGCTTCAAGTTTTTAGCTTACTGGAAGTTCAGTCCTTCTACACAGCTCAAAAAGAGATCCTGGACCCCCCCGTCACAAGGCTTCCTTTGTATTAAATTGTATTTAATAATGTCAACAGCAATTTAGTAAAAGTTACTTGAATGTAAATAATAGAGAAGTATATAGAAAGTCCTTAATAATAACTTTCTGTAGGAGGAAATCCATTTGTAGATGTCTGTTAACTCCGTGTAATAGCAGACAGCTGCGAGTTACTTTAAGGCCCCGGTTCAATACGGGCCCTAGGGACGTGCTGCCGAGGTGCGCAGCCTCCAGCCCATGCGGCTTCCCCTGCCTGGAAACACAGCTCTGCCCTAGGACTCTCGGGCTACAGCGAGCACGAGAGAACTTCGTGATAGGAAGAAGTGTGAGGTGTGGTAAGACAGTAAAAGTGACAGGACACAGCCAAAGCCTGCCCTGAAAAGCTGCTGCAGCAGGGCAGTCAGGAGTAGAAATCAAGGGGATCATTAATTACTTGTTCTCGAGCAAAACCCACCTCGTGCCAACGGGAGAGGAAGCCGTACGCATTCACGGCTCTTGCAAGGGTTGCGTATTGGCAGAGAGCACATGTCCTGCTCTAATTTGTGCAGCAATCGACACTGCATAAGTGATTTCAAGTGGAAATGGGAGACGCCGTGCTCAGCTCTGAAGGCAGAAGCGCAACTATGGATTCACGTAGTGCCCCCGATGATTCTGACTCTCAGCTGCAGGCCTGTGCTACACAATCCCTGACACCAGCCTGAAAAGGCTGATTAATATCTCTGTGTTAATCCATTTTCTGAGCTATCCACAACACTTTGTCTTCAACCACGCTTGAAGAAACATTTCCTGCCAGAGCCATCCCTCCCAGGCTGTCGTTCGGGTCAGTCCCCAAACCCAGCCATCGCACAGCCTCACACGCATCTGAAACAGCCCAGCAACATGCAGACTTCAGACCTTCCAGTTAAGATAATCCCAAAACTGCAGGGTGGCAACAGCTAGGGAGCAAGAAGAGCTCAGCAGCTCACGTACGTCAGCTTGTGAAGTGCAATGATGCCTTTATCTGTGACATTCCCGCAGGAAATGATCTTCAGCTGGAGGAGACTCTTCTGTAGGTTCTTCGTCTCGCTGAGCCTCTGCAGACACTCGTCCCGTATGTAAATACACTTCTGCAGCTTGATTTCTGTAACGTGTTCAAGACCATCTGGAAAGACAAAAATGAGTACTTGCTTCAGAATACCAGAAACAACCCGTACTGGTTGTTAAGTTCTCACTCGCTGATTTAGTAACTGCCTCCAAAACAACACAACACCACGCTCCTCTCTACAGTGAGGCCGTAACGCACAAGGAAGCTCCAAAACCCCTTTACGGGACTTCAGAGATATGAAAACCCCAGGGTTTGTATCCTTTTGGTAAGATTCTAAGAGCTTTGATGCGGGCAAGTAGCAAAAAAAGCTCTGCAAGTTTGGGAGATAAACAACGACCTGAAATACTTTTTAAATCTCTTCTCTGTAAGAAACCGAGAGCTTGCTTTTTTTGTGTGTGTCTTTGAAGACATCATAAATGCCTGCAGAACAAGCAGGATTATGATTTCAAAGACACCAAAAACATCACTTGGTTTAGAAGAAAAAGAATATTTAAAGTAGTGCTTTTTGACCCAGTTATTCATATTTTGCTGCAACTGACAGAACTAAGATCATTCCGTATAATCGGTGCACAGCTGTGCCTACATTACCCAAATAGTCAAATCCTCGGTACATGATGCAGGATTCAGTGGCATTAATTGCCTCGATCTTGTACTTCCCCAGGGGCCCCGTTGGGAGACCGTTGTAGTCCTGCTGCCATTTCTCATAGCCCTGATAGCGCACCAGGGCACCGCATCGCAGCAGCCACTCTGAAGCTGCCCTGTCAGGGCCAACGGCTTGTATACGTTCGTAGTCCACCCTGCCAAGACAGAAAGAGCATTCACGTGGTTTCTATAAGGTGGCAGATTTATTGTCTTGACTATAATAATACTGCACAACAAATACTTGGCTACGTGTGTGTCAGAAAAGTAAGAATATGATTTATTGGAATTATTTTGATTGTGCTGGTTCTTAAACAGTCTGGCACGAGGGTTTTTTTTTAACTTGTTTTAAATGGCACATGCTTTCAGTAAAAAAAGAGAAAGAATACCAATGCAACTTGGCTTAACCCTTCCAACTGATTGTTTCCTTCCATGTCTGTAAGGAGAGATTAAAAACGCCTTTCTCTGCCCAGAACAAGGCTTTACAACAATTGCAAATTTGTCTCCCAAACATATTTTGCTTCTATAAAACCCTCTCGTTGCTTATCTCACATATATCATTCCTGAAGCCTTTTTACCTCTACAATTACAATTTTTCAAAAAGACACACTTCAGCAATTAGTTAAAATCCTTGGGTCCATTCAGGAAAAGGATCTGTTTTTTAATCTGGCGGGGAATGCTGAAGATGGAAGCAGAGACCTGGAAGAGACTCTGTCCGGTTGAGCTTCCCACTCCGTTACAGCAATCAGCTACACCACGCAACTCTTTCCACACAGCTGGAAGATGTAAGGTGGAACTATTAGCTTCTGGCAAGAGCTATGGGCAGAGAAAGAGTTTCACAGAGAAAGGCTTTATCTTTCTGAAAGTAAATGTGAAACCCTTGTGTGGCTGAGTCGCATTGTAAATGACACATTGGTTAGATGCTTTTCTGAATAAGTAAAGGGGGCACGGCTGTGCTACTGGTTTAAATGCAGTGGGGGGGTCAAAGGAAGACTGGCACTGAGGGAGAGTCCACATCGCCAGCTTGCCTCGGCCAGCCCAGGGAGGGGAGCAAACACACACCTACTCTGGAAAGCCACGGCTTTGTAACTGCAAACAGGTAAGGAATGACCCCTGCCAAGCATCCACATGCAATCTAGGGGAAAGAAAAGCACTGATCATATAAAATGTTCTCTCCAGCCCTGCGACTTAATGCTCCCTGCTTCACAAACCGTGCAGTGGATATATGGACCCGTTAATTGACTTAGAATCATAGAATGTGATGGAAGGGACCTTTAAAGATCATCTAGTCCACCCTCCTGCCGCGGGCTGGGCCATCTTTCACTACATAAGGTTGCTCAAAGCCCCATCCAACCTGACCTTGAACATTTCCAATGATGGGGCCTAGAACTGCAGGATGGTTGGAGTTGGAAGGGACCTTTCCAGGCCATCCAGTCCAACCCCCCTGCAAGGAGCAGGGGCGCCTCCAACCAGATCAACCAGACCTGTGCACACCGAACCCCTCTTACTTGTTGAACACGGCATTCAGCCATCCCCAGAAGTGTCTGCAGGAGGCCAGTGCTGGCACCTTGCTTAGGCTGCACACCGGCTGCACAAGTTTTCCCAACAGCACCATGTTCTTGAAGAAAAGCAGAGAGGCAGGAAACGGAGACGTTACTTGCAGCGTCAAACCCAGCTCCCGAAGCAGCAGGACCCGGCTTCCCCTCAAGGCCTCACCGGCTCTGTCAGCCCAGCAGCTGCAGGGGAAGCCCCGGGGATCAGCTCCCGGAGAGGGGTCCCCACCGCCCTCCCGGGCTCTCCTCCCGCCGGGCGGCCTCCCAGGCGGCCAAGCAGCGATACCCACGCGGAGGCCGACCCTGCCCGGCCCTCACCGCCGCCTCGGAGCGGGCGCGGAGGAGGAGCCCGGCCCCGCCGGGTATCACCGCCCCCAAAATGGCGGCGGCGGCGCTGCGGCGGCAGCTGGGGGCCGGCGGCGGCGGCGGGCCCGGGGCGCTGTGGCGGGCCCAGCGCCGCCAGCGCAGGTGAGGCCGCGGGGCGGGAGCGGGGGCGGCCCTGCCCGAGCCCCGCCGCCGCCTCCTTCTCCTCCTTCTCCCCCTCCCCGGTGTGTCCGCGCCCCCTCAGCCCTTTCCCTCGCGGCGGGACGGGGCCCGGCCGTCGCTCTCCCCTCGGGGTCGTGGGCGAGCAGCCGCCCCCCGCCGCCCCCGGGGCAGCCAAACGCCTCCCCGCGGGAAGGGCGAGCTGACGGCCGTGTCTGTCTCCGTGCAGCACTTTCGACGTGGCGGTGGTGGGCGCGGGAATCGTGGGGCTGGCCTCTGCCCGGGAGCTCGTCCGGCGGCACCCCTCGCTGGCCTTGGCCGTGCTGGAGAAGGAGCAGGAGCTAGGTACGGCGCCGGCTGCCTTCCTCGGCCGCGGGCTCGGGCGTACCGGGGGTCGGTCTGTCAGAAATCCGTACCGAAACACGCACCGGCCAAAGCCTCGGTATTTCATGAACGTGCCTGTAAAGGAATGTTCACTTTTTGGGTGGGCGAGCCGCTGTGGAAGAGTGTCTGCCCTTGTCCCTGGAAGCGGGTGATGGATTCCCCCTGGGCAGAGCACCCGATGGGGGATTTCATCCTCCCTTCGCCCAAGGACGCGTCCTTCGGGGAGAAGCAGAGCTGTCGTCAGCCCGGGCTTCGCTGATGGAGCTTCAAGTTAGAGCTTTAAGTTAAGAAAGGCTGAACGCTGCCGCTTCATTCTTTGAAAGCAGCGGGTTTGACTGGCCTAGGGCTCCACCAGCAGCAGGGATTTTGGGGAAAAGGAGAAGGAGGGTGAACGACATGGGCAGGTCCGGTTTAGCGCTACTTTTCTATGATTCTGTGGTGCCAGGACAGCTTTTTGGTGGGGCGTGAGGGGAAGAGCGAACAGCAACCTGTCATGGTCGGTGGGGAGGGATAGAGGGTCGGGAAGTAAAGCTGCTTAAAAATGTCTGGGAATTGCTGGCCTCGGCAAAATCTCTCTGTTAACTGCCAGAACTGTAGACTGCAGTTTGCGGCGTCTTTTCTGGATATCCCTGTGTATGCTGTGCGAGGTGCTGCCAGCTGCACGCGAGGTCGAAGGTGAAGAACTAAACAGGGAGAACTGGGAAGATATTGCTGACCCAGCGTTAGCCAGGGTAAAACGGCACAGCTCCCGGTGTGGCCTGCGTATGCGGGAAATCTGGAGGCACTCTGCCCTGGGCTTCTGTCCTGGCATGGAAATAAGGAAGAGTGAGCCCTGTTCCTTCATTGTCTGAAAGCTTTTTGAGCACGAGCACAGGTTCACCGTAAGCGGTCTTTTCACACCAAGTGCCTGTGCAGATACGCAGTTGCTCGGGGTAGGCAGGAGCAACCCCAAGGGATCACGTCCATGGCTACCTCGAAATAAGACGTGTGAGCCCAAGCTCTCGCTTTAAATAGCTCCATCGGCCAGGCTACACATCGCTCTGGCGTTGCGACAGCTGTGATGTGAAGTGGCTTTTTATCCCCAGGACGCTACATGGATGAAGTCCTTAACAGTTGTGTGAGTGCGAAGCAGGAATTACCTCAATATTTTAAGAGGGAGAACCTGCCCAAATTACTTCAATAAAAATGTTTGTGCTATTTTTCCCTTCCATTTTACTTATTTACAAAGAGGAAATAGCAACCTAATCCCATTTACAAATACTTGAAAAGCCTACCAGGCCTGCCAGCACGCCCAAAGAAATTGAGGATTGCTTCGATGAAGCCTTTAAGGCTGCCTTTCATTTTAAAAATGGAATTTCTTAAAACTAATTCTAACACGTAGAAAATTTTGATCGATTGGCCTGCAATTGTAGCTCTTGGAGGAAAAACTTGTGATTTTTTTTTTTTTTTTCCTGTTGATTCAACACATTGCAAGCTGCGATGGTTTATTATTAACTGGGTCTTGCTGTGTCAGTATTTTTCTAGCCTTTTGAGACCAAGAGAGGAATTGTGTTTGCTGTGCAGTGACACTATTTGAGCATCTCTTGATTTAGGGCAGGACCTCAAATTGCTCACTATTCTAACAGCTGAAGTAATTAAGGTATGAACCAATCGTGGGAACACGTATTTTAATAACGTATTTTTCTTTCTACTTAGCTCATCACCAGAGCGGCCGTAACAGTGGCGTGATTCACAGCGGAATTTACTACACTCCCGGATCTCTGAAAGCTAAGCTGTGCGTGCAGGGTGCAGCCCTCTGCTACAAGTACTGCGACGAGAAGGGAATACCCTATAAACAGTGTGGGAAGGTAGAGGAACTGCTGCGTGTCCTTACTTTGCCAGTGGAAACTGTATAATGTATGTTACAATGTGTAGCATAGGCCTGTTTGTGGTCTCTCTCCCAGGAGAGGAATTCTGCAACGCTTACTACCTTCAGGATGAACGTGCTTTTTTTTGTTTTCTTCTTTCCAGCGACTCAAATCAGTTCCTTTTCTCAGCCTAAATAATAATTCTCCTTATCTAGGGGCTGAGCTGACATAGCCCAGGTAATGGTGGAAGCCGAGACCCATGGAGACGCACCTGTAGCTCCAGGGAACACAGAGGCTCTCAGTATGAGCGTGCCGTGCTTCTTGGCACGTCAGGCTCTGAAGAGACTCCATGACTTGAAAACAGCTCCAAATGTCACCAAGCTACATGCGTTTATGCCTTCTTACAGCCAGCTAACGCAACCTGAAACGCTGAGGACAGAAGAGTGGCTGTACTGGTGCAGCGTGGGGTCTACCCAACCCTATATCCTGTTTCTGGAAGTGCCTGTAAACAGAGACCCAGGAAGGAATGAGAACAGGACAAGCAAATTATTAATTCTCCCAGCTTCCAACTGTTTTCAGCTCAGGTCATTCTCTGAGCCTGATCTGTTTTTTTTCTGCAGTGTTTCTCAACGGATTTCTTTTCCAAGTGGTTTTCAGTTAAAAGCTTTGGCGTCAGAGCATGCTTTGAGCAATTCCAGAGATCAACAATCTGCTGCGTGAAGAGTTACATCACTTTGAAACGGGCTCCTACAAGCTCCGTCTGATAGCTCCCAGCCCCTGTGTTGGGAGAGGTGGTGAACAGTTGATCTGTGCTCACGCTCTCCCAAGTTGCACAAAATTTTATATTCCCTTCTCCCCGAAAGTCGTCCCGTACAGCTGGCGACTCTTGGTCTGCTCAGTCATTCCTCTTAGAGAAGCTTGTTCAGGACTCTCCCCACCCTGTCTTCATGCTCTGAACCATTTCTAGTTTAACGCATCTTTGATACAAGATGAGGACCACAGCTGCATGCAGCATTCAAGGTGTGGCCAGACTCTGGATTTTTGCAGTGAAATATTAGAGTTCTCTCTGTTATCCCGTATCCTTTTCCTAGTTGTTCCTAATGTTCAATTTCGGGCTTTCCAGCTGTCACTAGGCATCGAGCTGGTGTTTCCATCTATGCTAAGCCCAGGATCTTGGTCCTGAGTGATAACTTTGAACGTGGATTCTATCGTTTTATACGTGAGGCTACGACTGCTTTTTCTGTCATCGTCATTTCACATTTACCTGCATCGGATTTCATCTGCCATTTTGTTAGCTTGTTCACCTTGGAAGGTCCCGCTGCAATTCTTTACCATCAGCTCTTGTCTGGACCACCTTGAGTCACTTTAAACCATCACCTGACTTTCTCACCTCCTCCCCCCTGGCTCAGCACCCACTGGGAGCTGGGTGCAGCTCTCTCCCAGCTCTGGGGTGCAGAGCAGAGATCCCTGGCTGCGGCAGTGTTGCTGAGAGGTGTTTGTCCCGGCCTGGTTTGTGTTCATGCCGTCCTCCCTCCGCTGCAGCGCCGGTCACAAGATGGCACTGTGGATTTGTGCACCTGCAGTTACAGATAGTTGTGAGCTAACTACACGGGTAAATGAAGGGAAGCTGGTACAATTCAGTTTAGACACCGTGTCAGAACGTGTCCTTACTCTCTTATCGAGACTGTTGGAGATTTGTACAGCGTGGGTGAAGTTCAGGTTTATTTTCAGAAGCATCCTAGTGTCTCTTGAAAAAAAAATATTCTCTTCTTTCACATTCAGATTTGTAGTCTCATGGTACTTTTAGCAAATATCTGTTCACAGTAACTTAAACTACAGTTAACGTTTGTTTTCACTCTCCTTAGTGTATGAGTGCTTTCTCAGTAACAGTAGGTATGTGTAGAATCTTGTACAAATAATGGCACAAACCACATTTCCCCCCCCTTGAATTATAATTCACTGGTCACTCATTCACTATAGCTTGCTTGTTAGCTTGGGCTTGATGCCAAACCTGACCTGGCTCTGTGTATTTTGCTCACTGGTGTGTGCCTGGTTATCTTTTTTTTTTTTTTTTGAAGCTAATTGTAGCCACTGAACAAGATGAAATTCCCAGGCTCAAAGCTCTGTATGAAAGAGGGCTGCAGAACAATGTCCGAGGTCTGAAACTGATTGGAGCAAAGGAAATACAAGAAAAAGAACCCTTCTGCAGGGTAAGGGATTTGCTTGTTTTTATTTGGCATGTAAGACCCGAGTTTCTCAGGTGACATCATTTGTTAATTTAACATAAATATGTTTTTGGCCTTGAGGTTATTTGCATGGGTAACGAGTTCAAAAGAGCCTGAAAACCCAAAGGAAATATAATTGTCCACAAAAGTAAATGTATCTTTGTATGTCTGGAACTATTTTTTTTTTTTTTGTGGTTGATAGGCAGATTTTCATTTGCCCAGGTTAGAGCCACTGTATCTGCGTTTATGCTGAGATGGTTCTGCTCCTTCTCACTAAAATTATTTAACTTACAGTAAAGCAATGAAAATTTCTTCCCAGCTGTAAGCACAGATTTGGATCGAGCCAATTTCAATGCGGTTGCTTCCTACCTGTGTGATTGTTAGGTAGCACTTAGGTAGCCCTGTGTTTATTTTCACAGCAGGAGAAAGGAGAGCAGTTTATGGAACACAGATTTGTTGTTGTTCAGTATGTCTTTGAGAGGAAAATCTGGATATAAATTCCCCATACTGTTTCATCTGGCAGCTTGGGGTTGGTGTAGCTGCATGACTGATTGCTTATGAGTGGCTGTAGGTACAGACAAAAAATTCTAGAGAGGAATCTTTTTAATCTTTTTTTTCCTCATAAACATTTTGTATTTGCACCTTAAAACATTCTTTGCACGTTCAAGATCCAGCTGAGCATTTACATCTGCAAATGAGTAGATTCAGATGGGTCTTCCTTCGTTTGCTTTCGATTCCTCGGCTGAGTGCTGTCCTCATAAGCAAAGGGAACTTGAATGGTGGTGTAAAACATGGCGCTATGTATCAAGTGGAGAGGAAAGTTTGGTGTAAGACACAGTTTTACCAACCATTCTGCTTGTCTTGGCCGGGTAAATGGCTCCTGCTATTGTAGCAGCTGAGTGGCTGACAGTCTTTTAGTGTCTCCCTTCTCAACAGCAACGCACGTTATTCCAGATGAAATATTCTCTGGATCGAAGACCACATACAGCCTTCACTGTTCTTCTGTATCTTTATGCTGTTTCAGGGTCTGATGGCTCTTGATTCTCCGTATACCGGCATTGTGAATTACAAACAAGTGGCCCAGTCCTACGCTGAAGACTTCCAGGAAGCGGGTGGGACGATCTTGACTGATTTTGAAGTTACCAACATGGAGATGGCTAAAGAAAGTCCTTCTGAAAGTGAAGATGGTAAGGCAGTTTTTTTTGTCCTCTGTTTACTACAGTCCTGCCAAACATTTTGTTTGGAAGACGTTTGCTTTATCTGAAATGACATTTCTGATCCTTTCTGTCTCATAGGGATGAGAGGGATGTTAGAGTATTGAGCAAGCTCACTTTTTTTTTTCTAAGGCAGGTCACCCTTCAGCCAAAACATTTAATGCTGATGGAAGAAAATGACAGTAAAATTGAGGAAGAAGGTTGTTCTCTCCTATGAAAATCAGATTTAGCTGAATGTTGCACGTGTATTCTTGTGGTAGTGCTTTTTGTCTATCCTGGAAGGCAGGCTGGATCAGTGCTGGTAAACACATCGGAGAATTAAAAAAAAAAATGCTATTAATTTATAAACATGGTTGTGCCCAACAAACAAGTTATGTCCAACAGTGGCTGCTCCGTAGCTTGGAGATGTTCCAGTGGAAGAACCCTTCGTTGTGACAAGTTGCTTGTTTTGTGTGCTTTCTGTTACGTATTCTATTAATTCCTTCTCTTGTCTAATTCTGTTACAGGCCTGAAATACCCAGTCATCGTTAGGAACTCAAAGGTAAGAACTAAGCTGAAGATTTAATTGCTTAATAGGAAGCTGTTTCTCCTTCTCTTAATTTTTCTTGAGTCCCAGCAGATTAATCAGCTCTCTAAAAATGTTAAAAAGCTGCTGTTCGGTAACGTGATCCCTGTCATCTAGGACTGCTTTTATAAAATGACTGCAATCAATTCTTAACAAAGCATATGAGCTTGTTCAGATTTTACTCTGTGCTGGGAATAATAACGAAAGTATAATTTTCTCTTGCTGCCTGACTTAGGTTTGACTGTGTATGTCCCTTATCTTTATTTGCACGTTCTTACGCCTGTTGTTTCCAAGGACTCCTTTTATGACATACTCATTTGGTGAGAAACACCTGTTTTCATCTTTGCTTTTGGTCTTTGGCATCTATAAAAATGATAAAGGGGCATTTAGAATCATTTTATCGTCAGAGAGCCGCAAGCTGATTCGGTAAAACAGGTACCATAGACTGGTGTCATTCCTGCGAGTCAGTTAAAGCTGCCCAGGAAACGGAGCTGCAACCTTTTCACCTTCAGGAGAGAATATCTGGAGTCTTCTTTGGGGGGAGGAAGGCAAACAAAACCAACCTCACGACCCCCCCATAATGTCTAAAGTTAGTGCTGCTGCTTTTTTGTTCTATTTCTGCTCTTCTATTAAAAAGTGGCTTTCAAAATCTGTTCGGTTCCCTCACCAAATACTCTTTTTTTTTTTTTTCATTTTATTATTTTTATGGAAACATTTTTAGTTGAAGAAAAAACCCATAGTATTTGAAAACAAATACCATGAGAAAGAGAGAGAGATAGATAGATAGGTAACAGTTTGTGATTTTATTTATGTAGATGATCAGGTGTTTGGATATTTAACAGCTCTCCGTAACTGTGTGCTGTGAACTCGCGTCGTGAAGGAGTGCCGGGGCAGACACGCGGTTTCTGGAGGAGCGGAGTCTTTGGCGCTGATGCGTTGGGCCTCAGCCTTGTGCGATACGCGTGCTCGTGTAACGCCAGGCTCTGTGTTCTAGAGCTGAGCCTAAAGGCAGTCTGAGAATTGACGACATGTTTCTTTTTCATATTCTGGTTTTTTTCTTCCCCTCCTCCCCCCTTTTCTATAAAGATTCTTCCAGTCCTACCTGCACAGTGAATTGCCATTTTAGGATAGTTCTCCTCCAGGGAATGAAGGAGAATATTATAAACAATTAAATGAACCAATTAAATGTTTCTACCTCCTTTTGAAAATATGATCAATTTTCTTTCTGGTCTTGACTCATTTTTTTCCAAGGCTTGTAGGTGATGGGTGGTTTTTCAGTGGCTATGTTGAATTTTGGTGTGGTTTTTTATTTCATTTTGTTTCTCCGCAGGGTGAGGAAATCTACTGTCGGCACATTGTGACCTGCGCAGGACTTTACTCAGATCGCCTGTCTGAGATCAGTGGCTGCAGCCCTGAACCTCGTATCGTACCCTTCCGTGGAGATTATTTGGTGCTAAAACCAGAAAAGTGCTACATGGTTAAAGGAAATATTTATCCGGTATGTACTCTTCGTGTTTGTCTCTCACACTCCTGCCAAAACAACAGAAATAAGGGCAGCGTTACGTGGTTATTTCTGTTACGCTGCAGATAGTGATGCATGACATGTGGGCGTAAATTCAGTTGCTTTCTGACAGGATAACTTAATTTTGTTAATTCTTGAGGAACAGGTAGAAGTACCACGTGGGAAGCAATTGCCTGTCTTTTTTTTATTTGTGTTTTTGTTGAGGTTTTTCATTTTTGGTTTGTTTTTTTTTTTTTGATATGGAAACAATGAAACATTTAGCACAGTAGCCACGTGCTCACGAAAGCCAGGCTTCTTTCTTTATGTTATAGAATAAATCTGTAAGCAGGCTTCAGAAGTCAATGAGGGACAACAGTAGATAATTAATTACTTAGACATAGGGTTTCGTCTTGTGTGCTAATACCTAAAGTTCAGATTTAGGTATTTGCTTCTCAACCTCACCTTTGAATTAGCTTTACTTTTTATGAGAAAAAATAGACACGGGAGGAAAAGGACAAGCTTTCTGCCATCTAATATAGACAAATACTGTGATAGAGAGGAGGCATTCCAGACAGAAAGTGAAGTTAGCATGCAAGAAAAGAGAATTCCTAGGGCAGCATTTTAATTAATTCATGCAGGATGTTGGAACACTCCCTTTCTGAATATGAACTTTGATTTGCCTGCTAAACACTGGAGCAGGTCGCCCTGGGGAAATTGTGGAACCCTGGGTGTTTGTCAGACCTCTTCTCACCTGGATCCTCCAGGGATCCTGCCTTGGGGTGGGAGGGAGGGACTGGCTGGGGTGTGAGGGTACCTTCCAGCCTTGTGGGAGAGTAGCTTGTACCCTTTGGAATTTTTTTTAATGGCCAAATACGGTAATAAAATTAGAAATTGCATGAGAATTAGTGATATGTTACCAGAAACGTAATGTAGTTTGTGGAGTGGTTGCACTAAGCTTAGAAAGTATTAAAAGCATATTTTAAACAGGAAAATCAGCGCACCGAGTACAGAAAAGGAACATATCTTGAAGCAATTTTTAGCCATAACAATACTGTTTTTTGAGAAATACCCAATACTTACTGCTTTTCAGCCCACAACACCTCTGCAGTCACCTTTTCCAAACAGCTGAAGACCTTGAAGCGCCAGCTCCTGAAGGGCTGTGCTTGTTTGATACTTGTGTCTGCCTACGGACAGCTGATCTGGGTGTCAGCCTTCGCACACAATCACGCTGTATTCCATTTGCAAACAAAACCAAACTGCAGATACTTGTTATTAGCATTACTCAGGCTTGCTGACTGCAGGTTGTTTTGAGCAACGCAGGAATGGTGAGGTTTTCCTCGTATTTTATATTTTATTGCAGTATAATTACTACTGGTGAATAGCATTAGTGTGTCATGGGTTTTGTTGTGGGTTGATTTATATCCTGAGAAATCATATGTACTTTTTTTTTTTTTCCTATTGTTTGTTTTGCTTTTACCTAAGCTGCAGTCTTACTTGGCCCTGCTGTGTTCTTTGGGGTTTAAAATTGGTTAAGTGCTGTAACTGCACAATTAACAAACAGAAAAACCAGCGCAGGAGCCAATTGTATGGTTATATGATTTGAATTTTGTTGTAGTGATTAGAAATAAAATGGCAAATTTACTTCCTTTTTCACTTGTTCATTTAAAAAGTTATTTCCATTTATTGGGAGGATGACTCCTTTGCTGTGTTTTGATTTGTTTTATTCACTCTCACACAATAAACTGCAAATGTCTGTATTTCCCTCCGCACAAATGTTTTCCATGTTTTCTGGGTGAGTTTGCTGACCTGAGCGGTTGCGTGGCTGCTTCTCCGATCTGGTCCATAACGGCTGTAATAACTTGTATCCCGCTTCAGGTTCCCAATCCTCGCTTCCCTTTTCTGGGATTTCATTTCACACCGAGAATGGATGGCAGTGTTTGGCTTGGTCCTAACGCAGTACTAGCCTTTAAGCGAGAGGGCTACAAATTACTTGACTTCAGCACTGGAGACTTTTTAGATGCTATAACATACAGGTAATATCTTCTGGTTTTGTCTGCTGATCACAGTTATTTAAATGTCAGCTTGTGGCTCCATGGAAGCAAGCTAGTTGTTGTCAAAAAGCCTGCTCTTGCCAAGTTTTTTATGTGTTTAAAGACAGTTGTGCTGATAAGGGTGGACTTCTCCAAGAGATTTGACTTCATGTGAACTAATATTTGAATTTTCATAAATTACCAAGACGTGTCTCAGCTGGTCTGAGAATGCGGCTGCTCATCGGAGGGTACTGGTGAGCCACGTTGCTACTGGTGGAGCTCTTCACTGGTGCTGGTCCAATGCAGTGTAAATGTTAATCAACCTAGACAGTGTGATTAAAATACCTGCAGAGGATGCTTGGAAGAGAGAACACAGAGGGGTCTGAATTGCTGTGTTAAACTTTGTTAAACCATCAATGTACATTTTAAAAATGTACAAGTGCAAGGAAATGCGTTAAGGGCCAGGAAGCTGTCTTAGAATGCATGTCAGAGGAATTAAGAATCACTGCTAACATGGCAAACAGAAATGAACAGAATAGAAGTCGAGAGAAACATTGTTTCTCTATGAGGGGCTGGACAGACCGTTACCAAGTGCTCAATTTTAGAAATTAGGCTTGAAAAAGGATGTGAAAATATTGGGGGTGATCCAAGGAGAGGCTGAAAAACAGGTCAGGGAACTGGAAAACTGCTTTCTGGCAAACAGCTCAACTTAATGCAGTTCGTTAAAGAGTTGCAAGCATCTTGATTGTTGTCTATATGTTTTTATACTGGAAGATGAGGAAAGCAAAGCAAGCAAACAAGATTTGCAAAGCCATAGAAAGATTCATTGACTGAAAGCTAGAGGGTTTTAGGAGTATGATGGTCTTCTCAGAATTATCATGGAAAAAAGTCTCAAGCTGCATGTCTGTCTGATCTTACTGATGGGAGCTTTTGCCATGCAGTTGCATTTGCAACCGTCTTAAACAGTGTTAGTTTGCCATGGCTGCATTTATTGTGGAAGATTTGTTCTTACTACAGTTATTTTTTCTCTCTACAGAGGGTTATGGAAGCTCGTGCTAAGAAACCTCTCTTACGGACTGAGTGAAATGTACAGAGCGTGTTTCCTTAGCGCACAGGTGAAGCAGCTTCAGAAGTTCATCCCTGAGGTCACCATCAACGATGTACTCAGGTAAAGAAAACTTCTCTAGTTAGTAACACCCAGTGGCTTGTTAAATCTCTTCTTTTTAACAGGAGCAAATGTAGCATTAGCTTACTCCCTTCCTACACCAAAATATGCTACCAAAGGATAGAAGCATTTAGATACTTTCTACAGGAAGGCCTTTTATAGTGTGTTTGCTTGTGTACAGGCAAGTTTGATGAGTATTTGTGTGACTTCACACTCTCCATATTCACTGAAAAGAAAAAGTCTCTTTATCCTAGTGACACATTCAGTAGCCTGAACATAATCTGAGTTCACAAGGAAAGCAAAACACTAATGAAATTCAGAGGGGAAGCCAGACTCTGAGTTGCTACTGAGTGAATATTGACTTAGTTTAATCATCTCAGTAAAATTGTATTCAGATTCTTACTGTGTGGAGAGAGAAACTCATTCAAAGGAGTTTAGAAACGTTAAATAACTGGAGTGGCTTGTGAGGAAAGACGAGACATTTAAGTACATGGAGATGGGTTTAACTGTCCAAACATCTGCAGGGAGAAAATCCAGAGTATGAAAAGCTCAAGCGTGGTAAAAGGGAGTTATCCGGCTCAGGCAGCATACCATTGGCATGAAACTCATGTTTGACAAGGATTGCTGTTTGAAAAGAAAGAGTTTCCTCTTTGAAAAGACACGACATGTTTCTGTGTCGGGGGAGGAGAGTAACTGCACAACCAGGAAAGATTCAGAAGATCCTCTGCTTGGCTACCTGCCCTTTTTTTTACAGTAATGACTGTGAGACACCTCCCACTCTGCCTCACAAGGGTTAAAATCCCCTGTGCTCCCCCCAAAAGCCTGACTGGGCTTTGACTCCGTGCTCTACCTTCCTTACTGTTTCCCTGGGTACCTTCACAGGGTCAGAACTGATTTTCTGACTTCAGAAAACGTTTTCTTTCTAATGGTGAGCTCCTCCTTTATTTTGCAGGGGTCCGTCTGGAGTGAGAGCTCAAGCATTGGATAGCGACGGAAATTTGGTAGATGACTTTGTATTTGATGGAGGCAGTGGAGATATCGGAAGCAGAATTCTTCATGTCAGAAATGCCCCTTCTCCTGCTGCTACCTCCTCCCTTGCCATTGCAAAAATGATTGCAGATGAAGTGAAGCGAAGATTTGAACTGTGAATGATTGACGGGTGTAGTGCGGTTTGAACCCCTCTTGTATGTGTAGCAGCTTGTCTGCATTGAATGAACTCTGCAGCCTTTAATGACAAAGATAAAACAGGCAACGTGTTGCTTGCAAGACCAGCGTTTGAAATGTTTGCCTTTGTCAGCCCACAACTTCTCAGCTTCACGAATAAAGCAGTTACGGTGCCTGGTGAGACCTGGCGCGGTACCGCCATCTGCAAGGAAGAAGCCCACAGCCCCGTTGGTGGCGAAGGTTTGTCCACCGGAGCAGGAACAGCCTGAGGGTCTCTCCAAACCTAGCGGGCCTTTAGGTGGAGCAGGAAGAGCCTCCGTGGTGGGGTTGTCCACGCAGACTTCCTATGCTGCTGGTCTAAACGTTGCCTCCTCCTCGCACTCTGGAGGAGTGGTCGGTCCTCTGAAAAAGCACAAACATGGGGTGGCTCTCTGTGTGCTTTCTCTCTGACTCCGTTTAAATTGGAGTCTGCAGTCTCCTGCGTTAAAGTAATGGAGATAGAGGGATAAGCCCTGCTTAAGGGATCTGATGATATGGAATTAAGGGCTTTATCAGAGACTGAAAACAATATTTGGAGCTGTCTGCATGAATGTAGAGTATTTTGGAGAAAAATAAGCCTAACAAGGGATTACGAAATGCAAGTCAATTTAGATATGCAATTGAGATACGCTGTCTATCTGATCGCTGTCTCTATTTTTTTACAGAGCTGAAATTAAAATTTATATGTAAACAGTCATTTTTTCATTTAACTTAAATCTGGGAAGTCAGCACGGATCAGAAACTACTTTGGTGGTTTTGGGTTTGGTTTTTTTTTTTTTCCTTTGGATACTGGTAACGCAAAAGGAGCTTATCTTTGCACAGCATGTTGAGCAATCCAGTGGAAATGGTCTTTGTAAAAGCAAATGTGACGGGAGGGAAGCTACAGAAACCTGTCTTAATTGAGTCATGTTGCATACCGCTTCCCTTGGAGCCCAAACAGCAATGAGTCAGGAAGGCTTCCCATTTCCCAGATGGCTGGCAAGAGGGGAGCTTACAAAGTGCTGGTTACTCTTCTGAACTCTTCCTGATATTTGGAGTTTTATCAAAGGTGCGCCTGGAAGAGAGTCTGTGTGGAGAACGTGCTTTAAATTATAGAGAGATGTTAGACAAGTTTGGTACTAAACTAACTGAGTAGCTTGGTGTGTTCTGCATAATTGCTACAAAAAAAAAAAAAGAATTATGTGGCCCCAGGGACAAAGTACTTGAGAATACTTTTAAAGCAGATGTTCACAGGATGTTGGGTAATACCGATAATTGTGGGTAGTTTGCTACCAGGCACTTTGCCATACTCTTTTTTTTTTTTTTTTTTTTTTTTTAAGCTACTTTCTGTACTCCTCTGACATGCATGAGGGAGTGTGTTAGCATAGGAGGTCAGTGTGCTAGCTGGTGTTTTTACTGTACAGAGCTGAGTTACTTTTGAAAGAGAAAGGGCTTAACCTGTCTCTTTTTATTTCTTTTCTTCTTTTTTTTTTTTTTTTTGTTCCTAGTGACATCTACTTTACCACGAAAGTGACTCCCATATAAGGGCAACTTGGAGATTCAAATAATAAGCCCTTCAACTAAAAGCTTTGGTCGTTGTTCTTAGCCACGATGACACTAGACAGAGATTCAGACATTCCAAATGCTAACATGCCATACGGCTGTGTAAAGGCTGTGTCTTCACAATGGAACAATCGTATCTTCACTCCCCGCCAGAAGTGTTGCCTATCAACAGTAAATACTACAAAAGGATTGCAAAAGCAACTTCCTCCCACACGAGGTGTGGCCCTAACATGTATTAACAGAATAAAGAACATTAAAATGTAAAGCAGTCATATACTGTGGTGAATCTGAAGTCAGCACTTTTAGCTGTGCAGCCTGCTGTGTTTTTTACTCTCAGGAGATGAGGATTTTGGGGTAGAGTTTAACTGAAGCTTTTAAATTATGAATCTTTATGTAGCATTCTGTGAAATACTTGTGTTTCTAGAGAGAACGTCATAAACCTTTTATAAAGGATTAACTTCAGAGAATTATGACAATGGGGTTTCATACATAAATCTTGTTGCCCACAAAGTGTGAAAATGTATGAATATATTTTCTAAAAGGGTCTAATCCACTTGGATGGCTTAATAACTGTGCCTTTCTCTATTGTAATTAAAATAGTGTGGTAGGTTTTTTTCTTATTGCCGTAAGGCCTGTGTATTTCTCCTGACTTACAGAAAAGTTTCACTGGTATTTGCTAATTCTCATCTGAATTAGGCAGGATATAGCTCTACGTAATCAGAATTACTTTATTTAAGGGAGGGGAGACATGACCAAACTTGTCTTCTGAAAGTACCCGTGTCTTATCTGTGCCTGTCCCACCGCGCAGCTTTTTCTCCCGCAGGGATGCATGCAGTGGACAGAACTCGTCTTAAGCCTGATCTGGACCTGTAACGGCACGTGGACTGGTGATTCTTGAAATTCTGAATAAATGCATTAGGACAGCTTTGAGCAAACACAATTTATTCCCCAAAAGTGTCCCATAAGGTCAGTCCTAAACTCTGAGAAGAGTATGGTGGTGGGTTTTTTTGTTTTTTTTTTTTTTTTTAATGTTGCAAAGAAATGATACCATGCTTGATGTCATGGCTTACTGGATGGCTGCTCTTGGGAAAACGAGGTTCTTCAGGGCATTTCGTTGTCTCCGTTCACCACTGCCACACCTTGGAGCAGTTCAGGCTGGCTGGAGACCAGCGGAATGTCACATCCTGAAGAACATGGGCGTTTTGGGGCTGTGGAAGTGGGGATAAAAAACTTGGGATAAAGTCTGCTTCCGGAGCCTGCATCCCTGCTGTCCAAACTGCAGGTTTGCAGATCTCACCACGGTTACTCTGAAGTTGTACTTGGGATACCTTTTTTTTTTTTGCTTACGGTTTGGATTTGACGAATAAGCGTTTTCCCACACAAATAAGTATTTTGCTGGAAACCTCCCAGGCCCTTCTGATGCGGCAGGAGCGTTAAGACCGCAACCCAAAACGAGCTGGCACTGCCTCTGCGAGCGCCTGTCTCCTCCGGGAAATCTGTCATAACAAAGGCTCACGCTTTTGCTGGCAGAAAGACATTTTTTTTTTTGGTCTGATTTAATCTATCCCCTCCCTTTGACAAGTCTTCAAAGGGAGGGGGTGATACAAGGTGTGAGACGCCACGGGAAGGGAAATGAGGGAAAGTTTGGCTGGAGTAGTTGCTTGGCGCGGCCGGCAGGGGGCGCCGCGGTAGTGGGCGGGGAAGGGCAGAATGGTGGCGGCCGCGCATGCGCGCCGAGGGCGGCGACGGTAGCGGGTCGTAGCGAACGGGGCCGAGGGCGCCTCACCCGCTGCCCCGTCAGCTGCGCGGCGAGCGGACCGGAGCCCGGCCCCCCCCCCCCCCCCCCTCCCGCGCCGGATGTGATGGCCGCCCGGGCGGGGGGGTGAGGAGCGAGCCAGCGGCGGCCGAGAGCCCAGCGCGGCCCGGCCCTGACGAGCGGCGGCGGCTTCTTCCCCTCAGCGCCCCCTCCGCCACCTCCTCCATGCCCCGGGCGCCGTAGCCCGGCGGGGAGCGGCGAAGCGGGCGGCCCCGATGCGGAGGAGCCGCCGGCGGGCGCCATGCAGCCGCCGCCGCAACCCTACGAGTTCTTCGGCGAGGAGAACGGCCCGAAATGGCGGGGGCTCTTCGTGCCCGCCCTGCGCAAGGTCAGTCCGGCGCCAGCGGCACCTGCGCCTCACGCCGCCCCGGGGCCCCCGGGAGCGCCCCTTTCCCGCCCCCCTCTCTCTCCCTCCCCGGGCCGCGCCGCCGCTGGGTGCAGGTGTCCGGGCTCTGTTCGGGGCCGGCCGGCAGACAGACCTCCCCCTGCGGGTACCCGCACCCCGCGGCAGCCCCCTCGGGCAGAGCGGGGCCGTTCGCAGTGCCCCTGCCCGGCCTTGGCTGCCGCGGGACCTCCTCCGTCCTCTCCCTTCAGCCCGTGTCCCGGCGGGGCAGAGGCTGGAAGGGGCCCTCCCGGAGTCCCTCCTGCCGCCCCCCCTGCTCGGGCTGGGTCACCCACAGCAGGGTCCCCGGGCCCGTGCTCCCGCCTTGCCCTGGGCTGGTTCTTTGTGCCGGGGTGCTGTGGGGTGAGGATGTGCGTCTGGCAGACCCTCCTCCTCCTCCTGTCAGAGCCTTCTCCTTCTGCACCCCTTCTCCAGCGCTTGCCAAGAGTCCCATCCCCCTGCTTTCTTCACGGGGGTTTGAGGCCGCTGATGCTGTGTATGACTGATTTGTGTCCCAGGTGCGCTGTGGAAGGGCATCCCTTCCTCGCTGCGTTTCTCCAGACGGCTCCGCCAGGCTCTTTTCCCCAGCCAGACTCCCTTCCAGGTGCTCCTGGCGCGCTGGCTGTTCGGACACCGGGCTCTCCAGTAGGTTTCTGTGAAAAAGTAAACAGCCGTGGCGCAGGGTAAACTCAGCTTGTGTTTTCTTAAGAGAAGAGAAACCACTGCTCGCTGTGTACGTGAGATAAAACTGTGTGGGAAACCACTCAGCCTGTCACTGGGAAGGTATTTTATGTTTTTACGGTGTGTTTTGCAGAGCAGGGTAGCCCCCAGCCCGTCACCCTTAGGTAGGACACCCCCAGTAGCAGAGGGAGGGGGTGAAATTGGGGCTGGTGGGGTGTGGAGAGAGAGATGTTCTGCTGCTGTGTGTCATCTGCTCCTTACGTGGTTGAGGACCATTGCGAAGGTTGCTGATCTGGATCTCTGGGCAGTACTGTGATGCAAGTAATGCGAGTGTTGTTTTGCCTTTTTCCCCCCCAATAATAGATGCAGTGATGATGTGGATGATGATTTCTCCTTTGGTTTTTTTTTTTAATTAAAAAAAGATTTGAATTTGTTTGGGGTGCCTGTGTCACTTATATTAAAAGCCGCTGAAGGCAGCTAAGTAGTATTGTGGCTGGCATAAAAACCACTAATCGCCTGTTGGAAGAATCCTGAATTTTTTACTTTTTACTCTTAAATCTCCTCCTCCTCATAGTAGTTGCTTTCCAGTGTGTCTCGGGAAGCTTAGAGAATGCCATGTGCTCTTTTCCCCGTAACTGCAGATTGATGCAAAACAGTGCCTTGACACCAACCAGCATCCACCCAAACGTGAGGTCTAGCTCTCTCGGTTTGACCGAAAGGATTTATTAAAAACTTTAAGGTGTTTTCATCATCCTAAAACACAAATAGTGTAGAAGTTGGTGGATTAATGCTGCTCTTACCAATCCTTACTGTCTCTGTACGTTTGATTTTGGTGAAAAGAAACAGAGCAGGAACTTAGACTTTCTAAACCAAAGGAAATAAAGTCTTGATACCAGTGACTGCTTGTGAAAAATTTGTAGTTGCTTACAGACAGGTTTTTTTTTCTTCCTGGGAAAGTTCCTTGTCTGCAGTACCCACCCTTTTAGCATGAAGCAATCGTACTGTAATGTGCATTTCTTTTATGAACACACAGTATCAGTGAGTCAAAACAAAATTGTATCATTGTTCCAGTTATTGCAGTCAGGCTATGAGGGAGACGCTGTCAGTTTTAATGTGTTCTTTAAAAGATCAAATGCCCTAATACGAACACTGGAGATTTTTAAACCAGAACGTTTTAGAAAATGTATGGGTTGTTTTGTTTACGTCTTACATTTTCACTTTGATAATGAGATAAGAGCATTTCCGTTATTTATAGGAGAGCTGAAAAGCGTGGCACTGAATCCGAAGCGTGCACCAAAGCATCAGATTTTGTTTTAGTTTCAGGATTTAGAAAACGTTACCATCATTTTCAGATAGTTTGCGGTTTTGTCCTGAAGAGGTTTAAAAGTCAGCTTGCCAGCCAGTTTAGATACGAGCTTTTCAAGCAGCTTGCTTTTGCGATTAAAATTTTAAGGAAAGTCTGAGCCTCAGAAACTTTAGTTAAGCGCCTGGAATAAGAGTTTTTTGAACTTCTAAGCTGTGTTTTCATCACAGTAGCCTACGCTGCAAATGCAGATAGTATTGTATTTCCCATTCCTGCAAGCTTTTCCTTTTAATGGACGCTTCTTGAAGAAGAGAATCTGGTAGTAGAAAAAGAGGAAAGTTTTTGGTTTTCCTTGTGTACTTTAAGGTGTGAGAAACCTTAATTCTAAAGTACAGAAAGATGCGGAGCTGGATAGCGAGCCAGTACAGTTCGCTAACAGCAGATAGTATTTCCTTGCTTCTTGAATTTTAAGTCCGTAGCACGCTTTGCAGAGCTCCGGACTCTTTCCTGATGCATTCAGCAAGTTTAAGGTCACTTGCTTTTATCAAACCACTTTTAAACCCTTGCATTTACTTTAATTCTATGTAGTTGACATTTAACAAATCATGAGTGAGGAAAAAAATGGTAAAATACATCAGTTCTTACCTTAATATGTGAAAAAAAATATGAGAATCTGTCTTTTAAGCAATGTTCTGTGTGTATTTAAGCAGTCATACATCTTTAAGATGAGTGGAGAGTGCTGAATTGTACCTACTGCTGTGAGCCTCTTTAGGAAAAAACCAGAGCTAGATGGCAAGACATCATGAAACCAGATTTTAAAAACAGTTTTAAAAATATATTTATATCCTTGGCCACTGACACCTTGGAATCTAGTAAGCTGAAAATTTCAAAGCCGTTTCGTGGATTGCCTCTCTTCCAGCTGGTTGATTTACAAGCATGTCCTTACTCTAAAACATTTTTCTTTCTTCTTTCGCTGGAAGGTGAAGCAGGAAGTGAGTATGATGATTTGTTATAAAAGCCCTGTCAAAGTAAATGAATCAGAACAAAACAATATTTTTATCTGGTCGCTGAGGTTGTGGTTACTTGAAGTGCTGTTTGTAACAAGTAAATCATGTCAAACAGATCCACGGTCCAAGCGTTGTAAAGGCTTTTAATCGGGGAGCTGACTTCAGTTATTAAAGGATCACAACGTATTTGAATAATTCTCGACGCGCGCAGGCAGCTGTTCCAGCAGAAAGCACGTGCGTTTCCAGCGCCCCGCTGGCAGGGCTGGTTGGGTTTGGATCCTCGGGGTGCTGGTGCGGTTCCGGATGGGGCTGCGAGCGAGGGGCTGTTCTGCTTCCCCCTCCCTGGCCGGCCAGATCCTTCTCCGACGAAACCAGGACCCTCCGTGGAGGGGGATTTTTCCATTTCTCCAGGCGTTTGTTGTTCAAGGTTGGTTTGGTTGGTTTGGTTTTTAGCTGTTCCTGGCCCGATGGCCTTTGTGGAGAAATTATGTCGAATTATGAAACCTGTTTCTAAAGCTGGCATTTGAATTTTGTAACCGGGTTTCCTAGCACAGGTCCCGTGCCAAAGCTTGTTCTTGCTGACTGTCAACTTTCTTCCAGATGAAACTTTGCAGAACTGAATTGATTTTGCAGGTTGATAGCAACGCTTTCATGTCATATGTATCAAATCTTAGACTGGGATTACAGGGGAGCCGAAGAAAATCATGCACAAATCTGAGCGTGTAACTCCCGCCAACCCACTGGAGGTCTCAGTTTTAAGGCATTGGGTATGCGTTGGATAAAAGCTTTTTCAGAATTGTAATTGAAAACATCGTTCATGCCAAACCGTCTTCCGTTGCTGCCAGGAGTGAACCTCTATCCCAGTTATTTGGAACAGGTTTTCAAAATGAAACAGGTATCCATAGAACTAGTGTGCGTTTTTGAAGATAACGCACGATGTGTTGTTGGACGTAGATGTGTGGATTTATTTGCCCTAAAATATTTTTGTATGTTCGTAGCGTGTATTATCATTTGTGCACGCTCTTACAAATCCACTGCTAAATTAAAAATAGATTTCTGGAAACAAGAGCTGTGTATCCAGTTGCTTTTGTTCTTTGATTTTCCTAAATTAAATTCACAAGCATCTCATAGGTATTAGTGTTTTGGATTTCTCCGTTACCCACAGACAGAGAGTGTCAAGCAGTCAGTGCTCACTCTTCTGCGGGCACTACACATGGTGTAAGCGCGGCACTGTGCGCTATTTGCATTTTCTACAACGATTCCACTATTGCTCTGCACTACTCATCACATTTCTAGAGCGTGACTTAAGGGTTTATTCTTAGCACATGTTGCCTGCAGAAGTATAAAAGACCGTTCTGAGGACGTTTTTGAAGTCCACGTTAATTCAGCGCTTCTCCGTATTTTACAACACGTAGGAGTGAATGTGTAATGACATTTTCTTCACTGGCCTGTCAAAGCCGGTTCGCCTGCACGTTTCCCGTTGCAGGATCAGGCCCCCTTCGGTTAGAATTATTTAATCATTACGATGGGTTATTAGTTAATGCATGCTAATTAAATTAGCATGTATTAATATTTAATACATTATAATTTCAACGGTCAAGTTGCTTGTTACAATGTTCTAAAATAATAGTTATATTTAGTTTTGAAATGTGTTAGGCCATTTAGCTTCTAATAAATATGTTTGTTTGAGCTCTGAAGCCTGGAACCTTCAGCCAGTTCCTGCAAACACGAACGCTTCTGACGTTCCCTTTGGGAGAACGGCAAATAAGGGAAGTGCTGGTGATGCCTAATTACCTGCGGCACACGTAGACCCGTACAAGCCTGAAGCACAGATCTGGGTGTTTCCTCACAATCGGGAGGTGGCTGGGGCTGTGGAGGGGAACAGCAAGTCTCCGTGAAGTGGACACTACCAAGCCTTCTGTAAAAGCAGGCTCCTTCCTCCAGACCTTTTTTATTCCCAGGAGCGGCTGGGTGTTGTTGTAGGTTGGGCTTAGTCCCTTATAAGTAAGTAGGCTGGGTTTGTTGTTTGTTGGTTTTTTTTTGTTTTTTTTTTTTTTAATTCTTGCATAAATCTTGCTATCATAAATAACATTTGGAACTAAAGGGACTGATCCTTTTACTTCAATCCTGTTTTTCCATGCCTCTTTTTTTCCCCCAGCTGTTACACTGTTTGGCTTAGGTATTGTCACTGAAATCTGGGGTTGGCCAATGGTAATAGGAGAGTTTTCTCAGCCAGTGGCTTGAAATGAAGGTAGTTTTAAATCTGAGGCATTTAAAAGTCGTAGGAACGGTGTAATTTTCTTTGGCAGCAGTAACTGAAGAAACACTTCCTACCTGTGGTGTTAAAATGGAACATGGAAATTGGCATTTCCGTTGGCTTAAAGACTTGCCAGCCTAACTAGCCACCGGAGGAAAAGCAGACGGAGCCGTTCGCTGCCGTGATTCCCGTGGCTCTTGTGCCGTTATTCCCCTCAGGTGTGGTCACCGTGCCCCTTTGTGTGCCGTGTGAGCCAGGCGCTGGGAGAGCTGGGCAGCACCCGCTTCTCTTTTTCTCATCCCACCGTTTCACGCGTGCTCTCCGACTCGAGCCGCCTCACCTCTTCCAGTGTTCCTTTGTCTCCTCTCCACCGCCTCGCCTGCTCTCCCTGGTTTTTCACCTCTCTTTTCCTCTTTGCACAAGCATTATCTAATCTCCTTGGGAGAAGCTGTCGAGTCTGTTATTTGCTTTTACAATTACCTCACCAGTTCCCTTTCTGCCAGGCTTTTCAGATGAGCTGTGTGCTGCCAGTCCTTGAGTTCGACGGGTTAGTCATGTGAAAAAACATGCTGACGACATCTTTTCCCCATATTTACGGCCTCTTTAGTCTCCTGACACTTCCCCTAAGTTTTTAATGTCATTTCAATGACCATCTGGTTCACAAAGAAATTACTCTGACGGTCTTTAATGTCTCCAATTTCAAGGTTTGGCTTTTTTTTTTTTTTAGGCAATACATGTCTTTGCTTTTGGCTATTTATTATTTCTTACTGCATCTCTGCATATGTTCAATTAAAATACAGCCTCAAAGCTCACGCTGTGGCTCCAGACTCCGCTGGCCTGTGTTGCTTATGAATTAATTTTTATTTTTAAATCTTTCTAAAGACCTAATTGATAAGTTACTGGCCTGTTTGAATAATTGAGCCTGCCTGAGTGAGCGGTTCTTTTTGGGAAGGGCGTGATGTGAACAGTGGGGAGAGGGAACCTGCGGGTGCTGGGTTCGGAGCCCAGAGCCGTTCTCGCTCTGGGAAACGATGTTGAAGAGTTGGGGGACGATTAGAAGCTGTTGCGTTAACTAAGACGTGTTCACAGCAGTCTGCACGCCGGCCGTGGTGGTTTCCTTCTGTGTCGCAGGGCGGAGGCTGTGCCTGGCTCGTCCAGGGTTTGTCTCGGTTCAAGCAAGGCATTTTATATGGACGGATAAAACCCCAATACTTAATTTTCCATCCATTTTAAAGATTAAAATATATGTGTTTGCGTACACGTGATCACACACAGTTTAGTTTTTGCTTGGCTCCATATAAAAGGACACAGTCAACCGGAGAAAGGAGATTTCGTGTGCTTGGGTAGAAAAGCAGAGACCGTGAAGATGTTGCGACAAACAAAATAAGAAACGTGGGTAAGAGTGGTTCGAGCAGCCCCGTGCACCGCCGCCTGCCAGCGACGGGTGTCTGTGAGAGCCGCACCCGAGATGATTTTCACAGCTCGCTCGCTGCATTGAGAGACTACTTTATTTTGCTGACTGTGCATCAAATGTTTAGAATTGCAGTGCAACAGCTAAAATGCCGTATGAAGGTAAATGACCAAGTTGTGTTTTGCTTAAGAGACTACTTCCTACGGTTCCCCGTCAGCATTTATTGGTTTGATTGCAGAAAGACAGTCCGTCTAGAAATGCTGTACTGCAAATAAAGTTAGAAATTAGCGCAGTTATTTTTAAAAAAAAAGTTGACAGTGAGTTTTTATTTGGAATATCTCTTCAAGTCTTTAAATATTTGCAGTTCTTTCTAAATGTTTGTGATTATGCTTGGAAATTTGGAATATCCGTGCTGTCACTTTTCACTGCGTAAGAGCATCGCAGGCCGTTAGGTTACTGCATCTGCATCCCCTCTTCCTCTGGACCATCCTCCAGATGAGGCATTAAAAATGCCTTGGGAGTGGATGTTTTGTGTTCCTAACGGGCAGCGTTATCTTTAGAAGAGAAAAGATAAGAGGGAATAAAAAAACAATGTAAAAAGAGACATTTGTTGGAATTTTTATTTTTTTTCCTCTCCTTCCCGGTGCTTCAGCATCTTGGTACGGGGCAAGCCCAGTGCTGCTCTCTCTGTCAGGGATGTATTTTCATCACCTCGAACCCAGCGTGTGGAAATACTGACAAGCGTTGGCAGGAGCGTAACCAACCCGTGATAGCAAATATTTAACTGTTACGTTCTAATTATTTAGCTTGCTCTCAAATGTATATGCTTTGTTCTTCAAATAATCAAACAACCATGCAAAGTTTTACTTGCCTGGTGTACTGGTCTAGTCTAACTGTGTTTTTACGAGGCAAGCGAAATATAAATAATTTCTAAGTTGAAAATCAGTCTCTGTGGGAGAAGGAGAATGAGGAGTTTCTGTTGCAAGCGGTTTGCAAATTTAACATGCGATTTATTAAGCTGCTCTGTTAGCTCTGCAAGCTTAGAATCCTGCTAACAGATTCTGTGGTGGCATTTTTAAAATTAGAATCTCAGGTAATACTGGAATTCTGTTTTCTGCAAATGTGGTGGTTTTGAGTATAAATGGAGAAGTGGGATGTTGTCATCCACTCTCCCAGGAATATGAATGTATATGTGTGTGGCGGTATATGCTGTGCGTGTCATGGGTTTGGGGTTTTTCTGGGGGTTTTTTTTTTTGTTGTTTTTGCTTTTTTTTTTAATGGCCAATCTCTTGTTTTGCACATGCGCTTGCTCTGGGACAACTGCAGCTTTCCAAATGTGTTTTTTTTATAACCAAAATATGCGTAATATGTACAAATAATTTAGGCAGTGTGGCCAAATTCCTGGTTTGTCTCATTAGTACAGGCTAAAAAGAAGTTACTTGGAGTTTTGACTCTAATATTTTTTCCCTCAGCTTTTTGTTCTTTCAGCCACAACCCTTTGACCATTGCTTTTATACTCAAGTCGTCTGAATTTTCTCAAGTCTAGATATTATTGGTATTCAGACTTCATGCCAAATCTCCTGCAGTTCAGAATTAAGCTTGCCTTTATGTTAGTTCTAAAAAGTAAGATCAGTTTGTTTCTAGTCCTAATACTGTTTATCTCCTTGAAAAGTTTTCATCCTCGCCTTGTCTTAACAGACTTCTTCCCAAGGGGCCTGCAAGGACTGTTAAAATCTCACTGAGAAGGAATTTTGAGCTTGACTTCATCTCGGCAGCTGCCTGTTTTCTCTAGAAGTTTTTGTGGCGTGGTGCAGGACCTGCCTCTCGGAAAGAACCGCGGGGAAGATCTCAGTTTACCTTTAAGGGTTTTGTCGATCTCCTCTTGAGCCACTGCTTGTACAGATGCAGTCAAGCTCTCCGGTAAAAAATAGTCCTGCTAATCTTAACCTCCGTCTTTAGTGATTTCAAGCACTCCGCTTGGGTTATTTCAGAGAGAAACTAGATTTGAAAATCTGGTTTCTCTGATACCTTCTGCTCAGAGTTCTTGCAGCAGAGCTCTTCCTGGTCTGTGCAACGTGGACAAGTATTTTGACCCTTAAAGGAAGCAGTTACGAGTCAGATCCAGACTTAGCCCCGTGTTAGCTGTGATGCATTATTCCGTGCCAACTAGCGCAATTACATTCAGATGTTCACATTCTGTGAATGTACCTTCCGCAAGAAACCTGTCCTCGCTAATTCCTCCTGCTTTTTTCTGTACGTTCAGTGCTCTGCCAGTCTCTCCTTGCTTTTCCAGCCCTTTCGGTCAGGGCTTAGGTGAGTACTGTGAAGAGTAAGTGTTCCGTCCTTGGTACAGCAGCATCTGATCTGGTCAGCCGGTGCACAGATTTCGTAACTGTCTTTTATTTGTTAAAGCCGGGGAGTGTATGAGTACCTCTGGGACCCTTCTGCGACGCTGCAGGCGGTAGCATTTCAAATGGAAGCCGATGTCTAAATCCTCTGGGAAGAGTTGTCTCAACCAAGAAATGTTGGGCTTTGTTGTTGGTTTTGCTCCTTTCGAAGCAAAATTGACTCAAGTGCTTATGTTTGTGTTCGGTGTATGAAGCTGAGATTCTCTGTCGGTGTTGTCTTTGCGGCAGTGACATCTCTTTTTAAAATGAGTGGCGCTCCTGCGAGAACGGCTGCGATCTGATACGGTAAATGGCAGTTCCTCGTCTTCTCTTACGGGGAGCACAGCTTCTCTGTCTCATCTTCTTCCAGCTCCTGTTCTTGTCATTTCTGTGGAGCATCGTTAAGGGTTCATTGTCGGGGAAAGAACATTTCAGCTTGTTTCCTAGTTGCTTTCGCTGTAGTAGTGCTCGTAGGAGAGATACGTGGCAGGACCTTAACTCCACGCTTCCTGGTTTTCCATTGTCTTGTGAATTAAACTCTCATGTTCAGGAAAAACATGAAATGCGCTGACTATTGTTGAAAACTGGCAGTCTTCAGTAAGTGTTTTCAAGGACTGGTTTTGATTTTCTTGCATTTTTTTTCTTTTTTTTTCAGTAGTACGCGATCTCGTATGCATGTCAGCAGTGCAACGCTTATATGAAGTAGAGAGATATTCACGTTTGAGGTGCAGAAATGAAAACTTTATTAACCTCTTTCTTCACCTGTGCTTTTTGAGGAAGGATGCCAGTGCAGAATTAAGCACTAGAAATGTGCGTTATTGCCTGGGAGAGCGTCTCTCCCTGGGTATCACATAGCAGCCCCGTGCTGGGCAGTCTCTCCTCACCACCTCTTCACCTTCATTGTCAGCTCCAGTACAGTCAGCACGTTTTCACATTTTCGGTGTGTGTCCCCCTTCCCACTCCCCTGAGATGTTTGAATTCCCGTCACTGGTATGTGTGGTCCCTGTCTGTGCTTCCCCGTCTTTGAGCGGTGTGTTGGTAGACTTCTCCATCCAAGTCATCATCTCTGCTTCTAGGATGCTGAAGATGTACATCAGCAGCTCCTTCTGGTGGTCCCCTCGGTGGATTTTTCTCCCTACCTGTTGGTCATCCTGGCTCTTCCTCTCTTCTCATGCGGAGGTGTGGGGGCAGAGCACAGTCCTGTTCCCCCAGTCTTTCAGACCTTGGCACAGCGGGAGGTGGAGCGGCGGTTCCTTGCCGTGGCTCCGGCTCCAGGGCAGCTCTGCCCACTTTCCTCTGCGGCCGGCGGGGAAGGAAGCCGGCCAGACACCTTACTTCCTTGTTGGTCTTGGTTTTGCACGACTTGCAGAAGCCTTCAGGGCTGCAAATAGAGTTCCCCCAAGGTGTTGCTGTGAAATTATTAGTTACTTAATTTGGAGGAAGCCCTCAAAGCCCCCCAGTGTTTGTGGACCTGCCTGTTGTCTTTGGAGGGAGGAGTGCATCCGTTTCAGAGGATCAGAACTGACCCAGAGATGCTGCTGACTTCCTCCGAGAAGCTACCGGTCCGTTTGTCTTGTGTTTGAAACCACGTATGGGATGCCAGTGTAAGTATGTCAGAGTGCTTTTTGGAGGTGATTAACATATAATTTGTATGGGGCGAGCAGGGAATTTCCCTGGATTGTATTACTTACAAATCTCTTGGCTATAGTTGAAGATCTAGTTAGCGCTTTCCTGATTGAGAGGCTGCCAGGGAAAACTGAGTGTATAGACCAACTCTAACTCTTGAGTGCTGCCTTTTTATTTATTTATTTATTTATTTTAAGGTGGAGTTGTTGTTTTGGTTTTGGGGGATTTTTAGTAGGAAAATGGCCACGTTGGACCCGGGTGAGTTAGTTGTGGTCCTTTTGCTTGTGCGGGCACGTGCTGAGGTTGCCTGATCTAGCTTAGCCTTGGAACCAAAAGCTGTGATTAATCTCCGTGAAGTGAGATAAAAGGCATTATCCTGCCGTGCGTTAGAGGGAGGTGGAAGTCGGCTTTTCTCACAGAGCGTTTCCTACTCTTGACACTTGTATTTTGACTCAGCTTTTCCTTGGGTCTCCCTCTCTGTTGTCAGGATTGCACATCTCTCATGCCTCGGACAGTGTTTCATGTTCTAGTTAGTTTTCTTGTTCTGAGCGTCTCAGAGCGTTGTTCCAGCCCTGCTCCAGCGTCATGGCCATGACTTTTTATTGCCACGGGTTTTAACAGTGCATTAATTCCGTTCCCTGCCAGACTGGTTAGGTCTCCTGCCCTGGTGTCCTTGCTTATCCCATCTTTTCTCTGCTGGGTCCAGGTTCCTCCTCTGTTCGCTGTCACCCAGCACTCATTAGTAGGGTTCGTAACATAACTGCACGTTACTCATTCTGTGGATGAGTAACTGCAGAATTGCCAGCAGTGATTGCTTTCACTGCATCGTTGGCAGAAATCTGCCTTGGCTTGAAATTTCGTCACCGCCGTAAACGCTAAACACTGAAGTTTTTAATTGAATGGCGATGCCGGCTTTGCGGGAGTGGGCAATTACTGGAAGTGTGTGAATTTGCAGCATTGTGGTACAGAGGTGCTCCGCTTTTTTTCCAGTTCTTCCTTCTGTACAGCTTGAAATGGGGAAAAAAAAAAACCCTAATTCATTTAATTCTTTTGGACAGGTTCAGCAACAGGTTCACCCAAACCTTTCGGCAAAAGAAGATTCCCTCTATTACATTGAAGAGTTAATCCTCCAGCTGCTCAGCAAACTGTGCATTGCTCAGCCACGGACTGTCCAAGATGTAGAGGTAAGACTGGGTACTGGAAAACCAAGTGAAGATACTTTGAGCTTTGCAGGTTGCAGTTAAAGCAAGGTGAATCTGAAGAGCAGAGCCTCTTAATGCTAAAAGATTTTATAGCATTCAGATTTCACAAAACAAGCTTAGGTGGAGACTTGTTTTCCTGTACAGGGCTTCAGAATAGAAATGGTGGGAATTTTTTCTTTCAGCACTATTTTTATAAATGCAGAACACTTTGAAGGATTTTCTGCTGCTCAGATATACCTTGGCTTAAGAATGTCCTAAGTTTTTCTACCCTTTGCCATAAATATACAGAAAAAAAAGTGAATATTGGAATGAAAGGTTGCTGCTGTTAGGCCTGGATTGTGCAGCTCAGGGAATAGAGTTGTATGTTCCTGGAACTTTATTGAACTCACTGAGGCTCTTGTATTGTTGCAGCTGTCTCCTTTTGTGTCATCGGTTACAAAACGAGGGCTTTAATGGAGCACGCTTCACTGTGCAGTCTAGAGGGAGAAAGTGCTTTCGTGTGGCTGTGACCCATTACAGCTTTGTAGAGTATTCATTTTACATCAATCCATATGTCTAGGATTTTCAGCCTAAACCAAAATGAAGTTCCCAGCTAATATTCTATGTGTGTGTCATGGAAATAAACAAAAAAAATCTATATTTACAAAATAATTGCCTGAGGGGTTTTCAATTCTTATTAGATGCAGCAGTCGCCCTTTGTTCAACATTGAGTTAATTCATTAATTATTAAATTTGGTTTATGATTAATGTATTTTTTAAAACCGATGGATAAAGATGATAGTATGACTAAATAAAACTGAGTAGTCCCTTAATAGCTCTCAGGATTGTTACTACCTTGAGTCTAGATTTAAACTTTAGATGTGAAGCTGAGAAATTCCATGTTCTTTCTCCAGTTCCCAGCTGATCAAACTCTTCAGCACACAGGACAGTTTGAGATAGCACTGGTGGTTCTGCACACCAGCTCCATAGTTTCCTGTTTCTGAGTCATGAAATTATAAAATTACCCTGTGTATATATGAATTAATAACTTTAATTGGGCCTGCATATGCTCCACAAATTACTGTGCAAAACTACGTGATACAGACAGCTTTCTGAGAAAACCAGCAACTCTGAGTTGTGGTTACGGGTATCGCATGAAACACGAAATCCTGTGTATTGTATTTTAAATAGAGCTGGCATTTTAAAGCTGTGGCTAATAAAGCATTGTTGTGCTTTCAGTATAACAGTTATTTAATTTAAAAACACAGAGCTAGGTCTAAATAGCAGTAACGGGTTCCCTCAAAATGTTACTGTTCTGTAGGTCGGTACATGCAGACCCTTCCAGAACAGGGAAAGCAGAATTCAGTTTTGTGTGGCGAGTTGTTGGTGAGATTGCGCTGCAGCAGGCATCCGAGATCCACGAGTGAAGGCGCTTAGCTCTGCTCCTCAGCTGTTTTTAGCTGTTAAGAGAAAACACGAGAGCTGTGATCTCTAAACTTTATCATGCAGGTATTTACATAACAGCCTGGAGTTAATGGAGCTATTTGTGCATAATATACTTAAGTCAAGATCAAGGTCTCAAATCTTAAATTATAAAGGTTTTATAAATAGAAAAAACCTTCAAGAAAACACTGCAAACCAGTCGAGTCTGAGCACAAAAGGCATGTGTTATTTGAAGTTGGAGGACAGCTGAATGCCACGTTACGTCCGTTTTGCGGGCGATCTCCTGGTGGAATCTCAAGGAAAGTTCATTTCGGTGAACCAGCCCGGAGCTTTCGGCTGTTGTCCAAGAGGAAAGGTCACCGTGTGTTTACCTGGCACAGACAGCTGACGCGGAAAGTGGAGCGTTAAGTGGCCACGTGCAAATATTTAAAAGCTGCCTCTAAGGAGACCGAAGGGCTCCTTTGAAATCTCGGAGGGGCTGCAGCGGGAACCCCGGAGGACTTCATGGAAAGCAGGACCGGGGTCTTGCACGTGTTTAGCTGGGGGCTGCTGAAGTGATGAGGGACTGCTGCCCGGAGCAGTTTGTTCTGTTGTGGGGGTCATCTCGCCAGCTGTTGAAATGTGAATCTAATAAACGTGACCTGAAGTTGGATACAGTTTCCCACGGCAGTGCGGGCTGTAAACCGCAGCCGCTGTGACTGGCTGTGCCGCGGAGAAGATGCTCCTGTGTGGGCTTGGGGAGTCCGCAGTGTTACAGCCGGCCTTCCTCATGAATCACAGCCCTCCTAGTTGGAAGATACTGCACTTGTTTTTCATTTCTGCCACAAACGTGGTCTCATGTAAGGCAAGTTATGCTCTCTGATGGAACAGGAACAATACCGACTTGTTTTTTTTTTTTCATTTAGACTGTAAACTGTTTAGTACTTCCTGATGTTGTTTATATTTTGGGCTCCCGGTCTCAGTTGAAGTTTCTTGCTGCTCTTGTGATGTAAAGATCACAGAGTGGAGTTGCTTTAGGAGATTTGAAGGAGTTCTTCATGCTTAGGGAGGGGAGGTTGTTTGGGATTACTGAAAAGAGTGAAGCTGAGTTGGGTAAGAAGGAGAGAACAGTTAGGAAAATGTCCTGCAAACACTGAGGAGGAGGATAATTGTCTATACTGCAGGGGAAGTAATTTCCCATTTTGGTTTTTTAAACTTCTCTGATTACTGCGGTTAATCTAAGTGCACTCCTTATGTTTGGACAGGAGCGCGTTCAAAAGACATTTCCTCATCCCATAGACAAGTGGGCGATTGCTGATGCGCAGTCTGCGATAGAGAAACGAAGAAGAAGAAACCCTCTCCTGCTACCTGTGGACAAAATACATCCTTTATTAAAGGTACTAAACCAACGACGTGGTGGCTGCTGCTTCTGCCAGTCGCACACCCAGCTGTATTACTGCCCTCCGGCAATACCTTTAAAGTATTTCTTTAATTTGTATCAAATTAGGTGAGTTTCTCATGTTGGCTGAAAGAGTAAAGAGTCGCCATAGAACAGGATGAGTTTGTTGTAGCGTGTAATAAATGTAAATCCCTAAATTCATCATGTTCTAGACGTTAGCATGTTAATCTATTACTCTACTCTGAAAGTTAGTTTTTGACAGGCATAAAACTCAAACTCGGATAACTTAGCTAGCTCAGTAGCACTGTTTTGATGCCTTTATTTGTTTCAAAATGCTGCAGAAGCCAAAACTGAAGAAGAGAGAACAAGTAGATCCTGTTCCCTGTATACTGTCAACTAAGATGTGTATCAGTGTCCTTTCAGTTGCTGTTGAATGTCACTGATGCCTTGGTTTTAAAATCGAAATACAGACTGTATTGTTGGGGGGTTTTGAGGAGGAGAGTGGCCACCTCAGTTTTTGGATGTTTTGTCACTTACAGTGAGCATAGAGCTGCTTGCTTACGGTCAGGTTCTAGTGCCACACAGCAAACATGCATTAATACTGTGCCACTCTAGAGATTTTTATTTTTTTTTTAAATTATAAAACAGTACTCTGATTTTTAGATCAGTGTTTAATCACTTGAGATTCAAGCTAATCCAAACACTGCTCTTTTTTGGTATTTCTTTTTTTCTATAGATTTTGCTTTTCGTTCATAGCTTAAAAATGCTCTTCCCCAGTGGTGGCATTGTTGCACCAGAGTTTCCAGCTGGATTGAGAAAATATTATTTAAACATAAGCAGAAATCAAAGCACTTTTTTCAGGTGTAGTCACTGTGTTGTTACGTACTGTGTCTCAGTTTGTGATGGTTAATGAGAGAGGAAGAGATGTTAAGAAAGAAAACAGCATTAAATAAGCTCTTCCTTGACAACACTGGCTTTCTTTCGTGAAGTCTGGTTTAGAAGTCTGTGGATGCAGGCACAGAATCTGATTTTCAGAAGGTGCATCAAAATACGATGAGAACAAGACTGCCTTGTTCACATGCATGAACTTCCCTGTACTTACCCTGCCAGTCCTGTCAGAAATGGCCATGTGGTGCACGCTCTGCACAACGCAGAGCATGTATCCCAAGAAGAACATGCAACGTTCATTCTGTTTATTTTCTGTTCAGACTTTAATTATTAGAGTTTAACTATTTTATGTCATGGAAGGATGCGGATAGCTTAGTTGTTCAGCCACATGTAAAGGATGGACTCAGATGGATGGCGGTGCATAACCGCTCAAACGTACAGTCTGTAGTTTCATGAAAGACAACTTTTTCCATCAAGAACAATTCAAAATGGAGCATCTTCTTTTCTGAAGAGTCTAGATTAGGGCCAGAGTCCTGCAAAAGCATAGCTACAGACTAAAATTTAAGTACAAGCGTGGTTCAAGTCCCTTCCTTGAAGGAACTCTATTTTTAGGACTCTCATTTTTAGAGGAAGGATTATTGAAAGTTCTGTAGCTTTTAATCTGTCAGTATATGGCAAAATAGCACAAAGAAGTATTTGCAAGCATTTCCTTTGAGGCAGCTGATAAAATTTCCACTTCATGTCCTTTGCCCTGCCCATTACATTACTGTAAAATATCAACACAGCCAAGAGCAATTTCAGTAGAAAACTTGGTGTGTTAATTGTAATTCCGAATGAATTTCTGGAATAAATAGGATTTTTTTCTCTTGGTTTCAATTTGCAGGAGGTCCTAGGTTACAAGGTAGATTACCATGTCTCTCTGTATATTGTGGCTGTCTTGGAATACATCTCTGCTGACATTCTAAAGCTGGCTGGAAACTATGTTTTCAATATAAGACACTTTGAGATCTCCCAGCAGGACATTAAAGTATCAATGTGTGCTGATAAGGTAAGGAGTTGGGGTTAAAAATAGTCTTCTGGACACATGCCAGGGTAGATACTAGAGGTGGGAGTTTTGTTATTGCTGTTAGGGTTGGTTTTTTTTGTTGTTGTTGTTTAGACAACATATCCAAAGTAGGGTAGGAGGGTGGACTGGTCTTACTCACAGGCAGAAGCTTCTCTCCTTATTCATGCCAGACCTGTCGCGGTAAAGACTTAAGTTTAAGTTAAGCATGTTAAGTTGTGGGACAGCGGTGGTACTTTCAAAATGTTTTAAGGACTGAAAATGATGTTGTCCTGTATTTCTCAGCTGTGTTACTGTCATCCTGATGTCACTTTGTCATGACAGCTCTTTCCTTCTTTATAATACGGAAGAGACATTTAGTTTTCATCCTCATAACAATGAGAAACATTTTTGTTTAATTTTATCTTTATCAGGAGGGTTTTGTCAAAGGCTTATGCAAGATGCCTTGTTTTCAAAGTTGGTTCTGCATGAATTGTAACTTGTTTTCTAGGTCGTACTAACTTAGAAAGGGGAAAATGGCTTTGGCAACTGATGCAGCCTTCTGCTGCCAAAGTTTAAATATTACTCCCTTGTGAAAGTGATCACAGAAAGTATTGTATTAAAAACTCAAAGGATTTCTCTGAACACATTGAAATAGCTGAGCTTGAGCCAAGCGTAAATCAGACTTGCATGTAATTTTAAAAATGTCTTTGCTAGGTTTTGATGGATATGTTTGATCAGGATGACATCGGTTTGGTTTCTCTCTGTGACGACGAGCCCTCTTCTTCTGGGGAACTCAACTACTATGACCTAGTGAGAAACGAAATTGCGGAAGAAAGGCAATATCTGCGGGAGCTGAATCTGATAATAAAAGTATTTCGAGAAGCTTTCCTATCAAACAGAAAATTGTTCACACCTAATGTAAGTCCTTTAATAGCTTAGCGGTGTGTCATGCTGTTTGCTCCATTAGCAGCCATAACGTATCAATTTTACATTAACTGCATTGAAGGTAAAATTAAATTTGATTTATTGTGTGTCAGTGCATAGTGAGTGTTGACTGTATATGAAATAAAACGGAGGAATTGCCATTAAGAGTATGAAGAGTGCTGCTCTTTAAAGAGTGAAGTGAAAGGGTGAAGCTTAATGGACGCGATTCCCTGTCGGACACCAGCAATAGCTGGAGTCCTTTGGTCGTGGAGGTAATAGTTACACTTTTGCTTAACACAAAAATTAACGCTTATCTGCCTGCATCCACAGTGAATGCTTGAATTGACGTTTGAAGTCCACCCCAGGGCACCTCTGTCTGCAGAAGCTACAAGTAAAACAGCCCTTGGCTCTGGATTTGCTAGCGTGTGATGTGAAGGGAATCTCTATTTGATAAATGACTGAAATGTCTGATCGAAATTGCGCATGTGGCAAGTTCTGGTTTTGAGATCCTGGAGTCTAAAAAAGGAAGCACAGCTTTTGTAAGAGAAGAGTAATAATGAGAGATTAGTGAATCCTTGGTGGGAGGAAGGAGAAGGAGACCAGGCCAGCAGAACCTGAACTGGGATTTGTAGGTGGAACCAGCAGGTTAAAGAGAGAAGCAGCAGGAGACATTCTTGTTACAGCTGGATGTGGAGGTTCCTCAGTAGCTGATAGGATATCGGAGAGTTGTGGGGACAGAATTCAAACGAAGACGATGGGAGAAGGGAGACGTATTTTGGAGCTGTTACATGGGAAAGGGTATGAGAAATTTCGAGACTGCGTGTTCCCACAAAGAGCTTGCCATGGTCTTGGCGCTGGCAGGGGGTCAAGTAAGCTCTGCAGCGTTCGGTTGGGGCAGAGAAGGCTTCTGAGAAGTGTGTTTCAGAGGGGTCAGAAGAAGAATGCGGGTCACTGGAAGGGGCTGCCTAGTTGGGTGTGTTTGCAGTGTGTGGATTTGAAAAACCTAGAAGAAGAATTTGGAACAGGAAGCTGCCAGTTCCTCCTCCGTACCCAGGTAGCATCTGCTAAAGTAGCCACGTAGCTGCTTGAGTGTTACCTGTGGTTTAGAAGATCTGACCTTGGAGCTGCTTTAGATTGCCTCTTTCCTGTTGTGTCCTGAGAGACAAGAATCGGCAGAGGGGAAAACAACAGCTGTGAATCGTGGCTGAAAAGACCAGGAATTTCTGTCCAAAGCACTGAGCAGCCTGTACTGGGGCTGCTGCGCCGGCCTGGGAAAGATGGTGTGCTTGCTTTCGCTGGGATGAGAATTGTGCAAGGCTGGATGTGCCCAGGCAAGCCTGCAGGGCTGGGAAGACCATGTAATTTAGCTTTCTTCCTAGCTTTTTCTTGGCCCCTCGCCATTTACCTCTCGGTTCAGGCTTCATGAAAAATGCTCCGATATTTACATAAGCAAAATAAATTATTCTAAACGCTACTGAGGTACACTTTATGTTTGCAGGATATCGACGTGATATTTAGCAACATTTCAGATATTCATGAGCTGACAGTGAAGCTTTTAGGATTGATTGAGGACACTGTTGAAATGACTGATGAAAGCAGTCCTCATCCTCTCGCTGGCAGCTGCTTTGAGGATCTTGCAGAGGTACAGTGTTTTGTTGTGATTTTTTTTTTTTTAATTTGTTTTATTTTCTCGGTAAACTTTTGGTCATGACTCTGATGTTTCTGATAAATTTGCAGCTGTATAAATTCCTTTTTAAAAAGCTCTGAACTTGCCTACCTGTTCTTTAGTAGCTAAGCTCTACCATTGGACGTAGATCTGCAGGATGAGTGACTTGCGTTACTCTGGGCAGTGGGCTAACTCGAACAAAATGTGTTCTTAATTCGGGCACATACGTTGTAGATGTCTGGAATGGGAAGCGTCTCTGCGAAGCAGTAACTCTGGGAAGGAATGAAGTACCAAAACAGACGTACAACTGAACAGAAGCTCACTGTTCAGTGTCGTAGCAAAAGTGCTCTTGATACCCGTTGATCTATAAAATAGATACTAAAGGGAAGACACCACACATAGATTTTGTGTGCTCGTACTGGAACGTTATTAAGTTATTTTGTCACTTGTTTGGGTTTTTTTAAAAGGGCATTGGAAGGACTGCTAAACAGAATCACAAAAGTTTTTGAGAAACTGCTTTGCAGTGAGATAGAGCTCAGTTTAGTCAAAATGGGATGGGTATATACGTGCCTTCATGAGCTGAAAATAGAGTACAAAATGACTGGAGTTCAGCAGAGGGATGGACAGCAAAAAAAAAAAAAGCAGTGTCTGAGAGACAAGAGGACAGCTTAGAAATACACCACACCTTTAGTCCGGGGAGCTAGCTCTTGGAACAAATGGCCAAGGTAGCTGGGGACTTTTTGCTGGCTCTGGACGTGTTTAAATTGAGTTTACTTTTTCTTGGGATGTGTATGAGCCCAGTTTTCTGAACCAAAACATAAGAGTAATCATGTAAACCATGTGGACTGTATCACAAAGGAAGTCAAAAGAGATGTTCTGGCCTGAGGGAGAGAATCTCTCAGATGAATCACATGGTAAATGTGAAGTTTATCCTTTTTATCTTAAAATTTAATGTTTATAAAGAAAATTACAACCAATAACACCTCCATTTCACTTTTATGTATGCTCAGGTTTTAAAATCTGAGGACTGAATGAGCACACCAGTACTATTAGGAAAAGTTACATTTTTGTGGGCGTGAAGAATATGCATCTTTCAGTTTCAAAACAGAGGGAGGTAGATTTAGATTGGATATTAGGAAAAAAATTTTTACAATGAAGGTTGTAGAACAGTGGCCCAGGTTGCCCAGGGAGGCGGTGGATGCCCCAACGCTGGAAACATTCCAGGCCAGGTTGGCCGGGGCTCTGAGCAACCTGATCCGGTTGGAGATGTCCCTGCTCCTGGCAGGGGATTGGACTGGATGGGCTTTGAAGGTCCCTTCCAACCCAAACCATCCTGTGATTCTGTGATTCAGCCCATGTGCCACTCAGGAATATACCATAAAGAGAAAAGTTCTGCTGGTGTTCCTACAACAAGCCACTCACGACGTATCAGTAGGAAAGTCCAGTTGACTAGGTCTTAGCTCTTAAGATGGTAAAGCGTAATTGCTTATATAATGATAAGGGGAAGCATTTGAACAATGAATTAAAGCAAGTAGCTATTGTATTAAAATATTTTAAAGACTTAAAATTTGAAGTAGTACAGCACTATCCTGGAAAACATACATACCTCAGTTTATTGCAAAAGCTACTCTTGGGTATCCTGTGCTTTAAGGGAAACAAATCCTTTTCAATGGGTAAAAATCTCACTTGATTTTCATTAACTGAAAAACTTAAATAGGAGATGGAGAACAGATTATTCTTCAGACCTTTTTATGCAGGTAGTAAGTTTGAATTTAATAATTCAGTTAATATGGAGCAAGACCTACTTAATAACTAGGCTGTTCCTTTGATCACCTCACACGTTGAGATCATCTTTTTCGTGAGTATTTGCGAAAGGGATCGTTAAAGGGAGACAGGAAAGTGAAGTGTTTATTTGCTCTGCCTATCTTTCTGCCAGGCTTGTTCGCTCAGTGTTTCCATTATAAAGGTCCTTCAGCTTGTTTAGAAGGATAATTAAAAGCAAACAACTCCTGCAAGCTGGAATCTTCCTGCTTTGTCTGTTTTTCTGCATCAGTTCTCTGGAAGGTTTAAACATAAATATTGTCGTGGTTTTGAGATAAGAAAGTAGGGGGAAAATGAAACATTTTTTTCCTTGTGTAGAGGAAATTCAAAAACTTGGTGCCTGACATATATGAGTGGGGCATAGATTTTTTTTTAATATGCTGGTAAAAAATTTTACTTGATGGTAACTTACGGTGATGCTCAGCTAGTAGCAGGAGAACCTCAGACCTGAGGCCAGGGTGTCTTTGTGCCTACTTGGAAGTGGTCTTCAGAAGGCAGCTCATAAAGCAAGGTTATGATCAGGAGACTGTAAATTTGTTGTGCTGCTATTTGCATTTCCATAGGAGAAGTTTTAGGTATCCACAAACCAAAAAAAAAAGGTGGAAACCACTGCATTACAGCAAAAGGGACTGAAACGTACAGACATCAGTCCAGAGCTGTGTGTTGTGTTAGGGTCACTTCTGTGGGCATCCAGGTAATGCCTCCATATTTCAGTAACTTTTGCAACATTGCAAGTGTAAAAACCCTTTTTTAAAAAAAAAAAAAACCACAAATTAGTCTTTTGGGGAAGATAGTTAATGCAGTTTGTTTCAATCCTGTGTTCGAAAAACAAAACCAAAACCTCAAAATACCGGTTGAAGTCTGAGTGGAAGAAACTGAAAACACTCCTGAAATGCAGTCAAAAGTTGAAAAAGAAGCCAGCACGGAATAAATCTGTATTGGGCTGGCTGCCCCAGCAGATGTGCCTGCAAGGGGACATTGTGAGGAGCATCTCTCTGTTCCTGCTCACTGGGTGCAGCTGGACCTGCCCCATGGCTGCCTTGCTGCTGCTGCTGCAGGGCTTTCTGTTCGTTTTTTCTTGGCTAGCAGGGCAAAGAGCAACTGTGTATGAAGTCTTATTGTCTCCTGTCTTTAATTTGGAGCGGGTAAAAGAAAAGAAAAGCATTATCTTCTACGCTCGCAGGTAGCGGGCAGGCGTGGAGTTAAAAAAAAAAAAACAACCAACAGGCTGTGAGCTGGATTCAGATTCTGCTTAAGAAAACCAGCCAGTTCAGTTAGAAAATGTCTCATCATTTCTCTTCAGCTGCTTCCACCGAAGTGCCAAACCTTCCCCCTCCCAGATACAATCTAATGCGAATGGACAGCGATGATTAGAACTTCAGGAGGAGAGCTGAGAGTGATGATTTGAGTTTGCGTGTGAAAAGAGTGCACTCTGTGCCTCCCCTCCCCACAAAGGGTTCAATTGCAGCTGCCCCATGAGTAAGGTAGGAAATCCCCTGGACCCTCTGCAAGTGGAAGCCTTGAGATGTTCAAATGAGCCTGGCTGGTATTTGGTGCTCCCAAATTCTGCAGCGAGTATTCACACAAGCACTTCTGCATTAAGGTGGAAAGAGGTATGTGCTTATCCCGGGCACGGTGCCGTTAGCACCGGATAACCCGGTGATTCAGGAGTGATTCAGCCCCGTGAATCTGCAGAGGCTCAGGAGCAGCCTGGCAGCCTTCGGAGCAGGTGATCTACAGGCAGCCGTAAACAATTCCTGCAGAGATTCCTGTACAGTCAGGTTTTCATCCCATCCTGCTGCAGTTGATATTGCAGAATCACAACCAGATACCCCGGCCAGAGTCGTGATTTTTGCTCCTGCAACCCTTGGTGCCATTAGAGGACTTCCCTTTGGCCTCTTGCAGACTAGCAGCTTTGTCCCAGAGTGAGGTATTTTCCCAGCCTTGCAGCACGGCCAGAAAAGCGTGCAGAAAGTCCAGTACTTACTCCTGACCATTCCTTACATGGTGTACCCCAAAATGGTGGTGGTACCACAATGCCTCCTTGTGACAGACTCCAAAGTTCATCCAAAACATCGCTTTACCTGCGCTTCCTTCCTTACTGACGGACAGGAGGTAAATTGCCGTTCTTTGTGAAATGCGGGTGGACTGCAAGCAAGAACTTCTCGTGACTCCCACTGCTTCAGTGAAACAAAGTTTGTGTTAGCGATAAGTAACGGTGAGATTGAGGAATGGTGAGAAAATGTTGCGCGCAGTTAAAATTTGGAAGTGAAAAAGGTTTGTGGTTTACTGAGTATTTGTTTTGCAAAATTGATCTTTTCTTGGAAAGTTCCACTCGTGTATCAGCTTATTAAAGGCATTAATTGTACCAGTTGGGACAGAAATATCTTGCGTCCTGCATGTATGTATATAATCCTCTGGTTTTATTTAGGAGCAAGCCTTTGATCCGTATGAAACCTTGTCCCAGGATATTCTCTCTCCGCAATTTCATGAGCATTTTAATAACTTAATGGCAAAACCTGCTGTTGCTCTCCACTTTCAGGTGAGTGCAAATGAGAAATACTGAGTTGCTTTAGTTCTCATGTTTCAAAGGTTTGGATTTTGTCTGTAACTCTTTACTTTCTACCAAGGAAGAAATCCTCTAGATTCTGACCTTTCTTCAGTGGAAGATATTTGGACTCTGCCTTTTCTTGTAAAAAGTGGGCACAGTCTGACTCGTCCCTGAGTCTTTTGCAGCTTTTTTTTTTTCCTCACATCAGACTCTCTTGCTTAAGGTGAGGATAGGAGGATGACCTCTCATACCTCCCACTTCTGTTTCTATTTTGCCTTTTTATGCCAAACACAGGCACCCGGGCATGATATTTTCACTTTCTTCCTGACATGTCCCAGGCCCCCTTGTTTGGCGTTGAGGCTGGGACTGACCGTTTTTCTTGAATCATTTCTTTAATAATACTATTCAGCAAGATAATCTGTGATTTTTAATTTTTTTTTTATTACTTCCTTCTGCCAACATGGCAGATCTAGTAAAGACTACTGCTCAGAAGGCTGAGCTTGTGTTCAGAAATGCACTTAGAGAAGCTGCTGAGCAAGTGTTCAGTCAGTGGTGCTCCCAGCTAAACCCATTATAGCAGAGTTTAGTTTGTAGGATTTGCTGGGGCCCGGGTCTCTGCAAGCCGAGATTCCTCTGAGCCGTTCCTTCAGGGTGAGTGTTTCCTCTTCAGCTCTGAACGCTTGGTAAGCTGGATCATGTTGCTCTTAAATATTACTTGCTGAATGAAGTAAGACCCTTTACCCCCCTCTCTAGCAAATTTAAAGCCCAAAGCCCTATTCCAAATTAAATTGGTAATCCTCCTTGCCGTAGGATTTGGGCTTTCCTAGGGATACTCCTCCACACTTCTCCAAGCTGTGGAGTGAAGGCAGGTATCGGGTAATTCGGTTCCTGCTCAATAGTTATGTTGGTGTGGAAGATGGCAGGGATTTCACCATCCTTCGGAAGACCTCTCCTCATCGTACTGTCTGAATTACTGTCTTAGTTAACTGGTGGGAATAGGAAAGGATTTCTAATTCATTTCCTAAGTCATTTCTCATTTTTTGAAGGAGAGGAGATATTAATATTAATTTATTCAGTGCTTGCTGAGACCTCCGTATTTCTGTGGTATATTGGATGTAAATTGAAGCACAGCATACATAATTGGTAGGAGAGGACTTTAGAGGGAAGTTGGTGACAAGTTTATTAGACTTCGCTGAGTTTATGAGTGAGCATGCATCAAAATCCACCCGAAGCTGTTGATGGAAAAGGGTGCTTGCAGTGCTGGAAGAGAGTGTTTACAGGTTCTGTTTGCTTGATGTCAGAACGTTTCTTTGTCTCTGAGTCTCACTGTCTCATGAGACAAAAATGTTTTTGCATAATTTATTGTCTTCCTTACTACTAGGTGTAAGCTTTGAGTAATGTAGATCGGAGGGGACACACTGCATATGTCTAGCACAGCTGTCTCGCTCAAAGCAGTCCTAACTTCAGGGCCTTGTCCAGTCCCGTTTTGATTATTTCGATGTAAGTAACCCTGTGTATTTTTCCTTTTCAGTCTACCGCTGAAGGGTTTAAAGAAGCTGTACGATATGTCCTCCCACGACTCATGCTTATCCCGGTCTATCATTGTTTGCACTACTTTGAGTTACTACAGGTAAATGAAGCCACATTCTTGTTTCCTGCTAAAAACATTTCTTCATGTGGAGAATCTGAGCGTTTAAATAGGCGATTAGAAGTGAAAACATTAATTTGACACCAGTTGGTCTATGCCTGAAAAGTAAAATAATGGAAAAAAGTCTTCAAAAGCATCTGTTGCTCTGATACGAACATTTGAGGTAGCTCTGTCTTTTATTAAACAAACCTTTATTGAACTTGAGTTCCAATATAAGTTAACTAATATGAGTTTAAAATGTAATAGGCAAATCTAATTTCTTCTTTCCCTGAGTTCTGAATTTTTTTGTCTGTTCAGAAAAAGCCAGGCGTAATTCAGATCACTGTTCTCAGTCTCAGGCCACACTCCAATTACGGCTCAGCTCATCTTATTTTAGGGTCTGGGGAGACACTTTCTTTTGACAGAGTCGTAATAATCCGTTCTTTAACGTTCAACCATTTGTCCTGAGTCCTAAATGGAACAGATACAGCAAAAAAAAAACCCCATTTTTTCATTGCCTACCACACTTTCTCCATACTGAGGAGGAGTTAAAGTAAGCACTATTATTTTCTTACTTTCTATCTTCTGAGAAATGACATTGATGAAATGTCAGGCTTTATGGAATTCTGATTTAGATGATTAAGTTATCCCTGTAGGACATATTTGAGGAGTCTTAACCATACAAGTTGTTTAGCTTGGCATCTAGTCCGTCTTTAAGAGCAATTCTGCCTATGGAGGCATTGCTTATTTTAGAACAGCCTCTCTTGCTTTGACCACAGATCACTTGCCCGTATTTTATTCTGATGTGGCGCTCGCAAGGTGGTTCCCATCAGTAGATATTTCCCTTGGGTCTGACAGCTAAAAGCCAAAAAGTAACTGAGCGTTTATCTTTTTGCTTACAAGCAAATGTTTTTGCTGTGAGTTAGGAGGAGGAGAGGCCAGCAGTCAGCAGTTTAACAAATCTGAGATCTATAATAACCATTCTTGAATAAGAAAAAGTAGTGTTGCTGTAGAAAGTGCAGCATCTTGAAGAATACTGAGATCAGAGCTTCTTAAAGTAGCTGAGGGTAATGTAAAAAATGTTTCTGTGTGCCGCATTGTGTTGGGAAAGTTTGTAATGCTCGTAAGGGCAAGTGAATTATTAACTAGCGGGGATATAGTTAAATTAAACAGGGGAAATACCCTGTGGCTATAGCTGACATTTTGTTAATAGCAACAGAAATTACACTTTTAAGTTCTCAGTGTAAAAAGTGGTACGGACGTGTTACGTAGCCTTCCTTTGTATTTCGAAGGATTTACTTGTATGAGGGAAGAAAAGGAAACTTTGTAGCACAGAACTTATATCTACCACAATATAAAATTTTCTTAAAACATTCTCAAGCCAAAAAATAGCAATTGTTGTAAGACCAGGTCTGTAGTTAATACCTGGCACATATTTCTTTTTTTTTTCTGTTTTTCTTTCTTTCTTTTTTTTTTAAGTTCAGCCTTGTTTTTATTATGTCTGCTGTGGTTTTTCATATACCCTGATCTAGATAAGTAAAAATAAGGGTGATTTTTTTTTTTTGGGCCCTGAACCACGCATCTCCTATGTTTGGATTACCAGTATCTCGTAGAAAGGTTTCAATCCAAGTGGTCTCAATAAATTTTAAATCTATAAACATTTCTGTTGATAATTTAGAAAAAAAGTTAACAAAGCTTAAAAGCAACCAACCCAAAAGGACATCTTCCAAAAGAAAATAAACTGATCCAAGAACTAAAGCGTGAAAGCCAAGGCATGGCGCGGTTCTGCCAGGCTCGCTGTGAAGCGAGCACTTGGTAAATCCATCTCTTCCTAAATAGCGTAAGTTCCCTTTCCGGACGGGTCCGTTGCATACGATAATTCTCTGGAACTTGTTAAAGTGTTCTTCTTTCGCGTCTAAAGGACGTAATAGGATTCGTGACCTGTATTATGCTGAAGGTCAGGCTAATTAATGACCCATTGTGCCTTAGAGCTGGGAAACGGAGCGCATCAGTATGAAATTAAAAAATGAAATCATACACCGTAGCACTGGGAGAATCTCAACATTTAACTGATCTTACAGGCTGCGTAGTTTGTCTGCTTTGTAGGGAAACATTAACATATAGGTCTTAGTGAGCAGAGCTTTGTATGTTTTCAAAACTTAAGATTAAATGCTTTGCATGCAAACTTCATAGTTTTTTCTTCAGTGACAGGAAAGGGTGGTTACTATTTATGTTTGAAACCATGGCACAGAGAAGACAGTTTGGTTTTGATAGCCTGTCGTAAATCTGTGGTGCTGCAAGGGTTTTCTGTCTCTTGGGGACTCTGAGCTCGTAACTCCGGTTAATATTGACAGGATCAGGTTATACATGCACATTCTTCAAAGTGCCTCGTGTCTTCGAAGAATAAGTCTGGCAGGTAGTGCAAAAACATTTAGTTGTTTCTTTTATTTGTTTTTAGCCTGGATGATACAGCAGGATGCCGCATGAAATGTAATATTGTATGATGTCTTTTTTTAACTAGATAATTTTAGTAGTGAAAACGATGAAATACGACCTTTATCCACAAATACAAGATTTCTGAACAGAGTTAGAATTCAGCTGCAGAGGCTGGCACTTGGCTGTCTTGAGTCTTTCTAGCTTTGCGAGCAGAGGTCTTAAATATTGCTCTGTAATAAATAATGATAAATACAGAATCTTTTGTTGTGATCACTTTAGTTGGAGGTTTGATATTTGAATTTTATATTGTTGTCCTGGTTTCAGGCTAAACCATCCCAGTTGGCTTTTGAAAGCATCCTGAAAACAGGATGATTTTGAAAACTTCTCTGAAAACAGAGAAACTAAGTTTGAGACTGTTGCTCCTGATGAAAGTTATCAAAAACCCCTACTGAATTGGGAGGTGAATAAAATAATGGATGATTTATAGACGTGCGGAACTCTTCTCCTTGGTGCAAAAACCTGTTTGTGCAGCCTCTGATGCAGGATCTCCCTAAGCAAGAGGCACACGGGTTGGGTGTTGTTTAGAGACCCCCCATGTTGCATTTGTTTGTTTGTCTGCTTTTCCTTAGCAGCCGCAGAGAGCTCCCCAGGAAATAGCCTTTGAACACCTTGAGTCAGAGGGCAGACACTGATGTCACAATAATGCTGACTGCTTCTTCAAGCGTTGACAGAAAATGAACCCGCCGTAGGTTGTTGCTGGCTGATGACTGCAAAGGTTGAAGGAAGTTACACTAAAGAAATAAAACTGGCTTGTAGGGAAAAAAAATAGTGGTAGAGATCAAAAGTTGATAGAACTTGCAAACAGGTAACTCAATATATTCTTATTGTGACATCTTTAATTGATAATCAGGCTCTGCTTGACATTTCCAAGCATGAACGCCCTAATGCTGGCGGTGTAGAGGAGAGCTTAGTGTTTCATCAGACTTTCAAGCTCTGGATATGTTTTCGTAAAGTGACTGTTGATACCAGCATTCCAGGAAGCATTATTCATTGGAGGCAGTGCAAAGAACTCCAGGAGTCATATAATCCAGCCAAATCCCGAGCAAGGTGCCATTTAGGTCTGTCCTTAAAGCCCTGAAGGTAAGCAGAGGTCTGCTCAAGTCCGCGTTCAAGCCCAAGGAGACTTACCTCTGCTGACTGTAGAGTGTATCCATCCTTCTCGCGTGACTTGCAGGCAGAAGATGATCCCCAGTTCTTCCATGTGACTCGCTGTGTTGTTACCAGGCAATCCAAAACATGTGAAATTTGCCTTTTGATCTTTTCTGCTGTTACCTAATCATTGACAGCTGCTGACTGACAGAGGAACCCTGGTCAGTATTCTGCAGGATCACCATTATATAATTTTTTTACATGAGCAGTGTTCTTCATTACTATTTTCTGACAGTTCCTGTACAATAAATTGAACAGTTAATATTCTCGGTTTGTCATCACTGGTATTCTAAGTATAGCTGGCATAAGCAGGACCTCCTTTTCCCTTTTCTAAAGATTGACATATTTTCTCTGTCTAGCAAGCACGTTATGCTTTTGCATCTGCTGTTTAGTCGGAAAGATGCTTGCTAAGAACTGGCGTTTGGGAAAGCAGATGTTAGTCCAGTGATTATGCGGAACGAGAAATGCTTCAGGTAATCTGCCTGGTCCTCAGGAATCTGTGCACTGAGGTGTAGAAGAGGATTAGATTATTTCCAAATGCATGTGTGATTTTTTTATTTTTTTTTTTTTTAGTACAAAAAAAGCAATACATGTTTCATGTCTGTTAAGTGCCAGACACAGCTCCCTTTGGAAAGGGGATGCAAGAAATTCTGCTCAAGATGCGCGAAGAGAAAGAGTATTTTGTCAGACTCTGTAGCTTTTCATACCGTATTTTATGTTCTTTGCATTTCTGTGGCCGATAGTAAGGAAAAGAAGGGTTTCCATGGAGGTAGAAATTTTTTCCCTTCCCTGTACTGTTCCTCAGCTCATAAACTTCCCAGAAATTTTTGGCCATGACACTTTCATTTCTCTAATACGCAAGATGGAGGTTATTTGGGCTTGTGAAAAACAAAAATTTTAGTCGCTTAAATTACATAAAGAGAGTGGACCAGTCTGGTCAAATCCTGTTCTCTCAATTACTTTTAGAGGAAGCTACATATCCTTGCTGAGGGAACGTAGTGGGGAAAGGAAAAGGAGGCTTCACTGCTGAGTGATTGTAAGACCTCTCTTAAAGTGTGCAGGTAAAACAGAGTTTATCCACAACTGTGTGGCGTATTGGCTTGGTTTTGCCCAGCAAGCTATTTGCTTGAATTTTCTTTTTAAAAAAAAATCAGAGTGTCCTTAACATGAAAGGGGTTAAAATGAAAATCTCTCTTCTTTATTATCAATAGTATTTTAGGAGAGATCACCTTAAAAAACTGAAAAGATGAACTCTGTGAATAAACTTTGCTCAAAGCATAGTGCTACCAAGTGTCTGGAGATGTGAAACCCTATTGAATTTCCAAATTCAAGAAGTTTCTGCCTAGTGGTAGAGATGAATCGAGTCTTTATGAAAAGGAAATAAGCTGCTTCTCACTGTCTTTACGTTTTACTATTAGCTGTCATTCTTGAATTTCAGACTTTTTTTTTTTACTATGTTACTTTGCACCGTGCAAAATTGACATTTCTTCTTGAAATAGTTGAGTTTGCTGAAGATGGCAGAATTTAGAGTGGTAAGAAGCAAAGAGAGAAGCTTGGTCATTCTGTCTCTTAAATTTGCTCTGAAATGTTGAGTTTGACTCACTGAAGGAATATTGCGCATAGTTACATAAGCCAGCGTTCAGTTCTTGGCTGTTTCAGACCTCCAAGCTATTTAATAAAAGCAGTTGTGAAACAGGACGTTGTTGAAGAGATATCAGGAAAAACAATATCTGACAATTAGCGTTGCGTCTCGGTAAATGGGTAAAGGGTTGTTTTTCTGAACTCCCTCCTGTTGAGTATCTGCTCATTTTTCCTGAATATCTGAGGAATGGTTTTTAGTTACACGCGTAGGTACTTCAGAGTGGGCTTCTGTTGATAACTCTCCTACTGACTTGAAGTGCACTGGCTTCACCGAGTACTGTAGATAACACTAAGTGTTTGTCAGCCTTCCTACTCTTCTATAGACTAGTGAAATCTGAAAGAAAAACGTTTATTCTGTCACAGCAATTGCAGGAATGCAGTGAAGACGAAGAGGATCGGGAGTGCTTGAAACAAGCCATTACCGCTCTTCTGAATCTGCAGTGCAGCATGGAGCGCATCTACAGCAAACACTCCCCGAGACGGCGGCCCGGGTAAGAATCCGCAGAGCCACCCTGCTTTCCCAGAGTTGGCAGACAGGGAGATAAATGATACAGAAGGAATTGTAATTGGTTTTTTTCCTTGTTAGATAATGTGTCTGTTTCCTCTTCAAGGCATATCTTTCTGCCAGTTTCCGTTGTAAATGGAGTAGCAGCCCAAAACCTTGTAAGATCAGTGCCAATATCTTATTCTTTCACTAGCCAAAGCAGTGCATGTGGTTTATTTGAAACTGTAAACTTGGTTAGGGCATATTTAGGGCAAATAACTAGTGATAGAATCCTAGAATCATGCAGTGGTTTGGGTGGGAAGGGAGCTTTAAAGCCCACCCAGTCCAACCAGATCAGGTTGCTCAGAGCCCCGGCCAACCTGGCCTGGAACATTTCGAGGGATGGGGCATCCACCGCCTCTCTGGGCAACCTGGGCCAGGGTTCTACCACCCTCAGCGTAAAAAAAAATTTCCTAATATCTAATCTAAATCTCCCTCCTTCTGTTTTAAAACCATTACCCCTCGTCCTATAACACCAGGCCCTGCTGAACAGTCTCTCCCCATCTTCCCTGCAGCCCCCTTGAGGTATTGGAAGGCTCTGAGGTCTCTCTGGAGCCTCCTCTTCTCCAGGCTGAGCAGCCCCAGCTCTCTCAGCCTGGCCTCACAGCAGAGCTGCTCCAGCCCTCTCAGCATCAACATAAACTGTTGATCTAAATAAACTGATAAACTGATATAAACTGTTGATTTAGTTGGGTTTCTTCTCTCTTGGGATGGTAAATGTGGAATGTGCCCCTCGTGACTTTTTCTTTTATTCATTCAAGGGAGCCAGTCTGTCGCTTCTACAACAGACAAATAAGAAGCAAGCACTTGGCCATCAAGAAAATGAATGAAATCCAGAAAAATATTGATGGCTGGGAAGGCAAAGATATTGGGCAGTGCTGTAATGAATTCATAATGGAAGGTGGCTTGACAAAAATAGGAGCCAAACATGAACGCCACATCTTTCTCTTTGATGGGTTAATGATCAGCTGTAAAACCAATCATGGTCAATCACGGCTTCCTGGCTACAGCACTGCGGAGTACAGGCTGAAGGAAAAAATCATCATGAGGAAAATACAGGTTATTGATAAAGATGACACATCTGAATACAAACATGCTTTTGAACTGGTGTCGAAAGATGAAAACAGCATACTGTTTGCTGCCAAGTCCGCCGAAGAGAAGAGTAATTGGATGGCCGCCCTGATTTCCCTCCAGTATCGCAGTACTCTGGATAGGATGCTCGATTCGGTGTTGCTGCAAGAAGAAAACGAGCAGCCGCTGAGGTTGCCCAGCCCAAACGTGTATCGTTTCGTAGTGGAAGACTCGGAGGATAACATCGTTTTTGAGGACAACTTGCAAAGCAGGAATGGCATTCCCATCATCAAAGGAGGAACAGTTGTGAAATTAATTGAAAGGTTAACGTACCATATGTATGCAGGTATCCTGTACCTCTGTTTTTATATATATGTGTTTTTTAAGGTCATGCTTGCTTGCGTGATGAAATTAATCCTTTAATCTTTTGTTTGTTTGGGTTTTTTCTGTGTGTAGTGAAATGTAAAGCAAGATTTGCAGGAAAAAAAAAAAAAAACAGTGTCTGTCATTAAATCAACTGGCTTTGCTGGCAAAGCTGTCTTCTCCTCCTCAAAAAAAAAATATTAATGGTCTAATAGGATCCACTAGCGTGTTTCCTGAGAGCACCATGGCTAAAGCAGTGGTGCTGTTACAGGCTCTGTGACTGTGGAGGAAGAAAAAAGGTTGGAGATTGTATTTATGATACTTCAACCTGCGGCTTTGTGAAGTCTCCCAGTAGAAAAGGACGCAAATCGGAATTGGCATTCTGCAGGCTTTCCTTCTCTCTATAAAGCCACAGAAATAAAACCTTTACATGAAGTGTTAATGTTGATGAAAATGTTAGATCTTGGGGTTTGGGTGAAAGGGGACGCAGTGGAGCTGACGTGAGGATGCTGGTGGAAGTGGTGTGCAATTTTTGTAAAACTTGTCAAATAGTAACAGTCTCCTTGGTGCTTTTTACAAAACTGCCTGGTATTTAAGTGAGTCTTTTTTGGAAAACTAAGCCTGGATAGTGTGGAGCTGTATGTTTTAAAAAAAAAAAAAAGTTAAAAAATAGCATTTTCCACCTTGAAGCTCAGTATTGATGCGACTAGTTGATGTGCAGGTAATCTGGAGTGGTGTTGTCTGTGAGTCCCGAGTCATCCGTTTCTAAATTGTGATGGGTTTTGGTGGCTTGTAAACTTGGCTCTTCTCCTGAATGAGCTGCTGCGTGTGAGTATTGGTTCCATAGCGTAGCTTTGGTTTTTGTAGCACAAGTTCTTGCCACTTCAGCCTTGGGAATGAAAGCGTTGCCTCTTGGGTTTCTGTCCGCTTTTTCCAAACAGCGTTTGGAGCCAAGACTAACAAAATCCCGTCCCTCAGCCTCCGGAGGGGCATTTTGATGACTAACAGCATGTGGAGGGACTCTGAGCAGATCGTGGTCACGCTTTTGGTTGTATTTAGGTCAAGATGGGTGGGGATTTTTTATAACTGTCAGTTCATTGTAGGTTTGCATTAGTTTCAGATTTCTTTGAAGCGGGCTTTCCGCCAGCACACAGGCTCTGCATTCACAGAGTGATCTCTGGCGTGTCAAAAGAAGTTCCCAGTTGATACCAGAATACCATGGGAGGTGGCAGGTGCAGAGTTAACAAACTCTAGAATTTAAATCGCAAGCCGCTGTTAGTGGCTTGTATTGTAAAAAGCACATTGCTTGTGTTTTCTGTTTTATTGAGAATGTATAATTTAAAAAATAATATAAAGGAAGCTACACAGGTCAGAGAGCAGAGTAGCAGCCCTCGTTTAAGGGAATTGCAGATCTTGTCTGCAGAGCAGAGATACTGCCTGCCTGTTCAGTGGTAAGGGGAAGATTTCCTTAAAAATGTCATAAATAGTACGGAAGAGAGAACGTAGATGCGATGTGGAAGCGGAACAGGGCAGTGCAGGGTGCAAACGCAGCAGCGTTGTCAGAGCATGAGAGCACTATTACTTTTAGCTCGCAAACGTTCCTGTATATGGATCTCTTAAAAACGTTGAGCCAGGCTCTGCAAGGGAGTTCAAGCCTTCTTAAAAGCAGTGTTTGTCTTAATCTTTTCTGAGCTCCTTGGAAGAAATTCGCTGCTCACGCGTTGAAGACTGCTGGTGTGAGCTACCTGCGCCTACTGCTGACAGATTGAAGTTTATTTACAGAACGGCAAGAAAAAGGAAATTCCCAGCAACCCAAAATCCCCACTCCTGAGTGAGCATATGTGCACGCGCTTCTCTCGGCCTGGTTTTCCTGTATTTCAGCGTTCGTTTGCTCCCAGGTGGCTCTGGAAGCTGCCACAGATCACAGAGCACAGCATCTTGCGGCTGTTACCCCTGTGAGGGGGTCTGCCACGGGGGTGTCAGGGTTAGGACCAGATGATGAGTGACCCTTCGTGGGCTCGCAGTGAAGTGATTTGCTTATCAGCGTGCTTATCCACGATCTAAGAATCTCCGTTACAAGCGAGTGGAATTAAAAGAGATTAAAGGAGCGATATTTTTCCTTTAATACTTTTAATATAGCAGAGTGGCCCCAATAAAAGACCTGGTAGGTTGCGGATGGGCACGTCTGCTGGTAACACACCTCCCGTAGCGGTGAGGAACGGCGGGAGGGAGGTGTGGCGGCTTGTGGAGATGCAGCGTCTTGAGCTGCTGCAGGTATTTGCTTCGTCAGGCCTCTGCTGCCTGTCGCGTTTTCCCCGCCGGCCGCTCTGCGGAGGGCAGCTGTGCGCTGCAGTGGTGTGGCTGGGGCAGGGGTGCGGTCCCCACTGCTGGAGATGTTTTAAGAACAGGTAAGACGAATGTTTTGTCAAGGTGAAATAGGTGTTTTTGATATCAAGAGAGCAGACAGCCCAGTTCTGCCGTATTTTCTTTGTCTTTATGGGACCATGGAGCAGCTGCGTATTCAGGGAGCGTAAGCCATTCCGCATGCCGAGACTGAGACAGAGTTTTTGAGAGAGCATAGGGCGTGCAGTTGAATATTTTTCCAGGGGAAATGTGTCAAAGAACTAAATGAAGATTTCACAGGCAGTATCATTTCTGGTATTTTTCAAATTACAGTACCTCACTTATAACCTTAGCGTATTTTCTGCACTTTAAACTTTTTCTGTGAGTATACGTGTATTGTTTCTGATATTTTGCAATTGGATAAAAACCACTCTACTGTTTTTTTTTTATTCTGTGTTTACAGATCCTAATTTTGTACGTACTTTCCTTACCACGTACCGCTCGTTTTGCAAGCCCCAGGAGCTGCTGAGTTTACTGATTGAGAGGTAAGCAGCGGTCGTCCTTTCTGAAGACATTTGAACAGCTTTGTGTTCGTTTACCCGCTCCCTTTCTGCTCAGGTTCTCAGTGCTGTGTGGCACGCGTTTTAGTGACACGCGTAAACCAGTAACTTAAAACGGGATGCAGCAATGCGAGTTTTTCCTGCAAGCTTCCTTCTCCCGGTTTGTTAAATTAGTTACCTGAATTAAGTGTTCCTAGAGCACTTGGTGTGCCTCAGCTGTGGGGTGGTAATGTTTTGAACTGCTTAATTTGATCCTGAGAGTGTATTTGAGTATGGCTAAGTCTCAATGCAAAAAAAGAACGGAGATGTGCTAAGCAGTTTGTTTGAAAGGCACAGACTCTTAATGGGAACAGCAGTTTAATACAGTGTGATAAAGCCGCTCCTAAGATTTCTTCTAATCTTCACTTAATCAAGCTAGCAGATAGTTTAAAGCCTTATATCCTAGTCTAGACATCTTGTGATGGCCAGAGAACTAGCGAATTATCAGGGCAAGAACTGGGCGTGCTGGCGGGACGGAGCCAGGGGAGGAGGGGATTCCAGGCAAACTGGATATTGGATGAGTGCTTGAGTTTCACCGCACTGAATTTTTTTTTATATGCGGTTGCTCTGCGTGTCCTGCATAAAGGGTTTGTGTTTTATGTGAATTGCCATCAGCTTTTGGTACTTCTGTTCGTAGGTTTGAAATCCCGGAGCCCGAGCCTACTGAAGCAGACAGGCTGGCCATCGAGAAGGGGGAGCAGCCTATCAGCGCAGACCTTAAGCGATTTCGCAAGGAATATGTCCAGCCAGTCCAGCTCAGGTTTATTTGCTTTTAAATTTGTTCTGTTGAAGCCAGATTTTAGTTCACTGATTATCTGGTGATCCTGGTGTAATCTCTTTTGGAGACTGCTGTGCTGTCAAGCAGGGACTTAACGCTGTCTGCAGCCAGACGAACATCCCAAACCGCGTTCTCCTTCGTCACGCTGACTTCTGTTGTTGTTGCAACTGTGCTTTGGTTCTCTGCCGCTCGCAGCTGTGGTCACCACCCACAAGAACGCTGTATGGCTGCTGTGCGAAACGGGTGTGGGTGAGAGATGTACAACCAAAAGTGGTTCTGGCTGCCTTTTGAATGGATAACTTGTTAACAGGCCCTGTGAAGATAGCTTCTCTGTTTCCATTTTTTTTTCAGTCCTGTTGGCATTTTACTCCCTTTCCCAGCCCTGCTGATGGATTTGCACACAGACAGGGAGACTCTTGTCTGTACTGCACATGGCAGCAGGCTGCGGTGAATCTTCAAGGTCTTGCTGACCAAGCTAAGTTGCGGAACAATTAAACGTTTCTAGCATGAATGAGGCTAATTGTTTCCCTGATGTGAGGGATTGAGTCAGGAGGACACACAGATCACAACCAATATTTGCTAGGACAACTTTTATTCACTAAACTGTTTTTATTAGTAGCATCAAGATGTCCCTGTTAATGGCAAGAAACTATACGCGCAGTACCCTCAGTTTTTGCCTTACCACACGCAGAGTTACCTGTTTGGAGCAAAAGCCGTTTACTCAAAGCGAAGGGTCCTGCTGACATGCCAGTGCCTTCAAGGTAGGGCTTCAGAAAGCCACTTAGGAGTCCTGTTTTCATCAGATACCCGTGTGCATGTAGATAAAAAAATGTAAGTATGTACGTAATACTGTAGCGTTTGTCGATACAGAGCTGCCACCACCTTCTTGGGTGCAGTCCAAGTTACACAGCCTCAGTGTAACCTTCATCCTTGTGTCTGCTCGTGGCCTTGTACAGATTTGTCAGGCGCTTGGTGTTCTCAGTTTATCAGCTCCTGTGGGTTCAGCAGGACCAATAGTCTCCAGAGTTATCAGTTCTTGGGAGAGCTTCACGCGGTGCCTCTCAGCAGATACTTTTCCCGGTTTCAGCTTGCTGTTTTCTGGTAACTGTTTCCGCATCCAGCCACATAGGTGCTTACAGAGCACACAAACTCACACACAACTGGCTCAAGAGTTTAAGTGCTGTTGTATTGCTTTTGGTGCTATTTTTTATAGTATCCTCTACTAACTAGGCTGGAAGTTGCTTGGGGACCTCCTCGCAGTGCCCCTTTGCGTGGTACAAATGCATCATCCTGCAGCACTGCTGACGGCCATCGCTAAGCAGGACGGGTGGTTACGCATGAACTGGAACCTGTAGAAAAGTTTGAGGCAGCAGTTGTCATGTGTTTCATGCTATTAATTTACAAAATCAATTTAACACTTTTGCCTTCATATGTTGTGTTTGAGCTGTTTGAAACCTGTTCCCCCTTCCGAAGTTTCCGGGGTCTTTGGATTTAGTTTCCGGTTTCTTTCCTTGAGAGATTAGGATACCTCTTACAGCGACAGCTACTCTTTGCTGTCCAATTTATGCAATGGTTGGTGAGCTGAGTCCGTTTTACAAGCGCCTGCTTGATGAGAGATGTGGTTTAAAGCTGCTATTTAACACACACCCTTCTGTGGCTTGTCGTTAATATTTGAATTGAGGAGATACTACGTGTTTCTAGTAGCTTGAAACTCCGAACTGTGTTACAGTTGAGAATAGGTGCCTGAATTTGAGCTGTTAGGTTGATATACCCAGCACTTTGTCAATTCCAGAATTGTTAATAGCATTGACCTCTGCTTCAGAGAGATCTGGGATTTGGGAAGAAAATGGAGAATGTGAAGATGCTCATCCCTTCCTTGCTTCCTTCTCCGCATCTTGTAGAAAGTGCGGTAGACATGCTGTCCAGTGCACAGGCATGGACATGGTAACGTCTTTGATTAGATGAGATGCATGTGAGGTCATGAGAAAGAGGAGGTGCTGTGCTGGAAATGCAGTCAGCAGAACCAGGCAATCTTTCTTGCTTTTTCAGTGTTCCTACCGTGATATCGCAAAGGCAAAGACTGATTAGATAAGATCCTGTATTACTGTTACTGGAAATTTGTTCTAAAACATGACTCCTTTAATGGTTAGAAGTTGTGATGGTTAATTTCCAGCCTAAATTATCTGTTTGGATAGCCATTCTTTCATGTGATAAACCTTCTTTTTTCTCCTCTTCCGAGAGTATAAGTTAACTATTTAATTCTCCATGTATTCACGTAGAGCACCCTTCATTTGGCTAAGCTGAACCAGCCAACTTCTCTAGATTATTCCAGTGCTCTGCTTCACAGCAAACTGGCAGATGACAATCAGTTGTCTGCCGTGTCCCTCTCAGATGTTCTTGCTCTCGATCTACAGTGCTGAGCCACCAAAACCAGTAGTCTGGTACACAGTTAGCACTGATTGACTAATATCCTGAGCTGCAAAGAGGAGGGGAGTTCAGCAGCGCTCGACATGCAGCTGAGCCACTTCTGCAAAGGCGATGGGGCAGGAGTAACCACACCTCATATACATACTAAGACTGGAAAATGAGGTTTTAAATACCTGGGGACTTCTGTGGTCATCGGTGCTTTGTTCTGCCCTTTGTCCATATGTGTTTTCATAGTCGTCAACTACACAAATACGTAACTCAGCCTTTTGGGGAATTGTGTTTCATTTTGTGTCTGTATGGGATGAGCCTTGGAAGTCCTTAAAAATAAACATAATATTTTTTTTTCTCTCCTTCCTCAGAATATTAAATGTCTTTCGTCACTGGGTGGAGCACCACTTTTACGATTTTGAAAGAGATCTGGAGTTACTGGAGAGACTGGAGATGTTTATTTCCAGTGTGAGAGGTATGGTAATTGGTGGTCCTGTTGTTCTTCCGCACTTCGGTACCTGCTGTGTCTAATCCTGAGAGGTTTTAGGCATGAGAATATCTTTACACACATGAGTAATTTTAATACCTTTGAGCTGTTTGTGAGACTCTCCTTGACTTGAGCAAGCTTTGGCCTGGAGCCTAAACAGCTACCAAAACTTACTTAAAGCATTGTCATATTTACCTGAAGTGTATTTCCTTCTGAACAGTAATGTTCATCCTTGCTTGACTCTGTAATTCAGACAGTCACCTTCTTCCTCCCTGTGTTGTATTTGTAGAGAATTCCTTCCCTGTTGGTTACTGAGACTTCCATCTTGTTGTTCTCCCATTTTTTTTTTAAGTTTGAGCTGAAAATCATTATCCTTTCAGGAGAGGATGCTTGACCCATTTGGTATCACTTCCTCTGGAGAAATTCCTTACGAACTAGCAGATTTTTTTTGGCAGCCTATGTGGAGAGCAACAGTGTTGGCATGTCAATTTTAATCGTTATCCTGGCAATTCTAGAGTCTTATTTTTCGGATTGCCAGACCGTACATTGGGCAATATGATTCTAAGACAAAGTTAGAGAACGGTAGTTTATCTTTTGCAGAGGTCTCCATGCTAACCATGGCTGACCAGAGAGGAATAATTTTGGTTAGTCTCTTAAAAGCTATTTGTCTTGAACTGCTGGAGGTACTTCCTGTCTTGTCCACTCTTTTGTGTACTGGAAATGTTGGACTGAGACTGTAAACATGGATTTCTCTAATCTTTTTTTTTCCCCCCTAGTGCACTAGTACAGCGTGTTGCAAAGTTCTCACTTGAAGCTTTTTTACTTTTTTCGTTCTTCTCCTCTAAAAAGTGGAGATGGTTGCAGCTGAGGGGAAAAAGTAAAGTACGATCTGTACAGGGTCACTTTTTCCACACCAAAACTGTCAGTTGATGTGGTTAAACGCAACTGGGCACCCAAAAATTCGTTCACATGTGTCTCTGATTGACAACTGATACAGGTGCAAGAACCCATAAGAAGAAAATAGAGAACTACAAACCTAATTAATTTGCATGCAGAAATGCAGAATTTTGAGTGCATGTACGAATTTTTGGGCGGTTGGTTTCACTAAACTACCAAAAGTCATTTTAAGGACGGTATTTTAAAAGTTGTGGGGTTTTTTTAATGGTTTCTGGTTTGCAGGAAAATCCATGAAGAAGTGGGTGGAATCAATCGCTAAAATCATCAAGAGAAAGAAAGCTCAAGCAAATGGAATCAGTCACAACATCACTTTTGAGAGCCCGCCTCCCCCCATCGAGTGGCACATTTGGCGCGTTGGGCACAGCGAAGCGCTGGACCTCATGACGCTGCATCCTATCGAGATTGCGCGACAGCTGACGCTTCTCGAGTCCGACCTTTATAGGTAGGGATTGAACTAGTACAGGTCTTTTTTTAGATTATTTGAGCAAGAAAGAGTTCTGATTCCTAGAATCAGTCAAAAGTATGTTGCCTTGACTTTCAGAGTTTGTGGAAAGAGGTTTTCTTGCCATCTGTTCGATATCAAAATACACAAGGGGGAAAAAAAAGGGTTTTTTTTTAATCTCCATATCACACTTCTGACAACGTAAGTACAGGAAAGACGCTAAAATATTATGAGCAGATAATACTAATTTGTATTATCTCCTTAAAAGAAGAAGTGCTTGTTATATCATAAAAGGAGGAGACAATTGTCTCTGCTCATTTCCTTTATAGCTGCGTAGCAAAGGCCCGAGTGTTACATGCATATAACCATAGCACTGGTACATCATGGTCCTCTAATCGAATTCTGAAGAGTTTTTTTGGTCTGGTGCCATACATGCTCCGCTGTTTCCCAGCTCTGTTGTTACCTGTGATAAATAGAGCTACCCTGCACGTGACAGCTAGGATGTACTGGGTAGAAATCCTTTAAGGTCTTGCAGAACTCAAAGGTGAAGCATCCTTCCGTGCTTCAGCGACAGCAGGGTTTTTGTTGAAATGGGGCACTTTTCCAGCAGGTTGCTCAAAGTGTTTCAGCTTCCTGATTTAAAAAACAATGGTAACTGTTTTTAAGATGCTTTCAGGAAATTAAACTTACTTCTTTGTAAACTTACTCCTTATCTGAAAATGCTTATTCAAAAATGCCCGTTTCAATTAAGATAAAAATATATTTCCTTCTATAGTCAAATACCTGTCAAAAAGTTATTTTCAGTAGCTGTTTTGCAGTAGATTGGATTGGATTTGTGAAATATCAAATCATGATGAAGGGAAGAAATAATCTTTTCATGCAAGCGCAGAACGTAGTTATTATTTGTATTGAGCATTCTTCTGCATCCTGCTTTGTCATTATCAGGGCAGTGCAGCCTTCTGAACTCGTGGGTAGCGTGTGGACTAAAGAAGATAAGGAAATTAACTCCCCAAATCTCTTGAAAATGATTCGTCATACTACAAATCTTACTCTCTGGTTTGAAAAGTAAGTACAGGGGGTGATCGTGTAGTGGCATGGACTCCTACTGAAATTCAGAGAGGAACGTTTTTCCGCTATTTGAATTCTGTTGCCTTGAATCTTGAGACGGCTCTAGGATATTCCAGAAATTTCAGATTTTGGTTCAAAGCTGCATGCCATGCCAATTGCATATGTGCCCTCTTCCTGAGACTGGGAGATTTTTTCCCAGTTATATCCACTTGGTCAGCATCGATCCTACGTACATTTCTGCAGTACATCAGAAGGTCTTGAAGGCAGTGCAGGACTCAGCACTACTTTCCGACATCTTTTGATGAAAGCACGCTTTTGTCTGTCCCCTTATCCTAGTCTCTCTCCCTTCTCCTGTGAGATGATTAAGTATTTCTGAGGAACACGTCCAGTGCTGCGGTCAGAAGGGTGTAGCGGCTGGTGTGTGTGTGCCTAACCTAGCGAGCTTAAAATGCCACCGTCGATACAGTGGCATAAGAGTCACCCCACTTCATCTGGATCTTGCTTGCGGTTTGCTCTATTATTTTACAGGAGATGCCAAAACTTTTCGTGGCTTTCCAACTTAAACATGTGTAAGATGTGATTACATAAATTTGTACTTGAGATTCTTGAGAGAGAGCCAAAATGTGCATACTGTACAGTTTTTGCTTGGAAAAATTTGATTTAGTAGCTAGTAAAATGTCAGGTTTTATTTAGCCGTGTTTCTCAAATCACATCTTTTGATTAGGTGCATCGTGGAAACCGAGAACTTTGAAGAGCGAGTGGCTGTGCTGAGTAGGATTATAGAAATCCTGCAGGTTTTTCAAGACCTGAATAATTTCAATGGTGTTTTGGAGATCGTCAGTGCCATGAACTCTGTGTCTGTGTATAGACTAGATCACACATTTGAGGTAAGTTTTGGGCATTGCTCCTGAAAAAAAAAAAAGGGGGAATCCAGAAATGTGTCACGCACACTTCTGAAGTGAAATCCATAGTATTCATATATCACACTTGCTTTCATGGAAGAAAACAAGTGTGAAATGCTCAAAGTTGTTGATGCAAAAACATACGAGGCGGGCTGGGTGTCTCCAAGGGTTTGTAATGGGACCTAAAACTCGGATTTCAGTTGACCACAAGAACTTCTCTTGGATTGAGAGAGTCTCAGAAAATTCAGATTGTCAGAGGCAGAAACAAATAGCTGCTTAGATAAACAGTAGGAGAGGCTACTACACAAGTAGTGACTCCATTCTTCACTTGCCAAAGAAATGCCTACGATATGGCAGCAAAGCTTCCCCTGACTAAAATAGAGACGCATGAATAAAATGTTTTGAATTTTCTACGTCTTTGAAAGGCAGTACCAGGCCTTTTAGGTTAAATTCAAAACTAAATGTTTAATTTTTACTAAATTTAAAGACCAGGATTATGCCTGTAAGTTGACAGACAAAATAATAGTCTGTTTACAGTAGCCTCATGATTCACATGACAGAATTGTTGGACTGATAGTGCTGTAGTCCAGAGCAAACCATTTACCAAAGACGTTCTTCTGAATCTGAATTTCATTTCCTAAGTTTTGCTAAGAGAGCTATGGAATTGTGTTTTTGCTAGCCATGCTACTGAGAAGATTTGCATCTTTTTTTTTTTTTCTTTGACAACTTAGGCACTGCAGGAAAGAAAAAAAAGAGTGTTGGATGAAGCAGTAGAATTAAGTCAAGATCATTTTAAAAAGTACCTAGCTAAGCTCAAGTCAATCAATCCACCCTGCGTGCCTTTCTTTGGTAAGTAACACCAGGGCAGGCTAACGTTGTGTGTATTGTTAAGTTGAATTTGATGCAGACGTGTTATTATTGTTTAAAGTGTTCAGGGTTGTGTTTAGCTCTAAAAAATCTCTTAATACAATGGGTGACTCTTGACTTCTTAGGTTTATAATCGTTTTAGACTTCATAGAATGGTTTGGGTGGGAAGGGACCTTCAAAGCCCACCCAGCCCAACCCCCCTGCAAGGAGCAGGGACATCTCCAACCAGATCAGGTTGCTCAGAGCCCCAGCCAACCTGGCCTGGAATGTTTCCAGGGATGGGGCATCCACCACCTCTCTGGGCAACCTGGGCCAGGGTTCCACCACCCTCAGTGTAAAAAACTTTTTCCTGATGTCTGATCTGAATCTACCTCCCTCTGTTTTAAAACCATTACCCCTCGTCCTGTCACACCAGGCCCTGCTGAAGAGTCTCTCCCCACCTTCCCTGCAGCCCCCTTTGGGCACTGGGAGCCGCTCTCAGGTCTCCCCGGAGCCTCCTCTTCTCCAGGCTGAACAGCCCCAGCTCTCTCAGCCTGGCCTCACAGCAGAGCTGCTCCAGCCCTCTCAGCATCTGCGTGGCCCTTCATCATGCTTGGAAAAGACCTCCAAGATCATCAAGTCCAACCGTCAACCCAACACCGCCATGCCTACTAAACCGTGTCCTGAACACGATAAAACATCTTATTTCAATAATGTGTTGTTCCAGTGTAAAATGCAGACTTGAGCCATTCTTGCCAGCTTACAAACTGTTGGAGCGTTAAAGAGAATGGTCTCCCTATGCTCAGACTTTTTTATTGTTCATTAGAAAGAATGAAACCAGCTCTTGGAATGAATCTGAAGTTTAAAACATACTTTTCTTTTTATCAGGAATATACCTTACAAATATTTTGAAGACAGAAGAAGGGAATCCTGACTTCCTTAAAAGACAAGGGAAAGAATTGATTAACTTCAGTAAGAGGAGAAAAGTGGCTGAAATCACAGGAGAAATTCAGCAGTACCAAAACCAGCCTTACTGTTTACGGATAGAGCCAGAAATTCGGGTAATCAAACATGAAATAACTGTTTTGGGGATAGGAGAGGGAAAAGAATGTACGCAACCGAAAAATGCCAAATAATCTTGCGTGAACAGTGACCATCAGAAGGGGGGGGGGGGGGCGCAGTTCAGACCTTCTGTAATAATATCTCTGACCACGCTAACAGTCAGAGGATGCATAGTCCAGCACAAAAACCAACAGTCATTCAGCGTGGCAGAAGCTCAGCAAATGTGGGGATGCACTAGTGTCAGCCAGCGTTATCTTTAAAATTGAGAGGATGTTTGAGTGGATGCTTACCTAAGACAAAGAATCGCAGGTAATATAAAGGAATTTAAAGGAAGATGCTGAAACAGCAATGACCCAGGTAACGGTAGGTCGGTGTGTTTCTATGGAGGTCACAACGGTTGAAAAGCATCGCTTTGCTCAGCCATACTTCCTACGTGCATGGCTAATTGGAGCCTTTCCAAAAAACCAGCTGTGTGGTGAGCACTCCCAGTCTCAGCTGGTGAACAGCAGCAGGCAGGAAACAACAAACAACTTGGTTACGTGAAGAATTAAATGGGCACGGTACTGCTGCTTAAAATGCTGCTGCATTGTGTGTTTAATTGTGTGGACGTGGCTGGGAAGGGTTTAGGAGATTCGCAGTATTCTTAAGCCAGAAGTACGTTAAGTTGAAGGGACGGCAGTGTCTGTGCTGACAGAAAGAGAACTGCTGGAGCTCCCCACCCAGAGACTCCAGCTGCAGCAGGAGCAGCGGCTGCCGGGCGTTCGGGGAGCTTTGTCCTGTCCCGTGCCCTTGGTGCCAGTCCCGTCCTAGCCAAGCTTTAAAATTCTGTGCATATGCTTATTTTTTAATGATTATTGATGCTTGTTTCGTTTAGAAATTCTTTGAAAATCTCAATCCTATGGGGAAGATACCAGAAAAAGAGTTTACAGATTATCTGTTCAACAAGTCATTGGAAATTGAACCTCGAAACTGCAAGCAGCCACCTAGATTTGTAAGTCTTGTCCTGCAAATTAAGTAGCTAAAATCCACTAGGAAAAGAAGTTTAACTAGTTAACTCCATAAGCCATATATACTTCCTTCAAAATGATGAGGTGATTTAAAAATACTTTTATTTCACACGTTTGTCACTGCTAAAACATACTACCTTTGGCTTATTTTAGAATGAACATGTTTTCCCCAAAACCGAAAATATTACTATTTAAATTTGGGTTTCTTAGCGTACAGTCATTTGATGAAATGTTAAATGTTATTACATATTCTTCATTTCAGAGTATCAAAAAATAATATATAATACTATTAATTGAAATACTGATTTTATGCATAGTTGATATATTCAGATTTCTTTAAGTAGAAGTTAAATTCTCTTGTTCTTTTGTCTGAATGTTTTGTATTGTTGCAAAAATTGAAGTATAGCCCTGAATGTATAAGGTGCAGCCTTCTTGCTGATCAAAATACAGTTCAGTTTAAGGAATAGCAAGCTTGTTTTTTAAGAAAGTAGCTACTGGAGCCCAGAGCTCCTTTTTAAGCAGAAAGATAAAAAATCTAGGCATTCTGGAGAGCAATATTTTGTAACTATACTTCTGAGTAGCTGGAGACATCTCTGATTTTGGGGAGAGCTATAAATCATTGTAGCAATCTCCTGTTAGAGGAATGAGTACAATGCTATTACAGATATGGCAGGAAAACCACGGAAATTACTGTTGCAGAAGCACTGCTTGCAGTAATTTCTTTAAAATATTGTCTAAAAATAGATCTCCATGCTGCCACTCTGTGTCGTCTGGGCATGAATTCCTCACAGTTCACGTTTTCCAAACTAGGCATTCTTGTGGAGTTTCAGGAAAGTCTGGTTCTGGTACTGTAACGTGGTCGAGTCGTGCATACCACCGTGGGATGGGAACGTAATTCATCCTCAAAGAATCAGCTTTGACCTGCGCTGTGTCGCACCTGGGTCTGATGAGGCTGGTTGCATTCGCACCAGTGACGTGCGTGTAAGAATCCCAGCCTGAGGAACCCAGAGGACGTAGACGGCATGCGTCCGAGCGCGTCCTTGATCTTGGACGCGCGTGGGGGCCTGCTGACCTTCTGTGGCGCAAGCACAAAGCGTGTCTTACGGTGCTGTTACGAGGCTCTTCCGCAGGCCTGTTGGGGGCACTTGAAATGACTCGCTCTCTCCCAAGGTTATGACTTGCTCTTCCCTGTGTTTCGTCCTGATTGGCGTCGATCTGAAACGTGACTCTTCATTTTTCATAGCTGTGAGGGGAAAAAAAAAAAAATGAAGCTGGGAAAAAAGACTTAATGAAGCTGCATCCATAACTTTTCAGTAAACTCCTGCTGCGTAGATGACAACAGACTGTACCTCACGCCCATTGTAGAAAGGCTGTACCAAATTTTTGAAGTGTATTTGATAAGTACTTCTTAAAATATCTCAGAGACTTGGCAGTTTTGCTACCTGAAATGTTAGCAGTGCTAACCAGCTGTACTTTATCCAGCCTAGAAAAACAACGTACCCCCTGAAATCTCCCGGGATAAGGCCCAATACCGGCAGACACGGCTCCACCTCTGGCACCTTGAGAAGTCATCCGTTGCCGCTTGAAAAGGAACCAAGCAAGATAAGTTTCAGTAGAATCACTGAGGCAGAGCATGAAACAACAGTATCGGCACCAACTTCTCCAAACACGCCGTCTACGCCGCCAGTGTCCGCTTCTTCGGAGTTCAGTGTGTTTTTAGACATCGATCTCAACAGTTCTTACGGTAAATGTGCAATACGTTCTAATAATTGCTGTTACTCTCCCTCAGGCCTCCAAAATTGAATCGGTGTGTATGTCAGCCTTTAAAAAAAAAAAATAAAAAAAGAAAAATCTGTGGAATGTAGTTGTGAATTACGAAGTTCTTGTGTTGGTGGTGTGTGTGCTGCAGTTTGGAAATCCCTGCTGTAAGTAGTTAAATAACAAGTGATGTTTCCAGTCTTTTTGCCTACTGGAGCTGAGTGGCAAACGTGGCAAATCCTGAGGGCGTTTGGGCTGCAGGGGAATGACAACACGGTAGTTGTTGACAACAGCAGAATAATGAAGTTTAATTCCCTGCATAACTTAAAATCTCAAGTTCAGGAATATTTTGCACAGGAAAGGACCATTCATGTTAGCAGCAGATAAAACTTGGAGGTCATGGTGCTCTTTGAGGTCACTCACAAGCATACGTTACGTGCTGTACTGCGGTTGTTCTGCCTGGAAAGTCTTTAATCAATTTTTTTTTCATTTAACAGGTAACAATAGCATCTTCGCTCCTGTCAGTTTGCCACAGTCGAGTGAGTACCGTAACTCATTAAATGTTTCATTTAACTCCCCTTTTCCTCGTTTCAAGAGAGCTGAATGGGAATGAAGATGTGAAATCTGGGATGAAAATCCGTGCTGGGTTCATTAGTGTTCTGAGAGGATTTTTTGGACGGGTTTTAGACCAAATGCCCAGTAAAGAACGGAAAGTGTAAAAACTGCCCGGTTCTGTTTTTTCCCAGGCTCTAGCATGATTTTGCTTCTATTTTGAATGCCCTTGATGATTATTTTGTTTGACTAATGCTACAAATGAAGCAACTTGATTTCATATTACCACTTAGTGAAAATAATTGTTCTGTTGCTGGGAAAGAAGAGGCACTCTTTGTACCACAGCTCTGAGGAGTATCCTGTGTTCATCTCTGTTTCTCTCTTTACTCCCGTATTACACAGGCATCTATACTTTTTCATAATATGATTAAAATTTCAACCTGGAGAGCGCAGGTGCCTGATGTATTAATACAGAGCTCTGTGCGCTTCTAAGAGAAAAAGCAAAGGTGTGTCAAAAGTCACAAATACAGGCTGAGGGCTTGTTCTGTTTCTTAACTTTGAGGATTTTTTCCCCGCCCCCCCCTCTCTAAAAAGGAAGGACTAGAAATGTCCTCAAATGCTGTGAGAGTTAATATCACCTGTTCTCTTCAGTGTCTGATTGCCTGTTAGCTGTTGATGGATATCTCTCATACTGGAAATAGGAGACCACTTTGTGGAGAGTGTATCCGATAAAAGAAACGAATGAGAATTTCATACAACTGAAGTTAATGGTTCATGTTGCAGTTGAGCACAAAGATCTGCTTATTTGAGTTGCTTCTAGTTTGGCTTAATATTCTACAATATGTTCCTCAGATATTTCACAAGCAGTAATACATCTGCTTGTCTCTCTCCAGAGACTTTCTTCAGCTCGTGGGGTAGCTTTCCTAAACTAAGCGATGAGCCTCAAAACCCCCCTCCGCTTCCTCCACGAAAAAAGATGGATCAGGATGCTTCTAATGCTAAGGTATTTCTGTCCTCCATTGAATAACTTTGGTAATAAATCAGGGAACACGTAGAATTCAGGTTGGAAGAGACCTTTAAGATGGAGTCCGACCATCTTTGTTGGTCTAAAAGACTTTCAGATGCAGTGCTCCAGTTGCCCTTTTGAAGTTTCAGGTTCTCCGTGCCCAAGCCCTGCTAGCTACTTCAGGAACACAGCAGTCATATTCACATCTCTGTTTCTTACAATGTCGTCTTCTCTGTGATGTCGTAGGGAAGTTTGAAGTCGGATGACGACCCTCCAGCAATCCCGCCTCGGCAGCCGCCGCCTCCAAAGATACAGCCTCGCGCCCCTGCGTACACTAACCCCTTTGACCAGCCGCTGCACAGCCCTCCTCCTCCGCCCCCCCGGGACCCCCTTCCTGATACTCCGCCACCGGTACCGCTCCGGCCGCCCGAACACTTTATCAACTGCCCTCTAAACCTCCAGCCGCCGCCGGTGGGACGCTTGCACAGAGATCCTGACTGGTTCAGAGAGGCGAGCACAGGCCCCAGCTCTCCCGGCACTCCTCCCAGCACGCCCTCTCCCAGGGTACTGCGCCGCTGCTGCGTGATCAGCGCGAGTCACAACAACCTGGTCCACGCGCCTGCGCCCCCGGTCCCACCCCGGCACAATTCGAGCCCTCAGTTACCAAAACTGCCACCAAAGACTTACAAAAGGGAGCTCTCCCACCCTCCTTTGCACAGACTGTCTTTGCTAGAAAATGCAGAAACTCCTCAATGACCTTAGCCATAGTAGTCATTGACACTGGAATAGTATTTGTAAAGTTCCTTTTTTTTTATTTATTCAAAAAAGGCAGTGTATTTTAGTACTTTCACAAATTATGCTCTTAAAGTGCTGCTGATCAAAAAAAAAAAAAAAAAAAAGATTAAATTGGAAAAATAAGACTACACACACTCTAGCCGGCGTCAGCTGGACAGCATTACCCTCAGGTGACCAGCAGCATTGCCTTGTTTTTCATCCTCAGTGCCGACAGTTATGCCAGTATACAAAATATATCTTTTGCACTGTAAACTACACTAAATGAATTTAAACTGACGACGTTTAATTGCACTGAGCCAAAAAAAAAAAAAAGGTGCGTCTGTGGAATTTTTTCAAATTTGAGCACTAGTGGCCTTTTTTTTAATTTAAAAAAAAAAAAAAGAACAATGGGATGATCACACAACATGAGGATACGCAGTGTTACCGATTTTAATCCACTGGCCACTTGCCTTCTGACTTCGTGTAAGCTCGGAGGTTCGTGAGTGACAGCTACTGTTCTCAAATATTGTAATGCCATGTCTTAATCGCCATTGATTTGCTGCTGAAGACAAAAAAAAAAAGAAAAATAGGTTGAAATCTAAATACCAAAATATTCGGTTGGTCTTGATAATTTTGCGAAAGGATGAACGAGGACTCCCTGTCTCGGATATCGGGAAGGATCCCTAGTAATTAGCATGCATCTTGTTCAGATGTGCCTTTTCGTTGCGGTGGGCGAAAGATGTCTTAAGCTAAAGAGTTGTCTACTGTTCTGGAGAACAAAGCTACGTGCCGTGTCTGTACAATTGTTTATATTGTATATTTACAGATAATGCTAATCACCTGTATAAATTTAAGTGACTCGAGGCCTATAATGCAGTCTGCTGCTCTTGCAATCTGATACGGTCAGAAGTGTTTCCTCTGGCTTAGGAACAGTCTTGCCTTCCAAACCCAATAACTTTCTTTAGATCTCACTTAACTTAATCGTGAATCCGTTCTGGAAATCGGTAGCATTTAAACCAGCAAACACGTAAAAGCTTTATTAAACTTTTTAAACTGATAAGTGAATGGAACTTTTCTTTGCCAGTTGAACTACTTGTTTGAACTGGTGTGAGAGTCTGTTTTACTGGTAGTATACTGTAGCAGCATTTATAAAGTGGCCAGAAGCCACATTTTATTTACTGGTCTGTGGCCTTTTACTGTGCTTTGTATCAGAGTTCTTAACAAGATTAATAAATCACCCCAGTCTTAATTTTTAAGAGCTTTGAGCAGTGCGTGTTCCTTGTAAGGACAAGGTTGGGAGTTGCATTCAGCAAGTCTTGGGCAATTCAAAGTGCCCCTTTTTCCACGCTGCTCGTCTCAGCTTTGGTTGTCCTTCGGTCTGCGGTTGGGCCTGATACACGGCAGCTCCGCGGGAGCTTAACCTTCCCCTCCACCTGCTAACCCATCAGATGCCTCAGCCTCTCTAGGTGGAGAAGTGGTTTCCGTTTTTTTTCTTCTGGTTCCTGGCTGGATGAAGAGCACTGTAGCGCGATTTGCGGCAGCTCAGGCTTCCAAGTCACGCTTCGGCTTTTCATCAGCCTGCCTATAATGCTTCCACCATCCTAGCCATTCCCTCTGGAAAAGGAGAGGAGATACACCTGGGAAGGGGTGCTAATTTTCATCTGGGAAGATGTATCTCGCCATCTGTGTCTCGGACAGTCTTCTCCTACTGCCTGTCCCCTTCATGCTCCTTTCCCGGGAAAGAAGAGGAGTAGAATGTGGCCAAGGTGTCACCCTGAGAGCAGTTTGTGCAAAGGGCAGAACACACTTTATAAAGGAGAGCTGCTTCCTTTTGCAAAAATAACGCTCAAGAAGTCCCAAATTTGGGATGCGTGAACTGGGACTGCAAGCAGGAAATGGACAATGCCTCGATTATGTTTTTTTTCTTCTGCAGTAAAAACAGAGCTCATAGCTCTTCTCTGTAAGTTTGGGACAAACTCTTTTGTTGGTATCTGGGGGTGAAATTCTGCTCAGTGAAGTACTCCCCTGGTGCTCTCTACGTAGAAAAGGCAGGCTGTGGAGTTTCACCGTGCCAGTGATCCGCAGAACAAGCTGAACAAGTGGAATTTCTATTTAGTTCCTTGTGTTAACTCTTTGGAAGTCCTCACCAGCAGCTTTTGCTAAAAGATGAGTGTAATATTGTTTCAGATTTTACATTTTGTGTTGATGAAGGGGAAGAAATCCTCTCCCAAATTTTAGAATACATGGATGTCAGCTTTATACCTTCCTTTACAAGTGCTTAGACCAGAAGCTTTTTCAGTGTCCTGTATTAAGATCTATCATAGCTTTATATTTTGGTGCTGCCTCAGCAAAGCCCGTACCAGATCATTTTTAGCTGAGCATCTGCTGATTAGTAATGGCTTCCGTTCATATCAAAGTACTTCCCTCCATCAAGACCTTTGTGAGGTTCTGGTTTGTGATGGACTTTGAGGAGAGTTTAAACTTGCGGGAGCAGAAGCATACATTCAGTAGTTAACCTTGAAGTGATGCTGTGCGGGGCTGCCATTCTCAGAACAGCCTTTTTTAGGTGCCAGCTTACATTTTATGCTGACAGCCTACGAAAATACCTGGGGGGCTGTGAAACACTTCCTTTTTTTAACTCTTAATAATGGGCAAGAACGTGAAAACATGAGATACTTGTGCTAGAAGGCAGCAGCTAAACAATGTTCCCAGCTGCATTTCCCATGCCTGAAACGTGACTCTCACCTTTCCAGGACCAGTTCTGGAGTTAACCTGACGTACATAAATCACAGCGTGACTCAGAAAAGGGGCCTTGCTTATGGATTACTTAACCACACAATTAAGCTGTCCTCCAAGCATAACAGGAGCTGGAAAATACAAAACCAGAGCAGCATTCCAAGGCAGGGCAGCAGCAGCGATGCCAGCGGCATGAAGTACGGCGGGTACAGCAGCACACGTTTCCAAAGGAACTGTTTAGCCGTGGAAGTGGTCGAAGGCAGCCGGATTCCCACCAGTGCGGTTTGAGGGAATGCCAAGGTAGCAATAAATTAACGTTTCAGTTATTTCATAATTAGCGGGATAGATAAAAAGAGGGGAAAAACATGCTGGGGGGGGAAATACGAAATTGCCAGGTTTTAAGTTGGCTTGTGTGAGAAAAGGCAGTTTCCTCAGAATAGTGCAGATAAACAGATGGAATGTGAAGGCAGTTAACAGCAAAAGAAACATCTTTCTAGTTGTTTTCTGTGATCCTATTTTGAGTTACTGAGTTTTAGCATTTCCCCCTGCTCTGGAGCTTGGGTAACTTGTTTGGGTGCTATGACTTGGCTATAGCAGATCAAAAACAAGAAGGGAAAAGAAAAGCCATCTTTTGCTGCTTTTTTTTTTTTTCCTAGTTTACTCCAGTTTTCAGAAATACACCACAAGTCTGAATATAGCATTGAGAATCCCTAGCAAATGCAGTAACAACTGCCTGGGGAAGGGAGTGAGCATTAGTAAGAAATGCTAGGAAATATGTAATAAAAACTTTCTTCCACATGTCCAAGGAAAAAAAAACCAAAACGCCTTTGCACTTAAAAATGTTGATACACAGTCAACTCGTATTCCGCTGCTTTTTAAAAACCTTTTTTTTTTTAAGTCTAAACGTTGGATGAGGGTCTACAGCACCCACAATCTCCAGCAATCTTGCGGTTTTAAGTGGGACTGTGTGTCCATGGTGCGTACAGGCTGCCCTGAGTAACTTGTGAAGTCGGTTTTGAATTACCGACTTCGGTAATTCCATTTGCACGCGGAAAATCTTCTTCATTATTGTCTTTCCTCTGGCTGGTGTTTAACATCTGCTTAACCTCCGCAGAAACCGATGAGCTAAATCAGGAAGGCCGAGCTCCCGCGTGCTGCCTGCCATGGAGGTGTTTCCCTTCGAGGGAAATCTTGAGTTTGTGGTGAGCACGCATGAGGCCGCGCTACCCAGATGAGCGGTGGCTGCTCGCATTTTCCCCTGCTTTGCCTCCCTCCTGTGCTGCCTGCGAGCACTAAAAAACCGAGTAAAAGTAGGTTTTTCTGTCAAACAAGCGTAGCCCAGGATATGTAATTCCCAGTCAACTTAGAGGGGAGGTGGCCAGGAGGGGTTAGGGAGTGGTTTACATGGATTCGTGCCGGGGAGCTCGGCCGGGCAGCCCCCAGCGCGGGAGGTAACCGGTAACGGCCGCCATTTCCCCTCCCGCTGGCGGCGGGAAGCGCGCGCGGGGCGGCCCCCCGCCGGGGAGGAGTGGCCGCGCCGCCTCAGTGCCGCCGCCATGGCGGGCTTCGTGCGGGAGCTGGAGCGGCGGGGCGGGCCGGCGCTGCGGCTGGAGCAGCGGGCGGCGGGCGGCGTGGGCTGCGTGGTGTGGGACGCCGCGCTGGTCCTCGCCAAATTCCTAGAGACCGGTGTTTGTCCCCTCGCCCGCCGTCACGTCCTCGAGCTGGGGGCCGGTACCGGCGCCGTCGGCATCATGGCGGCCACGCTGGGGTGAGCGGGGCCGGGGGTGGCGGGCGGCCGGGGCCGCTCCGCGGGGGCGAGAGGAGCAGACCCCCGCTGATTGTGCCTCCGCCTTTTATCCCCCTTTATCGTATTACCTATGTAAAATCTTTTAAAATTCACGTAAAATGCGGGGTTTTTTGTACTCCGGGGGCTGGTGGTGGTGAGTTGGGCCCTAACCCCGGGTGTGTTACAGGGCAAACGTGACAGTCACCGACCTTGAGGAGCTGCAGGAGCTGTTGATGGTTAATATAGAGAACAACAAACATTTGGTCACAGGGTCAGTCCGAGCCAAGGTACTGAAATGGTTTGTATGAGCCTTTAATGTTTCTGTTCCGCTTTGACGGGGTTTCTGCTCTTGCTTTGTTAAGTTGCTAAATAAACCTGAAAACTGCTGTGAAGGGGGAGCTCAGTATAAGAACACAGTACTTATGTTTTATGCTCAGTCCTTTAGTGCGCGTTGTGTTATTACTGAAGCTTGTTTTTGCCTTGTTTTCACCTTGTTTTGCTTCTTTTTAGGGGTGAAGATGTAACAGAATTTCAGCCTCCCCCCGATTACATACTAATGGCTGATTGCATTTACTATGAGGAGGTAAATGAGGACTTTGCAAAACCCCTATGAAAACTTCCTTGGGAAGGGTGTGGGTTCACTGTGAGAAGTGTTCGAATAAATGTTCTGCTGGCATTTTGGTCCCCATGGTTTAGAAGAATATGTATAACAAGACTGGAAAAGGCATTTTTTAACAGATTCAAGGCCATTTGAGGTTCAACCAAAGACGACTTTGTGTTTAAAAAAAACCTCTAAACTTAATATTTGTGGCCCCCCCCCCTTTTTTTTTCCTATGAAGGAATGAAGTATGAAGCAAAACATTGTAACTGATAGTTGTGAGCTGCTTAGTGCATTGGTAAATGAAATTTAATAGTGCCACATCCGCATTGTTTGGGTTCTCCTCACACTTCCCTTGGGACAGCAACAGGAGAAATCATGCTCCGGCTAAGTGTTTGCTGTAGGCTGCCCCATCTCCTCAGCTGGAGCTCTGTGGGCTGTGCGCAGAGAGCTGACGGGAGTTGCAAGAAGAGGGGAATGACCTGAAGAACCCCCTGTCCCAGTGCCCTTTCAGTGGTCTTAGCAGCCCCTTGCACTGGTGCCCTGCGTGCTGGTGCTGTTGCTGTACATCGTGGTCTGGATCTGAGCCGTGTTCCAAGACTGGTTGAGAAAACACTCACTTTTGAAACATGTTGAGAAGTAGTCATTGCTGGGCACCTCAAGGAAATGCCCACTCAGCAGTGTGGGATGGTTTTGGCTTTGATACTAGTTCAGTTTTCTTGGTCTGTGAAACTCTTCTCCTGTGCGGTCTCCCTTTCTCCTCTGCTTTCCAGCTTGCCCCCGTGTTCTTTTTGTCCCAGTTAAAGTACTAAAAATAACTCCCTGAAAAGCAAAACTGGAAAGTTCTCTCTTGGGTGAAGACTTTTCTCTAGTTAGAGGGTATTGTACCGGTAAAATTAACTTGAAATCTAAGCGGGAAATACTTAACCTCTTTTGGGCAGTCGTTAGAACCGTTACTGAAGACACTGAAGGACCTTACTGGCCCCGATACGTGCGTCTTGTGCTGTTACGAACAGAGGACTGTGGGAAAGAATCCTGAAATTGAGAGAAAGTACTTTGAGGTAAGTGTTTCTTAGGGTGTGCTTTTTGAACACTAGGAAAATACCTTGGACAGACGGTCTTTGTATTGGATCAGCTGAACGTCAGCGCTCCTTGTACAAATTCAGTTGCCTGCACAAAGCAGAGTTTGTAGCAGGAGAAGCGTGTCTGTCTTTAGATGGGGCGGGAAATTTGGCTGGTGATTCTTGACATTATTGTCCAACTTCCCAGTAGAGATTTTCTGGATACTTACTGAGATTTCCTTCCCTCAAAATGTCGAACTAACCTTTCTTCCCTTCCTGATCTTAACTGTATTGATGCTTTTGCTCCAGGCAGCCAGAATCACGTAGGTTGTTAAAAACCTCTCTAGCTTGTGGTGCCTTCCAGATTTGCAAAAGGGCCACCCTACGTGAGGCAATACCTGCCAAAATCAAAACAGGCTGTTTTGTAGGAGCAAGTGAGTTACGAGAGGTTATTGGGAGGATCAAAAATCAGTTTGGTGAAAACTTATTTCCTTGTAGTGCGTCCCATTGAAAGCAGAGGGGAAGTACAGGTAAAGTTTTCCAGGGTAGCTCAGGAACTGAAGACTCTCTGCTAAGAGAGAGTGTTAAGAGGTGATATAATTAAATAGTCCAGCTGTGTCTTCTGTGCAGGTGAAGAAAAGGAACACGGGTAACAGCTGAATTCTTGAGGTTCTGGGCATGACAGTGCAGGATTTAACTCTGCACCTGTGAATTCTGCTGAAAAGCAGCCCTTGTGGAGGAGTACTGGCTTATACGTAATAACGATACTACCACAAAAAAGGGGAAGGGCAAGAATTCCCAAGTGATTTGTACGTGTTAATAAAAGCGCCTCTCTGATAATTCGCCATGCCTCGAACTTTGTGGGGTTCCCGACTGCGAGGAGGGTTGCCATAACTGAGATCAGCTCTGGTGGGGCGCTGCTCCCACAATAAACACAAGAGGTGTAGGTTATTTCTGGATGATTTCTGCTTGCTTGTAATTTATTGCCAGGGTTCAGCCAAGTTAATCATCTGAGCACATTGCGGAGTTGATGCTGGGTTTTCTTAGTCCTTTTTTTTTTTCCCCCTTCCCCTTCCATTGAGAAGGTTGGCCGACAGAGGCAGGTGCTGTGGTTTGGCTTAGCACTTTGGGGACTGGAGGAAGCAAAACGTTTTATTACAAGCTTTTTGTTTTTTTTCTTAAACGTTACAAGATATCTGTAGCTTTGGGTGGGCGCAGTAGTAGATAAAATGAGGGTAAGCGTGCTGCACGCGGTGGAAAAATGACTTGTGCGTTTGTAGAGGCCTTTAGAGGAACGGTCTGAGCGCGGTGGTTCCAGCCTCCTAAGGCTTTCTGCCATCGTGCAGGACACTGTGGGACCTTTTTAACCAAACACGCTTAGTTCAAAAGGGCAGTCGGTGTCACTTGAATTCTTTTGTGTGTTCTCCGATAACCAGCTGCTTCAGAGGGACTTTGAGCTGGAAAAAATTCCCCTGGATAAGCACGATGAGGAGTATCGCAGCGAAGACATTCATATCGTGAATATCCACAGGAAACAAGCGGTAGGTTCATTTAACCGGCGCAGCGAACGCTGCCAGGAATTCACAGAGCTGCTGTTGACTTGGCGTAGCGTGAGCGTTCCTGAACTGGCTGTGAAATAGCGTCAGGGACCCTGCGAAACTGCAGAGCGGAACCGTGCGCGTATGGAGGAGCTGCTTTGTCCTGCAGCCCGGCTCTCTGCCAGGTGCCAGCCTCTGTGTTCAGCAGGACCACCCTTGAGCAGCACGCTGACTTTCTCTTCTGCTTCCGCCTCTGTAGTGCAGTGGGATCTGAAAACTGAAGTTCTGAGTTGCCAAAGTAATAAAAATAATACACCCACCGCTGCTTTTAGTACTGTGTGCTCTGCTGTACAGCCCTCTCCCCAAAAGCAGTCTGTAGAGGTGGTGCTTAGCGCCTGTCCGGGTGATTTAGATCATTTTTTTTGGTTAATTGGTGGAGCAGACAGTTGTGCGTGAAGAAAGTCTTTTGCATATTGTGCTGACACAACATACGGGTCCGGTGCCTGAACAGAAATGGGTCACTTAAAAGTACTTTGCTTTTTTAAATCTCTTCACAGAATTTTCCATCGTGAGATCTTTGACCGCAATATCTGTCCTCTGGCAGCTGGTAGAGCTCTGGAGAAGAGGGAGAGGGTATAGAATAACACCACAGAGGGACTGCCTCCAGTGTGGTTTGTGACTCATCTACGGAAAACGGCTTCTCGATGGTGGACTTGGCGTGAGGCGCCAGCGGGAGTGGGCTCGCTGGAATAGATCCACTGATAGCGCCTTCCAGGAGGGCAGACCTGAGGTGTTGGTGTCTGCAGCCCGGGGCAGAGGAGGGCAGAAAACGGAACCGGCGCTTCATCCGGAGCAGCGCCGGGCGCAAGTTGTGGTTACCTCTGCCGGGCAGCCGCTTGTCAGAGTGGCGAGCGGCTTCCTGTGCGCTCACAGAGCGGATCCCAGGACGCCGCACCGAAGGCTCTGTGAGGAGAAAACCGCGAGCGGGCTCAATCACGCAGCCTACGGAGCCGGTCAATAAAACAAACCCCACCTGAGATGGGTCTTGGATGGTGGGGGTTTTTTCAGCCTGTGGTTTCTGTGTGGTTCCTGCGGTGCAGGGGCCCTGGGACTCTCGTTCCAGGAGCAGGATAGGTGCTGCACAGATAAAACACGCAGATGGTCTTCGTGCCTGCGTGGAAGTGTTCTTTTTAATTTCACCTGCGCTTTTCTGGTACAAGGATCTGCAGCGTTAAAAGTTTGGCACCTTCAAACGATTCTAGTGAGCAGGTTCGTTGTTGCTGTTGGTATTCCTCACCAAGCTGCCTCTTGTTTTTGCGCAGCGATGGCTTTGAGATTTAATTTCAAAAGAAATCACTTCTGCTCTGTAGTGGAAGCGGCTGTGGCTGCCTGCGTCATCCCACAGCCCTGAGCGCACGCTGTGGAAGTCGGTCTGCTGCGACAGAGGTGCTGCTTGGCGTGGGTTGTAACGGCCTGTTAATTCCTCATTCACACGGTGCGCTGTGTGAGTGGTCCCTGCTTCTGAATATTTAAGCTAAATCTGCTGAATTTTCTCCAAACCTCAGCTGTTGGGTTCGAGGGAGCCCTGTTCAGTCACCCGGGCGCTTGCAGGACCTGCCCTAAGCTCAGGCTCCCTTTATCTCCCGTAAGAGCGTTTCCTTGCAGGCTTCCCACTCCCTGAAACGCAGCTTGCAAAGCACAGCAGCAGTGATTAGTGAATGCACGGCAAAGCGAGATGTAATTTGTCGTAACCGCGCATGTTATTTGTTAACTTGTTATGAAAAGAGCTGTGTAATTAACCGCTGGCCTGCAGGAAGGTATTTACGGGCGTGTTTATGCCAGCGTGGCTTCCCTGGTGGAAGCTCTTGTTCAGAGTTGTCCGAAGGTGCGCTCCAAGGCCCCCGGGATGGGGGGAACAGCGTTTCTCGGGGGTTTGGTGCCGACAGGATAATTGTATTTTATGTACAGGGCGTGCAATTTCAGCACTTCCTTTTATACGCGAGCTTAGATCTCACAGAAGCAAAAAAGGAGGAAGTCGTGCTTTTTTGGCAGCTGCTCCTCCGTGCCCTCAACTTCACGCGTGTGATGCTGAAGTTGTGAACAACGTCGGGCGAGAGGGATCTTGGGGGGGGAGGCTGGGTCCCGTCACACCCCGCGCCATCTCCCCGTCACCGGCTGCACCCGCTGCGAGGGGGGATGTAAAACCCAACCGCTTCTGCTGCGGCTGCTCGGTCTCCGTGAAGAGGAAACCGCTGCTCGCCAGGGGAGCGAGGAGAGGGGGGTCACGTGCATGAGGGCTGCCGCCTCTGCGTCTTGTATCTGGAGCTATCAGACAAAACGGTTTCTTTTTTTGGAGGGGATAAAAAGGGCTTTTGGAAAGGGGATTGGGATTCTGCCAGTGGCTACCATGGCACAAGGATTCCTGCTTTTAACTGGGAGCAGGCGTGGGGCTTTCATGGAAACCGGGGGTGTGAGGGAGATGATGGTCCTACTTCTTGCCAGCCTCTCCACTCCTTCATCTGTCCCGTTTGTCTCCATTGGCTTTTTGTCCCAGCTCAGTCCGCTCGGGGAGAGCGTGTGTCGTGGTTGCGCTGCTCCCATAAACGTGGGGTCTCTTCGTCGAGGTTTGGCCGTGGTGCAGCACCCAACTTTGCCGATGTTGGGCTCTGCCTGGCCCCTGAGGCGCAGCAGGCGCTTGTGAGGCCAACGCCTGTCCCTGCCCGCACCATACTGGCCCAAATCCGCCCCAGCGCTCTCTGCGTCGGAGAGCTCGTTCCTCCCTTGGCTCCGACGGGTGCGCAGCTGCCTCTGAGCTGGCTGTCGCCGGAGCCGGCAGCAGCGTTCGAGCTGGGTACCCATCCTCCGCGTCGTCTTGCAAAAATTTGATTGCACCCTCGCAAGAGGGAGCAGCAAACCTCCCTGTGCTGCAGCTGCGGGAGTGGCTTTGGTGCCACTGGTCACAGGCGGAGATGTTTGGGAGACCGTGGCGTTTGCCGAACGTCACAAATAATGGATAATTTTCTGGAATAATTGCAGCACCAGCTTGAACGATGGGAAAGGTGCTGCGTGGGTTGTGGGCGTGGAGGTCGCGGGTGATTCCTGCGGGAGAGCTGTGATGGTTGTGTGCCAGGGCGGCACTGTGATCAGACCACAGCCTTGGCGGGTGGCTCCTTCCCGCCCTGTCCCTGCAGTGACACCCGTGCCTCGGCGACACCCGTGCAGTGCCGTCGTCCTGGCCCCGCTGGGGCTTTGCCGGGCTGCTTGCTCTGCTACGACAGCCGGGGCGGCTTTTCGCTTCCATTTAGCTTGACACAGCGGGGGTGCCGGGGATGACCGCTCTGCACTCAGGGAGGGAGCGGAGCGTTTAATGCCAGCTCAGCACCGGCCGCAGAAATCGCTGATCGCTTCTTGTCGCAATATTAGTTGCGACAGCTCAGAAACCTGCGGGACCTCGGGAGGTTCACCCTTGAATTTTTTTTTTTTTTTTTTTTTTCTTTGTTAGGAAGAGCACAGGACACGGGGCAGCTGCCGCAGAGTGTGCCGGCATCCGGTTCCGACCATCCGCAAGCGATTCCCATGCGTCTCCCGGTGCTGCTGCAAAGTCCCGTGGGACTGTGTGAGGCCAGGACCCTCCGCCCACGCGTCCCACAGGGCTGGTGGCTCCGCAGCTGTATAATAATTTTCCGCGGCATGTAATCCTGAAGAAATGGATTTGCCTCTTAGAAACTGATACTTCTTGCCCGCGACGTTAAGAGGTAGGGTTAGAAAAGGCTTTTTATTAGGGCAGATCTGCTCCCACGGATTGCGGCGGCTCCTCAGTGAATGGGCAGATGGCTGGGTTACACCGTGTCTCTGGCTCACTTAGAGGGAGCAGATGCCCCGGAGCGCGCAACTGGTCGCTGCCATTGTGCTGTTTGCTGAGCCTCAGCCGAGGAGCTGCTGCAAATGGCGCAGCAACGCCGTAACTCGCCTGCTCGGCGACGGGAGGTTACGTACAGGGACTCCCATCCCCGGCTGCGCGTGCCTTCTGCCTTGTAGGTCCGCGAGAGTTCAGCCGTGCCCGGCTGAAGGAGAGAGAAGGAGCATGGGATCCCAGTTTCCATGTGCCCTGCCTGGGGGAGAAACAAAACCAAACCGTAGCAGTTTGGGCTGTTTTCTGCAAAAGGGCTGGGTGAGGCTCCCTGGGGACTGTGGTGGGCGTGGCACTAGTGGGTGACTGCGGTGCTGGCAGGGAGGACGCAGATGGGAACCGCCAGCCCCCTTAGCTTGCTGCCAGTGCCGTGCCCTGTGGTCCCCGGGGCGGGGAAGCCGTGGGACCTCCACCTCACAGTCCAGCAGTTGTCACCTCCTTTCACATCCTGAAACAAAAAAAAAACTTTATTCTCTGCTGCTGAGCAGTGAGGTTTTTGCAACCGCCGCCGCGAGTACGAGCGTTTGAGCGCTCCCAGCCCTGCAGAGTGGCCCAGGGCCTCGGCAGTGTGACGGTGCAGGTGGCCCATGCTGGCTTCTGAGTTCAGTGGCCTCTTCCGAGGATCACCTTCTCTTCCCAGCCTCTGTCCCGTGGGAAGGGGAAGGAACATGCCAATGAGCGCAGAAAGCACCAGCTGCAATTCCGGCAAATGTTTTGCAGCCCTTGGAGAGGTTTCTGGAGGATGCTTCCCGCTGCTCCTTGGGATGGATGGCTGAGTCCACCCTGGATTTGCTGTGGGAGGTTTCTCCCAGCACCACGTGCTGTGGGACCTACGAGCCTGAGGTTGCGTGGGCCAGTCAACATCGCCTCTGTCTTCACTCCTGTAATTAGCGCGTGCCGATTATTTCTGCCCTCGCCAGCTCCCACCTGGGACGTGGGGGCAGCCGAGGGCTTGTCAGGGTGACTCGGAGCGGGTGATGATACAGGGCTTGTGCTGTGGCTTGGTGATATTTGTGTTCCACTTGCTGTTTGTTTTTTTTAAAAAAAAAAAAGGAAAAGACTGCATAAGGGAGAAGACGGCAGTGGGCGGGAGGGAGGTGGGGGTGCCGTGGGGAGGCAGCCGGGCTGGAGATGGCTCTTGCCGAGCTGGGCTGTGGTCCGTGGTGCCCTGCCAGCGCCGGCCGGGAAGGGCAGGCAGCCCTGTGCCGACGGCCGGTGCGGCTGCCGGTGGGACGGGGAGGACGCGTGGCATGGCCCTCTCCACGCGCACCGCCATGAGTGCACCCATTTCCTTTCTCTTGTGGCAACCAGGCAGGCAAAAACCATGTTGCTTCCCACTGCTTCCGCGCCCTGCCCCGGACGAGGTTTTGCTCGCAGTGATGCAGCGCTCGGCGGCCTCGAGGCCCCATCCCGACGCGTCCCTGTCCCAGCACGTCCCCGTCCCGGCACATCCCCATCCCTCCTGAGCTCGCATTTCCCATTGTGCCTGAAACCTCTGACTCATCCGTCTCGCGGCCAGGGCCGAGCTGCTCCTCTCCAGTGCAAACCTGGACACGTGGCAAGGGCAGCCACTGCCTCCCCAGCTCACCGGCCTTTCTGTTCCCCTCCGCGGCGGCAGGAAAAAATAACCCAGCACGTGCGCTGAGCATTGCCCTGAAAATAAAATTGCGGGTGGAAGGAAAGCCCTTGTGCCCGACGGGACGTCCCAGGAGGGGCTTCGGGCTCTCCCTCCTGCTGGATGCGTGACAGGGAAGAAGCAGCTCCAAAAAGCCACGTTTGGGGAAGCAGCGTGTCCCTGGACACCTGTGCAGTAGGGCTGCCTCCATCCCCTTCCGTGTGTCCCCAAAACCCTCCTCCAGGTGACATCCACGGCACAGAGCCCGGCTTGGCCACCCCCCAGCCGCTTCCCCTCGCTGTGCCGGTCACCTCCAGGTGCTAAATCCAGCTGGTGTTTGAGGGAGTGCATCGCTTTTGAGGGGTTTGCATCATTTTGGTGGGGAATGCATTGCTTTTTTGGGGGGAATGCACCTTTTCTGGTGGATGTGCATCATTTTTAGGGGGAGCGCACCACTTTGGGGTGCACCATTTCCTCAGCCAGCCCGATTTCCTTTTGCTTTGAATGCAGAGAAAGAGTTAAGCAGCTACAGGCTCATGTGGATTTGGGCCAGATATTTAAAGATCCACGGCTGGGAAAGGAAAGGGGAGGTGTGATAGTCTCCAAACGCTCCCCACAAACACCTCGGAGCCTCCCGCTGCCGGCACCGTCCCCGTGCAGAGGCAGAAAAATGCCTTTCTCCTATTTTTGGCTCTCCGACGGTGTCATTAGAATAATCTGGGATTGGAAAAAAATGTTGCTGTGCAAAATTGCCCGGGAAGGCAAAAAAAAAAAAAAAAGTAGAAGTCTGGGATGCTGCAGGGTAAAGGTGATGGGGATGGAGAGGACGTGCGCGGCCGGGGTCAAACACGAGCTGCAGGGGTGGCGACGGGGACGAGCCGTGCCGACGTGACACGGAGCAATTTAATAGACACGTCCTTAATAACGTCCCAGGAGAGGGGGGTTTAAATAGAGACGAGGCACCTCCCAGGGCGGGTTATCCAGGCCAGCGGGACGTGCTCAGCTCCGTGCCAGTGCTGGGGACACTTCTGCAGCCTTGTCACCGATGCCACCAGGCAGAGCCCCGGACACCACGCCGGCTCGCAGCCACCCTTTGCCCCGCGCGGGTCTCCTGCCCTCGGCCTCCTTTGCCCCTTGGACGACTTGGCAAAGTCCAAAGCTAAACATTAGCTCAGGGCTCGGAGCAGCTGCCGTCGGCCACCGCGCCGCCCTCAGCCGTCCCCTGGCCAGGTTGAACCTCGTCCCCTTGGGCTCCGGGGGAGAAACTCGTGGAGGCGGAGGCCGAGCCCCCATTTTGTGTCCCCAAACTCACAGCTCGAGTTCATCCATGTTGCTGTCCTGTAGCTGTGGTACCTCCATCACGAGCCTTTTTTTTTTTTTATGGCAACTCCAATCATGGGCAAAGCCTGCCCGGCCGGGTCGGAGAGCATCCTTCTCACCCCGAGTTGTCCCCCGTGCCGGGTCAGAGGAGGACCAGAGCATCTTCCTCTGCATCCAGAGCCCAGAGGCCTTGCCCGGATGCACCCCCCGGCTAGCAGAAGGCCCTTTTTGGGGGGAATAAACCCCTCTAAAGGGCAGGGATGCTCCTCCCCAGCCCCAGCAGCACCGCCCTGCAGCGCCCATCCCCAAGGGGCCCACAGAGGGTCCCCATGTGCCCACTGGCTGCCGGCTCTGCTCGAACACCCGCCACGGCGCGCGATCGTTGCACGGTTAATTGGATTTGGCCGCTGCGACAGAAGGGCTGGGGATTAGGGCGCAGAGGAGGAATTACTGACGGGGACGGGAGCTGCCCTCGGGGGTCTTTTGTCCGGGGGGATTACTGGTGGGGTCTGATGGACGGGGTTCGATGGTCGGCGTAATCGCTTGGCGCAGCGTCGCGGGCGGCCCTCGGGTGCGGGGAGCCGCGGGGTTCGCCCCTTCCATGGGCAAACCTCCCGGCTCTGCTCGGGCTGAGGGCTCAGCGCCGGGGCTGAAGGATGCTCTGGGTACGTTTGCACGAAGGAAGCTGCTCCATCCGCTGCCAAATTCCGGGAAGGGGCCGTGCTCCCCGCTGTGCACTGCCCAAATGGAGGGGCCGCTCCTGGAACCCACCCGGTAGCCACCAGCAAACGATGGAGCCGTCCTTTCCCGACGATGTCCCGCGGTATTTAACGGCAGCCTCTCGGGAAGGGGCTGTGCTTTTAGTTCCCATTTCTTGCTGACAGAGCAGCTCAGAGTTTCCCAGTGTGGGGGGAAACACCAAAAAATGCCCCGTAAAGGGATGGGGACGCCGGTTCTTGCCCCATGCGGGGCTCTTCCGAGCTTGGAGGGGACCTGTCAGGAGAACCCAACCTGGGGGGTGGGCATGCAGCACCGCAGACCCGGGATTTGCCCGATGTGCTGTCCATGAACACCGATTTTGTGGTAGAATAGCAAAAAACAAAACCCCAAAACAAATAGGTGCTGCAGTTCTTGGTGGGAGAGCGGCGGTGACGGCACTTGGGATTTTGGGGAGGACGCGGCTCCGCTCCGGGCCAGCCGCCGGCACGCTGGCTGTGCAAGGCCCAGATTTGGCTGGTGGGGGCTGAGGGAGCCGGGGAGCTGCTCGGGACGGTCTGAGCCGCGCAAGGCAGGTTTGAGCGGTCCGGGAACAGGTAATACCTGCCGCGCCTCATGGCGGGGATTACGGGCGTAGCCGTCAGGGCGTGCACACCGTGGCGGGACAGGTACAACCCCACGGCCGAGCCCGCGCCTCGCTCCCAGCCGGCTTCAGCCATAAAAAAAAAGGGAGGCTGAGCAACAGAGGGGGGCGAACGTGCCCACCGCCGTTCTGCTCCGGGTGCTCGGCAAAGCCAACGCGGTGGCGTGGCCGGTACGGCCCGGGAGCGGCGTCGGAGGGGAGACGCAGGCACTGGCGTGCCCAAGGATGGCCAGGAAGCTTCGAGAAATCTCCTTTTCCACCCAAATCCCCAGTTTGCAACCAAACCCCGGCGTCGACTGAGTTTGGCAAAGCCAAGAGCGTGATTCACCGGGGTGCAACACGCGACCGCGTGCACCGGCCGTCAGCGTGGGGTCCGCTTGCAGCCTGCCAAACGTCTTTCATCAACAGGTTTTTGACTGTATGGAAACACGGGAGAGCGGCAGGGTTTTTACGCTGCCAAACGCGGCCCTCGGCATTCACCGCGCGGGAGTTAATTGGTTTTCTTCATGCTAATTGCGAGGGGAAGTGAAGAATGCCCTTAATTGGAGGGCAAATCAGCCGTGCAGAACCGGCTGGATTTACCAAGCCGGTGTACAAAACATGCCGGCTCTCACCCTTGCCATGGCAACAGGGGAATGTATTTAGGAGCTGTGATGGGGTAACGGGGGTCTGGTGGGACGCATTTTGGCTGGAAGCGTCGTGTAAGACCCAACAGAAGGACGCTTGGTCCAAGGGGGGGACCCGTTTCACCCCAACTTCTCCCACCCCCTCTTCCCGGCGTGCCCTAAATCCGGCCGAACGGCCGGATTTAGGGCACGCCGGGAAGAGGGGGTGGGAGAACCAGGTCACCCTCCACACCACAGGAACCAGGATGCAAAACGCTTGCTCTGGTTTGCCGCATCCGACAAAGTGATTTTTTTTTTTTTTTTTTTTTTTTTGTTCTGGTTGACCACCTTGGGACCGAGCCCATCGCTGGGCCAACAGCAAAGGTCGGGGCGGTATTTGGGACGGGCAGCGAGAAAAAAAAAGTGACTTTTTCAGCAAAATTGGTGGAATAATACGTAATAATTTGCAGAGATTCGTCCGGTTTTGCAGGGACGGGGAGAGCTCCATGAGTCCATCGGCGTCGCGATGGGGAGAGAAATTTGGGAGCAGAGAGCGGCTTTAGAAAGACCCTGGGATTTGCCTCCGCAGCCGCTCCCAAGGGAAATTTAGATGTTTTCTCCTCTTCCACTTCCAAGCCCTGCCAGGACGTCTGGTTACACAGGTCAAAAAAAAGCCATGTGACTATGAAAATCATATTGAAACGAGCCGAAACTTAATTAGGTCACATCCTTTAGAAGCAACTTGTGATCTGGCGATGCAAATCGCAACCTGCCTTGGTGCACGCACCCGGCTTGGTGAAACCCTCGGCGCCGCTGGCCCATCCTTGTGCCGAAATTTGGGGTTTTCTCCTGGGACAAACCTTTTTGCCCCCGATTTGCAGCCTGCCCTGGGTACGGGGAACTTGCAGAGCCACATCCCGCAAGCGCTACCGGCTCCGTCGACCTTCTTGCTTTCGTTTTAGCTGCTCGTTACGTGTAAGGCACATTCAAGAGCGAAAAGAAGGGGAGATGTGGGGAGGGACGCGGGGACGGGGCATCCCAGTGCCTCTGAGGGTTGGGAGTGGGAAACGGGGGCTTGCTGGCACCCCATTAAACCAAAGCTCCTTCAGCAACCTGAGCTGAGAAAGGAGAGTAACTCCAATTTCCAGCATCGCACACTGAGGTCCTGCCTGGAAAATATGACGGCAGCTAATGAGGAAAGCACGCCGGTGTGATTTCCCTCCCAAGCCAAACAGCTGGGGAAAAAATCAGGAAAACTTGGGATCTCTACGGTTTGCTGCGAGACGAAACCCTCCCGTGGTTTTGTTCTGGGGTGTCAGCCTGGCTGTGCCTGAAGCGAAACCGTGGGGCTCCCCGCTTCCAGGGCTGCGGCACGGGCGATGCTCGTCGGCACCGGGGGCAAAGTTAACGGTGGGGTTGGCGCCGTCGTTCCCACTAGAGCTTTCCCAAGGAGGTGAGCGGGCGCCGTCCGCCTCCCGAATGCGGGCCTTGGGTCAATATTGACCCTCTCGTTAACCCACGCCCGCCGGCATCACGTGGATGTGATTTATGGAGGAGCGGCACTCGCTCTCTGGCTTTGTGGTGCTGAGATTTGACCCCTCTGATGGCTCCGTGCCGGGGCTGCTCCGCGCGCCACAGCACACTTTTTTTGGGGGGAAAAGACCTCAATGCTTTTACTTGACGTGCTGTCCACAGGAGACTGTACACAACCAGGTGTAAAACCCCGGCGAGAGCTCGCTGCTGCCCTCCCCGCGGGACCCGTTCGACTTTCTCAGGATCTCTTGTGGCGTATGGGATCAAACAGCTCTCCACTTCCAACTTCGCAGCCTCTGGAAAGTGAAAGGGAAACCTTCTCCCACTGGCTTTTCCACCAGATAACTGGGATCCAGCCTCCTGCCACCCCGCTTCGGATGTGCCAAGATTTTACACGAGATTTTATGTCTTGGTTTGGGAGGAGAAAGCAAGGCCATAGCTATACTGCTTGGCAACAGATTGCCTTCCGAAAAAAAACCAACCCCAAAACCCCAAACGCAAGTGTTCTGTATATAATTCAGTGGGAAGGCCTGCAGGCAACGCCCTGTAAGTTTGCTGTCGGGGCAGCCTGAGCTGTGAGCGCGTTGTGGAGGGGATATTTTGGGAAGGTGGAAGCTGGCGCCAGGAAGACGGGGCTGCTGAGATGGCGAGGTTGCTCCCAAAGCTTCACGCTTGCAGAAGGAAAGGACAGAAGCGCCCAGATCGGGTCCCTGAGTCCCCCCCCCAAACCGAGCGAGGATGCCATGGTCTCCCCAGAATTCACCCGGCGGCACCGAAAGCCGCGGCAGAGCCGTTGTTCCTTGCCATGACCCCCCCAGCAGCCGTCTAGCAGCACGAGGGGGCTTCAGCTGCAGCGACTTTCACGTTTGCATGGCATCACAAGGCATTTTTCATCCAGCGCCGTGCCTGACGGCGGCCCCACGCGTGCCGCAGCCAAGCTGAGTGCATTAAATGTTGGCTCCGCTACAGAAATATCATCCCGCTCTTTTATTTTTTTTTTTTTCCAAGAGCTCCAAGCTGACAAAGCAGCTGGCGTGGAAAGATGCTCGGGGAGCTCGCGCTGCTGCGCCGGCTCGCCCGGCTCTGGTCCTCCCGTTCCGCTGCCCCAGCTGGCGTTTTCCCAGCGTTTTGGTGGGAGGGAGCGGGCAGCGCAGATCCCACCAGAGCTGATTGAGAGGATTTTGGACCCGCTGCGGGACGCCGAGCCCCCAGCCTGCTGCTTCTCCCGGAATATGGACCGGGAGCCCGCAAACAGACGCGCCACGTGCAGCTGTCGCTTCCAGCACGGGCAGGGTCTTTGCCAGGAGAAGCAACGCCGGCACAGCTGTAGTCTGGATTTCCTCGTGTCTTTGGGAGGTGGCTTCACTTCCAGCATTAATTGCTTTCTTAATTATGATCGTCACCCTCTGCACCCTTCTGCAGTGTCTCGCAGGGAGCGCCGCTTGTTTGCGACGCTGGATCACCTGGCGGTTTTTTTTTTTCCCAACCCTGTTTATTTATTAGCCGGCATTACCTTCCAAGCCAACCGGATTTAATATTTTCGTTACAGTTGGCAAAGATTTTATTGACCGTGGAGAGGCAGAAATCACTGCCACAGACCCACGGCGCAGTGGAGACGCCGAGGTCGGGCCCGAGCAGCCCATCGCCCACCGGATCGACGTCCCAAACCCGAAGGGAACTGGGGAAGCAGGAACTCGGGTATCTTTTTTTTTTTTTTTCCTCCGTGCTGCTCGTCAGAGCCTCGCTGTTGGCACGTAACTTACTCCAGACACACGCTGTATGTGCACATACATTCCTGGGCCATGCGATCAGACCGGAAAAGATTGCACTCAGCCTCGGAACCGCAGCAGGAAGAAGGCCGGGGAAAAGCTGTGCATTAACCGACGCGCGAGCGCTGCAGCCTCCAGAAAAGCTGCAGTCGACACTTCTTTTTTTTTTTAGGAGACACGGTGCTAAAAGAGGAACCGCGGGGGGACGCGTGGTTGGAAAGGCCTAGATGGGTGTGGGAGGGAAGTGCTTTTATTTTGGCAAAGTCCTCCTCCCTCTCACAAATCTCCGCAGAAGTAGTCTGTGCAGCAGGAGGGCCGGCCCTTCCCAGGATCCCGCTCCAAGAGGAATATCACTGAGGCAGCTTCTCCCACCAGCCCAGCCTTTCTTAGTCCCCTCTCCCGCCGCCGACCGCCACGGCTGAGGTGCTGCTGGGAGCGGTCTCACCCAGCCCACGCTCACGCCCTCCCGGTGCCGGCTCAGCAGGGCGACGCCAAACTGCATCCCGTGTCTGATCCGAACCCGGATTTGGGCACCGTCCCCGCCGCGTAGCGGAGGGAACAGCAGGGTGGCCGAGCAGCAGCGTGGCTGCTCTGAGCATTGGGTGTTTCGGCATGGACGCCATGCACTCTGCTCTGTGCTCCGAGCATCACCGGAGCGGGACGAGGCGCTCGGCACCGGTGGGACCAGGAGCTGTGGCAGGAGCGGGGCTGAGCCCGCAGCCTCCCCACCGACGGGTGCAGGGCTTTCGTGCTAAAGCAGCGCCGTGCCGGAGCGGTGCCGCGCCGGGGCGTTACGCGCATCAGTCGCTCACCGGCGCCGCAGCAGCATTTGCATAATTTCAATTATGTTTCCAAAACGGGGAACAGGCTCTGACAATAACAACGCTGCAGCACCTTGAAAAATCAGAGAAGACGGAAAACCGTCGTCTCGGCCCTGCAAACTCACAGGTGCCGTCGCAGTACGAGAAAGGATGCAACAACCCAAGTTTTGCTGTTGAAACCAATGGAAATAAATTCGTTTGAGGAAGAGCGAGCCTCCCCTCAGGCACTGCTCTGCCTCTCTGCCCAGTACCGGTCACCCTCCCGTCCCCGCCACCCTCCACACAGCCCCCATCCTCTTCCTCATCCTCTGCTTCCCTCAGGAGCATCCCAGCCATGACCGCTTCTGCCTTTCCCCATTTTCTCCTACACCTGAAGGCAAAAGAAACCCAAGGCTGAGGGAGCCGGCTGTGCCCTCCTCCCACCTCCCCGTATCTGCCATCGGCGCGTTGAGACATCGCTGCCTACGAGGAGGGCGCAACAGGATATTTATTCTTCGTTAGTCACCTCGCCCTCCCTATCTGTCATCTGCAAGCGCCCCGGCTTGAACTGCAGGTTTGTTAAGCAGGCTGCTTCGTACCCACGCAGCCACGGCGCGGCTGTCCCGGAGCCTTCCCCGGTGCCGCCGAGCACATTTTTGGCAACCTGGGGATGCTGGGGAGTTTGGCAGCTGTTAAACACATCCCCAGACCCGGTGCCTCAGACAGCAATTTCTTTTTCCAAGGCGGTCGCTGGGAGGTGGGTTAGAGCTCAGGAGTGAGCCCGCTTGCCGTGAGCCTCCTCTCCAGACCGGAACCAACAGCAAAATTTTCTGCGTCTCGGCGTTAAGCAGCCTGCGACTCATTAGCGATCCAAGAAAGGAAGAAGCCGCAAGCTTCGGAGGAGAGACATCGATTCATAAAACCCTCGAGTGTTGGGAAACTCCCGTTTTTGCGAAGGCCCAAAAGCAGCCCGGCCGCTGAATAATGCATCAGGCTGCCGCGAAGCTGGCGAACGCCAGGCGGAACGAGTTAATCCACAGCTCCTGCTCGGATGCCAGCGCTCCTCCAGCGTCAACGTGATTAACCAGTTTCACTACTTGGAGCGTTTCTGGGAGGACCGGGAGCTGCCAGAGAGCCTGGAAGAGGGGAAGGAAAAGCTGTGGGGTTCCTTCTTCCCCACGGCACAGCGGGGCTGGGGGAACATCAGCATGGTGAGGAGGCAACCACGAGCGAAAGCAAGCGTAGCTTTGGAGCAAGGTGTTTGCAGGGTGTGACCTGGGGACCTTGGTTGAAGGAAACCCACGGGCGACTTCAAACGAGGTGAAAAGCTGTAGCTCATCCTCACGGGGCGATGTATCCCCTTCCGTAAATCCCCGATGGGAACAAAAGCTGGGAAGCCAACGGTGACCCTGGCTCACACACGCTCGCATACTCAAGATGCTTGGAGGCGACGGGCTGGAGGACTTTGAATCCATGAACTGGCCCAAGGTTGTAAGATGAGCCAGAGCGAGATCCAGGCACCGCACCTTGGCAGCGATTCAACGCCTTCCACAAGCGCAGCGCCGGACGCCAGCGACTTTCGCGTCGGCCCTTGCTGAGCTTGGCTCGCCTTCCAGCCAGCAGGTGCTGGGGAAGTTTGTCCCGAACCTTTGTGTCGGGCAGCAAGAAGAAAATCGAGCACACCAGCCGCGTCTGTCCTGCCGCTGCCCCTCGCCTCCCCCTGGAAATGCTTTTATTTTCAGCGCTGACGTGAAAACCAGTCCAGTGCAGGTCGCTGCAGCTGAAACAACCCTTGAGATTGAAAATACGAGTGACATGTAATTTGAACATTTAGACACGATGCAATTTGAAGGCTTAGACAGACAGGCTCGCTTTGGAGGGAAAGGCAGAGCCAAGTCACCGCTTTTCCTTGCAAAAACTTCCGGCTCCACGGTGAGAGACGGGGGCTGGGTTTGGTTCCAGTTAGGGCAGCAGATTGAAAGCCACAAGTACGTGATAGGAGAAGCTTCCCGGAGAGCTGGGTCAGTTCCAGCCTAATCCAGCCCCCGTGGGGAAAGGGCGTTCTGGCAGATGTTAAGCTAATGGGATAACCGCACCAGCGCACCTCGCTCCGCCGACGGGCGGCAGCTGCAAGTTACCGGCCGCGGGGTTCGCGTCTGCTCTGCGACGGCCCCCCTGGTTTCGAAAGGAAAATGTAGAAAGCCCCTCAGGGCAAAACCAGCAAATATTCACAGCGCGAGGACTACGCAATCCCACGTTCCACGCGCGCAAAGTGCAAAGTCTCCTGGAAAAGCACGCCAAGCAAATATTGCTTCCCAGTTAGAAGCTTGGCGCCGGTTCCACCGTGCAGCCTTACCCTGGCTCGTTTGTTCTTGGAATACCAGCTTCAAACCAACACCAGAGGTATTTCGGGACCAGAGTCGGCCCTGGACGCTTTCCTCCGCTCCTCTCCGTCCCCAGCAGCAGCGACCCGGGCGCTGGAGGCTCCCCGCCTGCCCCGGTCCCCAGGACACAGGGACCCTCGCGGCCTTGGGGACGAGCATCGCTGCAGCTCAGGCACGCGAAGAGCAACGCAGTCTTCTCTACCAGGCCTGGTTAAGCCTGGGAAAACGCTTCCCTCGCTACTGCCGTCTGCCAGCCGGCCCGCCCCGTCTGTCCCGCTCTCCTGTGACCGCGGAGGCCGAGGGCTGGTGTGGCACAGCCGAGTGCACCGCACGCTGTCCCGGGATGCTTCACTTTTCCCCTCCCAAAATGTGAAATAAGAGTGCACTCCCGTAAACCAGCCGGACAACTGCGTGCAACGCCTTTTGCTGCAGCTTTGCACGAGTTTTCATCTCCCGCACGATGAGAGGCACAACCTCCCCTCCTGCTCCACCAGAAGGAAACTTCGGGACGAAGCCGGCGCCCGGCCCGGGCAGCGTTGCCCCCATTGTATCTCAAACAAGGAGCCCATTCTAGGCACAGGCGCAGAAACAAGTTCAGGAGTTCAGTTTGTTATCTACACCTCGCCTTCCTTCTCTCCTCTTTTTAACCACTGAGGGAGTTTCCACCGCGTCTGGGGCACGAGGGGTGCCTGTGCTGAGCCAGGAAACAATGGTGGTACCCTCTCCAGGTTGCACTCAGCTGAAAACTCCTAAGGAAAAAAAAAAAAAGCGTTTCAGGCGTACAGCAATTTTCCAGCATTCTCAATTTCCATCTCTCACAAAACAGACACCCATTAAATCCTGCCTAAGTATTTTTTTCTAACTAACGCTGTCTTCAAAGACGCAACGAAGGAAACCAGTACCAGAGGAGCGCCGTGCATCCTCTGAAAGGGAAAAAAATTTCTCTTGAGGCGAAGCAAGGGCCTGAGCCTGTTAAACCGCTGTGAGTCTCAGGCTGGAGAATTCAGCAGATGACTCACATCTTTACCACCTTTTTTTTTTTTTTTTTCCCCTCCTCTCTTTTTTAAGGAGGCCAGAGATACCTGTTCTTAAGCAAGAGCAGAGCGACTTCCTGAACAATGCACCGCGTACCCAGTTTACCGCCTCTCGCACAAGCTCCCAGCGCCGGCCGGGGACGCACCCCTGCCCGCCGAGCACCGCGGGGCTCTGACTCACCCGCTTCACCCCTTCGGAACTGACGGCAGGGCTAAAATTACACCGCTCCTCGGGGCGCTCCGAATTTTGAAAGCGAGGTGGAGCGCGGCACTCGAGTCACCCGCCTCAGCCTGAAGTCCTGAAAGCGCCCGCTCAGGCATAATTCTGAAACGTAGACTTGAGCAGCGCCGGTGCCGGAGTCGTGCTTAGGATGTCAGAAGAGGAAGAGAGTTGGTAGATGCCACTAACTCACCAACAGCTTCCTCCCAAAGCGAGGGGAACTTTTTTATTTTTTAATTTTCCAGAAAGCGCCGAAGCCAAAGCGATTTCAGATTCCGCACACTGAGCCCTTCAGGCTGGACAGATGTGAGAAATCAATCCAAGATAGAAAGCACAACTGCGCGTTAGAGGGAAGTCTGAGTCACGGTGCGCGCAACCAAGGCTGCTTCCAGGCTCCAGAGCAAGTTCTCCGCTCCCACCGGTTGCTTCTCCCATTCCCAGTTCCCAGCGACGAGGGAAACAGCGCTCAGGTCCATTAGCGAAGCGACCAGCTGTTTTGATGATGCAACTATTTCATTTTATTTTTTTTTAAATCAAGACGTTCCTTTGGAAGGACTACCGTATTAGCAGGGTTAATTTCCAGTGAGGGATGGCAGGCACATTTTTTCCAAACCCTGTCCACGAGCTCTGTGACTGGGGGGAAAAAAAAAAGCCGTGCCGAGGCGTGAGTCACGGTGCGGTTCGGGAAGGGTGCTCTCAGGAGTCACGCTAACTGCTGCCGTAACAAAAGTCCGATTTAGAACGATAAAGTGCTGACATGTTGAAAAATGACTAACTACTACAATGAAAGAGACACGAGTTTACTCTTCTGGAGCCTTGTCTCCAAACTCCCAAGTCGTTTAATTAAAGCAGAGTAAGTTCATTTACACAGCCACACCCTTACCTGACATTCAGGCAGACGGAGCCTAGCCTAAACGCCCCGGAATGAAAAAGCTTTGCGGAGGATCGTGGCTGCGGTGGGCCAGGTGCTCCCTGAATCACCTTCCCTGGCGATTCCCAAAAGCTTTGCAAGGAGACGGTTCCGCACCGGCAGCTGTGGGCGCTGGGAGCTACCTGGAAACCAAAGCCCCAGTCCGGGCTGGGATCCGTGGGTGGCTGCTGTGAGATCGCTGCCGCTCCCCGGGCCCGCAGCTGCCGCGGTAAACGTAGCCCGCTGCGCGCACCCCGGCCCGCTGCAGGGCCCCGGCCCCCCCACGCGTTCCTGCCTGCACCTGCCCACCGTGACCGGCTCGCTCGTGCCCCGTTCGGGCACCAGAGGCGTCCCAGCGTCACGTCTGTCGCTCCACAAGCACCCCTGTTCGCTCACCGACCCTACCGTCGTCCCTTTCTGACCCGCTCATTTCTGCCGTGAGCCACAGAGCGCCCTGCCCAGCGACGCTCCCTCTGCGCCCGCTCCCGGAGCCGCTCGCGTGCGGTAACCTTCCCGAGGTACGCAGGGCCGGCGCCGAGCCGGGGTAGATTTGGCACTAAAGTTTGCTCAAGGTCGTTAACGGCAAGTGGGAGTATTCAAGCAGCGGCATCCTTTCCACTCATCAAAACAGTCGCTCATCTAAGTCTCGGGGGAATCACGGACAGGCTTTCCGAACCGGGAAATCCAGAACAGAGCCCTCTTCACGGCGGCAGACCGCTCTGTTTCTCTCATAATTCAATATAAGCAACATACCAGGAGAGCTCCGCTGTATAATTGCTTTATTTTCTGCTTATTAGTTCTTTACCAACACTACAGCCATATCGAGAACACAAAATTCCTGTTTACTTTTGTCAGGGAGATCACAGGCTACAAACTCATTCACTTATCGGACACGATTAACGCCATTCAAAACTTACTTCATAGATCCACATGAACACAAATCGATGCACTTGAAACTCCAGGTCAGGTTTTAAATCATAGGATTTCTTACAGATTGCCACTTTATCCTACGGGCTGCGTCTGCTGCCTGACAGCCGCTAGTTCGTGGTGAGGTTTGGCTACAACCCGCAAAGGAGATGTTGAACGTAAAACCTTTATATTTTGTTCGGTAGCAACGGCCATTTATTTTTTTGAAGTCTCTGCCACATGTTTCAGTAACTTTTTCTCCCCTCCCCCCCCAAAAAAAAGACATTAAAAAAATTCAGAAGCATAATCAGTTTCCTTTCACCTACAAAAACAGAATAACAAAGTTACTAAGGAAATACAAAATTGTGAATTCAACTTAACGCGCGGTCTAGCAAAGGAGTCTGCCCCAGCACTTGAAAACACAGTAAATCAACTTAGACAAAAAATGAAGTTATTGAAGTTTCCATGTCGACTGAGATTTAAGAAAGTTCAAGAACCGTTAATAGAGCTTCAAGTTTTCCAGTTTAGGCATTTACTTTGTGCTTGGCTATTTTATTTATGCTCCAGAAGAAAACAGTAACCATGTTTTTGGATTTTTTAGTCTTTATACCACCACACTATTTGTTAAGTTACATCAACAGGAAAAAAAAAAAAAAAAGCTAGAAAATAGAGCAATGATATTCCAGTGGCAAAAAGCCTTGAGTGATAAAAAAAACCCCTCATCTCTTTTTTTTTTTTTTTAGAGCTGAGATTTAAGAGTAATTCTGCAGCCTGTCTTTCCCTTCGGAAGGCCTGTAGTCAATCAGTGCTCTATCTTCTAGCACCACAGCCCCGTGCAGTCCCGTTTGCAACGCGCATCGAGATGGAACCAAATCCTACAGGAACTTTTCCGTGGGCCAAAGCGTTCCATTTCAGAGGTGCATTCAGCATTTTCACCTTCCCATACATCTTTGGTAAGAGCTCCACATAGAATGTACTCAACACTGCAGAAATGTAGTGTAATGCCCCCAATTCCATGTAAAACGCATATCCTTGGAAAAAAAAAAATGGAAAAAAAAAAAAAAAGGTAATTTTCTTCTGGTTTTGTAGCATACATTCCTAGAATTCCCCGCTGGAGTTTAACTCCTTGAGGAAATGTGAAGTTAATCCTTAAGGCTGAATAAGAACCAGCTGCTGTAACAGTTTTGCACCCAGCATTAACACTTGATTGAGTTTTTACACTAATACTTCTTCCGGGTGTTTGTGGGTTGTTTTTTTTTTTGCCAGTCACATCTGCAGACCGTGACATGGCAAACGAGCCGCTTGCCCTTTAAGAACTAATTATGGAAGTTTACATTCATAGTCGTATTCCCTCTCTCTCTCTCTCCTCCCCGCTCTCATTAGTAGTTACTCAATGGGCTTCAGACATCCAGCATAGTTCCCTTCCTGCAGGACTGCAGCAGCAACCGCTTACGGAGAGATGGCGAAGGCTGCAACTACTCGCACGAGTTCAGTCTTGGAAAACTAAACCAAGGAGCGACCGCCTCAAAACGGCAGAACTACCGAGCTCAATTAAAGCTTAGCACGCGACTTGCCCCTTCGGAAGTCTACAAAATGGAAAAAAAATAAAATTTTTTAAAGTTTTTTTTTCCCTTTTCTCCACTACGTGCGTGTCAGAAAGAATCAGAAATCCTTTTAAGATTTAGACATCTCCAAGTGCCTCGAGACGAAAGCAGTTTGCCTCGATGGCAAGGCAGGCGAGTCGCTGCTGGATTTTTCGCCTAAACATCCGTGACCGAAAGCAAAGCTCGTTGCAACGCTTACGGGTTATTGCTGCGTTTTCTGGAAGGAACCTATCTTGCACTGAGTCAGAGACTGACACGCGTAGTAAAAACTGCAGCTAAACACTGTTTTAAGTTTGCAAGAGGAAAACTGAAGAGTATCTGCCCTGGAACTGTGACATCACTCGCGTCTGCTTTGCTATCTGGTCGCTACGTAGCACGGGGGAGCGATTTGCATCCCTCCTCATGCACGACGGACGGCTCGGAACTTCACAGCTGGCATTACCTAGCTCACGCGGCGCCCGAGACGCACTTTGAACGCGTTACAATGGTACTCGCGCTACCCGCCACCGCGGGCAAGGATTCGTTGCGATACGAAGACAGACTGAGAGTCACTACTTAGTTACAGATTAACAGAACTTTTTTTTTTTTTTAAAAAAAAAAAAAAAGTCCTTAATATAAAAAGACAGACTGCAGTTTGATTTTAAGCAATAATTTTCAGTTTACTAGATGAAGTAGACCTATCAACATATTCTGCATGAATGCAAAAAAGTAGCAATCTACAGCAAGTGAGAGAAAGAAAAAAAAAATATATATATATATAATCAAAAACATAGAACCAGAAAGCATACACTGAAAATGGTACCCCTCCCCCAACCATCTCCCAAAATAATCAAACCATCTTAAGGGCTATCAAGAGAAGGAAAAAAAAAAAAAAAAGAAGTTACTTAGCAAGTCTACAATGTGTCTTTCCCCTGTTTGCTGGAAGTCTGCCATAGCATCTAGTGCTTGTGTTCGTGTCACATTCGGAGATTAGAGCATCCTAACGCCAAGCAAGAAGAGTTAAAACAGGAATCCAGTCAAGTGTGCAGAAAGAAAGGGTGGTAACTGGAGAAAGATGATCATAATCCTATGGATGCTTTTTGTTTTACTTTTCAGTAGAGAATCATTCTTCCGGAAAGCCATGTGGGTTATTTTTTTTTTTTTTTCTTTAATTCTTTGTAGACTAAATAGTTATTCTCTCATTAGGATTTATAATTGGATGTTAACCATGTCAGCCCCTCGTAGAGTCCATCCCCTGTAGTAGCACAGGAGGGCTGCACGTACCAATTCCTATCCCTGATTCGGGTCAGGCCCAGTTTCTCCTGGATTTCGTGGGGTTTCATGGCATCGGGCAGGTCCTGCTTGTTGGCGAAGATGAGGATGATGGCGTCCCGCATCTCCCTGTCGTTGATAATGCGGTGGAGCTCCTGGCGGGCCTCGTCGATGCGGTCTCGATCGGCGCAGTCCACCACAAAAATCAACCCTTGCGTGCCCGTGTAGTAGTGCCTCCAGAGGGGACGGATCTTATCCTGGCCCCCGACATCCCACACGTTGAACTTGACGTTTTTGTAAGTAACCGTCTCCACGTTGAAGCCCACGGTGGGGATGGTGGTGACGGACTGGCCCAGCTTCAGTTTGTACAGGATGGTGGTTTTACCAGCCGCGTCCAGCCCCAGCATCAGGATCCGCATCTCCTTGTTGCCGAAGATCTTGGACAGCACCTTGCCCATCTCGGCGGCATCCAAGGGGCCCGGCGCCTCCTGGGGTGAGGGGGTGGCGGGGGTAGGGGGGGAGCGGAGGGCGAGGGAGACCCACCGAGCAGCCCGCGCAGGGCGGGGGCCGGAGCGGGGCCGGGTGCCGGGGCGAGGGCAGGCGGGGCTCAGCGCCGGCCGCGCATGGGGCGGCTGCGGAAGAAGCGGGGCGGGGAGGGGAGAGGAGAGGAGAGGAGGCGGGGGGGGTGGGGTGGCGAGGAGAGGAGAGGCCTAGGCCGTACGGTGCGGGAAGAAGGGGGCCGCGCCGCGCTCCTCTCCCTCCGCCGCGGCCTGAGGCGGCGGCTCCGCCCGGCTCCTGCCTTGGCTCCCGCCCCGGCGCCTCTCAGCTCATGGATGCCGGCTCAGGGGGCGGCGGCTCCGTCGTCCAGCCTGCAAAGGGACGGAGAGAGGCGTCAGACGGAGCGGGCGGGGACGGGAGGGGGCGAGGGAGGGGAGGGGGCCGCCGGCCGTTACCTCAGGGCGGCCCGCGGGCTCGGGCCGGCTCCGCTGCGCGCCGCTCCCCCAGCCAGCACCGCCGGAAAAGGCGCCGCGCGAGCCCGCCTCACTTCCCCTCCGGCCGCCACCGCGCCTGCGCGCCGGCGCCCCCGCCCCGCCCAACCCGCCCGCTTCGGCGGCACCGCCCGCCGCCCCCTCCGCGCATGCGCCGCCAGCGGCCGCGGAGCGGGCGGGGTAAAGGGGGCGCGGAGCCACGCGCCCCGCCTTCTTCCGCCTCCGGGGCCGTGCGCGCCATCCCGCTTCCCGCGCGGCTTCGGGAGGCGACTGCGCCTGCGCAGCGGGCCGGCGGCACGGAGGAGGGGCGGGGACAGGCGCCCGCGGCCGGGACCGCGCATGCGGATGAGCGGGGGAGGCGGGGCGCCGGTGGGGAGAGGCGCCACGCGATCACACGTCAGCAGGAACACGCGGAGGGCGCCGGGGCCGTGTCTTAAAGGGCCAGGCCGCGGCCTGCGGGCGGTTGGCGGAGCCGTTGGGCCGCCGCACGTGTGCCGGCCCCGGCCCCTCAGCCCCGCTGGTGTCTGCGGGGCCTTGGGGAGGAGGAGGCGGCCGGGGCCGGGGGCTGTGGGGGCAGGCGGAGCTCTGAGCCTCGCCGGTGTGAAACTGAGCCCTGTGTTGGGGTGCGGGCTTTGTCACGGCGAGGGTGGGGGAGCACCGGCCCAGGCTGCCCAGAGAGGCGGTGGATGCCCCGTCCCTGGAAACATCCCAGGCCAGGCTGGCCGGGGCTCTGAGCGACCCGATCCGGTTGGAGATGTCCCTGCGCCGCCAGTACGTTGAGGCACGGCGCGGATGCGGGAAGCAGCATCCAGAACACAAAAGCAGCAAAATGTGCTCTGGTGACTGCGGGATCCCCTTCAGCGAGGCCAGGTGACGTGGTCACCTTCTGGCCTGCACAGGCGTGCTTTCGCTTGGGACCGCCTGGGTGGGACTGGCTTCACCACATCCCTTCAAAAATACCAAATTCTGAGTTCGTGTTTATGGCAGACATTTTTGCAATTCTGTGTCACATGCGAAGCGATCTCCCTTGGAACAGCAAAAGGGAAATTGTTGGGTGTCTAAAGTCTGGAAGGATGGGAGATTTCCTAGACTGCGGAATTATTCAGTGGATGACTATGAGAGTTTCCGAGGAAGCCTTGCTCTTTCACGCAGAGAGGGAGGATGCCAAGGAGAACATACCATCCGTGGCCTCTCCTAAGGAGCGCGTGGCGGCTGCAGGGGGTACGCTCTGCTGACTCCAGAGCTGAGGAGTGTCCCTGCGCGCATCGGGCAGCGCCGCAGCTCGTGCTCTGGTGTTTAAAGCAGCAGACAATACAGCTGCGTGCTGCACTGGCGCGGGGTTTACAGCAAGCCGCGGTGATCCCGCTGGATACAGCCGGCTCAGTCTCCTCTCGCTAGCATGGGAAATGTATCTAAATAGAGTTCACTGCCGAGCAGGGCTAAAATTAACGTCAGGATGTGGACGTGAGTGGGTTTCTGCTTGGCTCTGTTCCACGTGACCGTTTCCGTGCTGGTGAACGCAAGCGGCAGTCCATTAAATCACGCAGTAGTAGTACGAGACCACGGGTCTTGACCAAAATAGTTGGGAGAGGAGATGTCAGGAGCTTTAAAGTAGTGCCTTTGTCCCGGTGCGGGCATTGATTGCTCTACCCGGGGCCTCAGAGCAGCATTTTCTGGTTTTAGGAAATGACTGCCTTGTTAGCATTTCTGTTCTGACTGCGTAAAGCGTAAGGGGAGGCTGCGACCACGCTGCTTTCCTTGTCAATAGCTGAGACTTCGGTGCTTTCTCCCGGGATCCGCCAGCTGAGGAAAGTGGATCTTGAGGATTAAATATGTCGGCACCCGGCCACCAGCACAGCCAGGGAAGCACCGAAAGGCGACTGGGACGCTTGTCTGTCTGGGCTGCGGGAGGAGATGGCTGTGCTGCGGCGCCGGGCCACCCGCCCGTGGGTACCACGAGGCACAAACCAAAATGAGTAACTGCAGAGTGGGGAAGTGCCTTTTCTGTCATCTTCTGCTTCTGTTTTGGATACAGACGTGCTGTTGCTTGGGTCTCTACTCTTGAATCATGGCTTTCTTGGGTTTGTTGGTGCCTGCATTGTCCCTCATCCTTGGGGGGTGCCTGCAGATGGGGCTTGGCCAGCTCTGGCTTTGTCCGTTTCACCTGGCAGGCAGCTGGGCTCTCCTGTTTTCCCTGAGCTCCTTCTCTCCTTTCCCTCCTGGTAAACTGGAAGGGATGTGACCCGTGAAATACTTCATGTGTGCCAGGGCGGGGAGTTGCTTTCACGGAGCCGGCAGCTGCTCTTGCGCTGGAGCCGTTGAGGAGCCGATCTCCACGCAACGGGGCCTTCCGCTGACTAAGCGGCAGTGCCACTTCCTGAGCTGCTCCTCTCCCCGCGGGGTTCCTGCCTGCCCGTGCTTGAGATCGGCAAACGAGAGCGTGCTCCAAACTCTGTTATCCCTTTGCCAGCGCGGGCCCGCTCCCCTCCCGGTGCCTGCCCTACCCTGGGTGGGCCTGTGGCCGGGATGAGCCCTGCTGCTCCAGGCTGTGGTCGGCAGCTTCTGCCCAACTGCCGTTGCCCCGCGGGTCCCTGAGCCTTTAGCAGCTGCCTGTCCCCTCCTTCAGCAACTGGAACGGGGAGAGGCTGGGCACCCTGATAGCTCCCACTGATCCGCGCTTTCCAGCCTGGGCCAGCCCCGAGCTGGAGCACGGCGCTGTATTCTTCAGCTGCCACTGGGCGATCTGCCGAAAACATCCGAAGTTGATCTTGCCATCATCCGGGTCTAAAAACCCGACGAAGAGAAGCGATACGCACTACTTCACGTAGGAAATACAAAATTGAGGATGTGGGGAGGTGGCTACGTGCTGTAGAAGAGAAATGGGATCCACTCAGGCAGATGCTTCTTCACCTGCGCTGGGCTTTATCTGTGAGGATCCTCCCTGCCCCTCAGGAAGACTTTCTGGTCTCTGCACCAGAAGAAGATTTTACATGGTTTGGCGTGTGTTTTTAAAGTAATTATGACTGTACTTTAGGATGACGCATAGCAAAAAAAGATATTTGAGAACTCAGCACTTTCAGGAGTGAAGATCTCAAATTAGTCACTAATAAACTCCGTGCACGTCAAGCCTCGTAGCTCCCAGTTGCCAATCCTGCAGAGAATGGGTGCGAAGCTGGTGAGACAGCACCACCTACTTTTGAAGCGTTTTTCTGTAGAGTCCTATTCGTTTGCGTAAATGAAGAGAAAGGACAGTAAACAGGAAGCAGAATGTAAATGGCATAGCTTGGTAAGGCAAACAAAGGCTGCTTTGTCCCAGAACCCCGCTGCTGTGTGCCGGCAGAGTTACTGGTCTCACCTTGGAGAGCCAGGAGACAACGCAGCTTGTGTTACGAGCCTTTAAAATGTGAGTTTGTCCCAGCTCGAGGTGTTTTGAAAGACAGGCTCTTATTTTTAAGGTAGCAGCTTCAGTAGCTGTGGGGTGGAAATGTGTCACCGAAGGTGAAGTGTGATGGTCTGAGCAAAACGGACTCTTCGTCGCCGTGCTTTTCAAGGTCAGATACCCAACAAAAGCATTTCCAATACCCAGACGTGTTCCAGATCACCTGAAAAGCGTGACCTCTCCGAAGGGCTGCGGTTTCACGTACCTGCTTAAGAATTAAAAACCTTCCCAGGGCCTTGGCAACGTCCCGCGAGTTGCTGGGTAGCCTGCAGAAGTTAAATATTTTAAAAGTAAGCACTGGCTGAGAGCGGGTGGCTGGCTGGAGAGCCTGTCGTATGCCAGTACGGATTTACAGCCAGAGTGACAAGCAGTTATGGTTATAAAGTGATGATGGGGAAAAAGATAGCAGATATCTCCAGGACCTCTTGATAACTCATCTGGGCCTGGCTGCAGGGCAGCCTGTTCCTTATCTTTTCTTTCTCTGTACGGAACTTACCGGCGGTGCGGGTGCCAAGGTTTGCATCTCTTGTTCCTCTTACAGGGTTTTGTAGGGCTGTGTCTGCGCCTTCTGTCCTCCGCCAGCCATCCAAGTGCTGTCACAAGAAACCGGTGAGCGAAGCTGATACACCTTCAGCTTTACCTAACAGCCGTCGCATCAGGATAAGCAAACCTCACGGAATGGATCGGTACCCCCCGTTGCTTTTATCTCTTTGAATAAAATTTACCTTCCCAATCAGCTTGGGTTAGCAGACCAATCCTTCTTTGATATGGCGCGGCTCATCCTGCTGACTTTTCCGTCCTCTTTGGGCAGAGGGAGGTGGGAAGAGACGCTGTGCGCCGATCCTTCAGAGACCTTCGTGGCTTCCCAGGGAAGGAAAGGCGAAGGCAACAACGCTTTGGGTTTAATATCTGCGTTAGATAAATTCTTCTGTTGTGAAAACAAATTATATCCTCGATATTACAATTGCCTTGCACTGAGAGATTTCTTATCATCGAGATATCCGATACAATGCGCCAAACGTCTTCTGCTGGGGTGAGTCAGGTTGGAGAAGCACCTTCCCGGAGCCGCTGGCCGTGGTCACTGCTCCCTGCGGGCAGGGACTGGTGGAGATGGTCCCCCGCGGGCGTCTCAGCCCTATTTCCTGCGATTCTGCCCTGTCTGCGTTTGTGCAACCGCAGCTGGGCTTGGCCGGGAAACCGAACCTGCCGTCTGCGGCGGCGCGTGCTTCACCAGCAGCGAGGCGCGCGACAGATCCCTGGGCCCTTCCCGTAAGGTGGCGGCGGTAGGGAAGGAGTAGAGGTGGGAAGAGGGTGTTGTAGAGTATTCTGACTGCACCAGCTTTCTGTTAGCCCGCGTGTGCGCTGCAGCGGTGTAATGAGGACCCTGAGGAATCACTAGAAATCCCACATTTCTTATCGGGGGAAAGCCTTGTCCCGGTTTCCTTGGAATTCCTCCAGCCTCTTGTGGGAGTTGGGAAGAGCTCTTCCAAAGTGGCCTCCCAGCAGGAAAACCAGTTTGCCCTCCAGGCTGTTTGGGTTTGTTTTGTATCTCAAGTACATCGAAATGCCTTTGCAGTTACTGTTGGCAAACAAGCTGGCTTCTCCTCTCACAGGTTTTTTTTTCAGGAGCAGACAGAGGAAATGTAGGTGGGGGATACTGCCTGACCACATTTCCATGTGCCAAAATCCTGAACCACCACCACCACGAGGCTATCAGCCCGAAAAACTGTGAAGCCTTAACAAAACCAAAAATAATTTGTGAGGCTTTTCCTTCCCTCTCTGATTTTTTTTTTTTTTTGCGTTTTCACACCCCATCTTTCCCAGCGGCAACAAAGCAGGAGATACACCGGTGACCTCCAGGATTCAGCTGGACGTGCTGGCTGACCCCATGGAGACCTGCACCCCAAGGTTTTTGGACCCCAAACCAGGCCATTGCTGATGCCCAGATGTTCTGCGCCATCCTGGTGACTTGCAAAGCACAGGAGTGATGCCTGAGGATTCCCAAGAAGCTCAGGGTAGGGATGCTTTGCAGCCAGCGCTGCGGGCCAGCAGAAATCCGCTGTATCCTGCATCTAACGCTCTAATGCAGAGGGGTTTTTCCAGGCAGTTCCCAAGGGCTTTTTCCCTGTAAGGTGTGTTGTAGCTGTCATTCAAAGGCTCTCTGGTTCCAGAGGGGTGGAGGTTTGGAGCTCAGCGGGATCCCAAAGCCGGTTCTTCGGGGGGCTGGAGCCCAGCTTACCCGAAACGCTTGGCACAAAGCCGCAGCTCCTGCGCGCGGGGGAGCTCAGCGGGAGCCCGCAGCAACTGCTCCTGCTGAGCGAGACGCAGCGACCGGCTGTCAGATGAGCTCTCCCCGAGCTCAGAGCCGAGGAACTGAGGTTTCTCCAGCTCTGAGTGGCCTCATTTTTTATTCCAGGTGTTGCTTTGGTGGTCACGAGCCACTGCTGTGAGGACTCTGTCTGCGTCCTGGCTGTGCCTTGTCTCTCCTCTGTCTGCTGAGCTCGTTCCCATCAAATTTTCTCAAGCAAAACAGGGAGTTTAACAGGTAGATTCACTCCTGCTATGTTTTTGCACATGATGAAAAATGTGTGTATTTGTGGCAGGAAGAAACAGTCCCCGCGTTACTGCTAGGAGGAGGGGATGGCAGTGGGATGCCCGACTGTGCGCTCTGGTGTTTCTGCCTTTCCCCCCTGTTTGTGGATGTCAAGCCTACATCTCCTCATGCCCATGGCCCCCAAGTCATTATCCTAATGCCTTTAACCAAAACTCCAGCTGTCGCTGGCAGCTCTTCCTTAAGCAGATAATAGGAGCCCAGAACAAGATGTCTCGCTCTCCCATGCAGCCCTGACACCCCTCAGGACCTCAGGCTCGTTGCGGCACTGGGGAAGATCTTGTTTGTCTTTTCTGAGGTGGGATTGCTGTGCGTGCACTTCAGCCCTGGACTTTGCTCCGCTCTCTGGGGTCGGGCAGTCCGGAAGAAATGCTTCCATACCTCCCGAGTGGCTGCTGCTGCGTCTGGCCTTGGGCAGGAGGTGTGCCTGTGCCTTGAGGATGAGGTCCGTGCGTGGAATGGAGACGTGTCCGTGCTTGGGCAGGAGGTACACCCACGCCTTGACCCCTGCACTAAAGAAAATGCAATGCAAAGACACCATCCAGTGCAGTCTGCACTTCTGGATCAGACCAAAGGCCGCCTCGGCTGTCTGTGCACCTCGGCTCTAAGCTTTCCTCACAATTCCAGGTCTCCGTGGAGCCAGAGGTGAGGGGCCTGCAGCGTACCTGGCCCCGGCCGGCTGCGCAGTTGCTCTCAGGGGATGTCTGGGGACAGCCCTCCGAGAGAGCCAAAACACAGCGAGGATCTCAAATGCTCTGTGAAAGGATTTCTAGACAGCCGTCTGTTGCAGCAGTGAATGGATAAAAGCAAGAAGCTCCTGCATTTTATTCCTGGCATTACACTTTTGTTATTTTTATATCCTTCTCGGAGAATCAAAACACTTCATGACATGTGCAGGTATTCACTGCAGCAAGTAGGTTGCCTCTTAAACTCTCTTCTGAGCTCTCACCAGGCACATCCTAATTTTTTGGCCTACAACAGCTTAACTCAGCCTTTCTAAAGCGAAGTATTGTGTTGAATCTTCGCTTGAAGAGCTACATTTCGCTCCCTGTATTCGACGCTCCTTCTCCCCCGTGTTCCCACTGTCTGGCTGAAGCATTAAGGCATCCAGCTGCCCGAGTTCCCGGCTGCCACGGCGAGGCCGGAGGAGCTGGAGAGAGCGGAGGCAGCGGCAGCTGCGGCCAGCCGGGCACGGTGGCTTGTGCCTGTAATCCAAGCGCCGGGGAGGCTGAGGCTGGCGGACGGCTTGAGCCCGGGGGTTCTGGGCTGCAGCGAGCTGTGCCGAGCGGGCGTCCGCGCTAAGGCCGGCATCGATATGGTGGTCCTGGGGGAGCCGGGGGCCACCAGGTCGCTTAAGGAGGGGTGAACCGGCCCAGGTCGGAGACGGAGCAGGTCAAAGCTCCCGTGCCGCTTGGTAGCGGGATGGCGCCTGTGAACAGACCCTGCAGCACAGCCCGGGCGAGAGAGCGGGACCCAGCCTCTTTTGGCATCTTTGCCCCGCAGGACTCTGAGTTTGTCAGCTGTCTGTGCTGGCGAGCAACCACGAAAAAGCCAGATAATACTGGGGAAAGGCAAAAACTTCTCCCACAGATGTTCCACCTGAAGATGCCGCCCCAGCCTTGCTCACTCAGGAGTGCTCGCGTTTTGGTGGCGTGTGTTGTGATGTCTTGCAGCGCTGAAAGGCCGCACTGCAGGACCCAGCCAGACCTTTGGCATCCCGATAAATGTAACAACGAACATGGAAAACCACGGGCAGCAGAATTTCCCATCGTGTTTCTGCCTCAGAGACCCTGCACGCCGGTCGGTAAGCATCCCTCAAACGCTGCCGGCTTAGGGCAGCCCGCCGCGCACCGAGCTGGGGCTCCAGCTCTCAGGAGCGTCTCATTAGTCTGCTCCGTCGGGTGTTTACTGTCACAGCTCGTTTGTGTCCTGGCTCTGAGCTTTACACTCTGAGGAAAACACGGGCGAATCAAGAAGCCTTTCTCTACAAGAAATATTTCAAAGCAGGGAGTGGGACATCTCTTATCTGCTCTTCAGTAAATGGAGCATACTGGGCTGTCCTGGAGATAGAGCTCCCTGATGTGCCTCACTTGGCTTAAAATTAAAATGGAGCATCAGGATGTGCCTCTTCTGGCTCAAAACGAGGAGTCTGGGCTTTCTCAGCTGCTTAAACCACCCTGTGCTCAGAAATCTGTCTCTTCGGTCTATCCATCCACCCATTTTTAAACATAAACTAGAAGCAGCCCAAGGATGGTCTGTCTGTTCCCCACTGCCACTGTGTGGCCAGGCAGAGCCCGCACAAGATGGGTGTCAGGAACCTGCCAAACCCTAAAAAACAGCCGGGCACGGTGGCTTGTGCCTGTAATCCAAGCGCCGGGGAGGCTGAGGCTGGCGGACGGCTTGAGCCCGGGGGTTCTGGGCTGCGGCGAGCTGTGCCGAGCGGGCGTCCGCGCTAAGTTCAGCATCGATATGGTGGTCCTGGGGGAGCCGGGGGCCACCAGGTCGCCTAAGGAGGGGTGAACCGGCCCAGGTCGGAGACGGAGCAGGTCAAAGCTCCTGTGCTGATCGGTAGCGGGATGGCGCCTGTGAACAGTCCCTGCAGCACAGCCCGGGCGAGAGAGCGGGACCCGGTTTCCTTTTGCGTGGGGAATGGGGCAGCGAGGTGTCGGGGTCTGTTAACGCACGGGGAGCATGGACACACCGGGGAATCCCGGCCTGGACGGAGGAGGACACACCGGGAATCCCGGCCTGGACGGAGGAGCAGCGACATCTCGCAGGGGGTTTCTCCAGGGGAAGGGAGAGGGAAAAGACGAGAAGTTTCTAAAAGTGGAGGGAGCGGGGCCAGAATAACTCTTTTAAAGACATTCCTTCATCAAAGATGACGGCCGCTGGCTCGGTCGCAGTGCGAGGCACTGCCAGCAAACCCCGAGCGATGTCAGAAAAGAAGAAATTGGGGTCTGTGCTGAGGAAGGGGCTCCCTTTCCTCCGCCAGCCTGCAGCCCGCCTGCCTCCTCGGCGAGTAACGGCGGCAGCACGCGCTGGGGGGGGGCGCGCAGAAAGGGACTGAGGAGGGGTACAAGGGGGACCGAGCTGTCCGCGGGCGGCGTGACGTCATCGGCGTGACGTCATCGGCGTGACGGCAACTAGAGCCGGCGGCGGCCGCCCCTCCAGCGCCGGGCGCGGTGGCGCGCGCCTGTAGTCCCAGCTACTCGGGAGGCCGAGCCCGACGGATCGCTTGAGCCCAGGAGTTCTGGGCTGCAGTGCGCTGTGCCGAGCGGGCGTCCGCGCTAAGGCCGCCATCAATATGGTGACCCCCGGGGAGCCGGGGGCCACCAGGTTCCGCTAAGGAGGGGTGAACCGGCCCAGGTCGGAGACGGAGCAGGTCAAAGCTCCCGTGGCGATCAGTAGCGGGATCGCGCCTGTGAACAGTCCCTGCAGCGTAGCCTGGGCAACACAGAGAGACGCGGGCTCCTTTTTGGGAAACACACACACACACCCCCCCCCGCTTTCGCCCCCGCACCCCCCCCCCGGGACCCCGCAAACAGCTTTTGCCCCGCGCGCGCTGCCGCCTCCCGCCGGACCGCGGCGGCCGCACCGCCCGGCTCCCCCGCGCGGGGCGCATGCGCGGGAGGCGCTGAGGGAGGGAGAGAGCGAGAGAGCGGCCGCGGAGCGGGGAGAATTGGCGCTGGGCGCGACCCGTAATAGGGGCGTTCGCGCAGGCGCGCGGCGGGGCGGCCGGCCGGGCCGTCGGTGTGAGCGGGCGGCGGGGGCGTCCGGCGCCATGAAGTCCCGCTTCAGCACCGTCGATATCCGCGCGGTGCTCGCCGAGCTGCGGCAGAGGTACCGCTCCCCTCCCTCCCTCCCCCGGCCGGGCTGGCGCCGGGCCCGGTCGGTAGCGCCTGTCGCCCCTCGGCGGGGCCCGGCCCGGCCGCCCCCGCCGTGGCACCGGGGCTGCGTGGGGCGGCTCTGCCTCACGGCGCTGAGCTGCGAGGGCTCCGCGGTGCCTTGCCCCGCTGCACCGCACCGCACCGCACCGCACAGCCGCTCCGCGTTGCGGTCTCTGGCCCCTCGCTCCTCTGCACTGCTCTGTGTGACCCCCCCCGCACCGCCCCGCACCGCCCCGCACGCCGTGCCGCTGCCGTGGCACCCTGGGGCAGCGCAGGGCCTGCCTGGTGCTGCCTCAGCGGCCCCCAGCACGTCTTCCAGAATCCTCGCTGCCTTCCCCGTCACACCATCGTGGAAAGCCTGATGCTCCTGTTCCCCGCCTTGTCGTCCTGCTTCTGTCCCTCTCCCTGGGGCGCGGTTGAGTGCTCTCCCTTTCCTGTTTGCGAGAGGAGAGCGTTATGGTCTGTCGTCTGCGCTCCCGCGTGGCTGGGAAGCTCTGACGCTCCTCACATCCACGCTCCACGGACCTCTGATACCCTTCTGGTCTGCAGGGCAAGCTGAGCGTGCGGCCCCGCTCTGAACAAAATGGTGACGAGACCGACCCCCGCTGTCCCCAGGCCATTTCTGTGCTTGTACTGGGAATACTGGTGCCCCATGCTGGCAAAGGCCTCCCCAGGTGACGCAGAAGTTAGCCCAGAGGGGCAAAGTGCTCCGGTGTAACCGGTAACTTTTGTGTCCCTGCCCCAAAGAGGAGTGCTTGCAGGAGCCGGCAGCCTGGCCTCCACCTGTGCTGGAGATCCAGAAGCTGCCTGGCTGCAGCTGGGGTGTGCGCGCTGCCTGTTCCTCCTTCCGCTTGTTCAGCTTTTTGCACCTTAGCCGTTGACAACAATCTCTCCATCTGCTCTTCTAAGCTTCCAGCTCATTCCGTTAGCCTTCCTTTGCGGCCTCTTCCATTAGTGCTTGCTCATTTATCACAACTTAACTTTTGTATGTTTTAATTACCGCTGGGATTTTTTCAGCCGCTTGTGTGATTTGTGTGTCATGTTCTCCAAAGTGTGTTTTTTCTTTTCGACAGCTTGTTGGGAATGAGAGTAAACAACGTTTATGATGTGGATAACAAGACATATCTTATCCGCCTTCAAAAGTGAGAACTTTAAATTTCTTTTTCCTTTTACTGTACGTGTGAGAACTAGATTGTTTTGTATGTCTGTAATTTTTGTTGACAGGTGTGTGGCCTTTCTGACCAGTTTTCAGCGAAATGCTATTTTTATTTGGTAAAATGCGGTAATTTTTACCCAGGAAGTTCTTGGGTGATAGCGTGTGAAGTGTGAAATACTGCAGAAAATATACAAGGGGCCGGAAGCCTTTGTGTATATTTGTGTACAGGCAAAATTGTCATTGATTCTTTTTGTGGGGAGGGAAGGAGGGAGTTGGAGGAGTGAAGAGCAGCACTTAGTAAGTGATACTGGTGCCCAGTCCAGACAGGGCTCTTGTCGTGTCACTAGCCTGTCCTCTCCAGTGGTGAATGAGATGGGCCCGTGCTCATCTGCTTGCCTCGGGGAATTTTTGTTTTCTGTAGGTGGTGTGCCGCTGGTTTGTGGTGCTTTGGTCTCATTCCAGTGCAGACTGGTGAGGGGTGGCTGCTCGTGTGCCAAGTGATGAGGCTTTGTTTTGTTAACAGGCCGGACTGCAAGGCCACGCTGCTGCTTGAATCTGGAATACGCATTCACGTGACGGAGTTCGAGTGGCCGAAAAACATGATGCCGTCTGGCTTTGCGATGAAGGTAAACTGAGCTGCAATTTCTTCTTCATAAGGTGGCGGGGTGTCAGAAAGTGGTGTTCGTGTTTTGGCCTTGGAGACAGAAGGAAATAGCGGAAGGATTTTCCTGGTGGATCCTGATTAAGGTGACTGAAGACAATGGAAGAGCAAATGTGGATCTGGGGTCGCATCACTGACGTTCAGTGCCTGAAACAATTAAAATTACATTTATGAAGACTGATATTAATCTGCTGGACATTTTCTGGGTCACTTGGACCTTTTGGAATTTTACTCCAGCGAAGTCCTTGTCATTCCGGTTGGGTTGTCCAGATTTTTAGTCTCTGAACTCAGATTTGAGTCCTGCTGCTCAGTCTGCTGGACTTTGAGGGTTCAGATCTTGCCGTGAGCTGTTCCCGCAGGGAGATCGGCAGGGATGGCACCGGAGTGCTGGCTCACACGAGCCTGCTTAGCCCACCTCCTCTGGCTGCGGCCTCATTGAAACGACTCAGCAACCGTTCTCCAGGGTGGCTTTCCACGCCGTCTGCGGATGCAGGGATAATCCCAGCTCTCTTTGTAAAATAAACCCTTTGAATTGTAACTAACTGCCCACGTGTTGAGCTAAACAAATAACAATTTTTTTAATGGCAAAAAATGGCTTAACCTTAAGAATCTGGAATAATTGTATCGCCTATCAATATCAAGGTGTTATTTTACAAAGAGCTGTCTTGTCTCTCTGTTACCGAGATCGGCATTTTTACCCTTATGGTATCGTAAGCGGTCAGTGTCACAGGAGGGATCTACAGCTGAGAATGTATTTCAGTTTAAAATGTCACAAGCAAGTCTGTTTGCGTCACCTCACGGACGTTTTCTCCATTATTGACAGTGCCGGAAGCATTTAAAGACCAGAAGACTCGTCAGCGTAAAGCAGCTGGGCATAGACAGAATCGTGGACTTCCAGTTTGGCAGCGACGAAGCTGCTTATCACCTGATCGTCGAGCTGTACGACAGGGTGAGCGCGGAGCTCCGGGCGTGTTCTCTGTCAGCAAATGTGTGAGCGCAGCCTTTGCTGACGGCCCCCCGCGTTGTCCTCGCAGGGTAACGTCGTCCTGACGGACCACGAATACGTCATTTTGAACATCCTGAGGTTCCGAACGGATGAAGCGGATGACGTCAGGTTTGCGGTTCGGGAACGATACCCGGTCGACAGCGCAAAAGCGCCTGCGCCTCTGCCAACCTTGCAAAGGTAATTGCTTTTAGATGGTGTATGTGTTGGAATAAACCCAAATTGCTCGGACCTGTGCAAGGCAGCATGTCTTTGGGTACTCTTTTCACGTATTACAGACCGCTTTGTGCTGCTTTTTTTCAAAACTGGAAACGTTTTGTGGCTTCTAAGCAATACAGTGTAGTCTTAAAAGCCATTCTTCTTTGGAGTTACGACTCTCCGTTATCTTTTGTAGGTTAACTGAAATAATATCCAACGCACCCAAAGGGGAGCAGCTGAAGAGGGTTCTCAACCCACACCTTCGTAAGTAATTGTGTTTTGTTAGAAAATGGCATGGGGTCAGTATGCATTATGTTTAGATGATGCTGAAAATTTTAACGGCATCAAGCGTCTTTTTAATTTTTTTATGTTGCTCATGACAATCTGCTTTTATGTATGCTTGAAAAACAACAGAAAAACCTAAGCCTTTGAAAGCAGAGTAGATTATTTTTTGATTCCAAGCCAGCTGCACAAAGCAGTGAGCCTTGCTGTGATCCTGCAGTGATGAGGAACTGAGAGTAGCTCTGTTGGAGCTCTGACTTGATGCGTTTTGCCCAGTGTCTCATCTTTAGTGGTGCAGAATAGGGGATGTCAGTGCACAGTCAGGGCACGGATGTTGTTAGGAAGCGGTTGGAGTGTGCCGGTGCTGGCAGTCCTGGAACAAGCACCAGTGTGGTACTACCAGGATATGTCCATCTGGTGCTGTCTGGTAGCTGGGCAAAGCACCCCGTGCCTCGGTTTTCCTGACCACAGAAGCAAACTTGACTTGCGTGATGTGACCAGAACGAGTTTGGTTTGTCCTCCTGATTTGGCGGTGTTGATCAAGCACAGGATCGCCTGGCGGGTACCACTGAACAACTCAAATCGCGTGATCGGCAGACCTAAGTATTATTTTCCCCAATTCTTGGTTTTCTTTTTCATCACCCTTGTCCCTCTCTTTCTCCACCTCGATCTCCTCCTAAATAACAGAGGAGATCCCTGTGAAACCCAACCATCCCTCCTGCCACTTCTCTCTCCGATTTTTGCCATGCTGGTAACTGTCGTGTCCGGCAGTTTCTCGTGTTCTGTTCTGGAACTCATCTCGCCGGTTTTCCATGGTGCCCTGGTATTGGACTTGAAGAGCAGGTGAAGAGTTGCTGCCTGTTTACCAACTTTGCACCACTTCTTTTACAAGTCTTAGTGATTTCTAGGCTGACCAGCCTACTGCGTAGCCTACGTAATCTTTCCTTGTGCAGAATCTGTTCCAAGCCTGTGATGATTCTTGTTGCCCTTCGCTGTGCCTTTTCTAGCTCTCCCTGTTTTGTAACGGGGTAAGTAGAAGTGTACGTAACATCCACAGTGGAAGCGCACCAGGGATTTATACTGTGTCGTGATTTTCCTCGTTCTATTCGCTATTCCTTTCCTAATAATTCCCAACACACGGCTTGGCTCTTTTGTGTTCACTGACAATTGAAAAAAACAAAACCAGAACAGCTACCCACGGGCAGCTTGTTTTCTGTGAGGGCTTTGGGGTGAGCTTTGCTGAGCGCTTGCTGGAAATCCAAGTAGACCGTGTCTATTTGTCTGGGCTTTTTAACTCTCTTATGGAGTTATGATGCAAAATACAAAGCTGCTGGCTCTTCTGTATCTAGTGCAAAGCTCTCTGCTAGTTTAGGCTAAAAAGAGTTGATAGTTTCCTGGTCCCTTTTCAACGTTACCAGTGCATTAACCTCCTTGTGCCTCTGCTGCTAAGGCAAGAGAGATGCTGCAAGCTCCAGTTAGCAGTTTGGCATCTCCATCCTCTGAGTTCTTTTAAACGCCTGGCTGAGTTCCTCACGATCCTGGGGATTTCCTGGTACTTGTTTTGTCTGTCGGATCTGTCACGTCTTCTGACAGCTGGATTTGAGGCAGATTTTCTGACTTACTGCCTGCAGAGAAGCATTCTAGCCAGAGCTTCCCTGTGCCCCTGCACTGTGAATGAAACTCGAGACGTTAATTTAATTTTCCTGCTCTTGTCATATCTGCGTGTTCCTTTTGCACCTTGATCGTTTCTGGAACGTAGTGATTGTAGCAAGCTTCCCGCTTATGGCGTATCTGGAGAAAGCTGTATTGTTAATCTTGATGGGGTTCTTTTCAGATTTTCTCAAGATTGATTCTGGCCGGCGTTGCTGTGTTTTACATTCACCTGCCAGTTTTGTCTCCCATTTTCCACAGGGGACACACCTTCAGATAACTTTTTGCTTTTAACGGTTTCTCTTAACCCGATGTTTAGTCATGCCAGCCTTCCTTGGATTTTTTCTGAAACCCTGTTTAATAAGTGATACACATTTGTTCTGAACCCCCAAAACAGCATCTTTAAATAGCCTGCAGGCTGTTTGCAGACATTGCTTTTTATGGCTCGTCTTAATTTCTTTCCTAAGAAGCTTCCTTGCTTTTTGCGACCTTCCCTTTTGAGCTGCGAATGCCCGTAGGAGATTTCTTGGGCTTCCGTTGTGCTAGCATGGATCCAGGGAAATTTTAGTGTCAGCCTTGTACCGTGACGGGACGTCTGTGCAGCCAGGCTGGGATTTAGCTCTTCTCTGTCCTGCTTTTGCGATCTCTTGGCTGTCCCTCTGCACGTTAGGGTGACCGGCAGCTCTGCTCAGGCCGTCAGTGCTGTGGCCCTAATACCTTGTGTCCCAGGTGTAGGCCTGGGTTTTCATTCCCGCGGGATTCTGCTGGTTTTTTCCATGTGGTTATCATGTTAATTTGGACTCTAACATCCTGTTCACTTACTCTAAGGTCACCTACATCATTCTAAGCTTGCTGCTGCAAGGTCCCGGTGATTGTCTTCCTCCATGTTTCTGCTTTGCTTACTCTGCGTTCCAGGTTAAACCTGGCTTTCCGTGGCCCCACCTCGTTTCTTACTCTTCAGGCATCTTTGTAGGAGCTTATGTCTCTGTTCTCGTTTGCTCCTTCTCTGCACCCCGTTCAGATGGGGCTGTGTCTGTTTCTTTTGCCACTCATGTTTCACATTTGGTGTTTCCAGCTTTTTCCTAGGCCTTCATTTGAAGCTACAGAGTTTGTATGACTTCACCCTTCATTCCATTTTGGCCAACGTGAAGCCCATCCTTTCTGTATATCCTCACTCTGTCCTGGCTGTTTCCCAGTTCCAGATGAACCTAAGCGTCCTTCAGTTTGTCAGAACTCATCAGCTGCGACCCAGCTGCTCTGCGCAGCCCCTGAGCGTTTCTGAGAGGGCCACCGCAGGAGTCCTGATCGTCTGCTCTCTCTGGACTCTGCCTCCTGAATTTGGGACCACAAATCCCCCGCTCTCCCCAGCCTCTCTAAGGACTGACTGGAGTTTCACAGCCCTACCTTGTTGAAACACTTCTCATGATTTTATTGTGTCTACAGATTTCATAGTGAATGTTTTCTATAGATGGTTCTTCATTTATTTTATTATTTATTTATTTTTAAACAGCTTATGGAGCCACTCTCATTGAGCATTGCCTGATAGAAGCTGGATTTTCTGGTTATGTCAAAATAGATCAGCATATGGAAAGCAAAGGTACGTAGGAAATAATATTTTAAAGGCTGTAGTATATATATGATAATTTTTGTGTTTATGTAGTGTTTTTTTCCCAAAGACACGAGTAATCCTTAAGCCTGTACTTGTGACTACGCGGTTACATGTTCTAATGTTTTTAGGTGGGGGACCAACTTTGTTCCCATTAAAACTCTTGAACTGTGCATCTACTGGAGATAAAACATCAGACTCCTCCTGGAGCCTAAATGGATTTAGGAGATACTGCCTTAGAATCGGGTGAACTCCAGCTGTGTAAAGGGATGTTTGACAGGAATCCTGTACGGGAGAGTTAGCATCGGTGTCCTCCTTTGTCTCTACCAGACACGATGGGGATTTGATAAAGTAGCAGCTTTAAATTTATTGGAAATTCTGGATTTGGATTGGAATTCAGAATGGATTTTTCTGCAGTCTTATTTTTCTCGTGTGCGTTATATTTGCCATAAATGACAAGGATTTTTTACTTCCTACAGCATTATGGTGCTGTAATAAATCAACTTTGTAAAAAAAACAAATAATTTCTCACAGCTACTGGTTTATGCTTTGCCTCTGCAGTTTTATTTTTGTAAAGTGCTAGCATTTGCGTGGTCTTTTTTTTTTTTTCCCTGAAACTTGAATAACTATGTCGTAGAGGTGCCTAGGTACGTATAATTTTTTTTTAAATTAAAATTCCCCAAATGTAAAATGCACACTGAGGCTCCTGGTTAATATGAACAGTGATACTGTAGTGAAGCACCAGGGGTGAAGGATATCTGCAATTTTATTTTTGAGATGCACTAGAATCCTGCTTGTTGACTTGCTTTTGTGTTATGTTTATATAAAAATAACTTTCTGTTCTAGGTGTTTTAAAACATTCCTCTCCTCCCCTCTCTCTCTCTTTAGAAAATATTGAAAAGGTGCTTGCGGCGTTAGAGAAAGCGGAGGAGTATATGGCACTAACTGACAACTTCAGCGGCAAGGTGGGGCTCGGTCGGGCGGCTTGGCTGTGGGTTGTGCGGGCGCTGCAGAATGAAACTGGCCGGGAGGTGTTGTTCAGCGCGTGCTTGCTCCCGATGTTGTCAGCCACAGATTGGATTCCGTGAGGTTGTGATGGGGAATAAAAATTGCTTCCTTGTGCTGGGTGCGCAGCGATTAAATAGTTTACAAGCAGAGTATGTAGGTCCTATGGGGGTTGTAAGAGAAGTTCACCTTTTTTTTTTTTTTTTTTTTTTTCCTGGAATAAATTGGAGTCCAGACAAGCAGGCGGTCAGGGCTTTGCTCAGTCAATCACATTCCTTCTGCCACAAGGTCTCTCTGCCGGAATGAATTACTGTCTCATGCTGATCAGGAGATTAGCACCTAAAACAAAATAAGGGGGGGATCCTTTTCAAAGGCAAATGCTGATGATATGTATTCTTCTAGGGTTATATTATCCAGAAAAGGGAGAAAAAGCCAAGCCTGGGACCGGATAAACCAGCAGAAGATATCTACACGTAAATATTTGAAGTATTTATTTCTTTTTCTACTACTTTGTATAACATAACTCCGTTTTCAGGTGATAATATCAAATGTGTATTTTACAGATATGAGGAGTTTCATCCTTTCTTATTTTCTCAACATTCAAAATGTCCGTACTTGGAATTTGACTCATTCAATAAGGTACAGTGCTTTTGCTGATACCGTACTTCAGTGCTTTAGTTGACTGGTGCTAAAAAGAGTAATTAAAATATAGTGCAGAAGTTGTTAATGAAAACATAGACCTTGGAAGAGGTGATTAATTTTATGGATAAATGTTTTGTGCACCTACTTTCTAGGTTTTTGTGGGGGGTTTTTTTTTTTTTTTTAACTGACCTATTGAAGCAGCAGGAGTTCTGTCATTGCAACCATTTAATCTGAAGCGCACAGTGTCAAGCAGCAGCTTCCTTTTCGTCATTTCTCAGTAAAAAATGTGGGCTGTAGTTTGGCCACTTATTTACTCGTGCATAGCCCTGGTTTGCAGTGAGACGTATCCCGGAGCGTCTTGCTGAACTCATCTCATGCAAAGGTAAATTGGAGGAAGTTACTGAACCCCGTTTTAGCATCTGTCTCCTTTTCTGGTGCTTTGCAGCCACTCCTCTTGAACAGCACCTCCTCTGCCTGCTTGTTGCTGGCAATGTTAGTGCAACTCAGAGATCCTTTAAAACTGGTTTTCTCTTGCAGGCAGCAGATGAGTTCTACTCCAAGCTAGAGGGGCAGAAAATTGATCTGAAAGCATTGCAACAGGTATGCTCTCGTGCAAGAGCGGAGCAGCTGAGGGGGCTCTCTGAGCTTCAAATGCTTCATTTGGTTCTGCTAGCCTGGGGTAAGGGAGGTGTCATTTCTTATTTTTGCTGTGGAAATGCTGGGTCAATGGTGGATCCACTCGGAGAGTGGATTTCAAGACATGTAGTGTACCAGTTCTGCTTGGAATACAAGTAGTAGCATTAACAACAATATTTTGGAGACTGCATCTTTTAGGCTGCTGTATTTCTCTGTGCTGGAGTGCTCTCTTGAGTCTTGCAATGATTAGACGATAAGATGCCATTTGTGTGTATATATATATATATATATTTCCGTCTTTCTTATTTTTGAAAGGAAAAACAAGCATTGAAGAAGCTTGAAAATGTTCGTAAGGATCATGAGCACAGGCTAGAAGCTCTTCAGCAAGCTCAGGTAAGATGAGATTTTTTTTTTTTCACTAAGAAGACAGGTAATGTTTCTTGAGGAGTTGTGCCTGCTGGGCCTGATGGCTACAGCCAGCGTTAGACCCCAGAGCGAAGCCGTCCGCTGTCACTGAGCACCCTGTGGCCCCGCGGGGAGTCTGGGCCTGCCCAGTGGGCTCTGATCCCTGAGGAGTGCTTTGTGCCTCTCTTGCCAAAATTTGCTTGTGCTGCTCCGCTGGCAGGAGTCAAGTTGGCCATCGCCTGGTGTGATCACTCCAGTGCCATTCTTGGATTTCTTCTCAATATTAATTACCACTTTTTTTTAACTGTTACTGAGTGTCTGTTTAGCTTCAATGGGTATAAACCTTCTTCTTTCTTTAAGGAAGCTGATAAGATAAAAGGAGAACTTATAGAAATGAACCTGGAGATCGTCGACCGAGCCATCCAGGTGGTCCGCAGTGCGCTAGCCAACCAGATAGACTGGACGGAGATCGGGGCGATTGTTAAAGAAGCTCAAGTGCAGGGAGACCCCGTTGCAAGTGCGATCAAAGAGTTAAAGCTTCAGACAAATCATATCACAATGCTGCTGAGGTACGTACGCTGCAGATCACCTGGACCAAGTGCAAGTAGGACGGACCGTGTGAGCTGCGTGGGAAACAGGCATCTCTTTAGCTTGTGCATTCGGTTTTTCTTACAGCAGCGTGAAGAGAACGTTGTTCTGTCACAGAGAGAGATGCATTCTTTTTTGCCTTCAAAAGTAACAGTAATTGTGTTACTGTAGTAGGTTTTGATTTGGTATTTTTTAGAGTCTGTCTGACTATATTCTAAACCATTGGAAGGTGTCCTAAACCAGTATAGATCCAAAGCTCCAGTCTATCAGTCTGCAGTTAACTCTCTCTGATTTACTCTTCTTTGATCTAAAATTCACCTGAGATCCTGCTCCTTCCCCTGCTGCGCGCTGCTAAGAAGGGAAGTCCAGTGAAAGGCTGATGGTTTGAGATTGCACTGTTGCGAGCTGCCAGCTTTGACACTGGTTCCTGTAGCGGTCCTGGGGAGAGAGCTGGCACTGAGGCAGTGTGCGGAGTGTCTTAAAAGCCTGGTCTGACACTGTATCAGGGTGCTAGAGATAAAAAAGCAAGGATTTCTTTTTGATAGCTAGAACTTTTGGTATGAAAACTGTGATGTGGCAAAGTTAATTTATGAATTTTTAGTTTCCTCATTTCCAAAAATGTTAGTGTCTAGAACAACCTTGCTGTCAGGAGTGAGTTCTGTGGTGGCAGCTGTGTCATCGGTCTCTGTGTCTGTTTTAGTAGCGAGTGATGGTCACTTCGGTGATCACACTGCTCAGTCAGTCCACCACATTTTGAACCTTAGCACAGAGGTCTGTGGAGATATATTTCCCTTTATGAAGAACATTATTTTATGCTGCCTCTCCACCTTTGGCTACGCAGCAATACAGCTACGCTGAGCAGGATTTAATGCCCTGGCAGGAAGCAAATACAAATCCAGCCAGTGTGTGCTCAGCATACCTCTTGGAAAACAGTGGAGCAGATTTTTTTTATTTTTTTGAGGCTTTAAACCAGCACGTTGCTGTGCTGTTCACTGAGTCCGTATGGTGATGGGACCGTTCTCTTTTCGTGTGGTGTTCATATGTAGAGTGTCTCGTGTTTCTTTTACTTTATGACAGTAGATCTTTGGAACTGTTCTTCCTTTTAAGTCCAGATTTTTCTCTAGGTTGATAGCATAGATGTGTGTCATTTGATAAAAGAAGTCACCTTGGAAAATGTCGCTTCCTTGAATTGGAAAATTTGGGCTCTTTATCTTCTGCTTTTGTTTTCTTTTTCTCCAAAACTTTGGCTGACTCTGAGACATAAACCGGTTTGAATGTAGGGCGTCCTGGAGCCTTCCTGCAACTGCACGGTGCAGATGGTTTAAGGGTTCCTTAGGCGATTTCCAGTCTTCGTGAGAGAGCAGAAGTAAGAGTGCATTGCACTAAGGGTAAAAAAATAAACAGTTCCCTTATCTTAATCGTATGATGTCATGTGTTTTTAGGAACCCGTATGTGTTATCTGAAGAGGAAGAGGAGGAGGAGGTTGCTGATGTAGAGAAAGAAGAAACGGAAGAACCAAAGGGAAAAAAGAAAAAGAATAAAAACAAACAGCTGAAGAAACCTCAGAAGAACAAGCCGTCGTTAGTCGATGTTGATCTCAGTTTGTCTGCGTACGCCAATGCCAAAAAGTAAGGTTTACAGCGAACGTGTGCGTTGGTAGCGGAAGTTTCTGTATGCTTGCCGTTGTTATTGATGGCATCACAGGAAAGGCTCTGTGTATATCTTTTTAAAAATAAAAGTTAGAGCTCGGCTTGCCCTGAGCTCTAGGATGTGCGTTTTCTTGGTCCAAAACCAGTGTGTCACGTTGCATAGAGGTTAGTCTCTAGCTGGCGCATTAATTTAATTTAAAACACAATTGACACAAGCTTGTGTTTTGCAGGTACTATGATCACAAAAGACATGCAGCTAAGAAAACTCAGAAGACAGTAGAAGCTGCGGAAAAGGTACTTTTCCTTTGGTTTTAGAAGATATTTAAAAGCAAAGTCCCTGTCACTGGAAAATCCAGGTGGTCCTGATGAGACATGAACAATAAAAACCCACCAGGGTTGTTTCCTTCGTTTGGTTACCGGTTTTGTGATTCCTGTGCTGACGGTGCTTTCTGTGTAACTAGGCATTTAAATCGGCCGAGAAGAAGACGAAGCAGACGCTGAGGGAAGTTCAGACAGTTACCACCATTCAGAAGGCCAGAAAGGTCTACTGGCAAGTACAGCTTCGTCGTGGTTATCTAGCGTGTGCAGATTTAGAACAACTGTGTCAGGCTGGCATTTCTCTAGCTTAAAAACGGAGCTGATGATGATTTCTAAGCACTGCACTTTGTATGGAGCCTTCTTGCGGTGGTTCTTTGAAGGTGCTGGCCTGATCCTGTTAGTGCTTTATGCCTGGGAAGGTTCCTTTCAGCGGACAAGGACTTGTAGTTTTTTGCTTTTACCTTGTTTTTATGCCCCAGGCATATGCATGGGTGTGAAACTGTTTGCAGTGACTTTCTAAGATGGATATTCTTAGTGTTTGGAGTAAAAAATACCTCTGGGGTGTTCTGTGAGTTCCAGGCAGTTTTCACGCAGTGGGTTGATGTCATTTGGCAGGTTTGAGAAGTTCCTGTGGTTCATTAGTTCTGAGAATTACCTTGTTATTGCTGGAAGAGATCAACAGCAGAATGAGCTGATTGTAAAGCGCTATCTTAAACCAGGTGAGAGTCTGACCAAGTGGAGCGTATCGGTTTCTCTCTCATTTTCCGGTGTGTAAATGCGCAGGAATGACACGGGAAGGTCTGTCTGGTTTGTTCTTAACTTGGGTCTTGGGTAAAAGGGCACTTTGGTGGTGGTGAGTCGTAGAGCCTCTGCGTCCGTGGAGAGCTGGGGGTCTGCTGTGGGAGACTGGGCTCTCCAGCTCTGCAAGATAAGAGTGAGTTGGGTGAACACCCATCAGGAGCAAAGCAGCTGATTCTCCCTGGGGCAACTGGGATGGACTGGAAAGCTCTGTGTCCTCTTCCCATCCTGCTCCTTGCAGCCAAAATACCTGTTTTCAGCTAGCGTTAGAAACCTCCACCTCAGCTCGAGTGATCTGTGGTGTTAGCACGTGCGTGCCTGATTCCAGTCGCTTCTTTCCCAGGGGACATCTACGTGCACGCTGATCTCCACGGAGCCACGAGCTGTGTGATCAAGAACCCGTCAGGTACCTTGTGTGGGGCTGGTGCAGGGACTCGCAGAAGCCTGGGGTCGCTGGGAACTGGCAGTTCTGGCGTTGCATGTCTGAGCCCCGCCCGGCGAGCTGCCTGCCCCCCTCGCAGCGGTGCTCTGTTCCAGCAGACATTTCCTTTAGGACGTGAGGGGCATCAGTCCCTCCAGGATCAGGTTGTCACCGCCTGCTGCCGCTTCCCAGCCGTGACTGGCTGCTCGGAATTGCTCAGTTGAGCTCCTGGTGGGAAGGAGCGATGGCGATGGGCTCACAGAGACAAGCGTTAGCCACCGGCAGAGGCGGCGGTGCAGGTGCTTGCTGCTGGCCGCAGGGACTGGAATCCTGCTGAGCCTTTCATTGGCGGCGTAAGCAGTTTGGGTGCTGGCAGAAGGTGCTGGTCTCAGCCGGCAAGTGTTAAGGCGGTGGGAAGGATCTCGCGGGAGACCAGCTGTGCAAACCCTGCCTGCGCCCCGTCCCTGGAAGGTGGTGTGGTCTGGAAGCCCACATGCTGGATTAGGGCGCATGGAGAAGGTGGAGAATTTCATCCGTTGTGCATCGATCGCGTTCACTGATGTGCTGCGTGTTATTTGTAGGCGAACCGATCCCTCCGCGAACGCTGACGGAGGCGGGCACGATGGCCTTGTGTTACAGCGCTGCCTGGGACGCCCGCGTGGTCACCAGCGCTTGGTGGGTCTCCCACAGCCAGGTAAGGACGCTCGTGCGTGAGCTTTGCAGACAGAACCTCTGCCGGAACTGGTGCGTGGCTGCGGACGAAGTGTCTCTGCGTGGGAGCTGACGGATGCGGTGAAGCTTCTGTCTCTGATACCGTTCCTTGCGGGTTCTCCCTGGCTCTACCGCAGGGAGGGGAGGGGCGACCGCTGATGTGACGCGCACATGACGGAGGAAATGTTGCCGGCTTGGCTTCTTACTAACAGAGGGGAAGGACTTTCATTGAAAATGAAATTTTAATTTCTTTTTTCACTTGGGCTCCTGGCTTGTGCATTAGCTGCAGTCTTGCTGTGCTTGCAGTCACCTCAAGCGTAAGGGTGTAACGATTACGTTAACCCGAAAGCTGCAGCGCCTTCAGTGTTCTTAGTTCCTGAATAACCCAGTTACTCACCCAGGACTCCTAAAACGTCGTGCCAGTAGTGTGTGATTGAATGGAAACATCTCTTAGGAAAATACCCCCAAAGGACAGGAAGAGCCCCTCGCGTACGGAGTCCTGCACACTGTTCCCATCAGTTAAAAATGCAGCTCGCTTGAATTTTGCTTTTGTTAGTGCTGTTATTACGCAGTGGTGGCCTTCTGTGACAGATACTTTTTATAATAGCTCATTTTTTTTTTTTTAGGTTTCTAAAACTGCACCCACAGGAGAATATCTCACTACCGGCAGCTTCATGATCCGAGGTGAGGCACGAAGGAGCGGTGCAAAGAGTTTGGCAAAAAGAGTTTGGCGTTAGGTGCTTTGTCTGCAGATGCTGGTCCTGCAGCGGCAGCCGCCTGCGCTGCCCCGCTCACCGTGGCGGCCGACAGACCCCCTCTCTGGTGATCTGTCCGGAGTGCTTTAGGCTGAACGTCAGCGGCATTTCTAGCGGAGGCCCTGGACAGGAGGTGGTTAGCTGCACTGCTTTTGAGTTTCTCCTGTTCCGTTGGCATCCGAGAGATAGAACAAGCCCCAAAGTAGTTTTTCGGTAGCCTAAAGCCTCTAATAAAAATGGATTTTGAAAATACATCATGTTACATAGCTGTTAAACCTCCTTGTGAGAACCTGCCTTTGTTTTTCAGGGAAGAAGAATTTTCTTCCACCCTCCTATCTGATGATGGGCTTTAGCTTCTTGTTTAAGGTACTGCTTTCTCTGTGCAGCTCCCGCTGGCTTTTGTAATTTGGTTTCAGCTGTAGGAGGCTTATTTTCTCTTTCTTGCTTATCAGTATATTCCCAATTACTTCTTTTCCCCCTGGGACAAATCCCATAAAACGCTACGCGCTGAAAATCGCTCTGCTTTCATTTCCATTATTCCCCAGTTCACGCTATCTTCGTCTAAAACAGGCTCTGTGAACCTTGCTGCCTCTGCTGGATTTTTATCCCAGCTCTGTTTGAAGCGTGCGCGTGTTTCGGGAGTCTGGTTGTGCAGCTGTGTGTGTCTCCTCACTCGCTGTACTTTCTAGGTTGACAGACTGGGGTTTAAACGGACCGGTTTTGTTTTCTTGCCTTTTGAATGGCAAAAAGCGTTCAAAGGGAAGGAATCAAGCTGAGTCAGGTGTTCTCGGAATGGGCTAGCGAATGTCACTGGGGCTGGGACGGGCCTGACGTGAAGGCGCCTCTGTCGTTAGGTGGATGAAAGCTGTGTTTGGAGGCACCGAGAAGAAAGGAAGATCAAAGTACAGGACGAGGACCTGGAAACGGTTTCCAGCAGTGCCAGTGACCTGGTGTCCGAAGAAGTGGAGCTGTTAGGTACAGTGCTGTGACTGGGGCGCTGCGTGCGCTGCGGGCAGACGGGACTGTTCGGGGCTCGGCATTTAGCTCCCTGCACTGCCTTCTGGGTCGGTTTGGTGTTTCTAGCGTGAGTTGTGTTTTCCTCACCTGTGTGCCCCAGAAGGAGGAGACAGCAGCAGCGAAGAGGAAAAGGCAGAGTGTCAGGAAGCACCAGAGGATGCGGAAGCCGTGTCTGAGAGTAACCGTGATGAGGGTGTTGCTGACCTTCACCAGGGTGGAGTAACCGCACCTCCTGCACCAGAGGGTGACTCCGAGGAGGAGGATGGAGAGTCTGAAGATGAAGTAGAACAGCCAGAGTCAAAGAGCGAAGTGAAGGAGGAAGAGATAAATTTCCCAGACACAACAATCGACCTCTCGCATCTTCAGTCTCAGAGGTAAGCGAAGAAGCAGTCGCATTTATTGGCAGTGTGGGCACCTCTGAGGGTCTCCGTGCTGCTAAAATGCTGCCACGACAGGGGCTGCGATGAGTTCCCAGCGCTTCTCTCTGTGCTCAGCTCTGCAGGCTGCCAGAGCGCGGGGCAGCGAGCGTGTCCTGCGGGAATGCTGCCGCGCTGTGTGCCGTTCCCTGCCGCTTCCCTGCGCAGCCTTTCCTTGTGGGCTGCCGCTTTGGAATCCCCTCCTGAAGTGCACACGCGGGGTCTCTGGCTCTTTGATTGGTGGTGTTCCCTGGTTTTGCCTACGCATCCCTCGACCACCACGCGCTGGTTTTGCTCCCCGGGAGATGGCTGCCCACATTGTCTCCTCAGAGCTGCTCAGACCCGAGAAACTGAGTCATGAGCTGTTTCTGCTCTGCCCAGCTGGTGCTGCGTTACCGCTCTGCGTGTGGCTGCCAGATGAGCTCATCTCCCTGTTGTCCCTGGAAGTGGCACTCCTTACAGGGCGTTAGGAGACGGGATTGAGTGGGTGGAAACGGACAGCTCTGCAGGGAATGCCGCAGCAGAGCGGGGCTCCGTGCGCGGGAAGCTGAACGTCAGGGGTTCCGTGAGCTCCTGCTGTTCCCAGGCTGGCTTTGCTGCCTGTTTGTGTTCGTGTGTGAGACGAGCTGGCAGAGATCTGAAGACTTGTTTTGTAAACTGAATCCCGGCGTTGCTGCCCTTTTCCGTCACCAAAGCTGAGATTTTCAAGAACTAGGATGCTGAAAGCGGTGCAGCTAAGTTAGCCCGTGTCTGGGCTGTGGTGGTGCGTGCGTGGCTGAGCTGCTCTGCACCCGTTGACGAGCTCTGTTTTGATCTCCCCACAGATCCCTGCAGAAAATGGTCCCCAAAGAGGAAGAACCCAACTTGGTAAGGTCCCAGCTCAGATGTTTGGCAAAGAGCAGTGTGAGCCGCTGCTGGACATGGTGTGCTCTAACTGCGTTTCACTTCTTAGAGTGACAGCAAGTCCCAGGGGAGAAGGCATCTGTCTGCCAAGGAGAGGAGGTGAGAGCCTCTTCGTGTTTGCCATGAGCTGAACGCCTCCTCCCCCTTCCCTCTCCGGGACCTGGCCACAGGCGTGTCTTGCAGTGGCCTCTCTTGTCACAACAAGAGGCAGTGTATCCAGTGATCATTTTCCTTAGAGAAATGAAGAAAAAGAAGCAGCAAAATGACTCTGAGAACTTGGAGCTGCCTGAAGAGAAGCAGAGAGAGACGGAGACGCAGCCTCCCCCTGCTCCCAACACCAGTAAGGGTGTGGTGGCCCCTCAGCCCATCAAGCGGGGCCAGAAGGTAGGCAGGACCAGGCTTACCCATTGCCACGTCACGTGTGGACAGAAATTCCAGGTTTCTGTCAAATGTCCGGGGCTGCCTGCTGGTTTTGGACTCTTGATGGTGCTCGTGGTGGTTTCGGGATGGTGGTGCTGGTCTGTTAGCATTGAGTTTCCTCACTGAAACCACAGTGTGTTGGTTACTGGTGACCTGCTCTGGACGAGGTTCAGGAGACCTGGCAGGAAAGCGCGCGGGGGGTCAGCATCTTGGTGTTTGTGGATGCAAGACTCTGCAAAAGCCGTTGTTCCTAAAGCTGTTGGGGCGGTTTTTTTTCTGCAGAGTAAAATGAAGAAGATGAAGGAGAAGTACAAGGACCAGGACGAGGAGGACCGGGAGCTCATCATGAAGCTGCTGGGGGTGAGCGAGAGGAGTTCCGCCTTCCTCTGCGGTGTGGTCGCTTGCGTCGCTGGCTCTGACTGCCTCTGTGTCACCACAGTCTGCAGGGTCAAACAAGGAGGAGAAAGGGAAAAAAGGGAAGAAGGGGAAGACAAAAGAAGAGCCAGCAAAGAAGCAGCAGCAGAAACCCAAGGCTGTGCGTCGCGGTGCTGGAGGGGGCAAGGAGACGCTCCCAGCAGGAGTCCTGCTGCACGAGCCGCAGGACCCGGCCCTGGAGGAGCAGCAGGACGAGAAGGTGAGCGCCACGCTTGCCTGGCCTCTCCTGCGCGCGCGCCTGTCCCCTCGCACCCTCTGCTGTGGCTCTGCTGGCGCTGAGTGGCTGCGTTCTGCCAGGGGGGCTGAGCAGCTCTTACTGGTTTTGGGGACGCTGTGGAGAACACAGTGCCTCATGCCATGACTCTGGGAGCCCTCTGGTTTCAAGAAACAGCAAAAAAAACCCCGCAGCAATCTGTGCGCCCGCTGTGTTCCCAGCACAGCCGGAACCTCGCCAGGCTGCCGAGGACGCGGCTGGGTCGTTACCTCCTGCTCGGCGCCGCTGAGCTGCAGCTGAGCGCTCTCCAGGTCTGCTCTCAGTCCGTGTCTCGGAATGGCAGCCCACCTCTCTCCTCCCGGCTTGGCGCCTGCCAAGCAAATCGGAGTTTTGAAAGAAATATTCCTCCCCTCGGCCACATGAAAGAGCTGTTCTTACCTTTGCTTTAAAAGAAGTTAAATTGTGTTCGCAGCGAGATTGTGGCTTTCTGTGTACTGCTGATAAAATAATTTATTTTCTCCAGAGGCTGGGGGGAGAAAAAAGCAGCCGTGTGCTCGTTTCGGCTCTGACGTCTCCTTTGTTTGTGTGCACAGGAGGAGCAAGACCAGGACCAGCCGGGAGCTGAGGTAAATGCTCGCCTTCGAAGCTCCGCTCAGCGCCGAGGGGCTCGAAGCTGGCGGCCCCGCCGCAGCACCCAGCTCCCCGGGAGCGGGACCAGCGGGCCAGGCTGTCAGCGGGCTGGGGCTCACGTGTGAGCCCTCAAAGGCCCCTTCGTGCCCAGTTTTCTTGTGTTCTTTAAAAACCATAACCTCTTACGTACATCCCCTGGAGAAACCAGGCGCTGGCTAAACTGGAGTTTATTTATCCCGTGCCTTTACCTCCGGAGGTCTTCGCACCCCCGGTAACGGTGGCTCTGGGCTGGAGGTGGCACAACACGATGCGGTGCAAGTTGCTCTTTAGTTTACAAGTTTATTTACATACAAAATTGCTTCAGTTTTTTTCTAGAATTACAGGCTGTGGGTGTTGCCCGAGGCTGGGAATAAGCAGATTTCTGTCAATTCTTTACTGGAGGAGTGTAACGGTTGTCTGAGGGGGAAGCTTTTGGTGACCCTGTGAAGCTGGACCTTCGGGGTCTCGTTTGGGTCGTTCGGAACGAAATCCATCCCGCTTCGAAGGTGGGATTTTAGTGATCAGAGATGGTCGGTAGTGAATCACGGCTTGGTAACTCGGTGCCAGTGGAGGGGTAAAGCTCAGTTTGGTTCTGTTTGGTAACGCCGTCACGAGATCTGACACGCGGTTCCTGTGGGACAGCAGCTGCTGTTGCAGAGCAGCTGGAAGGGGAGACCCTTCGGCCTCTGCCCCCAGTGAAACCAGGAGGTCGGGGTTTTGTCAGCGCTGCCTGGTTTCACAGTGGAGCTCCTTTGCCCCTTCAGGAAGGCGAGGCGCTGCTGGACTCGCTGACGGGCCAGCCGCACCCCGAGGACATTCTGCTCTTTGCCGTTCCCATCTGCGCGCCCTACACGGCGATGACGAACTACAAGTAAGTCGCAGCCCAGTCCGCGGGCAGGGTTTGCTGGGAGCCTGCGCTGGCCTCTGCGTGCTACTTACAGAAACCTTTTCCTTTGAAAGGTACAAAGTCAAGCTCACTCCAGGCACCCAAAAGAAGGGAAAAGGTACCGTGTGACAGCACCGGAATCCTTTCCAGTGCTCTGCCTGTTGAAGCCAGCCCATTTTTACATACTCGTCAAATCTTGTGTTTTACAGCTGCAAAGATTGCCTTGCATAATTTTATGCAATCCAAAGAAGCGAGCGCGAGAGAAAAAGACCTCTTCCGCAGTGTAAAGGTGACTGGTTTTTCTACATGGTGTCTCTTGTACAAATGTAGCAGCAGCACAGTGTCCACTAGTGCCGTTTTGGGGGTAAATACTTCCAAAACCAAGTGTGCTATTGCTTTTTTTTTTTTTTAATTTTTTTTTTATTATTTTTTTTCGCAATGTTGTGTTTCTCAGTACTGCTCGGGAAGATGCGTTGCTTAGGCTGGAAAGAATCACGCGAAACGGAGCCTCACCAGTGTCACTTAGGTGTATTGTGTTGCGTTTGATCTAAAATAATGTGTCTGACAAAAAGCGTCACTGGTCTCAGCCCGCCTGACAGAGTTTTCTTTGCCTCTCTTGCCCTTTCCTCCCTTTTCCTCTCCAACTGCCTGCAGTACTCCCAGAGAGGGCTGGTTCTTTGCCCCGCTCTTGCCCCGTGGCTCTGTCAGCGCAGTCCCCTCACTCCTCCCGCTCTGCCCAGTGGGGTTTTCAGCCCTGGGGTGTTTGTTTCCCGTGGCACGGCCGTGAGGGCCGCTTACCAGGCGGCCCAGCCCGCTCTGCGACGGCTGCTCGCCGGCCTGCCGTAGTTCACGGCTCAGAAACGCCGAATAGCAGTGGACTTTGTGTTGACTTTTCCTGGCACTGCGCTAGAAAAACACAATTAATGGTTAACGACCTCGAAGCGTAGCGCCCAGGGAACTGCTGACCCAGCCAGCCCATCCGACTGGAGCTGATGTGGGGAAGCTGCACGGAAAACCATGACGTCTGTCATCACTAAACCACGGCGTGAGAGCAGAAGCCTGGCATCAGCCCTGCTTTCCTTGGGGGAAGGCTGGCAGAAACGGGGGCACCAGCTCCTGCCGGCTGTTGCGGGGTGAGGAAGCTGTTCCTCAACGCTTTTCTGCTGCCTTCAATTTCTCGTCTTTAATGTTTTGCAGGATACTGATTTGTCAAGAAATATTCCTGGCAAAGTGAAAGTGTCTGCACCCCATCTCCTGAACAGGAAAAAGAAGTGATGCCACGCTGGGGTTTCTCACCACCGCCCTGCGACTGCGCAGACAGACGGACTCACCGGACTGCCGTCCCTGTCGCTGAATTTCCCTTCCACGGCAGCAGGCAGGCGGGGAGCGGTGCAGACGGACTCGCTTCCAATGGCATGAAATTGCGCGAGTAAATCGCTGGCGTTCGGTCGGTGCCGTGATCTCCTGCTGTCTGGTCTCTGATGCCGAGCGCTGGAGCCGGGCGCTCCGTCCCCGTGCCGCTGGGGAAAGGCTTCCCCGACCTGGCTGCAGCAAAACTCCGCCATGTTCAGTTTCTTCCCAGCGCCTGCTGCTGGCCTCCACAGGGGACTGGAGTTTCTAGCAGATGTAGGAGAGTTTCAGTGCAAAATGTTTGATTTCAGGAAAAGCAGAATTGTATTTTTCCGAAAACGTGCCGCCGGCTGCCAGGAGTGGGGCGGTGCAGGACCTGCTCCCCCAGCACAGCCCGGTGCCGCTGCAGAATCGCTGCTGCTGGGGAGGTGCGGGACAGGCAGGGCTGAAGAGCGGGGGCTGGGGGGTCAGAGTAACCCCTGCGTGCCGTGTTGGCACGCCCCAGAGAGGGGGAACCACAGCTCGGCTCCGAGTCTGCACCACCCCCAGCGCTTACTCAAGCCGTAGCTGGAGCCGACGCAAGAAACCGGCGCAGGAATCACAATACAGGCATTTTGTTCTAGAAGTCACAAAGGTTTTAATTTTTTTTCTTTTTGAGGACAGCTTAAACACAATTTCACCCTTCCCCACAGCAGCACAGCCTGTCCCCAGTGTCAGCTGCGGCAGCAAGGCCCGCTCCGGCCCACCCAGGGCCGCTCTGGGTGCACCTCCAGCGCGGTGAAGTCCTTCAGGCTGTCCCAGCTGTAGGGCAGCTCCACAGGTGACAGCCGCGGCCACTACCGGGCTCCAGCTTTCAGTTACACCGCTCAGGGCAGAATATCTGCTACCCACGGTTCACAATTGAAGTTGCACAACACAGAGTTCCAAAAAAAAACCAAAAACTACAACCAAGCCGAGCAGAGGTGCTGTAACAGCTGCAGGTTTACACTACATTTGTCAGCTCTGGCAATGTACAGTTTGCAAATCTCATTTCTCTTAAGCGTTTGTGGCAAAGTGTCAAGCAGGTTCCTAACGCTGCAGACTAGAACGGGACGGCTCCCCCCTCACAGCACTGGTCAGCCTAGACCAGAGCAACGCTGCTCAAGGGTCAGGCCGCGCCTCAGCCCCTCAGGTCCCCGACTGGGGACCCGCTAACGCGCATTTCCACACGTGCACCCCCCAGCTTCTCGCTTGGGGCTGGCCCTCACGCGCTTCAGGGTGGATAAACCCAGAGCTAGTTTTAGCTTAGGCACAGGATGCGTCTCCACTTGCATTAAATACATTTATTGCAAACATCTTTACACAAAAATAGGTTCTCTAGGCCATTCACATGCAACTGAAAGGCAAGAAGCAGCTACCGACACCGCTACAGCTAATGAACTATACAGGTTTAATGCTTGCCACACGCGGTACGATCATTACATCTCGGAACGGCGCGGCCGTGCCCGGCTCGCTCGGGGGGCTGCGGAGGGCTCAGGAGCCCGAGGTGTTGTTGCTTCCAAACCGCTGATTGACGCTGTGCAGCAAGTGCTTGGGGAGGCAATTCCAGGAGCTGGCCAGCATCTCCTTAAAGCAGATGACTGCTTCCAGGCACAGCCTTGGGAGAGGGAAACACGGCCGGGTCAGCACCACCGCGGGCCGCAAGCTACGCGCGCTCTTTACAGCTGCTGAAAGGAGTCTTGCTCTGTCCCCTCGTAACTGGCTGCTGTTCCTTCAGCAGCCTTTAGGGAAAGAAATGTTTTCAAGTATTTTTTAAAAAAAATGTAAGAAACACGTCTGGTGGTAACCCTGCGCTACTTGTCTTAGCTGGAGACAGGGCAGTTTGACGTTGAAGTCTGGCTTTCTTACCTGACAAGAGATCGTGGTTGCAGAGAAAACACAAGTATTTCGTTGCTGTGAGCCTGCGGAGGGAGAGAGCAGCAGTTTGGTTACGCGAACTCACGTTATTGCGGCAGGAGCCAAACCAGGCAGGGCCCTGGGAAGGAAGACAAACAGCACGGCTCTGGGGCGGGAGAGGCTGAGTGTTTACATCATGAACAATGGCCTGGTTTCCAGAAAAGCAGCAAAACATTTCCCCTTCAAGCTTTGTTCATGCACCTTTGTCAGCCCTCACGAGACCACGCAGCCGACTACGAGCGTTTCGCACGCGCCGGAGCGCTAAGACACCGCGGCTCCTGCAGGAAGGGCCGGGCTGCACGGGAAGGGAAAGCTCAAAATAAACTTACAGCTTTAGAGTGGGCGAGTAAGTTGTTGGCGCAGCCCCCAAAGACAATCACCTCTCCCTCTTCGCTTGCGCAAGCGGTGTGCCACAGCCTAGAAACAGAAGTCGGCACTGCGTTAAACAAAAAAAAAACCAAAACAAACCCGAGCATGTTCAGGATTTGTATTTAAAGGCGTGCCGGCTGGAGCGGAGCTGCGGGGCTCAGCGGCACGCTGCCTGCAAGTGCAGGCCTGTGTGAAACCCACAGGGCCGTCGCTTCTGGCGGAGGGCTGCCATCATCTGCTCGCACAAACTTTATTTTCATGTCCCGCTCGAGGCAGAAGGGTGAACAAACAAGTCAGATTTTACATCGTCCCCCCAGACCTAGGGAATCGATTTGTCTCACGCGTGTGCTCAGCAGCAACGCGGCCCTGTCCTGCTGCCCCAAAGGAGGGAAGGGCAGGTGGGGGGCCGCAGCTCAGCCTCGCTACTGCCCCAGGAAAACTGACCCCTCCTCATCCTCACCAGCAGCAAGAGCAAGGCCAAGGGGCGCAGGTCAGGAGGCGGCGTTGCTGTAACTCATTTCAGCTCCATCAGAACACCTCCCCAGCCAGACGGATCACAGTCACTGACATGACGCGAGTGTTTTCAATGCCAAATACATGCATCACAGCAGTTCTGCTGCTTTTAAATTGCAGCTCATCGTCTCTAATGTGCTCAGGAGGAAGACAAAAATATCCTGGGCGTGCACGCTGGCCACCAGCGAGGATGCTCAAAGCAGCGACACCAGCGTCGGGTTTGGTGGCAGCGCAAGAACACAGGCTGCAGTTAGCGCTGGCAGCTCAGACACCGCTGCAGCCAGGAGATCAAACCCTAAAGCCCCCAGCTCCCTGCGGCTCCACGAACGCTGAGCTGTACCCCACCTCCAGCGCCGGTACTCCCCTCGCATTCTGCGCGCATTCAGTACCCCCGCGCCCCGGGGGCATTTGGAGCGTTCAGAAAAATGAGTGCTGTAAAGAGGAACGCGTGTCCTCTCTTTGACAGCCAACGTTAAACACTTCCTCATTCTTTTTTAGGAATTTTTGGGGAAAGCGACTACTGTACCTTGGCTTTTCAGAGTAGTTATGCTCAAACTGTATCCACTCGTTCTTGCTGATACAATAAATCCAAGCATCACCTGAAAAGAAGCAGAACCCCAAATACAAACAGCGCTTTGTCAGTTTTCACGTTTCCTGCGACACACCTGTACTCTGGTGTGACACGGTCCACTTTTGTTCTTAAATAAATAACGTATTTTAGGGAAAACTTTATGAAACACTGGGCGACCCGTTTGGAAACGGGTGTTTAATCGTGGTTTATGGGAGCGAAGTCAGAAGGGAAAGACGGAGAACTGTAAAGCTCTTACTAATTGCAATTTGCATCAGACACAGAAATTAATTGGCTCTAAAAATGTAATAGCATCTCACACACTCAGTGACTCCTACCCCAGGAAATGAGCTGTTGTCCATACGGAAGTGGATCACAAATGCACGGAAGCAATTTAGAAAGAATTTAAGGTGACGAGGCAATAGTTCGTGGGTCTCTGGACAGCTGTTTAAGAGCACAGAGGCAACACAAAGTCCTTTTGGAACGACTTACTTAATGGCTGCTTGTCCGTGGTGAATCCTCCAAAGAGGAAGAGATGATCTGAGGAAATCGGTGTTAAAGAATGCCACGATCGGCCGACGGGGCAAACGCCTTGCGTGATTCTGTATTTCAATAAAAGCACCGTGAATTACACATGCGCTGCGACAAAATACTGCTGCTCTTTTCTGTCCTAATTATTTTTCAGATATGTGAAGGATGACACTTCGTAGTGCGTATCATTCATGAGCCAATAACAAGTTTAATTTCGTTAGAGACAGTAAAAGCATTCTACCCGTATCAACACTTTAAAAAGCCTGACAGCAGGAGCCAGCTACTGATCAGGAGGATCAGTTCTACCTGAGTTTACTTACCTGCTGGAGTTTACCAAGTTCCACTAGAATTATTAGAAATTAATAAACTGGCAGCTTCACATTGCTTTACAAACCAAAGAACTCGAGCCGTAGCACCTACATTTCATTCCACTCCCACGTATCCAGATTCAGGTAGTACAGATCGTTCATTCTGGACTCCTACAACAAAGCAGAACGTGGTTGCGGTACTCCGTTCAGGTCGCAGTAAACCCGGTTTTAACCCGGTTAAACCGGGCTGGGGCTTACTCTGTATCTGCCTCCAAACACGTAGCCTCTGTTCCCAACCGTAGCACAGGCGTGAGCTGCTCGTGGGGACGGAGTTTTACCCTGGGAAAAGAAGAGGTGAAATAAGAAGGTGAGTTTATTCAATACGTTAACAAAAAAAAAAAAAATAAAATGCTGTTTTCACCAGAAACTGGCAGCAGGTGAGGCAAAGAGGAGCTGGGCTGAAGATGCCCATCACGCACAGCTATGGGGCAGGGCCCGGCTCCTCTCAGGCCTCCCAGGAGAGCTCACGTGGACAGCGCACTCAAGGCAAAGCAAGGTCTGACAGTTCCACAAGTCAGTTACCCAGGGAGATGAAAGGCTGAGCTGAAGTCACATTTAAGGCCAACAAGGAACAGAGAGTGAAAAAACATCCAGTAAGTCATTCTGTGTGCAGAAACTTGCTTTTTTTGATGGATGGAAGATCAGAAAACTCATTAAAAATCAGTGGTCGTTTTTTTTCCTCTTTTAAGTGTCGAGATACAAATTTTGCTTTTAGAAGGGGGTTCAGACAGTCACAGAAGAGCTCAGACTGTAAATGAGACAATGAATCGTGGAACGGCATTTTTCTTGAGTTACTTCTGAAATTTTTGACATCTGCACGCAGTACGACAAAGCAATTCTTTGGCAATCTGAACAAGGACTTAGCTCAGATTTCATTTCCTGCAGTTCTGGGCAGTATCACTCCATCTGCCTGTTCCTGAATATTTCTGGGACGCTTCAAAGGGTGCCTATTTGTGATCACGGAGTGTTTTGGTTTGTTTTGAGCGGAACCCAGCGCCCAAGAGAAACGGACCAAACCATCACATTACAGCGAGGACGACAGAAAACTCCTGAGCTCCCCACGAGCACGATGCCACTGAAGCACGAAAGCAAGCAACGCAGCAGGAAAAAAGATGAAGAGAGATCAAAATAAAAGGCAAGTTTCCTGTTTTTGGAGAGGAGAGGGGACCTAAGTAAATGAACGGTTTGAATTCAGTTTAAATGGCCTCAAGAACGCTACTGGTAATTTTTATTTTGAGGGGCTCCTTCCAAGGCTAATTCTACCAACAGAGTTTCAAACTCCTCTCTTCACAGTCCCTCCCCTGCAAGCACGCTGTGGGTAAGGCTCACACACAAGCCAATGCCACCTCACAGAGCCGTGTGTAGGAGAGAAATGGACAGACACACTTCGCTGGCAAGAGAGCGAGGGACGGGGAATTCAGACAGCGCGCTCAGGAAGCGCAGAAGGGAAGAGAGCTCTGGTCACGCAGTCCTAAGCTTTAGCTCCTGGCCAGCTTTCCTCCCCTGCTTGGATCAGAATTCACATCCCAGACCAGCAGAAACCAGCAGTGCTGCAGACACGGCGCTTCCCGCCAGCCAGAGCTAGAGCGAGCGGCGCTCAGTCACCAGCCCGTGATTCATCCCACGGAGCAAACAAACTCAGCCAGCAGCGCCGAGACAAGATCAGCTCCACGCAGTCCCTTTGAGGAGTCCCCGTCTCGGGACCCTGCGGGGCATTTCTCACGCCCTCCTGCTAGCTAGCACTAGGTATTTCGGAGCGCTCTTCCATCTTTTCCAACTCCTGGCATGTAGGGGCTGGTTTGTATTCCGAAGAAGGCAGATCAGAGCGCCTGACAGCTAAACACTTGGCAGTTAACGACAGGTGACACGTAAACAAGGCTGCAAGGTGCAGCAGGAAAGCAGAAAAATGTATTTTGGGTGAATTTCTGTGCTTCTTCCTTGCAGACAGTTAACCACATCTTGTAAAATAACGCCAGGGAGATAGAGACTAGAGACAGGAGCCCCTGCGAGATACAACAGGTTAAGGCAGCTTCATACTGCAAGCTGATGGAGCACACCGCGGACAGGCCACTGTTAACTGCCATTTCAGCAGCGCCCTCTTCTAACTCAACGCAAACTAAAGCGGTGCACTCAGGCCTAGCAGCCATTCTTACTTCTCCCAGGATGCTAGAAGAGATACGGCACCCGGCGCACACATTTCTTAAGAGCTGAAACTTAAAACAACTGACGTAAGAGAATACTTACCGTAGTTATGGGCTGGCTCCAAGTAAAAGTTTCAGTGTCCAGAACATGCACGTGGTCATTCCACCCTCTAGGAAGACCTGAATTCTTTAAAAATATTAAACAAGCAACAGGTTTTAACAAGGACTCATCAAATATTAAAGTTTCGATAGAAATTACTTCAAGGTTTGCTCACCCAGAAAGAGGTTTCATCAAATTCAAAAGTTCCCCGTTGCTCCCCTTCAGGAAAATAACCATAGCCTCCAAAAAATATCAGCCTGAAACAAAAGATGCACCGAGATCTATTAGAAATGCTGTCACGCCTGTCGCTACAAATTAAAGTTCTGTAAAGGCTGTGCTCAAACAGAAGGCAGGAAAACCAGGGGAGCTCCTTTGGCTTCCTTACTTCCAATATGCCTACAGTGCAAGTTTTCCAGGTGTGGGGCCCTGCTTCTCGCCTCATCGACCCTACCGCCCGCATTCAATCCCTCTGGAGCCGTTTCCCAGGCCTCAGGCTTCCAAGCTTCGCTCCGGTTCCAAATGTGTGAAGCTAGCAGGCCTGCCGCCCGGTCACCGCGCTTCAGCCTTCGCTACCGGGGCTCCCACGCAGCAGCTACAGGTGTTTACTTCTGCAGGCTGCCGCCTTCGCCCCTTCCAAGCCCTCTGCCCATCTTCCCTAAGCCCGAGATGTTCACGGATGCTACAAAGCACTACAGCTCGGGCACTGCCTGGGGAGTTTTTAATTTTGGGGGAGGAAGACATTTTCCTCTGTACTTGCTGCATTTTGCTTCAAAGCCAGAAGAACAGTTACTCTGAGCAGCCACTCATCTGTTTTTACTGTTCTTTTTGATTTTTACAATGTAATTTACCTTTAAGTTTTATATTTGGGTTTTAGCACAAATTGGAAACTAATAAAATTTTGCCAGACATTCTTACTGAACGATGCACTAACAGAAAACAACCTACACCACCTCACTAAACACCCACAACTCCAGCCTTGCGCGGATTCACATCTAAACCGATCACATCACGTACCGTAACAGGACGCTTTCTCTCCTCCTCAAGAATCTCAAAACTAGCACCTCGGGCAACTTCCTGCCTTTCATGAGTCTCCACAGCGAATAACACAGCAAATACCGTGTAACGGACAAAGCAGCACAGCGATCTGCAGTGTTAAACACCAAAATCACCAAACACAAGGACAGGGAGCATCCCTGATCTCCTCTGCCTCCGCAGAGCCAGAAAGGGTAGAGTTAAGACCAGTTGTGCTGTCCTGCCCCAGTTACGAACCTGTAACCCTCACCAGTTGTGACCAAAAAACTAGAGGCTCCTGACCCTCACCTCGTGCATCAGACCTCCTCAGCCCCGGGCATCACGCACGCTGGCAGCACTGCCCACAGCCTGCGGAGGGCTTTGCTCCGCGGGGATCAGCCTTTCCAGCTTCCCCAGCAAGGGGCTGTCACCGGTGGCAGACCATTTTGGAGTCCTGTTCTCTGGAAGCCAGGAACCCTCTGAGAAAGTCAGCCTCCTGAGCTCCAAGAAAATCCAAAAGCCCCTGATCTCCCTTGAGATAATTCACTGAGCAGCTGGGATACAGGAAGCCTGTTTCGGCAGGAGACTGACCTACCTACACAACAGGGGCTCTCCTCAGTTTGTCCTCCAGTGCCGGAAGGCTGGGACAACCTCGTCACCCAGCTCCCTGCCGAGGGAACGAGCACTACGCTAACTGAACGGGGGAGGAGGGTGCAAGGCAATGCTCTGAACGTCAGCTCATCTGGCTTCAACACCTTCTCCTTGTCTTCCTCATCTTTTCCAAGGTTTGCAGTGCCAAAGGGCCTTCTGGCATCTCTGGGCCACTATCCCAACACAGGGAATCGGGTAACACCAACAGCAACTCACCTAGCACATTCCTTGTGCTGGCTGCACAAAACACACGGAATTAAGCATGTGCATTGCTGAAAAAGCCACACACAATTTTAAGATTCAAACAGCTTCCTGCTCTGCAACTGTCAGAGAAATGCAAGCTGTCCCACAGGACGTGAGCAAAAGATCGCATTTTGTGTGACAGGGGGAACCCCAGAACAGGCTTCTGCAAAGAGTAATTCCCGGTGCAGCTGCCAAGAGGAATGAGGCTGCAACCACGACGCAGTGTCTCTAAAGCGATGTACGGAGAGCACACCGCGGAGGATCTGCCTGCATCAGTCTATATTTTGGATTGTGACTCACACAGATACCTTGCAGCTTACAAATACTCAAACGGGGAGTGACTTTTTTCACTTATCAACAGTTGAAGGACAGAGCAGTTTTAAAAGGCTGGCGGGGGAGAAATCTAGCACGTTCCTGAAGTGCAGATGTGCTGCAGGCAAGAATTCCTTCTGCAGCTCTTGTTCAAACAAAAAGACACAACAACGACACGACTAAGAGTGATTAAAAGCAAACACACGCGCAAGGACAGCTGTGCTGACTTTGTAGCTGGAGCCTTACTTGTTTTTGTAAACCCAAACGCCAAGTTTGTCCTTTGATGAAGGGGGTACCCCCTGACACTCTACTCTGACCCACTGCAGCACTTTGTCCGTGGATCTGGAATTTAACATGTAGAACTGTAGAAAATAAAAAGATTTTTTTTTACCCACACAGTTAGCGTAAAGCTTAAGTCTGACTGATGTTAAAATATTAACTTCTAATTAGCATGTACCGGTACAGAAACACTTTTTCAGTTATTTTCCTAGGTGCACAGAGCACTGACAATGTTTGGAACAAAATACGGACCCGAAGATCCTTATCTTGTTGCAGACTCAAGCTCCAAGCATTTTTTTACAAAAGCAACAGGACTATGGACATTGAGTTTTACCATCCCAAAGCTGACCTGGGATACAGTGAAGCTCTATACAAAGTAGCAATTGTCTTACAATTAAAAAAAAAAATATATAGTTTTTTTTAAAAAGTGGTTTTTATGGTATTATCCCTTCTCTGTGTGCAACAGCATTTTACACGGAGAGAAACAATGATATAGATATATAAACTAACCAAAAGGTAACAACATCACAGCAGCAGGAAGGAAGCAAGTCACTTTATAAAAACGTTCTTTGTTTCAGGCTGCTAGCAAGCATTGCACCAAGCTACTTGCAGTTTATACTTCAGAGCGAGGCCAAAACGAATTTAAACCACACCTCCAGGACATCAGAAAATATTATCAGAGACTCCAGAGGGGAATAACATTTCAAACAACCACAGAGCTGTTACAAATCACCTCCTGATATTATTCCAGCGAACTCTGGAAACTCCCACCTTTCAAAAGAAGCAAACTCAGAGGCACCAATGCGATACAATTTACGGGGTGAACTGCTCAAGAACTGCAACCGGAACAAATCACAGGTCGCGGTGTTTCTTCAGCGGTGTAAAGCTACCAGAGTGCAATCGCCACGTGAAACGATGCGGGGCTGAAGGCTGACCTGTTTTACTAACCTCGTGTAATCTGAGAAATGAATACGCTGGAAGTCAGCCAGCTAATCACCTGCGTGGAAAAAAAAAAATCCAAGCGGGAAGCACCAGATTTTGCTAGTGAAAGCTTCTCCGGCAAGCACAAAAAGAACACGGCCTCAATTAGTTCAATCCGGGCAAGCCGCTGACAGGATGGGAACGCTGGTTATCTGCTTCCCGGAGGCGGAGGTACAGTCAGCAGATTAAAATGTTATGCTGCAGAAGCCATGGAGGACACAGTGACTGGATACACGCTCAGCATCCCCTCTCACTAACTCCCAAGCTCTGACACGAGATCCAACCTGTCCAGGCACTCAGAAGAAAATATTTCCTTGACTTGTTAAGATTATGCATTTCTTACTCTGGATGGATTTTAATTAATCGAAAAGGCCACCTCTCGTTTATAAAAAATGGAAATCAAAGCGAATGAGGAGAAATTTATTTGTGAGGAGGCGTTTACCGTTAAATTGCTAACCTTGTTTGTGTTGCCTCGTGCGTGATGTCCTCCAAACAGGTACACCACTCTGTCTACACACACGGCACAGCTCCCGGACATGGAAGGCGGAACATCCCCCTCTGTTTTACTCTTCTTCCTAGAAGCACAATTTCAAAGATTTTATCTGATAAGAATGAACAATAACGATTTTATCTGCAGTGGAATTTCATAGCACGACCAGTATGTTTTTAATTACGACAGGTCTCTGTGGACCGTTGAGTGACGAGTTCCTCACAGCCCTGCAGGTGGAACAATTTCCAGCGCTAACCTGGTATGACAGAGGGGCTGGGGAAAAGGCAATTGAATTACCGTGTGCTTTCTGCGGGAGGAATCCCGTCTGCCCAGTTCAGGAGTCCGGCATGCCTTTCACGTTCCAAATCCCAGAAAGATCCTCAGGCAAAGAGGATGCACCTCTCTAAACTGAAGGGTTCTATCGTGCTACGGGATTTTTAATGGTTGTAAACATTATAACCACAGAGTTGAGCTTCCAGCCCACGTCCAGGGCTCTCCCTAACTGCAGAAAAAACTGGAAGCGCTGCTGACATTGCGCTTTCTTCAGAGCGCTGAGGGGACGTGCCCTTGCAGCGCAAGGCCCTGGCTAGCTACCAAACCGGAGCGCTGGATTCCGTTCTCAGGCACACAGGATTCACCCAACTTCCAGGCTCCCAATGATCTAAGATGACACAGTTGTTTCTTTGGCTTTATTAACATCTAAAAACAACTTCTTGAAAGGACAACAAGTAGAAAGCTTGGTACGGGTTCCCTCACCAACGCACCACTGTAGTCAAAAGTGGAACAGGTTGCCCAGAGAGGCGGTGGATGCCCCATCCCTGGAAACATTCCAGGCCAGGTTGGCCGGGGCTCTGAGCAACCTGATCTGGTTGGAGATGTCCCTGCTCCTGGCAGGGGGGTTGGACTGGGTGGGCTTTGAAGGTCCCTTCCCACCCGAACTGTTCTGTGATTCTACGAAAAGTGGTACAAATACAATTTTCAGGTGCTCTGTCCTCTACCAGGCACCTCAAAACACCTCATACTGTCGGTCACACACCCCTGTACAAGCTGCCTTTCCTACTTCGCCCTGTGAAAACACATCTGTTGTTTTCACAGAAAAAAATCGTATTTGGAAACATTTTACAGGTTTATGCACTAGTTCGACAGGTGGGAACAAAGAGATCAGGGAATTCTCTCTCTGTTCACAGACCCTCAGGATGCTTTCTCTACCCATTTAAGAATTCATCTTTTTTTTTCCCCCTAAAAACAATTAAGTTAATTATTTACTGTACCATCTTCCAGTTTCCATGTTGTAGATCCATATCTCATTTCTCGGCAGATAGAAGTCATAAAATCCCCTAACTTGGGCATTCTGCAGAACAGGTCAGAAAAGAGAAAGCACCATCAGAAGGATGCTTGAGATAGTAAATTACAGACTCCTGTGAATGTTCACACCCCCTCAGAGACCTAATCACGGAACAGAAAACAGCAGGAGCTGTTAACTCACGCTGCCACACTGCTGTAGCTCTCACCTGCACATTTTAGCTCCTGCGGGCACCAGACAAGCTCCCGGCAGAGCCAGAGATTGGAGTAAGTGGAAGTTAAACCTCCTTTTCGCAGCCTAAGCAGGATATCTAGGGTGCAGGAATGAGCCAAAATTTCCTTTTTAGTTCCCTCACCCCCAGCATGACGCCACCAGAACAATGCACCGACGCTGCCTTGAGCTACCAACTTATTTACCGAGTTCCCTGACAATTCATCTTCATTCCTGTCAAAATTGTAAAATGACTTGGTTCTCCTTGCAGTACACAGTGCGATAAATAATCAACCCGCGATCGTTAACATGCCACATATAGTTGTGCTGATAAAGCTGTCAGTAACAGCACCGTTTAGCACGGTGCGCATTTCAAATCAGACAGCACTTCCTTCTCTTCCAGCAGACACGTGAGTCGACACAGGCAAACACCACCATGCGTCCCACGGAAGTCATCCGTTTGCCAAGATCTGCATCTAACTCTCATGCTTTATTTTGATATTTCAAAACTCTTAAACGTCGCATTCTAATTTGAGATCTGGAGCTTTTCTCTTTCCGGAGGAGGGATAATTTTACAGAGTCACTCCTAAACTAATGGGACGTAATTACCAGCACCATGGGTGGCAGAAGGCTTCGCGAACAAGGAGAGCGGCGTACCTTATAGCCTCCCCAGACGTACATGCAGCGTCCATCGGTGACTGCCACGTGCCCGCTGCGCTCAGCGGGGCTGTCGTTCTCCAGCTGCTCAAAGCTGTCCTCAGCCGGAGCCGGGAGCTCTTCATCTGCCTGCAGGTCCTCGTTGTCATCGGCCATTTCGATACAGTGCTACGTGCACAGAATAACACACGGTTTGGGGCTTTGAAAACCAGCAGGGGAAACCACCAGAGGGAAAAAAAAAGAGAAACTACACACTGGTGTTCCCTTCGCAATGATGTTTCAGTGGAAGAAGTTATCCCGTCAGTCAAGAAAGTTTCAGATGGAGATTCCTCAGTTGTGTGTAATTTCTAATTGTTTCGGTTGCCAATTTAAGCCAAGGTCTCTATTTAAAAAAAAAAATCAGGCTTATCTGTAAATAAATTAATTGATGATCAAAAACCCAGGCACAATGGAATAAATCTGAAAGCTTTGCTTACAGCATGGTGGTCACAAATGTGAAAACTCCTGCAGCTTTTCAGGCTTGGGCTGCCTAAGCCCAGTCTCTCACACAACCCTTCCCACAGCTGTTAAACGCAAGATGTGTTCCTTATCCTAAAAAAAAAACCCCACAAAACCAACCCCCCCGCTCCAAATCACGCCAGCACGCAAAAGGCCAAAACCCAGGAAAGACACCAGCTACGCGCACTCCTCCGTGCGGCTCAGGGGTGAGAGCAGCCTCCACGGCGGGGCTTGGCACGCCGGGAGCCCCAGGGCCAGGCTGTCGCTGGGGTCACTGGTAATCCAAAGCCCCAGCTGTGGGAGGAATCGAGCCAGGAGGAGACGCTGAAGTCAGCCCTGCCAGGTCATCCCGCGAGCCGCCTCCGTGCTCTGCCTCAGCCTGCAGTGGAGCAGGGGGACCCCCGAAAAGCCAAAATCACTTGCCAGCTAGGAGCCGTTCCCAATCGCCTCTGCCTGTAGCCTTCCTACAGCTACGGGGTGACACCGTCACCACACGATGATTTTCAGACACAGAGCAAACGGTCAGGGAGGCTGGACAGCTCAAGCAATGGCTTTGTGCAACCAGGCAAAGCGGGAGAAGTGAAAAGGAGCTTTAATGCGATGATCAAACCTGCACTCACAGAAAACCCTCGACACCTACGCCGCTCCTGACAGATTCCCATTTCCTCTGAACGCTCCAACGACGGAGACGCTACACCACCTTCCGTAGTTTATTTCTGAGCCTTAATTACGCTTTAAATTATTAAGCCCTACCCACAGCTCAGTGACATCTGCCTGCTTCAAACTAAGCACATTTTCACTGACCTCTCCCCGCTGACAAGCGTTTTTATTTTCATTTTTTTTTTAACAACCTAAGACGCACTGGACAACCGTCCCCCTTCAGGCATTTTTCAGCCCCGCGCTGTCACACTTCTCACACGTCACCGCAGTTCCCAGCCCCCCGGGCTGCCCCCACCCCTCAGGACCCCCCCGTGTCGAGCCCCGGCGGGACACACGCGTGACACGGGCCCCCGCGCAGGGCACCGCGCCGCCGCTGCGCTCACCAGGCCCGCTAACCACCCCCCCCCCCGCCCGCCCCAACCCAACCCCACCTCGGCCTTCGGCCCGCAGACCCGCGCCCCGCCGAGCCGCCTCGCCCCCCCCCCTCCCCTCCAGCTCCCCGGGCCCTACCGCGGTGGCGGTGGCGGGGCGGAGGCCGCGGCCGCCCCCTCCCTCACCTCCGCGGGCCGCGCGGCGTCAACATCCGCCGCTTCCGGCAGCGCCGCGCAGGCGCAGCCCCGCCCAGGCGCGGCGCGAGGCCCGGCCCGCCGCCGGGGAGGCGGGCTCCGTGCTGCCGTTGCTGTGACCGGGGGAAGGCCCGAGGAGCGGGGCCGGGGCTGTTACCCGCACCTCCCCGGAAGAAAACCATGGGGCCGACAGGGATTTTTTTTTTTTTTTTTTTTTTTTCGGTCAAAAAGAAAACCGCGTTAACCGGGAGAGCGCAATTCCGTTAAAAAAAAAAAAAGGCACCGAACACAAAATTATTTGCTTAAAAGTTCAGCGCATAGAGTTATGGCTCTGCTCCAATACCCTGTCACAAAACTGCCCTCTATGACAGTCCTCCTTTCCCCAATGAAGTTTTGCAGACACTAAAAATGTCAAAAACTAGTCAAAATGGGCCTCAGTTCAACTCTATAAAATTTTAATGACTGTGTTCCTGTTAACTAAGTATTCGAAACAGAAAAATAGCAAGTAACTACATATGCTCTTTTTAAACAATAAATAAGCATTTTTTTTTAAACAAGAATTAAATATAAACTTTACACATCCAAAATACACTATACAACCTATTTCAAAAAGGACTCATTGGTTACAGAAACAGTAAAACCCTATTACGAACTGCACGTAAGCTTTCCTATCCGAACGGTGATGCTGCCGACGGCAGCTTTTTTTCAAGTTCCACGGTCAGCTTATTGATTTTCCTACTTCAATTAAGAGGTCTGGCTCCGTCGTTTGACGAGACGGCCAGATGAGAGAGCCTGGTGGAATCAAACAATCAAGCCTTAGTGGTGTAGAGCAAATTAGTCACCTTTCTCAAGACTGACAGGTGTCAATCTTCCAAAGACACTGTGTTGAACTAATTTTATCTTTTCAGAAAGGCTGATGTGATAAGGCCGTAGTAAGATTTTTAACTTATCCAACTGAAAACATTTTGTATCATCTGCCACCTTCAAAAAGAACAAGTTGTATGGACTGTCTCATTAAGACCACAACAGCAGAAGTTAACAATATATACAAATTAAGTTTTATCAGTTTTCTATAATGCAGAAAACAAGAGACTTCCATAAAAAGGATTTCTTTGTTCTCAAACTTCACTCAGAAACTCAGCTTAACATACAGTTGTTCCGTAGCACTGGTAGAGTTCACTAACAAAAGACTTTGCTGTACGCTGTAAATAAACCAAAGCGTTCCACAGTTTTGTTGCCATTGTTCATGTGTTTAGTTGACTTTGTCTTTCCGTTTCAGCTTTTTTCTCTTGCCGGTGGTTAACTGCAGCCCAGAAGGTTATTTTTTTCAGCACCTGCTGCAAAAGTTTCGATGGCAAGCATGGGATTTGGTTCTCTAAGAGAGTTGCATTCTTACCAATGCAGTCAAGACACAACCTGAAAGAAGGGAAAAAAAGAAAGAAAAAAAAAAAGAGAAGATTTAAGTAAATGGTGTATAACCTAAAGACAAAAAAGTGATCTCTAAGATATCTAATAAAAGCTTGCAATGTTCATTACACACGTTGTGCTTGCACGTGCGGGACAGAGTCCTATACCACACCAGCGTTTAAACTGCTACGGATTGCCACACACGGAGTGCTTCAAATACTTACCGAGGAGGTCATTTCATATTTTACTTGCCTATGTAGGAGTAGCTGGTTAAAACCCGTGTGTAAAAGCACGGTGCCGTACCGATTTACACTAGACTCTTTGTGCCGATAACCTCAACTCACCTGAGCAGTGAATAGGGTTGAGTCTGAAATATCAACAAGTCACTGCAGTGACCCTGATCAACAGGAGAAAAAAAAAAAACAAACACAAACATTAAAATGACAAACAGCTGATCTCAGAAATATTGCTGGTTTCTAGATTAATGTAACATTTATTACCACATGCGGAATTTAAAACTGATAACCCCTAAACAATTTTTTAATGAACAATTTGAATAACAAATTCCTTTTTATGAGCCTAACAAGGAAAAATCCCTCCTAAATTCTTTCCAAGAGGACCCAAGGTCACATCTCCTAACAGCATATGTTATGAATGAACCCAGTAATATCAGCAATTGTATTAACTTTATTTTATTTCAATTTCAATTGCTCAGTTTACTGACCGTGTCCATGAAATGCAAGTCATCTTTGCTTCCACCGAACACCAGCACTTCTCCTTCTTTTCCAAGGCAGGCTGTGTGCCACAATCTAGAAATAAAATTATAAACAGCGTTAGCGACCGAGTGACGGCAACCAGTTGTGTGCTATTAGCAAAACAAATCTACAATCTAAATGTTTTTAAGGGTTTCCGAGAAGCAGTAAGTTTACTCATATTTTACCCTCAACTGATTCAAAACGTACGCGGGAAGGAGAGGCAGCCATGCACGCACAAGCCCTTACTTCTTAGAAAACCAAGACAAAGACATTATTTCAAAAGCCTTCAGAGGTAAAACGTAATACCGTAGAATATGATATTACTCATTTCTTTAACAATATAAAAGGAGAGAGCAATGTGACTATCCATCTCATGAGAATCTTGCTGAATGATTACATTTCACAAAGACAATATATTGTTGTCATTATTTGACTCTAGTTACATCTACTTTGTGTTATCACTACTTCAACACAACATTACAGTTGAAAATTTTTAGAAAACAAAATAACTGTACAAAACAAGCTTTTGCCAAGAACAGCTTTTCTTTCTCCTTTTTTTTTTCCCCCCTTTAAAAATTTTCCACAATTTCTTTAATTCATAACTACAGCTCTAATGGCTTTAAGACTGTGGGGTTTTCAGTACTGACTCATCCCTGCACGCTAGCACGAGGGCTTCAGAACATACGTTATCCTGTTTCGGTTTCTGCTTCCCCCAAAGATTCCTGGGGATCATTTTCTACGTGTCAATTACTTACATCACGCCCACAAGTTAAGATATGTCGTGCATAAAAAAAAAAGAACTTGGTATTAAAAAAAGCCAACTAAACAAATCAACCCAAAAATCTGACTTGTGTAATCTTGCTTTAACGAAGGTTCTGCTACTTCAGCCGCCACGCCTTGCTAGATTTACTTTTTATTACTGGCAGATCGAAATCTGTAATTTTCCTACTGGTGTATCACCACTGAAGTAAGCATCACAAGATGATTATCACCAGAGCTCTGGCCCTTTTAATCTCCGTAGCCAAAATAAAATGCACCGCTAGAAATCCCATGCAAAAGTAAACGTTCTCGCTTTCTTACTCCATTCGCATCAGTAATTATTCACCGTTCTCCTTAGGCTAAACTGTATCCCACCTTTTCTCTTCCTCATACCTGTAGATAGATCTGTCTCTGCCTTATCTGCAAAACGAAAACTCTCTCCTGGACTTCATCACCGCAGAACACTGGGAAGCCTTTCCTGCCTTGACTGTGTTGACATCCTAGCTCGCAACCTGATGCTTTTTCTACAGACTGACAGAGTTTACGTCCTCTCACAGCTGCTCTAACTTATCACCTAAACATTCTAATAAAGCAAGTTATTTACATTATACAGATGCTGAATTGATGTAACCTTTTTTACACAGCTCTTCCAACTAGAATAACGGAATTACACTGTCATGAAAACACTGGGAATCTGTAAGTTAAACGTGCAATTTCTTCTCTACTTTAACAGGGCATGCAAAATGTTAGCTGAAGTACAACTGGGGGACAGAAAGAATCAAAGTATTTTCTACCAATACAGAACCACAGGTCTACAACCTGGAAGGCAATTTTTTAGAAATCACTACAAATGAAGGTTGAAGGAAATTATTCTTTACAGAATTTAAGGAGGGAAACAATTTTGCAGAAGCATTGGGAAAATACATTGATGTATATGTGATATGCCACATATTATTATAAAATAATAGAAAGATGTTTTAAAAGTACACATATACGTATCATTGCCAGTGCATTTTAAGTCCTGCTGTAAAGTCTTATGAGCAACAGAACTGACTTAAACCTTTTTCAGCTGCAGAGATTCTGCAGTAATCTTGTGTAAGGACAGGGATACAATTACAGTACAAGTACTTCACGCTCAAACTAGTTCAATGTATAGACAGGCTTTTGGTATGGCACCAGTTTTTACTCCTTTTATCCATGTTTTCAGGACTTCCTGAAAAAGGTTATTGAAGGATTTTTTTTTTTTTTTAAAAAAAGAGGGGAGGTGGGCAAGAAATGTCATGTCATTTATTCCGCAAAGAATTAGGTCAATGAAAGGCAGCTGTCCTCAGCCTGCAAACTGCATACCAAGATCTTCAGATGGTGGAGAACCGTAGGACACATTTGGACTTGAGGGAGCTCTGAGACTCTTGGCAGCACGTGACCCAAAAGCTCTGCTCTCTTAAGAGGGTCTGGGCTGCATGTGCAGTACTGTCACCAGCAAATTTAGCAGCACCGACCTCAGGAACCCTCTTTGGTGCTTCCTGCAGCAAGGAAGGTGGCTTGCTCAACAGCCTCTCTGCCAGCACAGCCAAGAGACACTTCCACTGTGTAGCCCAGTATGGGATCTGCCCTTGAACTGCCCGAAAGCCACTTGGGGGTCAAGAGTCACAGGTCCCTAACATCCAGCCCTGCCGCCACCTGAGGCACAAAGGTTATTCCAGCTTAACTGCAGAGTAAAGGCTGAGCTGCAGCTCCCTAGGCTGCTGCCTATAGAAAAAGCACATTCTGTCCCTTCCTGAGCCTTTTTTTTTTTTTTATGATGCTCCAGTAAAAATAATCACACGAGGCAAGGCAGTCCACTTCAGGAGTTAACTTTTATGAGACTGTCCATGTAGAGAACTGAACACAATGATCCTTGACTGCTACTGATGTGCTTTGTTATTTAAGGCAGCCATCAGTCCCTTCATGTATCAGCTCACTGGTCGTAAGAAGACAGAAATTATTCTATGAAGCTAAGGTTTAAGCTTATTTGGGCTTGAAAGACTTTGAAAAATAAGAAAGCAGAGAACTTGGTCTAGCAGTGCTGTTATACGTAAAAGACACCCTGGAATAGGATAAAACAGGAAGAAAATTAATTGAGGTAAAGATATTTCAGTACTAGAAAACAGAACGTAAGGCAGGAAGCATGCAAATACCAGACCAGAATTGTACACTGTGCTAAAAGAATGATCTAAATTGTGCTGAGAGTACCTGGGTGAACGTATAGAATGAATTCTGTAAGAAACTGGATATTTACTATCTACTGTAAATCAATTAAATAGTATTTACATCATAATACAGAAAATGCTTCAAATAATACGTTAAAAAAAGTCTGTGCTCTGATACAGCAAGCACCTGTCTTGAATGGCAGCTTTTGGCTCAGAACACGAAACTTGCTTTCTTTAGTCAGAAAGATTCTATCTTTCTTAAACTCTAGCCTTAAACTAGAGAGCGAGGGGGAACGGAGTCTGTAAGAGACAGCATTGTTGCCAGGATGAACAATACGCATTCCACACCGACGTCCTTTTGGGTTGGCAGTTAAGTCCTCAGTATAACCGAACTCCACCGTCAATTCTGTGCTGTTTAGTACTGAGCTCAGTTTTGCAAAAATGTATTTGTAATTATAATTAGCAGCTTCTGCTCAGGGAGAAAAATCCCAGACAAACAAGGTATTTTATACTAATTCTGAACCATCAACAGTTTCATGGTCATCTCCCCCATGTTTAACATATCAACATTAATCAACTTTTATTATTCTCAAAGGTCATTCATTCCCTAAAAGCTACGTGATATAAATTTTCTTACATAAAAATAATTTGGATATAGAACACCAGGTTAGTTGGACACCCAGATCCTTCATCACAATGAGATCTTTTAATGCAAGTTGCATCAACTGTAACAAATACAGAAAGCAATAATGCTGTGTCAGGCATGAAGGAACATAAGTTAGTAAAGCAAACTATTCAATCATACTGCATTAATTTTCTAAAATATTTTTATAATGTCATTTAGAAATACTGTTCAATAATTTACAGTTCCTTAATTTTTAAAAATGCCTAAGTGTCAGCTAACATTCTCTATTTTTGTATACCTAGGCCTACTCTTAGGCAAATGGGTGAGTTGTTTCCATCCATTTGTTGTAACGCTGTGAATCCAGCCATCACCTACGACGGAAGAACACGCATTAGTCCTTTTTCTTAGGACAAAGTATTACCTTTCCCGTTTATACAAAAAGCTCTCTGTTCTACAAGCACATTCTATTAAGATAACAGTAACATCATCACTACATTAAATTGAATCTTTTCAGTCTTTGTAATTTAACTGAACTCTGCAGCCTCAGGAAGCTCACTGCGTTGAGATCTGGAACTAACACACGCTTACTTCTGTTCTTTTGGATGCGCTGAGAAAATCTCCCCCTCCCAGTAGAACATATCTGTGACACTCAGGACTATTTTCAGTAATTTCACATTTTTTCATGAAAAGAAGTTGCCTTTTCTAGAAAAGGAACTCATTATAAGATTATCCTACTTCCTAGTTAGTATTTTGTAGCTATGATTTGTTATTCATCCAAAAATCAACATTATGGTGACATTATTTGCATCTTCTTCCTGCAATTACTATTAGTATCAAAACTTACCCCTTCTTCGTATAAAAATGCATGAGACTCTTGCCTTTATCCTTTCAGATGATAGTTTGATGGAGGATTTATTGTCATACATTCTCATTGTACTACACAATGTGCTCCTATTTTTCTATAAAAATAGTACGATAGCTAGAGGAATACTCAAGCACCATGAAAATTCTGTAACAAGATTTAGGTCTAAGTAGTTTGAGAAAGACAACAAACGTGCTCACTACACGAGGTTACTACTAAAGTGTGTAACAGAATTAAAAATCTCTAAATTACTTACTTAACGGAACATTATCAGAACTTAGTCCACCAAAAAGAAAAAGTCGGTCATCTCCTATCGGAGTCAACGTGTGCCAGGATCGATCTTTTGGTTTCTCTCCACTGATATTAATTCTTGGTGAAACAAAGAAACAAAAACAGATTTTCAAAGAATGCTGACAATTAACCTGCCAGAAAATTTAATAGTTCATTTAGTTTGTCCTAGAACAAGCTTGGATGTTTTCCCAGTGGAAAAGCTGCTCTTATGCAGTCTGAATTTACTCTCGAGAAGAGTGGTGTTCAAATCTAAATGAAGTGATTTCTTGTAGTAACTGTTCTCTGAACAATCAGTTATGTAAATATCAAATGTAAGGACAAAAGCATTGATTATGACTTTGTTTGTTTGTTTTCTTAAGATCACTAAAGCCCCTACTTAAGGTACAACTGAAGGTGCTTAGCACAGCAAAGAAAGGACTATATATTCAAATAAACTGCACAGCACATGGAGGTATCAGACACAGTTAATTGAAAATTTAATGAATCCTGAGGGGCTACAGTCTCTCTGCTCCTAGGAAAATGATCTTAAATGATACAAGGATCGTGGCTTTACCTTTTATCCAAAAGCTACTGCCTCTTTGGAAAGACGATGGAAAAAGCCGGTGTGAACACCTGTAAGCGTTCTTGTGGGGCTGGAGACTGCCCAGAGTGGGTGAGAAAGGAATGTTCAATCCAGGCAGACTACCTCTCAAAGAACCAGTTACTACTTTTTTTTTCTGCGCTTTGCTAAAGTGAGGCGAGCGTAATACACACAGATGTGTGCCCGGTCTACAATGGGACAGTGCAGACGGTCAGTTATTTCCTTTATGATCAATGAAGAGAAACAGGTCCTCGAAAAGCACAGCTCGCGATTTATTTTAGATGTCTACCTTAGCAGCAGCTGTCTCGTGCTCAAGAAGCGCCTGTTTCTCTTAACTGAGCACAGAGGGAGCCTAGGGTGAGCAACACAGGCATCTGCAGTTCAGTTAGCAGAATTTCGCTGCTGATGACTGCTAAGCAGTTCTCCATCTGGAAGCAAAGACTGAAGAATCATAGCTAATTAAACAGTGATTGCAAAACTGTCCTGCTAAATTTGGCACTGAAGTCAGAGCCAAGTCACAATGTTTGAGTGCCTGCTTTGCACAACTCTTGTATAAGATGCTTCTAAAATTGGCAAGAAGAGGCAGACTGTGCTGAGATGCGACCAGCTTTGATGTTTAGAAAAATTTATACCAGATACTGATGGGTGATAACGTTTCAATCTTCACGCTACTGATACAAAAAATTATCACAGTAACAGAAATAACATCACATTGAACGTTTTGAATGACAGGTCAGTGGAGCTCAGGGAAGGCAAGGCAACCTCTGCGTAGTGGCAGCTGAAATAAATACCGAGATCTCATCCTGGAAGATATTCCTAGATTAATAGGTTAATATTTTGCAATTCCTGAAGAAATTTGCCTAGAGTTGAATACGGAAAAAACTTGACATGACTGGTTAATGAAAAGCCATGGGACTTTAAGTAAAACCATCACTGCATTTGGATTTTTTTCTTTTAGGAGATGTCCAGTAGGTGAATTTGAATGCAGACAACTGCAGTCTGTCTTCACCAGCAGCATTCAGCCAGCCAAACTTTTAAATTTGTACTAAATCCTTGAGTCTCATTTGGTGATAATTCACATGGCGATCAAAGACAGTCTCTCTGCAGCTACAGAATGGCTGAGATAACGCTGTTCTCAAAATCAGAAAGGTTTTACCTTGCCCAATTTTTAATTCATCATCGGACCAGAAATTTCAGTAGAAAAGAATTTGCAGCTATAGTGTAAGAAAGGAAAGGTTCCTTGCAAGAAACACCTACAGGAGAAAATACTCACAGGGATAGCAAACAAATGTGAAGGAATGTCCCCACCTGTAAAACACCGGAATGACACTGGGGCTCCTTAGGGGCAGTTTTCAGCTGGAACTGGGTTGTCTGGTTAGAACTGTTCAAAACTATTGCTGGTACTCAAAGGATTTAGAGTGATTCTATTTACTTCACACTCTTAATACGTAACCTTATTGGCCACAGTAAGTATTTCTTTGCTATATAAATTTCAGACAAAAAAAAAAAATAAAGAGGAGAGAAAAAACCGAGCCTGTTTATCTATCTTATTTTACAATGTTTGTGTGTGGAATCATGGGACTTTTGGGACCACGTTCTTTATACTGGAGATGATCCCTACAAGTAGCCAATTTCCAATACAGCCACCACTATTGATCTTATGAAAGGAAGAGTGTAGCCAGAAACTATTTTCCGAACAAGTTGTGCAAAGACAGGCTGTAAACTGGACTCAAAATGTAAATACTAATTTGATATTGTCCTGAAAGATACATTGATTTTTGCTCCTCTTGTAATTAGGAGATGAAATCACACTAAGAGGTACTGTATGTCTGTGCATGCTGACAAGTGGCCTGGTAATATGAGAGGACTTTACCACCGTAGATAATTAATAGCCACAAATAAATTACTTGGAGAACACATCATCTAGCCCTGGGAAAGTATCCTTTTTTTCCCTGATTTGCAGCTGACAGTTCTATCTGTGATAGTCTGAATTGCACTTCTCAGGTTTCCCTAAGATCAGTCACTTTGGTAAGGGAAGAGCAGCGCCCAGGCCTGTGCAGCTTCCTGCAAGACCAACTGTGATGAGTTACCGCTCTAGACAGAACGCTTTACCTCCTGTGAGGTGCCACCACAGCAGCAGACACTCTGCAAGGACTGTTTTTCACTTCAGTATTAGCTTTCAAATGCCAAACAAAAGGGAACACTGGCTGATGAGGCCTCAGACAGAACTTTGACACCGACATCCCTCCTTCAGGTCTAGAAATTCCTCTCACTGACTTGGCAACTGTCACAGCTTTCCTTTTTTAAAGCAAGAAAAGGCAAACCAAACAGCAGCTGCTCATGCAACAACAAGAAGTAAGCAGCTAAAGCAATAATCTGAATAATCAATCCACTCAGAAGTAAAGTCCGTAGTCTAAGAGGGACAGTGGGGCTCTGAGCAACCTGATCCGGTTGGAGATGTCCCTGCTCCCGGCAGGGGGGTTGGGCTGGGTGGGCTTTGAAGGTCCCTTCCAACCCAACCCTTCTGTGATTCTATGATTTAGGTAATTTTAAAACAACTAGCCAAGAAAAAGGGGGATTAAACTGATTAGTGCATCACAAGTGCTAACTAAAGAAAATTTTTAGATTTTTTTTGTTTTTAAAGGACACTGTGGCATTTCTTTGCCCTGCTGCCACCAGCAGCAAGGAGGAACGGCTAGAGGACTGCGTCTGCTCCCTCGCTCTGCTCTCGGCTCCGAGGGCAGAGGAACACACTTGGTGCAGGATCAGACCAGCAGTCACAGCCGATGAAAGATGTCCACCACAGGTGCCTGAAGCACATAAAGCTCAGGAGCAGGGTCAGTACTGACATATACTCAGGAAAGGTGTATTTCAGTCTTTTATAAAATTATTATTAAGTTATTTTGATAATAGGAACAGAACAGTGGTTATCACCCCTCAGTTGGGGTGTCTGTCAGCTGTCAATGCATCCCGTGATTCTACATGTGTAGAAGGCACTATCATAAATGCTACAGGCAAACAAACAAATCTTAGGAAGTATGCTAACACTTGTTTTAGTTTAAAACTGAAATACTTAGGCCGTGCTTTTTACTTGATTTTTAAAAAAACAGTTCAGATGCTTATCTTGGAGGTGGGGAGATCCTTCCCCAATCTGTACCATAATGAGCCAAATACACGTAGTAGAAACAGTATTCAAAAAGGCACCAAAACTAAAATTCCATACGGATAAATGTACCCATCATGAAAATGAGGATGTTAAATCACTACATGCCGTGCTTAAAATAGCATCATCAACGCTTTGGTGCGGAACAGAAAAAGCTTAGTAGCCACTATCAAATTAAATTAAATTGAAATCACAGTATAACAGCTGTTAAAATAGTCCCCAAACTCCCATTTTCCTCTTGGAAAAGCTACCAAATTAGCACTGGAACCATTTAACAGTATGTTTCAATCTGCTACATTCAACTTTAAGCGTTATAGAAAGAAACCTACCTTCCAGACCAAGTCCAAGCGTCTAAATTCAGGCAGTGCAAATCATTCATTCTAGTTTGCTAAAATAAATAAATAAAATCCCAGTTGTGTTATATTAAGCAAACAAGGAGCAAAGTATTTCAGTGAGGCCTTCCCAGAACAGAATATTCCAAGTAACAATATTTTGAAGAAAATTGTACCCGTGTGCTTTAAAACAACTCTGTATTAGGCGGCAGATGAAAAGCATTTCTTCTCAAACAACGCATGCAACTCTCAGAAAACTACCTGTCAGAAACATTTACAGTAATGCAGTGGCAGCATGGGGCCCATTTTAGTTTTTAATAGTGGTTTAATAGTGAAGAACTATGGGATATTTCTGCAAATGTATTCAATATTCATCCCCAGAAGTCATGGCACGTAACTGCAGAAGGTGTAACACTCTACATACAGTTCCCTCTCGCTATTTTTCTTTGCATTCTGATAAGAACTACGCCTCCTCCGGCCTGGTCCTTGAGATCAATATTCCTTGAAATATTCTAGTAGGTACTGTACCCAGTACATCACATCCCACAAAACGTTCATCACATCTGTGTTTTTCTCCCTTTTCTGGAAGGCAAGCCCTTTCACAAAGTTACTACTAGTAACAACAAGGTTTTATGACCCCTTATGTATCAGTAAGAGCAATGGGAAATCAATACACTTGCATATCTGCCTGCATTTTGCGATGAAGAAAGTAATCGCCTTAGAAACACGAAGAGAGGGAGAACGTAAGAAAGAATTTCTTTGCTTTAGGTTGTAGCAGTATTTTCAACGGCTCGCAGTACACTTGACTGGTATTTGTGATTCCCCTAGGCACTACAAAACAACAGCTGAGAAGTAGGGAAATATATCTTGCCTTACCTTACAATTTCTTTTCTCCTAGGGTAGTCCATAGATCTATTAGAATAAGCCTTTCTCCAGCTTGCAGATCCTTTGAGGCAGAAACTAGACTTGTCATTTAAGTCAGAACAGGAGTATTTTGCCCCTGAGAACTCAGCCAGTTAGTGAGTTTGAGAGACTTCTGAAGCTGTCCATCAGAGCTACGGAAAGTCTCTCAGGGTATTTCAGGGAACAGCAAGGTTTTCAGGATTAGCTATGGCCTCCTCTGATCAAGTACGTGCTAGCCCTTTTCTATCCTAGGGAAGAGAATGACAACTAGCATTTTGGAATGCCTCCAGAGAGGAGGGCAGGCTAAAGAAAAGCAGAATGTGAGGGCTTTTTGTGCATTGCCTGAGAAACTTTATCCCCACAAGAGGGTGAATGTAACAATAAAGCGTGGTCCAAGTGACAGCTAGTGGAACAGATCTGTCTTCCGTGACAAGTCTATTCAGTTTCCTGCTCCTTCAGGTGGCTTTGAAGGAGAGGAGAAACAAATTATACAAGCAGAAAGCACAATGCAGTTACTGAGTATCTTCTGCTGGACCTGTACACAGCTAGACTCTCGGGGGTAGAGTGGGGAAAAAGCAATATCCTGGCCTCTAGAACTAAAAATATTTCATCATCTTGGAATAACCCAGTTCAACACAGAGGGCGTCAAGAAAGCAAGCTGCTGCTGTTATGTTGGAAATTAAGGTTTCAAGAAGATCCTGTTCGAGACCTCCTCGCTGACTTTCCTTTCCTAGGCCTTAGGCAGAAGATGGAGTAGTTTTCAGTTTCTTGGCCCCTGGGAAATCAATGTATTATAATCTTTACATTCTCATGATTCAACAGATTTGACAGATGCATAATTACATCAACCTCATTTTGAATTCAAAACACAGCGGCAGGTGGACATTCATGTCTAAGATTCAGTCCTTTAACACAGCTTTAACAAACGAAAATGCCTTTCTACCCAGCTCCTATTTGGGAAACTGTAAAGCACACAGTTGGGTTATAGTATCGTACCCTGCCACATGCAACGTTTTCTTGCAGTTTCTCATGTATTTCTGGATGCTACCTACTATATTTAATCATTTAGCTGGTAATCCTAAAATGATTCTTAATTGGCTTAAAAGCATCGAGGCTCACAAGAGGGTTCGCGTTTCCCTTTGAGCTACAAGCACTCCTTAGACATCCTACTTACATATGGCACGTCCATTTATTTGCAGCCCAGTAAGCATTAACCAGGACCTGCTTTGTCTCAGGATTAGCTTTCTAGCGTGACAAAAGGCATTAGCTGTGACATATTTGCAGCTCACTGCTGTTACAGTCAGCTCTCCATTCTGAGATTTACAATCAAACAGCTATTACAGCTCAAATCTTCGTACGAGAGGGACTGCAGTTCAACGTATCTTCTGATCTTCAGCGACAGAAAGGATAACAGGAAATACAAACATGCATACGTTAAGGCATCAGATGTGCGAAGAGCTGCTGGAAAGACTTCATTTAATTACTTCATCATTCTTTACATGAAAATTCTCCACTTAAATCAAGCACGAGACTTGCATCAACTTTTGGACTAACTCTCCTTCCTTCCCACTTTCTCCCACTTCTGTTTTTTTTCAGGGGCTTACCTGGAGGAACAGAGTCCACATAATACTTCTCAGCCTGTTTTCAAATGATTCCTGGTACAATTGATTTTGATCACCATCATCTTCTTTTACCAGTTCTAGCTCCAAGTTTGGAAAAAGGTGCCCTTTCCTCCCAGAAAGATGAATAGGAGAAGCCTCATGACACTTCCTGGCCCTTTCTGGTTCCTTGTAGAGCCTTTTCCCTGGGAAGATTTGTATTATGGTGAACTAGAAGGAGAAGAAGGAGCAGAGCAACCCCGTATTTGCTCCTTAATTTATGGAGAAAAGCAAGACTTCATCCTTTGGGGAAGAGTTACTCCTGTTGTCAGGAAATGTAGTGTTTTTCTCATGTTCTTACCCTTCCTTTCCTGTTTCATGACTTACATCAATTCCTCAAGCCCCACTGAATGTTCTTTAATCTTTTTAAGTTTCCTTCCTTTTATTTCTAGGATAGAAAGTGAATCAATACTATTACTAAGGTCAGAATTACACTTGCTGCTCTCCTACAAAATTAAATATAGCTTTCCAAAATGTCACTCTTTTCTCTGACATTGTTCCCAAGCGGTTTCACTGAAATTTAGCAAATGGTTATTAAGGAAGCTGATGCTACCTGAGGAAGAGAAAAAGCTTTCCAGATCAGAGCCTTCTTGTATTTCTGAATCCCGCAGTCAAATAGTCAGAGACAAATAGAAGCCGGAGGGCATGTCCTCTTAGGGCATATCTAATCATGCAACAGCACAGTGGAGAAACGACAGGTAAGCTCCAGCTTACTAACAATTTCACTTGCAGAGGCTGCACGAGAATCCTAGCTTGAGTTACGAAGCAGTTCAGTTGCAAGCAGCACAGTGCAGCAACCCTAACTAGCTTGGACACAACACTCAATGCTGTTTCTGGGGTGAAGACCTCTGCACCACGCACAGATAGCCCCTGCTAACAAAAGGCCAGAGGGAGCGAGGCTTTGAAGGCTGAGGAGGTGTTCAGAAATAAATGGTAGGCCAGAAGGTCCTGAGCTGCACATTTAGTTCCTCACATCTAGGTTTCTTTCCCTCTCACATCTGCAAGCTTGCTAAATGAGGAGCCAGATTCAGTTCAGCTGTGGTTAGCAAGAGTTCATTTACAGAGCAGACAAAAGAATAGGCTCACAGCAAAGGCACAGGGCTCACTTAGCCTGCAAGGGCTAACCCTGACACACAAGATTCAAGTAACACTGGATATTCTTTCCATCTCTTCTAATATCCCTTTATTTCCTTAGTTATTTTCAAATCCCTACAGCTCTGGAAGCTGCTGCGTGCCGTTCTCTCTTAGCCAGGGGCGGGGCTTTAGCAACAATTCCAGAGATTGTGAGCCTGTATGAAAGGCCACACAACACGTAATGCTGAATGGTAAGGATAAACAGGATCAGTTTTGGTTAGTTTCTTTCTGATCGCTCTGAAAAGGCACTTGGGTAAAAACTTTTCCTGCGGCTGTGGGAGGCAATTCAAACTGAAAAACTGGCTGGACATCGCGTGGCCGTTCTGAGCCTGCCTCGATCCGTGCGTCTGGTTTCTGTCTGAGCAAGCAGGAGTAAGCCATTTTGTAACAGAGCTGTAGACTTTCCCTGAGAAGAGCACTGCATTAGAGCACAGCTTTTACAGCATGAAAAACAGGGCAGAGGGAACAAAGTGCAATTTTACACTGATTTATTTGCACGTACTTGAGAATATAGGGCTTAGGGTATGGCAGCTTTCCAAGATGGAGCTGGCATATGCTCATCGTAGGGCATTTCCAACCTACAGCTAATTCCTTCTCTTTCATATAACAAAACTAGGAACACAGCACTGAGGGCTTTCAAAAGCTTCTTCACTGTTACTTTTCATAGTAGTAAAGATAGAAAGCATCAAGTCTTATCCTCTAGTTGAATATTATTAAAGGCTCTAAATAAACTGTAGATAAAAAGAGCTAAAAAATTAAATTAAAAAAAATACAGTAAGTTAAATTAGGAGGTTTTTTAACTTGAATTACAGGATCTGTTGTTGCTGTAGTGTAGTTGCTGTGTTACAGAAGAGTGTTGCTGAGAGGTTTAAGTATCTCCTTCCTTACCAGGGGTGGCTTCAAGTTCCTTAGGTACCGATAACCAGGGGGATGATGTCTATGGCTTTTTTTTTTTCTTCTTAAAGTTAAAAAGAGCTAGGAGGAGTTACAATTATATAGCAAGAATCTAGCCTTGCTTTAAATATGCACTACTTGCATCCTATACAGACAGCTCTTATGCTGCCTTTGACTATTACCTAAGGGACAACAGATTTAAGATCCTCCCACGGTGCATTAAATAGTACAGTCTTGGATCAGCTGTCAAAAAGGCAAATACAAATCTTACTCTCACAGTAAAAAGCTTATATTGGATGCACAGAGCAAAGCTGTTACCAGCAATCTCTATGGTATGCTGCATATATTCTGTATCAAGGGCACAGAGCATGCTAGAGTGCTAAAGGTAAAGCCTGAGACTGCAAAACTGACATTCAGAGAGCAGAGGAGAGGCTTCCCAGGACTGGAATGACGTGTGCCTGCAGTGGCCTGCGCTATCGGATACCACGCTGCAGCATCCTGCATCAGCTGGAGCGTACGGAGACCGAGACCTTTGTATCCAGACATTATAATCACATGCTGCTCTTTCAGACATCTCCTTTTCAGGCACTTATGTGCAAAAAATGACAAAAGTTTAAATTGTAAAGCCACTGAAATCTTATTTCCTACCTTTCAGAACCACACGCTGCAACTGTAAATATAAAATACTGTATCCTAACAGCCATTCTGAACTTCACTTTCCCAGAAGGTAAACGCCGGGGTACGACAGATGTGTATATGAAAATTGACTGTTCTTACACATTTCCTCTCTCTTTAAGGTGGGGAGAAAGAGCTAAAATCCCAGTTATATTTACTACTTGCTAGCATTTCATTCCATTAAGTGAAATGGGGGAAAAAAAGCCAGGTTTGATGTATAAATCTGCTAAGCTGTAGCAAGCACAGAATGTTAGCATCCCACAATTTATTTAAACCTGGTCTGTCAGTAGGCTTGCTTTTGCTCCGCTCTCAAAGAACCGTCTCCTACAGAGGTTATGCACACATCAGCCGTTCTTGTTGATTTAGAAACATTTGCATTTAGCATACAGTTATCTGTTTTTCCCTTTTTGGGACGATGTATGCTTCATCATTAATGCTACAGACAGAAAGACAGACTCTTCTTTTTGTAAGGGAGAGGGGATGAAAGGAAGCATCCTGGATTCAACACCCCTGACATACAAGTTAGGTCAAAGAGATTTTGGATTTTTTTTTCTGTTAGAAAAATAATTTGCTATTAAAAAAAAAAGGTAACTGCCAATAAAATAACATTACTGTCAATAAAAATGTTTTAATTAAACACTAACCAGCACTCGTCCTCCAAAGATGTAACCTTTATTTCCCAGCACGGCGCATGTGTGAGCTGCTCGAGGCTGAGGTGGATCTCCACCCTGAAAAAAACCAAAACAAGATCCTTCAGAACATCATCAAAGTGCCAGCCACGGACAGGGGCAAGCCAGTAACACAGAGATAGCAAAAGTAAGGCCAATGTGTCAATATGCTGACAGGACTGCAGTTTTGAAAGGAAGTAATTTGTAGTCATGTTGAAGACTCCACAGACATTAGAAGATAAACATATTTGCCAAGGACAGCTTTAATTGAGTTCCCTCAGTATATCTTTAATATATTCCCTCTTGCTCTGATTTATCATTGCGTTACTTAATGAAATTCAATTAATTTATCTTTAATTCCTAAGCATACAATTACAGTAAGACATCAGTTATTTTTGATATGTCATGTGCGGTTTTATTTTTCCAAAGTGCGAACCATCAGGAACTGGTACTAAAATCTCTGGATATCAGATCTTAAAAGTTGATGTTACATCAAATAGCCACATGTCAAAAAGTCTTCTGTATAAATCAGAAGTAATTTACTTTTCAATGGTAATTTCATTTTTGCATTTAATTCTATAGAAGTTTTAGAACATCCTGTAAAGGCCACAGCGTCAGACACTCATTACAATACGCTACTCCTGAGTTCTCACGTAAACTCAACAGGATTTTCTAAAGCTTTATCGTATACTATCATATTAACATCAACAAATAGAAAGGCATGCATTACTATTTTACTGGGAAAGTGAGCACACGTGCTCCTTTGGAAGACTATTAAAATAACGTATTTGCTGAAGAACAGCTGACCTGTTTATTCTAACAATATCGCATGACTGGGAGATACGGACTGGAGCGCAGCTTGGGGCTGGACTAGGTGACCTGTAAAGGTCCCTTCCAGCCCAAACCGTTCTATGATTCTGTATTTGTTCAAAAGATTTTAACACTAACTCCTGAAGGGAATACAACTCCATATACACAATGCTCAAAACAACGGGCGTCTAACCCTCCCAGATCAAACATGAACCTTTACTTCACAAACAAAAACTGAATGCCTAAACTAGCAATATAGCGAGTTTACAACCTCCCCCCTTGCCGTCTGTGAAAGCTGTGAATCAAGAGAGACTGGATGTCAAGACCAGGGTTGCTCTTTCAGCCCGATACGCTAGCTTTCACGCTGACCTGCGAGCTTTACCAAAAGGGGTGAGGGTGGAAGGCAGAAATCCCCAGACAGACCTTTGTCTCTCACACGGTCAGCTCTCAGTCATCTGTGAGTTTATCCACCTTGCAGATCAATTATACACAGATACAGCCAGCCAAACGGCTTCCATCAAACCAATTCAGATAAATGGGGTTTGTTAACCGCAGTTTGGCAACATTAAAACCATTCACACGTTTCTCCCACGTACTCCTTAAGGCCTTCACTTCATGCCAGAAGGCCTTCGCTAGGTGTGAGGCAGGGCCTACACGGATACGCAAAGTCGGTGTCATCTCCACAGTCCACTTCTGCAGGACCCAAACGTGCTTTGGGAGGATCCACCAGAACACCTCCACAGCCTGTTCCTCAGCCCCACTCTGGTATTCCTACTAAACGGTTTGCTGGAGTATTCCAGTGTCTTGTCTTTCCAATAACAGCACGTTGACAGTAATTTTACATTCCCAACAGTCATCTTAAAGCTTGAATACAAAGCTTTATCTCACAACTATTCCCTAGATAGAGAATACTGTATCATTTCTAATGTATCCAGATTTCTAAAGCCTCTCTGAAGCTTATGATATTTTTTGCACCAGAACCACATTAGAGAAAAAACACCAGTCTAATAACATCCTGTGGGAAAACGAATTCAAATCAGTTCTGAATTTTCCACATTTCAGACGCATTGAGTGTCCTCCTGTTTAATGTCATAAGCCTGAGCAATACTAAGCATATTCAAATTACTTTTCCCAGCATCCATTTCTAAAGCACAGTAACTGTTCAAAATGCAGTAAAATCACAACTGTGTCAAAGACAGGACTAAAAAACACTCACTCTAATTGCTGGTTGAGACCAAGTTTGTGCGGTTGTATCAAAAACATGAACATCATTATGCCATCCCCAGAATATCTGTCCTTCCTAAAAAAAAAAAAAAAAAAAAAGAAGTTAAACAATTAAAAGTAAGTTTATTCTATTTTAAAATCTTTGTGCTTATTAAAGGACACAAGGCCAGAAGCGATCTATCAAAACTGAAAATAAATTAAAATACAGAATTTTATTAAAAGAAACATGCTAATATTTTTAATAATGGCGCAGCAGCTCAGATCAAGCTGCAGGTCAACAGCACTCAGGAACGTTAGAGCTGATGACACTTTTGAAAACGGGCTTTGGGCTCCAACATCAGTCACTGCAGTAGACAAATTCTACTTCCTAATTTTTAGTGTAACATACTGAGAAATAATTGGATTGTACAAAGGAATACATTTCTGTAAGTCAATATTTAACATTCGATGTCAGGATCTACGCTCCCTTGAGTGCTCATCTCTTTCTTATTAATTCCTGTCACTAAATACTCTCCTTTCCATCGACTCTAAGGAATCACTGTAGGAAACTAGCTCATCTAGGCATCTTAAATTAACGATATTTACTCTGGATAACAAATTAAAGAAATTAACTGAAAGTATTTGTCAGTGAGACTTATGGAGCTACAAATTCCCTACTGCTACTTCAAGGAAATAAATTCTAAAATTTTCTGGGAGTTTCACATTTAAAATATGTCTTCAGCTTTAAAATACTGTCTTTGTTCCTGCTTTGACAGCATTTTGTTTCATTGCTCCCAAACTCTAGCACTGGCTACTTGGAACACGCCGAACACCCACCGCTCCCAAGATGGAATATCTGAAATTTCAAACCCAAGTAGAAGACTCTAATTTGCATTTCTGCTGGTGCTACAAATAAAAGAAAAAATCAGACAGATTTTCGTACTTACTGAGTTTAGTATAAAAGGTCATGTTTTGACAATCAGAAACGACAAATCACTCTGAATTGTGACAAATCTCTTACCCAAAATGCATCGTGGACATCAAAACAATCACTCAGTTCGTTATGCTTCCTGCAGCCGTAGCCACCAAAATATATTAGCCTACAAGAACAACACCACGAGATGAGGTCAGTTAGCTGTTTAGTAAATAGCATTCAAATGAATAAGCTGAAATAGTTAATTTCAAATCTTACTTTACCTCCTGTACTATTAACAATATAAACAACAAAACACTTCCTGCTGCAGCTAATTACACAGCAAACTCTACTGAGATTAAGGCAATAGTTACGCTCCTCAACAAGCCCGACAGAAATCCACAGAAGCGAGGAAGGAGGTTCAAGGTCCCTCAGAGTCCCTGTCTCTGTTCCTCCATCCGCAAGCCCACCACAGGCGCATTTTCAGACACGCGTCTCAAAATGACACATAACACACGAGACAGCGAAATGCCTATGCTTCTGCTAGAATTCCTACCCTTTTCTACCGAAATTCCTGTGCTCCTGCTATATTTGCTAGCCTTCTGTATACATCTTTTCACAACAAATGTTCCCCACAGACTGCCTGTGACCCGCAAAGCCTTTCTCTAGCTCATAAAGAGATTCTTTCAGCTAGCACTACTCAACATATTGCATTGCAAGTACTGTTACACACCTCCCAGCCTAATATTCCACCCATGAAATGGCCATCCATAAGTAATGGTTCCTAAAGTTTTGTTTAACGTCAACATTTGAGGATATTTGGCATAGTTGCTAGTGATCTTGGGAGAAGGCAATTTAGGAAATGATGGGATGGTGAAGGTCATTCCAGACTGACATTCCTAGGGAAACAGAGTTACTGAAAGCATTGTGCAATACACCAAGACATCCTGATCTGCAAACTCACATCTCGTGAAATTTTAAGGTATACTTCTGAAAAGCTGCATAGCTTGTCCCCAAAAACTTCTGTTCAATGAAACGGTTACACTCTGCCACCTGAAGTAGGCAATTTTCTCAGTATGTGGATTACATGATATCTGAATAAATTAATTTAGCTTTGAATAATCTTGTATTAACAGCTACGGAGAAATTGTTAAAATATATATAATTTCATATATCTTGCAATTAAATTACAGTTATAAAACCAAGATATAGTACTGAGAGGCATTATACAGTTTATGCAAAACCTCTTTAGATGTGGAGTCCAGAAACAGGTAGATCATTTACATTCCATAGTGTTCACTGTATATCACATTCTTACTGGTTTACGATAACTTCTATAGCAAATCGCTGACATGTCACCTTCTTGCGACCGCATATGCCACAATATCCAGACACTTTCCATAATAAACACAAAATCAGAAGTATTTCTTTTTAGCTAAGTATTTTTTTCTAAATACACTCAGTAACTTTTACAACACAAATATCTAGGCTGACTTGGTGCTTAGAAAATAGAGCTACTCACTGAAATGTCTTTGCAATTGTCAGCATTTCTATGCTATTAAAACCCTTGAAAATACACTAAATATATTTTATTGCAGGTAATAATGTAATGCTTAGCTAATGTAAGAAAAAAATACAGTATAATTTTTATAGTGATTTTTTAACATGTGTTAAGATTAAAACCATAAGTAACAGATGCATAATGATTTTCACCTAAAGTCTCGAAGCATTCCAGAAACTTTCGCTGAATTTCCCAACCCTCTCCTAAAGTGGGTTTATACTTACCATTAATTCAGCTCACATGTGAGAAAACTCTGGTAGAAAGTTGTTAGGAGAGTTACACAAAATCCCATAGCAAGTCAAGCTAAGAATTAGAGTTTCATGAATCCCAAACCTGTGTGCTCTTCACTTTACAGTACTTCCTCTCTGCAATTAACACATATTAAATATTCTTAATGTGTTACCTGTCCTTATACACCCAGCAGGAAAGCTTGTCACGTGGTGTAGGAGGTTGACCTTTAAAATTTGTAATTTTTTTCCACCTATAGGTTCCATTTTTTGTTCGCAAATTAACATAATACAGCTTAAAAGAAAAAAATTACAATATTTTCAGTATAAACGATGTCGAAGAATCCAGCACAAATCACCAACAAAAAGAAGAACCCACCACCCCCAGAACACACTACTTCCTCTGAAAAAAAAATTAAAAAATGAACTGACAGTGAAGTTTACAATTTGTAGCAACATATAGGAAGAGTCTGATACAGCACAAGAATACAGCTAAAGCGTGAGAATTAGCAGCAAGTTTCCTTGCCTTCACTCAGCCAGAAAAGAACAGGAATATTCTGCTCCTTCCAGAGTCAAGCGAAGCCTTGCAAAAAACTTGCGCAAGACAAACAGCTCCCGGTTCAATTCCACCGGCAGAACTGTCAGTGGTTCCGCCTAACCTAACCGGGTAACTGCACCAAAACGAGCTGATTACGGGCTCCGTTTCGGTTATTTTCTAGTCAGGACTGAACTCTGACTTCGTATACACTGAATGATAAACCAGCTCATTTCCTCTACTTTGCTGCTCCAGCGTTCAGTTACAAGGAAAACTGGTAGCTGTATTTTAACTTTAATTATTACTCGATTATATAAGAAAGGTAATCACGATCAAAGAGCAAAAAAAGTGATATTCTGAGATCAGTTTCAATTACAGCTGCGAACATATTAAAAAAAAAAAAAGGGCAATTTGGAAAGTACTGGCAGTTTTCTGAAATAAATAAAGTTTCACGTAATGGGTCTCATTCTGAAGCTATGATTCAGTGAAAAAATCCCAGGAAAATATATGGAGTTGAACATCAAAACAAAAAGTAAAGTTTCTTGGCAGTTTAAAAGTATACTTTTTCTACAAAAATAAAGCTTTTCCTTAATTTAAGTGCAAAGTACACCAGCTAAAAAAGGTCAGCATTATTATGCATTCACATACAATATGTTATGAAAGAAAAGAACACAATACCCGATTACTGTATCCTTTATCATCAAATCCACCAAAAATGTACAGCTTCCCGTTAATGCTTGCCCCACAGCTTCCTGACATGGAGGTAGGCAACTCTCCTTCCATTAGGTGCATTGTCCTGCAATTTAACACATACAGTAAGTCTTACAATGCTGCTTTCAAACCTGCTAAAATTAACAAAGCCAAGCCAGAGGTAGTCGTAATTTTTATACCTAAACATAAAAATACAGTTGCACTGTTTTGGCCACAGCTAACAGCAGAAACCACAGCTGATGTATGAAGTCAGGCTCCTGTGGTGTAAGGGGACTTTCACATGAATATTGTGGATACGATTATGAAGCATCTCAATTTTTCTGAAGGTGGAGCCCCTATTAAAAGAGCACTAATAGAGCTGAGACGTTAATTATTCAAAACCTGGAAATACTACTAACTGCAAAGACTCCTGAAAAGAGAACATGGTTTTGCTGTTATTTTACAAATGGAAAACTGAGGTACAAGTAGAAACAAAGGTCAGAAATACTCACTAATTTTAGAACCTGATGTGCCACTCCTAAAACTGCATTTTGCACAATAAAAAATCTTCAATAATGCCAATTTTAGCCATGAGTTCTCTGTTCTTCAGCAGCAGCAGCAGTTCCTAGCCTTTTCCTCGCTAGTCTCACTTACAAGCCGGTAACTTCCTGTGACACAAATTCTAACATCACGCAATCTCAAGCGCTGCACAACTATGTGACGAAACTCAACTTCTGCCGAACTCGCAAGGCTGGACAATAGGCCAGGACTGCGCTTAGAATTGTTGCTCCACATGGAAAACAGCCTTCCTAGGTTCTCAACTTTCTACAGAAGATAGAGACCTGCATTTCCCTCTCACGCACACAGAGGATGCAATTTGGTCACGATTTCCACTTTGTCGCCAAACCTTCAGTCTCCGCAGATTTAGCAGCCAAATCCCAGGCTGTGCTGCCACTCCAGCTCCTTGCCCCAGCTTTCCTGCTGACATCTCAGCAGCATTCCCTTCTGTTCCTGTTCATTTTTCTCAGCTCTCCACCTGATTCTGCCTTCCAACTGGGTCCTTAGCCCAGTCTCCCTCCTCAGTCATGGTCTCCCACCTTCAAAGCCTGATTCCACTACTACTTCTCCCTGCTAGGTCTAGTATCACCCCGCTTGCTGACCCAGTCAATTCCATTCATTCCCTTCTCAGATACATCCACTTCTAGATCAGATGCCTTCATTTTCTATCACTGGTGGCGATACAGAACAGGATTCTCACATCTTTCAGTTCTGATGCTTGACCTTAGCCCAGCCTAAAAGAACTGGAGGCAGCTGTTAAAAGGAAAAGTTTTTTATATGCTAAATCACCAGGTGTGAATGATGCACGCGTAACCTGTCCCTACTGAAAATGGCACTCACTAACAGCTGCTCCCGGCACTGCTTCCAAGTGCCTTCGTTCTGCCACCAGCACTGCCACAGGCCAGCCCACCTTCCCCTTCCCTGCTCTTGCTCTCTCACTCCTCCTCGTTCCTGTGCCACGTGGTGCGCTCCGCCGTACGCGTACAACTGTTAGTGCTGTAAACCGAACGAGATCAAGAACGGATCGAGGTTAAAAATAACCCTGAAAAAAGAAAACTTATATTTAACCCAGATCACTTTCCTGATCAAATTTCCCGTGTGACCGTTTAAACAGCTGTACCAGTACAACCGAGACGGGATATCGGGGCGAAAAACAAGAGAGAGTATGAGGTTGCTTTAGCCAACTCTTTCAGCAAAAGAAACAGATAGCAAAACACAGTCTCAGAGCTTCACAGCTAACCACATGCAAACCTCCTCTCCATTTCAAATTGTTGCTTTGAATATGAGTATGCAAGGAAGATATAAACAGGTGGGAGACTAGAAAGACAGCTGGCAGAAAACACATATAAGCCCAAACGGATATTACTTTACCAGACTGGATGCAATTACTGTAACAGAAACCACTGGAAAACTTTAAAAAGATGCATTGTTATCTCTCCCCACGTGATACGTAAATACAATGAATATAAAATGTAAAGATTAAATTGCTAGTGATGTGCAAGATCTGTTTAGTTTTAAGTTACTTATGCAAATATGCTCATAACACAATTAAGTAATAACAAAAAGTATTTAATTGTAAATAGATCAAGAACCTAAACATCCAGTGTTTAAATATACCTTATCATCACATAAAATGTAGTGCTTGGAGAACTAAGCCAAAATAAATGCCCAAATAAGATGCCCCTGTGTTAACAACAGAGCTTTAAGGTGACCATTTCAAACATCCTCTTGAAAAAAACAATTATACTTAAGGAATTAATATGTTTCCTAGAGTTAATTTGCAAGTACCTATGTCTCCTCTTCAGGCTTTAGACTAAACATCTGCTATTTAAACTCTAGGGAACACGACCAGTAACTCACGTATCTGAAGTGTCTTCACTAGAGCTGCCTGTAATCTATACAAAGATCACCTTTATAGATGAATTAAAAATAAATTGCGCAACTTACCATAACCCGCTATCCATTTCATAGATCCAGAGCTCATCATTAGGCAGATAAACTTCATTTTCTTCGATCGACTAAAACCGAAAAAAAATTTGCAAATGTTAAATCAATTACGCATCATACACCATACGTTTTAAAATGAAATACCAAATCACGTTACTTAGCAACACAGAATAATCTTAAGGAGTTAATCTAGCAGAGCCTAAGTCACATCCCAGCATTACTGCTCTGATCATTACAGTTTTAAATGGGCAGCTCAGCACTGCTAATATTTTACATTTTATACAAGAAGTTTAAAAAAAAAGATGTTTTTATTTTTTTGAAGCTATTAAAAATACTGTGCTGGGCATTTCCTGATGTCTTTGAGCCTTGCTGAGTGTTAACAGCTCCTCTAGTCACTCATTTTAAGGGTGAAGATTATATCTAAAAAAAAAAAGTTTGGTGTATCAGAGGTAGGGAGAGAAGTATTTCAATATTCAAAAAGCAATATGAATATAATACAGTAGTCAATTTATAAAAATAAGAAAATAGCACAGGCAAACAATTAAGTCATTAGGAAACAGACACAATTGCAACTAACAAGTAGCACAACACCACCATGAATTTAAAAATCCAGAAATCTTATAAGAGACTGTCAAAGGTGCTTCCTTCCTCTATTTAAATGTTACTAAAGGAAGTAATTTTTAAGTCACTGATGTGATCAGTCTTCATACTTCCAAATACAGAACATCAAAGATGAGCATCAAAGTATTAACGCTCTTCTTTGGGGCTTTTTGCGTCTTTAAGGAAAAAGATGGTTCTCCTTCACCTGAAGGAGTTTTCTCTCGTTCCACAACTCCTTTTTACCTTTTCCAGAAACTGAGACTTTGCCAGGCTGTGCAGATGGGTAAAGAACCCAACAACTAAACTTAAAGTCAGAAGGAAGTACTAATTTAAAAAATAAGGAACATAATTCCTCGGGCCCACTCATCAAAGACACAGACTGACCAACATAATGTTTTGCCAAGAAAGATGTGTAACAACAAAAAACAGATCAGATTTGACACTCCTGAATTAAAACTCAGACGCTTTCAATTAGGAGGCAATTCTTGGCATAATGGAAAAATATAGTGAAAAGTGTAACTGAAAAGCACAAAAAGAACAGTCGCTTGCAGTGACTGAAGGAAGGAACTTGAAAGAACAAAATGTCAAATATAAAAGAGCTTAACCTATGCCGTAACTTGAAGGAGAAAACTAATTCCTCTGTGGAAAACACATCTATGAAGACTCCAAACAGAGGCCATGTAAGAAAGAAAAGTAACTTGGGAAATAATGAGGAGGAAGAATAACAAACAGGAGAAGGAAGCCCAAAAGAATGCAATTGCAGCACTCAGGCTGAGTAACAATTACACCATTAATTATTGTCTTAGCATTAGAAAGAAATGAAAGACTGCGAGGGAATAAGCAGCCAGAGTCAGCAAATAAATTAAAAAAAAAAAATCAAAATTAAATGAATGTGAGGAAAAGTAGTTAAATACAAACCTGAAATTTAATTATTAACAGTTTAGCTGCTGATATTGATTATGTGCCTTTAAATGATACTTTATTATTACCTTCTCAATTTGAAAGGTGCCAACACACGATGTTTGGCACAGTTCATCCTGCCCGGTATCTTTCGGAAGGTAGGCTCTGCTGCTACACACAGCCTGCAGCTTTCACAAAGTGCAAAACTCTACTCAATTTAATTGAGACACGTCAGTGGTCAGAGGCCAAGCATTGCTACAGAACCAGCTCTGAGCAAATACACTGACGCCAAAAATAAGTTAGCTGGGCAACAGTCCACCATTGTCGTAGTTCAGCCCCGATCGGACCAGACTACGCAGTCTCTCTCTCACTCCCCCCACCTTCCGAGAGAACAGGGGGAGAAAATATAAGGAAAAACGACTCGAGGTTTGAGATAAGGACAGGGAGAAATCCTTAAAGTTACCGTCACGGGCAAAACAGACTCGACTTGGGGAAAACTATTCATTTATTACTACAAACAGCACGATAGTGAGACAGGGAACAAGATAACCTCCCCCCACCCCTCCCTCTTCCCAGGCTTAACATTATCTCTACTACCTTCCCCCCCCCCCGAGTGGCACAGGGGGAAAGAGGGAACCATCAACATCTAAAATGTAAAAATGTAAAACAATTTACCCCCGTAAAGTGCTGCTTAAAGAGTAACAATGATTTCCATAATGCTCTCCACAAACAGATGTGTAAAACTACTAAAAAGCTTGCAAAGTTTATCTGCTAAACTTAACACCCATTGTCCATTTTGATTTTGCCATGAACCCAGGATCCTCCATTAGAAAACCTCTGAAAACACTGCGCTAGCCAGTCCAACCTCAGTTTCTAAAGACCAAGGCATAGAAAATTACCAAGTATTACCAGTGATTTAGGTGTTGCACAGTTATACAGACTATTACGGAGTTGCACTTACAACATATCTCTTCAAATTTATACACAGGAGTCCCTAACTGGAACTTTTTGCTTAAGTACAGCAAGCCAAGCTTTGCACATTTGGAAGTTAACCTTAACCCATGAAAAATACAGACAGAAGAATACAGAATATGTTAACAGAAACATGTTTTCAACCTGATCAAGACCAGGAATAACACCAAGCACAGCTGCTTTCACATTTTAGGGCCAACATGTAACAGACACTGTGGATAAAATGAGCTGGCTGTATATAACGTAGTATCATTCGTAGCTCTTTTGGACCGAACTAATCCAGAGCTAAGAGTCACAAGGATTTACTTATACCAAAACTAGAACTGATCTTTCAATGGGAAAAAAAAAAAAAAAAAAGTGGTTTTGGTTTGCTACCAGCTTGTTTTTGAAGTGACAGAACTGCTTTCTGAGGGAGGAAAACACACTGTACATCACATACAACTACTAAGAAGTAAAAAATGCAGGGACTCAGGAAAAAGAATGACACACTGGAAAAAAATGGAGCCACAAATTACAGTCGTTACTCTACAGAGGAAGGGAGACGAGAGAAGCATTCCCAGGGCAGAGGGACCACGCGTTGGTAGGACAGGGGAAGCAAAGCGGCTCCACCAGCTCCATGACGGAGGCAGCCACGGGCGCTGGTGAGGGGAGTTATGCTCAGAGAAGGCGGCAGACAGACGAGAGGGAAGCAGCGCGCAGAGGAAGCCGCCTTCCCGCCCGCGCCCTTCTCCCCGGGGCAGGGGCCGCCGCCATTTAAAACGCCCGCCCTTGCGGGGCGCGCGGCCCCGACAGCCAATCAGCGCCCGCGCTGAGGTAAACAGCGCTCCGCCGCCGGCCCGCCGAGGGGCCGCACCGGTTGCGGGGGCGACGCGGGGTGGCGGAGGGCCCGCTCCGCTCCCCTCCTTCCTGTCCCGGGGGTTCCCAGCCCGGCTCTCTCCGTGGCAGTGCGCCACCCTCGCCTCACGGCTTCTCCCCTCGCTTTCCCCCCCCCCCGCCCCGGCCCCTCCTCGGCTTCCCGTCCCCCGCTCGTCCTCGCCCCCAGCGCCCTCCGGCCGCCTCCGCCCGCCTTACCACGTATCCCCCCCACACGTAGAGAAAGTTCCCGTCCACCACGGCGCAGTGGCCGCTCCGCTCCTCGGCCACGCAGAACTGCTCCGCGGAGTCTGCCGCCATCTTAGGAGGAGGGAGGGAGGAGGAAGCAGCTCGCCCGCCTTAGTGTTCGCGTCCCCGCCACCGCCTCCTCCGGGAGAGGCTGCGGCTCTCCGCCGGTCGCTTCCCCTCAGGCGGACGGGAAGCGAGGAGGGTCCAAAGTGTGGGGCGTCACCCTCCCCTCAGCGCAGGGGCTATGGCGGGCTAGCACCGCCGCGTTTGGAGCCGGGGTTGGGGGGGGGGGGGGCGGTCGATCCGCGGCCGGAGCCGCCGGGCAGGGGTTAGAGGTGGGCGCGGTGCCGTCCGGCCACGGCCCTCCCGTTGCCCCCGGCTCCCGTGGTGCTGCAGGCCGGGTTCGGTCGCGGGTGAGGGCACAATGGTGGCCGTGTGGACGCGCTTTGCTGGATTTTGTCTTTTCGTTGCTCCTGGAAGGGGCCACTCAGTGTGGGTGCAGGCTCCTGCCGTGGGTCGGAACACAGCCCGGTGAGGCACGCTGAACGTTAGTGTGAGATTTAAGGCCGAATAAACCACACAGAAGACACAAACCCAGTGCAAGGATGGAAGGAGGGGTTGGGGAGTTGGGTCTGTTGGCAGAGCTCAGCATGGGAGGTGGTTTAGGACAACCACAGCAGAACTCACTGTCTCTCTGAAGGTGAGATGAGTTATGCTCCTGTCAGAAATAGCAGCTATGAAATAGTAGCTGATGTTAATTAAAGCAATTAATTAATATGCCTGGAGAAGACGAGGCTCTGGGGAGACTTTATAGAGGCCTTTCAACAGTTAAAGGGGGCCTGTAAGAAAGATGGGAAAAACTTTTTACCAGGGCCTGTTGCAATAGGGCAAGGGGTAATGGTTTTAAAATAAAAGAAGGTAGATTTAGATTAGACATAAGGAAGACATTTTTTACACTGAGGGTGGTGGAACGCTGGCCCAGGTTGCCCAGAGAGGTGGTGGGTGCCCCATCCCTGGAAACATTCCAGGCCAGGTTGGCCGAGGCTCTGAGCAACCTGATGTGGTTGGAGATGTCCCTGCTCCTTGCAGGGGGGTTGGACTGGATGGGCTTTGAAGGTCCCTTCCCACCCAAACCGTTCTGTGATTCTATAGGAGTTCAAACTGTTGATCCCAGAGAGAAACATCCTGTGAATGCTGGCCTCTAACCCGCAGCCTGGAAGCAGACAAAGCAAGAAGCCCAAACCGTGGTGTGGCAGAGTATTTGAGAATACCAGAAGTGCTCCACAGGACCTGTGTACCGGGGCCACTGCTGAGTTAGAGGTAATTAATAGAATAAAGCTGATGTTGGGATCTCAATGGGTCATCTCCCATCATGTCCCAAACTACATGCTTCTCATTATTTGAGGAATTTCTGATCCCTGTTATCCCCACCATTATATCGTCTTTCCTATATGTTGGCCTGCCCTTAAACAGCAGGCTGGGAAAAGCAATAGTTTCTTACACGGCCCTTCCAGCTCTCACAGTTAGATCAACAACCCAATGAGTTCCAGCTGAACTCTGGATCCAGCTGGAATGAATGGAATTCAAAATAAAACAGGTATGGCTCTTCGGAAAGAGTAGTAGAGTAGAGTGTGTGAGAAATGAGCACTTTAGCAGCTTGTAAAAGGACATCAACAAATAATTGCAAAGATTTTCTTGTGAAAGTGGCACATACACCTCCTCTGTTGGGTCTAGGAGGGAAGACATTAACTATTTCTGTCAATAACTGCTGATATCAAAATGAAGACATGTATGATGGTGCATTGGGATGACGGTTAAAACACAGGAATTGGAAGAGTTAAGAAAAACACGGGTAACAGGCAAATTCGATCTATAGATCTGTAGGTCATGTAGAGCTACAATGTGATGTCTTCGAAAGGAGCTTAGGAACAGTGCAAAGTCAGCAGCCGTGGTTTTGCCACGGCAGTGACAGATCTGAAAATGAGAGATTTGTCGTGCTCAGTGTAACAATTCAATCGATTCACCTTTGGCCTGAGGTAGACGTGCTGTCTGACCGTGAACCTTTAGGCTGTCTCAGGTATGTGGCTGCAGTGCTGTGGTGTCCAACAAAGCCATGGCAGGCAGTGGAGATGAAGAGCTGGGCATGGCTTCCAGAGCGCAAGACAGATGGCTCAGTGGAACGGAAGTCTACAGCTCATGCTGGAATACTTTTATATCTCTGGTGGGAGGCTCCAGGCAACGTAACAGAACCCCAAATACAGCAGGATGCCGCAGGAATATGCTTTTTATTCCCAATTTGGTCATATCTTAAAAGAAAATTAGTTTCTTTTTAGATGAAGAATACATTCCTTCTCCAGGTATACCTTCCTTTTTCAGGTGAGACATAAGCTGAATGTCAAAATTAGGTTTTATTTAAGGAGAATAAGCGGTAATCTTAGCAAACAGAAGAACTTACATAAGGATTGGATTCATAATTTGCACCTAGCTGCGTGCCTGAGATGAAAAGTGGATCATATTTCCTGCCAAAATAGCTGAGACCTGTCAGATGGTAGCTTTTCGTCTAAAGAGAGTAGATGCAGCTTCACCCGTGAGCTTGCTCCCAGATGAGGAGGAGTAATTACAAATTATGCGGTTGAGAATGGACTGTAGAAAATAGACTGACATTTTTATCTCTGCAGTCTTTTGATCAAGGCACTTTCTTTCAGAGCTCCTTTGTGAGCCTTCTGCAGAATAAAGCTGTACTTTGAGAGATGTGGCTCAGAGTGTTTGAATGAAATATCAATCATTTTTCATCTGGAGAGCAGGCAGCTGCCCCACAAGACCGCAACTGTGTGAGGTGCAGTGTATTTCTTTCTCGTGCTCTATACCAGGACTCGGTGTGTTGCAACAGACTTCAACTGCTCAGGGCCAAAGGGAAAATTGTGTACAAGAGCGGTTCCCTGTTTATGCGTAAAAGCAGCCATGGAGACCGTAATGCGCTTGTGGCCAAGACAGAACCAGCTGGAAGGGATTTCTGTCTGACAGCGTTGGCACATAAGTAGTGATGAACTGAAGAACTGAGAGTTTACCATGCACGAAACTCTTGGGCAACTGAGAGCTGCCCTAGGAAACTTGGCACCCAGGTAGGACAGACAGTTCCTGCCAGCGTGTAGGGGCGTAAGGGAAAGGGCCAGGTCCCAGTGTACCGTCCCAGTTTGGAAAGAGTCCTACAAAGCAGTTGTTAAAGGCAAGGCAGAGTTATGAACGATATTATACAACCAAGTGAGTGACCGCAGAACTTTAGCAGGCTGCCAAGAGCCCTGACCCAGGGCGGGTGAACCTTAGGAGAGGCTGATCGAGAAAAAATGGAGAATGGAAGAGAAGCATCCCGTGCCACCTAACAGACTCACGGCGTCAATGGGTGAAAACAAGGCTCAGCCGCAGGAGTACAAGCAAGACTGATTCACACTGGCCGTGTTTGATGGATGTTTTATGGCAGGTAAAACTGAAGCTGAAGAGACTCCGGGCTGCTGGAGATCCAGTGCAACCCGCGCCACGGCCTACAAGGAAAGAAGAGAGGGCAGAAGTATTGTGAGCTGCATTGCCTGTGAAGCAACAACATAATGCTGCGGGTAATTTTATTGCAGCATGTTTGGTGTCCTTGGTGTTCCTCTGCATTTCTTTGAAACTCACTGAACAACCTGGTGGGTGATCCCGGACATCAGCAAACGGGAGGCACCGGACACGGCCCGCCCCAGCCCCGGGGATCCCTCCCGCCACGCCGCCCTTCCCGAGTGTGGGGGCCCGGAGTCCCGAAGGCCGCGGCGGCGGGGCCGTCCCGCAGCCTCCGCCCGCCGCGGGGCAGGGCCGGGGCGGGGGCCGGGGCGGGGGCCGGGGCGGGGGCCGGGGCGGGGGCCGGGGCGGGGGCGGCGCGGTGCCGTTTGGCGCGAAGCGGCCGCCATGGAGCCGGAGCGGCTGCGGCGCCGCCTGGGCTCCGCGTTCCGGCTGCGCGGGCTCCTGCTGCGGGCGTGAGTAGCGCGGGACGGGCGGGGGACGGGGGTGCGGTGCGGTGCGGTGCGGGTCAGCCCGCCTGGGGACGGCCCGGTACCCGCTCCGCCCGCGGTGGGGGAGGTTTTCATGCCCTCCCTCAGGCCCAGCTCCCGCTTTCGGGCCTCGCGTTGTGGGATTTGGTGGGGGGCAGGTCCGCACCCCCCCGCGTCGCCTCCTCGGGGATATGGTGGTGCCTTTCCTTCTTTTCCTCACGCTGAGGCCTTCGGACTCGCTCCCCCGCAGCCCTCTTGTTTTGGTGCTGTGGGCCTCTTCCATCCACCTCCACCCAGGACCTGACCCAGTGCAGCACGCGCCGTGGGTTTAGGTAGCACCAAAAGCCACCCATGGTCTCCCCTTGGTACCTCCCTGATGGTGGTTTTGGGGGTTTTATTTTTCTGCCGCTATCCCTGGCAACTCTAGGATCTCTTTCCCGAGTTGCACTTGACGGTTCTGTGTTCAGCATCTCTTGCCAGAGGAAGAAATGATGTTTCCAAAGGTACACAACCACGTGCAGTAGGGATTGCAAGGTCAAAGAAAAGCCATTTCTGCTCGCAGTGGAAGGTGTCACGATTTATAAGAGTGCCTGGGGCTCCGTTGCTTCTATTTTTCAAGATCGTGCGTTAATATTAGTTCCATTTTGTTTCTGGCGTGGATGGGATGTGATTATTTTGGACAACAACCTGGCAGTTTCATTAGTGAGGAGCCCGAGTTCAGAGCTCCCAACTCCCACGGTTAAATGAACCGAGACGTTTTGAAGGTCAGGCTGTTAACCAAAATGCCAGTTTTGATTGGCCAACAGATGACGTTAATAAGAAAATTCTTATCTTTAACTGCGAGACTGTAGTCTAAGGATGAGGGAAGAAGTGGATGTCTAATTCTCGTATTATTTAGAATTAAAATAATTCCAATTTCAGAGGCACCGATAAACTGGAATGAATCCTGCAGAGGGCTGTTAAGGTGGCCATGGGCTGGAGCTTTTGCTCTGTAAGGGCAGCAGGAAGAGCTGGGTTGGCTCAATCTGCGGAAAAGAGGGTCAAGATGAACCAACTGCCTGACGGGGACTTAGCAAGAAGGAGCTGGTGCACAGCAAAGGGGTGAGAGGCAGCAAGCACAGATTGCAACAGAAGAAATCTCACTTGCCCAGTTCTAGTCCCCATGGTTCAAGAGAGACATGAGGAAATTGAGAGGGTTTAGCAGAGGACCACCAAGATAGTCCGACTCTGAGGCTCTTAGTACAGGAAAAACATGGACCTGTTGGAGAGGGCCCAGAGGAGGCCACGCAGATGCTGAGAGGGCTGGAGCAGCTCTGCTGTGAGGCCAGGCTGAGAGAGCTGGGGCTGTTCAGCCTGGAGAAGAGGAGGCTCCGGGAAGACCTGAGAGCGGCTCCCAGTGCCCAAAGGGGGCTGCAGGGAAGGTGGGGAGGGACTCTTCAGCAGGGCCTGGTGTGACAGGACAAGGGGTGATGGTTTTAAACAAAAAGAGGGTAGATTTAGACTAGATATAAGGAAGACGTTTTTTTACACTGAGGGTGGTGGAACCCTGGCCCAGGGTGCCCAGAGAGGCGGTGGATGCCCCATCCCTGGAAACATTCCAGGCCAGGTTGGCCGGGGCTCTGAGCAACCTGATCTGGTTGGAGATGTCCCTGCTCCTGGCAGGGGGGTTGGGCTGGGTGGGCTTTGAAGGTCCCTTCCCACCCAAACCATCTTATGGTTAGAGGGTTGGAGAACTTGATGTGGAAAAAATGTGAAGGATTTGGGTTTATTGAGCCTCAAGAAGGGAAGGCTCAGGAGGAGCTAATCCCAGTCTTCCTAAAAGGTGGTTATAGAGAATAGAGAGGTACTTTCTTCTCACGGATGCACAGTGACAGGGGAAGAGGCACAAGTTTAAATAAAATCTTCACTCTAAGGACAATTAAACTTTGAAGTAGGTTGACTAGAGAAGTGATGGAATCTCCCTTGCTGGAAATACTCAAGGCTTGGCTCGATGGGACCCTGGATGGCACAATCAAAGGCCCTGCTTTCAGTGAAAGTTGGACTGGATAGTCTCCAGAGTTCCCTTCCAACATGGACTTCTGTACAATCCTATGAAAAAATTATTCACAAGGAGAGTAGTTGAGCACCAGGGCGGGGCCAAGAGAGGCTGTGAGAACTCCATCCTCGGAGATGTGCCGAATTTGGCTGAATTGCTGGGAGCAGTGCGGCTGGGCTGTGCTGTTAGAACAGAAAGCTGGACCAGGAGACCTTAGGCGTCCCTTCTGACATGCGTCTTTCTATGATTGTGTGAAGATGAGGTTTGCTGTACCTCCTTATCCTCAGTGTTTCCAATCCTGATGTTTTTTTTTCTTTGACTTAGACTAGTGCAGTATTATGCAGTACTAATTACTTCTACTTTTTTAATCACAAGCCATTTAGTGATTATGCGCACATCTGCCAAAATTGGCATAATTTGTATAAACTGTGTTGAATATTGGTTGCTTTTTGAGCTGACTTTCTTCGTTGGAATCAGGGATGCTCTAAAGTATCTTACCGAAGCTCTTCAGTCCGTCAGTGAAGTAGAACTTGACGATGTAATTGAAAATGTCATCGATGCCGTTGAAAAACGGCCTTGTAAGTAAACGATTTATTTTTCTTAAGCTTGCTAAGTTTATCTTGCTCTTATAATGTTATTTAGACAGAATTGCTGGCAGCATATGCACTGAGGTGTCATTCTAGTCTACCAGATTGATCAAGATAAATGTATTTGTTGACATTTTGTTTTCTTAAATACTGAAGTTTGTCATGTCAGCAAAAGGTAGTAGAACTTTGCCATTTTAAAAGTTGACAGCCTGGTACCTCCTGATTTTTTCAAGAGTAGTGAAATTTTTCAATGCCAGTTACTAAAAGCACCGAACCTGAGTTTGTGTGGGCATCTTTGCATTTGAAACGATAATTTTAAATATTAAAATAAACCAAAGAAATAATAATTCAGGAGGCCAGGTCCAGAAAAGGGTTAGGGTCGTTGACAGCTCTGATCCTAGGCGCCTGGCTGGGACTGCAAGGAGGAAACAGTTGCGTTCCTGCGTTCAGAGATCACTGCCCTCACGTCCAAGCGGAGTGGGAGATGCAAGTGCACCAGTGTAATGGTCCAGCATCTTAACTTAAAGCAGCTGTGGCGGAGTTTAACCATCACCTGGATACTCTCTGAAGCAGCAAGGCCGATGCTGGGGTTCTGTTACGCCAGCCGGATTTTGTGACAGTAGCACTGGGCAGAAGGTGCTGGTGAACAGTTGGGGCACTGCAGCACTGGAGCAGCTGCATCTGCTTGGTGTGTGAAAGTACATCAAATTCCATAAATTACCCTGTCCGAAAGTGCAATCCAGAAAACTGGAAAATTCCGTAAAAACATGAGACGCTCAAAGAACTGCGCTTTTGCTGGTGGAGTTCTCATGACCCGTTTCATTCAGAGCATGCCTGAAGCTCCATCATCTTGGCAGGAGTACTTTGTCTGGGGATTGCCTCCTGCTTAATTGGGACAGTATGTCCTGAGGTTCGCAGATCTGGTGTTCCTGCTCCTGAGTGCCATGAAATGCATGGGGTAGTAGCTCAAAATATAGCTGACACGGTCTGACAGCACAAAACGTAGGAGTTGCAGCACCTTTAGTTAAAGAATGTGTCTGACAGAGGTGGCACTGACGCCTGACATAGCCGTGTGTTTACAGAGCTCATGAGAACTAGGAAACTTGATCTCACTTCCAGTTTTCAGCCGAGGAGATTCAAATCCATATAAATGTGATCTAAAACAAGTACTAAGCCTCAGATGAGTTCAGGAAACCTTCCCAACCTCCCCTGTTTAAACCAAATTGAATCAAGGCTGGGCACGTGCTTGCTTTATAGTTTTACTGGAGCACAAACTCCAGAACTTAGGCTTTGTATTCTTATTCTAGGCGTGGGATAACAGGTCATAGCTGATCAAACAGGGAGTAAAACCAATTTGAAGTACTGGTCCTGATCTAGCATAAAGCCTGCTGGTACAAATTAATGCATCCATATTTTTGAAAAAAATTGAGTCTGTACAAGAAGCTCTGGGGCCAATGTCGGTGTACTCACCAACACCGGTTTTTGTCCAGAGTGGAATTTTGTGCTATGAATTCCCTTTTTGTCCAGCTAAGGTCTGTGTGTAGTTTGAGGTTAGGGGCAGAGACGCAGTTCAGACATGCCAGTCTCTCCTGGGATTACTGCTAGCTCCCGTGGTGCCCCTTTTGCTCTGCTGTTCGTCACTGTCTTACAGGAATTGTGATTTTAAGTCCCATGCCCTGAACAGGGAGCTCAGGGGCAGGTTTTCATATGCTGGTTTCTGTTCCAGGAGCCCAGCAGTTAGGCTTGGAAATGCTGACCATGTCCTTTTGTGAATCTGCATTGATTTGGCTTCCCTTGAAATTCAGCAAAACATTATCGCTTAGAAATATTTAAAAATTTCAATTATCAGTTTAAATCCATGAAGATAACAATGTGCCTGTCTCCAAACTGGTGTTAAACCGTTTGAGTGCTTATTTATGGCAGCAATCCGCGTGATAATGTTCTGGAAGAAAATTAACCTCCAGAATGTGAAAGCTCAGATCTAACACGTTTGTAGTATATTTGGCAGCTGTGCATAAACTGCAATTGTCTTGTTCTCCATCTTCAGTGAATTAACGGTGGGCACAGTATGTGTGTGGGTTATTTTTTCGCTAGAGATGTATCCTTCTGGTAAGAATATTAAGTGATCCGTTTGTAAAGAGAAAACAGCATGTGTCATTAGCTTACTGAAAATATGGTTGTTTGTGTAATACATTCCTCTGAGAAGACTGAACCTTTTTTTTTTTGTAAAATATTTGAGGCCTACTTACTTTCTTTCTTACCACTTGCCATAGGCTGCAGTTTTAATCCTTTGAAATTTTACTTCCAGTGTCATCTAACATGATTGAACAATCCACGGTGGAAGCAGCCGTCCAAGAATGTAGCCAGGCATCAGATGAAGCTATGTACGGTGACATTATTTTTTTATTTGAGGTTTATGGGAGTTGGTGTGCATTCCCTTATCTCTTCTTGGGAAATAAATGTCAGGCGTTTTCTGCAGTGCTACACATGTGGTAATCGCTGTGTGCTTTTGTCTTCCTGGTACTGTCTTTGAAGGTTAGTGATGGTGCTTCTTAGAAAATTTGTTCACAGGGATAGGCCTGCAGGGGATTCTAAATGTAATGCTGACATCCAGGAATTAAAATGCTGTAGTCATGTGTTACATGTGATACGGGTTGACTATTAAGAAATAAAATAAACCAACAGTTACAATGCAGAGGGAATTTGTTACTTCAGTTCATGTTTTTATTTCCTTTTCTCTAGATCAAAATTATCCGATGTTATTTTTGTGCATTTCGTAAGATACTGCTTTTCTGAAAGCACTTGGAAGAGTTTTCCTCCATGGTGCTTGTTTCTGCCTTTTTGTATAGCAGGGCTGTTTTTTTGAAAACCGTGATTGATTTTCACTGTCTGATAACAAAGCAGAGAGCAATTACTTGAGCTTCTGAGAACTTTATTTGTGATTGTGATGGATGTCTTTCCTTTAGTGTTTACGTTGTGGATTGACACCGTAATGCAAAGCATGAACATAAATAGTTTGCTAGGCACGTCAGTTAGATACTGTGATCCCAGTTTCTCAGTATGCAGCAAATTTGGTTTTTTTACTTTTTTCCTTGTTGTTGGAACCTTTATGACACGGATGGTTTCAGTGTGACTTTTCTTCGTGTCACTTTATATACTGAATGTATTTCTCGGCCCAGAAGGGAAGTCTGTATGCACAGATTCTCAGTACAGAGTCCTGAAGGGAAAAGCTCTGTAGATCACGGGGCCAGCCTGTACAACTCTCTTGAATTGTGTTGCAGAAAGCTTGAAGACAAAGTTTTGTAAGAAATGCACTCTGAAGCCTAAGACGTCAGTGTCTGATGGGCAATGATGGTTGTTCTGCGCTTGTAAGCCTCAGTGAAGGTTCATGGGATAATTTTATCTGCTCTGATGAATTTGATTCACTTACAGTAAGAGGGAGATGAGAGGGATCAGAGGAGAGAGCTGCACCGGTAAATATAATGGGAGATATCAACTCGATTAATAGTCTGAAGAGTTGTGCATGGCCGTTGTTTCAACCTATTCACATTAACCATGCCAAGGCTGTTCTGTCGTCAAAAAAGATAGCAGAGGAAGATGTATCCCTCTCTCGTTTCTAAACGAACTTCTGAAGAGTTTCCTTTTTTGAATTGGAAGATGCAGTGGTATCCAGTAGGGGAAATGGTGATAACGCAGGGTGGTAGTGAACAAAATGAATATAATTTTATTCAACAAGTTTTGTTACTGTTTGTTTCATCCACTTCAGATAATGTTGTAAATGTATTCTTATTGCAGAGAAAATGTTTTCAACATTATTGGAGCCTTTGATATTCCACGTTATATTTATAATTCAGAAAGAAAGAAGTTTCTACCGTAAGTCTTGCGTATTTAAGTTTGAACCACTTCTTGTTCTAAGAAAAAATCCTTGCTGTTTCTGTATGGTTAAAAATCTGCTTTCTAGTCTTTCCCTCTTGGGTCCGCTCATCTCAAGCCTGAGTGAGAAAATGAGATAATATTGTTTATTAATCTCTAAAGACCCCATCAGAGTCTGATAAATGCTGGCTCATAAATAAATGTGTCATTGGGTTTTTCTCAGCCCAGCAGGATGAAGCTGAAGTGGGGCTCTGTATCTCCTGTGGCCCTGTGTTCTGTGTTCTGTGCTGCCTGTGATGATACTGGCTCTGAAACTGAGGTGTTTATCCGATAGTAGAATGTCCAACCCTGTTTGTGCCATCTAGTGAATTGGTTGTAGATGTTTTGCTAGCTAAAGAATTTACCTTTAGCAGCAAGCAGCCCAGGCTGAGGAGCCAAAAAGAAACTGTGCTTTTAAAAATCTTGAAGCGGTGTTAGGTGAGGAATGGAGAGCGGTGCTCATTGTGAGGGGTTGCGGTGACCTTCATGCAATGTGCAACTCATTTTCTAGCTTTGGTCCGTGATTCTGCCGGTCCAGCAAAAGCAATCTGAGTGTTTGCATTGGGAGTTTGATTCCAGTGCCACTTTGTAGCTTTCCAGGCTATTGGAAGCAGGGAAGCCCATGAAGACAATCTGCTAACCAAGAGGAAGAAAATACTCTTGTTCATGGCCGCTTTAAAGACATAACTGCTTTCCTAAAAACTGATTTCTGCAGAGGCCCATTCAGGTGGAAAGATAAATCTCAAGGATTGTGAGTTAGGGGGAAATTAAATGGATGTAGCTTTCAAAATGTGGAAACGCAGGATTCCTAGCAGAAATCTTCCTCATTGAGGAAATAAATTATGCAGTAGTGTTATAGCCTTTGCAGCTCCTACAACTTCTGGATCAATAAGTCATTTTTGTGTGTGGAATGTACCTTTTTTAATCTTGATTTTGTTAAACTTCTTGCAGTCTGTCAATGACCAACTTTCCTGCACCAAATTTATTTGGAACTGCCAGAGATAAAGCAGAGCTGTTTCGTGAACGCTACTCCATCTTACAACAGGTCAGAAAAAGTTTTGCTTTGTTTAATAAAATACACAAAAAAATGCTGGTTTTTATATTCTTACGTGCACAACAGTGCTTTTGTTGAGGTGCTTTTGTGAGCAGTTTAAATAAAATCTGAATAAGAACAGGATCTATCCTATTTTTTTTTCAGCCTGGTTTAGTTCGTTTATTAATTTTCCAGTTTTCAGAATGCTCGGTGAGAGCCAGCCACCCCTTGTCATCTCTTGGTGGCACGTGCATCTTGTCTTGTGTTGTAAGCAGCTTCAGAACAGCGTTTCCCAACGTGACTTGCTGTGCACCACCGTGATGGTAGCTGGAGGTATTGGCAGCAGCTGTAGGTAGTGGCTCTGGACCCAGCTGCGCACACTAGGAGTATCTATGCTGCAGTTTGGGAAACTGGAAGACCAGTTAACCATTAACTAAAGACGCTGTAGTTCATACAAGTTAGTGAAACCTGCTGGAACCAGCACATTGGCACAAAACGGCAGCAGGAGGCATCCAGAGGGTACCTTCTGAAGCCTCCTTTTTCGGACTGTATTGTGCTATTGCACCTCTTTGTCTCATGGTTTCACAGAGGCTCTCCGTGGTACAGGTTTTGTGTTTGGTTGTTGTGTGTGCTGCACTCTGACCTCCAGAAAAGCGAAGGCTGAGTCACTGCCTGGGTGAGGGCTGCTGATAGGAATCGCTGCCTGTGTTTCATGGGCTGGTAGCGGTGGGTTTGTTCCAAGGGGAGGCTTTCACACTGCAGGAGAAGCAGTGGAAGAAGTGAAAATTTCTACAATGCATTTTCTTTATGCTCTCTGTAGTTTATCTGTCAGTGTAGCTTGCTCCTGTTATTAACAGAAAAAAAAAAGAAAAAAAAAAGCTTACTTTTAATAGGCTCTGCCCTGAAGGGATAATTACTTATTTTCATGTAGTTAGCACTTAATACAGTTTGCCTTTCCTTGCTGTCTCACCCCTTCCTTCCAGGTAGTCAGAAATAACTTATTTTAAAAGCATTACAGATTTGCTGTTACTTTTTCGGCTTAGTTTAATTGCCCGGTGTTATTGATGATCTCTTTCTTCGAAGCAAATTCCTGTCAGAAGTTTGACAAGACTGATTATGCTTAACAAATTTAACATTGCTGGATAAAATACAGCAAGAGAACTTTAAAAAGTATTTTGTATAGTGGTGTAGTGAACTGACTTTTTGACAGTGCTCATTTATTTTTAAACTGGATTGCTTCAATCTTGGTTTCTGCAGAGGACTCATAGACATGAGTTGTTTACTCCTTCAGCAGTCGTTGCTCATCCTGATGACAGTACAAGCAAATTCCAGGTAAAAAATCTTTTTTTTTTTCTTCTTGCAAAGTCAACTGTATTTGTGTTACACTTTAATGCAGTAATAGTTCTCCAGTGACATCTTAGTTTTACATCCCATATGGTTAATCAATGGAATTGAGTTATTTTTGTTCATTTTTAGCCTATGTATCAAAAATGCAGTTATTTGGCTCAGATCGGCATGATGACCAAGCCACTCAAAAGCAGCTGTGAAGTGCAGGAGAAACGTGGCTTCCCGAGGTGGAGGGACATTAGCTGTTCAGCGTGTTACACTTTGCTTCCCTCTGCTTGGGGATATTTTCCCTGCTTCTTTCTTTTGTGAGCACTGAAGTCACAAACCTACAGTTGAATAAGGTCATAACCTTAGTCCGTTCTGTTTCCACCTCAGCTTTCTCATATTAAATACTCTCCCTATATGATATTGTTGTTATATATTTTTTAAAAAAGATGAACATGGCTGTATGTGCCACTGGGTGTCAAATAACAGCTTCTGCTTTACTCAGCTTTCCTTTTTCTCCCTGTTCACAGCATGCCATCGTGTAGAACGTTTCAGAAATGGCACTGATTTTTGTAATGAGCCTGGATTCTCTCATAGCTCGTTTGTGTATTTATGTAAACACATGTGCTGCGTGGTGCTTTGTCTTGGTTGGTTAAGAATAGACGTGTGGAGAGTTTGATTTAATTTTTGTTTGATTGTTTGCCTTTGGTTCCAGCTTAAAACAATAGAAACTCTATTGGGCAGTACAGCTAAAGTGGGAGAGGTGATTGTGCTTGGGATGATAACTCAGCTTAAGGAGGTAGGTTGCTTTTTATTGTGGAGTATGTAGGTCACCGTTCATTCAGTGTTACAATATATTAGAAAATGAGAAAACTTAAATATCTCACCGCTTTATCCTGCCAGCGGTAGGGCTCCCATCGATGTCGGTGGTGCAAGATCCATTCCCTAACAAGAAACTTTTCCACAAGCAGTTGATGCTAGTGTAGGAGGGAAACTGTCTTTGTATTCTCAGTATAGAATTTTGTAATGCTTTGTGTCAGCAATCAGGACCAGTTACATTTTCTAGGCATGCCCCTTCTTGAAATGTTGGAGCTTCTGATGACTGTGTTTGGACTTGCCATTGCACTGGACTGTGACTGGAGGGGAGGGCTGCGCCAGCAATCCGAACGGCAGCAGCTCGAAGGGAAGGTGCTAAGATACGCTGCTGTAAACTGCACTGTTTTCAGTTCTGCTGGTGTGTTCTAAGCTTACAATATTAAAAATGGCTAAGTTATTTCTGAATGCTGACTGATAGATGCTTCTGATTGAAGCATTTATGTGTTTCGTTGTATTTTGCTTTATTGATTAATCCTGTTTTCTAGGGGAAATTTTTCCTAGAAGACCCTACAGGAGTCGTCCAGATAGACCTTAGTAAAGCCATATCCTTTTTTGGTGATGCAGGAGTTGAAGAAACTTCCTACAGAGCTGTTTAATTTTAAATTGAATAGTAAATCAATACCAGCCATTAAATATTACGTATTGAGAATTGCAGCTCTATCTTTCTCCTTCTTTTGAAATTGCTTGGTTGCTGCAGCGCGGTGCCGTTTCGCGGGGAGGGTTAGGACAAGGTTAGTATTCCTCCTAGTGGAAGCAGGGCGTGCTCCTGTTTGCGGGCTGTCTGTGAGCTTACCTGCTCACCTACCAGGTGATTGCCTAGCTCTTTAGGCAGCCTCTGAACTTTCAGTCGTGTCCAAATGGATTACACCAGCTGGAAAGCAAACTTTGGCTAAAGAACTCTAGTTTAAGAGTCCTGATCTGAGAAAAATATATTTCTTAACCTTTCTGCACCAGTTCCACAGCGGTTTATACACTGAATCGTGCTTTGTTTTGGCAGAAGGTAAAGCAGACTGTTTTTTCTTAGCTTATAATAAATTATTCTGTTAAGAGCTGTTGCCACAGCTACATGTCTGCCAGACGTGGCTGAACAGACAAGTCTCACGTTGACGAGGCTTGACCAAAACTTGAGTTTGTGACCGAGACTTTTGTCCATAAGCCTTTCGTGTTACCTTGTGGGCTCTGGAGGCAGGGAACAGAGCTCTGCAAAATTTGTGGTTGTCAGCGGTGTTGGTGGTATGTGAGCATCCGTAGCAGCTTTGAGGGTTGGCCTTAGTTAGCCTGGCTCCGACATGCTTGGAGGAGATGTGACTAGATTAGGCAGACAGACTAGGATAACCAAACAGTATGATTTAACGGTTTGAAAATGCTGCTTTCTGTTGGCAAAGCTTCGGTCCTTCGGAGGCTTTCATGAGTCTTCTCATTAAGATGATGTAAGGCTTGCAGTTCTGGAGCCTTATTTTAGTAAAATAACTGACATTTCTGTTTGCAGGATATCACTCTGTGCAATATACATAATCCCGGTCTATTTTCTCGTAATGGATTTTATATTTAAAATGTATGAAGTAAATAGAAATCAGGAGCACAAATGACAGTGGGGACAAGTATCACCCTGCTGCTTCTGTTCCTCTAACAGATGGGACAGTTCTCGAGAAGGGGTGCAGTTTGGTGGAGACTCTTCCGGGGCAGGGCCAGCAAAAATGATTCCTGTTCCCCTACATTCTTACCCAGTTGGGTTGAGAAGGTTGTTTATGTGTCTGTGCAGCAAAACCATTCAAAGACGTGTCTCGGGTAAAAATGAAAAATAGTTGGTTTCTTGCTCAGCCTGGTTTTGAGCCAGGTAGTGTTCGCCACTAAGGAGCACAGGGATTGGTGCTGTCACAAGAGGGGGGTTGATGGAGGCTGGGACTAGCTATGTAGCACAGCTGCCAACTGTCTGACTAACGTCTAGGACATGCTGTTGTTAGAAAAACTAAAGGTTATTTTGTTGTTCAAAAATCGCTTAGGTTGGTACGAAGATGAAGTTTTTCATGTGAACGCTTTTGGATTTCCGCCTACTGAGCCTTCTGCTACCACTAGGTATAAAACTGACTTTCGGCAGCCTCACTCCGTATTTTGTTATGGGTTTCTAAGTAAGCGCATTGTTATTTTAGAATTTCTCTGACATTAAAGTTTGCTATTCTTCCTCCTCCTCAAATGCTTCAAAATAAATACAGTGTTAAAGAAGCAGTTCTGGAACTTGCTCGTCTGCTTGGACCAGAACTGGAGAAAAACCCTTCCAGAGGCTGTTGGGTTCTGCATATTATTAACAATTGGGATCTAAACCCTTCTTAGCTGCAAAACTAGATAACTGTTACCTGGGAATAAGGAATTCCTTGTTGCTTAAGGAATGGATGGGGGAGAGAACCGAGGATAAATATTACCCTGAGACGATCTGTTAAATTAAACCTGCTTTATATCCAGGTGACTGCCATTTCTCTTCCTTGGTTTCTCCGTGAAGTACTAGATGATTACTGATACCATCTGAGCTGCCTATCATAATCATAATAATTAAAAAGGCTTAAGTGAGTAATAATCAAAACTACTAATGATTTGGGAAGAAAACAGAACTAACTTGAATATTTTAATGATGTAGAGCCTTCTATGGGAATGTAAACTTCTTTGGAGGGCCTTCTTCAGCTTCGGTAAAGGCTTCTGCAAAACTGAAGCAGCTGGAAGATGAAAACGAAGATGCCATGTTTGTATTTCTTTCTGATGTATGGCTGGACCAAGGAGAAGTACTGGAAAAGCTTCACACAATGTTTTCAGGTAGGTGACAACTGCTTTGACTGTGAGCCTTGTTTTGGAGAATTTTTACCATTTTCCTTAGCCCTTAGCAGCCTTGATGAGTGCAGTCTGATGCCTAGCTGGTCCTCAGTCCCCAGCTGTGGCTGTGTCCCCTCCTTGGCATGGGCTGGGAAATCTGACCCACTGGTGAGCTAATTCAGGGAATTCCTCAGCAGAAAACTAATTGCCTTTGTTGGAGAATTAGTTTTCTGCTGGTTTAGCTGTGTGAACTCTTCACCGTGTGGTTGCTGACGGGAGCATCTCTGTCAAGCAGGTGAAGCTGGACACCTGACTGCAGACAGTGGTTTGTGTGCCTTTTTTTCAAAAGTATGCGTCTAAATGAAAGTGGGGCAGCAGTTTTCAAGAGTCCTGTTATTACTGTATTGTGTGTTTTTGATGAACATCCATTTTGAGAAAGCTAGAAGAAGCCCAACTGTTGCATTTTTTTGGTAGGATCCCACTGATCCCAAGCCCAAAGACAGTGAAGTCTCACTCCAATTTTAGTGACCGCTATCTGCATTTCGTAGTTGCTATTATATTGCTTTTGGATCTTTCTCTAATGGTTTTAAAAATTGGATGGTATCATATTTTTGCAAGCTGACACTTTCTTTTCATAAATCACTTAGTACTGATGTTGTTTTGGACAGTAGCCATTTTATGTGCTCTGACAAGAATGTCTCCCTTGCTCCTTAAAGTTCTTCCTAGGCTTAGTTTAAAGAAAACTTCTTAGTTCATCAGAGATCAGCAGTCCCTCAAATGCTTTCTGATTCTACCAAGGAAAAAACGCCAGTTACTATTAAAACATGAACTGTTTCTTCCATGCATCATTACATTAGTAATGTTGATAACATTTGGGTAGCAGGCATCTGCGAGATCTGTGAATTGCTTCTTTGTATTCCAAAGCAGTTTTGGAACAGCTTGTCCTGTCTGTCTTAGGTAGAATGCAAGTGTGAGAGGGTGGCTGCTTTAAAAAATAAGCAACATAAAATTAAGGGTGGGAAACTGCTACTCGCCTAAAGAAAACTGGACACAAATTACCACACTCATCCAGAAGTGAGGAAACCCGTTCACTGTCTTGATCAAAGTTGGCAAGATCCTTGTGGAGAACTGAACTTGACCTAAGATTGCATATGCTGAAGTAACAGAGGGACTTCAGTCACAACCTAGTGAACTCAGCTGGCAAAGATGCATAAAATGCATTTCATATTTTGAGCCTTTTTTTAATAGGCAAGTAATAAGCTTCACAATTGTAAACTAAAAATAATAGCCGAGTGGAAGAGCAAGGAAAAAAACATCGATGAGCCATTTCTCTGATATAAACAATTCTGTCCTATTTACCAACTGGATTGAAAAATAATGAAGTAAATCCAAGTCTGGTACTGCGTGGTAGGAAAACGGAGAGTAACCTGGCGCGTGAGATGAATGCCTGAGGAGGTGTTTCTATTTTCCTTTTAGGGGTGGGAATCGGGTTTCTTTTTTCACTCTGCTGTAAAGCATGTGTTTCTGGGTGGTTAGTGATATTGTGAGGATTCGTCAGATTCTTAAAACGCTCTGGCACTTCCAGTTACTGTTGCTTTATAACGCCAAGAGCTAATTAAATGTTGCTAGAGCCCTTGGAGTGATGCGTGGAGGTTAATAGCAATCCATTGCTACCTACTCATTATTTTTCTCTTTAGAGTGAATTTTTAAATTGTATTATTTATTATAATTGTACATTCTGTAAATATATGACTGGGTCAGTAGTTAGTTGGATACACACAACCAGTATTATTGGAACTGGGCCTGTAAATAATCAAGAAAATAGTTCAGGTGTTTTAATAGCAGCAGAGCTTGATGTGCTGTTTCAGTTTCTGCCTTTCGTGGAATTGGCTGGAGGCTGAATGATGACAGAGACTGAAGTGAATGGATGCTGTTACTCACAAAGACTCTGTTTTCCCAGGTTATTCCTCTGCACCTCCAACATGCTTTTTCTTTTGTGGAAATTTTTCATCTGCACCATATGGAAAAAATCAAATCCAGTCACTGAAAGGTGGGAAAAGTCTTCGTATACATTTGGACATGTACATTAAATTGAAGTAACAATGGCAAAACAAATTAAGATAGCAGAAAATAAACCCTGATTTTCTAAGTACATTTTTAATGTACTGAAATATAGAGGTGATTCATATAATGTCTGTTTATTGTCTAACCAGGTGTTGTATCATTTTTTTTCCCTGACTTTAGCTTCTTTGAAGGCTCTTGCAGATATTATATGTGAATATCCCAGCATTCATAAAAGGTACCCAGCAAAGTGCTATGAGAAGGGAAATATGTTTATTTAGCGAAACCTTTGCTGTAATTACTTTAAGAAACTAACAGATACCATGTTTTCTCATTATTGCAAGCCAGCTATGATCCGATAGCGAGCTGGTCTTGTAAGAGGGCTGTAAGTTTGTTTTGGGAGCAGTGTAAGATTTTGATTGTATCTAAAATAGCTTGGTCATGGAAGCTGCTATTGAGTGAGCAAAGGTGAAACTGCCTCTCCCTGGCACATTTTCCACATGGATTAAACATGGCCCTTGATTCTCCAAAAGTGCTATTTAGTGAGCCTCTTTTTTTTTCCTGGAATTCTCTTGAAATCAGCAGGCTTCTGCCCAAGCAGTGCTGCTTTATAAACTGGTGTTGAAGTCTTGATGCTGCTACGAGCACGTACGGGCTTTCGTACGTGCTCATAGAAATTGCTTTCCACAGCCTGCAGCTCTTGAGCTCCGTGTGAGCTGTAAGCAAGCGCATCTCCCGGTGGGGCTCTCTTGGTGTGCCGCTGCGGGTTGTCTCGGGTCCCTGTATGAGATCCTGGAGCCCATTTCCGCTGAGTCCTGAGCCAGGCAGCACACTGGGCTCTCTCCCTTCCCACAGTCAGCCCCCTTTCCGTGGTGAACAGCTTTTAAGGTTTATTTCACTTCAGCGAGGAGTGGGTACGTGTCCTGTGCCTTAGCTGTGATTTATGTTGTTCATAAGGCCAGGGAGAGCTGTCACCTCTGCCGCAGAATTAGTAATTTGCATGCATCTGTGGAGTAACAGCAGTATATAACCAATGTTTAGAGACATCTAGGATCATTTTGTATGTGATACGTTGAATTTTTTACAGTAGCCGATTTGTGTTTGTTCCTGGCCCTGAAGACCCTGGTCCTGGTTCTATTTTACCAAGGTCAGTTTGCTTCACTTTTTCCAGTTTTGGAATACTGAGTTAAGTAGTTAAAGGAGGTAAGAGTCTTGGTTGAGACATCTGTTGCTATTTATTTCAGACCTCCCCTGGCTGAAAATATTACTGAGGAATTCCGACGGCTGGTGCCATTTTCAGTTTTCACCACAAATCCTTGCAGGTAACAGTGTAACCCACTGCTGGTTTTCATGTGTTTTTTCTTTTACTGAATTACTAATTTATGTGCAGATGTAATTTGCAAAAATTACAAATTTTTGAAAAATTGGTCTTACATTTTTCAAATTAATAGAATGCTTGTATTGATTGTAACTAGTTTTAAATACATTGAGACATAAATAAATTAGTGATGAAAGCAAGTAGTGCTAAAAGTTTGATAGCAAGTATAAAAATCCTGTTCAAAGGCATTGTGGTTTTTTCTGAATCTGGAGGGAATGAAGGGAAGATGGAAAAGTATTATTTTAATTCAAATGTGCTTTTTCATTTTGTTGTATTAGAGGGAGATCAATTTTGTAATGCAGCTCCCTATATTTAATTTAATCTCGATTTATTTCATGTCATTAATGTTTTCCATTTAGGATTCAATATTGCACCCAAGAAATAATTATCTTTCGTGAAGATTTGGTAAACAAAATGTGCAGAAACTGTGTCCGCTTCCCCAGCAGCAACATGGACATTCCCAACCACGTGAGTTGCTCCTTGCTGAGATCTCCTTGACTTCTTCAGCAGCAGGTCTGCATGTAGGGTGCTCTGATCTGCGTTCTCATGACACGTTGCAAGAGTAATGAAGAGGGATTGCGAGAAGGATCTATACATTTAGTATTATTACTTTAATTTACATCTGGCCAGTAAAATAACTGAAGGCATGATACTGATTGATGGCACTGAGTCATTCCGCCTGTCCCACTGCAGGTGCCCTTGAACGCAGAACTTCGTAGCAGCTGACACGTGGTGTATGTGCACCGGCAACGAATGTCGTACCAAGAAACATTGATTCCTAAAGGCAAAGTTTAATACAAATTACCTTTTTTTTTAAAGATTTGATCAATTAACCAGTGACATTTGCAGTAAAGCAGCATGTCGCTTTTCCAAAAGGTCATCTGCTGCTTCTGCCTTCTCACTTGAAGTCTTAATCCTGCTTTTGATCCGTCGCCACAGCACTCTGAGTTATGATTCTGGTTAATGAATGCACAGCAGGAGTTGATGTGATTTACTGATATAATTGAATGAGAATGATCCAGGCAGTGCTGGCTCACTGCGGTGACGGATGGAGTCTGTTTCTATTTATTTTATAGGGGTTTTTTTTTTGGTTTGACTCAGAAACTTCTTTTAGCTCTTTCTTCCTTTGCTCAGTTTCTTTGTGACACTGATGGACCTTGTTTTTGGTGTGCACGTTTGCTGCAAGCCATCACTTCGTGTACTTGTACACGGCTTTCTCATGAGAGCCTCATGGCAGCTACACGATTCGTTAGAGATAATAAAAGCTTTCAAGGGGCTTGAGGGGAGAGTTTCAGGAACCAAAATACCCTGGAATTTGCCAGATGAAAAAACAAATGAAAGGAGGCAGCTGGTGTCTGGAGCAGGGCAACTCCGAGAACAGCCAAAGGAACTGAAATCATTTGGGAATCAAATAATTTCCCCAGTTCAGGGAAAAGACTGTGTTTAAGTGTGGGTCTTGGTGTTAACCGGTACTGTGAGGAAAACTACGAGGGAAAAAGCCCTGCAAAATAAAAGTTACGGCAGTGTTGGTATTTGCTGGGTTGGAGGAACAGGTAAGCAGATTCTGCAGTTTGTTGGAGAGTCTGATGGATGAAATCGTTTTGACATCTTCAAATATTGGCTGATATATTATAGAAAGGATTTTGTGTATTTAAAAAAAAACCTCAACACAACAAGAGAGCAGCTGACTGTTGTAGGGAACTTGCTGCTTTTCTCTAGAAATCATGAATAATCAGAGGGAGTCAGATACACAGAAAACATTTCCAGGTTCAAAGCTGCTTTATTCGCAAGGCATTAGCACGTGCCGGAATGAGTTGGACTTGTAGAAAATGGCTCAAACTAACGATTTATGTTTATCTTGCAGTTTGTGAAGACTATATTATCGCAAGGACACCTGACGCCACTTCCGCTGTACGTCAGCCCCGTGTACTGGGCCTACGACTACTCCCTGAGGGTGTATCCCGTGCCAGACATGCTCGTCATTGCAGATAAATACGACCCATTCACTGTCACCAACACCGACTGCCTTTGCATAAATCCTGTAAGATTTCCGTATGCTTTACCGAAACAAGAAGGGGGTGCAGTCACATCCAAGCGTGTCTCTTGCTATTTGTACAGCATCTTACTTACACAAGGGTGGTATATGCATTTTTCTTTACAGGGATCATTTCCAAGAAGTGGATTTTCATTCAAGGTATTCTACCCCTCCAACAAGACAGTTGAAGACAGGTAAATATATTCACTTTCTCATTTAAAAGCAAGCATCTTATTTGCTGACTTTCTAATTATCAGGAGGAACACAGAAAATCAATTACATAAACAGAGTGAATGTCAATGTTCTAGCAGTTAGTGTAGACTTACGCTTCATATTTAGGCAGTGTGAGAAATCCAAGTGACTAAAAGTAAAATAATAAATTTAGAAATGACAGTCAAATAACGATGATGAGAAGCATGAACCAAAAGTAAAAGGAAAGATAGTCTCTACTATATTATTTTTAATAACTGAGACTTAATGGGGAAGCAGATTTGTTTCTGGAGATGATCCTTGTTACATAGGTTAATTACACTTAGGAACAATTCTCGGTTCGTGATCATCATCAAGCCCAGAAGCCACTTTCATGCTTTGATTTCATGTATTTTAAGTCTGTACTTATTCATTCCAACTGTGGTCTTCCAGTGACTGGGAAAAAGGCCAGCTGCAACACCCAAAAATATTTAAAAGTGTCAGAGGGCTTACAACTGTGATGAACATTTTCCTGTTGGAAATAATAATGGTAGAACCCAGTGGGAAAGTGCAAACTTCCCTTGCCTGATTCAGTTTGATGCCTTGTTGCAGAAGCTGTTTTTTCTCAGCCTCCCAAGGGAATTGATAACAGATCGACCCATGTAACCCTTACTTGAATATAGAAAATGTCCTGAGATGTTTTAGCTCTTTACACAGTTTAAACCATTAACAAGTCTTTCATAGATCAAGAAATAGAATAGTGTTGTGAACTATCTTTAAAAAAAACCCTAATTATTGTTTTTGTTTGGTATTTTCAGCAAACTTCAAGGTCTCTGAATGTCTGCGAGACTCCAAAAACAGAGTGAGCCTTTTAAAGCCACCTGTAGCACTCATTTTAGACGCATGGATTTTATGATGTATTACAGACTGTTTATAATAAATATCAAAGCCAAAAATGGTGAGTTTTGTACACAAATAAACCTTTACAGGAAAAGACACTGGTGTTAGTTTAGATACAGTGTAGAGACACAGTGAAGATTAATTGGCAAAGTACAATAAAAGAAGGCAACTGAAGGAACCAGTTCTCCCTATCTTTAAAAAAAAAAAAAGTTGATAGATCTTTCCTGTTTGAACTGCCAAGGCTCTACACCCAGACGCCTGTTTAGCGTCTCCATAGCAACCGGCCGGAAGGGCCCGGCGCCGCCATCTTGTTTGCTATCACCATAGCAACGAGCGGCGCCGAGACGGAGGCGCCATCTTGTTTAGCGTCTCCACAGCAACGAGAGCGGCCGGGCCGGAGCCATGGCGGGCTCGGGGCGGCTGGAAGAGCTGGAACTCAGCGCCGAGGAGGCGGAACGGCTCCAACAGGCCTTCCGCGACGAGCAGTTCCAGGCGCTGTTCGCCGAGTACGCGGCGGAGCTGGCCGACCCGGAGCAGCGGCGGCTTTACGAGGAGGAGGTGGCGGCTCTGGAGCGGGAACGCGGCATGGAGGTGCGTTTCGTCCACCCCGCAGCGGGCTACGTGTTGCGCACCAGCCAGGCCGGCTCCCGCCGCTGCTACATCAACGTCTGCAGCAACCCGCACGTCGGGGAGCCTCAGGCCCGCGCCGAGCCCGGCGGCCATCGCTGGGCCCTGCCCTACAGCCTGGCGCCGGGCCGTGAGGAGCTGGGCCGCGGCGGCCGCCGCCGCCTGATCTACGATGTGGTTTTCCACCCGGCGGCCATCCGCCTGGCCGCCCGCAGCCCTCGCTTCCGCCGCCTGCTCAGCGACACGGCGCTGGAGGCCGTGGAACGCCACTGCGCCGTCCAGCTCGACCGCGCCAACGCCGCCGTCCTCCGCGGCACCAAATACAAGGGCGTCCCGCAGGTTCCCGTCATCCGCACCCCGCTGCCCGGCGGCCCCCCGCCGCCGCCCGCCGACGGTGACTCCCCGCTGCCGCCCTTCCCCTTCCCGCCCGCCGCCGCCCCGCCGCCCGCCGCTCCCCCGCCGGCCCGACCCGCCGGTCCCACCACGCCGCGCTGGAGCGTCCGTCACCGTTCCTACGTGGACCTGCAAGATTACCGGTACTGCCGCGACTCGGCGCCCAGCCCGGTGCCGCGGGAGCTGGTGGTGACGGTGGAACTGCCGCTGCTGAGCTCCGCCGACCGGGCCGCGCTAGAGATCCGCGGCCGGGAGCTACGCCTCGACTCGCAGCGTCCCGCCTACCGCCTGCGCCTCCGCCTCCCCTACGACGTGGACGAGAGCCGCGGCCGCGCCGCCTTCAACAAAGCCCGGCGGCACCTCGTGGTCACGCTGCCGGTGGTGCCGCGGCCCGGCCCGCGGGAACCGCTAGGCCCGGGCGGGGAGCGGCTGGAGGAGGCCGAGCCCGGGGCGGAGGGGCTGGGACAGCCGCCAGCGGCTGAGGCGGGCGGCGGGGAGGTTCCTCCCCCGGGCCCCGGCGGCGGCGGGGAGCCCCCCGCGGGCCAGGACCCGCCACCGCCCCGCTCTGCCGCCTCTTCCCCGGCTCCGGGCGCCAGCCCCGAGCGGGCCGCGCCCGGCAGCCTCGGCGGGGAGGCCTCTCCGTGCCCTCCCGAGAGCCCGGCCGCAGAGAGCAGCCCCGGCGAGATGATTCTTCTCCCGGGCTCTGGCAGCCCGGAGGCCGCCATGTGCCCTCCCTTCCAGTGCCGGCAGGATGAGGCCTCCCTCACCCTGCTCCTCCATGTGCCCGGCATCCGGCCCCAGAGCTTCAGCGGGGCCGTGGGCACGAACCACTACAGCCTCCGCTTCTCCGCTGACGCTGGGGCCTATGCCCTCTTCTTACAGTTTCCTCCCGCGAACAGGCTGGCGTCCCCCGAGACCAGCGTTAGCCTGGCTGCCCACAACGCTGCCATTGAGCTCGCCAAGGCCCCCTGCAGCACTGGGCCCTGGGAGAAGTTCTGCTTCGGCCTTGACGCCTCTGCTCTGCAGGTAACGGCTTCAAAATGGCAGGGTTGGGGCGTCGCTCTCCCCCGAGTGCCAGCGCTTCGCTGCGGTGTGTGGCTGCTGCCGTTTGCATTTCTTTACGCGTGGTGTCTCAGGGAGGTGTTAGGTTATCAGCCTGGGTTCAGAAGAAGTCAGCAGTGACGGAAACTGCTTCCCTTGGAGAGCTGTTACCGGATGTAAGTGGAACGACCTAATTAGTGCTAGTCTTGTATGAGCAACGTGAAGGTCACGTCACAGAGCTGACATCTTCATCCTTGGAATGGGAATGACTTCTGCCTCCCAAGCTGATTTTTTTTTTTTTTTTTTTCTAAGGGAAATTCTGATGATGAGTGAAAACAGAGCCTGCCTTGTGTCCCTAGCATTAGCCTTTGAGGCCATGTAGATCGCTCATGCCGGCTAGTCACGTGGAGACAGGAGATGTTTATAATACACCGGACATACACACGCGTGTGAGTGGTGTGTACCTGTGTCTGTGTTTCAGGACAGAACTCCCATTTACAGCCGCAGGGTCACCCATTAGTTCAACCAGAGGGGTACAGCAAACCACAGCCGTGAACTGCTGCTGGTTGCCATTTTGCTGGGCTAGTTCTTCATCTTCTCACCAAGCTGAACATGACTTTTACTATTTTATGAGTCATTAGGCTGCGATGGTCCTGTGGTGGGAGGAGGTTGGCACGCCTGCTGAGAGCTGGCAGTGTCCCCACAAAGAGATGCTCAGCACTCTTGCTGTCAAGAGTCGCACACTTTTTGTGGAGAACTGTGTTATTTTGTAAGCTCTGCGTTTCAAACAACTTGTCATGCGCAGGGATTAAGGCTGCATGATTCTTGTGTAACCTTTCAGCCGTGTGATTTTGAGTTTGTCTTTAGTTTAGAACAATAAAATCCTTTGCAGTTCAGATCAGGTATCGTGGGAGTGCATGTCCAGGCAACTGGCAGGCTTAAAACAGATCCACTGGGATGGTGGCTTTGGAGTATCTTAATTGCTCCATGCCGACAGTTAGAAAATACTGCAGGATGCTGAAAGTGTTTGTCCACTTAGTATACGTGCAGCTGAATCTTCCCGTTTGATTTCCCACTGAGCAGGCTGATGACCTTTTCTGTAACAGCAGCTCCTCTGAAGGGAGGAGCTGATCATTCTGGGTAAGTATCGAAGATGATGAATTTATTGGGAGCCACCTACGCCGACCTGTTTGCAGTGCATTTCCTTGGCTTTTACCGGAGCAGGAGCCTGCAAGTCTGTGCAAGTGGGGCCGCGAGACCGTCGGCAGTACTCTTAAATGGTGTGATCGAGTACTGGGTGCCGACGCGACGCCAAATAAGCTGTTGTGCAGACTACTGTACCTGTACAGAAAACAGGCGGAAGGAACTGCAGGCGTTTTATCCACTTTTTCAGATAGTCTGAGTATCTTCCATCGTGTGCCGCGGCGTGTGTCCATGCGCTTGCTGCTTGGTTTATGGCCTGCAAGCCTAAATGCAGGTTTTACGGGAAAACAGCAGCTTTCTGTGACTCGATGTGGGGATACAGCTGAAAATTCGGCTTGGGAACAGGAAATTCTGCTGCAGTCTCTCTTTAGTGCTGTGACTGATGGACTTTTCTGCACGCTCTGATCTCAGGCTAATGACTGAAAGTGTTTGGTATGTGGATTTGTCACTGCGATTGGGGGAACGTCTTTTGATTAAAGTTAAAAGGGTATGTGGTAATGGGATTTTGGTCAATATTCCCTTTTTGTGAGTTAAAAGAATATTTGAATGTCCTGAATTTATTACACATTGCAAAATGTTTTGGGTGGAGTAAGAGGAGGAGATTTGTCATTAGTCATAGGCCTCCCAGCCATTCATTTATGTAGCAGGCTAAAAAAGATTGATTTCTTCTGGGATGCAGTCCTTTTGGATACCGGGCCTGCAAATTGAAGCAGCTGAAATAATCTGAAGTCATTTGTTCTGTTTGCTCTTTTTTTTAAACTGTGCTGTTTCCCAAAAGTGCCTGCGCCAGTGCCGATAGCCGCATTGGCTCAGAGTGAAGTGAGAAAAATTAATATTTAGTTCGAGCTACTACTGTGTGCTCTCTTCTGTCCATTAACTATTTGCTCGTGGTAGCTTCTCTTCTACTTATGTTAATTTCTTCAATTTGTCTGCTGTCATCTCTGGTGTTTTTCTGCTTTGAATCTCTTTCTGTAAATCAGAGCTACGGTTTTTGCACTGAGGTCTGCGAGGAGTTGTGTCGGTCATAGACGAGTGTTTTGGGAACGTACGCAGTAGCAGCGCCCAGTTTAATCACTTCAGGGGCCTTTCGGTGGCCTGGGTGAGCAGGAATTTTATCCTGTACCTCCCAGTCATGCTGCCGCCTGCTTGTTTGTAATCTCTTCTCCCCCCATAGCATTGCCAGAGGATGGCGCGCGGCGAAATAAGAGGCTGGTGTGTTTTACAGATAGGAAATTCCCATTCCGCTGTCTTCTGGGAAGTTGCTTCTTACCAGAAACCAAGGGTTGCTGTGTTGTTTCAGGGAACGGATTCCTTGCTGGGTTAGTTCAGAAATCTGCCCAGCTCGGCGATGGCTCGTGCCGCAGTGGCTCTTACAGGACCTTGTTAGGCTGCCTGCCTTAATTGTTTGCCATTCACTTGCCAAACAGCCGGGAAAACATGTCACAATAATTGTTCACCGCGTAAGCGGAATGCATCTCGGCAGCCTCGTCCCTGGACTATGATGAAGTGCAGCGCGTATCGCTTGATTTTGATTGCCTGTGCGCCTCTGCCCAGATCAACGCGTACGATAACGGTGCCGGTAATTGCACAGCCCTGCCTTGCACGCCTGTGATGTTCCCGTTATCGCCCTGGCCTCTGTTCTTGTTGGAAATTGGTCTGATACAGATATTGGTAGAAGAATGAGTTGAGCTTGTCCTTCGAACACCATTCTTGAAACAGAACTTCAAGGACTGGTTTTGCTTTTGTAGTCGGATACGCTTGAATCCCTGTGCTGAAAGCTGATCTATTTAGAGCTCAGTTTCCATAGATGCTGAGCAGTCTGAATTCCCACCCCAGAAGTGCTTATTTTCAGCAAGTCTTTACAGTGCAACAGTCCTCCCTGGGCTTTAACTGTGTCGTCACAAGTATTCCTTAGTTTGGTAGCTCTGGATGTTGCTTTGGTTTTACCGCTTTCCCATACAATAGATGGCAGTGCTTTGACCCTGAGCCCTGACTTCTTATCAGCAGTTGCAGCCATTGCTTCTCTTTCTCTCCGAGTAGTTTCGCTCCTTGGCTAAGTCATAAGGTCCACACGCTTGTTATGGGGAGTAGAAATCCTGCAAAAATAAATATTCCCTTAACTTTGGACTTCGTGGACCCGGGTCGTGTATTTCAGGGCTTTGAAAGTTATCTTTTGTCGCTGGCCTTGTGCTCGGTCACTGTACCAGAGACCACACAGCGCTGATCTTTCTCCAGGGCTCGCTCCAGGCCCTGTTTTTCTGGGGGAACAGAGACTCGTGACCTGAGAAGTTTGCCCGGCTTCCCCACTGCCAGAATCACTGTCTGCTCTTTGCCTCGAAGGACCAGCTGTGGGCTGTGCTCCCACCGTTACTCCTTGTCGTAGTTCATCCAGTAATGCCTTCCACTTTTCTCACTTCCATTTGTTTAAATCCTGGGAGCTCAGGCCTGGGAAACTCCTGCATCGGAGGGTTGCCCCTTCATTTTAAGACAACAGAGCCCTGGGGAAAAAAGAATGGTTGAGAGTTAAATAACCATTAGCAGAATTTGTAAGCCTGCCAGGCAAGGTTTTTGAGAACAATGCGTCCCAGAATGTCCTGGTTTACGGCAGAGCTGGAGTCGGGCAATTGCTGAAATCATGCTTTCAGAAAGCACCGTTATTTAGTGTTTGGTCTGCTGGGGTTAAATGCTCAATTCTTGACAGAAATAAACCCCAGTTTTCTGGTGGGGGTATCGGAACTGCCGAGACTTGGAGGCTCGGTTATGCTGGCATGTGAAACGCGTTTGGTAGAGAGTTAATTCTACCTGCAGTTTTTGGGTCATGTGTGCTCGTTTTCATGTGATGAGACAAAGATCGGTTAAAGTTGTAATTCCCTTTCACGCCCATCCACGCCCTTCCTGCCCTTCTCGGCGGACTGAAACGAGTTTGTTCGGAGGATGTGTGCTCGCTCTCCTGGGCAGTGCGTCCCTCCCGGGGTACCCCTCGCAGGGGAGGGAATCGCTGCAGTCAGCCCATCCCTTTTGTAATAAAAACCCGTGTTGTGTTATGGAAAATATTAAGATTTAACTCATGTAAAGCCCCACGGGGCTCCAGAGAACAGCAGGGAGCAATGTTTCCTCTGCTTTACTATGCATTGAGATTATGGGTTTTTTAACATTTACAGTATGAAAAACGTTACACTAAACATTCCTGGTTCTTGGTTTGAATTAAGCAGGAGTTTGTGAGGATTACCGAATTGCATAGCTTCGTTTAACTTCCCTGTGAATGTTGATGCCTTGATGGAGAATGTTTTAAACGGGTGTGTTACTGAGCATAAAAAAAGAGGTGTGATTTTTCTGCTTGGCACAGCCGCCAGCGCCTTGTGGAGGAGATCCTTTTGAAGCTCTTGTTGCTTTTTCCTTCAAAAGCAGCCGGTAAATAACGCTGAAGCCCTGCGACCTCTGCTCGCTGCGCGCACCAACTGTCACGTGTTGTTTTCTAACCTCTGGACTTCTCTCTTCTGCTTTGGCAACAGGTACGCCGTGGGGCAGCTCCTCCAAGACAAACACCCGTTCACACAAAAGCCCCGTGGAACAATATTATTTTTATTTGCCTTTACAACCACAGGACTGTCAGTCTTTGTAATTAATCCTCTCGTTTTCTCATCGAACAAGGTATTAGTCTTGTATCTGCTGTCAGATCTACTGCGCCCAGTCATATCCCGTGCTCTCCAGTCACGCTGGACACGTGCCTGGCGAGGTGCTGCTGAGAGGCCACGTATTCCCTGGAAAAGAAGTCATCTGCGCGCGGCTGCAGGCGGCAGAGCTGTGCTGCTCCCGGCACTGGGAGCGCGTGGAAAAGGCCATGGGCTAGGTGTGCTCCCGTGGGCACGCTGCCTGGGGCCATGCCAGGGCTGTCCTCGTGCTCTGTGATCTCAGAATTAGGGCTCTTGTGGATAAATGTATTTCTTGGTTTGAGAGGCAACCAAGCACGAAGCCCAGAGAGCTGTGTTGGGAAGTGTGTGTATATATGTGAGCCCGTGCCGCCTTTCAAGGAGAAATCTGTACCGGAGAGCAGAGCAGACGCTGCCGTACGCTCGTTAATCCAAACAGAGGTGCTGGATCTCAGCTGGCTGGGGCAGTCCGGCCAGCTGTACTGCCGCGTGGCGGTTTTGCCCCTATTCCCAGGCTATTTTCAGTGGTGTTACGTGCTTTCTTTGAAAGTCAGGGTTATAATCTCCAACTTCCAAGCTACTATAAAGAGTTAATCTAAGAAGTGACCCCTAATTATTATAAGGTGATGCTAGAAACTAGGACTGTTGTGCTTAATCCTACAATAGTTTATTTTTGGTTCAGTTAATTCTGTGCTGAGTGTTTCAGGACTCTTGGCAAGTTTTTTTTTTGGAGGTCAGAGGAGGACAGAAAAGGAGAACAGAACAAAATTATTGTTTGATTATTTTTTTTTTTCAAAGTAATCTCTTTCCCAGACTACATTAAGAAACATAATTAGTTTGCTTCTGCTATAAAACAAACTAATTTCTGAATAGGCTTTAATTGGTAGATTATTATGGGAATTATTTATGGGAATAACATACTTAGACAAAACAGTTATATCAGGAAACATTATTAACCTACTGATTAAGCTCATGAAAGCTTTGTTTGAGCTCTTTAATCTTTGCAGTCATGAGTACCTTATAAACGTTTTCACCCCCAGTACAGGAACTTCGTTCACCAAAGCTTTGAGCTTCAAATTCTGCTGTCGAGCTGGTTTGCAAGGGGACCTACAAACCAAGAGGCCGGGAGATCCGTAGATCCAAATCCCTCTTCATATTGACATCAGCTTCTCGTTACAGAAGACACGCAAATAATTTAAGCCTGAAATCTGTCCCGCTTTTAAAATTGTTGCAGCCTGCGTGGGAGAGAACTCTGCCTGGTAACTGGCTACGAGTTTGGATAAAGTAATGCAGAACAAACTGCTTGAGCGCTAAGGGCAGCCGGGGGGCAGCCGGCTTTGCGCTGTGTTGCTGCCGCTGTGCGCTGCCGGCGCCGTGCGATACGAGGACGGTTTGGAATGATGAAGCGTTCTAGAAACCAAAGTCATTCCTGCTAACGGTTATGTTAATTTGGTCTCAGTTTAGTCACGGGGAAAAACAAATGTGTACCAAAAGGCAGATGACAGTATGTGCAGGGAAAGACAAATTTAATTCTGAGTTGCTAAGAGAGTATCATAAATATCAGAAAATAATCTGTTTAAACTGAGTAATTATTTCACAGGGTCACTGAAATCATCTGCTGATGGTTGTCCTTTGCTGCTTTTCCAGGCCAGAGCAAACAGGCTTTAAAATAAATTCCTGAATCATTTTTTGCCAAGGCCTGTGCTTTGATAACATCTGCAGTACTATAAATGCCTCGGTGTATACTCACCGTGAATGCAAAGCCTGACTTACAGTCGCTGGCTGTCTGAACAGGCTAATGATAATCATTATATTGATAACGAACAGCGCTGCTTCTGCGTACAGCACAGGGTACCGTGATTTATGGCAGGCCGCTGGGTAGTGCTGTGATAAAATTTTAAATGCTTACGTGAGATGTAAGTGTAGTGCTCTGGGAATACGGTGTCGGGCTGGTGTGAAACCTGGTCAAATTGGTTTATAGTAATTATTCAAAACGCTAGGAACATTCTGAGCAGTTACTGTTTATCTTCCTGGGAAGTGCTGATCAATAGAGCTTCCATTCCGTTTGTCTTTTGCAACAGTATTTGCTGTGAATACGGTAAATTGTTTTACATTTCATCAGGAAAAACACAACAACTTCAGAAAGGTTGATTGCGTTTGTTGCCAAAGGGCAAAGTTTTGTTTGCGTTGTGGATAAACGGTGTCGCTCTCTTCTCGTAGCCACGGTTCACGGGCAGCGCTGGCACTCGCCCCCTGACCTCAGGAGGCAGTTTACACGGAGCGCTCTCAACCTCGCGTTCTCTCCTAAGGGTCCTCCCGATTTTCTTCGTTGTATCTTTGCTTTGGTGCATGTAAACCATCTCCTGCTATTTCAGAAATACCTCCACGGATCCATTCGGCGTTTTGTGGGACGCTGGGTGCTGAGCCCCACCGCGTAGCGCTCCTCTTGCCGCTGCCGCTCTTTCTCCACGGTGCTGACTTCGGAGGGAACTGCTCTGCAGCATCTGCAGGCGACCCTGTGGTTAAAGTCGCTTCAGACAAAGCGATCTAAGGATGCAATTGGCGGTATTTAGACCTAACAGAAAGCTTTTCGTTCCCTGTTGGCTTTTCAAGCATCTCCTCTCCCGATTTCTGTACCTGCGGTTGGTTTTTGTTGTTACGCTGCTTATAGACGTGAGCAAGGTCAGGTAGTGACTTTAAGAGTACAGATGCACAGTAAGAGAGTACTTTATCGAAAGGCTTCTACTCTCATTAGACAAAACACGTGCAGGTTCAGAGGGAAAAAAGATTATTTTCCCCGTTTTATGTAGGAAAAACGGAGGCAAAGAGACTTGCTCGCAGTCATAGCAGTCTGGGAAAAAGCAGAGAACTGAAGCTGAGACCCCAACTCCTACGCGGGGAGTTGAGATGTGGAGATCTCGTAGCAGTTATTTTGGAGAAAAAACTGACAAACACTGGTCTCTCTCTTTTTTGATCCTCACTCAAATTTGCGAGTCTCCAGCTTTTAGGAAAATATTCTTGCCTTAACATGAAAACATGGGGTGCTTTGCTGCACTTCTTCGAAGCAAAGGCAGGATACCAGGAGGGGCTGAGCCGCCGTCGCGCTCGGCAGCGTGCCGAAAACCCCGCGGAAGGGAAGTTGAGCTGTTCTGTCTGTGATGCGTGGGCAAAGCGCTGCTTGGCAGAGGTGGGGATGTATCTCCTGTGCTGCCCAAGGCCTCGCCAGTGATCTGGTTCATGAGCTTGTGGGAGTTTTGGTGCTGCACAGATTTTTCTCTCTGTACTCCCTGCCTTGTTCCTTTACTTTGACACCTTCTCTTGAGCTCTGCAGAATATTTCTACAAGCCTGAAGCACTGGCAGGGTCCCTCTCTGGCAGGCAAGAAAGGATGCAACACGAGGGAATAAGTACTTTAGGCTTTGTGTACAAAAATGCCAGAAGCAGGTATGTTCCTGGAGGGTTTTCTGTCAGGGCAACCCTGCTGTAGTTTAATCTTTCCACAAACTGTCTCAGCAGCCCGTGTTGGATATTTGCCTGGATTGCAATCTTTCTGGATAGACAATGAATTCCATCCTCTGGTTTGGAAAACCAGCAAGAGGTGTGTTATGACTTTCCATATTGTGATTTCTAATTTAAATAGTGGAAAAAATAGGAGGCTGTTTTATTTTTCCCGTGCAGAATTTTTTTTTCAAGATGACAGTTAATTTTTGTACAGTGCGGCATCTGGCTGTGCATAAGGCTACATCCACGGGGGGCCAAAAATGTGCAGAATTGCCTTTTTGCTTCTCAGTCCGCAAGATGTCAGTGGTGATTGAATTTAATTTTCATTGAGTTGACAAGAGGGTAGGACTGGATCAAGAAATTTAAAAGTATGACTTAAAGTAGAAGGTTTGCAACTTTCCCCTGCTATTTCCAATTAAATGGTTCTTTGTTAAACGGGAAAGGTAATTCACAGAACATCAGAGCAGTCCTCTGGGTTAGACCGCTTTGATTGTGCCAGCGTCTGTCCTTACCCACAGCCTACAGCAGGCGATTTAGGAAGAATATGAGGACGGGGAAAGCTCTGCAGTTCTTATGAAACAGCCCCTCCAGGATGTGTTTTAGGACCTTTAATTACCGTAACCGATTGAAGTCTTTAAACCTGTAGCAACGTGTTTCACGCTATTTGTGAACTGCATATTGACAGCCTCCGAGGATGTCCCAGACGGTCATCTTTAACAGTGGGTACCTCTCCATTTCTTCCAAGTGGTGTTTACGCTTGCCTAAATGGAGATGTGAGAATGCACCGTGGATCTGAAATGGGTACAGCCACGCGTGTTCCATAGCTTTCGCTTTAGAAGGACTTATCTTGGAGGCTGAGGGTTCAAAGATCCTGCAGGGCCAGTCCGAGGAGGTGTTTGTGTTTTTCTAAAGTAAGACACCATAGAAGCGTAACACCTCCCTGATGTGGAGACAGGTGAGGACGGTGGAACGATGTTGGTGGAAATCATTCCTCAGAGGGAGTCCAAATCTATACGTTAGTCATGCACCAAAAGCGAGAAAACATATATTTCTTTTATCTGCATCTGTACAACGCAGATCCGTACTTCAAATCAAACTGAGCTAAGCGCTGCGCTTCAATTCATTTCACCTTCTTACTTCAGAATGTCTGACTTCTTAGAATCTCTCTATCGAGACACGAGCGTGCTGCGAGACCCGCGTTGTGAATCGGTGTCCCGGCTTTGTCTGGACGGAGTTTCTTGCTCCAGCACTGCTGATGTATGGTACGAAGAGAACATAACCTGCTCTTTCTTCTCTTTAGGAAAGATTGTTTGTCAGTGAAGAAAACGTTGATGGATTTCTAGGCACTGTTTTATGCCCTTCCTTTTGCTCCCAATCAGCACCGGAAAGTCAGCCATTAATTGAAGTCCTTGATGTAACTGAGGACAGAATTCAAATCAGGTTGAAGGTAAGGATCTCCCTGGCAGTGGTACGTACTGCTGGCTGACTTATTTACTTCAGCACGACCGTATCAAATCGGACCAAAACAGCTTTGTTCCTCTTTTGTCTTGATATAGTCAGGAAAAACCGTGGAGCAGGGTCTATTTGTGAGTATGAATGTCAGTTTTTAGGAATGTAGGGTCACGTTTGTGCCATTTAACGGGACCAAGGGATTGAAACCTCCTATATTTCACTGGGAAGATGGAGCACTGTGATACAATCACTGCAGGCAGTGCTTTCTCCTTGCAGAAATACAGCATGGCACGCACACACTAAATCTCTCACTGGTGTTAAAAGAAAGAAATGAGTAAGTAACTGCCTAGTATCCCTCATTCAGAGGGACCCCAAGTGCTTCCAGGTCAGAGCTGATGACAGCGTGCTGCAAACAAATTATGGCAGATGTCACCAGAGCAAAAGCAGAATGAAGAGGTGAATATTCCGCATCCTTCAAATACACAGAAGTTTGGGTTCGTGTACCGGAGCCCACGGTTAAAGCATGCCATCTCTTGGGCAGACACCTTTCCAGGGGTTTGGCCCAGAAGTGAACTTACCCAGAGGGACCTGGGATCGGGAGAGAGTGGAGAGGCAAAGAACGTGGCTGCTGGGCGCGGGACTCGGAAAGGGCTCCTTGCGATGGCCAGAGGGTGCTCAGTCGCGGCTGCTGCTTCACTCTCTGCCTCATTGCAGAGAGAGAGAAAAGCTTGAGGACTTTGTGAAGAATCTGCTCTCATTATCTTTATTTGGTCCAAGTGTTTGAATACTTGGTGGTTTCCTGTTGTGTAGATAATGAAACATGGGACTATTAATCTCAACTGCTGGTCTCAAATTCACTGCTTGTAGTGTTTAGGGCCTCAGTCAGGCTAACCTTCTTCCTCAGTCACCCTGTCTGAGTAAAGGATGCAAGGCAGGCTGTTTCTGAGCTCTGACGGGATTAAAATGACCTCCCCGTGCACAATAGGAGAAGGACAGGTGAAGAAAACAAAACGTTACTTTTCTAAAAGGGAAATGTGAGGTAAAACCCCCAAATCGTCAAGGATAGAGGTAGACACTACATCAGAAATTCATTTAAAAATGAATTAATTTAAGATGAATTTCCTTTCTTAAAGGAAACAGGGAAAGATAACGTGCAGGGCAATCAGCTCGCTTCTGTGGTCATAAACTGGAGACTGCAGATGTAGTTAGTGTGTAGATGGCTGCTTGGAAAGCAAGTTCAGACGAAGCATGCGACCTCTGGAACTGTGCTGGAGCACCGAGGAGTTTGCCCTAAAGACAGTGGCTCCAGCATTACTTGACTTTTGTAGCTAGTGTGGATTGTACATAAAAATTTAAAATTCAGGTGGCTGGAGAGCAAACGTGGATGTTTTGGTACCTGAGGAAGGGATGCTAAGGTATCTTAAATCACCCACACATTTTTATGGGAGAATCATCCAGTGCTGAGAAGGACTTACTAGTGTTTGTTTGGTTTCTTGCTGGAGTGAGGAGTGGTTTGGGGGTCCGAGAGGGCTGGGTGCACGAGAATGTGACTTAGTCTTTGCATCCATGAATCCAGCTGCTGCTGCTGGACAGATGCCTGCCTGCTCCTGACTGTCCGCTGACAGGGACGTACGAGTTACGGGCTGTTTTTTGCTAAAGCAGTCCGTAGCTAATGGTGAAATTGGGTAACTGCTATTTTGACCCCACTGGCTCTTACAGTTCGCACTCTCCTGGGGCAAATGGCAGCCATTTCTGGATTAACTCACTGGGCCGACTGAGAAAGCCAGCTCACTTACCAGTTACACCTTTCACGTGCGACAGGGCGGTAATTTCCCTAATTGCAGGGTTAGAACACACTTCTTGCAATGAGGGTTTAGATCCCTTGGCTGATTTTGCGGCCCCCGAGTTCCAGAAAACAGCCTGGGTGTGGCGACTCGCCGGTTTTCCCTGCTGTTAATTGCGATGGAGGCTGCGGCCGCTTGGCAGCTGCCCAGCAGCACTTCCTATTGCAGGGGAAACCCTCAGGAGGCAGGCAGCCTCCCCGCCACTCGTTCCCGCGCGTGGCACAAGATCAGGAAAACCTCAGCACCGTACTGATCTGGCTTTCTGGAAGTAGATGTTGGAGGATCAAGTGTCTTGGCCTGTCTTTACAGCAGTTTTGTGTGCCCTGTCTGTTTCGACTGTAAAACAATTCCTTTATTTTCTCGACAGCCGCAGGAAGCGGTCCATTCTGAGCAGGATGGAGAAGAGGAAAAGCTTAGCAGCTCAGGGGGAGATCTCGCCGAAAAGACAAACGACGACTACCCCCAAACAAAGGCGGAAACAAACTGTACCGCAGCTGACACAGTCAAAGAATGTGCTACAGAAACCAACAAAACTTCCACCTCTTTGGCAACAGCCGAAACAATAGGAGAAGTAGGTTGTAGTTCACACCATTGTTTGCAGCATGAACCTTCTGACACCAGTTCAGCAATTCCTGAGGAAGCTAGGAGAAAGGAACCAGATGCAGAAAGTGCTGTCGCAGGAGGCGAAATGGCCGTGGACTCTGAAAAACAAGCGGGCCTTCTGCTGGAGGGGCAGGCGGAAGGGGCCGAGGCGGCTGCGCCCGCGGGGTCGGCGGAGGGGAACCAGCGCAGCTGGGACAGCAGACCGGCCTCCCCAGTTCTCCAAGAAGTGAACACGGAGGACGGGAGCGTGCAGATCGTTAGGGATCACGTAACGCGCTGCCCGGTCACATTTCAGAACTCTTTGCTGTATGAATTGGACTAGTTTAATTATTTTAGGATTTCCTTCTGTTGTTTGATGCTCACTGTGACTTCCACGTGCTGGTTTATGGCTTCAGGGTTCCTGCTGAAACGGTTTTGTTTACAGAACTGAGAATATTACGCTGTTAGTAATTTAAGTTAAGAGATCTGCGTTTTGCAATCACATGTATGGACCGAAATAGTTTTACTTACAAGAAAGGTGCAGTTGAAGGGGAATCTGAGCTTGTGGAAGAAAATGCGTCTTTGTTTACATAACTTTCTTAGTCTCTCGCTACCTTACAGGGAGTATTTGTACATCTCCTCCTGATGGCTCCCTCGGGAACTGCTGTGTTTAGTCCACCTAGAAATGAGCAGTATGCATCACTCTTTCAAACCTTTCAGGTTGTGTTCACTGCAGGATTAGACTTGCGGTGATTTTTAGCAATCAAATGAAATTTCTAATTACACGGAGAAGTTCTAATTAGTCTCCTAGAAATAATCAACATTCACACCGCGTGTTCCATCCCAGTACGTTACTTCAGATCCACAGCATCCAGCCACACCCCAGTCTGCCAACCAGATTCAATTGCACAATAGAAATGTTGCCCGTTGCTGTTACTAAGTATTTACAATTTCTACAATGGATTCCCTTTATCCAGATTAGTTTGACTTTTCAAAAACAGCTTCCCACGAGTTTCAGCAGGCTGTTTGCTAGCTCATCTCTCTGAAGTGCGATAACCGACAGAATGTATCTATTAATAAATTTTCAGTTCCCTTTGTCGCTGCTTCTGAAATAACTTCTGTTTTCTTTCGAGTTGTACAAGACACAAATGTGCTTTAGAAAAAGTTCAATGTGACTTGTTTCACAGCTGCTCTGGAATTTCTCTAGCATTTCTCTGTTAACTGCGAGTACGTGGTGTAAGCTTTACTTTTGCTCGGTTCAGCAGAAGCCACAGCTGCCCAGAGCATTTGTCTTGCCCGCTACGCCAGCGCAATGCCGGCCGGGCTGACGGAGGGCGAGCGACACCCCCAACAGCTCTGTCACGCGGCCGCGCGGCTCCTTGGGGGACGTATCGACGGGCTGAGGCACAGGCACAGCTTTCCCAGCATCAGCCCTGACTTTGTGAAGCCGTGAAAACGGAGCGAGTACCAAAGCTGGTACAAAAGCGTGGCGGTTAAATAACCCGTGGAAAAAAAGCACATCTTATCGCGGTCAAAATAAACATCCGCGTACTGCTTGGAGTATTTCGCAAAACTTGGCGCGCTTTCAAATGAACATTTGAGCGATGTGTTCACAACCCGTACAGAAGGTGACAAATGGTGGCAAAAGGAAAGCCTTGCCCTGCGCTTCCCTCCACAGTAACTGCTGTGGCCAGAGCCCTGAGAGCACCAACCCCATTTTCGCAAATTAAAAAAACGAGGCGCTTTCCCCCCCCCGCCCCCCCAAAATCTCTTGGTGTGAAATCTATTAACGTCTGTCAGCGTAGCGTTTTCTTTCTCTCACACACTTCTCTGTTCTACGCAGAACAGCGTGCTGCTAAAGCAGCCGTACCCGTAAGCCTCAAAACAGGCGGGGAAGCGTTCGGCGTTGACGAACGGCTCTGCTCTCTCCCGTTCAGCCCCGGTTCAGCCTGTTTCCATTACACAGCAGTATTTTTTACCGGTCACTTTACACAGCTGACTAATTTGAAAGTGAACTGTTGGGTTTTTTTTTTTTTGATCTAAAGAAAAGAGGTGTTGTGCCGCACATTTGTTACTCTAGTCTGCCTCAATTAGCGAGGAGCATTAAAAATTTAATGAAGGTAAATGCACAAGGCTGGAACTGACGGCATGCCTTCAGCCCTCTGGATGAAAGACACCACCCCCCCACGCCCCGGTCCTGACTTTCTTTCTAGCAACACAAGATGACATCATCTTTTTTTTTTGTGAGAATCAAGAACTTCTCTGGTAATTACAAAACAACGGAATTTTATTTCGGCAGAACTAAAAAAATCGTATATTTATCTACATTGTAGTAAAAACAACGATATTTTTTTTTCTCCTTCATATATTCATCAATACATCGCAACCAAACCAGGACGCGGGCGTCAGGCGTGAGGTGACCGGCAGAGGTGGCACGCGAAGCCCGGCTCCCGGGAGCGCTCGGTCCCCTCGCTCCTCACCACCCCGGCGCGGCACCGCAGGCACCACCGCTCTGCCCCGACGGGGGAAAAACCCCGCACCAGAGCGCTACGAGCACCGGAAAAAAATGCACTTAAATACAAGTTTTCTCCTCCTCCCAGTAAACACAGCAACCGTCGCTTTTTGCGCAGGGGCCGCCACGCTGCTCTGAGCGGCCCGGCAGCAGCAAGTAACCCGTTTCCAGAACGTGGTTGCCGCACACGAAAGATTACTATTTTGGGACACCTTTTACAAGAATGTTTATTCATATTAAAGCAGAAACCAACTCATAAATGCTTTTTATACACGTGTGCCTGTAAAAGACAGCATGGAACAACTCAAAAAGAAAAAGGCTGCGAGAACGTTCCTCACTGAAGTCTGCGGTAACTTTTACAGAGTTCGTGGTCCCTAATGTCTCCCCACCCTCCGTTTTTCACATGAGGGGAAAGGGGTGCCATGGAGTACCTTTTACTGACACTCATCGTTTCGGGAAACAGGTACTGCTGGTTGCTGTTCAAGAGAGAGTCGATTTTGGCACTCTGGGTGGACGGTCTGCAGGATTTCTTGTGGTGCATGCCACAGTCCCCCGTGTGAAAAATCCTGGGGATTTCGGGAACCAGCACTTTCCAGAACTTTGGAAGACAAGAGACAGTCAAGTGCTGCAGAGTCCAGTCCCAGTTGTAGTCATCGTAGGTGCAGAAGGCGTCCGTGCACTCGATGAGCTTCTGGTAGGTGTCTCTGCCGAAGGCCATGCCCATGTTGTGCTCGGTGGACTTCCACGTCTTCATCTCCGCCTTGTCGGCACGGCCGGCGAAGCCGCCGCGGACGGGGCTGTAGGTGCCCAGGGAGACGATCTGGCACTCGGGGCACTCCCGCTCGCGCAGGGCCCAGAGCTTTTTGAGGACGTGGTAGAAATCGGGCGCCAGGTAGTGATCTTCCTCCAGGAAGAGGACGGGCCCGGTGTGCTCCCGCAGCGCCCGCACCCTCTCCCAGACGAAGTGGAGCTTCCACCACCAGTGGTGCTTGGTTTGGGAGAAGCGAGCTTCCCGGTAATGCCCGAAGGAGTCGGGATACTCGGCGTTGATGCAACCCAGGCGCAGGGCCGCCGCCTTGCCCACGTCGCGGGGACAGTCGCGGGGATCGTGGCCGGGGAACTCGCGGGGGTAGAGCTGGATGCTGAAGGGGAAGAAGATTTGCAGGACGGGGCAGAAATCCACCCCAGCCGCCAACCGGTTGAGTTCCTCGGCCCACAGGTCGTGGCTCAACACCAGCAACACGTTCTCCACTCCCGCCGCTCGCCGCAGCGATTCCAGCAGCAACCGCAGGTGTTCGGCGCGATCGTGCACCTGCACCACCAGCACCACGTCGGGGGCGGCGGTCGATCGCACCGGGAAGCGCCCGGCGTTCCGCACCGGTTGGTCAAAGTTCAACCGGTAAACGAGCGAGCGGTAACTCAGCGTCCCGTTCTCACCGAGAGGTGCCGGAGATACAAGAGAAGCGTTAACAACGGGGCGGCGCGGCGGCTGTTCGCTGACCCGCGCCGGTTCCCCGGTGGTACCGGTACCGCCCCGCTGCTGCTGCTGCTGCTGTTGCTGCCGCCTCCGTCCTCCTCCGCTTCCCCACAGCGCCAGCGCGCAAATCGCCAGCGCCAAAGCCAACACCAACACCTTCCGCTTGTAAATCCGCAGCCGCATCCTTCCCGGCGGCGGCGGCCGCCGTTCACTCGCCGCCCTCCCGCCGCCGCCGCCGCCGCCGCCGCTTCTCCTCCTCCCGCCGGCAGCGCGCGCGCGCCGCCACCACCCCACCCCCCGCACACGTCGCCGCACCCCATAGGACGCCGGTAGAGCCCGCGGTGCCTTTCTATTGGTCGGCGGAGATGTCGCTCGTCGCCGTTTCCGCCGGCGGGCTCTGGCCGCCATATTGGTTCGGGAGGCGCCATTGATGGGGTCGCCGCCATCGCCTTGGCCGGGAGGGGGGCGAGGCGGCGGGACGGGCTCGTCCGAGCCCGTCCCGCCGCCTCGCCCCCCTCCCGGCCCCGGCCCTTCTCCCCCTCGAAGGCTGGAGAACGGGATGGTATCGTTGGAGGTGGGGAAGAGTTCGGAGAAAATAATGGTAGAGTTGCGAGAATGAGGGAGGGAAGTCGTCGTAGATTTGCGAGAATAATATGGGGTAAGATAGAAGAATAAGACATAAAATCATACTAGGATGGCAGGAATTAGATAAGCATTCGAAAGAAAGTCATTCTGGATTTGTAAAAATAAGGTAATTCAGGCTAGAGTTGCAAGAACAAGAGATTCTAGAATGGCAAGAATAATATAAAATCAAGGGTAAGGTATGATGTCCTTGAAATCCTGGAATGCTTTTAAGAGAAAGTCATTCTGCGGTTGGAAGAGTAAGAAACTCATTCTAGGGTTGCAAGAATGTAAGAAATTAATTCTAGAATTGCAACAATACATTTGAAAGTCATTCTAGAATTGCAAGAATAAGACAGTTAAAAGTCATTCTAGGATTGCAAGAATACAATAAAACAATTCTAGGATTGCAAGAAGAAGGTAAGAAAATAATTCTAGGATTGCAAGAATAAGATAAAATTGTAGAGTTGGAAGAATAAGATAATAAAATCATTCTAGATCTGCAAGGATAAACAGTAATTCTAGAGTGGCAATAAGAAGAAATCTAGGATCAGAAGAATAAGGTAATTCTAGAATCACAGGAATAAATTTCTAGATTTGCAATAATATAACAAAATTATAGAAAGAAACATTAAAAATCACTCTAGAATTGGAAGAATACAAGAAAAATTCTAGACTTGCAAGACTCAGGTAACAATTCTAGAATTGCAAGAGTAAGAAAATTCTAGATTTGAAAGAATAAGATAATAAAATAGTTTAGAATTGCAAGAGTAACATTAATTCTGGCAGGGCAATAAGAAGACAGCAATTCCAGAATTGCAAGAACAAGATAATTCTAGAATGGCAGGAATTGAGTCTAGATTTGCAATAATAATATAGAAGACAAAAATAATTCTAGACTTGTAAGAATAATATATTTAAAAAATAACTCTGGAATTACAAGAATACAAGAAAAGAATTCTAGAATTGCAAGAACAATAATAAAATAATTCTACAATTACAAAATACATAATTCTAGAATTGCAAGAATATAAGATGGCAGTCATTCTAGAGTTAGAAGAACGTAAGACTACAAACAGTTGTAAAATTACAAGAATAATTTATAATAAAATAATTTTACAAGTGCAAATAATGGCAAGAATTACTCTTGTAACTCTCTGCTTTGCATCCCAGCCCCTCTCCTCCGTGGGCAGGGGCCAGCTGTGGAAGTCGGTGACCATGTTGTGCGATATGGCACGTCACCATGTGCTGCTGCGGGTCACACAGCGTCACCCACGCAGGTGCTTGGAACCCGGAGGAGGAGCGCTCTACCCCCTGCGGCTCCGCTTTGTGCCGCCAGTTTTCCTTGGAAGAGCTTTACAAACCTGACGGCCGTCCCCAAGCCGAGTTTGCGGCTCTCGGTGGCTGGACCCGTCACGGCTGTGGAGCTACCGGCAGCGCTGGCACGTCCCAGCTGCAGCCAGCGGGAATTCCTGCTCCTCTCCGGCGGCCCTGGGTTTCACGAGCGCCCCGTCCCGGGTTTTGCTACGTTTACAAGGGTCTCCTCATCCCTTTTAGCACTGAAACGCTGTTTTCGGGAGGCTGCTACCGCCTCCTCCTCCTGCGCAGGGTGGTACCAGCGCGCACAGCTTTGGGGGTTGTTTATTTTTTATTCTGGGCTAACAGCAATACTCATTTCCCTAATTAAAAGTATTTCTTACCCCAGGAAGGCAGCCTGCACTAACAGAGCCAGATTTGACATCTTGCACAGCCGTGCCTAAAACTCTGGCAACTGAAACGCCGTCCAGTTGCGGTAACAGAGTTTTCCTGTCTCACGCAGGCGGCGTACGGATAAAGACATCAAAGATGGCAAAGCACTCGGATAACGCAAAATGGCATCGGCGCAGCAACATCGGGCCAATTAAAGAACGATCCAATTTGCCGCTAGCCCGGCTTGCAGCGGCCTTCGGGAAACCGAGATCTGCCGCCGAGGCTTTTTCCCCCAGACGAGACGGGTAAGTACAGGTTTCAGCGGCATTTAAAAGCATCTCACAGTAGGCAGCGTCCTGAAATTCCGGGCGAGAGCCATTGGTTGCTTTAATCCGATGAGACCAAGCCCCGCAGTACTCGACTCCGCGCTGTCTGAGGCAAAACACCAAACTTCTCAGGCACAGCATTAACAGAAGGGTCTGGAGCGATGCTTCTGCTCCGGAGACGTTTTCAGCGCCAGTTTCACAGCCTGACCTTTGCTGACCGCAGCTGAGCCGTGCCTAACTCGGCAAGTTACTCCTCATCCCCCCGCACAGCCGGTGGTTTTCAAGCAAGGCATTAAAAAAAGAGCACGCCTTAAACGAGAGGCTGGGCTCTGCAACAAAGTCGGTTTGATTCGATCAGATCGCGGCGCTGCAAATAGGAAACACCACAACTGGCCCTAAAGAATTCCCCCCAGGCACGACAAATGAGGTAGAATAGTTTCTCCCCCAAACGAGCCTGGCGTGCCGACGAGAAGCAAGCTGAAGGAGACCTAAGGGATGCCGCGGCTGTCTTGCTGGTGGGCAAGGCAAACCGCTGGAGAAGACGCTCCTCAAACGCGTGATTTCTGCTTTGCTTTTACCTAACCCTGAAGAGCGGCTTTGGCTGTCGGCTCCTTCGCCACCTCCCGGACGGCTCGGCAGAGCGCAGGCACGGAGCGCTGCAGCAGCCGCCCCGGCGATGCTCATCCCTCTGCAGCCAGCGAGACTCAAACCCCAACTGACTCATCGAGCACCTCGCTGCCTTGGATGCAGCTGCAGTCGGAGAGCTTCGCCCTACTGAGACAAATGCTTTGCAGCACAGAGAGCTTGTTTGTGGGGATCAGAAGACACTGAGAATATTAAGTTGGCCGGAACAGGTTCCCAAGGGAACTTGGGGATGCTGTACAGCCCTCCACCCCCTCTCCTTAGTTGCGCTAGCCTTTCCTCGTCTTCATCTTTTGTAGGAAGGTGAGAAAGCAGGGAGTTTAGAAAGCTGCTCCGCACGTTTGAGCCCAGCACTCTGGGCCTGCTCTGGTACTAACGCAGCCGTGGCTGGGGAAGAGCCTCCACAGAGCAGGGCTCCAGCACCCTACCAGCCCCTCGATGCGTCAGCGGCTGTACTTTCGGAGGATTAAGGGAAGCCAAGTCAGTTTTGGGGATGACATTCCCTCAGAGGTAACGGCACGCCAGCGTACGCACATGGGATTAAAAAAACCCCAGCAGTAAGTGCAGAGCAGACAGCAAAATATTCCCATAGAAAAAGCCCTTTCCCACAGTTCCCAGCCTGGCTTTCATCCCAAAAGAGCTCACACTCCTCTTCACGTTGGCCTTCAACCCCCCAGCTGGCCCCTTCTCCCAGCACAGCAGGCCTTGGACAGGACTTCAGAGCCTACCCCTCACCAGCAGCCTGCTCCCCTCCTGCGCCACGCAGGTGCGGCTCCCTCCTCCGCCCAGCACAGCTGGCTCCCCTGGAAGGCTCGCAGCCACTGCACAGGCACCCACACATCTGCATCGTAAAATTCCTGAGGAGTCCCACAGGAGGCCGCATTTCTCCGTCTACTCCCCTCCTCTTAATCATGCGCTCCGCCTAAAAGGTGTTTTTCCAAATGAGTAATCTTCAGGCTGCTGCAATCAGATCTCTCTCCCTTCACAGCAGCATTAGCGTACAACTATTTAAAGCCTCCCAGGGTGAGCTCTGCCGCGCTCTCTGAAGATCGAGGTTGAGGTGAACAGGCACCCTTGGTTTCCTCCTTCACAAGTCCTCTGCAGTTGAGGAGCAACATATAAAGCATGATTTATCCAAATGCTCCTGTAGTTGCTTAAAAATTAGTTTTACAAATGCTGTATGAAAAGAGCAGTCAAGTTATTTTGACGTTCACAGAAAGTTTTAATGACACTCAATATTTCTAGACTAAAGGTTCCTCTTACTCAGGATAACGCGTCTCTTGGCCTTCTTAGAGCAAAGCCCTTCAGTAGGCATGCTTCACTGTTTATTTCTGCTGGGAATGTCTCGGATTACTAAACAGTTTGCAACTTTAAAAAGTGGATGAAGGCTGTGCTTATGTAGGAGACGTTAAGCGATACCTGCAAGCCAGCACATTCTTCCAAAGCCTGCTGCCGCCTTTCCGGTTGCTCCTCACGCTCTACATCACACCTAGCCGTCACCTGAAGCCCAGCCTCGGTCGGTTCTGCGCTCGGTAACTACAGATGTCTTTTTTTCCCTCTTGAAACTACATGTAATTGCCACAGCAGCGTATTTTCCTATGAGCTGAAGAGAGGCACACTGTGTATTTCGGTATCTTCACCAGGAAAAAGGCCATGAGCTGATCTCTAGAACACACTGGATGAAAAAACTCTTTAGGGAAAACACAATTCACGTGTACTTAGACAGGTTTTGAAATTTAATAATTTGACACAGTGAACAATTAAAGAATCTTTAAAACATGAGAGATAAGAAACAAAGTTTAGGTGACAGATTTAGAAAAAGACATTTCTTGTATAACAAAGAGATAAAACCGAACCCATTTGCTCTGGTAAAAAAAAAACAAACCAGGAGTGCTGGTCCCTGCTTGAAGTGAGAATGCTGTAAAAGAACTTTTTAAAAATAAAGCACCTGGAATTACATGACCAGTTTTGAACTGCTCGCACCGTAATTTCTTCTCATAGCAGCCTACCCAAGTTGCTGTACGGTAAACAAGTTGGGAAGAGTCCAGTCCGGTGATAACGTCAACGTAGTTGTCTTCTGCAGGCAGAGGTCAGAGCCGCACGTGTAAGCAAGCAAAGCGGTTCGATATACGCTCACCTTCCTTCTCCTAGCAAGAAGAAACCCCTTACGCCGTGAAACAAAGCAAATTGTCACGATACTCCCAACAAAGTCACAGTAACAAGGAAAAGACAGCGAAATACATTCTAAGGATGATTCATTCAAGCTAAGCACCGCTTTTTATTCCAACCAAAGAGAGATTCTAGCAGCGGAGGAACAGTCAGGCCTCCAGATCAGGCTGACAGTGCCCCCTGACTGCAAGACAGCCGTTTGCGATCCGCAGCAAACGCCCTGTGACAGCGCGTGTGGGCAACAAGCAGAAGACATTTCCAGGCTCCTCGGTCACTGGACGGAACTTCAGGCGGATCACCCGTTACTCTGCAGGTACCTATCCAGGAACTGGGAATAGCAGTCTAGAGAACAGAAGTAGCAGATGATGGGTGCTTCCGTACCTCCCATGTTATCCACCAGGACCACGGTGTGAGCTACGTGATGGAGATTCATCGTCACCGTGATCTGAATGAAGCTGCTCAGACAGGCACTTCCACACTGGCACGTCTTAGCCACTTCCAGATCTTCACAGAGGTGAGAAGGAAGGAGATGACAACCATAAGGGATTCTGTTGAACAAGAGGAGTAAGTGTGAATTCACTACAAAATTAACCAATGTCACTCAAACACGGTGACATGCCATATGCACCAGCTGGAAGAAACGCCTTTCTGAGACCATAGACAAGGCAAATGTGAAATTTTGCCGCTTGGAATATTGGACTGGTTAGGAATTAAATGCCACTTTCCAAGACAGTCACTAAAAACATGCAACTGTGTTACTGACCCTTAGGTACCAGGGACCTGAACGCCAGGAGACACTGTAACAGCAACCAGGGAATTCACACAAACCCTAACAGCCTGTGTAACAGCAATAGAGAATTAGAGAATTAAAAAGAAGATTAAGACTAATGAGACAACTGGGCAGATATCTGCTCTTCCCTCGCATTAGGCAGGAAGATAACTAATTTCATCCTGGCCTGACGAGGCCCCACCAATTTACTCCTCACTCTCTAACGTGAAGTAGTGGTAGCAGGGTAAAAACACCGTATCCCGAGGAAACGGGAGATAAGTGAGCCTTTTTACAGTAGCACTCCATTGCCGCCGATAAATTCAGGTTCTCCTGATATACCGCTCTTTTTGTCCATGGTGTCAATAACGGCATTCAGCGACAGGAACAAGAATCGCTTCTTTTTAAATTGACAGCAGAGTGGCGTTGGGTACAAAACAAATAACTTCCCTGAAGCGCTTTGTGGAGTTACCTTCAAAGTGCGGGTACGGCCAGTGCCCAGCTGCCACTGGAGGCTCGCAGAATAGGTCTGACTCACATCCTGACTACACCTACATATTCCCAATTCTTTCTGCATACCGTCATTCACACAGCTAAGACTCCTGTGGGTTTTTTTTCACCACCTCAGTTTCAGGACATCCTTTTCTCTGGTCAGGACGAGCACAATCACAGCTCTGGTACTTGCCCAGAATGCCACTGTGAAGACTGATTTCCAAACATTTGCTTTTGCATCTTCCCTCCTTCGGTTTTATTCCTTTCTCAAGGTTTTTACAGCACATCATCACTTCTGTTTCTCATTTTTTTGTTTAAGTCTCTCCTCCAGTGAGACAGAATATCTGTTGCCCACTTGTTATGACTTTTTTTTTTTCTCCATTTAAGATAATCTCAATTTAAGACCAATACTGTCTCCTAATAATCACAGACCTGTGGGACTGCTTCCATTGCCTCTTGTCTCACGGAGACTCCTGGAGCAGAAAGCCTTTCTTATTCTGTGTGGTGCTGTTTTTTTAAAGCCTGCTGCGTGGGGGCCAGAGGCTGAGTTAGTGCCTGGGTACCCTCAGGTACTCCGGTAATGTCACCGAGTACTCAAATCTGACCAGCGTTGAGAGATTATATTCTCTAGAAAAAACCACGCCTTAATAATATTTATATCAAAACCACAGCAATTTCTCTAAAGTTGGGAAAGGAGACACCTGGAGTTTAATTACTCAGATAAAATCAGCAAGGTCAGAAGCGGGTAAGATTTGAACCAGAACGCTTGGTCGCTCAGCTCATTTCCAGGGTGTGCCCCGCATGCCTGCGGACGCCTTCAGCACAGATTTCTGAGCAGTTAACCCAAGTTTACGGGCTGCTCTCCACCCCCAAGGCAGGAATGGGCACAGAACGTAGACAGGAACACTTCAGGCCTGTCTCTCACCCCCTTTCTGTACCCGTGACTCTCTTCCATCTCCTTGCTCCCTTTCCACCCAGAACAGGGTGGGTGCAGCAGCAGCTGGGACCGGAAGGATCACAGGCAGCGGCATGCAGGCGTGAGGGAAGGGTAGAAAACTGGTAACAAACAGCAGCCTGGTGTTGGTTATTTACTTGGCGAAAGGATAATTTTAAAATTACCTCAGAACCGGGCCTCTCCGCGTGAGACAGAACACCCTGACTCCAACACCAAAGGAAATTAACAACTCGAGGAAAAGCTAAGGTAGGAGAAGGGGAAGGGACAGCGGCAGGCTAATGCGTTTCAAAACACAGTTTTAGCCTACTTTAATGTGAGCACAAGATGAAGGGCAAGCGTGGTTGAAAGCCATTTCCGAGCTAAAGCCCAACGCAAAATATGATCCGTGCCACAACGCTCACTGTAATGTAAGCTCCTCAGTACAAAACGTCAGAAGCGGTTCAGGGTTGGACTGATTCTCTTTTCCCGTGTTCCGGCAAGAATATTCTGTTACGGTGTCCCCATTAAAACATTTCCATCTATAGCTTTCTCTAAACCCTTCCGAGTGACCAGTTTACTGCATTATCCTGTACAACGAAGGGATGATTTTACAAGTGGAATTCAAAGCAATTTAACCTTATGATTTTTAATAGGTGAAGAGCAATTGCCGCTGACAGGAAAAAAAAACCAACCCAAGTCAGGAAAGCTGAGACTTGCCAGGTTTGAAACGGAGTAGGTGCGATGTGTACCCATCATGCTACTCTTACCTGTAATTTACGGTTGCTCTTGCAGCACACTCTAATAAAGTCAGTGGTATTTTCAGTTGTATGTTGGGAACAAGTGGGTTAGGCTGTTCAAAAGGATTTCCAAAGAGATCCAAGTTCTCAAGACAGAGTTTCCTAAAATCATTGGGCAAGAAAGGAAGTTTGTTTCGAGCTGCTGACAAAAAGCGTAGATGCTCTAACTGGCCAATCTTGAATGGCAACCTAATCAACTCATTGTCGTCGAGCTTTAAATTAATGAGTTCCCGCAGCTGGCAGAACTGAATTGGAAGCGCTTTAATTTTGTTTTGGCTGAGGTCCAAGAACTGAAGAGATTTCTGAAGGGTGGAGTTGCACAGGGCCCCACTGAAGGACTCCAGGTGATTGTCGTGCAAATTAAGCTCCTGAAGACAGATCAGGTCACCAATAGTAGCTGGCAGCTGCTTGATATGGTTATGACTCAGGTCTAGTTTTCGGAGTTTCTTCAAGCAAAGCACACGCATGTCGATCCGAGCAAGTTTGCAGTACGAGGCTTGGAGGTGTTCGAGGGAGTAAGGGAAGTTTTTGGTGAGCGGATAGTCCCTTCTTGAAGTTATGATCATTTTTGTCTTCGGTTTTTCAACTTCCGAGGTCTTTGCTGGTACCAAAGTTGAGAGCGGGAGAGCTCCTATGTCGGTCCCTTGGTGAGCCAGTCTCACAGCTGCAAGGAAATTCTTTAAATTGCTGGCATTTGCCTACAGGAAAACAGAAACGTGGCATTAAAAGTTCGTTATTCTTGTGCTCGTTTGTACTAACGCTTTCTAAACTACTTTGTACGTGTGTCAGGAGATGCAACTTGGCAGAGCAATGAAATAGGAAAGGGAAACAGCTCGGGCTTATTAGGTCGACGTGCTGTTTACAGTATTTAAGAACAAATGGCACGCGATGTGAATGAGAAGTTACGACCTCTCTGAATAATCTCGATCAAACAAACTGCCTTGCATTAGTCAGAAGAGGAACAAAGCACTGAATTCACAGCTGAAAATAAAAGTGTGGGAAAAAAACCCAATGCACTGTCATCTTCCTAACCCGTGACACGATAAAGGGATAGTTTATAAAAACACACACAGGGAAACGGGAGATTTAAAACTTGAGACGATCGTTTCTGAAAGTTGCTAGGAAGGAAAAGGACAGAAGGTGAGGTTAAATTTAAATACAAAGGAAGGTGGAAAGCTTCAAGGCAGGTTAAGCGAGTGCTTCTGGTCACACACAGCTCTGTTTGGTTGTGCCGGCATCAAACAAGAGGATAATTATTTGCAGTCCTTCTGCAAACAACTGACTGATTTTGCTTTAGGTGGGATATTATGTAAGGACAGGGGGTCAAATGAATGGGAGTATCAGATGACCTGTATTTTAAATAAAGGTCAAGGAAGCTGCGATACATTTGTTGTACCCATATCATTAACTTTTATGAATAACAAAGTGACCAAATGTTTCTCCTCTAAATTTCCCAGCAAGTCTCTACCCAAGCTGACGTGCAGCTGACCAGCACGAAGCTATAAAGTGAATTATAAAATAAAAAAGAATGATGCATGATACAAGTAAAAGTCATCTCCCATTGCAGGAAAGAACAAACTTGGAGTTTTGGCATGGCTCTGAGAGTCGAGAGGTTTGCACTCCGTTCCCAGCTCTAACTTGCCCAAGCCTAGCAGCACCCATTTCTGCACCTGGAAGACAATTTTTCTCCTAAATGAGTTTGCTTATACCAAATTCTAGGGTGTCCATATGCTAGAAGCATCTAGCACAACAGAGCGATGACCTTGGAGACGGCTGGGTGCTAACGGGATATAAATAGAGACAATAAAGCTCAAACATACCTGACTGCATCGGTAACCTAGAACAATTGTTCTTAAGCGTCCCGTGCACGTCTGTTCCTCCAGCCCTCCAGACACAGGCAGGCTGCATGCCCAAAACCTTTGTATCCCAGACCACCAACGTTCGTTACCTCAGATAATCTGAAGAAAACATTCAGCTAGGGGGCTCCCCACGGCCACAGGCAGATTTGTCATGTTTCTGAGGGTAATAAATAGCTAACTAAGTTTGGAAGAAAAACTCCTCCAGACCTGTAGAATACATAACTATACAATAGAATTGAGTTACAGGCAATACTTCTTTGATCTCGAAGCATGAGACGCAACAGATACCTGTTTCTCGTAGCCCAGAGCTCTGCGCTGTTAAGATTAAGTTTGTGGGCTGATCATGTGACTTCAAAATAAGACAACTCTGTGTTCTGGACCCTTGAGACAAATTTCCTCCACAATACCTTCGTAAAGCCAACGCAGTTACCCGTAAATCTTTTTTGTTGAGAAAAATACTAAGGCCCGTCTAAGAAAAAAAGCAAAGAACTAGTTGGAGGAGCTCAGGACACAATTTTCTGCCCCGGGTCTGAAGTCTCAACCGCAGAAAAGATGGCGGGGAGAGAGGCTAATCTGCGTTGATGCCTTACGAGTCCCTTGTTTCGGAACTAAATGAATGATGACAAGGCAATCAGAGATTACGTGGATTGCAGACCTTGCGTGCAACGCAGCAGGCACAGGCTTGCTGAAGGAAAAAAAAAAAAAACAACCAACCAACCACCCAGTGACTTTATTATTTTTGCTCCAGGGTTGAATGCTCCAGACCCATGTTTCTCAACTTAATTTCTGATGTGGCTGAATGCAGCAAGTCGCACCACCCGGCAGGGTACACCGAGGGAGGTTTTGCACGGCAGTTGCATGCAGTCGGGATAATCACACTTGGAAATCTCTTTTCTGTCAGGCTTTTGCCCATCTTTGAGAGCTGAGAAGCCTTTCTGTAATTACGAAAGACGAGCAGAAACACTACAGAAAAGTTAAACTGGGTTTCTGGATGTGGAGAGTTTAAGAGGAATAAATAGTATCACTGGCTTTGGAAGAATTCAGGATTTGTTCTGGAGCTTGACAGTATGAGGGCGAGCCTTACGCCAAAAACCAGGAGCGAGGATGCAGCCTCCTTGCAGCAACTCTGGTCATCATTCTAACTCCTGTTCCCGTCGATTTGGTTGAGACTTTCTTTCCAGTCTAATGTTGTTGTGGACCATCTTCTCATACAGAAAACAACAGATGTAGCTGTTAACTAAATTACTGCCCACACTAAAAAGATATCTGTCACGCAGTTTCCGTACGGGCCCAAGAAATGGTCTAAATTAGATCTTGCAGCACTGAGACACAGACCTTCCCTCTCCAATTTTATACTATTACTACATCATCTTGCAGCAGGCCTGCTTTTGTTCCGAGATAAAACCCTTTGGCTTCTCACACTTCAGCAGAAACCTGCAGAGTGGAGGATGCAGAACAAGAAGATATTCTGGATCTAATGCAGAGTCTTTTTTTTCTTTTTTTTGCAAGATACAGCGCATATTTGCTTCTGACAAGAAAAACTTAATTTAATTGGATTTGGATACACGCTGCTGCTTTTATATTTAACCCTGTCATGCGGACTGCTCTCTTCATCAAATTAGGGCTGCTTTCCTTACCACCACAGCCTTCACTCTTGAACAGACAAGGAATTTCCAGACCACCGTAGTCCCACGTCACATTCTGCAAAATTTTGGGCTACCGCAACTGTATTCAGGCTTCTCTTCAGTTATTTGTCTTTTTCTGTCTTGCTGGGTTGTATTTATTTTCTTTTCACTAAGTCACCGTCCCGAGCGCAGATTCGTTCACCTTGTTTCTCAAGCAGACCTCGCAGCCTGCCCCGAGCTCCGCTGCCGTTTAAACACACCCCGTGCATTTCTCCTTAGGCAGGAGAGAGAAGACATTCCGCTCGAGAAGGAATAAGCTTCGCCACTCATGACTAGAGCCGCTCAGTCTGACATCACTGAAACTGTTCAAGTGTCTCCTTCAGGCCAAAGGATCACAGTTGCAACAGAAAGTCGAAGTGATTTTCCCAACAACAACAACAAAAAAATCAGTATTTGCTTTTATTTAAACATTCTAACTCTGAGATTTTGGAAAAGCTGTCCTGCTTTTCGCTTCTACGAGGCTACAGAAGATTACTGCAACAGGCACAGAAAAAAAACCCTAACAACATGAAAATTTAATGTTAAAGCGTGGGGTTCTTAGCGAGCTTAGCATTATTAAAAACACTTTACGGCTTCCAAATATCCTAGGAACTGTAAAGGGACTCACATCGGTGAGTCCCGCTGTCACCTAGGGCGAGACGGTGCTGCTCCGTACCGCGCGTCTCCGGCTTTGAGACCCGCGGCGGGCGCGCTGCTCGTCCGCCGAGACGTGAACGTTTCCCGGTTTTTAGCTGGGAAAACCACAGGCAAAGACGCGTTTGACAGAACTCGACAGACGTTGTATCAGAGAGATGAAAAAAGCCGTTTCTTTCTAAATAAAAGATGAAGCCTCAGTCGCCGTGCGCCCCTCGCCGGGCCTCAAGCAGCCCCCCCCCCTCCGCACGGTACCGGTCGCCCCTCGCCGTCCCCTCACCCACCTTGCTGAGGCAGACGTCCACGGCGGGCTCCCGCAGGCGCACGGTGGCCTTGCCCTCCTCCACGAACCGGGTGAAGAACCGCTCGATGTTCTCCTGCACCTACGGAGGCGGGGGCACGGCGGGCGCTCAGCAGCCGCGGCGGGACCCCCCCCACCCCGCTCCCCCCCCCCACCCCCCCGCCGCCGTCCCCACCTTGTAGCGAGCACCGACCCGGTCCCGCGCCGTGCACACCATGAGGTAAACGCCGCCGCCGCCTCCCCGCCCCCGTCCGGGCGGGCGGCCGAGCGAGAGGAGAGCCCGGGTACCGCGGCCGCGGCCCCGCAGCCCGCAGGTGGGCAGCAGCCGGCTGACCACCTCCACCTCGCACTGCAACCGCATCGCCGCCCCGCCAACGGCCCGCTCGCCCCGCCCGGCGAGGGGGCCTCCCACGCCCGCCGCGCACAGCCGCCGCCCCGCCGCGGCGCCTGCCTGCCTGCCTGCCTGCCTGCCTCCCTCCCGCGGATCCCGTCCGCCGCCGATCAGGGGGCGCGGCGGGGGGCGCCCCGCAGAAGGGCCGGCAGGGCGGGAAGGGAGAGCGGCGGTGGCGATACCGGTACCACCGGCGGCCAAGGGCAGCCCGAGCGTAGGGTCCTCGGCGCGGGGCGGGGCGGGGCGGGGCGGGGCGGAGGGATCGCGCCCCCCGGAGGACGCGGTGGCTGCCATCGGCTGGGCGGGAAGGGGCGGGGGCGGCGGGGGGGGCCAGGGGCGCGGGGGGGAACTGCCGCCGTGCAGGCGTCCCTCAGGGGTCCGTGCTGGGCCCGGCCCTGTTCAACATCTCTGTGGGCGCCATGGGCAGTGGGACAGAGCGCACCCTCAGCAAGTTCACCGACGGCACCGAGCTGTGTGGTGCTGCCGACGCGCTGGAGGGGAGGGATGGCATCCAGAGGGACCTGGGCAGGCTGGAGAGGTGGGCCCGTGCCAACCTCATGGAGTCCAACCAGGCCAAGGGCAAGGTCCTGCACCTGGGTCGGGGCAATCCCAGCACAAATCCAGGCTGGGGGAGAATGGATGGAGAGCAGCCCTGAGGAGAAGGACTTGGGGGTGCTGGTGGGTGAGAAGCTCAACATGAGATCAGGGGAGGGGATTCTGCCCCTCTGCTCCGCTCTGGTGAGACCCCACCTGCAGCGCTGCGTCCAGCTCTGGAGCCCCCAACAGCAGAAGGACGTGGAGCTGTTGGAGAGGGTCCAGAGGAGGCCACGCAGATGCTGAGAGGGCTGGAGCAGCTCTGCTGCGAGGCCAGGCTGAGAGAGCTGGGGCTGTTCAGCCTGGAGAAGAGGAGGCTCCGGGGAGACCTGAGAGCGGCTCCCAGTGCCCAAAGGGGGCTGCAGGGAAGGTGGGGAGAGGCTGTTCAGCAGGGCCTGGTGTGACAGGATGAGAGTCAATGGTTTTAAAATAGAGGGAGGCAGATCCAGATTAGATATTAGGAAGAAATTTTTCACACTGAGGGTGGTGGAGACCTGGCCCAGGGTGCCCAGAGAGGCGGTGGATGCCCCATCCCTGGAAACATCCCAGGCCAGGTTGGCCGGGGCTCTGAGCAACCTGATCCGGTTGGAGATGTCCCTGCTCCTGGCAGGGGGTTGGGCTGGGTGGGCTTTGAAGGTCCCTTCCCACCCAAACCATTCCGTGATTCTGTGATTGTAACTGGGGGGACAGGGGGAGAACGGAGGTGACAGCGGATGTGAGGGGACATGAAGTGAGCTGAGGGGATGACAAGTTTGGAGGGGTGTGGAGGGAGCTGAGGGGCCGGCCGGTGCGAGGGGACACGGGGAAGCGGCTCTGTGCGCGCTCTGCTCCCCGATGGCCCCTGGGCTCGGTGACCCGTGGTTGACGGCGGGTGCGGCGCACGGCCTGGGCTGGCCAGCAGCGAGCAGCCCAGGCCAGGCCCTGAGGGACGCGGCACAGGCTGCCCGCCCGCGGTGGCGGGACGATTGTAGCGCGTGACAGAGGAGACGAACTGCTGCCCGAAACCCTTCTGCGCGTTCGTTTGCCGAGGTGCCAGCGCTGCCTCTCGCGTCCTGCCCGGCGTGGCGAGGCTGGGACGCTGAGGGGTGGGTTTGCTGCTAGGAGGGGCTCGGGTAACGCCACCAGAAGTGGGAGCCGTGGGCGTTCGGAAACGGAATTTGGGTAAAAATCCTCGTTTGGATGCCGCGACGCGCGGCGGCTGTTTGCTCAGTTTAAGTGCCGGTGTCGCCCTTTGTCCCCCACCTGCGCTGGAGGCAGGGGTGGCTCAGACTTTCTTAATAAAAGAAGAACGCGGGGCCTTGTGAAAAGCTTGTTACGGGAAAAACAGGGAGAAGTTAAAAAAAGAAGTGAAAAATTAAAGAATTCAAAATGTAGCAGTGGATTCGTAGAGCTAGGGCAAATCAGTGCTCCTTTCGGTACTGGCTTCCCGCACCGATTTGCTAAGGCGAGGTGTTCGGCTTTAAAACTTGCTCTGGAATCTAATTTTTTAAGTGTTTTTATTTTATCTTTTTTTTCATTTTCTGGAAGGCGCGCATGCGCAGCCGGCAGAGGTGCGGGCGGCGGCCAGCAGGGGGCGGTGCGGCGCGCGCCGCGCGGGTGCCCGTGCCGCCGCGGTCCGGCGGGAGGCGGCAGCGCGCGCGGGGCAAAAGCTGTTTGCGGGGTCCCGGGGGGGGGGTGCGGGGGCGAAAGCGGAGGGGGGGGGTGTGTGTGTGTGTGTGTGTTTCCCAAAAAGGAGCCCGCGTCTCTCTGTGTTGCCCAGGCTACGCTGCAGGGACTGTTCACAGGCGCGATCCCGCTACTGATCGCCACGGGAGCTTTGACCTGCTCCGTCTCCGACCTGGGCCGGTTCACCCCTCCTTAGCGGAACCTGGTGGCCCCCGGCTCCCCGGGGGTCACCATATTGATGGCGGCCTTAGCGCGGACGCCCGCTCGGCACAGCGCACTGCAGCCCAGAACTCCTGGGCTCAAGCGATCCGTCGGGCTCGGCCTCCCGAGTAGCTGGGACTACAGGCGCGCGCCACCGCGCCCGGCGCTGGAGGGGCGGCCGCCGCCGGCTCTAGTTGCCGTCACGCCGATGACGTCACGCCGCGGGGGGGGGGGGAGGCGCGGGGGCCGCTCTCCGTTCCCGCGCTCTCTCTGTGCCGCGGTGCAGGGCGGGATGCGGGGCTGCGTTGATTAGCGCGTGCGCGGGCCGCCATCTTCCTCTGGCAGCCGGGCGCGCACGCAGGCAGCATGGGACACCAGCAGCTCTACTGGAGCCACCCCAGGAAATTCGGCCAGGGCTCCCGCTCCTGGTCAGTGCGAGCCCCGGGGGCCCTCCGGGTGCTGCCTGGCCGCCCTGGGCGGCGGCAGCCGCCTCGCTCTGTCTCTCCTTCCCCCCCCGCCCCACCCCGCCATTACCCGCCCTGACCGGCCTTGCTCTCTTCTCCCCTCGCAGCCGCGTGTGCTCCAACCGCCACGGCCTCATCCGCAAGTACGGCCTGAATATGTGCCGGCAGTGCTTCCGCCAGTACGCCAAGGACATCGGCTTCATCAAGGTGAGCGCCGCCCGGGGCTGTGCGGGAGGGGCGGGTGTGCCGGTTCCCCCTGACTCCTCTCGCCTCTTTCACTCTCTTGCAGCTGGACTGAGCGCCGGGAGGATGAGGCTGCCGCCAGAAGCTCCTGGGGCTTCCCTCGGCCTCCCTGACACATCCGCAGCATCTCGGCACAGCCCCACTCAATAAATGCTCTCCCTGCCCGACTGGCGTGTGCGCCTTCGCCTTCTGTCGAGGTTGTAATGGTTACGGGGCTTTGCTCCCTCACTGCGGTCCTCCTGGAGGGGTGGGTGCAGCCCTGGGGTAACTGAGCCTGCCTTGCTGTCCCCAGCTTTTCTCCACAAAACCAGGTGACTTTAAGAGTGCTGATGCTTGTGTGATGCCCCTGAGCTTTCGGGTTTGCAAGTGGAGCAGTGAATGGTCCTGCCTGAAACAGCTGGTAGCTAACTGCTGGGGCGCAGCTGCCAGTAACGCCAGACTTGCTTGGCTTGGATGCTGGCAACCTGAGCGTGTCTGTGGTGCAGGGCTGTGCCCAAGCCTTCCTTGTTCGCTAGGAGTTAATATGGTTGGAGCCATGCGCCCCTTCCCCTTCACCTGGCATTTTTTCTGAGGTTTCCAGCCACTTAAAGGTTCTGGTACGATAGGAGTGAAGAGAGCTGGGCAAAGAACTGCTTGTCAGGTGTGCCAAAGGCCTGGAGCTGGGGTTTTGAATTCCCTCTGAGGGGTTCAGAGTGTCGGGGTGCTGTCCTGCTGGCCAGGCTGGTTTTGGAGCATCTGACCTGCTCTGTGTGAGATCACTGATTAGAGGAGCGTTTCGATCATGCCTGAAATGGCAGGTGGGTTGATCCCTTCCGGCTAAGGGCTCTCCATCTAATTTGGGAATCCCTAATAATGATTTTTTTCTTTTTTTTTTTATCCCCGTGGTGATTAAATTAAACTGAACAAGGTGGGCCGGGGAGAAACCCAGGCGCTGGTGTGGTGGCTGTGTGGTGGTACAGCCTCCCCTTGGTGCTCTAGCAATTGTCTGAAGCTAATTTATTGAAACTTGGAAAAATACTTGGTGAGCGACACAAAACAAATGCGGGAACGTGGGTCACAGCGGCCGGGCGGGCTAAGCCTGCACCCGCTGTCGGCCGTGTGGGTACGGGGTCAGGAGGGCCAAGGGGCGGCCGGAGCTGCGCTGGGCAAGGGGTGGAAAGAGTGGGGGTTTTACAGGACAGCCAGAAAGGGGAAGTCTTCTAAGCTAAAAGAGGGTGGATTTAGACCAGAATGGGGAAGTTTTTATACACTGAGGGTGGTGGAACGCTGGCCCAGGTTGGCCAGAGAGGCGGTGGATGCCCCATCCCTGGAAACATTCCAGGCCAGGTTGGCCAGGGCTCTGAGCAACCTGATCCGGTTGGAGATGTCCCTGCTCCTGGCAGGGGGGTTGGACTGGGTGGGCTTTGGAGGTCCCTTCCAACCCAAACACCAGGAAAATGTTTTCCTAAGAGCTGCCACCGTGGGCTTGTCGCAATGGGACTGCACACGCAGCCAGCTGCAGGGGAGGAGCAGCAAGTCCTGGGACAGTAAATCAGATCGGTTCATAATTAAAGCCTGACAAGAACGTTAAAAGGGAACTCTGTGGCACCGTCTTGCTCAGATTTCCCTCTTCCCTTTGCCTCCGACCGAGCAGATTTCCGCGAGAGTTCCTGTGTTCTGACAGTGCCCGTGCTCTCAAAATGCCCTGCAGACCGTTGGGCCGGCGCTGACCGGCCCTGGCGCGCCCGCCGCGGCCTGCGAGGACGCCGGGGAGCCAGCGGCTTCTCTTCGCCGCTCCTGCCGCCGCAGGCAGCCCCGCGTGGGGCGCAGGGACGCGGGCTGGGGGTCTCCTGGGGGGCGCTGGCTGGGGCGGATCCGGATTGGTGCTGGAGTGGGGAAGGGGGGGCCTTGCTGCAGCTGGAGGACGCTGCTGGTCCCGCCGCTCTCTGAAGGAGAAATGGTGACATCCCTGGTTCCTAGCTGGAAACTTCAGCGCAAAGGTGAGATTCTACACTAAATGGAAAAAAATAGGAGTTCCTCTGGTGATTGATTGATTTTTTTTTTTTTCCAATTTCTGCTGATATACAGAGTTGAATCCGAAGGGTTTTGTGTGATTCTGAAAAATGAGAACTTCTCAAAAATTGCATTTCTAACCTATTACTGAATTCCTTACGTTAGGAGGACTCTCACCGAGGAAGCGTAAGTCTTGTTCTTTCGACTTGCGTTACAATCTGGTTTGTTCTTTTTCGAGGAACTGTGTAAACTGGTCAGCTCTGCTGCTGCCCGCTCCCGACCCCCAGGCAGAGGAGCTGGTAGCACTGGGTTAACTGGGCAGAACCGTGAAATGCAAGGGGTGGGCGTGACGCCAGCTTTGTGTTTGGGAGCTTTGAGCTTCTTACCCTCCTGCGCGGAGGGCGTGAACCAGCCACGGCGGTGCGGTGCCTCTGCCCGCGCCGGGGAGCGGCTGCGTGTGCGTTCGTAACCCGGCCGCCTCCGGAGAGGTGAATTCCCTCCGCGTGCGGAGCTGAGCCCTGGCACCGGGGAGCGACGGGATGGCTCGCGCCGAGGGTTTGTGTTAAAGACGGTATGAGCCCTGTAATCAGCCGTGCGTTGCGAGATGCTTCTCAAAAACTCCCGGTGAAACACAAAACCAGTAAAGGTGCGAAACGGGAGGGAAGGGTCTTTGCGGTTCCCGCTGCCGGACTCGGCACAGAGCTGTGTGGAACTGGCCTCCCGCTGCCTGTCAGCAGTGCGCAGCCGCGCTCGCGGTGGAAAATGCAGTGCCTTTGTACCTCTGCTGCCTCGCCTGGGTGTTTGTTGCCCAATACGCACTGAAGACCGGGTGCCAAACCCTTGCTCGTTGTGAAAATTGCGTTTTGTTCCTTCCTAAAGCTGACGGTTACGGACTCTGAAGGTTGCACGGATGTGAAGCTCAAGCTTCTTTGGAAGCGAAGTGATTTATAAAGGGCTGCTGCCTCCTCCGAAGAACAGGTGAGAATCGAAATACTCTTCAAGGCGTTAATGGTGAACTGACACGTGTTCCTGTAGGGAAATAGCGTTGCCTGTTTGGGGCCGAGTAAAAGACGGCGATGCCTCCGCTTTCGAAGAGCAGACCTCTAATTGCTGCAATGGAGTTTGTAGGGGATTTGGGCTGTTGCAAAAAAACCCACTAAACTGCATGCACCAGGTAAAATCTGCGCTTGTCAGAGGCTCCAGGAGGGATTTGCAAGGGTTTGGGTAAAACACTGGCTTTTAAACTCTTCCCTTAGGCTAGAAAAATGCGGCTGACAGGAGCAGGGTATTTCCCCAGAGAGGGAAAAAGGGGAATTCCTTCAGGGAAGCTGAAGGAGGTGGTTTTGGATGCACTGAGAGCTGGTTTATTGCAGCAGGTGCCTTGTGGGACCAGGCTGGGAGGATCTTCAGGCTGTTTTCCTGCTTCCAGCCTCTCGAGGTGAGCGCCAGGCCCGGCAAGGTGCATCCCCCTCAGCGGGGGCCACGCTGCGCTTACAGCCCTTCATCACACCAGCCCCAAGCTGAGGGACGGGGACCTGGGGCTGTTGGGAGGTTTGCGAAGGAACAGGCTGTTTGGTTGTGGTTGCTCTGAGCAGCTGCTGCTCCAAATGTGTGGTGGGTGCAGCTTTCTGAGTGCTCCGGGCTTGCAACGTCTGCCGGACATCGCTCGGGTGGCACAGGGGTCAACCAGGAGAGGTGCAGGGGGGTGTCTGGTCCAGGTGTGGGACAAGGTCCAGGTACTGCCAGTGGGAAGGTGTTCCTCTGATACAGAATCACAGAGTGCTCTGGGTGGGAAGGGACCTTTCAAGGCCACCCAGTCCAACCCCCCAGCCAGGAGCAGGGACATCTCCAACCGGATCAGGTTGCTCAGAGCTCCGTGCAACCTGGCCTGGAATGTTCCCAGGGATGGGGCATCCACCACCTCTCTGGGCAACCTGGGCCAGGGTTCCACCACCCTCAGCGTAAAAAATCCTTCCTTATGTCTGATCTGAATCTACCTCCTTCTATTTTAAAACCATCACCCCTTGTCCTGTCCTGTCCTTGTCCTGTCACAGCAGGCCCTGCTGAAGAGTCCCTCCCCACCTTTCCTGCAGCCCCCTTTGGGCACTGGGAGCCGCTCTCAGGTCTCCCCGGAGCCTCCTCTTCTCCAGGCTGCACAGCCCCAGCTCTCTCAGCCTGGCCTCACAGCAGAGCTGCTCCAGCCCTCTCAGCATCTGCGTGGCCTCCTCTGGACCCTCTCCAACAGCTCCACGTCCTTCTGCTGTTGGGGGCTCCAGAGCTGGACGCAGCGCTGCAGGGGGGTCTCCCCAGAGCGGAGCAGAGGGGCAGAATCCCCTCCCTCGCCCTGCTGCCCACGCTGCTGGGGGTGCAGCGCAGGGTCACCCTGCGCTGGCTCTGCAGATCACCGGTGACAACACTTGGTGATGCTCTCCTGTGGTGCTGGGCTGGCTTTTTCCAGTGGTGACTCCGGGCGGGCTCTTACCAGCCTCTCCATCCACCCGCCCTGGGGTCTGTGCTGGGGAGCGGCTTGCAGCAGAGCACGGATTTCCAGCTCCCGCTGCCCGCGGACACGCGTGGCTTCAGCGCGTAGGGCTGAGCGGTGCGCGCAGGGAAGCCCGGCGTAGCAGCCCATGTCTGAGTGCAGAAGCTAGATGGCACAGTCCACCCGTGCTTCCGTCGTTGTGAAGGCTTGGATGAGAAACGCTCCTGCGGCGTCTGCGGCCAGAGATGTGGCTTTTCTTGGTAAGCCAAAGCACGCGGGGAGTTAGTCCTGGGGTGTCCTGTCCTTGCTTCCTTTTGGGAAATCCCTCTGTTCTGGATCCTTGCTACTGCACCAGTGCTGGAGGGCAGGATTGGGCACAGCCCACGGCTCTGCCCCTCTCCTTGCTCCTGCTTGGATCCTGTGTGACCGTGGTGGTGTCACAGGTGGGACACCAGGACTGAAATTCCAGTTCTTGCCTTTCTTTCTCTTGGTGGGTTTTCATTTTTTTTTTTTTTTCTTTTGACTTCGGCCTCAGCTTTGATGGCAGCCTCATGCTCTGCTCCTGCACGTGGTGTCATTTTGGAGAGAAAGCTTAAAAATATTCCCAGGAAAATGCTGTTTATCCCCGGTCAGGTCGTCCCTGACTTTCTCCAACTTAGTACCGAGCTCATCTCCCTCTTTACAAGATTGCGCAGAGCTATCCCCACCCGGGCCGGTGCCACAAATACTCCTGAACCTGAGGGTGTTTATTCATAAATGTATTTTGGAGAAGTTTAACTCGTGTCTGTGTGCCACTGAACGTGGCTCAAAGCTACGCTGGGATGACGCGCTTGGGGCAGAGCATCGCTCCCGTGGCCGCGTCCGGCCGTCGCTCTGCCAGCAGCGCAGCGGATTTCGGTAAAACGCGCAGATTTCTCACCCCTGGTTTCTGCAGGCTGGCTCCGCAGCGATGCTCTCGTTGCAGGCTGCTGGTTTAATTTGGTTTACTCCTTCGGCCGGGTCGTTTGCTAAACCCGCCCCGTCCCGGCGTCCGGATGAGCCCCCCCGCCCAGCACAGGGCTGGGCAGCCGCGCTTCTGCTCTGGGATTCTCGTAACGCGGCGAGGTGAACGTCTAGAAAAGCCCAGGCAGATGGGGTTGGCTGGCGGTGTGGGGAGCAGAAATGCTTCTAAATAAAACGTTTCCCAAGGCTGGCAGTAGGCACCGGTGGCTCTCTGATTCCTGCCGCTTGTTGGGAGCGTGTGTTCGTCCCAGACCATGTTTATTTATGGCGTGTAAAAATCTATTTCAATCAAATAATTTCTTATGCCAACATCCACTGACTGCTCCTTGACTGAACTGAAAACTGTTTATTCAGTTATAAATGTTTACTTGTTCAGTGTTAAAATTGCTTTAAACAAACTTAAAATCAAACGGATGTCTTCCCCCGTTAGCGGGGTTCCCGCTGTGTTCGAGACATCGGCTTGCTGAGCGATGGATGATATTTTATCGCCATTTCGGCTCAGGTGCCCTGTGTGTATCTGTGCCCTCTGCTGCTGCCGTGCTCAAATATCTGGGTTTTTCAAGGCCGGGTCGGTTAGAACAGCGCTTTATTGCACCCACTGCTCAGCGTTAAGTCTTAAATGGGTTCTGTCAGGTGGATTTTTATCATTTTCTTCTGGCGCCAGATCGGGCGGTGATAGAATCACAGGATGGTTTGGGTGGGAAGGGACTGTTAAAGCCCACCCAGTCCAACCCCCCTGCAAGGAGCAGGGACATCTCCAACCAGATCAGGTTGCTCAGAGCCCCGGCCAACCTGGCCTGGAATGTTTCCAGGGAAACGTGGTGGCTTAAAGTTAATATTTCATCAGGTAAAGGCGTGTGGGAGCGAGGGGCCCTTAGACAGCTCATGCTTGCGTTGGTGAATTGAAAAAAAAAAACAACTCCAAAACGCCTGGAGTGATGTTCCCCAGCCCTCTGCCAGGGCTCTGGTCGGTGAGCTCTGCCGGGGGGAATCGCTGCCGAAGCCGGGGATTTGTCGGACGCGAGCCGACAAAGAGCATGGCTGGAGTCCTGCCTCCGGTTAAAGCTTCGCGCTTTGCGAGGGGGCTTTGCTTATCCAGCACGCTCCCCTCGCCGCGCCCGGCCTCGCTCCTCTCCATCCTCCTCCTGCGCCCGCGGTAACTGTGCGGGATTGGGATTTCGTACAGAAAACGTGAGAATTCTAACTGGCATCTCGTGTACGCTGTAGAAATCCCCTCCTAACCGAACACCTGGGATCCTAATGTGTCTGCAGTGCTTTCTGATGGCTTAATTACTTTTTGCTGCTCCATCAGCTCCCCTGCAATGACGGGAAAAACGTCACCTTGCTCAGAACGGCAACGAAAGCCGGCAGCCGGCCCCGGCCTGTGGGCTTACCTTTGCTCAGGACCACTTCTTGTTTAGCTGGTGTTCTTGAAGATGTAGGAACACTGATATATCCTTTTTTTTTTTTTTTTTTTGTGTGTGTGTGCAGGCATTTGTCACTGCTTTGACTGCGTACACCTTGGGTAAGCACTATACAAACCCTGGCAAATAAATGGTCTGCGGCTTAGAAGAGCAGAAAATCCTCCGGAGTTACGCCCAGGTTTATGGCAGCTTGTCCGCAACACCGGTGCACTCGCACGAGCCGTAAAACTCCGTTATGTTTCCCCTGCTCTTCCCCGGTGTTTGATGTAAGGCGTCGCAGCAGCCGGTGGCACAAAATTGATGCCCGGCTCGGTTCTCCCCGGCGTTCATCGCCGCGGGCTGAGGGCTGTGCTGGGCTCGCGTGGTTTGGGCTCCGACGGCTCGTCCTTCTAAAGGCTTTGTGGGGTAAAGTGGGTCCCATGAGCCTAGATATCCTCAGGGAAATAATTTCAGGTCCAACTGTGCGTTACTTACAGAGCTCATGATGAATTTTTTTAGGGATATGGGACATCTCCACATTTTTTGATTCGACTTGAGTGATCGTGAGGAGACGCTGACGTTCCCTCTACTCAAGGTGGTGTGTGAAATTGCGGCTGATCAATGTGTTTCCTCTGATACGGGGAGGTTTAGTACAGGGAGGGAGATGGTGTTTAGGATCACACACATCCAGCGCTTGCAGGGTTTGGTCCCTGCGTGACGGCTGTGCTTCCGTCTGCTGGTGACGCTGATTACGGGAGCTGATGAAGAGAGGAGAGCTGGTCACCGCTTGCCTTTGTTCCCCAAATGTCAGCGCTCCCGGAGCATATTCTGGCATTTAAAACAAATGACTGCGGAGGATTCTTATCGGCACAGGGCTTTATGTGGATCACAAAGTTCCTCTGCGCTGGTGGGTGGCTGGTCCCAAGTGTCCCTTCTGCTGTGGTGGAAAACACAGGGATCTGTTGGAGGCTTGGGATGTGGGATCCTTGTGGGGATGGAGCAAAACCAGATGGTTTCTCATCCGAACCTTACGGTGCTTTCTGGTGGGTCGCTTGTCCCTGGCGAGAGGCTCGGGCTTCGTGTATTTCTCCAAAGCCAGAGTGAAACGTGGCCGCTGGGTGGGTTTGCGACGGTTTTGTTTTTTTTTTTTTCCAGCTACCCAGACGTAGTCCTCTCCGGAGGAGCCCCAGCAGATTTTCCCTCTGGCTGTGCCTTTTGCCGTCCCGGTGCTGGAAAATCTTTCCCTCCCTGGCAGACAACTGGAAGATGCGATCGTGTTTTGGGTCTTTTCCCACCTGTGGACGCCTGCTCCAGCATCCTGGTCCGGGTGCTCCAGGGAAACGTCCTGTCTCAGTTTGCCTTTGGACTTGCCCCAGGAGTTGGCCGTGGTCCCTGCTGCGCCCGCGCCAGCCCTGCTGTATCTTTGCAATTTGATTTTTATATCTTTGCAGCCGAGAAGAAAAGAGGCTTTGAGTGGCCTTGTTTGCAGAGAGCCTGTCCTGAAAGTACCTGGGGGGGGTGGGTGCAAGGGGTGCAGCAATGCCCCCCGCCCCAGCGGGCTGGCTCAGGCTGCGGATGTCTGTCCAGCCGCAACGCAAAAAAAAATTTACCTTTTCTGGCTTAAAAACTGATCGAAGTGTTGGCTGAAAACTCAGTTTCTGGGGTAAGGAAGGGGAGAACTGACAAATAACCCTTGAATCTTTTATTACAGAGCGGAGTCGTTTTATCTTGTCCCTGCCAGGGCCGTATTTCAAAATACACATCAAAACGATGACGTGTCTCTCCCACGTGCAGTTTTCTGCCTTGACGTCCCCTCTCCTTCTGGGGGAACGTGGGGCTGAAAGCCGAAAGAACAGTTTTGTAGCGTGGCAGCGCTTGGGGCTCCCTGTTTCCTTTCCCCCTTTACCAGACCCCCCCAGGAAAAAAAGACAGAAAATATAAAAGTAAGCATTATTTCTTTGGTGTTTTTCTCTCGGATGGGCTGTAATTGGGATGGGAAGGGCTTTGAGCATCCAGAAGGCATGCAATGGGCTGGCCTGAGGCTCTGAATGGGGCCTTGAGCTGTGACACGTGGCTTCTGAGCACCTAAACTGGCTGGTGTCTAAAGCTGGGACATTTGTTTTTTTCAATATATAGGTATGTGAGCACACGGATGTGTCTGTATTTTCCCTCCACCTCCCCTCTAGGCCGGTGCCGAGGGCGTGATGACGGGCAAATCTCCGAGCGAACCGCAAAGCGTTTGCTCCCGGCCTCCTCGGCGTGCGTAGAGCTGTTCAGGAGTGTGCTGTCCGCGGGACGTAACTTTTAATTACTTTAAAATAAACACATATTTCTGGCTTTTTTTTGGCCTCGGTGAGCGGATTCCTTCTCTGCGGAGGGACGAAGCAAACCCAGTAAATAACGCTCGGCGGCGGCGGGAGCTGGATGGCTGCAACTGGAAAGGTCTCGGCGCGTCTGGAGGGAATGGGCTAGATTGATTTATGATTTTAACAAGCATGGCTGGGCAGGGAATCATGCCTAGATGGTTTTAGAGTCATGAAGAGATATTAATCAAAATTAAGGCTGCTCTAAGAAGGTATCCGAGCCAGCGGTCTGGTTCCCGGCTAATTGATTACACAACTGAAGCATCGTTGTCCCTGCAGAGACAGTGAAAGGACAGCTTGGATGGGGGGGTCTCGGGGTTTGGTACTGGGTGGGGAAGCAGAGGCTTGGAACAAAAGGCGTAATGAGGAATAATAGGAATCGGTTAGAAGGACCGTGCGTTTGTCCCCATTGATTAGGCCACGTCTGAAGGGAGAAAATGATTAATAGAAACACGTAAATGAGAAGCAGCAGTGACATTTCTGGAGCTGCAGCCTGAAACGGTACACTGCTAAAGGTGGGGGCTGCCTGGACAGACAGTGAACGCCGGCCCCAGAAAAGCGGTGTTTTTAGGGGAAAGGCCTGGCTGTGTGCCCCCGGGGCCAGCCCGGACGGGGCTAAGCATGTTGAAAGCCACGTTGGCAGTGGTGCCTGCACTGGTAGGTGCTTCCTCACCTTCCCCCTGGATTCATCGCTGTTCCGATGGAAAATGCCTTGAAACGCTCATGCGGGGTGGTGTTGGTGGGGCTGCCTCCCACCCAGCTGATGATCCCCAGGAGTTTTCCAAACCCCCCTTTCTCCTTGTCCGCGCAAGGCGGTTGTGTCGTAGAGTGAAGATCAGGCTCAAAACCTTTTATTTTAGGGGAAAGTTGCATCCATGGTTCTCTGCTTTGCCTCCGTCTGGGATGCATGCCATCCTATGCCCAGTGTGGTTTGATGTTGCGTTGCCCTTGGTCTTCAAGCCACAAGGCATCTCTGGACGTTTCCCTGTGGTTCAAGAGGTAGAAGCACAAAGCAGTGACACCAAACTAACCTCCTTCCATGACCTGAGCTCTTGCCATGGTGCAAATACCCTGGGTGGTCTTTTTGCAAATCTCCACGTCCTTTGGACCCATTGAAAGGAGATGGGTATGGATTAGTTGAGCTCCTTGTGAGGCTTCCTAGTGAAGCCTCCCAATTTCTTCAGGCGTACTCAGGCATTAACCCTTTCCATCATCTCAGGCTTAGAAAAGTCTGTGGTGATCTCACAGGATTAGCTGTGGAGATGGGGATTTAAGAAGTTTCCGAAAGGTGTATAGGCTTGAGTTTGCTTCCAGGCAAAAGCCCTGGAAGTAAAACTTATTTGCTCTTCCTATTTAATACGATGGCTAGCCAAGACTCTCAGCTCCTGCACCTAATGAGTTTTGCAGTTAAATTAAATCTTAGCTGCGCTGAAACCACGTTTCCTGCTGGGAATTTGGCCCCACAACCACAACACCAGCCTTTCCTCAAGGGCCCCTAAACCCAGTACCTGCAGCTGAATCCAAGAACCTTGGTGACCTTTCTTTGGGGTGGCACGCTTGCTGCTGTGGCAAGGCTCCTGCCCAAATCTGACCCTGTGTCCCGTGTAAAAGTCTCTTAGATGTGGGCTCTGAGAGGGAGACGCTCCTGTCTTGCGAGAATGCTTGTCCTAAACTCTGCTTCCGTTGGGTTTTTGCAGGGATGTCAATGGAATGGTGGACGTTTCAGGGATGAAAGGACAGCTGGAAATGCTTGCTTTCTGCCATTTCTGACAATTTCACACGTGGGAGGTGATGCGGGTGCTCCCTGAGGTCATCACTGCTTTTGCGTATGCGAGTTAAGGAGCAGCGGGTACCAGGGAAAACCTGGATGCTCGGACACCGGCTTGATGCGACTTGCAGCTTTGCGGGCGCTGAGCTCCTGCAGGTGCATTTGCAGCTTTCCCGGTCGTTTGCAAGGATTTTATTCCTCACCCTGCACTGCATAGTCATCTGTGCCTGAGCCCTCCCAGCTGTAAACGGGACAGTATCCGTTGGTGGTTTATCCTGCCTTTTTCTATTTTGAGCCTCATCCTGCAGCATACAGAGACGTGGCTCTCTTCGGTGGGTCTGGTGATTTTGCCTCTCGAAAGCAGTGCTCTCCTTGACTTTGAGATGATTTCCCCCTTTTCCCTTCCTTTCCAATCGCAGCTCGGGCGTAACTTGATGGGATCGATAATAACAGTCCGGAAAATGAGAGAAGGATGGATCCTTTGCGCGCGTCACGGGGAAATGCTGCGTTTGCTCTGTTTCCTGCAGCTCAGCTTCCAGCCCAGGTGTCCATCTTCCCAGAGAGACAATGCCACAGACTTCAGCTTCTCCCTGCAAGAAAGCTGCTCTGACACTGGCTCCGTCAAAGCCAGTGGCAGTCTGATCCGGTAAATTGATCGGTCCCCAAGCGAGCCCCAGAGCCCATCCTTACGCACTTTTCTTCTCCATTGGATAGTGCAGAAGGCCAGGTATGCCCCAGCAGCACCTTCCCCTGAACAAACCCTCCCGCCAGACCCCCATCCTCTGCCTGCCTTTAGCTCCTGATGACGGGACAACCTCACGGTGCCACGGGCGGGAGGAGCAGCTCTGCGGGTGTAACCGTCTCCTCCTCGTCCACCATCAAAACTTCATACGTGGTTTGCTGAGGGGTACGTTCTCGCCAGGGCATGAGAAATGCAATTTTCCAACAAAACTCATTTTAAAGCATCCGTAACTTTTCTGAGCGAAGATGCAAGAGGGAGATGGGAATCGTTCAGGAGGCAAGAGCAGGATGGGTAGTGGCCACCTCAGGATCAGTCCAAGAGCAATGCAGCCAGTATGTGCTGGGACGAGCCACCGCTTGCTGCAGTCCTTGGTGCAAAGGGCCACATACCAAGGGATGGCCGTGCTCCTGAGCGTGGGAGCTGGTTTGACACCTGCAGCCCCTCATTCTCCTGCTCTCCTTGCTCCCAAAGGAGTTGCCCACCTGCCAAAGGCACTGGAGTAATTCCCCTTGTTGGAATAAGTTACGAGGACCTCAGCCAGCTGCTCAGTTAATGCTTAAATCACAGGGAGAGGAGACTGGCCGCTTTGGTCCTCACTGACCTTGAAAACCAAGCTAGCGAATGCAACCTTCCATTTCTTATTGCTCTCTGGGATTAGTGGGATGAGGTCAGCCCGCAGCGCTAATTCACTTTGCTCCCAACTCATTTCATTACGTTACAGGAGAGCATCGCACTCGGCGAGTGTGATCTTCAATGCTATTCTCCTCTTGCCTTTGCTTTTGTCATAAATTAAATAAGCTACTGTCATTTTCCAACTATAAAGATTGATTTTTTTTTTTTGAACTATAGTGGGGCAAGCGATGATAATTTATACATCTTAAAGTTGTCTCTCTAGCTGGTTCTTTTGTTGGACCCGGAGCCAGCTGCTTTTTCCTTTTTCCTGTGCTCTCGGGTGGCAGGCTCTTGGAAAAGAGATGTTAAGTCTTCATATCTCCTGTTGTGCGGAGCGCAGACAGATCTGAGACGGACGCTGGGCTCCGGTGAATACCAAAATGAGAGCTCGTGCCAGCAGGACGCACTGGCCCTTCAGGGAGATGTCAAGGCTTGCTCGCGTGTGATGCTGGTGTATGTCTGTGTTGGCTGCATGCTTGGGCTATCGCATCCCGTTGCGAGCAAAGAGAAGGCAATGTAGCTCGTTGACCAAAACGCAGCGTCCAAAACAACCCAAGCTGAGCAGAAGCCATTTTCCAGACTGAATGATGACACACGGATTCCCTGGCGGTATTTGAAGCATGATAGCAATCCAAAAGGACGTGCCTTGGATGTAAAACCTGGCTGTGGTTTTAAAATTGAGCCTCTTCTTTCCGAACAAGCGGTAGCTTCAGTTCTCTTCTTATGGTTTTCTACAGAACCCATACAGCTGATGGACCTGTGCTGGTTTGGGAGTCACTGTGGCTTAGCCTGTTGGGGAAACACAACTAACAGACCATCTCATATCCAGAGGGGCAAAGCCCCATCTGGCGGGATGTCAACTGAGAAATACAAGAACTGCAAGTGATTAGAACCTGGAAATTTTTATTTTCGTAGAAAATAGAAGGTGGAATAAGTGATTGGAAAAGTGGAGCTTCTAGACTTGGCTTAGCTGAAAGGGAAGGGTGAGTTGGCTTAGTGGAGATGAAAAGCCAGTTGGCTGAAAGTTGATGTAGAATGAAAGAAAGAAAAGCCTACACTAAAAATGATGTATTTCCAGGAGACAAAGTACAGTGTCCGTGGGAAATGGCATGTGGGACCTTCTGGGGAAGGTCCTAAGGGGTATGGGCAACTCTTCGTTGGTCTTAGTCCAAAAAGAGGCATATATGAAGTAGACAACAAGCTTGATTGCTAAAAATAAGCATAAAAGAATAGTGACAACAAATGACAACAAAATTTGAAAAGTTGAAACACAAACCAAGGGACACTGGGAGAGGTGGTCACCAGGTGCATGGGAAGCAATGGAGGTTGAGGATGGCTCCACCATGCTGGCACCAGCCTGGGAGGTGCTGGGAAACCGGATTGGGAAACTAATGTGGAACCAAACTAGCTAAAAAAAAAAATTATCTGGGTAAAACCAGGATAGCCATCAGCGAGGGGAGCATCTGATTTCACCGTCCAGCAGGAGCAACCAGCAGCAGAACTGCAGGGTGGGGAAGGACCACGGGCAGAGGTGGGGGAGAGGCCTTGGGTCAAGTCCTCTGATGGGTGTGGCTTGCCTCTGCCAGGCTCCTGTGGAAGATCCACGTGCTGTACAGGGTCTAGAAACAGGAATTAAGTCTTCATGTTCAGCAGTGTTGATTTTATTTATCCATTTGCATGAAAGAAAGAAAGAAGCGCCTGGGGTAGATGGGCAGGGAGACCGTGACCTCTTCATCATGGAAGGTTTTTAAGTCGGATCAGACAAGGATCTTGTGGGAATTACTCCACAAAGTTGATTGTGGCTGGGGAACTGGACAAGCTCAGTAATTTCTTGATCACCTTCAGCCCTGTAGATATCTCTATTTTTTTTTTTTTCAACATTTGTAGTGTAACACCGTTCAAAGGCTGAGATCCCCTACCCGTGCACTCGTTTCATTTCCCAACAACGCTTTAAAGCATCGTGTTAAGGCATCATAAAGACGTTGCACTTTTAGAAACAATTATTTGATCGCTCTGCCAACGCCTCGTCGCAGCCGTCCTAACGAGCAATGAAATTTTATTGTGTTTAGCGATGTAATGTGTGGTACCAGCGGCCGCCGTCACTGGGCTGGGAGAGGGAAAAAGCACATCAGCGTCTCGGTGCGCGGCTTCTCCTTGTCGTGAAGCCTGTCCTCCAATTTGGGGAGTGCAAATTGCATTTTAACAGCTATAACCCACAGAAAAAAAAATATTATCGCAAAGGGAAAGAAGATTAACTGCTGGCCTGGAGGCGACGGTTGAAGATTTTACAGATACGGCTGTACCTGCTACAGCCGGCGCTCCGGTTACGGCGGGGAGATGCGGCTCGTGATGTACCGAATCAAACGGCACCGTTTTTCATCCGACCGCGCTGGTAATGCTCTTTTTTTTTAAGGTGGTGCATCTGTGAGCTGGATGTGTCTGGAACCAAAGCTGTTCTCAGCGCTCACCGAGGAGTTGTTTGCCTCTATTTTTGTTCAGAGTTCTTTGGCGGAGGGAAAATCGCACCTTTCCTTCCCAGCTGATGTGCTGGGGCTGCTGCCAAGCGTGGCTGTGAGCTGACGTTAAACTCGCCACGGTTTGGGGTTGGCTTTGGATCTGAACCCTCAGAAGTCAGAAGCAGGTGATGTATTTCATGTGGATTTGCTTTTGGCTGGTTCAACACTCATGCTATCGATTGTCAGAGACCAGGGTGGGCTTTGCCAGTGGTCGTGCCTTTCTTTTCAGCTGGTTTAGGACAGGAATAGTTTCATTTTCTGGCACAAATGGTGCAAAAATGTGAATGTCGTAGCAGAGCTTTGGCTCCTGGATTAAAGCCACCTGCGGTCTATGCTGGTTCTGCAAGAGCAGCGATTTCCATGCAAACAGAAAAAGGGCTGTACATGCAAAAAATTGTAAGCTCAAAACCACAAGCTCATTTCAAACACACACACGTTCATGATGATCCTTGTGAGAAACTCAACATGAGCCGGCAATGTGCGCTCGCAGCCCAGAAACCAACGGCACCCTGGGCTGCACCCCCAGCAGCGTGGGCAGCAGGGCGAGGGAGGGGATTCTGCCCCTCTGCTCCGCTCTGGTGAGACCCCCCTGCAGCGCTGCGTCCAGCTCTGGAGCCCCCAACATCAGAAGGACGTGGAGCTGTTGGAGAGGGTGCAGAGGAGGCCACGCAGATGCTGAGAGGGCTGGAGCAGCTCTGCTGTGAGGCCGGGCTGGGAGAGCTGGGGCTGTTCAGCCTGGAGAAGAGGAGGCTCCGGGGAGACCTGAGAGCGGCTCCCAGTGCCCAAAGGGGGCTGCAGGGAAGGTGGGGAGAGACTCTTCAGCAGGGCCTGGTGTGACAGGACGAGGGGTGATGGTTTCAAAATAGAGGGAGGTAGATTTAGATTAGATATTAGGAAGAAATTTTTTACGCTGAGGGTGGTGGAACACCGGCCCAGGTTGCCCAGAGAGGTGGTGGATGCCCCATCCCTGGAAACATTCCAGGCCAGGTTGGCCGGGGCTCTGAGCAACCTGATCTGGTTGGAGATGTCCCTGCTCCTGCCTGGGGGTTGGACTGGATGGGCTTTGAAGGTCCCTTCCCACCCAAACCATCCTGTGATTCTATGATTTGACACGGTCACCCAGGAAATGTGTGTGCAGGGCAGCGTGTGTGTGCATGGGATGACATTTTGAGGTGTCTCCCTGTATTCCCAGGCCCGGGAGCCGATGGCGAGGACAGACATTTGCTCTCGTTTTAGTAGGTTGGGCTGTGTTTTCTAGCTTGTGTTCCTAAGAAAATGAAACAAATGCAGTTGCTGATTTTTTACTTAATTCTCTAACTTGCTGGCTGATTCCTCCCCTGTTTGACAGAAGTGGAGCTCATCAAAGGTATTAAATTTCCACGTTTTAGGAGGACAGCCGGCTGAGCAGAGGAGAGAGACCTTTTAATAACACTCCTCCACAGTGAAAGGTGACGTGTGTGCAAAGCCGTGTGTGCAAAGCCCTTATTAGACAGAGAAAACGCACGGAAGAGCAAGGGCCACCACGAACAAAGAAAATACCAGTTTGTGATGTTTTGCGACCCAAAGCAGCGCAGAGGATGAGCTCAGCCAATGCTGACAAAAAAAAGGGCAGCGGTCAAATGAGGAAACTTCTCCTCTTCAAGGCTTTTTTGGGGACTGACGCGTCTGGCAGGGCCTCGGCGCTCTCCCACGCTCACGCCTCCAGGGATCAGCCCTGGGATTAGTGGAAACCTGGTTGGTTGGCACGATGAGTTTTTGGGGATAGGTAGGGTCTCCCCCACGTTTTGCGCATCGCTGTCGGTTGACGGAGCTCTTTGCTCTCCGCAGAGACTGGGATGCAACGTTTCATGAGTCTCCTGTATCTCAAAGCCCAGTTATTACAGACGTCCTGCTAGGACACGGCTTGCAAGAGTTGTAGGTGGCCCATTATGGCTTCAGCAGCTGCTCTGGGCGAGAGGGAGAACGGCAATACACCACTTCAACGAACCCAGCCCACGTCCCCAGCAAGAGAGCAGTTTTAATCTTGACTTTGTCTTCTTGGGCTTTGTTGTATTTAGAGCCGGCTGCTTTTCCATCACTGTTTTGCTATTTTCTTGGAGGGCAGCCATTTCATCTAAATGCCAGCTAGCTGCTGCCGGCCAAGGAATATCCAACAATTTGCTTTTAAATAGCTCTCTCTTAAAAGTTAGCGGTCAGCAGACGGGTACGGGTGATTGTTGCGGTTATTCAGTGCCGGTTCGACGCTGGCATTTGAAGGGGTCTAGTTTAACCACCGCTGCAGAAAGAGAGTTTATTTCTTTATTTCTCTTCTTCTTTCAAAGCCCCCTTCTCCTCCAGGCATGAACTTCCCCGCAAGCGCTTGTTATGTTTCCAGCAGGAGCCCTACAATGCCGTGTTCGCCGGAAAATGGAGTCTGGGCAGTTATTTAAGCTAGTTGATGTAAAACTGCTTTTTATAGCAGTTTTTCTGGGATAGCAACTCATGGGAAGGTGGTGGGAGAGCGGGAAAGGTGAGGGAGCACCTCAGGAGCATCCCACTGGAAGTGGCCTTGGGATGGAAGGAGCAAGGACGGGATCTGAAAGAAAAATGGTAATTTTTACACGTTACTAGGTCTGAGAGTTGATTATTTCTCATTTTCTACTTGGCAGTTTGGGAATCTCCCGAGCTGTGCTTGGAGCTGGTACCAGGGAGCACGAAACCAGCCCAACGCAGCGCCATGCTGGGGGTGAGGTGGGTGTTTTCGTAGCTCCAGGATACCAAAGCCGTGGGAAACCCGGCATCGACTGGCATCTTACAGCATCCCCAGGAGAGGATCCCTTCTGCAAACGCCAGCAGTGCGGTGCCAGCCCAGGCACAGCTCCCCAGGCTGGAGCTGGGGGACACAGGGGTGCAGGGAGCAATGCCAAATCCGCCCCGGTTCGACATCCAAATCCTTGAGTCTGTCCCCCTCTTGTCCCACAGCCAAAGAAGTGGGGATCGCTGGTATTGGGGAGGGCTGCGGCTGCAACCCCGTGCTGAAGTCGGATGTTTTTTGATCTTGGAAAGCCAGCTCGTTGAATGCAAACCACAGCAACGCAGCAGAATTACCAGCTTAGCCCCGGGCGATCGGCGGATTGACAAACTGGCCTTTTATGTCCACAGCCTGTTTTGAAAGGAATATTAAAGCCGCGACATCCGTAAAACACCGGCTTTGCAGCTGCGGAAGGAGGCAGAGCGGTTACGATTCTGCTTTATTTCTTCTCGAGAGCTGCTTGTGGAGGGAGACTGGAAACACGACGCTCCATCAACTCCATCTTCCCACGGATGGGTGAAAACTGCCCCCACCCAGCTGGTGCGTTTTGGGGAGAAAACCCAGATTGGCCCTGGAGCTCCTACAGCCCCGTGGGAAACGTGGTGTGGGGAAAAGCCACCCAATCTGCTCCGATAAAGGGTATTTCTAAGAGCAGGAGTGTTGATGGGGGGCTAAGGAAACCGCAACCTGCATCCCAGGTGGACAAGGGATAAGGTGTTAATGAGGGTAAATAATTACTATTCCCTGGGTGGTGGCGGAGGGCGATGTGTGCGTACACACCGGGACGGCAGAGATTTCCCCGTGTTGTAGCTCACAGAGCTGCCTCTCACCGCTCGTGCCCGTGAGGGGCTGTAGGTACATCAAGCCTACTGGGAATCCATTCTCCTCACCGCGTAAAATAGATCGAATTATGCTGTGCCTGCCTCTGGTGAAGATAACTGGGATGCTGTTTTCCCCGAGCATCCTCATGGATGTGGAACGGCACTGTCATTGAGCCCCATAATCACTCGCCTGAATTAATTTCACGGATGAAAATCAAATTACGGGAAGTGGCTCTTCCGGTCATTAACGGCTGTGGAGGCTCGTCGTACAGGGTGAACTCTGGCTGCCGTCACGGGGAAAAGAAAATGCCTCCAGTGCATTTCTCCGCTGCCGTCGCAGAGGTGTTTGAAGGGATGTTCATCACCTTGCTCTCTCCCATGCTTCCCAAACCCTCCCTGCCAAAAAACCCCGGCCCCGTGCCATGAATCCTGACGAGCCTTTCGCAGCCCGGACCGGCATGCCAAGCATCCCCTTGCCGACCGAGAGGATTAACGCCCTAAAAAGCCCCTTTGGATCCCAAAAGTGATAACTCCTGATATAGGCACAGGTCAAAGCGAAACTTTTTCAGCAAAACCGGTTGTGCTTCGGCAGGAAAAGGGGATGGAGGATGGGAAGGGGTGAGTTGCGGAGAAAATGAGGGCACGCTGCTCGCGAGGGAGGAGAAGTTGGCAGGTGAGCCGTCCCGGGAGCCCTGACAGAGGCTGACTATTTATACATTCAAACAAACAGCTAGGCCTCTGTCACTTTTTGTAGCCTAAGCTTACGCTTGGGTGTCACAGGGGGTCAATTCTCTTGAGATTTAATACGTTAAATATAATACTAACGTTCAGCCCTCTTTAATTAATATTTCTAATGACCTGCAGTGCACAAGTCACACTCAGTAAAGATGTAGAATCACCTGCTGGTATTTTCTGCTTCCTTGCCATAAATTCGCCATTGTTGGGTTTCCTACGCGGTCTGTCCCCTCTTCCTGCCTCTGCATTTTTTTTTTTTTAGGCTGTTGGATAACTAGGAAGGAGATAAAAGCAGATTTATCTGCTGAAGGTGGAAACACAAATAAAAAAATGTCAGCTGAGCTACGGGGAGAGTTAAAGCAGCGCCGGCAGCTCCCGCCCCCCGTCTCCCAGGAACATATTAAACTTTAACAAGTAAATGAAACGAAGTTTGTGAAACGGAGTTAAAATTGCATAAGGAAGATGTTCTTGCTCTGTAGGTGCTGTGATCTCTTCTTGGCTGAGGATCCATCAGGGTGTGGGTGTCTCGGTGGCCCTCGGGCCTGCACCGACACGCGGCCTCCCCAGCTCCGGCCACTTTTATTCCAACCACTGTGCTATTTACCCTAGGGACAGATTTTTACAGGTTATTTTTTTGTGAGCGACCTGCGGTCCTGTCAACATCCTCCCCTTCAACCTTAATTTCCCACCCCAATGTTTTCCATCCCCGGGTCGGCGCCACGGAAGGTGCAGCCGATGCTCAATCCCAACGGCTCCCGGTCGCCTCCGCCACCCGAGCGACCGCTCCGCACTCGAGCTCCCCACGCGCGAACCCCTTCTTCCCAATTTAAAAGTGATTTGAAGCTTTAATCCCATTTTTGGCTGTAAAGAACACTTTCCTCCTGGCAGTGCGGTGCAGAGCACAGCTCGTCCCTGCCACGGGCGCTTTGCGATTGCTGCTTGGTAGCGGCGGTGAGGGAGAGAGAATTTTTAATTTTTGATTTTTTTTTTTTCTTTTTAATTTAATGGTTTTAATTTTGGTTGATGGACAGCAGAGAGCATGGGGGTGCTGAAGGTTTGGGAGATGGAAGCATGTTCTGGGGCCGCTGCCCATGACGAAACTCTCTCCTTGGTTGAGCCAGCCTGCGAACGTGGGATCTGGGAGATGGGATGGGCTTGATCCATGAAAAATAAAACCCCCTGGAAGAAGGTGCTACGTGAGAGGGAGGTTTGCTGTGCCTTTTCTGGTCCTCCAGCGGGGGCTGCAGAGGGGCCACAGTGCCTGGCGTTGAAGCAAAGAGCGTCTTCTGAGCGACGAAGGCTTGGCTACAGCGCTACACAAGTGTAACGAGGCTGCTCGTTCTCAGACGCTGCTTTTCAACTCCTTGGCTTGTTAGCTTTTAAAAATCAAACGTGTATTCATCTCTTTGGCTGAAATACAATATTAAAGAGATATTGCATTTCACTCCATGAGATGAAAATAGACTTAATTAATGTCAATTAATTGAAATCCAAGGGGAATTCTAATAGAGCTGGGACAGGAGAAGGCACTGAGCCGCTCTGGGAGATTTGCTCCCCTGCAAGGGACCCGTGGGGCTGTGATGGGTTGTACCCGGACTGTGCCCAGGGTGGAAGCCAGTGCCTGCTTGGCCCAGGCAGGATGCGGTTGGCAGCACGAGTGCCTCTGGATGCTGCGTCCCAGCGGCCGTGGGGATTTGAATTTTGGAGGTGAGCTGTCAGTAGATGGAGCTGTTTATTAATGTTTCCCAGTGATTTACAGTGCAGAAGGACGCTTCGGCGCCGTGGGGAGGCTGTTTCTGGCCTTTGGGAAGGGTCCCCGTCCCGTGTGTGTTTCTCCAACCTGCATGGTGCTGTGGGAGCGTGGGGTGACGGCTGCACCTCCCTCCCCACCTTCCAGGAAAGACGATGGTTTGCCTCTGCTGTGAAGGCTGGGTGGGTGGCCAAGAGCAGGACCTTCCCTGTGGGGACACCTGAGATGGATGCAGCAGTGGGGTGTCTCAGAGACGCGCTGTAGGGACATCCATGGTGTCAACCCTCCGCTGCCACCGCAAAAAACAAACCAGCTCTGCGTGGTACCTGGTGAGATTTAAGTGATTAAGAGAGAAATCTCCTTGACTTCAAGGTTATCGCACGAAGATGTGAAACCAACGGTGCTGGTTCAGACCATGCATCTCGCCCAGCATCTCAATCCCATGGCCAGCATCTCCCTCCCACTGCAGCCAAACATGGACAACTAGGAGAAGGTTCAAGGTCATCCTCGGTGGTACAGACACGGGACGCCCCAAGGTTGGACACGTCCGACAGCAGCAGACCCTCGTTCCTCACATCCTCCAGGTCTGTGCTCTCCTCTGTGCAGGCATCTGGGAAATTATCCCCTGCTGCCGCAACACTAATTTTAATTTTAAAGAAATGAGCCATGAACTGTTGAAAATAATAATTTTTCAATATGAGCACCTGAGAGGCCGCTGTGGATATCTGCCAATATATTCACTTTATCTTGAATTCCAACAGGCTGAAAATCCGCTTATTAGTAACACGGAGAAGAAATATTTTGAGATACGAGTGAGGCAGCTGGGAAACAACAGAGGGAAAACCATTCTGGTAGGGCTGGAAGGAGGTACCCCTCCCGTCCTCCTGTCTTCATCGTGGAGAGAACCCATTTCTTTGAAAAAAGCAGAAAGTTGGGAAACTGGGAAAGGGAAACATTAGATGAGACCAAAAAAAAAAAATTTAAGCAAAATCAAGAGGAAGAACTCTGCTTCTACTTTTTGCATGATCAGATATATTATTATTTTATTATCTGCAGGCCAGCACAGCACTTCATTTCTGCCTATTTTTTAAGCCCTCGAGTATTTTTCTTGGAATATCAATGAACTTTGGCCCTGACCAAGGAAATCTTAAGAGGGGCATGGATTTAAATACACAAAAATTGCCACGGGAGCCACAGAGCCTAAGGGTGACCCTGAGACTGCTGGCGCCGTGCTGGCATTACCAGAGAGAGAACTCTGCGTGATGCTCTAAAATTGCCTCTAGACTCTGAAGAAGTAGACTTTGTTTCTTTATATTAAGTAATTTATTACATAACTTGATGTTATAATCTAACATAAAGCTATATGAGTTAGCTAAGCCCCAGGGCCGAGTCGCTCCATGGAGGGCCATCGGTGTGATGTGCTGGTGGCAGGGGACCCGGTCTCGCTCCTGCTCTGCAGCCAGAAATGGGAACGGCACCTCAAGGCAAAGGAGATTTCCCAGTTTAGAGGCATGTTTGGATTATTTTGGGGTTGTCTTTTCCAGCCAAAGTGTTGGAGAGCCCTTTAGAGCCATAGGGTTTGGTTTTGCTGGAAAGCACCGTGACCGTGGTGCTCGGGAGAGAGGTGGGTGCTGCACAATTCACTTGAAGGGACGGCATGAATTTTCTGGGAAATGGCAATTTTGGCCATTTTGCCTGCGTCATGCTGGCTGTCCCGCAGATGAGGGGCTGCAATGGCTGGGCTGGTGTGTGCCTACGCCTGCGAGTCTTGTGCACCGCCGGGCAGGGCTAGGTGCAGAACTGGCGTCGCGTTTCCATCACTTGAATGCTGAAAGACCTCGTGGAAAATGACGATGTGGTTTTGCTGTGTAACGTCACTGCAGGTGTCATTGCAATGGTGCTGTGGATGCGCTGGTTCCCAGAGAGATTGTTCTGGATATGTGGCAGACGTGCGGCACATGGTGCAGGACGAAGTCTTGGGAAGGACTAAAATTTCAGCAAACCAGGGAATTATTTCTAACAAGATCCCTCCTACGATGGTCACTGGGTGGCAACGGGGGTCCCCACCTCTGCACGCTTGGCGTTTTTGCCTCGGGCATTGCAGAGGCTGTGAGCGCGGGGCTGGTCACTGCAAGGGATTTTTTTTGGGTGCTCCTCCAAGCTGACAAGGTCCCTCTGCAGCACCTCCCACTCCCCTGTCCTTGCCCAACTGGTGTAGACCCCGTGTTCCAGCGGTGGGGTCAGATGGAGAGAGGGGCTGCTGAGATGTGTTTCCATGGAGCAGCTGAACTGGAGATGAATATTCCCCCGAGCACTGATAAAATGCTGGGGTTGCTGTAGCAACATATTTGGAGGTAAAAAAAAAAAAAAAAAAAGAAGTCAAAAAACAAGGTGGAGAGGAAGTTTTTAGGAAGGGAGAGATGCCCGGGTGGCCAAAATGGCCCAAGGGGCTCAGCATGGGGGTCGCCTGGGACAGGGAGCGATGTGACGTGGGGTTTGGAGAAACCATGCCAGTGCTCGCCGGTCCCTGTGTCTGTCAAAGAAAATTATTTTCCCATCCGTTTCCCAAAAGCCGAATAGCAAGAGCGCCGTTTTGATCTGCATGCTGCTAATTTGTGGCAAAGCTGGGGGTAAATTTGCTCTGCGACTTGGCGCTTGTGTCCGATTTAGCCAATTAGCCGGACCCAGGGACCGGCTGTGGGTGCTGCACCTCTGATCCTGCTTTGGTACCTTGGGAAAACGACTCCTGCGGTCACCTCATTTGGGAGATCACGGATGCCTGGGATGCAGGTTCACCCACACGGAGCTTTTGCCTAATGATGCTCAGTGTGATCGCTAGGAACTGGACCAGTGCTGGGCATCCATTCTTCAGTTTTTTTCCCAAACTAAACAACCATGAAACCATCCAAGGAAATCCCTTTCGCGGTGTTGGAAAAGCAAAGCTGACTGCTGTCATCTTCAGCCTGAAAGGCAGGGTTTATGCTGAACGCTGCGGGGTTTTTTCGCTTCCAGTCCCAGGAGCCCAGTCCTAAATTCCCTGCTCATTTATCTGCCTTTTTTTTTTCCTAATTCCTCCTGAACGCTTCCCTCGTAACAGCAGTTAAGAAATAACGCGTACTGGAGGGGTTTTTGCTCCCAGCTGAATAAAGTTGCATAACTGATGTGATCACAAGCAGGGCTCCAGCCTATTTTTCCGAGTCGGACAAGCTTTTTGGGAAGGCGCTGAGCTCTCCCACGGCTCACTCCTTGCTGTTTGGGAAGGCGGTCGGATGGCACGGGGATGGGTGAGGGCTGCCTGGGCTGGGTGTCGATCGCAGAGAGGCCGGAGGTGCCAGACCTCGTTCACCACAGCATCCCCATCGCGGGGTATCCCTCCAGCACCCCGTGGAGACCCCATGTTCCTCCTGAGCCCTTGGATTTTATAGGCTGGGTTTTTTTTTTTTTAATTCCTCCTTGCGCAGCTGTGGTGATACTGGAAAGCACATAAAATACGGCGTCCCCCTCTGCTCAACAAGCTTTTCTTCTTCTCTGACTGTTCCGTATCTAATAATAACAAGCTATTGATGCTGTTTTGCCTTTGTATTTTTGCTTTGTGCAATAGCCTTACTCTTTCCTTGATGTATATCTTAATAGCACCTGGGATAAAGCAGAATGCTGCTAATTCCGTGTGATGGGATTATTATGAACTCATACGAATTAACGATGCTTATAAATATAGTCCCGGTGAAATCCTTGACACCACATATTAACCTGGTAGCTGAGCCATAAAATGCAATCCATATTAAAAAATCAGCCCTCTGCACTTCCAGCGCTTTCAAAATAGCCGGGCTCTGTGCGATGTACGGGGTGCAAAAGGGTTCTGAAAATCCTGGAAGAAAGCACAAGCACTTTTACGGCGAGGGCGGTGCGTTTGTATGGCAGGGCTGTCGCTCGGCTCACAGGTTTGGGTAGGGATGAAGATATTTTTAGCAGAATTTAGCTGCCTGCCCCGTTCAGCTGGTATCTTGCCCGTTGGGAAGATCCCAAGGGGTTCAGGGGCACCGGCAGTGTTTGAGCCGGGCTGTGGCGGGGATCTCCGGCTATCCCTGGGTGTTACTGGTTTGTGCCGCAGAACAAATCCTTGCAAGAGAAGCATTCGCCTGGTTGCACCCTTTTGCTGCACGAGTTGATAAAACCGATCCATTCCCACGCACCACCTGGTTTAGTGGTGTGCTGAGCCGCCTCAGATTTTAGGGTGGGTTGGGTTTTTTGGTGCTTTTGTTTTAAAAGTCTCCATTGGCCTGTGCCATTCACGCCCTTGCCCCTTTTCTGGACCTGGCTGCCCTAACAGCCCAGCCCGAGCCCACGCTGATACGCTCTGCTTGCCGCGCAAGCACATAAACCTGGCATTGTGTGCCCGCCAATTAATTCAGCATCCAAATTAGGGACTACCATGCTGTGCCGGTAACCGCTTCTGAACATCGCTGGAGGCATCGGACGCTGCCGGCATGCGATGCCACGTAACCCGATGATTTAATGGTGAAACGCATCCGTGTCAGGACCAGGGTCCCACAAGGATGTACATTGTGTTTGGCTTGAGCCAGGCGTCGAGTTCTGCAGGAGATGAGCTGGGGAAATCTCATGAACCGTTGCAGGGTTTTGTTTGAGCTGCCCTTGGTGGAGTATGAAACCATCACTGCCGCCTCTTGGACCGCAGCGATTTGGAAGAAGCTTCAGAAGGCTGAGAGAGCTGGGGCTGTTCAGCCTGGAGAAGAGGAGGCTCCGGGGAGACCTGAGAGCGGCTCCCAGTGCCCAAAGGGGGCTGCAGGGAAGGTGGGGAGAGACTCTTCAGCAGGGCCTGGTGTGACAGGACAAGGGGTGATGGTTTTAAAATAGAGAGAGGTAGATTCAGACTGGATATAAGGAAAAAGTTTTTTACACTGAGGGTGGTGGAACACTGGCCCAGGTTGCCCAGAGAGGTGGTGGGTGCCCCATCCCTGGAAACATTCCAGGCCAGGTTGGCCGGGGCTCTGAGCAACCTGATCTGGTTGGAGATGTCCCTGCTTCTTGCAGGGGGGCTGGACTGGATGACCCTTCCAACCCAAACCATTCTATGATTCTATAATTCAGTGCTCTCCCGCCCTCCTGATGAAATCACCACACGGCACCTACTGTATTTACATCTTTAATTACTACCCCTTATGCTAATTGTGTTTCTTCTTGCTGTCGCTGTTTAGAGCTCCAGCCTTGGCGTGCCGGAACGAAATGTCTGTTACAAAGATAGATTAGACGCAGCCAAAATACTGCCATGAATATTCATCCCTTCCCATTTTGGAACGATTTCGCGTTGGCTGTGTTTGCACACCTGGCCTATTTTGGTGGTGGGCAGCTGAGTTTGTGGACGGGATTGTCAGTCGAAACAGAGCTTCTTGCAGAAAGCAATTTTGTTGTTGTTGTTGTTTTCACAGCCAAGATAAAAATACCCAGAAATTTTGCTCTGAGAACCACCACTGAGGATGGGTATGAGATAGATGGGGGGATATCTGCACTTCCGAAAATGTGCATGGATGAAATGGTCCTGCGGTTACGGGCGCTGAGCCCTTGACCCCCTAATCCTGTGAGGTGTATCTGCCACCCGGTAGCTTTGTTCTTCTCCAAAACCATCTCAATATTGTTGCTTGTAAGCAGAGGAGTCAGTTTTGTAGTTACATTTCAGGTTGAAGTGGAACAATAAAAGAGATTAAAAGTTTCTTTTTAAGCTTTTTATTTAAAAAGTAATCTGAAAGAGGGAAAAAGTCTGGCTTGCTTGTGTTTTATTTTAGCTTTTCTCAGTTTGTTGCCTTTTGCTCCATCAGTTCCCCTTTCTCTCCCTGGTGTGCCTGGTCCCTGTGGCCTGGGAAGGAGTGGAAGAAAACACGAGGTGAAATCCATCACCATTTCTCCTGTGGCCTCCCTGACAAAGCATAAAAAGTTTTAACCCTGTATGTAGAGCCCAAAAAGTTGTTTTCATACATTCCGTGAAAATTGGCTGGTTTTGACCACGCTTTGCTCACTTTTCTTATGTCAAACCTGCAGCTGGTACCTGACACCTTGGACCCCATCAGCTGGTCAATAAAATTTGTGAGGAGGCAGCAACGAAAGGGTCAAAGACCTTGGTGTTGCTCATGCTGGAAAAGAAAGTGCTGAGCCTAGATTTGCCTGTCTGGTAAATGAAATTGTGTTCTCCGCTTGCCTGCAACCCCGACTCAAGTGGGTGTGGGACGGACGTGATCTTTCAACGAGAGAAATAAAAAAGCCACTTGTCTTGGTTTGTCCAGGCATGGTCACAACCCATACGTGTGGCGTGTGTTTTGATCCATTACCTGGGCACGGTGATGCCTTCTGGAGAGCGGAGAAGGTCCTGAGGTCAATTCCATCTTGCTGTAAGTAGAGCTGATAGTGGCTCCCCAACCTCCTGCTGATCTCCCTGGGAGGAAATGGCCTTAAAAATAGAGTTTATGATGAATAAATGTATTTATGCAGGTATTTTGAGGCTGGATCTGTTCTGGGTCCTGGTCGCCTGTAACGCACTGATTGTGCTGCTGGGTTCTCCCTCCTCAGCAGCTACTGAAGCCAAACTTGGCCTTTTTCTAAAAACCAGTTTTATTATTCAATGTTTGCTTGGAGATGCAACTGGCAGGGAGCCTGGGGAAGGGCTCCTGTTTTTGGGATGCTGATGGAGCTGGGGTGTGAGGCGGGTGTGTGCTGGAGGTCCTTTGGGAAGTAGGTGGGACCGCATGCTGTCAACTGGCTCTGGACTGGGCTGGTCCTGGTTGGAGGGGGCTGCTGGAGATGGAGGGGAGGCTGCCGCAGTGGGATGGATGCTGTACCCACTGCACATGAGCGCTCGGTCGCTTTGCATGCTCCAGGTCTTTTATTTCTCATTTTCCTCCTGGTTTTTTTCACCTTTTCTTTCTTCCCTTCAAAGTTGGTATTTATTTTAAATGAAGTGAGCTTCTCTTCAAACAAACCCAAGCCACGGATGCTATAATTAGCAGGATATAGTAATTTTTCTTCAAGCATAATTGGAAGGTTTACCATTTAGGGATAATACTTAAAACTATCCTATTTTATGGCTCATTTGCCAGAAAATGCCTGTGAAGCTTACAGCTTTATCAAACCTTATCAATGGGTAAAGAGCGTTAAAGGAGGGTGTTTCTGCTATCCGCTGGTTGCTACTGCTGTTAAATCTCCTAATTTTACTAACTTCTGCTAATTGAACAGCCTTCCCTGAGTGTTTGGTGATAACAAGCTGCTAAAGCACTCCTGAAAACCCAGGCAAAAATGCAAAGACCCTCTGCAGGGGGCTGGTTTCCGGCCAGGGTAATTTTGGGTGGGTGCCCTGTGTGGCAGACCCCCTGCCCAGCCCCAGGAGGTGACTCAGGCCCAACCACAGCTGAACAATCCCATTAAGATGCCCATGGTGTGTTATCCTCATCAGCTGCTAACTGCCTAGACTTGTTTTCTCTTTCTAATGAGCCTAAATTGGATATACCTGATGGGTTCTCCTGGGGTAGCTTTTCCTCCTTTTGCTGAAGGTACAAAGGTGCCTTCATCCCTCTTCTTCCTCCTCACTCAGCTGCAGGGCTGAGGGGCTGTTGGTGCTAGCCAAAATCCAGCACTATTGGCCCAGTAAGCATGGGATGAAAGCACCTCCTGGCTGCCTGGGGGCAAGTTGTGGCTCAGCGCCCTGGGATCAGGTCTTGCGTATGTCCAGATGGCGCAGGAATGAGTCCTGAGGCTCTGTATGATTGTAGAGGTCTTTCATGGTGGATGTTGCAGAGGTTTGAGCTGCTGGCTTTGATGTGGAAGAGGTCACAATGCCTCGATAACGCTGTGGGAGAGTCCTGGCATTGCACTGGGTTTGCAACGGATGCACTCGTGCACGAGGGTGGCTGCTCCTGGACCATCTCATGGTCCTGTTGCACCCTGGTGAGCGTGGAGTGTGCCGGCTTCTGCAGGGTCTGTTTGCTGAAAACGCTTCTGGGCTTGGAAGGTTTTCTTGGGAAGTGATTTGAGTTGTATTAACTTTTAATCCTTTGGGTTTTTTTTGGATGCTTTTCTGGCTTCGGTGGAGATTTATGAAGTGCTGTGGCCTTGGCAAAGATCAATAGATAGCCTGTTAAACAAAGACTCAAAATTTACTGTTTGGGTGATTTCAGGGGGAAAAGGAATTTGATGTATTTAATTTAGTATTGAGTTAAGTTTCATAATAAGGAGGGAGAAAGCCCCCACCCCAAATGAAATGTGGAACTTTTTTTTTTTCCCCTTAGGTTGCCTGAAGCCTTTAATTAAAACCCTGAGGAATTGCACTTGTACTGCTTAGTAAAAAAACCTGAAATATCGCAGCAGAGGGTGGGAGGCTCCTGTTCTCTGCTATTGCAGTACGGTTGTATCTGCTGCCAACAGCCACCCGAAAACCAGGCAGGTGTCCTCCCTCTCTCCTGCTCCTCTCTGCAAAGCCCTTCTAGACTTTCTCCTCTTGATTGTTATGAACCGTGTCTCATTTTCCAGACTGAATGTCTTTGTGGTCAGCTTATCCTAATATTTTCCCCTTGATAACGTTGTCTTTCAGCCTCAGTAGTGGTCTTTTCCCTCTTCCTTTGCTGGCTGACCTTCACAATGGTAGAAAAACCAAACTCTGAGGCTCCCCACTGGGCCCCAGCCTTCCTCCTAACCCTTCCTCTTGCTCCAGGTCAAGAGCATCTCATTTCAGCTGCGTGGTCTGGATTGCACAGCGTCCCAGGTCAGCTCTTACCAGTGCTGTGTAAGATGCCTTGTTCCATGAGGAGATACCTCTCCCACTTCAGCTTATGAAAGCCTTCTTCTTTTGCCTGGGCTGCCTAACGCCTGTGCTCCAATTTCTTGTGTAAGGTTTGGTCTTCAGCGTGACTCCTTTCCCTTCCCGTTCCCAAATGCTTCAGGTTTTTGTAGTCTCTTACCTTGGTTTATCTTTGGCCCCTCTAGCAGATATCTAGGAGATCTCATCTAACTGCAGAATCTACCCCAAAATGCTCTGCCTTCTGTTTTATTAGGTGCACGTGCACTCTACCGCAGAGGGTTTAGACACTGGGTTTAGGACTTGTTCTTGCTGGTTTTACAAATAAGCTACCTGTACTAGCAACACAGCTTGAGCACCACCTTGTTGAGCGGTTTAGAGAATCGAGACAGACTGGAGGACTCTCCAGTGCTGAAAATCCACCTCCAATACCCAAAATCCACCTCTGCACAGGGGGTTAAGTGATGCTCCAGACCTCGTGTTGGCCCTTTGCATGGGCAAAACCCATCCTGAGCGAACTTCTTGATCCGTGCCTGTTTACTAGCTCAGCAGGAGGAAAGTACTGCCAAGAACGCGGAGAGGAGGCAGTGGAGCGATCTTGTTTTATCTCTCTGGAAATAATGAAGCCAGGAACATTTGTTCCTTCTCGATGGTTGGAATTTATGAAAGTGAATGATAATTTTGCAGCCTCTGAGAGTGAAACGTGGAGGAAACAAACCTGCCTATTGACTTTTTTAGCCAGAGCAGTGCGGAGAACATTACTTAGAGCTCCACCACGCTAAACTCTAATCCCTGGAGATGTCTTTGTTGATGCATAAGCTGTGACCTAAAATATTGACTTTATAAAGTAATTGAATCCCCAGAATCATGTTTCAGATGAAAAGCACTTGACAAATGACTACAGGAAGAAGTTGAGCCCAAAGACCTGAGCGTGACTCCCATCAGGCTCTCCAGAGATAGGTCCGCACCAGGCAGCCCTGCTCCAGGCTCAGGGTGAATTGTGGGGTGAGGAGAGGTAAGCCTCAACTTTTCTTCCTTTTTCTTTTTTTTTTTTTTTTTTACAGGAAGAAGTAAATATACTAAATCCTTCTGGCCCTGTGAGACAGGTGGAGGCAGAGCAGCATGTAGGTTGTGCAGGAGGTGGGTAAACATTTTGGGATAGGGGGACATGGTAGGTCTTTGAACTTGTTTTCTGACGTACCTTGATTTACTTTTGTCCATGGGTGATAATATCTTGTTTCTGCACCAAATCTGAGTTTAAAGGGAAGTCCTGACTCTGTATCTCTCCTCTGTCCTTTCATGTGACCATGCTTATCTTGTGTCATCCCACTGCTTGGAGCAGAGCAGCTACTGGAAGGGAAAGGGAGGGTCTCCAAGTGGGAGGTGCTGCAAAGCCAAATGACCACAATGAGACTCTGGTGTGGCTCAGGTCTCGTCCCGGAGCCCAGGGATGGCTGGGGCTGAGAGCTATGAAGATGAGAAGCCAGAGGAAGGCGTGTGCAGCTCCTAGCGAGAAATTATTTTGCACCCAGCGCTGTGGCCCAATGAGAGTTCCTTCCTTTCTCCGCTCTTCAAAACAAATTTCCCTCGTTAATTTAAGAGGGCATAATTGTGTCATTATTTCAAATGGCTCAATTTAAACAAGGCCTTATTTCTGACTTATAAATTGTTACCTTGCTCATTCTGCAATGACTGTTTTTCTTGTAAGTACGTTAACCTCTCTGCTTTTGTTACTCTGCCATTTCGCATAATGTTATAATAAGCATTTAAATAACTGTAGAGGTTCAATCAGCTCTTGCTTTCATATCTTGCTGTCGCCATGGCAACTGGCTATACCTCTCTGTCTATTTTACCTTTTTTCAGATTTGAGTTTCTCAGTCCAGTCGCTCTAAGACTGAGTTGGACTCTCCACTCGTTTGTAGAGGATGCTGAGGTGCTGCCTGTGCGTTGGTTTTGCCGCCGTGCTATGATGATTACTTTCACTGCTGGTTATTAGTGAGGATACTTTGAGCTGGGAGACGGAAATACATTTTTCAATTTGTGCGATGCACCAGAGGGCGGTGAATTACGCGGCGGTAATTTCTGGGATTTGGAATACCAGGCTGAAATCGGAGTGGGTTTAGTTGAGTTCAACTAAACTTTGCTTTGCAAAGTGCTCTCATTCCACTGCTGCCATGACGGGATGACACACTAAATCCCTTGCAGAAAATAAGTGTGGTGATATTCTTGTCGAGGCACTTGCTTAAAATGAATCTTAATATCCTATTTGTACATTTTAAAAAAAAAAATTAAAATCTTACAACATCGTAACACAGGATGGTATATATAGATCTGACAGGCTTACACCATGGGCCATGTAAACAAACTGCAAAATTTAAAGCAAATTGTTTAAATGAACCTGGGAAGGACTAATTCAATGGGACTCTCTGCCATCAGTATGAAGTTCCAGCTTGTCCGGGGACATAATCTTTCCTGGCAAAGCAGGAGTGAACAGAAGGTAGCAGCGAAGGCTTGCGGTTCGTGCCAATCTGCATTTCCATCTGGAAGGAGGTGCTCTTGATGATAATATAATGGCAAATGAAAGAATTCCGGAGAGGCTGCTCATTTTCCGCGCCCCCTCCCTAAATACAACATGCTGACGTGCTGCCGCTTGGGACTGGTGCAATGGAAAAGCAACACAGATGGGACGCAAGGCAAAATAAAACCCTAAACAAACAGGACAACAAAAACTGCTGGTGTTTTATTGCTATTTATTTCTACGACTGCTCAGAAACGTGCCGTTGGAGGCTTACGGTGACTCGCGAAATGACACGGTTGGGTTTGCTCAGGACTCGTGGAAGCGTGCATGGGATCACGGTGTCTGAGGAGGGATTTCTGGAGAGGTTTTGGTTTTGGATCCCTGCATTGCAGAAACAGGAGGGGCAGATGTTTTGTGGGAAGTCTGAAACTTTGCGTTGGCTCTGCCCTAGCAACTGGATTGAAGCAAACACTTTGTGGCTTTTTTGTGGCAGAAATGGTGAAAAAGTGCCCCGTCTCACTTGCATTTGCAAACGATCTCATGAAGAGTGTGCTGGCCTTGGTTTTGGGAAAGATCTCCATATGCACCGGTGCAGGGAAGGCTATGGTATGATTATCCTGTAGGAAGAGGCAAAATCTGGGGTTTCCTCATTTGTTAGAAGTCTGTCTCGGAAATGTTGAAATTATTGAATCGAGCAAGAAGAGTCCCACCAGAGGAAGAAATTGCCTGTGGAACAAAAGAAAAAGAAAATTCATTAAACCAGCTGAAAATAAGCTGATTAATTTGAGTTTTTGACCACTTCCCACTGACTATCACAAGCAAAGAGAAACTCTTATCTGGTGTTTTCTTCTCTGATTACAACCCTTCCGGTATTGGAGGCCCTGATTAATGGGCCCTGCGGCAGCTCTCGCTTTCTCCGTGCTTGTGGTGTCAGGGACTCGTTTGGAGACAGCTGCACTCCTCGGGAAATGTATTTTTATGCCAAAGAGGGAATTTGAAGAATTCCTGCAGTCCCAGGAGCTGGGACTGTCACTGTCTGATAGAAGGAAGGGGCTGTGGGTGAGGCTGAAGCAAACAAAATCGCCGAGAAAAACTGGTCTTGTCAAGGCCTCCTGAGGAGGAAGATGCCTGAATCAGCCAGTCCTCACCACTCTATTTCTCTGCTAAAATCAGATTTGTTCATTTAGCTGACTATGAAACCTGACAAACGCTTTTTGAAGCAAAGTGGAGAGGATCTTTCCTTCACTCCTGTGGCCGTGGCTGCTTCCAGCCTCCCAAGGAGGAACGGCCGCGTTCCTAGTGCGGCTTCCGACCGGTTCGGAGAGCGCTCGTCTGCAAAGCGTTGTGTGGCGGCTGCGTGTTTTAGCAGGGTGAGGACAGGCTGCTTTGGGGCTGAGGAGAGTATCCCAAAAGTCTGGAAGTGGTTTAACCTGTTCTGACTGCTGGGACAACATTCCCTCACCCACCAACAACAGAAGTCTAGTACAAATGTCTAATACAAGGCTTTTTTTTTTCTTTCCTATTTTTGTTCTGCAGGGGGCTGGTGTGTGAGTTCATGGCAGTTTGTACAGTACGTCTGTCTATATGACTCTGCAAAGCTGAAGACTCTTGAAAAAACTTACTCTTGCTCATATCTCCTATGATATTTGGGGCGAAAGAAGGAGAACGTGTCTTCAGTTCTTTTTTTTTTTTTTTTTTCTCATTTGTCCAGATACAAGTTATATCTCTTGCATGTCGGTACCTAGAAAGGAGGGAGCGAAGCGATGGGGCAGGGATGCCATGAGACTTTTAGCTCATCGCTAGTAGCGTGTCTTGTACTAGGGTATTTTTCTGTGGTTTGGTTTTTTTTTTAATACTCCATAAAAATTAATTTCTGCAAGGTGCCTGCTCCTTATTTAGCAAATCAAATGGAGGACAGGGAGCTGTGAAATGAGTCTCTGAGCAGTGTCCATGCCACCATCTGTGCTGATAGATCAAGTCCTGCGCTGATGGATCCCCCAGTTGTTATCAGAACACTTTGTGCATTTTTAGTGCATGAATGTTTTCCCTGACCTGGCTGGGGACTGGGAAACTTTCTCTTCCTTCTCTGGGAGTTGCAAAAACTGTTTCGCATCCTGACTTTGCACGCATTTGGGTAAGGTTTGCAGAAGGAATGTTGGTGAGGATAGCTGATGTCATCCAATAAATTAAACTGGTAATTAAATTTAATTTAATTTAACCAATTTAATGTAAGGGAAGGGAGAGACTCTGCAGCCTTATTGTTGCAGGTAAGAGGAGCAAAGCAAGGAAGGAGGCAAGGCATTCGGCCTGTCTGAAGGTACTGAAGTAGCTGGCCAAAATCTTTTTGTAGTATATTTGTGCCAAGCTGTATGTGAACCTGGGGCTCAGGCTTCTCTCATGGGTTTGGTGGGTCTCCAAGACCCTGCCTACTCAACGCAGTCCTGCTTCTCTTGTGGTTTTCCCACAGTGTGCCGGAGCATGGGTGAATAACAGGGAGAAATTCTTCAGCAGGGCCTGCTGTGACAGGACGAGGGGTAGTGGTTTTAAAAGAGAGGGAGGCAGATTCAGACTGGATATAAGGAAATTTTTTATGTTGGTGGTGGTGGCACACTGGCCCAGGGTGCCCAGAGAGGCGGATGCCCCATCCCTGGAAACATCGAAATCTAGGTTGGCCGGGGCTCTGAGCAACCTGATCTGGTTGGAGATGTCCCTGCTCCTGGCAGGGGGCTTGGACTGGATGGGCCCTTGCCAACCTGGCCTTGAATGTTGCCAGGCATGGGGCATCCACCACCTCTCTGGCCAACCTGGGCTAGGGTTTTACCACTCTCAGTGTAAAAAAACGTCTTCCTAATATCTAATATAAATCTACCTCCTTCTGTTTTAAAACCATTACTGCTTGTCCTGTCACACCAGGCCCTGCTGAAGAGTCTCTCCCCACCTTCCCTGCAGCCCCCTTTGTGCACTGGGAGCCGCTCTCAGGTCTCCCCGGAGCCTCCTCTTCTCCAGGCTGAACAGCCCCAGCTCTCTCAGCCTGGCCTCACAGCAGAGCTGCTCCAGCCCTCTCAGCATCTGCGTGGCCTCCTCTGGACCCTCTCCAGCAGCTCCACGTCCTTCTGATGTTGGGGGCTCCAGAGCTGGACGCAGCGCTGCAGGGGGGTCTCACCAGAGCGGAGCAGAGGGGCAGAATCCCCTCCCTCGCCCTGCTGCCCACGCTGCTGGGGGTGCAGCCCAGGATGGGGTTGGCTTTCTGGGCTGCAAGCAAGCATCGCTGGCCCCTTCCTGAAGGAGGTTTGAGCAGGGCATGCAAGGAATAGGGAAGAATATAAAGCAATGTATGAGCTGGGAGATGCATCTTCGGAAGCAGGTACTCAACTTTCCTGCAGAAGTTGGCAGCTGGTGGTGGAGCTGAGCTGCGTGCGGGGTCGGGGTTTGCCTGTCGGTGCTTCTGGCTGGGTCTGGGTGGTTCAGGGATTGCTTCTTCCCTGCAATTTGAAATCTTTATCCCACGGCTCCCTGTTGGCAGAGGTTTAACGCTATTGAGTTACCGCTCCCTACAGCCATTGTTTCTGTAGGGGAGCGAGGAATTCTATGAAAATGCTGATGGGAAAAATCATTAAATTTGTTTTAATGAATTAGAGCTGTACAGCGATTTAAATAACTTATGATTCTGCTGATCAGCAAATCAAGCTAGTTAGTGTTTGTGCTGTACGTACGAGCCGCACACACTAACAAGGTTCATTTGCTGATCTGCAGATCTATGTGGTGCCTGACTGACTGCGCCGTATAAATTAGGGGAGTGGGATCATTAAAATAAACATGTCACTCTTGTGGTAGGGCTTTCATTAATAAAATAAAACCTCAGGTAGGGAAATAGTGAAGTTCATTTTCTCTGTAGGCTTGCAAAGGAGTTAAGATGCAAATAATTAGTCCCAGTATAGACTGGGAGCCTTGCTGCAGGTAATCCTCTGCTGTTCATATTTCTAGATGTTGAATGCTTGAAGGGGAGAGAACTGCTTTTTACTGGTATTTCAGGATGTTTCATTTTTGACCTTGGAGTGGACTCGGATAGCTCAGTCGTGTGATCACCTACCTTCTGAGAGGAGCCTCTAGCAGACGGCTAAGTTCTTTCGTTAATCATTGGCAGCATGCTTTGTGTGTGTAAAGAAAACTGAAGAAACAACAACAAAAAACCAAAACAAACAAAAAAAGAACTGCAAACCCAGTGATCTGGTGGGAGACATCCACCATCTTTGCTCCGCACTCGGCCAGTCTCCCAAGTGCCTTTGATATTCAAACCATTGCCTGATGGCAGCTCCTGCCCTTCTCGGCGCAGGATGATTTGTACGACTTGCTTTCCTTGAAGCGGCCACTAATGATGAATCCTCAGTGACCTTCCTTATAGTCCACTCGCAGTTTGTCTGAAAACTGACTCAGGTAGAGAAAGGATTTTCCCTCTGGTTTTCATTAGTTCAATGAAAGTGCCCTTCCGCAGTGGAAGCAATCCTCTCTTATTAGTATCTTAATTTCTGCTGGCATTACTTTAAATCTTCCTGAAACAGCCTAGACATCAACTTTGGAGTGCAAGTCCAGGATAAGGACTCTCCGGGAGAAGTAGGTGTTCAGGTTACTGCGGTTTTTGAAGGCAGGTTGACCTTTGCATCCAGGGAGGAGATGCTACCAAGGGTACCAGGACGTGCTCTGGTCTCAGGCACCGAGGGCGAGGACTGGCCAAGACCCTTCACACAACGATGAAAACACTCTCCTGAGAACTTGCACTAAATCCAGCAGTGCTGATTAACCTGTTCTTTCCTTGAAACAAAATTACAGTTTCTTTATTCATCCACTGTCTTTTTTTTTTTTTTTTTTTTTTTTTTTTTTTTAACACAATGAGGAAGCCTCTCAGCTTTTGATGGAGGTGAAAATGAGTTTCTGTGCTTTGGAGCTCTTTTGAAATTCAAGTTACGGTGGCTGTTCAGCAAGATGCTGGGGAAGTTTAACTTTAATGCTCCTGTTTTTTAAAGATAGATGAAGGCTTAAGTAATTTGCTTCATTGGGCCTAAGGAAATGGTTAATTCTGGATGTTCAAGCAATCCCACCATCCAGCTCTGAGCAACCTGATCTGGTTGGAGATGTCCCTGGACCTTGTGGAGGGGTTGGACTGGGTGGGCTTGAAAAGTTCTTTCCAACCCTAATTATTCTATAATTCTATGACTCCAATTATGGTGGTTTTTTGTGAGAGAGGTGCTAAGGTAATGTACAATTTCCTTTTTTGTGTAGCAAACAATACCTTTACGTTTATGTTGAACTTTACAGGGAAATTCCAGTAGAAGATTTTGGGGTTATGCCTCTGTGATTGAAATATCTGATTAGAATGATAGTCACGTCCCTCACCTCTGCTAAATGCCTTTTTAAGCTGCATGCATTGCCATGAGCTCTGCTCGCAGGATTGCTCTCTTGGCTTGGTGAGAGCACTTCAGCCTCTGTCTCTCGGGATGAAACAGCTTCTCCAAGTCAACCGTTCGCTCTACAGTCATTCACAGTGTACTGTGGGGAGTTACGCTCTTCTTGGCCTGTTGGCTGGAAGGACGAAGTCGCGGGGCTTTTGGGAGATCTCTGTTTCCACTCACATGGCCCCTTCTCCATGGCATGAGATCCCTGCAGACCTCCTCCCACTCGGCCCCCGTCCTGTATGCAGAGTTGGGCCCTCGTGGAAGGGGGTGCTTTGGGGATGAGGCTGTTTTTGGGGAAGGCTGGCCCCATTCCCTGTTGCATTCCCTGACATCCTTCCCTTTGCTGGCTGCAAGAGGGATCCAGCTTTCTGCTTTTGGACTCTGATCCTATTGGTGTCAAAAGGGATGTTCAATTATCTGGAGTCAGATCACCCTCTCTGCTTTCATTATTGTGGCTGCATTTACCCTTAGACCTTTAGGGATTTAATTGCATCAATCTCAGATCTTTCTGCTGAGCATAACGTGGCATTTCTTTCGTGCCTTCCTCTGCTGCTGCTAAAAAGGTCTCTCCAAGCCTGACAGCGATGGGAGCAATTTGTCACTGTTTGGCCCAGGTAAGCTCTTTTTGTCCAGCTGAGCGTGTTTTCCCAAAGCGTTTGCTTTTCCTCCTAATTTCAGTTTGAACGTTGCTCTGAGTTTTTCTTGGCTTGCTGCTGCAACGGCTTCTGAATATCGGAAGACCCGTCCTGAGGGTCATTAAGCATGCTGGGTTGAGCACAGAGCAGTGCCTGACCTGCATTTTTCAGCCGCGCTCCGAACAGGGGACATCTTTGGGGATAAAAGTTAGGTTTACAATCAGAGGCTAATTAGTCGTAGCAGGGTAATTATGTAACAGATGAAACAGGGCTGCAATTTGTGATTTGAAGGCTCTTTGCATCATAGAGCTCAAAAAATCCCCCCAAAATGTGGAGCGTGGTTTTGTTCCACTTATGTTGATTTGATGTGGCACGTCATACCTACTGGAGGGACTGGAGGAAGATTTGGGATGCTGGTAGGGTCATCAGTTGTTGGGGTGACTGCGGGAGGGACTGGAGCAGCGGGGCAGCTCCGTTGGTCTCTGCTGCAGTCTGGCTCTCCTCCCTCGTGTTTCCTTCCCGTCTCCAGAAGATGAATGTCCCCACAGAGTTATCTCTATTCCAAGCCTCCAACTCCCTCCTGATCTATCGCTTTCCACAGCAGGTCTCCTGCTGAATCCAAATCAGCTCCCTTCGCATCTGAGGAAGACGGCTGTGCTAAGAGGATCGGTTTGCGAAAATTCAGCCAGTGATCTTGCACCTGGACCCAGGGAAATAAGGACAGCGAGGAACGTGGTGGGATGACTTTTGTTTGCTCCATGCACACATTTCAGTGCCTGCTGTCTGTGTGTTGTGAGAGGAAAAAGTTCATCCTCCTCCTTTAAGGTCTGCATCGAGCCCTGCCAGCGCATCCTTCTCTGTCAGCTCATCTCTTCTGGTGCCTGCAGATGGCTGGAGAGCAACGTCAGCTGCCAGCCCTCTTGCATTGCCTTTGTGCTCCGAAGCATTTCGCGTTCCTTCCAGATCTGTGTGGAGTTCTGGGTGTTGCTGAGACGCGGCACAGCTCCAGCAGCTGGGGAGCCATCTGTGCTGCTTTCTGCAGGCACAGGTTTGAGGGTGCCCAGTATGGTTGCGGAGTTTCCAAGGAGCGAATATCAAGATTTGCTTTGCCTCCGACGTGCAGCGCCGATCTCCGTTGGCCGGCGCGCATGCTGCTGTTCCTGGCGCTGTCTGTGCTCATCATAAATCGCATCCCCATGGGGTGGCCTTTGGTTCGGCTCAGCCAAGAGTCCTCCAACTGTGACAGCACTTCTCCTACAACCTTTAATAGCTTTTTGGCTTTTTAAGTTATATTGGGCACCGTTAAATCATTTCCCAGTCAGCTCCACGCAGTGGTACCTAAGAAACCACAGTTATTTCCGATCCTAAATGTCAAGAACATCTGTGCATACATCTGTTGGTAAATGTTGACTTCTTAACAGGGATGTCAAGAAACAGCAGGACACGATGCTGTCCTGAATGCTTGAATTGTGGAGTGGCTGTCGTGGCCTCCGAAGTAATGCAGGAGGGAGCTGGCTGAGACAATAACTCAGGCTGTGCACACCTGAGAACAAAATGTATAAAGACTGAAATATTCCATAGAGTCAGTAATGAGAACCGGAGTTTTATTTCTTTGCCGACCTTCTTGTAATTCTGACTATCTTGGAGTGAAAATTGGAGATAGGGGGATGCTCCAGAGCAACGCGGCATTGCATCACTTGGGAGCGGTCAGGCAGAGAGGCTGGGGTTGCCTCCAGTCTTGGGGGTCCATAAATTTTGGAAACTGGGGGTGACCCTGGGGCAGAGACTGAGATGGGTACAAGAAACAAGGAGCCCTCAAGAGCATTGGTAGTGATGGGCGTGATGGCGTTAGGAGGGGATGGGAAGGCTGAATTAATCTCTCTTTTGTAGAAAGCCTGATGAGAGGACAACCCCTTCTTACTCAGAGATTTTTGGGATATTCTGCCTGGATCTTGAGTGCTTGTGCCCTCAGGGCTTCCAGTCCAGCAGCACTGGCAAAAAGTAAGGGAATGGTGGATGGACTGTTCTCTGTTTGCTCTAAATGTCATATGAAAAGCCCCAAAGTCACTCCAGACATGTTTTCAAGAGCAGTTTCTAGGAGAGGACTGTCTCCAGTGATGTAACAAGCTGCAGTTTGCTCCAAACGTTAAGTGTTATAAATGTGGCTGATGTAATTCTCTTTCAAAAAAGCCTTAGAGGCTTGCAATAATAAACAGAGCTTTTTAGTACCAGGTTATTGATGCAAAATAGTTTAGCAAACTGGGTTGCTGGAGTGCAAATGCCATGTATTATTCATTAGACGTTTTCTTTCCACAAATCACTGCTCTCCGTGGCATAATGTTCCCCGCTCCCGGTAGCACGGCTCTTTGGGAAGCTCTTTGGTGTGAGCCAAACGGTGGAGTCGCAGACCCATCCATCAGGGCAAGCGGTTGGTTATGTTGTTGTCTTCCAAATGGAGTTCATAATGGGCAAAGAGGTTTAATTAATGCTTTGAAGTAATGTCTCTGTTTATAAAGAAATAATGTACTATAAAATTAGGCAATGCGTAGTGAAATGTACCTCCTAATGGCTGGGCTGGCATTTTAAGTGATCAGTAAATCACTTAAATATTAAGACCTTCTTGAACAAGGATAATAAAGCAGGAGACTTGGAAACGGTAGATACCAGTACTTACAATTATCCACTAAATAAAACATTTTTATAGTGATCATAGAGTTAATCACCTTACAGAGCAGACAGGTGATAAGGACAGTGGAAGATATTGTGGCATTATTGCCACAGGAAAAGGAATTTCAGATGTATTCTTTAAGGCCAGAGTCAACAAGGAGAAAATATAAATATTTTCTGAACTCTTTATCTATTCTTTTGATGAATAAATGCAAACAGCCGTAGTTATAGAAAAGCTCATGATCAAAAATATGATAGACCGAGAATATTCCCCAGACGGTGCTAACGTCGTTACAGTGTGATGATCTATGAATATTGTTTTCAAAGTCCCGCTTTAAATACTTGCAAATATTCTCAATTGCCTCCATATTTTTAAATGCAAGTCAGACAAAAATACTGAATTACTCCTTTACAACTCTAATGGAATAAGGTTTTGCAACACTTCTACGGTTCTGTTCAATGGGAAGGATGCAGGAGGAGGCTCCTGCAAGAATTTTTGGCAGTTTCGGAGGTGAAATGAGATTTTAATGAGCTGGATGAAATCCAAATGACAGGGACACTCTTCCAGTTAAATATACAGAAAGTAACGGTCTGTAGGAGATACAAACTGCTTGTAGTAGAACTCACAGATCTTTGTCCCAAGCTGAGAAATTATCATAACAGTTTTGAAAGGATGTGTAACGGGATCATGGAAAGGAGTGTCCCAGGTGGCCAGAGAGTTAATAGGTGACATCCAAATAGGTAGGATTAGACACGTGTGTGCCTTTGAGTATAGCCCTCTGTAACCATCTGTGTGAATCTCTGACTCTCGTCTGGACAGAGTGTGTCCAGACTCCAGTCCACAAAGTCGTGCAATTCATCAAAAAGAGATTTTTCTTACAAGTGCTTGGATTTTCTTACTTAAAAGGAAAACACTAGTAGGCACCTCAAATATTTTTTTGAAAATAATTAAGCAACAGAAAATAAGAAAATATACTAGTGTAAGATATTTTGCATCAGCTGAAATGATGGCTGAATTTGATGAGTGAATAGTTAGCTCTCGGTTAAGGATTCAGAGAAGTTAAATGTCTCTGAAGACGAGCAGTAGATTGCACAATTGCACATGCTGCTTTCATCGCTTGGTATTTTATAATTTCTTTATGCAAAAAAGGAGCGAAATGTCTAATCAACTCTGCATAAAGAGGATGAAGAGATGATGTCCAAAAATGGGATCCATGATGCTGAGCTGGTGACTTCCAGATCGAATGAAGAAAATTCAGCCAAGGCACCCTGGCTGCTATCTGAGATGCACTGAAACAATATACCTTCTAGAATATCTTCAGTCTTTTGTGCTGAAGTGTTTTGTGTCAGTATCAATACAGAGACAGTTTAGGAGCAGCTGTGTTTGGTTGCCAAGTCTCAACTTGATCTACTTTTATGGGATAAAAATTAATTCCAAAATAATGTGCTCTGTCAGTTAACACTTGGAGATGTTACTAAAATGAAGAAAAATGTAGCTTCAAAAGCTCTTTCTTACGCATGAAAGAGTATACTCCTTCAAGTATGCTTGAAAGTTGACAATTTCCTGAGAAACAACAACAATTTTCGTAAAAGATATTGTCAAGAAAAACTATTTTGCACTTCTTGGGACCAAGTCTTGTGCTTGTTGCAGTACTGCTGGACCCATGGAACCCATGAGTTTTGAGATGAACCTGCACGTATCTCATCCCAGATTCTGTTTGTGGCAGAATACGCCAAGTTAAAATACTAACTGACCCTTAAAAGCTGTGGAAAATATACTTTGGATGAGAAGAAGTGATTTATTCTGATTAGTGCTGACTGCTTGTCAAACACCGGCCTAACTATTCCCCATCTTCTGCCCCAAAAGGTCAGAGAGCTTGACCTTGACTCCTACTGGATCCATCTTAAATAATAGAGAAGGAGGGGGAGGATAATGAGATGTTTGTAGGAACGGGGACTTGAAGAAAACTTGTTTTGTGGCCACTTGGGTAATTTGCAGCTGGATTTCTTCTTGACCTTCCTGCCCCGTATTGTTCACAGCAAAGAAGTCCATCCCCGATCATTTTATTTTGAAGAAAGCTGCCAGGTAATGTTGGAGAAACACTGGGCTATGTTTTCTGTGCAAACAAATCCGCTTTGTAACGAATATTTAGCAACTTTTCAGTCCTGATCATTATAGGAGAGAAGCGAGCATTGAGGAGCTGTGCCCTGCGGGTCTCCACAGAGAGGAGCATCTTGGCATCGGCATCTTCTCCCCATGAACCGGGTAAGCAAAGGAGGGTGCTTCCTGGCGCCTATACAGCAAGTGAGGTATATTTTTAAACGTCTTTCTGCTACCTTCAGGAGGAGATATTTGCTCTGGCAGGTACAACCGGATGGAGAAGCTGCTAGGGCTGGGCCAACCCCCTCGAGGTCTCTGCAAACCTCCGTAGGGCACCTTGCTGCTAAAAAGATAAATTCCTGGGAGGTCACTTAGCAAGGGAAAAACACGTTCATCCTTCAATTATTAAAGCTGCAATTTTATTCAGATCTGAGAACAGGAACGTTTCTCTTCCTGACCTCTCCTGCACCCGGGAAGGGAATCCTGATTGAACTATGAACAGGAAAATTTCGCAGGGCAGCGATCAGGTGTATTAATGGCAATGTGATCATCTGGCATTTAGTTTACACTTGGATGGCAAGCAGAAAACAGATTTCCAAGAAATTTTGCTGCTTCAAATATTTGCATTCTGAAATGAAAAGGAGTAAAAGCAACATTTTGTGATACAAATTCCAGGAACCTATTTGCTTTAGAAGGACCAAACAGCTTTATTTCAAACTGAAAATTTGGTGGTTTTTTTTTTTTTTTTTTTCCCCCCTTAGGAAATGCATTTAATTAAAAAAAAGAGAAAATGAATCATTTTGGAAATGGTGGAATAGGGCACATCAATGTAATTGAAGTGCTTCTTGCCTAAATAAAATATTACTGACATTAGTGAGGTTTTGAAAACATTCAGACTTGGATGAAAACGCTCACTGTTCATCCTAGCAGTCTGAAAAACCTCCAGGCGGAGCTAATTCAAGTGACAAGTGCATTTTTCCTGGTTTGTTTTTGTGAGTGTCTCAATCCTGTAATTGCAGTTGAGGGGAGCGAGTAAAGGGGTCCACTTTGCCTTAAGATAGCCCGCGCTACTGCATTTCCCAGTCTGCGGTGTGGATGTTGATCTCCAAAAGTTCTCTCAAACTGCAATTCTCCATGCAAAAGCAACTTCTGGCTGTTCTGCCTTTTCACAAATTATGCAAAAGCATTAATTCAATTTACATCCTGACATCCACAGATCCCTTCAGTTTAGTTTGCAAAGTCTTTAATTGTTTTTCTTATGAAATTCTGAGAACAAACAAATACTAAACTCTATCCCCCCACCCTCTTCCTCTTGGTTATTAGGCTAAAACTACTTTGTATTTTCTCTTTCTGTATGTCTAGGGAGAAGGGAAGGTGATTCACCTTCATCATTGCTTCTTTCCCAGTTTCCCCTCCTCCTGCCCCATCATCTCCCACAGGGGAAATTTTAAAAAGTGGAAAAAACCCCCAAACTTTGTAATTTAAAATCAACACAAAAATTTCCAACAACAAACTGGGAAAGAACTGATTGGAAAGAACCACTTTTTTTTTTTTTGGTAGGGAATATTTAGGGCTGTCTCTGGCTGCAAGTGGTCATGCTGAGGGCATCACCCTACATCAAATATTTGATGTTGGTAAAAGTTGGTGCTGGAGCTTCCTTCATGGCTGCTGGGAGAAAATGGTTTGTGGGACTGTGGCTTGCACTCCAGCACGCTGGTCTGGAAGGGTTTTGGAACCAGGAAAACTGCTCTTGATCTCGGTGGGAGCAGAAGTTTTTGGAGCTGAGATGGGAGGAAATGAGTGCAAAAGGAAATTTATTTAAATACGATTTTACACTCATTTCATAATAGTAGCATTTTATCTTTTTTACATTGATTTATGAGCACTGAAGCAGAACAGAGGAGTCAGAAGAAAGCAATTAATGAATAAAGGAAAAAACCTGCAGAAATGCCTGAAGATAAAAAAGGAAAAATTAAAAAAAAAAAAAGAGAGAAATCTTCCAAAAGCTGAAGAAAGGAGGATAACGGATGGTTCCATTTTAACCTAATGTTATTTCTGGCTCTCTTTTTTTTTTATATAATCTGTTATTTACTGCATAGTTTAGAGCTGACAGAAAATAAACAGCATTTGCAATATAATGTCGTTAGCACCCTGATGCACTTGCTCATCCTACTTGGCTGTCAAGTTCCAACTCTAACCAACATCAGTCAACGTCGGCTGTGATGGAGTCTGTTTTTAATAAGCAGAGGGCTATAATTACCTTATTGCAAAGTTAAAGCCAAATGACACTTACGATGAAGGTTTCATGGCTAAACAGTAAAGCCAGTGAAGCATTCGCGCACCAACTGTCAGATAGGAAATGGCTGTTGGAGGATTTGTACCTTTATTGCCTGATGAGGGTCACTTTGTTTCTACTTGGAAACTCTATCAGCACACAACAGGTAGAAGAGGAATGTGAAACTCTGAAGGAAATGGGAAATTCTGCTGAGGCTGGAAATGGGGGGTGGCTGCTGAAGGGGCAGGAGGATGGATATTTTACGGGAAACCGAATACTGTGTCCAGTTCTGGAGCCCCCAACATCAGAAGGACGTGGAGCTGTTGGAGAGGGTCCAGAGGAGGCCACGCAGATGCTGAGAGGGCTGGAGCAGCTCTGCTGTGAGGCCAGGCTGAGAGAGCTGGGGCTGTTCAGCCTGGAGAAGAGGAGGCTCCGGGGAGACCTGAGAGCGGCTCCCAGTGCCCAAAGGGGGCTGCAGGGAAGGTGGGGAGAGGCTGTTCAGCAGGGCCTGGTGTGACAGGACGAGGGGTCATGGTTTTAAAACAGAAGGAGGTAGGTTTAGATTAGGCATAAGGAAGAAATTTTTTACGTTGAGGGTGGTGGAGCACTGTCCCAGGCTGCCCAGAGAGGTGGTGGATGCCCCATCCCTGGAAACATTCCAGTCCAGGTTGGCCGGGGCTCTGAGCAACCTGATCTGGTTGGAGATGTCCCTGCTCCTTGCAGGGGGGTTGGGCTGGATGGGCTTTAATGGTCCCTTCCAACCCAAACCATTCTATGATTCTATGAAATTTGATGCCAAATATGCTGTGCTGTCACGATCTTTTCCCTCTGCTTTAAACCCCATGGGTGCTGTGCATGAAGAGGCAAAACCATATTTCAAGTTACGCTGATGGGTGGTGGCTCTTAATTTTGTCACATGTTTCTCAGTATTTGATGTTTCTTCTTCCAGGTTTTGCTGGTGTATGGGGAAATTACGGGGGGAAATCTGCTTTCATTGAAATTAAACTGTTACCTTTCAAAAAGGTTTGGAAGGGTGAAAGCATAGCATTTGGTTTTCCAGCATAAAACTGGAAGCACTTGGTGAAATAAAGCTTCCTGCAGGAAAAAAAAAAAAATCACATTTTCTAGGGTACTTTATGAGAAATTGCCTATTAATTGTATCCACTATTAACTGCACTTCTTAAATCATCTTCCAGTTGCACATTTTTAGCTGTTCATCCGCTGGAACGAAAAAGGCCCTGTCTTGATGAGTCTTCTAGAAGTTAAATTAAAGAGGGATTTTTGCCTTTGACACCGAGGAGTCTGCGGTCAGGTTTAAATCTCTCAGTCGCGTTACATTTATTGATAGCTGAAGGGAGGCTGGTGTTAACACACCTGCAAGCACACGGCATTACATAGATTGACACTTAGTTCAGCTGATATCAAGAATGACCTTTTTTTTTTCCTTTTTCCTTTTTTCTTTTTTTTTCTTTTTTCTTTTCTTTTTTTTTTTTTTCCAGCAGCAATGATGGCATCCAGCCTTCTCGCTTCCAAACAACATCTGGTAAAAGGCTCGTGGGGATAATTGTATTGGGGCAAAAAAATAGAGGACTTTGGTGATCTTGGGCCTGGTGCGGAGATGCTTTTCATCGGGCTTTTTCCTGTTCAGTTTAATGCGTAATTTCTCTGCCCGAAGAACCTATTGACTCAGCTCTTAAGATAATTACTGGATTTCACGTTGAAAAGCCTTCATACAAATATTTTAAAATACAAAGGAACAAAGACAAAATAGCTTCATGTTATTAATCAATGAGAGTAGAAGGGCGTATTGTTATGAAAATACAGCACCCACTCCTCCAGCTTTCACAGAGCACCAGATGGTATCACATTTGTGGAGACATATCTTCCACAAACAGCCTGGATTAACCGTTTAACGCTCCCGGCTCCTGCTCCTCTTTTCTAAATTGGCAGGGGAAGGCTGGGCAGCAACTGGCTGTTGGACTGGCGTCAGGAACGGGCGGAAAGTGTCCTTGGCTTAATGCAAGTGACTTTCTGTTAGATCAGATTTATCTTCTCTGCTTTTGGCATGCCTGGCTTGGCATTTCTTTCAAGAGATAGAGGGGGATGTTACGGATACGTTGGACCAAGACCAGCATATATCACCGTCTACTTTCTCTACCGTGCATAAGCATGTATGTTTGCCATGCAAAAAGTGGTGATGCTGCTGTACGCCTGCTACTGCTGTAAATTGGATCCCACTCCAGAGTGGATGAGGAGAGAAATAAAGGATGGCGAAACGTGTGTTTCTAGCAGCACCATCGCCCTCGCCCGGGTCTGACCCCTGCTCCCGGGGGTCAGAACTGTAGAACTGTAGAATCACGGAATCGTAGAATGGTTAGGGTTGGAAGGGACCTTTAAAGGCCATCCAGTCCAACTCCCCTGCAAGGAGCAGGGACATCTCCAACCAGATCAGGTTGCTCAGAGCCCCGGCCAACCTGGCTGTGGATTTTTCCAGGGATGGGGCATCCACCGCCTCTCTGGGCAACCTGGGCCAGTGTACTACCAACCTGTTCCAGTGTCCTAGCAGTGTTCGTGTAGCTGCATAAAGACCTGCATGACTTAGAGAGGTCCCCGAGTACTACTTCCACCACATCCAGCATTGTTTTTTGGTGCAGCATAGTGGGTGAGAGAAAGCAGGCTGTAACACTGGTGCAAGTCTGTGGCATGAAGTCAAATCCCCAGGTCCCCTTTGTAATCCTTTGACTTGGTGGTTTACATGAGAAGACTATTTAATGTTATAGTGCTAATCCAGTTCTGCATAATTCGATGGGCAGAAGAGCTTCCACCTGGCAGGTCCTGTTGTGGTCGGAGCCTTACAGACCCTCAGCCATGACCCTCATCCAAAAAAAAGTTATAATCTGAAGAAAGACACCAAAAGGAAGGAAATGTCCATCAGACTTGGTAAGCACACCTCCCTCATGGACCAGCATTTCGCCTGATTCACAGCCCTCTTCCTGCTCTTGATACACCAGCAACTTTTCTTGACCTTGTTTATAGAAAAAATAAACCCTCATTTTCATTTACTGCTTTCACTTGCCATTCCAAAAGCCAGAAATATGAAGATAGAAGTACAGAAAATCACCGTCCCAGAAACAAACCTGGCAGGCAACGGGAGAGGAGACAATCCATTTTCCTGTCCAGCTACTCACAGAATAAAAGGGAAACTGTATTTATTCTTTCATTTCTCTAGGGGACTTCCCCAAGTTATTAGAATCTGCCTTATTAAATAATTGAGAAGGCTTGTCATAAAGTGACTTCTCACTCCCTATCTATCATGGAGCTATGCAGAAAATGGGCATGTCAAGGAACATTTGCTACGAAAGCTTCAGGGACCGTTAACTCTTGTCATTGCTAAAGTGATTAAGGAACCTGAAACAGTGATACCGTTTCCCAGCTGGTTTGTAAATATCTAAGTGGCAGATCTTTCATTCTCCTCTCAGCGTGAGGTCGAAAGAAGGAGTGTTGGGGTTGGGACAGACAACCCTCAGCCACCTTGCTGGAGCATGTCCCATAAATGCCCCATGGACAGGCCACTGTGGGAGCCTGCCATCAGCCAGCAAGGCCACACAGCACCCTACCTACCTGGTGGCACAACATGCTATGGCCAAATTTATTTTCTGTCCCCTGCCATGTTTTGAGATGTTGCCCATCCTCACCATCTTACCAGGAGCACCATGATATCCCTTGGTTTCTATGTACTTTCCATGGTCTGTGTATATTTGGGTTTCCCCCCACTGATTTGGAACTACCCTGCCCTTAGTCCTTTTGGTGTGTGATGGTGTGTGAACTCCTACATCTCTCTTCCACCACAAAGTCCCCCCAGCACTGATATCTTGCCTTGTCGTAGCTCTCAATATATCCCAGCTCAGTCAAACAGAAATCCCCTCTGCAGAGCCAGAAAAGGTTTTGCACCTTTTCTACTGTGATGTTTCATAGGCAGCTTTCTTTGCCCAAGAACCGAAGCTGCAGAGAACAGGACAGGAGATTGAGACTGAAACTGCCACCGCAGGAAGCTAATCGCGGGGGTCACCTGAGGTTTTAAAGTAATTGTGAGTTTTCTAATGGCAGCCAAGCATAATGAGCCAGCAATGGGATGTTTAACTCCCACCCTTGAGAAGCCAGAAGCTGTTCAAACATCCCTTTCCTTCCTTCCTAGAAGGAACGGCTTTTTTTTTTTGTGCTAGTCCAGCACCTGCGGTCCTGCGCAGATGAAGTCTAGCCGTGTAGGTGCTCAGGATCATAAGCTTCCTCCAGTGAAGTCCGTATCATTGAAATGTTCCTCACGTCCCAAACCACCTCAGCCAAGATGAATGTCCACAGCTGGAAGAAACCTCAGGTGGGATTTGTGACTTCCTCACCCTGAGGTCCTCCCCCGGCGCTGGTGGACTAAAGTCACAACTTAAAGTGGTTTGCTTTGCCTCAGTGATGTCAAGGCCCTGTGTTCCCTCCTGGGAAAAAGCCACACTGGCAGAGGAAATGAGTGGTTAATACAACTGATTGGCACAAAAATTATGATCCAATGGCAATGCTAATATCTTCATGGGAGTCTTGTCCCCAGAAAAGTCTGGCCCCTCTAGTAGGACCTCGCCCGAGCTATGTTGATGGCACAGTCGTAGCTTGAAGGAGACATTGGTGAATTTGGGAGCCGGCTGTAATTTTCAGGACTGTGTCATGCAAGTGGGATGCTTCGACGTATCTTTATTCAACACACTCATCCAAGGGGAAGCGTGCTGGGTAGCGCGCTGGAGCAGCCTTCTATTTAGTCTCCCATTATCATGGTTGTGTATTCTAGGTCAAGGTGAACCCTGAGTTCCTAAACGACTGTTTGTAAGTGCAGGCTCATACCAGGCGAGCTGTGCTCTTAAATCTTTTCGCCCAAGTCTTCTCCCAGTGAATTACTGTGTTGTAGATAAGATCTTAGACATATTACACTCAGACAAATACATACCTTTTTGTTTTTAAAAGGCTCAACCCAGAAACAATTTTAGACTCTGAAGGGGAAGGTCATTGCCTATCTCTTACAGTTATAAAATATTATCCCTTGCAATTGGCTGATGAGCAGAGCCCCGTGTTTTCACCTCTGCTGGCACAGCTCCTATAAACTGCTTTGTCCCCACATAGGCCTTGGTTCTCCATAAATCACAGTGTTGTCAGCTCTGCTTTCACATCTCAAAGTGAGATGCTGACACTTTGTTCTCTGTTCCCAGCAGCTTTTTCTACCCGTGCTCAGGGGAAACTGTCCCCTGTCAACAATTTATTTGATGAATTTTGTCTCTCTTTTCATGTGTGAATTATCTGGTGAGATACTCGAAGATTTTGACAAAGATGTTTACTTCATCAGGTGTGGTGATGAACGCCATGGAGACGCCAATGTCAAGCAATTCTGAGGTGGCACTCCTAGTCTTGGCTGACGATCCCAGAGGTCTGGTCATGGTGATCAGATGCCCAAAGACTCAGGTGGTGGACGCCCCATCCCTGGAAACATTCCAGGCCAGGTTGGCCGGGGCTCTGAGCAACCTGATCTGGTTGGAGATGTCCCTGCTCCTTGCAGGGGGGTTGGACTGGATGGTCTTGAAAGGTCCCTTCCCACCCAAACCATCCTGTGATTCTGTGATTCTGTGACTCGTTGGGGTGTGCTAGGCTCTGAATGGTTGGATGTCACTCCCATAAGAAGGCCTGAAG